>NW_026555109.1:10000000-12400000 GCF_021234165.1 Pteronotus mesoamericanus
AAATGTCCTCAAAGAGAATGCTTTGCTGATGTGAAAAGGTAAAACAAAAAACCTCGGAAGCACTAAAAGGCATGAAAATCGATGAGTTCAAAAACTGTTTTGAGCAGTGGAAAAAATGTCTTGATATGTGTATTGCAGTGATAGAGAGTACTTTGAAGGTGACTGAAGTTTAAACACATAAGAATAAACACACAATTTTTTATAAATAAATTCCATGTTTTTGGACCCTCCCTCATATATGCTATTCCAGGCACTGTTTTAGGATCCAAAGACACAAGAATGAACAATTGCCTGTTCTTAGGAATGACATTTTGGTGATATTAAAAATCATAAAAATAACATTTATTGAACATTGGTTATGTGCTAGAGCGATGATAATCTTATATAATTTAGAATCTATTCTTATAATATAGGTAATATTTTTATTCCATTTATATAACTATACAGAACAACAGTAGTAAAAGTAGTAAGAGAATAACATTTGTCTCTGCATTTTGAACTAAATTGGAGGACTATAATCAATTGCACTATTGGTCTGAGTCAAGTTTGGTTTCTGATGACTATTTAGGTTTCCTTCAGCAGTTTAATAAATTAAGCAAAATAAGCATAGGCTGATTTACTAGCTACTAAACATTTTGGCTGATAAACATAATATTTGCTTTCCATTTGTGGTTCAGCCAAAATGCTGTGGGATGTGGCAGGTTTTGTTTCCAGGTCAGCTTTATTGGTTAGGCTTCTTCATATTTATCACTGATTAATTCTCAAACTTAACTTCAGAGGGGTTTTGTGCCTATTAAATGAAGTAATTGATTTAAATCTTTGTTTACTTGGAGACCTGGTACATATCAGGTGCTTAATATGTAGTGGCTGCCAAATATCCACTTAGGAAGATGTCTAAAAGGCCATTTGGAGAGCACTTTAGGGGGTCTGGCTTGTGCCTCAAAGCGATGGATAAAGAGACTGGTATAAAACTATTAAAGACCCTCAAAGACAGTGGAATTTTGAGATGGGAAACCCAATAGGCACTAATGGACTAAGAGAAATAACTTTAGAAACAAACCCTGAGTGGGGAATCAAGTAGAGCAGAAGAGAGTTTTCACTCCTGTGACCAAAACAAGGCACAGTGGCAATAGACAAAGTCTGGCATTTCTTGCTCACAGTGAGGAGCTTGCATGTTATGAGAAAATAGATGTGCACATTTCAGGGAAAGGGAAATTATGCAGGAGAACTATAAGATATTTGAAAATGGGTTTTGCACAACAAAAGAAAACATCAACAAAATAAAAAGACAACCCAGAGAAATGGAGAACATATTGGTCAATATATCTGATAAGGGGCTAATATCCAAAATTTATAAAAACGTATAAATCTCAACACCAAAAAAGCAAACAACCCAATTAAAAAAATGGGCAACACAGAGGCATTTGAAAGGATGCTCAGCATCACTAGCCATCAGAGAAATGCAGATCAAAACCACCATGAGGTATCACCTCACACCGGTCAGAATGGCCATCATAAACAGATCCACAAACAACAGGTGCTGGCGAGGCTGTGGAGAAAAGGGAACCCTAGTCCACTGTTGGTGGGAATGCAGACTGGTGCAGCCACTATAGAAAGCAGTGTGGAATTTCCTCAGAAAGCTGAAAATGGAGCTGCCTTTTGATCCAGCGATTCCCCTGCTGGGACTATACCCTGAGAACACCAAAACGCCAATACAAAAGAACCTATGCACCCCAATGTTCATAGAAGCACAATTTACAATAGCCAAGTGTTGGAAGCAACCTAAATGCCCATTAGTAGATGACTGGATCAAAAAATCATGGTACATACACACAATGGAATACTACGCAGCAGAAAAAAAAAAGAAGTACTAAACTTTGCGACAGCATGGATGGAACTGGAGAGCATCATGCTAAGCGAAATAAGCCAGGGTGCGAAAGACAAATACCATATGATCTCACCTATAAGTGGAACCTAACCAACAATGCAAAGATGCAAGGAAAATATGACCAGCAACACTGAAAGGAAAAGAAATCAACAGAGACAAGAGGGAAGGGGGGGGGGCAGGGAAAGGGAAGGGAAGGGGAAAGTCAAGGAACATATAGCAAGGACTCATGGACAAAACCAAAGGGGAAGGGCTGGGGGAGGGAAGGTGGGAGGGGGCAGGGGAAGGAGGTGGGGGGGAGGCAGAGACAAATGTATTTAAAAAGGAAATAAATTTAAAAAAAAAAAGGAGCAGTCATAACAAAAAATAAATAAAAAAAAAATAGGCAACAGACCTGAATAGACACTTTTCCAAAGAAGACATACAGATGGCCAATAGACATATGAAAAGATACTCAATGTCATTAATTATCAGATAAATGCAAATTAAAACCCCAATAAGATATCATCTCACAACTGTCAGAACAGCTATCATCAATAAATCAACAAACAAGTTCTGGCATAGATGTGGCGAAAGGGTAACCCATTTGCACTGGTGGTGGGAATGCAGATTGGTTCACGCACTGTGGAAAGTAGCATGGAGACCCACCAAAATTAAAAATGAATGTACCTTTTGACCCAGTGAGCCCATTTCTGGCAATATATCCAAAGAAACCCAAAATACTAATTCAGAAGAATATAAGCACCCCTATGTTCATTGCAGCATTATTTGCAATCCCCAAATTATGGACACAGTCCAAGTTCCATCAGCAGATGATTGGATAAAATAATTATAGGAAAATTACACATGGAATATTACTCAGTCATAAAAAAGATAAAGTTTTACCCCTTGTGATGGTATGGATGGACCTGAAGAACATTATGCTAAGTGAAATAAGCTAGCCTGGGAAAGACAAATACTATATGATTTCACTCATATGTGCAATCTAATGAACAAACTGAACAAACAAGCAAAATAGAGACAGACTCATAGATAGGAAAAAGGCTGACAGCTAAGCATGGAGGGGAAGGGAGGGGAGGCTATGGAGGAATTGAGCAAAAAGGAAAAAGGAGTCTTGGATATAGAAACAGTGTGGTAATTGTGGGCGGGGGGGAGATAAAAGTGGATTAAATGGTAATGGAAAAAATGCAATTAAAAATGAGAGTAAATAAACATTTGCTGCTGTTAAAAAAAGAAAAAGAATTACTACCTAAATGGTTCTTGAAAAAAAAAAAAGAAAGACAATGGGTTGGACACTCAGATAGAGAGCAGCACGGGAAGGCTTAAATTTGCTGGTTAGCATCTTTATTCGGCTTCTGATGACACTGACGTCCCTGAAGTTACCTGAAAAAATGAAACAAAGAGTAATTAGTCTATGTTTCCTTTGTTGTAGCTTTTACTTATTTGTGAAATTTAGAAATGAGCAGAGTGCTCAGAACTATGGGACAGTTAAAGTTTGAAAGGAAAGGAGAAAGCCCACTGGTTATCTCCTCAAACATTGACTCTGGCATGGAACCAGAGTAGAATTTGGGGCATGACAAGGGCACCAGGAGTCCACCAAGGCAGTAACGTATACATAGTGTTGCTCAAAAGTGTTAACTGTATGTCATTCTGGATTTGCAAACTCATTTTAAAGATCATTTGATCAAACTTCATTATTATTTCAGTTTTTAATCACTAATTGTCTGGTCCCTGTGTGAAGCTCCCATGAATTGCTTTTCTCATGGAAATCATTATTCCATTCAGTGGTTCTATCTGACTTGATTTGAAATCAATCTAATTGTAGTTTCCATCCACTGTTTTTGATTATGCTAAATTTGACTTGAATTAAGGGGTGCATAGTCTTTATAATTTAGAAGCTATTCTTATAATGTATGCAATATTGTTATTCAATTTTATAAGTAAGGAAAGGGTGTTTTATCAGCTGCAAGCATTTTATATAACTATAGAGAACAACATTACTAAGAGTGCCCCAAATTCATTGTCCTCTTAAGAATTTTGTCTTGGACTCTACTGCTTCCCAGGGTCAGTAAGAATGTTATTCTTTCTACCTCAAGTGCCCCTCCTCTTTGTTCAAATCAACTGCACTCCATTTCCAAGACTCAGAATGACATGATTCAAATACACATATGACCACATTTACTCACTCAGCTGGTAAGAACCTACACCAAATCCACTATTTTTAGTTTTCTTAGATACATAAAACTGTAAGAAAAGTATCTGGTTTACAAAAATAGCCCTAAAGTGGTTCTGTTCAGTTTTATTTTATTTAAGTAAATGTAAGTATCTTTGGTGGGAAATTCAGAAGGTACACAAAACACAGTATTTTAATTCAAAGAAATGTAAATAATGAGGATAATAAATCAGATATTTAAATTAAGCTACAATGCATATAATTTAATCCATTAAAGATATTGGTAGCTACTTTTTGTCTCTCCTATGATATCTCATTAATTTAAAGATGAAGAGTAAAACAGAGACGAAACAAGCATTTTCAGAGCATACAATACTAATTTTACATGTAATTAGAACTAACAGTTTCTTTTCATAGAGAACATACTCCAATGACCTTTGAGGCTGGTGGCGGCATAGGACATTAGCTTATAATTATGGTTTGATTTGCAATGAAAAATTGAAATGACTATTCCTGTCCCATTTAAAAAAAAACAGTGTTAAAATATGAAGCATTACTGCCCTCCCTTGGTACATTTTGATATAACATTTCTAGAAAAATTTCAACAAGGTACCAATTTTAAAAATCATTTTATACACTAGAAATAAACATTTTTCTTTATGAATTTATATCTAATCTATTTTAAAATAAATTATTTCAGGTAATTTTTAAAAATCAAAAATGGCATATAAATCTTTTGAAACTAGATAGAAATTAATGAGGCAGAAGAATGTAAGAAAAAATAATGATGGCTGTTAATATGCATTCATAAGACATTTCCAAAGAGTACTTAATGCATGTTTTTCTCATTCAGCCTCACATTACCCCCAAGAGGAAGCAAATTATTATATTTTATTTGTTCAACTTCTTAGGTCTGTTGTTGCATTTTATAATTGATTTTTCAAATGCAAGTTGTAGACATTCAATTTGCATGCTTTTGTGATTTAGTTATGTTTTTTTCATTCTACAATATCAGCAAAAGGCAGTGCCTAAATATGTGTAAATAAATGATAAAATCTCTTGGAATGACACTGATCTTTATCCAAAACTTAAGGGACAATTGCATATTTTCCAATGAAACCTAATCTGGTTAAGTAAGGATTTCTACCATTTCATCTTGTCTTAAAATGAAAACTTTAGATCAAAAGGTAAGATGAGAGATTGTTTATATTTAATTATAATTTATGATCCATTTAAACATTGACCCCTTGCTCCAAACCAGAGTTTGCTTCTTATTTTTGTATCCAGAACAGAAATATGCATTTATCCTTTCTTAAGGGATTACAAAATGATGACTACACCCTGGTTTCTATCTGTGGTTGCAGGAAGGAAAATCCAGATGGGGCCTATTTGCTTTGTATCTGTGCAAGAAATTTCTGGGGTCTTGTTTATGTTTACTTTTTTCTGTCTTCTGAGAACTTCACATTTTTAGGGTCTGCAACTATGCTTGAAGAAGGATATTGCTGCCTGTACATTCAGATCATTTAATTAATAGGGTTTAGCTGGGTAGTGCAGTGACCAAATCTTAAAGCCTTATCCTAATTGTACAACTACATAAAAATCAATTGCTTTTTATATGTCTCGGTTTATAAAGCCCTAGAGTGTTCTCATGTTAAAGTGTTTCATAGCAAGTTTGTTTTAGTACTTTATAACCGAAGTCTAGGGTAAAAATCAAAGTGGACTGTCTTTTACCTCTTTGTAGCCTATAACAACTAACATTCTGTTACACATAGTGAACTCCTGAAGGAGGTTTTATCCACTGATTCAGTAAACCCAGAAATACATAGTGAAGTCCTTTTGTGAACGAGTCACCCTGTTTGCGGAGTATATACTGGAGTGAGTCCAATAGATGTGACTTTACCTTCAAAGACCCCAGTCATGGAAATAGTTACATACCAGATCAAGAGACAAATTTATGACTGGAATAAGCACCTGGAAGAGAAAAGAAAAGAATTCCTGTTGAAAGAGAATAACAGGGAATTATTGAGAAATCAGTGAAGGCCTCTGTGAGTCTGGGCACTGGATTTTATCACATATCAGATTCACTGATTATAAGATTCGTTGATATTATATGTTCCACTAAAAAAAAATGTGGCTAATTAAACTATAACCCAAAACTCTCCTTAATTAGAATCTCTGTTTCACCTTATCAGAAGATATTATCTAGACACATTTAGACACAGATATTTTTAATCCTATGGTACCTTTGGGTGACCATAAAAAGGGGAATATGAGCAAAATAAGTTGATTCATGTAATTTGAAAACTTTCACATGTTCAGGATTCAGCTGGGAATGAGAGGAAGAAGAAGCAGCAGAAATACCTGATATAACAAATGTTGAGACAAGTGGCTATTAGAGAAAACAGAGAAATAAGGCCATAGTGTTAGGCAGAAATGTAGATAAGAGATATGTGGGAAAGGATATTAGGGATATTGATGAGAATAACCCACAGAGCGCAAAGTGGAAAGAATCAAGAGGGGCAGATACCTGAGAAGGTACAAGGAAAGGTGACTCTGGGCTACTGCGTGTATTGCTCTGTTTTTGACCAGAGAAGGGACACTCTTTTCTTTGAAAAGGCACAAAGAAGAAGTGGGAGTTGATTCAGGTAGGGTTAGACTTGAGATGAGAAGACCACAAGTTTCAGTCTGAAGTTCCCTAGTCTCTCAATTGAACATGAGGTAAAATCACCAGAGGATTTGGGGACAGGTCTATACTAGGAATGTGAAAATTTAAAAAAAATTATCAAATGAATTTTGCAAAATGGAAAAATGTATTTGACTAAAAAATGTGTAGTTTTGTTGGTCAGTGTTGCAGAATCATCAGTGACTACTTGTGTGCTGGAGGGATTTAGCAACTATTCCCTATATGGGACAGGCCAGAGATGTATATGCTTGAATTTTTTTCCTGTGTTAGAATTGCCAAGCAAAGATCTTAGAGAAATATCAAAGAACTCAGGTTAATTACAAGGACATAATTGTAATAAGGTATTGAGCCAGACTTTCAGAGCACTTACTATGTACTAAGCTTTGTTTTAGACACTTTGTATGAATTTGCCCATTAAGCACTTACAATGAGACTGTGAGGTAAGAATTATTATTACTAGTATCCCCATTTTATAGGTGATAAAAATAAAACACAAGGAGGATAAATAAGAGGTCTGAGATCACAACCAATAAGTGGGAAACCTGGGATCACAACGTGGTAGTCAGAATCCGGATGCTGTGTGAAAAGGCTCTGGGTGACAGTTTTTCTAAATGTAATGTTTAATCCTGTGATTCCAATGAAATATAGTCATAAATAGAAAAAAGAAGAGTCTGATGAATGGGAAAAATTGTCCAGTTATTAAGATAGGAGATTTCATAAGGTCCTTCTCAGTCATGTTGGGTTTAGATTTTCACTGATGTGTGACCAAAAAAATATAAAAATAATGTTATACAGAAGGAAAAGGTACTTGTATTTGTTGTTTTTTAAAAAAGTTTTGCTGCCACTGTGGATAAGGGATTGAGGACAAACCAGACTGGAAAATAAAAATCCTTTAGAAGTTTCTTCTAACAATTTACTAGAAAAGTTAGTGTCACACCTGGACAGGTGGGAATGAAAAACAATGAACACATAGGAGAGACGGTTAAGATGCAGAATCAATTGAACTTTGGGTTTGATTGAAGGATCAGAAGGAGTCAATGAAGAGTCTCAACTTTTTGAATAATTTAACTGGAGGTTAGAACCATCATCTGAGGACTGTGAGAATAACTTTTCAATTTTGGACATTTTGAGTTTGAGATACCAAAAGGATATCATGATTCAGAGCTTTAGTTAGGATTTGGTTACACAAATATGAGGCACATTGGAGAAATCCAGGTTAGACTCAAATAAGACTATAAGTTACCAGCTTGTTGGTTGTAATGGAAATCATGGAGAGAATGTGCTCACCAAGGGGCACAGAGACAGAGAGGTGGGATTCAGACAGAAAGCAGATTTGGGCTGAGGAGATGGAGGAAGCATGAAAGGAGGGGAAGGAGGACTGCTTAAAAAAGGCAGGTTAGCAATCAGAAGTCCTAGAAGTGATGAGAGGAAACAGTTCAAGAAGCAAGGAGTGAAAGAGAGCTGCAGAAGGGCAAGAAAGATAAAGCTAAATGTGCCAACTGATTGTATTGACAAGGAAATAATTGGTGATCTCAGAGAGAAGCCTTACATTGAAGCAAAAGAGAAGATGGTGGATTTTAGGGCTAAAGAAGGACAGGAAGGTAAAGAGGCAGAGATAGCAAGTATAAACAAGTCTTTGACAAAGATAGTTAAAATAGAGGAAAAAGAACGAGAGCTAGTGGGGTCAAGTGTTTATTTTAAGATTGAAGATAAAGAATGTTTAAATAGTGCTTAGAACAATCCAATAGACAGAAAAAAGCTAAAAATACAAAGAAAAATTATTAGGAGAGAAAAATCCCTGAAGATGTCAAGAGGGGACAGTGACCTGAGTGCAGATAGAAGGATCACTCTTGGTAGGGACTTTTCTCCATGGCATACAGGGGAAGATTCAACATTTGTGACATATGTGTTTGAACACAAATAGGGGGTCACGGTAAGTGACAGAAAGTGAAAATTTCTTCTGTGATAGAAGTGGAAGGTAAAGTCATTTGTTGAAATTAAGTGGGTAATAAGAAAATCAACTGTCTGATAAAAGAAAAGACTATTTGAAATAACCACTGTAGAAGACAAGAGAGAGAAAGCATAGTCAACACAGTAAGAGTGTTTACTGTCATGTTTAGACATTCTGTATTTATAATGGCATCAAAGAGCACTGTTGTACATTTTTTCTTCTTGTATTTTCAGCATCCTGGGTAAAAATGTGAGGAAACATTCATCAAGGTTGGGATTTTGACTGGAAAGTCAAAGGGAGAGAGCCTGAGTTAAGGGTGTAGACAACACATGAAACATAGTGGTTGAGTGATGGATCATAGAATTTAAACTGGGTAGGGAAGGAAATAACTTCAAGATGGCTCACCAGGGATTTGCCTGGAGTGGAAGTCCCTCCTTTAACAGCAGGTCTCAGTGAAGTTAAAAAAGAAAAAAAAGTGCTTAACTTGAAAATTTTGACCACAACTTTAAATTTCTGCTTCCACATCTCTGAAAATTTTATAAAGTAGGGTGGAATAAAGGAGAGAAAAAAATGGGACAACTGTAATAACATAATCAATAAAATATACTTTAAAAAAATAGAGTATAATATGTTCCTGCCCCTGGGTGAAAATTCCTTCATATCCCTGCCTGTTTTGTTCACTGGTAAGTAACAGAGGATCCTACGACTACTTCAGATTCTGAACACAGTTTTGAAATGTTTAAAACAGTCATTCTCAGTTGAAAATCAAAATTATAAATTCAAAGGATGCCCTATCTTCCTCCCTCCCCCACCTCCTGCCTGTTTCAGGATGCAATACTAACCACAGAGGACTGAAGGACCTTCTTCTCAACTCCCTGCTCCTCCAGCGTATATCCTCCCAAAGCCACAGAACTTTGCTTCCTCACTCATGAGTATCCATCATTGATACTTAATCCATGTATTTTATCTATGGAACTCAAATGATGCATATTATTTTGATATTTGTATACATGTCTAGGTGTCTGTATTATTTTTCTATCAATGTCTTTGTAAATTTAGAATGTGTGGCAGAATAATTTATTTAAATAGTAAAAAAGTTATTTTCTTTTACTTTCCTTTTTCCTTTCCTTTCAGGCTAATGGCCCAAACTTTGCAATACAATTCTTGCAGAAAAACAAACATCACTTGAATTCAACAGTTTGTCTGTTTTCTGTCGGAAACCTTAGCCTTTTGTAAGGATTAATATATGGAAGAGCAGAGAAAGGAAGATTTTGAACATAAGAGAGTGAAGGAAGAAGCTAGGAGGCTGTGACAAGGCTGCCTGACAGAGGCTCAGAAGGGAATAGAAGATTCAGAGTCCAGACACGTGTGTTCCCAGATTGTATTACTTTCCTATGGCTGCTGTAACGAAAGCACCACAAATTTGGTGACTCAGAACCAGTGTCTAATAATCTCCTTTAAGTCCGCATATTTTCCTTTCTCCAGTGTACAGCCTTTCTAACAACAGCAAAAAGGCCAAGGAGGAAGATTTATAATACATGATATTTTTTCATGGCTATGTTAAAGGATACTTCTTCAAGGAAATCTTACTTTCATCCAAGAAGATCTGGGTCTGTGAACAGAGTTAATTCTGTCAATTTAGTGTGATGACATAAATTTCCATTGCAGGGATTCATATCAGGTTTTAAGAAGATTTGGGAGTTAAATCAATCAGTTAATACTTTAGCACAGTGCCTGTCTGTTTAATTCCTAGGCACAATATGACCAATTAACCACTTCCATCAATGGTTTGGAGCAAAATTATACTCCTAATTCTCATTTCCATAATTTCACCCCTTGTCTGTAGTATTTAAGTACTTTCATATGGCCTCTGTCACTCAGAGCTCATCACTTCTGCTAAAATCAAGGTGCTTATTTCAAAGAGTTCACCTCCTACTTTTCACCCAGCTATGTAACAGTTGTACAATAGTTACCCAAGAGCTTTCAAATGATGCTACATTTTCTCTCAACTATGCAGTTTCTAAGACTTAGCAAATGAGTATCTTCTGACACAGGAACCGGTGAAATATTTGCATGTAATAACCCATCCCAATATTGTCATCCCTCTAAAGCTTTCAATTCCTTTCTCCACATTATGTCAGTTCTGGATTTTAAGACACATTAAATTTAGTACATCATTCAGTTCATAGGTCTGTCACCCAAGCAAACTGTTTCATCCACTCTCAGTGCTTAAACACATCGAGGAAAATATACCTCAAAAAATAACTTCAATATGATCCAACATTACATTGGTCTTGTTGTACTACTAATCTTAAATTTCATTCCCACACATATTTGCTACTTTTCTACCGATATAAATTGGCATGATCTAGCAATGATTTGTGTGTACAAGTTGTGTCTTCCAAAATAAAACTTCACAACACCTCATCCCAAATATGCTGGAAGATGATTGTATATATGAGTTTGGAGAAGAAAGTGTAAGTGATAACCCCATGTAACAGAACTATCTCAGATGAAATGTTACAGGGCTTTAAGCAAGGAGAGATTTATCTCAGGCGAAGAGGAGGGCACTTTTGCCTGAAAGATGTGACTCAAAAGGATTTGGCATTCAATAGTCTCTTTTTCACCTTACTTCAGAATTTCTGGGTCCAACTCCTTTCTAATCTTTTCCTAGCCTCACTTAAGAAAATTGGCAATGCTGTGAATTCAATTTGCTTCATAAATATACAACCTGAATAATGTCATATTTGATTGGAGTTTTAGGTAACCCACACTGTGGCTATTAAGATAAGATTTTTTTTAGGTATTTAATTTTTTTTAATTAATTAATTTATTCAATTACATTTGTCTCTGCCTTCCCCCCACCACTTTCCCTTGCCCTCTCCTTCCCTCACACCCTCCTTCAACTCTACCCCTTTGGTTTGTCCATCAGTCCTTGCTATATGTTCCTTGACTTTCCCCCTTCCCTATCTTTTCCCACACCCACCCCACCTTTCTTCCCTCTTGTCCCTGTTGGTTTCTTTTCCTTTCAGTATTGCTGGTCATATTTTCCTTGCACCCTGTATTGGTAGTTAGGTTCCGCTTATAGGTGAGATCATATCGTATTTACCCATTGCCCCCTGGCTTATTTCGTTTAGCATAATGTTCTCCAGTTCCATCCATGCTGTTGCGAAGTTTAGTAGTTCTTTTTTTCTTTCTGCTGTGTAGTATTCCATTGTGTAAAATGTACCATACTTTTTTGATCCAATCATCTACTGATGGGCATTTAGTTTGCTTCCAACACTTGGCTATTGTAAATTGTGCTATTTGAACATTGGGGTGCATAGGTTCTTTTGAATTGGCGTTTTGGTGTTCTTAGGGTATAGTCCCAGCAGAGGAATCACTAGATCAAAAGGCAGTTCGATTTTCTGCTTTTTGAGGAAATTCCACACTGCTTTCCACAAAGGCTGCAAGAGTCTGCATTCCCACCAGCAGTGTACAAGTGTTCCCTTTTCTCCACAGCCTCGCCAGCACCTGTTGTTTGTGGATCTGTTTATGAAGGCCATTCTGACTGGTGTGAGCTGGTACCACATGGTGGTTTTGATCTGCATTTCTCTGATGGCTAGTGATGCTGAGCATCCTTTCAAATGTCTCTGGGCCATCTGTATCTCTTCCTTGGAAAAGCGTCTGCCCAGGTCCTTTGCTCATTTTTTGATTGGATCGTTTGTCTTCTTGGAGTGGAGTCAAGTGGGTTCTTTATATATCTTGGAGATCAAACCTCTATCTGATGTATCATTAGTGAATATATTTTCCCATACGGTTGGCTCCCTTTTCATTGTGCTGATGTTCTCTTTAGCTGTGCAGAAGCTTCTTATTTAGATGAGGTCCCACTTGTTTATTCTTTCCTTTATGTCCCTTGCTTTAGGAGACATAGCAGTGAAAAAATTGCTGCTTGGAATATCTGAGAGTTTCCTGCCGAAATTCTCCTCTAGGATTTTTACGGTGTTGCAACCTATATAAGTCTTTTATCCACCTTGAGTTTATTTTTGTGTATGGTGTCAGCTGATGATCCAATTTCAATTTTTTGCATGTAGCCATCCAGCTCTCCCAACACCATTTGTTGAAGAGGCTGTTATTGCACCATTTTATGTTCTGCCCCCTTTGTCAAATATTAGATGCTCATAGAGACCTGGGCTTATTTCTGGGCTTTCTATTCTGTTCCACTTGTCTATGGGTCTGTTCTTGTGCCAGTACCAGATTGTTTTGAGTATAGTAATTTTGTAGTGAGTTTGATGTCCGGTATTGTGATCCCTCCTACTTTATTATTGTTCCTCAAAATTGCTACGGCTATTCAGGGTCGTTTATGGTTCCATAAATATTTTTGAAATATCTGTTCTATTTCTGTGAAATATGTCATTGGTATCTTAATAGAGATAGTGTTGAATCTATAAATTGCTTAGGGTAGTATGGACATTTTGATGATATTAATTCTTGCAATCCATGAGCACGGTATACGCTTCCATTTATTTGTGTCTTCCTTAATTTCTTTCTTCAATGTTGTACAGTTTTCTGCATACAGGTCTTGTACCTCTTTGGTTAAATTTATGCCTAGGTACTTTATTTTTCTTCTTGCTATATCAAATGGTATTTTTTCTCTGATTTCTTCTTCTTCTGTTGCATTGCTGGTGTACAAAAATGCCTCTGATTTCTGAATGTTGACTTTGTATCCTGCTGTTTTGCCAAATTCACTTATTAGATAGAGGGGTTTTTTGGTAGAGTCTACAGGGTTCTCTATGTACACTCTAATGTCATCTGCAAACAATGATAGTTTTACTTCCTCCTTTCTTATTTGGATGCCTTTTATCTCTTTCTCTTGTCTGACCACTGTGGCTAGGACTTCCAATATGATGTTGAAAAGAAGCGGTGAAAGCAGACATCCTTGTTGTGTTCCCAATCTTAGTGGGAAAGCTTTCAGTTTTTGCCCGTTGAGCATGATATTGGCTGTAGGTGTTTCATATATGGCCTTTATTAAGTTGAGGAATGCCCCATTTATTCCCATTTTGCTGAGTGTTTTGATCATAAATGGGTGCTGTACCTTGTCAAATGCTTTTTCTGCATCTATCGAGATGATCATGTGGTTTTTGTCTTTTCTTTTATTTATGTGATGTATTATGTTTATCGACTTGCATATATTGAACCATCCCTGCATCCCTGGGATGAATCCCACTTGATCGTGGTGGGTGATCTTTTTAATGTATTGCTGGATGTGGTTTGCCAATATTTTGTTGAGGATTTTAGCATCTATGTTCATCAGCGAAATTGGCCTGTAGTTTTCTTTCTTTGTAGGATCTTTTTCTGATTTTGGGATCAGGGTGATGCTGACCTCATAGGAAGAGTCTGGGAGTCTTCCTTCCTCTTGGATTTTTTTGGAATAGTCTGAGAAGGACAGGGGTTAGCTCTTCCTTAGGTGTTTTGTAAAATTCTCTTGCGAAATCGTCTGGCCCTGGGCTTTTGTGTGCCGGGAGTTTCTTGATGACTGCTTCAATTTCCCCATCTGTTTTGGTCTGTTCTGGTCTGTTCAAGCTTTCTATTTCTTCCTCCTTTCGTGTTGGAAGATTATGCTTTTCTAGAAATGTGTCCATTTCATCAAGGGTTTCAAAATCTTGGCATATAATTGTTCATAGTAGTTTCTGACAATCCTTTGTAGTTCTGTGGTATTAGTTGTTATTTCTTCTCTTTTGTTTCTGATATTATTAATTTGGGTCCTCTCCCTTTTTTTCTTGGTGAGTCTGCTTAAAGGCTTGTCAATTTTATTTATCTTTTCAAAGAATCAGCTTCTGGATTGGTTGATCCTCTGAATTGTTCTTTTCATCTCTATGTCATTCAGTTCTGCTCTAATCTTGACTATTTCCTTCCCTGTACTTGTTCTGGGATTTATTTGTTGTTGTTTCTCCAGTTCTTGAAGTTGTAGAGTTAGGTATTCTATTTGAAATGTTTCTATCTTTTTTAGGTAGGCCTATATTGCTATGAACTTCCCTCTCAGGACTGCCTTTGTTGTGTCCCTTAGGTTTGGGACTGTTGTCTGTTCATTTTCATTTGTTTTCAGAATTTTTTTGATTTCTTCTCTTATCTCATTATTGACCCATTCATTGTTTAATAGTCTACTGTTCAGTCTCCATGAGTTTGCAAGTTTTTGAAGTTTTTCTTTGAGGTTGATTTCCAGTTTCAATCCCTTGTGGTTCAAGAAAAAGTTTGGTATTATTTTAATTTTCCTGAATTTGCTGAGGCTTGCTAGAGATACGATATTTTTTAAAGCCAGTAATTCTTTGACTATAAATTGGGTTGTGAGCCTAAAACACTGTCATACCCTTTTCTTTCTTTAAGATATTCTTTGCAGTCAGAAATAGAAATTTCAGCTCACAGTACTTGTGGCCATCATATATGCGTACATACTTTGATATTTAGTTGATATATGTTCTTTATACCAATACATTTCTTTCCACCAACACTTCATCCTAAACAGCCATAGGTGAAAGTTTCTCTTGGTTTTTAAATACATACAAACTTTCTTTTAATAAATACATTTGGAACCTTCTAACTTTAAACATTAAGCAGATTTCTTTCCTTCAATTGTTCTCAAAACTTTCATATGCTGAAATGCAATGTATAAATAATCTTTTTCCCCAATCTCACCAGTGTTCCTCAGAAAATACTTAGAAAATACTACTCTCAGTCCTTGTTTAACAATTTACCATAAATTTAGCTTTAAAAAATCCACATAGACTTTATCACAGTTTCTGTGGGTCGAGTGTTTAGAAATGCCCTAGCTAGATCTATTCTTAGGTTCTCATGTGATCTTCATTGAATGTCTCTGAGGGCTGTGGCACCATCTGTGGCTCTACTGGAGAAAGATTGACTTTACAGAAATTGGTTCCTTAGTATTGTAAGACTAAGGGCTTCCCCTTTCATTAGTCAAAGGCTACCCTCAGTTCTTAGAGACTGCTTTCACTTCTTCATCATGTGGACTTCCCAACATAGAGAATTCTCAAAATGAAGTTTGCTTCTTCAAAGCCATCATAGGAGAAAGAGCTCAGACAGTCACTGCCACCTTATATAACACAATTATGTAATTACATACCCCAAAACATATATGTCCATCACTTTTTCCTTATTCTGTAGCTAAAACTCAGTGCGGAATCCCTCTCTGCTCCCACATGCACTCTAGGGAGATTACCCAAAAACACTGAAACAGGAGACAGGGATCATATGTGGTTACCTTAAGAGTATTTCCTGTACTTTCTTTTTTTGAATGGTCTTTTGTTTCACACTTAAGGAAAAATGGATAGGTTTATTTATATATTCCATTGGCCAGATTGTCAGGTTTACATTTTCTGTTATTTGGTCCCTTTAAAGAAGAATACAACTAAATATTAACCCATCATAGCCAACTCAACAGGCTAGGTTTTCTTATCTTTCTTTTTTTGCAATGTGCCATTATATACCCTGTTCTCTTAAGAAAGTTCCTGCTTCAGCTCTAGATGCATAAAAATCCTAGGAAGTCTTGGAAATCAGGACATGAGTTAAGAATTGGGGCATGGAGATGACATGGGGAAATTTAGACCACATGAAATTTTGTGGCACTCAGCAAGAGGAATTCTCCAATGGAAGGCAGAAGACTTTCCTTCGTGGCCAAGCTGGTGCCCTTTTCATGTGACAAATATTAGTAGCTATCAATATTTTATTTTTTTAACAAATATATCCTGGGATTATCCACTCTGATATAATTTTAAAGAACATTAAAAAAATTCAGGAACAGCTTCCCTCAAGCTGTTTCTACGTAAATTCCCCCTGTCATCATTTGTTAGCACTCAGGAAAAACAATTTTTAATATTAAGCAAATGAAATTGTTCAGATGAATCAGGGACCAAAACTACAAAAGTGTATGGAAGCCAACCAAAAACACTTGGGGTTATCCATGATTTTGCAATGTCTCTACTTCTTTCCCCCATTAGGTTGGATAATGAACAGTTGATTTTAATTTCAAAGTAACATTGGTATAAAAAAATAACCACCCAACTCATATAATATTCAATAGTAATTGCTGTGTTCTCTTAACTAATTTGCTTTATTATCTTTCCAAGATGTGTCCTTTCCATTTTGAGTAACCTAGAACAAAGAGATCCATTTGGCTCAGTCTAGTAATTCTTTTCACTCATTATCTCATAGAATAGCAATACAATTGCCTTTATTTACATTTAGAGTAGAAAAAATGCTGTGCCAATATTTGCTAATAACACTACCTCTCTTCACCACTGGGCAGCTAATTATTCACTAGGTAGACCAAAAAACATAAAGAGATGCTCTTTAATTTTTATAAACTTGTTTTTTTCAACTAAGCCTATTTTTTAAATAAATCCTTAAATTTTTGGAAAGAGAATTGGTTATGTTCCAAAAAGTTGATATTAAAGTTATTTAATATTTAATGTATTTTCCCATAGATGAAATGATAAAAATTATGGTTAGATTTCTAGCTTAGTAATAATAACAACCATTTTTGACAGTCTACTATTTGTTAAATGTCTTATATGAATTGCCTCCTGCCTACCTCATCTATTTGTTATTGTTTCACTCTTCCCTTAAATTTCTGTGTTTTATCTGTTTCAGGAGTTGGCACACTTTCTCCATAAAGATGCAGATAGTACATACTTTAGGCTTTGCAGACTATCAATCTCTGTTGCAACCACTCAAAGCTGCCATTACAGTATGGAAGTAGTCATAGACAATATGTAAATGAGTGTGGCTGTATTAAAAAAAAAGCTTTATTTATGGAAACTAAAATTGAATTTCATATAGAAAAATGTTAGTTTTTTTTAAAGAACCAAAATTTTCATTTCTAGCATTTGTCGTCTTTTGGGTTAGGTGAAATATTTTTCATGTCATGGAGACAATTCACTTACTAGACTGAGTGAATTGTTCACTTTTCAACTCATAATTTGCTGATATTTTGGGCTGGATTTAGATTCACAAATAATTTCATAATATCCTTTATGATTTTATAATATCCTTACAATTTTTATTTTTTATTCTATTTTCCTGAAATTCTGTTTTAGGTTGTAAATTGCTGCGGCAATGCCTTGATTATAGTATTGTTTCCTGTTTGTTACTTGAGACTACTAGTAGCAATGCCAATTTGTATTTATTAGAACTGTAACTTCATTTTTTAAAAAAATGCTTCATTTCCTAACTTAACTTGTTTTGTACCTCAAAAGATATGAACTTCAACTGTAGCCAAATATTTATGATTATAAATATTGATGGAAATAATATGAATTTCATGGTATAATCTTTATAATGTATCATATTATTAAGAAAGATTCTCTTAAATTTTGGCTGATAAGATAATCATATTTGTGTGTAAATCAGTCACCCCATAACTGAGAATGGTATTGACTTATTTTGTTAATAAATATTAACATCAGTTCTATTACATGACCTACCTATACTAAGTATTTGATATTGAATATTTGAATAACTAACTGGTCAAGTCAGTATTAAATTACATTGTTAATGAGAACTAGTGTATAGATACTGTTCCAATATATGAAAAAGTGCTTTCGGTTGAGTTGAACAAAATTATAATTAGGTCTATAGTTTGTCTTAAAGACCAATGGAACAATGCACAAATTTGCACAGGAGTGAGAAGTAATAGTGAAAAATCCAAATTATTTTATTAGAAAATTACCATAAAGTACTTGATCTACTTATTAACTAATCAGTGTTGATTCTACAGGCAAATATTATTATTATGGGTTGAACTGTATGTCCCAAAAAGATATGTTGAAATTCTAGCCTTCAGTTTCTACAAATATGACCTTATTTGTCATATTTGACAAATATGACCTTCAGGTCTTTACGGATACATTCAAGTTCAGAAGAGGTCATTAAGATGGGCCCAAATCCATAATGGCTGGCAATTTTGTAAGTAGAAGAGAGACTCAGAGAGGAGACATCATGTGAAGACACAGACACAAGGCAGGGAGATGACAATGTAAAGACAGAGACAAAGATTGGAATCATGCCATCGCAGGTCAAGGAATACTGGGCACTACCAGAAGCTGGAAGAGTAAAGGAAGGTCCTCCACTACGGTTTCAGAGGGAGCATGGCCCTCTGAAACCTTCTAGCCTAAACTGTGGACTTCTAGCCTGAACTGTGAAAGAATACATTTCTGTTGTTTTAAACCATCCAGTTTGTGGTACTTTTTTTGGGGAGCCCTAGGAAACAAATACAGATTTACTTACATGAGAAACTTTTTTGTATGGGGGTGGAAATGGAGGGAATTTCCCCTCCTGAAAAATAATAATTAAAATTGTTGAATTAAATACAGTTTTTTTCTCCTGTTTGAAGTTTGAACTAAGCATGCTATTTAGGTATCATACAGCACCATCTTCTGGCCATCTGTCTTAATTGCTCAACTTACTGGAAAGAAAATTTCCTTGCTTGCAATAATAATAATTATTACTATTAATAATAATTTTTAAAAACCACTTTTGAGTACCTACTATTATTGGGGTATTGTGTTATCTTTCTTGGGAAGATGTCTATATATCCAAATAACTACAGTACAAAACAAAATGAAAGCACCACAATCTAAGATGAAAATGAGAAGAGCAATTAGAATTCTTATTAAAAAATTAAAAATTAATCCAGTGCATATTATTTTACTTTGAAAATTATTAAAACAAATTGGAATGTCAAGCTTTTTGTTCAAAAGTTGATAAAGTATTTAATTGAAATAATTTTAGATTAATTTGGATCTCTAGGGAATTATGTTTTAAAATTACAGACAGATAAATAAATTTCTATATACATATTCATGGTATATAATATATATAATTATAATATATATAGTGTTCATAATTAGTACCACTAGTTGCCAAAGAAACAATATAAATCAGTGTTTACAGTTAAAAGTCTATCTTATACCTTATAAAATTGTACAGGAAATTAGCCCTGGCTGATGTGGCTCAGTGGATTGAGTGCCAGCCTGCAAACCAAAGGGTTGCTGGTTCAATTCCCAGTGTAGGGTACATGCCTGGGTTGCAGGTCAGGTCCCCAACAGAGGGCACATGAAATACAGCCACACATTGATGTTTCTCTCCCTCTCTTTCTCCCTCCCTTCCCCTCTCTATAAATAAATAAATAAATAAATAAGTTTTAAAAAAATGAATTGTATAAGAAATTAAAAAGCAGCAAAAGTAAATATTTAAATGTTCTTTATACAGATTTTATCAGGCTATTTGGCTCATTAAACATAAATTGTATATGTATATCCACATTTATATACACATTAAATTAATGATTATTCTTTTTTATTTATTTGGATTTTTTTTAGAGGTCCCTATGAGGAAGTATTAATCGACACTGATTTATCCAGCCATTATTCAACTAGATTGAAAAGAAAAGGAATTTGGCATAATTACCTTTTATTTTTGAAGTCTTTGGAGCTCTTTGAATGAATAAGGTATTCATTAATATAGTGAAAAGCACTTATAATATTTATTTCATTTTATGCTAACTCAACACACACAAAAAATCCCATGGGAATGTAACCAAATTTATAAATGGTGCATTTATACTGACTATGTGAATAGAACTTCAAATTTTGAGGAAAAATCAGTTCAGAAATAAAAGATATTAAATTCTCTTGCATTTTTTGGCACCTACTTGTTAGACTTTACATAGGAAAGGAGCTGGAAATTGTATATTAAGCTACCACAAAATGTTCAACTATTTTTACTGTAAGGGAGCATGGATTTTCCAGCCATATTGATGAAGGACATATTTTTTATAGTTTTATTTTTTCTTATAAAATAAAATGGTTTTTGTAGGAGGGTCATATTAGCCCCATAAAATGAATTGGGCAGTATTCCCCCCTATTACATTTTCTGAAGAGTTTGTATTGTTTTTTTTTAAAGGTTTGAAAGATTCACTGATGAAGCCACCTTGTAGTGGAGCTTCCTTTTGTGGAAAGTTTGGACTGTGAATTCAACTTTTGTTCATAGAAACAGAGATATTTGAGTGACCCATTCCTTCTTGAATGACCTTTTGTAGTTTGTGATATCTTTAAGGAAATTTTAAATTTCATCAAACTTGTGGAAATTATTGGTAAAAAGCTATTTACAACATTATCACAGTATCCTTTTACTGTCTGTAACATCTGTCATGATAACCTGTTTATTTCTCATACTGATAATACGTGTTCTCTCTTTTTCTAGGTAGGCCTAGCTAGGGTATTGTCAATGCTGTTAGTGATTTCAAAAAGCCAGCTTTTGGCTTTGCTGCTTTTCTCTATTTTTATTTTACAATTTTATTGATTTCTGTCTATGTCAATTTGGTCTGCTATAACAAACTACTATAAAATGAGCACCTTAAAAGGTAAACATTTATTTCTCACAGTTCTGGAGGCTGGGAAGTCAAAGATCAAGGTACCATGTCTACTCAGGGCCCTTTTCCTAGTTTCAGATGGCTACCTTCATAACAGGGAGAAAGATGTTCTCCTTCATGTCTCTTTTCACAAGGGAACTAATTTCATCATGAATGTTCACCATTCATAATCTAATTACCTTTCAAAGACTCAATCCCCACAAATCATCACACTGGGAATTAGTGTTTCAACGTTTGAATTTTGGGGGGACATTCAGTCCATAGTGATGCCTGCTCTTATTTTATTATGTCTTTTATCTAACTAAAATTGAGTACAATGCATACTTCTTCCTTCATCAATTAGCAAAACCGACTACCAGTGTTTCCCAAACCTACTTATTATGTATTATTTTGGAATGTAGAGACAAATTTTAAAGATTTCACAGCTAAGAAGACTAAATTTTAAAAAATAATATTCAGAATATATCTTTTATAAAATTGCATATCTTGCTGTTTTTGGTTCTGAAAATCTATTTAAAAATGTACTAAAGGATCACAGAAAATTTAAGTTTTTTAAATAGATTTTTTAAATAAAATTGTAGGAATTTTTCAGGGCATTCCAACATATATAGATTTTATGGAGAATTTCTCACCTACTCCAGAAATGACAATTGTTGATCCCTGAGCTGTATGTAGTGTTTAGTTTATAATGAGACATTCCTTAAATTTATATGTCATTTGTGATATTATGTGTCTTCTCCCTTTTAATATATTTCCCTGGAGAACAGTAATTTTTCTATCAATTTCAACAGAAGTAGTCCCAACCACAAAAATCATTGGTCATAAAAACAGTTTCATTACTCTACAACAATAGACCAAGATTATAAAGCCATATGACTCTTTAAGCCATATGACTATAGCCTTCACTAAGTGAAAACTTGTCAAAAAAAGATATTTATTTTTAATCTTGACCATCTCTCTGAACACTATGGTGGTCTATTTCAATACATGTCAACTGCTTTTCTTAGGGACACCACAGCCGTATATATGATTATACTTATTCAGTATTGAACCCAAACCTTTATTCTAAGAGATTTGGTGATTATAAACCTGTCGGTAGAACACTATAAAATCACTGACCTTGAGGACTGAAAAACAAGAATGGGAAGATGGGAACGCCTTTCACCAGATAGTTTTACTACATTTCTCCCATAGTTTTGACAATTAAAAATGGAATATCTTTCTATTATATAAGGTTAAAATTAAATTTTAAATTATTTTATGTATTCTGCCCTCCTCACGGATTAAGGCAGGCAAGGTTATATTAAGTGTTCTGTAAGGGGAAGAACAAGGACCTGGAGTTAGAAAAATCTCCCTTGCACCAAGCAAAGGTATTCACTTCTTGTGTGAATTTGCCCTTTTCTCTCTCCAGCCACGAGAATCTCTGCAATTCTCTGTGTACTGCACAAAGATCCCTTTGGCTTCTGTGCCTTTGCACATTGCTAAAATTTCTGTCTTCCTTTTGCTTGCTGAATTCCTATTTGATTATTAAAATGTCACTTTATTTGTGAAATTTTAACACCTGCCAATCAGAGTTGGTCATACTCTCTCTGAGACTTGCACCCCCTCCAAATATTTAGGATTAAAAATGGCTTCTATGCAGGTTTGTCATAAAAACCAGAAACAAATTATGAAAAGTGTCTGACCCTGACAGATGCTTAAGGAAAAAGTGATGTTTCCCTTTAGTTTTCTTTGTTCTTCTAACCAATATGGACTTAACATTACCCATTTCCCACTGAGGTCTTCTTTTCCAAAGCTTTAGTCATTATCATATTTAGAAAGACGATGTATCTTTCCTACACTCTCTCCTTCATATGCACCGGTATCGACACAGACACAGATGAGACCCTTGACGTGGCAGAAGCACAAGACAAAAAGCCTGGGTCTTTAAATTAAGCTTCGGAGAGGCGCCCAGAGGATGTTAAAGGCAGCAAAAAGTAAATGTTTATTGTACTAATCTGTTGAAATTGTGTTGTCTACTTTTTAGAGCAGCTAGTGTTGACCTAACTAAAAGAATATCATGCTGTCATGAGATAGTTGTCCCTGGATGCCTGTTCATTCTTCCAAATGTGAATAGGTTGTCCTTAGTCCCAACTCTATTCTTTCTGGATTCTTGATTTGATGAATGATCACGCTGGAAAACTGAGATTTCCTTTTATGTATTTTTTGTCTCTTCTTGTCTTTATCACTTATATTCAGAAAAATTTAAAGCTCCATTAATTTTACATCATAATGTTGCTAAAAATCACCTCTTTTCTCTCTCATTTGCTGTTGCATTTGTTCAAATTCTCATTTTTTCTCACCAATAGTACAGTCCTTTAGTGACTTACTTCCATCAATCTATGCTCAATATTGCTGCCAAGGGAAGATTTTTACATGTATAAAATTTATTATGCAGTATTATTTTTAAAAATTCTCTAATGGCTTTCACTTACTTTGAGGGTCAAATCCAAACTTCTAGACTGGGTCAGGAGACCACCCTCTTATCTCCTCAACTGTGAAGCTCTCTGCATTTCTCTGTGCACTGAATGAAGATCCCTTTGACTTCTGTGTCTTAGCACCTGGCCACAATTTCTGTCTTTTGCTTGCTGAACTTGTATGTGATTATGAAGATTCACTTTATCTGTGAAACTTTAACTTTTGCCTCCAGAATACTCTAAGTTTGCCATGCTCTTGACTTATCACTCTGCATTATAACTGTATGTCCTGAAGTGATCTATAAACTCCTAAAAGACCAAAAATACTTCTTTTGTATGTTTCTCCAAAGCCTAATTTAGTTCCAATGACATGAGGTTTTCTTAGTTTGTTTCCATAAATGAATAAAACTCATGAATGTAGGTAGTTTATATGTCTGTTTTGTATAACAGACACATAAACTAATAATGGAAATGTAAGATATACTCACTTATCTCAAATGAAAAGCATTAGGTGTTGATTTTAATCTCCAGGTTTCTGTTCTGTTTTATGGAAACTTCAATAAAATAAAAAAGAAGAAAATAAATCTATATAATGATACCTTTGAATACCATTAAGACCTATTTTTATTACCCAGAAATTTTATCAGTGTTTATAATGTCATTTTAAGGAGAAACACATTCCTGCCCCCCAACCTCTTGTTTTGAGTTAAGCTCGGTTGCACCTTCAGGATGATGCTCAGTCCTCTCCAGCAGAAGAGCTTCGGTAATCAGTGACTGCACACCATCTAGGACGTGGAATGTCTTCTCACGTGATGAACACTGAGCATGCCAGGGACATTGTGACAGGGATACAAATAACATTGTACCCAAGCTTCATCATCTTCCCTCTAATGTCACAAAAAAATAAATTTTCACTTTATACTCATCTTTAGGAAAGGCCTAGGGAGAAATAGAATATTAATTGATTCGCCAACTTCACAAGGAAAAGCAGGAAAACAACCCCGATGTTTTTATGTCTCTATTAATGAAATCTCATTCTGTTTGACACAATAAATAAATATTTTGTAAGATTTAGCTATTTGTAATTTCACAAATATATAAAATTCAGGATAGATTATTCTTAAAAATGTATTTTCTTTAGCCTTATATCTAAGTACATCCTCACATTTAAATCAGTATTGCTATAATTATATAGTTTTCAAAGTATTCAGATAAATACAAAATCAGTGGCATTGTAAGATGTTTAGGTATTGATAAGGAGAGCTAGGGTACTATTAAGATGGTGTTTTTTCATAAAAATATAAAAAAATTCTCATGAATTCTTTAAAAACTTATGTACAATAAATTGGATGTTGTGGAGATTAAAATTCCATTTCAGTGGAAACGTATGATTTTTTAAATATAAAATTTAGAAAGTAAATTTTTATATTTTGTTGCAATATGTATAAATCCAGACATTTAACTTAAAAATGACAGTTATGATTTGCACCTTTAAATTTATTCATATGAGAATATCATATTAGTACTTCTCACATTTTGACAGTTCTCCTGTCATTTAAAAAAAATCTCTTTGTGAGTCATTGTAATAAATTAGTGCATGAATTATTTAATTTTTTTATTGGTATTATATTACAGTTGTCCCGATTTTTCACCCTGTGCTTTCCTCCACCCAGCCTAATGCCTACTTGCTCCCACATTCAATCCCCACACTGTTGTCCATGTCCATGGGTCATTCATACATGTTTTTTGACTAGTCTCTTCCTCTCCTTTCCACCATTATCCCCTTCTCCCATCCCCTCTGGCAGCTCTCAGTCTGTTCCATGTTTCCATGCCTCTGGTTCTCTTTTGCTCATTAGTTTATTTTGTTCTGTTCATCAGATACTTCTTATAGGTGAGATCACACGGTTTTTGTCTTACACTGACCGGCTTATTTCACTTAATATTGTCCAGCTTCATTCATGCTGTCAAAAAGGTAGGATTCTTTCTTTCTGCAGTGTGGTATTGCATTGTGTAAATGTACCACTTTTGTGGTCCTCTCATCTACTGATGGGCACTTAGGCTATTTCTAGCACTTGCTACTATAAATAACACTACTGTGAACATGGGTGTTTAAGCTCTTTTGAATTGGTGATTTGGGATTCTTAGGATATAATCCAAGCAGTGGAATCACTGGTTAAAAGGCAGTTCCATTTTTAGTTTTCTGAGGAAATTTCATACTGTTTCCCACAGTGCATGCATCAGTCTGCATTCCCACCAATAGTGTACTAGGGTTCCTTTTATCCCACATCCTTGCCAGCATTTGTTTGTTGACTTATTAATGATGGCTATTGGAACAAGTGTGAGGTAATATCTAAGTGTTTTAATTTGCATCTCTCTAATGGCTAGTAATGTTGAGCATCTTTTCATATGACTATGGGCTATCTGGATGTCCACCTTGAAGAATTATCTATTTAGGTCCTTTGCCCATTTTTTAATTGGAATGTTTGTCTTCCTGGTACTGAGTCATATATGTTCTTTACGTATTTTGGAGATTAAGCCCTTGTCCAAGGTATCATTGGCAAATATGCTTTCCCATATGGTCAGTTCCCTTTTCATTTTAATTATGATTATTTTTGGCCATGCAGAAGCTTCATATTTTAATGAAGCCCATTTGTTTATTTTTTTCCTTTCTTTCCCTTGCACTGGGAGATATATCAGCAAAAATTTTACTATGTGGGGTACCTGAAATTTTCCTGCTTATGTCTTCCTCTAGGATTTTTATGGTGTCAAGATATATTTAAGTCTTTTATCAATTTTGAGTTTATTCTGGTATATGGTATAATTTGATGGTCAAATTTCTTTTTTTTTTTAGCTTGTACTAGTCCAGTTCTCCCAAAACCATTTATTGAAGAGGCTCTTTTTACTCCATGTATGCTCATGCCCCATTTGTCAAATATTAATTGATCATAACACATGAGTTTATCTCTGGGTTCTCTACTCTGTTCCATTGATCTATGTGTATGTTCTTATGTCAGTACCAAACTTTTTTGATTACAGTGGCCTTGTAATATAGTTTGGTGTCACATATTGTGATGCCTCCTACTTTGTTCTTCTTTCTCAAAATTTCTGCAGCTATTCAGGGCAGTTTATGGTTCCATGTAAATTTTTGAAATGTTTGTTCTATATATGTGAAATATGTCATTGGTATCTTAATAGGGATTGTGTTAAATCTATAAATTGATTTGGGTAATATGGACATTTTGATGATGTTAATTTTTCCAACTCATGAACATGATATATGCTTCCATTTATTTGTGTCTGCCCTAATTTCTTTTTCAGTGTTGTATAGTTTTCTGAATATGGGTCTTTTACCTCCTTGGTTAAGTTTACTTTATTTTTCTTGTTGCTATAAGAAATGGGATTTTTCCCCTGATTTCTGATTCTGATATTTCCTTGTTGTTGTACAAAAATGCCTTCAATTTCTGATTATTGATTTTGTATCCTGCTGTTTTGCCAAATTCAGTTATTAGGTCAAGTAGTTTTTTGATGGAGTCTATAGGGTTTTCTATGTACACTATCATGTCATCTGCAAACAATGACAGATTTACTTCCTCCTTTCCAATTTGGATGCCTTTATTTCTTTTTCTTGTCTGATCGTTGTAGCTAGGACTTCCAATACTATGTTGAAAAGAAGTGGTGAAAGCAGACATCTTTGTCTTGTTCCCAATTTTAATGGGAAAACTATTGGTTTTTGACTGTTGAGTGTGATATTGGCTGTAGATTTTTCATATATGGCATTTATTATGCTGAGATATGCCCCCTTTAACTTTGCAGAGTGTTTTTAGGAAATGGGTTTTGTACCTTATCAAATACTTTCTTTGCATCTATTGATATGTGATTTTTGTATTTCCTTTTGTTTATGTGGTGTATTATGTTTATTGATTTGTGAATATTGTATCATTCTTGCATCCCTGGGATGATTCCCACATGATCATGGTGGATTATCTTTTCAATTTATTGCTGGATATGTTTTGCCAATATTTTGTTGAGGATTTTAGGGTCTAGGTTCATCAGCGATATTGGCCTGTAGTTTTCTTTCTTTATTGTGTTTTTTCCTGGTTTTGGGATTAGGATGATGCTGGCCTCATAAAAAGAGTTTTGATGTCTTCCTTTCTCTTGGATTTTTTGTAGTAGTGTGAGAAGGACAGAGGTTAGTATTTCCTTAAGTGTTTTGTAAAATTCTACTGTGAAACTGTCTCGTCCAGGGTTTTTCTGTGCTGGGAGTGTTTTGATTACAGCTTCAATTTCACCAGCTGTTTTTGTTCTGTTCAGGCCTTCTGCTTCTTCTTGATTCAGTACTGGAATCTTGTATTTCTCTAAATATTTATCCATTTCACCCAGGTTTTCAAGTTTCTTGGCATATAATTGTTCATAATAATTTCTTACATCCCTTGTTTTTCTGTAGTATCAGTTGTAATTTTTCCTCTTTCATGTGTGATATTATTTATTTGGGTCCTATCTCTTTTATCTTGATGAGTCTGCTTAAAGGCTTGTTAATTTTTTTTTTCTTTTCAAAGAACCAGCTTTGGAATTTATTGATCCTTTCAATTCTTTTAGTTTCTAAGTCATTCAATTCTGCTCTGGTCTTGATTATTTCCTTCCTTCTACTCACTCTGGTCTTTGTTTATTGTTTCTCCAGTTCCTGATTGTAGGGTTAGGCTGTTTATTTGTAATGTTTCCATTTTTTATAGGTAGGCCTGTGTTGCTTTGAACTTCTCTCTCAGGACTGCCTTTGCTGTGTCCCATAGATTTTGGACTGTTGTGTGTTCATCTTCATTTGTTTCCATAAACGTTTTGATTTCTTATTTGATCTCATTATTGAGCCATTCATTTTTTTAATAGCATGTTATTCACACTCCACAAGTTTGAATGTTTTTGAGTTTTTTCCCTGAGGTTGTTTCATTTAAAACCTTGTGGTCTGAGAAAATGCTTCTTATGATTTCTATCTTGAATTTGTTGAGGCTTGTTTTTTTTTTTTATTTTTTTTATTTTTTTTTAAATACATGTCTCTGCCTCCCCCACAACACTTTCCCTTGCACTCTCCCTCCTTCCCTCCCTCAGCTCTTCCCCTTTGGTTTTGTCCATGAGTCCTTGCTATATGTTCCTTGACTTTTCCCAACCCTTCCCTTTCCCTGCCCCCCCCATCCTTCCCTCTTGTCTCTGTATATTTCTTTTCCTTTCAGTGTTGCTGGTCCTATTATCCTCGCATATTTGTATTGTTGTTTAGGTTCCGCTTATAGGTGAGATCATATGGTATTTGTCTTTCGCCCCCTGGCTTATTTCGCTTAGCATAATGCTCTCCAGTTCCATCCATGCTGTCGCAAAGTTTAGTAGTTCTTTTTTTCCTTTCTGCTGCGTAGTATTCCATTGTGTATATGTACCATGATTTTTGATCCAATCATCTACTCATGGGTATCTAGGTTGCTTCCAACACTTGTCTATTGTAAATGGTGCTGATATGAACATTGGGGTGCATTGGTTCTTTTGTATTGGCGTTTTGGTGTTCTTAGGGTATAGTGCCAGCAGGGGAATCACTGGATCAAAAGGCAGTTCCATTTTCAGCTTTTTGAGGAAATTCCACACTGCTTTCCACAGTGGCTGCACCAGTCTGCATTCCCACCAACAGTGGACTAGGGTTCCCTTTTGTCCACAGCCTCGCCAGCACCTGTTGTTTGTTGATCTGTTTATGAAGGCCATTCTGACTGGTGTGAGGTGGTACCTCATGGTGGTTTTGATCTGCATTTCTCTGATGGCTAGTGGTGCTAAGCAACATTTCAACTGCCTCTGGGCCCTCTGTATCTCCTCCTTGGAAAAGCGTCTGCCCAGGTCCTTTGCCCATTTTTTGATTGGATCGTTTGTCTTCTTGGAGTGGAGTCGAGTGAGTTCTTTATATATCTTGGAGATCAAACCTCTATCTGATATATCATTAGAGAATATATTTTCCCATACGGTTGGATCCCTTTTCTTTTTGCTGATGTTTTCTTTTGCCGTGCAGAAGCTTCTTATTTTGATGAGGTCCCACTTGTTTATTCTTTCCTTTATGTCCCTTGCTTTAGGAGACATAGCAGTGAAAAAATTGCTATGTGGGATATCTGAGAGTTTCCTGCCAATGTTCTCCTCTAGGACTTGGATGGTCTTGTGACTTATATTTAAGTCTTTTATCCACCTTGAGTTTATTTTTGTGTATGGTGTCAGCTGATGATCCAATTTCAATTTTTTGCATATAGCTGTCCAGCTCTCCGAACACCATTTGTTGAAGAGGCTATTATTGCTCCATTTTATGCTTCTGCTCCCTTTGTCAAATATTAGATGTCCATAGAGACCTGGGCTTATTTCTGGGTTTTCTAATCTGTTCCACTGGTCTATGGGTCTGTTCTTGTGCCAGTACCAGATTGTTTTGAGTATACTGGCTTTGTAGTAGACTTTGATGTCCGGTATTGTGATCCCTCCTACTTTGTGTTTCTTTCTCAAAATTGCGGCGGCTATTCGGGGTCGTTTATGGTTCCATAAAAATTTTTGAAATGTCTGTTCTGTTTCTGTGAAATATGTCATTGGCATCTTAATAGGGATTGCGTTGAATCTATAAATTGCTTAGGGTAGTATGGACATTTTGAGGATATTAATTCTTGCAATCCATGAGCACGGTATATGCTTCCATTTATTTGTGTCTTCCTTAATTTCTTTTTTCAATGTTGTACAGTTTTCTACATACAGGTCTTTTACGTCTTTGGTTAAATTTATGCCTGGGTACTTTATTTTTCTTCTTGCTATATCGAATGGTATTTTTTTTCTGATTTCTTCTTCTTCTATTGCATTGGTGGTGTACAAAAATGCCTCTGATTTCTGAATGTTGACTTTGTATCCTGCTGTTTTGCCAAATTCACTTATTAGGTTGAGGAGTTTTTTGGTAGAGTCTACAGTGTTCTCTATGTACACTCTCATGTCATCTGCAACAATGATAGCTTTACTTCCTCCTTTCCTATTTGGATGTCTTTTATCTCTTTCTCTTGTCTGACTGCTGTGCCTAGGACTTCCAATATGATGTTGAAAAGAAGCGATAAAAGCAGACATCCTTGTCTTGTTATTGATCTTAGTGGGAAAGCTTTCAGTTTTTGCCCATTGAGCATGATATTGGCTGCAGGTGTTTCTTATATGGCCTTTATTACGTTGAGGAATGCCCCATTTATTCCCATTTTGCTGAGTGTTTTGATCATAATTGGGTGCTGTACCTTGTCAAATGCTTTTTCTGCATCTATCGAGATGATCATGTGGTTTTTGTCTTTTCTTTTATTTATGTGATGTATTACGTTTATTGACTTATTGACTTATTGAATATTGCGTATATTGAACCTTCCCTGCATCCCTGGGATGAACTCCACTTGATCATGGTGGATAATCTTTTTAATGTATTGCTGGATGTGGTTTGCCAATATTTTGTTGAGGATTTTAGCATCCATGTTCATCAGCGAAATTGGCCTGTAGTTTTCCTTCTTTGTAGGGTCTTTATCGGGTTTTGGGATCAGGGTGATGCTGGCCTCATATAAAGAGTCTGGGAGTCTTCCCTCCTCTTAGATTTTTTTGAATAGTCTGAGAAGGTCAGGGGTTAGCGCTTCCTTAAATGTTTTGTAAAATTCTCCTGTGAACCTGTCCGGCCCTGGGCTTTTGTGTACCGGGATTTTCTTGATTAGTGCTTCAATTTTCACCGCTGTTATCTGTCTGCTCAAGCTTTCTGTTTCTTCTTCCTTCAGTGGTGGAATATTATACTTTTCTGAAAATTTGTCCATTTCATCAAGATTTTCAAATGTCCTGGCATATAATTGTTCATAGTAGTTTCTGACAATCCTTTGTAGTTCTGTGGTATCAGTGGTTATTTCTCTTCTTTCATTTCTGATATTAATAATTTGGGTTTTCTCTCTTTTTTTCTTGATGAGTCTGCTTAAAGGCTTGTCAATTTTATTTATCTTTTCAATGAACCAGCTCCTGGATTGGTTGATTCTCTGAATTGTTGTATTCGTCTCTATGTCATTCAGTTCTGCTCTAATCTTGACTATTTCCTTCCTTCTACTTGCTCTGGGATTCATTTGTTGTTGTTTCTCCAGTTCTTGAAGTTGTACTGTTAGGTCTTTTCTTTAAAATGTTTCTATCTTTTTTAGGTAAACCTATATTCCTATGAACTTCCCTCTCAGGACCGTCTTTGCTGTGTCCCATAGGTTTGGGACTGTTGTCTGTTCATTTTCATTTGTTTCCAGACATTTTTTTATTTCTTCTCTTATCTCATTATTGACCCATTCATTGTTTAATAGTCTACTGTTCATTCTCCATGAGTTTGCAAGTTTTAGAAGTTTCTCTTTGAGGTTGATTTCAAGTTTAAAGGCCTTGTGGTCCCAGAAAAAGTTTGGTATTATTTCAATTTTCCTGAATTTGCTGACGTTTGCTTTGTGTCCTATCATGTCGTCTATCTTTGAAAAACTACCATGAGCATTTGAAAAGAGTGTGTGTTTTTCTTCTTTGGGATGTAAGGTTCTATATATGTCGGTTAAGTCTCTTTGATTCAGTGTGTCATTCAGCGCCACAATATGTTTATTAAAATTTTGTTTGGAAGATCTGTCCATTTTTGACAGTGGGGTGTTGAAATTCCCTACTATCAGTGTGTTGCTGTCTATATCTTTTTTGAAGTCATCCAACAATTTCCTTATAAACTTGGGGGCTCCTATACTGAGAGCATATAAGTTTACAATGTTGATGTCTTCTTGATAGATTCTTCCTTTAAGTGTTATAAAGTGTCCCTCTGGGTCTCTCTTTATGGCTTTTGTTTTGAAATCTACTTTGTCTGATACAAGTATGGCAACCCCGGCCTTTTTCTCATGCCCATTTGCTTAAATATTTTTTTTCCATCCCTTTACTTTCAATCTGTGTAGGTCTCTTGCTCTGAGGTGGGTCTCTTGTAGGCAGCATATGTGTGGGTCATGTTTTCTTATCCATTCAGCTCCCCTGTGTCTTTTGATTGGGGCATTTAGTCCATTCACATTGAGAGATATTACTGATAGAGAGTTACTCATCTTTTCTCTTTGTACCTGTGTTCCTCTCTCTCTCATTCTTTTCCTTCATCTGCTTAAACCAGTCCCCTTGGCATATCTTGGAGTGCTGGTTTGGTAGAGATGTATTCTTTTAGCCTTCTCTTGTCTGGGAAACTCCGTATTTCCCCTTCTATTTTAATGGAGAGCCTAGCTGGGTAGAGCAGCCTTGGCTGTAGGCACTTGCTTTTCATGGCTTGGAATATTTGTTGTCATTCCCTTCTGGCTTGTAGTGTTTCTATTGAGAAGTCAGCTCCTAGGCGTATCAGGGCCCCCTTGTATGTTACTTTCTCCTTCTCCCTTGCTGCCTTGAGGATTCTCTCTTTGTCTTTGATAATTGCCATTTTAATGATGATGGATCTTGTAGTGGACCTATTTGAGTCCCTTTGTGTGGGGTCCTCTGTGCCTCCTGGATCCATGAGAGCCTTTCTTTCCTCAAATTGGGGAAATTTTCCAGCATTACTTTTTCATGGAGGTTCTCTATCCCTTGCTCCTCTTCTTCTCCTTCTGGTATACCTATTATATGGATATTATTGTGTTTCAGGTTGTCCTGCATTTCCCTAAATGCCTCTTCATTCTTTTTGAGTCTTTTTTACATTTCTTGTTCTTTCTGGGTGCTTCTTTCTACCTTGTCCTCCGTCTCACTTATTCGCTCCTCAGCTTCATCCAGCCTGCTTTGGAAACCTTCTACTGTGTTCTTCAATTCAGAAATGGTATTCTTCATATCCTCTTGTGTCTTCTTGATAGTTTCTATGTCCCTTTCCAGGCAGTTATAGTTTGCTGTAAGATCCTGATAGTTTCTCTGTAGTTTCTCATAGTTATCTTTGAGCTGGCTGAGCTCATTGAGCTTCCTTAAAACTATTGTTTTGAATTCAGTATCTGATAGTTCCCTTGCCTCTATTTCATTTAGCTCTCTCTGTTGGGAGTCCTCTTTTCCACTCATTTGGGGGGAACTTCTTTTTCTTCCCATTTTTGTGAGAGTCTGTTAAGTATTTTTGTCCTTTACTTTTCTTTCTGGGCCTGCCTCTGATGATGTCAGTTTCTGACCCTCTAGGACCTTGGATTGTTTGTTTGAGCCTTCCAGGAGTCTACTGTCTGTGTCTGACTCCTGCTTGGAGCAGCTTTGTGACCGCTTCAATCAGAGCTGGGCTATTTTTTGGGATTTCTCTGCACTCTCACGCGGGCTCCTTGAGCGCGCTCCCAGCGCGGCAGGATCTTCCGCCTCCTGGGCTTTCATGTGCTTGCCCCAGACCAGGGAGCTTATTGGCGACCTCGTGTACTCATCTGGCCCCCCTGGCCTGCAAGCTCCGTGGCACTGGTCAGTTTAGGGTCTTCTATTGTGTATTTTCCCTGCTTTTGGCTCTTTGGGTGAGTTGCTTGCCCTCGTCTAATGGGAACTACGGAAATGGGAGGAAGGCAGCTCCAGGACTCTCTGGTTAATCCTGTCTCCGGTCTCTCCTCCAGGGACTCTGGGCAGCTCTACTAAGTTTGTGGGCCTTTTCGCAATCGCGAGCGGGTAGGTCAATTTATGCCTGCCCTTGCCGCTCTGTGCACTTCCTTGCATCCGTATCAGTGCCAATCTGTGGGAGGTCTTGCTGGCTGGTGCAATCGTTCGCCAGCCCACGAGGGCCACACACCGGCTCGCCAACCCTCGCCGGTCATTTGGCACAAGTGTGCGCGCCTGCACTGGGTGGTTTTGGGGTGTCTCTGTGTGCTTTTCGGCTTTTGGCTCTTTGGGGGTGTGGCCTCTTCCTGCACAATGGAGACTACGGCAAGGAGAAGGAGTGGGGACTCCCCGGTTCCTCCTCCCGTTCTTTCCCCAACCCCTCCGTTTCTAGTCTCTCCTCAGGGGTCTCTGGGCAGTTCTGTGACCCCTTCGGCCAAGGATCCACCACCTATGCAGACTGTGTTTCAATCGCAGGCAGTCTGGCTCCTGCGCACCTCTCTACTGCCTCTTTGGGGGCGCACCTTTCCAGCCCACAATGGAGACTACAGAATGGGGAGGGAATCGGGACTCCCCGGTTCCTCCTCCCGTTCTTTCCCCAACACCTCCGTCTCCAGTCTCTCCTCAAGGCTCTCCCAGCCACTCTGCACTCAGCCCCGCAGCTCACATGCGTACAAGCTGTGTGTGGAGCGCACTAAAGGCAGGTTAATTGATCCCCTTGTGCCTGAGCGAGGTGGTAGCTACAGAGTGGGAGGCGTGCCATCACTGGGGTTCCACCGGCTGCCATGTCAGTCCTCTTCACAAAGTTTTCCTCACCAGTCTTTTCCCAGGCACCAGCCCACCCTGCTGCCGCCTCTACCCAGAGCTCAAGGAGGGTGGCTGCCACTGCAAATTTTGCGTTGGCCCTTTAAATGTCTCTGCATCCCCAGCCACCTGTCTCTGGCAGAGAGTGCCCCTAAGCTTTTTGGGGTTGCGTTTTGTCTGTATTTTCTTGGTTTTAGCTGCTGTAGTTTAGGGGTCCCTGTTTATGATTCAGACCCCGTTCTTCTCGGGGGAAGCTAACTGGCCATTTCAATGTCCCTCTGTTGCCAGTGCCCGTGGGCACCCAGCCCACCCTCTCGAGCCTCCACCGCACTTCTCACCCTTTGGGATGAGTGAGAGTAGAATCCACTGTCCACGGCACCAAGGCTTCTCTCCCACTATCGCTCCACTGCTTTCCAGGTGATTACTCCATTATTTAGTTGCAATTCCAGTTTGGTGTGGGAGGAGGTCAGCGTGACTCCCATTCACTCTTCCACCATCTTCCGCCATCCCTTTCTTTATGCTGTTGAAGCTTGTTTTGTGTCCTATCATGTGATCTACCTTTGAAAATGTTCCATGTGCATTTTAAAGAATGTTTACTTTGCTTCTTTGGAATGAATGTTCTATATATGTCAGTTAATCCCGTCTGATCTAATGCATCATTCAGTTCCACAATATCCTTGATGTTTTGTTTGGAAGATCTATCCATTTTTGACAGTTGGATGTTAATATTCCTTACTATCAGTGTGTTGCTGTCTGTATCTTTCTTGAAGTCCTTCAAGATTTTCCCTATATATTTGAGTGCTCCTACATTGGGTGCATACATGTTTACAATGTTTATGTCTTCTTGAGAGATTCTTCCTTTCAGTATTATGAAGTGTACTTCTGGGTCTCTTTTTACAGCCTTTGTTTGGAAATCTATTTTTCCTGATATAAGTATTGTACCTGGGCGCTTTTTTTTTCTTGTCCATTTGCTTGATATGGACAAGATATTTTCCATCCCTTTATTTTCAGTCTGTATAGGTTCTTTGTTCTAAGGTGGGTGTCTTGAAGGCAGCATATGTGTGGATCATGTTTCCTTATCCATTCAGCTACCCTATGTCTTTTGATTGGAGTATTTAATCCATTTACATTTAAAGCTATTATTGATAGGTACATATTAATTTTTTCCCTTTATATCTGTGTCCCTCTCTTTCTCACTCTTTTTCTTCATCTTCAGTCTCTTTAGCATATTTTGCAGTGCTGGTTTGGTGGGGGTGTATTCTTTTAGCCTTCTTTTGTCTGGGACACTGCTTGTTTCGCCTTCCATTTTCATTGAGAGCCTTGCTGGATAGAGTAGTCTTGGTTGCAGGTTTTTGCTTTTCATTACTTAGAACATTTCTTGCCATTCCTTCCTAGCTTGTAGGGTTTCTGTTGAGAAGTCAGCTGCTAGCCTTATCAGGGCTCCCTTGTATGTTACTACCTCTTTCTCCCTTGCTTCCTTTAAGATTCTCTCTTTGTCTTAGATATTTGCCATTTTAATGATGATGTCTCTTGGAGTGGGCCTCTTTGGGTTCCTCTTGAATGGGACCCTCTGTGCTTCCTGACTTGTGTGACTTTTTCTCTCCTCAAGTTAGTAAAGTTTTCCATCATTACTTTTCCCAACAGGTTTTCTATCCCTTGCTCCTCTTCTTCTCCTTCTGGTATCCCTATTATATGGATATCATTAAGTTTCAGGTTGCCCTGCATTTCCCTTAATGTCTCATCATTCTTTTTGAGTCTTTTTTCATTTTCTTGCTCTTTCTGGGAGTTCTTCTACCTTGTCTTCTAGCTGACTGATTTGATCTTCTGCTTCACTAGCATGCTTTTGATTCTTTCCTTTTTCATGCTGATGTAGTTTGCAATATTTTCCTCATAGTTTTTGTGTAGTTTTTGGCAAACCTCCCTGAGCCCACTGAGCTGATTAAACTTCCTTATAATCATTGTTTTGAACTCAATATCTGATAATTTACTTACCTCTATTTCATTTAGTTCTCTTTCTAGAGATTCATCTTTTCCCTTTGACTGGAGTGAGGGGAATGTTTCTTTGTCTTCCTATTATTTGTGAGACTCTTCTTTTTTGTTTCTGTTTCTTAAATTGATCTATTTTGACTCTCTGACTTTGTGGTGTGAACTTCTATGGTAGGAGACCTGTGAGATTCAATGGTGGAGTGCCTTTGATCTCCTGAACTTGATGCTCTTTGGATTTTATGCCATTTATGTTGGCTTTCTGGAAGTAATTGGGTTTTTATTGTTGTTTTGTTATTCTTTGGTGGGTCTTACCCTCCAGCTAGTGGACTGAGGGTCACTCTGCCTACAAAGTCTTGTGTGTTTTTGTGCAGATGTTGCCAGAACAAAGGCTCAAAGCCCAGGAAACAAACACATATCCACAAAAATAACTCTCTCCTGCAATCCCATTCTCAGCAGCAAATTAATCAGTATCAGTAAGGCTGTAAAGAGATTAATACTATTATAATAAAGGAGAGAAATAAACTAATAGTATGAAATCTAATGACTTAATATGCACAAACTTGATGGACCAGAAATGAATGCTAAAAAGCTATTTCGTAAAGAAAATATTGCAGGTCATGGAGAAGACTACAGTGGATTTTTGTCTCAGTATCCTCTAGTATTAACCACTGGTTTTTCTTTCTGGATCTACCTCTGGTGATGTCAGATATTGACCCAGTCTGACCTTAAACAGTCTGTTCGAGACTTCCAGGAATCTACTGTCTGTGGCTGTCTCCTTCAGTTGTAAATCTAGTCACTCTGCATTCAGCAGTCAGGCTTAGGTACCACAAGGCAGGGCAGAGTCCTTCATGGGGTTGGAGCTATTGTTTCCCCTCAGACTGTTGAGAGGGAAATTGTCTGCCTGAGCGCTATGACTCCCATTGTATGGGGAATGACTCGTATGTGGATCCCACTGGCCACTCTCTCAGTTCTCTCCCCAAAACCTCCATCTCCAGTCTCTCTTCAAGTGTCTCTAGTCCAGTCCGCCCACCCCTTTGCCTGGGATCTGCAGCCAGTGGCTGCCACTCTGCACTCAGAAGCCAGGCTTAAGTATCACAGAGCAGGGAAGAATCTCTCTTGGGGGCAGGGCTATTGTTTCTTCTCATGCTGCTACTGCTCAGGGGAGTGGTCTGGCTAAGCAAGATGGCTGCTGATGAATGGGGGATAACTCAGCACTGGGATCCCACTGGCTGCTCCCTCCATTCTCTTCCCAAGGCCTCCATTCCCAAGCTCTCTTCAGGCATCTCCAGCCCACTCTGCTCCCACCTTTGCCAGAGACCAGGGTAAGTGGCTATAAATAAAAATTTATGTATGGGCCCTTTAAAGAGCTCTTTGCATCTCCAGCCGCCCATCTCTGGCAGAGAGCAACCCTGCCACTTTTCAAACCTGGCTGTTATCTGTGTTCTTTTTGGGCTCTGGTGCTCTTGGTTGGGAATCCCTGCTTATGGTTTAGACCTCAATTTTCTCAGGGGGAATCCAACTGTCCGCTTAAATATCCCTCTGGTTCTGCTCCCTGTGAGCACCTAGCCAGCCTTCTCGAGTCTCTACTGCACTCCTTGCCAGTCAGGTTGTGCTAAAGCTGATAATTCTGCCTGTATGAGGTTATAAGGCTTCTCTCGCTATTGTTCAGCTGTTTGTTTTGGGTGATTTCTCCACAATTTAGTTGTAATTCCAGATTGGTCCTGGAAGGAGGTCAGTGTGACTTCCATTCAATCCTCTACCATCTTGCCACTGAATGTTGTTGGCAGGTAATCTTTACTCAGTAGTACTTGCTGACTGATTGTGGTATGAGAGGGAAGTAATCTTTCAGGGAAATGCATAAAGGACTGTTCTGGTTCAAAATGGCCTTGCCCTTCCTAAATTCAAACCGGGAGTAGGGAGGAGGATTCAACCACTGAGAGAAAACTGGACAGCTCTAAAGGAAGAACACTTTTCTCACATTTTTTATTTTAAGTGATAGCCTAGCTGGATAAAGTGGTCTTGGTTGCAGGCCTTTGTTTTTCATTACTTGGAATATTTTGTGTCATTCCCTTCTGGCCTGTAGTGTTTCTGTTGAGTAATCAGCTGATAGCCTTATCGGTGCTCCCTTGTGTATTACTAGTTATTTCTTCCTTTTTGCCTTTAAGATTCTCTTTTTTCATTAAATTTTGCCATTTTAATTATGATGTGTCTTGGTATGGCCCTCTGCAGGTTCATCTTGATTGGGACCTTCTGTGGTTCCTGGACATGCATGACTTTTTCCCTCAGCAGGTTAAGAAATTTTTCTGTTTACGTTTTCAAACAAGTTTTCTATCTCTTGCTCCTTTTCTTTTCTTTCTAGTACCTTTATGATGTGAATATTATTGTGTTTCATGTTGTTCTGCAGCTCCCTTAAACTATCTTCATTCTTTTTGAGTCTTTTTTTGTTTATTTGTTTTGTTGCTCTGTCTGAATGATTTATGTTACTTGTCTTCCAACTCACTGATTCAACCCTCTGCTTCATCTAGCCTGCTTTTAATTTCTTCCAGTGTATTCTTCATTTCAAATATTGTATTCTTCATTCCCTTCTCATTCTTATTCATAGTTTCTATGTCCTTTTTCATGCAGATATAATTACCACTAAGTTTCTTATAGCCCCCACAGAGTATCTTGTAGTTCTCACTGAGCTCTTTAAGCATCCTTATAACCATTATTTTAAACTGTGTGTCTGATAGATCTCTTGTATCAATTTCATTTAGCACTCTTTCTGGGGATTCCTCCTTTCCTTTCGACTGGGGTTCGTTTGTTTGTTTTTTTCTCTCCCATTTTTAAGTGACTCTTTTTATTAGTTTCTGTGTACTAGATTGATCTGCTTTGACCTTCTATCTTTGTGGGGTGGCCCTCTGTGGTAGGAGACCTATGGGACTCAATGGTGCAATCTCCTTGATCTCCTGAACTGGATGCTCTTGGGATGTCCTTTATGTCATTTATGTGGGGTCTCCTGCTGTAATTGAGTTTTGCTTGTTGTTGGATTTTTCTTTGGTGGTTCTATCCTCCAGCTGGCTGACCGAGAGTCATACCTCCCACAACGTCTTGTATGCTGTTGTACAGAGGCTGCCAGAACAAACAAAACAACCCAGGAAACAAAACCCACACCTGCAAAAATAACCCCTGACCACAACCACACTATCAATGACAAATGAACAAATATTAATAGAGGTAGAAAGAGATTAAGACTATTATAAGAATGGAAAAATGAATGAGATGACTGACAGAAAGAAAAATGACTTCAAGAAGGTAGATAGAGGAATAATAATAAAAGTAAGAAATAGACACAAGGCAAAGAAAGAAAGAAAAGAAAATTTGCATTGTAAATAGAAATGAGAGGAAAGAAGGCAAAATGGAGTAAGAAAGAGGAAGAGTATAATATGAGGTTTAAAAAAATAATTAAAAATAAGAACAAAGTTGAAAAACATCCACGACAGCAATATCAACAAAAAAATGAGCAAAGATTAATAAAAATGAAAAGGCAATAATGAGGAAAAAAGGAAGAAAAAGATAATGATGAGTCTAAAGGGAAAAAAGTGATTTTTGAGAGGATAGAGGAAGAAGAGATAATAAAAGTGAAGAATGAAAACCTTGCTAAGAGAGGGAAAAAATAAAATTTAAAACAAAAAATAAAGGGCAATAGGAAGGTAAAATGGAGGATGCGAAGGGAACAGTAAAATCTGACATTTGAAATACAAAAATAGTGAATTTCTAAGAATAAATTTGAAGAAATATAACAACCACCCACCATATCAACAACCAATGAGCAAAAGTTAATAAAGGTGAAGAGAGAATAAAGATATTATTAAAAAGGGACAAAGAATGTGAGATGACTAATAACAAGAAAATTGTTTTGAGAGGTTGGAGAGAGGAGAAATAGTAAGAGTGCAGAATAGAAAAAAGGCATAGAAAGGCAAAAAATAAAACTTAAAACAAAAATAAGTAGAGAAAAGAAGAAAGCAAAATGCAATAAAAGAAAGAAGGAGAAAAATGTGAGATTTTAAATAAACTAACATTAAAAAATAGTGAAATAATAGGAACAAACTTGAAAAAGAAAAAATATTAACAAAACTATACTAGAGAAAAAATAACTGAAATAATGAAGACAACCATGGTGAAATTCATCTCAGCAGAGTCTAGTGTTTGCCACTTAGTCAGGGTTGCTGTTTTCTCTTTCTGGATCTACCCCTGGTAATGTCAGATGGTGTCCTAGTCTAGTTGCAGGCAGCCTGTTTGAGACTAAAAGTGATCCACAGTCTATGGCTGTCTCCTTCAGGGATGGCTGGTTCCCACTCTTCTGCCCTGCTGGCTTTCCATCAGCACCATGTCCAGGAGTTGTTCATCTAATATCTGAGAGCACTGCTGGAACCACTTCCACCTCTCTCCAGAGGGGGCCTCTGGTGCGATTAGGAAGGTGGAATCCCTGGATCACCCCTGGGAAACACTATTAAGTCTTCAAGGAAAATGCTGGGAGTGTTTTCCTGCCCCCTGCCGTGTGTCTTTGTCTGTTGCAGATTATTTCCAATAGTGTATAGTTTCTGATAAATTAGCTGTCCATTTCCCTTGAGGAGCCAATCTATGTAGAAGGCGCAGCTCTTTTCTGCTTGGTACTTATGACAGCTCTGTATAAGAGCTGGGGCTGGGCAGGGCTCCAAACACACTTCGTTGCACCTATCTCTAATCTCTCTGCTCTGTTGGTTTCAGTGGATCGGGGCTCAAGGAAACATCATGGCTTGTGGTGTCTGATAGAAGTTCTGAAAGGGCCCTTTTAGAGCTTCCCCTTCTTTCCCCTGCAGATATGGACTGAGCAGGTGGTTCCTAAGCCTGGCCTCACTGATATGCAGAGCTTGCAATCCTGCACATGAGGGTTGGGCAGGCCTGCCTGTGAGGGAACCTGCCTGGCTACAATGAACCTCAGTCATTCATCTCCCGGTCATCTAGTCCCCAGCATGTGGCTGTTGCTTGGGACTCAGGCCTGAACGCTCTACTCTCCTCCGTCACCCGCTTGCCAGTTGTACTGGGCTGGGTTACACAATCCATTCACTGTGCGATTTTCTGTTCTTCCTTTGAAGATGGACTCAGTGAGACTGAACTGTGCTTTCATTCACGTTTCTTTTTGGCAAAGCCATTACACGTGTGCTTAAACATGGAGTCCCTGCCTAGTCTCATCACAGCTCAGTCTCTATGTGGCCACCACACAGCAATACTGAGGCCTGGGCCACTTTTCTCTGCTCTCCACTTCCCCAAAAAAGCACCAAGTCTATCTTAGTCAGGGCTCTGTGCAGCCTGCCAGTGCCTCCAGCAGTTTTAGGAGATAGGGTTTCTCTCTGGAACTCTCCAGGCTGGTGCTGCCGCTGTGGACATGCTGTTTGCACTCTGTGTGTGTGTGTGTGTGTGTGTGTGTGTGTGTGTGTGTGTGTGTGTGTGTGTAGCCTAAGTCTCCCAGACTTAGTATTTCTTTCCAAGTCTCTCCTAAGATTGGTCGTTTCCTTTTGTGGGACCAGGACCCCACTCCAGGAGAGGAAGGAGCCAAAACTGCATTTTCTGTCTGATCTCTTCTCTGCTGCATGTGCCTCACACAGGGCATTTCACCCTCAACCTATAAAATCTCTTACCAGATGGTGCAAAGTATCCTCTTCACTCCTTGGCTTCAAAACTCCATATCAGCTCTGGCTGGTGTGGCTCAGTGGATTGAGCACTGACCTGTGAACCAAAGGGTTGCTGGTTCAATTCCCAGTCATGGTACATGCCTGGGTTGTGGGTCAGGTCCCCAGTAAGGGGCATGCGAAAGACAACCTTAGATTAATATTTCTCTCCCTCCCTTTCTCCCTCCCTTCTCCTCTGTCTAAAAATAAATAAAATCTTTAAAAAATTAATATCAGTTGAGATTCTGTTGATTGTTCAGATCACTTGTCAGAATATCAACCAAAAATCCATGCTGGGGGCACAAGTAAGTGGACCAGCTTCCACCTACTCAGCCACCATCTTCCCTCCAGTGCATCAATTTTTTTTTTCTAGAGAATTAAAATGTCTTGGCTGCTCAATTAAATGTATTCTAATGATTCAACATTTAATATATTTTACAACTTTTAATATTATATTTAGATATAATCATTTAATTCTATTTTCAATTGTAGGAATCATGGCACAGTCTACATAGTTAAACAACAATGCCGACCTTACCTCGTGTAGCTCATTTCAAGTGATCCTGAAGCTGAGACTTAAAAAACTCTAAAAGACAGCTTCTGATAAAAAAAAAAAACACATGAATTAAATAAAAATGAATGGTCTTTGTGGTCTGAGGTGGGGAAGGTTGCAATAAAAAGAAAACCACCAAACTTTAGATTCTAACTTTTGTAAAAATATCTGAAAACATTTTATGTATATTTTATTTATTTATTAATCATGCTAGTGTGTTTTGGATATTCAAAAACTTATTTCACTGTATCATATTTCAGAGAAAGAAAATTGCATAAAATCAAAATGCTATGGCTCAAAATTTGTGTAGCGCTACAGCAAGTATTTCACCAAGATTTCGTCAAAATGGAATCACTATTTAAAGGCTTAGCCACTAACTTTGGTCCAATTCAGTTTCATTCACTGATAAATTTTGCATGTCCTGAAGAAGGAAAAATAGAAATATGATTCCAAGTGTTTCTAGATAGTGAAAACCTTGGAGAATGCCTTAGCAGTAGCCATGATTATATCAACTTATCACATGGTTTATCTAGAATCATAAAGATGGTAGATGTTGAATTTGTGAGTCAAGACAGCAGTAGGAGCATTCCAAGTGATTCTAGTTGCCTTCAATCCATGGCAGTGGTCCACTGGTCTTCTTGACAGATTAATAAAGTTAGCAGAAATTTTTATCTCAACTATGCTGCTTGACTTTTTCCTAACCACATACAGATATAACTGAGCATTAAAAATTAAATTAAATTAAGATAAATAAGTTAAATTAAATTAAGAGGAAGAAGTTAAGGAAAACACTGAAACCATTATATTTAACTAGATAATTTTTTGAAGCTCAATCAACAATATGATCAAACCTAGCATACATATTTGCATAAATAAATTTGTCTAATTCTATTTTGGGGTGGGTCAATTGTGTCAGAAACATAAGGGTAAGGAGGGAAAAAAAGCAAATTAACCTAAAATGAGTAATCTAGCCATCCAAAGAAACAAGACATAAAAAAACTTTCTCAGTGGCTTCTATATATTTTTAATTTTTAAAATATTTAATATTTTAGTGATTTTAGAATTTATAATTTAAGAAATAAAGCATTTCTCTCTTTACTAACATACTACACAACGGTGTAATGAAACTTGTTTTTTCCACATCATTCTTAGTCTCTCAAAATTGTATTCTGTTAGTAGTTTTGTTTCATGTTTCTATTTACTTAAAAGTTATAATTGAGTGAATTAAAAAAATTTAAATATGATATGTTTATATATTTGTCCCTATTCTGTTTTTGTTTTTGTTTTTATTTATTTATTTATTTTTAAAATACATTTGGCTCTGCCTCCCCCCCAACACTTTCCCTTGCCCCCTCCCTCCTTCCCTCCCTCAGCTCTTCCCCTTTGGTTTTGTCCATGAGTCCTTGCTATATGTTCCTTGACTTTTCCCTACCCTTCCCTTTCCCTGCCCCCCCCATCCTTCCCTCTTGTCTCTATTGATTTCTTTTCCTTTTAGTGTTGCTGGTCCTATTTTCCTTGCATCTTTGTATTGTTGGTTAGATTCCGCTTATAGGTGAGATCATATGGTATTTATCCTTCGCCCCCTGGCTTATTTCGCTTAGCATAATGCTCTCCAGTTCCATCCATGCTGTCGCGAAGTTTAGTAGTTCTTTTTTCCTCTCTGCTGCGTAGTATTCCATTGTGTATATGTACCATGATTCTTGATCCAATCATCTACTCATGGGCATCTAGGTTGCTTCCAACACTTGTCTATTGTAAATGGTGCTGCTATGAACATTGGGGTGCATAGGTTCTTTTGTATTGGCGTTTTGGTGTTCTTAGGGTATAGTGCCAGCAGGGGAATCACTGGATCAAAAGGCAGTTCCATTTTCAGCTTTTTGAGGAAATTCCACACTGCTTTCCACAGTGGCTGCACCAGTCTGCATTCCCACCAACAGTGGACTAGGGTTCCCTTTTGTCCACAGCCTCGCCAGCACCTGTTGTTTGTTGATCTGTTTATGAAGGCCATTCTGACTGGTGTGAGGTGGTACCTCATGGTGGTTTTGATCTGCATTTCTCTGATGGCTAGTGGTGCTAAGCAACATTTCAACTGTCTCTGGGCCCTCTGTATCTCCTCCTTGGAAAAGCATCTGCCCAGGTCCTTTGCCCATTTTTTGATTGGATCATTTGTCTTCTTGGAGTGGAGTCGAGTGAGTTCTTTATATATCTTGGAGATCAAACCTCTATCTGATATATCATTAGCGAATATATTTTCGCATATGGTTGACTCCCTTTTCATTTTGCTGATGTTTTCTTTAGCTGTGCAGAAGCTTCTTATTTTGATGAGGTCCCACTTGTTTATTCTTTCCTTTATGTCCCTTGCTTTAGGAGACATAGCAGTGAAAAAATTGCTATGTGGGATATCTGAGAGTTTCCTGCCAATGTTCTCCTCTAGGACTTGGATGGTGTTGCGACTTATTTTCAGGTCTTTTATCCATCTTGAGTTTATTTTTGTGTGTGGTGTCAGCCAATGATCCAATTTCAATTTTTTGCATGTAGCCGTCCAGCTCTCCCAACACCATTTGTTGAAGAGGCTATTATTGCTCCATTTTATGCTTATGCCCCCTTTGTCAAATATTAGATGCCCATAGAGACCTGGGCTTATTTCTGGGCTTTCTATTCTGTTCCACTGGTCTATGGTATGTTCTTGTGCCAGTACCAGATTGTTTTGAGTATAGTGGCTTTGTAGTAGACTTTGATGTCTGGTATTGTGATCCCTCCTACTTTGTGTTTCTTTCTCAAAATTGCTGCGGCTATTCAGGGTCGTTTATGGTTCCATAAAAATTTTTGAAATGCCTGTTCTATTTCTGTGAAATATGTCATTGGCATCTTAATAGGGATTGCGTTGAATCTATAAATTGCTTAGGGTAGTATGGACATTTTGATGATATTAATTCTTCCAATCCATGAGCACGGTATATGCTTCCATTTATTTGTGTCTTCCTTAATTTCTTTTTTCAATGTTGTATAGTTTTCTGCATACAGGTCTTTTACGTCTTTGGTTAAATTAATGCCTAGGTACTTTATTTTTCTCCTTGCTATATCGAATGGTTTTTTAAAAAATATGGAACGTTTCACGAATTTGCGTGTCATCCTTGCACAGGGCCGTGCTAATCTTCTCTGTATCGTTCCAATTTTAGTATATGTGCTGCCGAAGTAAGCATTGTCCCTATTTTTAATATACTACAACATATTATCTACAAAGCTAAAAATTGGAAATATAGTACATTAAATTTCAGAGCAAACATTAAGATGCTTACCATAATATGGAAATGAAAGTGATATGCAGGAAAAGGAATAAAAAGAGAGTAAGTAAAGAGGGAATAATCTTTAAAACCTTTTCTAATGTTTAGATAGGAGTTTAATTTTTGCCTTACTTTTTACATTCTCTTATGTTATCTTAATTGCAGTGAAATAGTCAATGAGAAATGAACTGAACTTGAAATTTTCTTTTCAAAACAAATGATCTTCTAATTAGCTAATATTCAGAACACCGGAATCTTGAAGTGGCCAGTGTTATGTGAGCTGGGAGTTTTAGGAGAGACATTGATTGCTTCTATTAATATATCCATAGATGAATAGCCTATATTCATAGATCAATGTCCATAGTCTGGCTTTCAACTAAAGTTGTAAAGATGAAAACAATTGATGTTGTTTATAGGCAGAAATATGAAATGGGTAAAAATATATGGAAATATATTAAAATATTTATTAGGTGGGAGAGAGGTGAATAGAATGGCAACAGAGACAAGAGTGAGTGAAATGAGAAAAGTTAATCAGGTGACCTGTTTAATCCATTTATTTAGTCTTTATCAAAACTTCTCAAGTTTCTCCTAATTTTTTTCACTGTGATTTAATTACATGAAAATTATAGTATTTATTTAAGGCAAAAGAGTTATTAGTTCATTTTAGACTTATATTTATGTTGAATAGGATTCAGTTTAATGTGGGTATTTCTTTTTTTTTCCTTAAGGAATCAAAAATTTACACTTTCTTTTCCCTAAAATTCATGAGTTCTTTAAAAATCCTTTGAGACTATATCTTTATTTCCTGTACTGCTTCGGTTCAGTTTACACTTGTGCATGAAACTACCTCTCATTGTTATGGACTTTTTTAACCTTTGCTTTTAGTCAATGTTTTTTGAGGGGGAGTATTATGGGAAGATATAAAGGAACAAACCCTGTTTACATGAAGGGTCATCAGAGCTTCTTAAATTCGGTTGCAAATTCTTCTCAAATTGTGTTTCAAATTCATTTATCATCAGTTTGCTAGATTAAAGATGGGAAGGATTTCTAAAAGAAGTAATTAAGCAACTCTGAAAGACTTCCAGGAGCAATCCCTCTAAGCAAACAGATACAATTTCACTTTATGAATAAGTATCATTATAATAAACTGTTCCTCAGGACCCATTATATCTAGGCACATTTATATTATTTATTTCATTTAAGCCTCAAATTGTCCCATGAGATATTTTTACTTCATGAGGTGTCCTGTTCAGATATATTATTGACTTTCTTAGATCACATGATAAGAGGTGCCAAAGCTGGTATCCAAATCATGGCTTTGTCCCTAAAATCCTATTCTTTTTATCTATGGTAAAAAATGAATTTAAAAAACCCTAATACCTACCACGTCTTAGCTAGATGCTTCATCAAGGAGTTCCCATTAAACCACTTATCCTTTACTCCCAAAATATTGACTAATGGAGCAAAATGAAATGTGTGCAAAGATGTCTATCCTAAGACATTAGTGACTTATGGAGAGCAATTTCTTTAAATTTTTAATTAAAACAGTGATGCTGTAAGTATCTGAGAATTTGAGGGAAAATAAATTCTACTCCCAAAGTTTGTTTGAGACCTAAAGATCTCATTCTGTCCCAGAGCCAATGTCCCAGAGGCAAAGGTTTGAATTCCACCTTTGTGTTGTCTACCTGTGTGGCCTTGGATAAAATAGCCAAGAGATCTATCATTTTTAACTTTAATCTGAATGTTTTGTATCAGGTGGACATAGCCCCCTAAAGTATCTTGAGACCAAAGAACATATTTCACATTTTGCTTCATGTCTTAAGTTTTATTCCAAGGCAGAGAATATTATCTATATATTTTATTATTATTTAGTGAGTTTGTAGAACTTGAAGCAGTTTAATCACTCCTAAAAATGTCATGGAAATACTGCTTTAAGCTCCAGTTTCTTTTCTTCTTCATACTTAAACCTTGTTATTCACCATTGCCCACTGTATATATGCCCAAATCAAATTTTCTATACATTATTAATTCTTGGAAGGTGGACAAAATTCTGATTATTTCAAAATTATTATTCCTTCATTAATGGAGATAAGTTTGAGAGTCAGTTTTCCATATCAAAGGTAGTTTTTAATTGAGCATGCTGCTCAAACTTCAGCAAAAAATAGAAGCCATTCATCATACTTATGTGTGTATTTTATGGACTAAATAATTTTGTGGTTAAAACTTTACTTCTAAACAATGCATCTTTATCTATATCTAAATATATTCATATGATATATGAATTCGCAATGCAAAACCCACGCATACCAAAGGTCTACTGTAATTCCACTTATTTGACATTTTGTTTTGCAGTATCAATATATTCCACATATTGGATTTTCTCTATTGCAAAGAAAAAGGAAATAATAAAGGTGGGAAAATGTGTTCCATACATTTGTGGAAAACATATTTTCTTGGTTTTCAACTTACTTTCAAAAATAATTGTTTTAATATCATAATTCGTTACCAAGTATGCAATGATTATCCCCTACACGAAAAATGGAACAAGATGATGTTATAAAGGTGCAGAGTCTGAATTTTTTGTCATGATTGATATATGCACAATATCAAACATGTTATCAAGTAGAAAAATTAGTACAATGATCAATGTTAGAATAGCGAGATTTGCATCTTCAAAGGCTGTCCCTTGACTTTGTAAAGGAGTCATTGCCTATTTGGATCCTTTAGCTGACCCAGGAAAAGCTGCTTTAGTTCAGTGTGTCAGTGAAATACCGGGGTGTGGTTACACACTTTTGATAATAAGTACTAGGCACAGAGGTCATTTTCACATAAGAAGAGTAAATGTGTATGGCAAGAAAAAAATCCTGCCAGAATTACAGACCATTTCAACACTGGCTGACTTGTTGGAGAGAAAGAACTCATTTCCTTTCTCTCCTGATGTCAGTTACTCACCTAATTTACAGTATATTTACAATTAATACTGCATTATTTTTTCTAGCTATTGAAATTATTTTTTGGAAGGCTTACACCTCATGCAAGTGGTGTTTTTTGTTTTCCCTCTTTTGGCTGCCATCCTTCCCAAACTAAAGTTAAAACGTGGTACTTGGAAATTTCCAGTCCCCTTTTATCAGAAAAGAACTTTAACAGGTTTTTAAAGATATTAAGAGAAAACAAAGCCCTATTAGGGAATACTGTATTCATTGTTTTGCCCAGTGTGTTGCTATGAGTGGGTGGAACTTGTATCTGGGTTGATGTGTCATTTTTCTGAAAGTATGGAAATGTTTCTGGCATGAAAGAAGCATAAGAGACATTGAAAAAATAAACTGCAGAGTAGTCTTTGCACAACAAAGGTAGATAAAGGTCGTAACAAACTTTTTCTGAGCCATATGACTTAAAGTGCTTAAGAGGTCAGTTGAATAAGAGCTTGAATTAGAGCTCACCAACTTTGTTCTTCCTCATGAGTTTTACCCTCCATTCATTGCCCTTAACTTTCTCCCAACTCCACAGAAATCCACATTCCACCACTAGTTAGGCTTTTAAAAATGTTCATTTCTACAAGTGTTTAAAATTTGCAATAATTCATAGCCCGTCCCCAGCCACTCCCCAACCACTGTGTCCCAGAAATAGTATCATATTTCTGTAAATTAAAACTAGTCTCTGTACATGTGTGTGCATTTGAAAATGTATTTGCAATTTTATGGAAAAAGCAATTTTTACAAAAGGAACAAAAACTAGAGAATTTTGCATTTTGGGTGTTTTTTTTTGTATTTGCGCAGACCATTTTAGGATTTTCAGTCTCAACAAAACACTATTAAAACAAAGAATCTAGTAAAATAGTTGTGCATTTACTGCTAAACAATTCTAGCAATTTTATTAAGCAATGCCTTTATTATTTTTGAATATTCTTAACAGACTGGAACAAAACATTTTTTATTCAAAACAAAATATGCATACTGTACGCATGTCGCAGGGTTAAGTATGATGCAGAGATTAAAGTTCATTTGAACAAAAACAAATGCCTGGGGGAATTTCATAGCTATAAAGTTAATAACTAAATTTTGTTCGCTAAGAGGACATTTTCTATGGTTTCCTTCATCTCCCAGCTACACAGCAAACATATCTGAAGTGCACTTCCCAAGTGTAGTTAGAGACTAGGAAGGAATGTAAAGTGTTTTTTTATTATTTATTTATTTTGTTTGTTTGTTTTTTAAAAACAGCCCTTATTAACTCTTCCTTCCACTGATTCTACTGTAAACTCAAAGCCTTTTTTTTTAATAAAGCAAATTCATAGACACTCAGCAGGTGAAATGTTCCCACAAAAAGAAAAAAATACAAACAGAGCAATCAGATTTCTCTTCTTTTCTTCAAATATCTAGAGCATGTTATACAGTTTTTGCACTTGAATGAAAATGGCTAACCTATGTTTTTAAGTTCTTCTTTTGTGATAATGTAGAATTGCATACGCTTTATACCTGGAATAATTTAAAACCATATGTTGGGGAAATACTGGAGTAAAATTGTGTATATTCTGTATACTGCAGGTGTTTGAGCATCTCTACTATCTCCTCCACAATGATAAAGGGGGAGAAAGAAGTCCAGATTTGTGTTCTCAGCCTCTTTGTTCTTATTACAAAGGCCAAAATGGGCTCCTAGGTTACTGCAACAGAATTGAAATCACAATGAAAGCCCACATTCCGGGAAGGACTTGCTGCCTCTTCTCTCCCTGATTCTAGCTGGCCACTGCAAGCCACCTGACCAGTGAGAAAGGGCTGGAGACCTTGGGGAATGGAAGCTAGAGCAACATAGTTCATGATAGTTTTCTTTGCTTTTATTTTGTTGTCAACATAAATATGTGTTAAACTGTCTGATTCCACCTATTAGGGGAACACTTGTTTGTTCAGCTAAAAGGAACCCCCTTGTCTGGTCTGTTGCAGGTTTGCGCAACAGCAGCTCAGAGGCCCACCAGAACTTGCGCGCCTAGTCACTGTGGCCACACAGACAGAAGCAAGCGGATGTTGTCTGCTTAGGGGAGGGAAGAGGGCGAGGGGAGGAAAGGCTGGGAAGGGCACTGGTTCCCAAGGCAGGAGGGAGAGTTAGGGATTTTTTTTTATTTTTTGCTGTTTTCTCTTTTTTTTGTCTTTTTTCTTTTTTTATGATTTTTTTTTTGTTGTTTTTTGCTATACCACGAGGTCATAGCAATCATTCCTCTAATAGAAACTGACAGGACATAGAGACAAAACTATCTGATGAACACACTATGACTAGAAATATATATAGACAGTGAAAAGACTTAGTTTACCTCTGAGAAAGCATCCCCCAAAATAAATCCTGTATTAACAAGTGCAAAAAATAAACAGACAAATCAACCAAAACCAAAACCAAAGCAAATAAAACTTCCAAACATTAAAACACAGTGTATAAAATGGTGTGAGAAATTGAAGTCACTTGACAGCCTTTTAGTCAATAAAAAGCTGTGTTTGTGTCCTTGTTTGGATTCAGGCCCATCTTTTTAAATGTTACCCTAAAGGTCTTGCGAGAAGTGTTTGGAGGGTAAAAGCACCCAGTCTCTGTTACATCGGACAGCAGTTGCGTTTTCAGAGTGGGCCAGCAGCTGATCTGGTGACACTGTCCTTCCGCTGTTATTCCTCATTGGTCGAGCTTTCCTCCAGCGTGTTGATGCCTCCGAAGTTCAGCGCTGTGGTGTTCTGTGCTGCTGAGGCTGTGAGAACTGTATGTAAGAGAATCAGTACCAGAACACACAGTTTGAGTCTGCTGTTGCACAGTCTTGTTGCTGAGGAAACTGTGAGCGATGTCCTGTGACACGAGCTACTTTTTTCCACCGTCCCTTTGGATGGGTTGTTTGATTGCTCTTCTCTCCTGACATCACAGCATTCTGGTTCATCATTGGTTAGAAAGGTCTCGTAGAGCCCTGTAGGATAAAGAAAGTGAATGGTCAAAAAGAAAGGAAGACGCGAGAAGGAGCTCATAGTAGAGTAAAGCTGTTACTTTAATGTTCTGATCCACAAACTCTCACAAGCAATTCAACATTTTGTAGAGGAAAGAAAGTCAAGACAATCTGGGTAAATAGTAAACCATTCTCTCAAGCCGGTACTTTTAAGTTCCTCACTGTTTTCTTTTTATATTCCTGGTGGTCATCCCATGAAAGTTCTGAGTTGAGATGAATATAGAATAAAAGATGTCATTAGGTCAAAATCAGAACCTGAGGCTCTGGATCAACTTGGTGACCAAGGACATGCAACCATCCTTTTTCTTTAACAAGAATGTGATTAATTAATGCAATGTATAAAGTAACATCAACCAGCTATGCTAAATGAAATAACCAACGAGTCAAAATATCATAGCTGAGGAAACATTTTTCCAATCACTTCCTCTCCAAATCCTCACCATGTCTTATATATTCCTGTCTTGGAGGGATATAGAATGGGAATAATCATCTATACATCCAATCAGTGACCATTTCCTTTTGATTTATATTCTAAATATTTCTCTTACTCTTCCATTTGCCGTTCTGTTGATAACTGCCTAATGGGACCATTTGCAGCTTAAATGAGATAAATAATATAAATGTGCCTAGTATCTTTCTCCTAGACCATTGCAGAAGGAGTCTCAGTGCTCGGTTTTCTCCCCTTCCAACCTATCCTCCCTCCAGCATTGCCTTCCAGTGAATATCTATCTCATATCCTTACTGTCTTACTCTTACTCTCTCTTTTTTATTACCTCCTGGAGAGACTTTCTTTCTCTCTTCCTCTAAAATTGCAGATTGTTGTTATTTTAAAATTGATAGATGGAAAACTTTCAAAGTGGTAAAAAGAATAAAACAACTGGTTATCTATTATCTTCCAACCTTGTTTCTTGCTTATTATACATATATAAGGTATTATGTAGTTGCATAAGTCAGTTGTATCTCATTTTTTTTACTTGACCTAAACATTTTCTTACAAGTGATAGAATAAATTTTCTACACAAATTTTATGTTATACTAAAGACTGAAAAACTTAAAAATAAGGATAGAGTAATTGAAAGAATTAAATAAGATTTGATATATAAAGTGGTTGGCTCAGTGCTAGAACAGAAATATAACTTAAAAATTTAGCTACCATTAATAATAGCAGCTATTAATACTGCCTCATGACTCTACCTAAATAAAATCTAAAATATTCTTTCCTCTCTTTCCAGACTCATTGCTTTCTACTCCAACCATTCTGAACTGTTGGCTCTTCCCAGAATACATGGCACTTTCAACCATGCCTGTACCACTGCCCAAGCTGCTTTTCCTTCCTGGAATATCCTCCATCATCTAATACACCTATTCTCATTTATCCTTCAAGCTCAGTTCACAGAAAAATTCCCTCTGTGAAGCCTAAACTCACATGCGTGAGCTGCTAGTGCATTTTGTGTAACTTTAATGGAGTAATTAATTTTTTTCTTTTAATCACAATTGCTCATTTTGAAGAAATTTTTTCCCTTATTTGTCAACTTAAAAGCAAGAACAATATATTTTCAGCTTTGCATCCCCAATACGTAGCAGAATACCTGAAGAAAACAGATACTTAACAAGCATTTATTACATGAATAAACCCAATATATATTTATTTAATAAAAAAGAATCTATTAAATAGTATATTATACACTGCAATCTTCAGTTTCTTTGAAAGAAATGACCAAGATATCCTTATAATGATGCTTACAATATTCATTTCTTCTTAGGCATTCAAAGGTAAACTTCACCTTCGCCTAGGTAGAATATGGAAAAAAAACTGAATTAATGAGGTCTGCATCTGTGACATTTTTATTGTATGATATTTTCTTTTATCACATAAGATAACTCACTGGTAGACTAATCATTTATTGAAGTGTAAGTTTTCCAAAATTATATTCTACAATGAAAAGTGTTTACACTTGAGATTATAAGAATAGAAATTTAAAGGTTATTTCAATCCACATTTCAGAATGTTAATGGTCAGAAAATGTTTAACAACATCACCCAAATAAGAAGCTCTTGCAAGTTTGCTCAATAGCTAGCTTGCTGCTATATAACAAAACCATTTCAGAAAGGATAAGGCAGTTCATTGAGGCCAACATATGTATTCTTCTCTTTGACTAACAAAATGAAAACTCTATTTCCCCTGCCCATCTTTTAAATGAGTTTTTATTCAGTTACACATGCATTATCTTAACAAACAAATAATTTCACAAGACATTTTATGAAATTAAAAAAAAAGAAATCCTCCACCTCCACCATCTTAAAGTCTTCTTTCTCAGTGGCAAATATTTGCAACTCTTTTAGCTATTTCTGTATTAGCTCCATTTCTGTAAGCAACGTGCTTTGTGCTTTTCTTTAGTTTTTATTTTGTATATGAAGATAAACATCCGTTCTTCTGCTTCCTCCAGCTTATATGACCCTTTCCATCCCATCCTCCCACCCCCATTCTGCCCTGGTAGTGAGTTCAATATTTAATGTTTGCTTTATTAGGATATTGTAAAAAAATGTTTAACTCAGCAAGTAGCAAACTTTAATTTCCCATTCTTAAACCAACTTGTTTTTCCTAGAGCTGACATCTTGTAGTTTTCTATGTACTTATTAATTTAATCCCAAATATTTTATCAGTAGTTTCAACTAAGTCAGGTATTCTATCAGTTTTATCTTCCTGAAGAAATATTTCCTGAAGCCTTTTACCATCCAGACTGGTCACTTCTATGCCTGGTGCATAGCTATCAGCCCAAACACCCTAATGAATGATGTTCTTGAGACACCTGCTCTTCTCTTTTGTGGAATTCCTATTTCCTATATCATTTACCTCCTTTCTCATTTTGGTGGACCACAATATCTAGTACCTTCATGAGGAAAAGCTCATGGGAATAAATTTCTGAGATGATGTATATGCCTAAAAAAATGTTTATTTTTCTGTTTATTTAATTGATTGTTTGGCTGAGCATGAAATTCTGGTTTAGAAATGTGTATCCTTCAAGTGTGTTCAAGCATCACTCCAATATTTAGTTCTTAGAACTCTTGTGCCTGCCTTTTATTTTTTTTTTTTTGCCTTATCTCTCCTATATCACTTTATCCCTTTGCTCTGCTTTTGAGAGGATTTGATGAGCTTTATTGTACAATAGTTTTGAGGTTTTTCTCTTTTTTTCTTACTACATTTTAATTTTGAAGAGTACTGATATGTACTCTCAATGTTAGGGGTTTTTTTTTGGAAGTGTTCTCAATGGATAGATGCAATATATTCTTTTATTGCTCTCAGATATTTGCAGGTCTTTTATTTGTCATGTTTTATTTCCTCTCTGTATAGGCTCTGTTTTCTCCAAATCCCCCTTTTTATCTGTTTATCTCATTTTTTTAAACATGGGAAACCTGCACATTCTTGACTGTCTACCTACATGAAAAAGTGTTAGAATCTGGGCATCTAAGAAGGATTATGAGCCATGAGCTACATTGTAGGATGACTTGTCTCAACTATTTTGATGGAGAAAATTTTAAAATTATTTCCTTCAGGTTGTTTGGATTGCCCAGAAAATATTCAACATCTATTCAGGAGTGGGAAAGCCCAGCAGCCAGCTTCCTGAGAGCCAGGTCAGAGAAGCCGCTGGGAAAGGGGAGTCTCAACCTTCAGCATTCACTGCATCCCCATTTTGCTCCCCTTACCTTAATTCCTCCCCATGTCAACCAGAACAACCATGTTCTGCAATAGTCTCTAAAAATGTACTTCTCTTCCCACAAACAAATATTCCAAGTCTTCTCTCTGGGATGATGAAGGGGAAATTGCTAGGTTAGAGAGCGGGGCACAGGGAGTGGAGATCTAACACCTTCTTGAACAGATTCTCACCAAGTCCTTCTTATTTTACCGCATCCTCCAAACATCTTATGCTGTCAATTCCTGTCTCTGGAAAGATTCTTGGAATTTACAGAGCTATAGTTTATAAATCTTGTTGACTCTTGGTTTCCTCTCTGCTGCTCCTAGCCTTTAGCAAATCCTTTTGAATGCATCAATTTTCTTTCTAGTTATAAGAGGTATTTGGTTATTATCTCTTAATTCATTGTTCCATTCTTTTGGATTTATGCTTCAAAACAATTTCTGTTAGGTCTGCTTAGAAGATGTTACTGCTCTTTTTCTGTACATCATCCTGCTCTGTCTTTAATTCTGACAGATGGCTGTTTTGCTTTAAATATACTTTTTGAATAAATAAGGACATACAACTTGCCAAGTTCAGTATTTCTTGCTTTATGTGATAGTTGGTGACGTGCACCACTCAGAGCCCCCCCGGGGCACAAGGCTTGCCTTTCCATCTGGCATAGCTGCCAGCAGATAGATCCTGTCTCAGTGTCTCCCCAGAAATCACCCTTATATGAGGAAAGCAGTCTTACCTAAAATTTCTCAGCCCCTGGACAGCTGCTTCCCTAAATCAGGGCATCTGTGAAGAGCAATCCCAGCCTCAAACCTTAACCCTCAGCCAAAACCTCCTCCCTGACTCCCTCGCAAATATAGTTCCCAATGTCCTGCCCAGTAAACCTACCTATAGTGGCTAACTCTTCCTCATCATTCAAAGAAACTGTAAGAACAAATTTCCAAATAAAAATAAATAATTTCTAAAACAATAATCTCATTGCATATATATAAGTAATTAAAGTTAGAAAAAAAGCCCATTTTCAGCTAATGAAACATCGTTATGATATATTTTGCTCACTAAATGTTCTATTTGCAATAAATAATGAATCATTACCTGCTATTTGACATTGAATAATAATTACAGCAATTATTTCTCAATCTTCTATGAACCTCATGGAGTTTCTTTATTTTTTAAGGATTAAATAATACATATAAACAGTTTAGAACAGAACCTGGCAGATAGTAAAATCTCACATTATATTAATAATTCCTATTATAAATTAAGAAAGGGTTTGAAAAACATCTAATTAAAATTCTTTTTCTGCTTTCAATTATACTGACCCACTCACAGAAACACCTTATTTTTCATTGCTTAACACAATTATTCTAGCATGGTCATTATAAATATTAGTTAAGTAGAGGAAAGTCAAATATTCTCAAAAAATCCTTAGAATAAACACATGATATTTAAATATAATCCTTCATTACCTCAGCAATTCACCTTTATCATCTTTAAGTCCAAGGATATATGAGACTAATTTTTAAAATATTTGAACCATTAATATATTTCAATACATTTTTTGAACGCAAAAGTTTAGAAAACAATGAAGTAAAAAAATGTGGAAAATCACCCCAAATATGAATTTGTTAGAAAAGAAAAAAGAAAAAAAGAAGAAATGGTTGGAATTTGTTTCCCCAATTGTTTTATTAATATAGACATAACATATATATATATATATACACATACTATGTGGATATTATATATAGATTTCAAATATAAAATTATATTTAGCATGTGAGGTTGTACTTTATTATTCTTTATTTGATTTGGTATTTATTTTGTATTTTATGTGCATATTAAAATATACATATATAAAAGATATGTATGTATTTATGTATACATACATATACATATACATACTTAGTTATAGAAGCTTAGAAATGCTAGAATAGTTTATATAGTTTGGAACTTATAAAACTCTCTGGATATAATTTCTTTAAAGTAATTTTTATAATTCTATAGTTTCTCTCATGGCTATTAATCTACCAAGGTTGTTTTGAGTCAGTTTCAAGAATTCAAATTTCTCTAAAAATAACTTGTTTTTTGAGAGTTTTACACTTACTAATGTAGAGTTACACATAGTATCATCTCATTTTAAAACATTTTTATATCATCTTCCTCTTCATTAATATTTTATTTTTATTTTTATCTTTTTTACCCTGGATAAGACTTGCAAGATTTTTTTTCACTTTTATTTCCATTATTAAAGATACAACTCTTGAACATATCAATAATTATACTGTTTGTTAATCCATTGATTTTTTTATTTATGTTAATTCTTTCATCTTTTGTTTAATTTTCTCTTACTTTTTTTGTTGAATGAATGACATTTTACTCATTTAAATTCATTTTTTTCCTTAATAAATGGAACATTTATTGCTCTAAATTTCTCTCTGAGGACAGGTTTGACCAATTCTCTTAGGTTTCCATATACAGTGATTTAACATTTCCTTCTGGATCTTAATGACTTTAAAGAGTGTTTTACTGCTTTATTCTCTTTTAATTCCAATTGTTTGGTACACTTTAGAAAATATTTTGTCACTAATTCAGATTTTATTTACATTAATTCAAAAATATGACTTTTAAAAAGTTGATTTTCCCCAATTGTTTTCTTTGTGTTAATATAAAATTATATGTACATTCTATAACACTTGCAAGTGTTAACATTGGTTAACATTATTTAGTTTCTATGTCTATAATTTTGTCTATTCAAAATGTCATTAACTGAAAAATGTATCTTCAGCTCCTTCTAATGATTTATATACATATATATTTGGCTATTATGTCAGTATATACAGAAAATTCATAAATCTTTATATTTTTCACTGGACATTTACTAGTAATCAAGAAAATATGACACTCTTTGTTCTTATAAAGTATATATTTTTTGTTTTTGGTGATGTTTTGTTGTTGTTTTTGTTCTTGTTCCAGTTTTGAATATTTTTGTTTGATATTGATGTAATCTCTATTAGTACATTTTAGCACATCTATCTGTTGTTTTAATTTTTATTGTTCTCTTTATTTTATAGTTTTCTCTATACTATATTCCACATCTAAAAGTTTTACAATGGTTGGAAAGGAGAGTTTAATCAATTTACATTTATTTTGGATCTGTAGTGCTTGGCCTTGCTTTCATCACATAATAACATTTTCAACATTTAAGCATGTTTCTTTATCATTCCTTTTGTATTCTATTATATGCTATGTGAAAATGTTTAAGTGCATATATTTTATAATTTGTTAAATGCACGCTGTTATTAATTCTACTTGAACTTATCTTTTAAAAAATCGCACACATTTGAACGTACGTTTATCTAACCATCAAGATTATTGATAAGGAAATTAAAAGTTTACTTCAATTCCTTATCTCACAACCTCTTTTGTCTATAATCAGACATTTTATATTTATTTATTGTCAAATTACTAATATTTTATGACTTCCATCCTGGTGATTATTAAAAATATTTGCATACTGTTCTGTATCAATCTCAGTCAGGGATTATTTGGTTGCAATGAACAAAAATCCACTGGTGCTATAGCATGTTAAAAAAACAAAAACAGGTGGTGGGAGGAATATCAGAAAAATTCAAGCCTATTTCATAAAATAGTGTGGCCATCAAAAGTGGGTATGTCCTTCACCTGGATAATTAACCTGTTTCCTGCTGCACACCTCCACCCCCACCTTGCAGGCAAATCTTTGCTGCATTTTCATATATACGGGCATGAGTAACTTCATGATTTGCTCTCACAGTCAGTTGCTGGGTCCAATAATAGACTTCTGGGAAAGCAAATCTACTTGACATTTTTTTCTAGTCCAACTAGTTACACCAGAGAGAGATTCGCATATAACAAATAAAGCTGCAAATGTTCCTCTTGGAAAGAAGTAGGTGGCCTTAGTGTTTTTCCTCCTGGTCATTTGTGGTATTTTCCTCTTTGGAGCTTGTAGAATATCTCTTCTATTTTCAAAATTTAAAAAATATTTGCAATTTTGTCTAATTTCTTTAATTTTTCCAGAATGGGAGAACCACTTTTATCTTCCAAAGGAGTGTGCTTAAACTCAGGAAAGATATTTCCTATTATATCTTTGATTGTTTCTTTTTTAATTTCATGTTTGGTATGTTTTCAATTTATCACATCCCCTGTCATCATTTTTATATTCTTGATCTTGACCTTGTGCTTTGCCTCTGCATTCTTTCAAGCTTATCCTTCATTTTGGTTTTTCCAACTTCTCTATGCTTGATGCTGTACATGTATGCATATTTGCATTTTTTTAAGCTGCCCTGAAGTATTTTATTTTTTAAATCTAAATCTCCTGTGATTTTTTCCTGCTTTCCAGCCAAATTCCCATTCATTATTCTCTCCTTGTTTTAAAAGGTTTTTATGTCCTTGAATTTTATTGAGTAGATGCTAATAAAGTTATCCTTGTAGTAACTTTTCTCAAATATATGTTATTCTGCTTCTCAAACCCTGTCTTTTTTCTTTTAGGTACAGTATATTTTATTAAATTCCATATTTCACTTTAGGTGAGTTAAAGGTTGAATCAATTTCCCCAAAAGGCTTGTTAAAGACCTGAGTCTTAGTACCATGGAAGGTGACCTTATTTGACAACTGAGTCCTAAGAGACTTATTCAAGTTAAGGTCATTATGCAGGCAATAACCCAGTATGACTTTTTGATGCCTTTTGTTTTCTGCTTTTTGTTTGTTTTTTTGTTGAGAGTGATTATCTTTATATCTCTAAACAATATATTCATGCATCTATTTCTTATTCCAGTGACTTTATTTTTTGAAATTTTAAAAAAGATTTTATTTATTTGTTTTTAGAGAAAAGGAAAAAGAGGGAGAAAGAGAAACATCAATGTGTGGTTGCCTCTTTCGTGCTTCCTACTGGGGACCTGGCCCACAACCCAGAGCAAACCTCTTCTGACTTGGAATCAAACTGGCAACCTTTTGGTTTGCAGGCCAACACTCAATCTACTGAGCCACACCAGCTAGTGCTCTTGGTTCTGTGATTTTAGATTATAGCTAATTATTCTCAACTGACAAAGCTAAGTAATTTCATGTCACTCTAGTTCTCTCTGACCCTATTAACCCCCAGATTTGGTCAGCCATTGTTTTTGTTTTAAAATTACAGTTACATTTACTGTGTTTTTGTTCTACATGTTAATTTTGAAGAATAGAAGTAAAAGAATCCTTAGAATTACTTTAATTTTATTTATTGACAATATTATTCAAAGTATTTTAAACACAGGGTAGGCAAAAGTAGGTTTATAGCTGTTCTTATGAAAAATAATATAATTCATAAATAATAATACAAGTTGCATACTCACAACTGTAAACCTATTTTTTCTACCCTCCTATTAGGTAAAATTATCACTTTTTATACTATATTAATTGATAAAATGTATGAAAATTTTAGATGGCTTTATATTTGAATCATGATTCTCTTGCACATTTTTGGAGGTTTTAGTTTTATTTTCAGGTAATCAGAGAAAAACAATATGCCTTCAGCCCTATTTATCCCTATATCACTAACTCATCCAGTTTCATAATCATATCAATTTCAACGTTGAAACACAAACAGATTATTTTTATTGAACAGATATTATCTTATGATTTATTGTTACTATATCACCAATACTAAGATTCTGTATTATCCTCTTTCATAATTACTTTTTTGCTCTATTGCATTAAAACTTTAATTAATTTTTCAGATATATGGAAAGTTAACTTTCAAGAGTATATGTACTTAACAAACTTCATTCTCTTTGAAAGATATTTTACCTGGGAATAGCATCCTACATTTATCTTTTTCTTCTAATAACTTTGGCAACATTATTTTATTGTGTCTCAGTGTCCAGCATTGTGTATGAAATTCTGATTGTATTTGTTTCTTATATATGTCAAGGTCTGTCTGGAAAAAGTTCAGCCATTTTTAATATAGTGAGAATGGTTTGCATAACATCAATGTAACCTGGCAGCAAAGAAGAGTGGACTGGAATGGACATGAGTGAACAATGACAACTTCGCTCTACTAGTACGCGTGGGCAGTAGATGCTGTTGAGTGACCATGTGTACTGGGTGGCTGTCACATTCAAAATAACTGACCGAGTAGAGCAATGAATCTGCATCAAATTTTGCATTAAGCTTGAATACTCCTCCATGGGAATTATTCTGATGATTCAGAAGGCTTTCAAGCATGATGCAATGAGTGCAGCACAAATAAAAGTGTGGCACAAATGCTTCAAAGATGGTGGAGAATCTGTTGAAAGTGATTGTTGTCCTGGTAAGCCTGCAACAAACAGAACACCTGAGAATGTTGAACGTGTACTGACTGCAATCAATAAAGCTCAGCAACTGCCCCTGCGAGAACTAGAAGCTGATCTCGGGATTCCAAAAATACTGTGTCCAAGGTTTTGATGTAAGATCTTGGCATGAAATGTGCCGTGGCAAAATTTGTTCTGTGGCATCTGCTATCAGGGCAGAAGGAACATCATGCTGCAGTTACTAATGACTTGATTCAAACTGCTACGAATGAACCAGACTTCCTCAAGAAGATCATAACCAGAGATCAATCGTGGATCTATGGCAAAGATCCAGAAACTAAGGCCCGGTTGTCCCAATGGAAATCACCTGATTTTCCATGCCCAAAGAAGGCGTAGCAAAGTCAAGCAAGATCAAGACCATGTTAACTGTTTTTTTGATTGGGAAGGTGTCGTCCATCATGGGTATGCCTCTCCAGGACAAACAATTAATAAGGAGCACTACCTCAATGTCCCTCGTCATTTGACAGATGCAATACAACAAAAATGGCTGCAGCTATAGGCAACTGATGATTGGCAGCTTCATCACAACAACATGCCTGCTTATGCGTCACCTTTCATGCAGAGATTTTTGGTAAAACATAAAATCACCCAAGTCACTCAGTGTCCTACAGCCCAGATTTGGTGCTCTGTGACATCTGGCTTTTCACAAAACTAAAATCATCTTTGAAAAAGAAGAGATTTCAGAATGTTGATAAGATTAAAGAATATGACAGGGCAGCTGATGGGGATTCCAACAAAGGATTTTTCAGAGTGTTTTGAACAGTGAAAGAGGCACTGGGAGAACTTCATGCAGTCCCAAGGTGCCTACTTTGAAGCAGACTGAAGCATCATTGTCCTACATATAATGTTTCTTGTATCTTCTTTAATAAATGTCTCTACTTTTCATAGTATATGGATGGATACTTTCTGGACAGCTCTTGTATTGATGTTGTATCAAATTACCACAAATTTAACAGTTTAAAACAATACTCATTTATTTACTCATAGTTCTGTAGGTCAGAAGCTAGAAGAGTTGACTAGTTTCTCTGCTCTGCGATCACAAGTCCAAAATCAAGATATTGGCCGGGCTGAGTTACTTTTTAGAGCTTATAAAAAAATTGCTTTAGAGTTCATTCAATTTGTTGGCAAAATTCACTTCTCTGTGAGTGTAGGACTGAGGTCCCAGATTCCTTGCATGCTGTTAGCCAGGGCTGTTCTCAGCTTCTAGAGCTCGTCTATTCCCATTCTTTGGCTCATGGTCCATTTCTCCAATTTCAATGCCAGCAAAGGTACATGGAATCTTTTTCATTCTTCCAGTCTCTCTGACCTCTCCTTTTACCATATCTTTCCTGTCTCTTATGTGGTGTCTTCCTAACTGACTCTTCTGCCTTTTGTGTCTTTCGGGGACTGAGTAATTAGATTGGGCCCATCCACATAATACAGAATAATCTCCCCACCTCAACATCTATAATCTTAGTGTATCTACAAAGCCCCTTTTGCTATGTAATACATTCAGAGGTCCTGGAGATTAGGTCATGGCCATCTTTTGAAGGGGGCATTTTTAGTTTTATCATACTCCACATTTTGACCCCCAAAGATTTACATCCATGTTACATGCAAACCACATTCACCCTGTCCAATGTTCCCAAAGTCTCCACCCAATACAGCATCAGCTCAAAGTATAGAAATCTCCTCTAAGTCTCATCAGTTTTAAATCCTCAAATATCATTATCTAAATCACCTAAATTAAGTATGGATGTAACTCTGGGTATAATCCACAGTGAGATAAAATTTCTTTCCATCTGTGAAACTAGAAAGCAAGTTATCTGCTCTCAACATACAACAGTGAGGCAGATGTAGGCTAAGAATTACAGACATTCTGCTTCAAAAATAGAGAAAATGGAAGTATAAAGGAGTCCAAATTGATTTTTGAAATCCAGCTGCACAAGCTCCATTAGGTTTCCAGGCCTGAGATGATCCTCTGTGATTCTCAGCTCTATCTTCTAGGTTCCAAACTTTGCCCTCTGCTTTATCCTTCCTTGTTTATGAACAGTAGTATATGTGTGCAGCCAACGAGTTTCATTAGCATGTTTCCTGTCAGAGAGTTTTGGAAGTCCAACAGCCTTCCTTAATTTTGTCCTGTCTCTGTACCTTTCAGCCCAAGCTGGAAGTACTTTTGCTGTTATAAAATTCTCAATAACTGTGAGACTCTTGTCTATGTCATAGGGATTCACTGCATTAGATAAGAAGCTCTTCCACAAGTCTTTCCTAGAGCATCCCTTTTCTATTTGTGGCTATTGCTCAGATGTCTGAGGGGATCTTCAATCTCCTCAAAAGCCTTTTGTGTAACTTAACACTCTGGCCTTTCAAACTTTTTGAGGTATTAAAGTGTTCGTATAGCCACATCTTCAGGTGTTTTGTTTTCTCAAGAGCATGCTTTCCTGACAGCAATTTTTGAAATTTCTTGCCAACTTGGTAGACTAAAATTTTCCCAAATCATTCAATCACAAATTCTTATTGTTTTACAGTTCTCTCAATTTATCTTTCTCTTTTTGAATTTTACTATAAGCATCAAGAAGAAAAAAGTCACACCTCAAACACTTTGCTTCTAATGTTTACCTCCTCAGCTTATAGAGCCAACTTCACCCCTTACCCTCTCTGCTTTCCCTATAACTGCAGGACAGTTACCAATTCTGGTAAGCTTTCTCATGCTATACATTATGTTTCCAATTTCCATCAACATATTTCTCACTTCTTTCTGATCCCTCACCCACAGTCTCTAATGTCCCTATTTCTATTGACATCCTGTTCAAAGCAATCTCGGCTTTTTCTAACATGTTCTTAAAAATCCTTTCATCTTCCACAGCCACTTCTACATTTCTAGGCATTTGTTACAGCAGCACTAAACTCCTAGTTACCAAAATCTCTTTTCATTCTATAACTGCTGTTAAAAAATTGTCACAGACACACTGGCTTACAATGGAACTCATTTATTATCTCACAGTTCTGTAGGTCAGAAACCTGGGTTGGTGTGACTGGATTCTCTACTCTAGGTTTCCTGAGCCTGAAATGAAGGTGTTGGCCTTGATTATCAAGGCTGACAATGAATAGCAGAGTTCAGTTTCATTTGGTTGTAGAAGTGAGATCCCTGTGTTCGCTGGTTATTGACTGGAGAGTCTCAGCTTCTAGAGGCTACCTGCATTCCCTAGCTCATGGCCTTTTTCTCCATCTTAAAATCTAACAACAGTGGGTTGAGTTCTTACCATGCCTTATATTTCTCTAATATCCTTTATGCTTCATCTTTCTGGCCAACCCTTCTGTGTTCTGTGAATTACATGGATCCACTTGGATAATCCAGGATAATCTCCCTATTTTAAATTCAGCAGATTAGCAATCTTAATTCCATGTGCAAAATCCTTTTTTTGCTGTGTAATGTAGCATATTTACAAGTATAATATCAAGGGAGAGCATGGGGGCCAAAACCCTGCCTACCACACTGATATTAATATTCTCATTTCATTGAGGGCTTCAGTTTGTTATTTTCTATGAAACCTCTTTGAATACTCCATAAATCTTTTGTACTCTAAAATTTCAAGAAGATATGCCTACACGTGGTTTCTTTATAGCTCCTTTTGCTGGACCTTTTCTATCTGAAACCATGGTTTTCTTCTACTCTTAAGAAATTCTTTCAAGCATTTGATAATTAATAATTTCCTCCACTTCCACCTTTTTTTCCTGTCTTTTTGTCCCCTCATAAACTTTATATTTGGTGGATCCTCATCCTTTCATATAACATTTTAACCTCTTTACACTTTCAATCTCAAGCTTGTCCAAAAGGCAAAATTCTACTTAAAGTGAATAAATGGAGATCAGGTAAACAAATTGCAGCTCCTTTCCTATGAGCCAAAAGTCACGAGAAAGAAGGCTTCCTCACATTCATCTGAGTAGCTCATTGAATGCCTTCTGAAAGTAGATCCTGGAATTTGTAGGCAAATACCACCATTATACATGTAAGAATGGGGATGACCAATTGGCTCAGATGTCTTATCATAGTCTTTAATCCATCAGGGATTTTGTGGTGTTTTTATTTTCCTGCTCTCTGTACTTCCCAATAAACAAAGCAAGATCATCAAAGGGACCAATTGGAAGGACAGTTCTCAGTTCGGCTTGGTCTTTTCCAGCACCTGCTCTGAAGGCTTTCCTAAATCTGGCAGTATTCCAAAGTGGTGCATCTATATTTTCTCTTCTATATGTATTTTTAAGTCTTTGTTTTTATCAATATCTTATTTACTAGGTTTCATTAATTCAATGACTGTATCTTACTTTGTAGTTTTTACTTCAATTTCAATAAGGTTTAGAGACAGATGGGGAGTAAAATTTTGGCTTCAGCTTGTCAATTTGAACAGAAGTCACACTCATATTCAGATACAATGGTTCACTCATTATAAAGACAAAATTTTATCATCATGTAAATTATTAGTGTGGCAGAAAATAGTTTTTGAAATTAGTATTACAACTTTAATATCTCTTCATTTTACATTTGCCACAATAGTGATTTCACATGGCTATAACCTAGGATATACTTAGAAATAACTGGTATTGAAATTGTGTCCACTTTTTTCAAAAAGTGAGGTTAATAAAATGTGATCTCTGGTGAATTTGCTAATTTTCTATGGCTAATTTAAAATTGGACTGGTAAAATGATATAAAATTAGAGGTCAAGAAAAAAAATCTAGAAAACAATTTCCAAATCATAGTGACCATCTGCAAAAGGAATTAGATTTAGGAATGTCTACATATGTATACAATATTGTTTTTAAGCATGGACAAATTTTTAGTAATTAAGGTATACATTTTAAAAGGATTCTTTTTTTTAGGGGTGTAGGGGCAGGTATGTCAGATATGTATGATGAATAAAATCTAGCACCACTTTTACATCTAACTAATATTAATAGCATTATATTTACCTTTCTTCTAGTTGACATTATTGAGAGTAAAGATCTCTCATTTACTCCATCCTGGCACTCTAAGCACCTAGCAGGTTACTTATCTCCAAAAGAACATAAGTATTTGTTCAATGAGAAGAAGGAACCAAGGAATAATGCATGCACTAATACCTCAAATTTTAACAGAATGTTTTAATCAATTGAATATATTAGATAAGAAAGCAAATCAATGTAATCTACTAATAAAATATAAGTACATATATCAGAAAGAAAAGTGACACAGACTCTGAAGAACAAGCCATACAAATACTTTGTCCTATAAAGGCCAGTCAGAGCTGAAAGCTATCTATACATTACATAGAATATAGGTTGCTCTAAAAACTGAAAATGACACTAATTGAAATTAAAATCAAAGGCTCACATTAAAAGGGCAAGCTCCTTCTACAGAGAGTTCACTCATTCATTAAAACCCAAAACTAAGTTGATTAATATGTTGGGCATTTGAAATATCTTGAAGCTAAGCAGAGAATTTCCTCAACAATGGGTCCTAGAGTTTTCCAGGACTTTACTGGAACAAAGACTCTTTTCAGTCAGAGAAAATACAGCTTCAACAGAAACCTAACAAGTGCTGTTAAATATCATATTTCACATTGTTATTTTCCCCCAAATGCTTACAGTGACTTTTTTTAATTATGAAAAATTTATTGTAAGAAACAAGAAAAGAAACAGTAATGGATAAAGAAAATAAATGCTCACCAAATATATCATTTAGTTTTCAGCCACATCCCTAATGAATCCTTATATAGTTGCCTTCACGAAGACTACAAGGCGGTGTGGAAGAAAGCCATACAGATTACTGGAGGAGAGGTTAGCACACCAGAGAGCAGCTGTTTGTATCTGCATGGGCCTCAGAACAATACAGGATCCAAGGTAATCAGTACTGATGGGATAGAAAGATTTGCCCTTCTTTCTATTCTGATAAGCTACCTAGTACCAGGGACTCCAGGTAGATCTCCTTTGCTTTCCTGTGATTGGATGATAATCACATGTGAAAGGAATGAAAACTCTCAACTCCTTCTCTTCCATCGCTAAGAACAAAGTAGTGTTGCAAGATGCCTTCACTTTTCTGGTTAAATTGTTCTCATAGGCAGGAAGAGTGTTTAAAGGAATTTCACGAAGTACATTCAAGAATACACAGAAATTTGTTAAAGTTTGTCATATGAATCTACACTACAACAGGATGTGAAAAAATTGGATCTCTATCATGGGATGTTTCTGTGACTTCCTGTTGAGCGACAGCTCGTTTAGCATTGTTGCTCAAGAAGCTGCATGAAGAAAACTATATGTTCCTTGTTAAGAACAGTACCTATTATGTTCTATTTCTCTTTAATTTTGTTATTTTTCTCTGGAAATGGCTCTGTGGGGCTCACATATTGTAAATCAGTATCATTGTTTAGTATATATACCAGTCTTTTTTTTAAATTTAGAAATCCTTGGCAACTATGACTCTGTTAAGGAAATATCCTTGAAAACAGGAAACTATGTAAATAATTCTGCGGCTGCAGTATCTCAAACCATGAGTTGTAATTGAAGAGACAGTTTTGTTAATGCTTTGATCCATCAATGTACTTAGAGTACGAACAACACTTCCTGCTTTTCTTTCTAAAGAGAAAACCAGACTTTCTGTATAATCACAGAATACATGAAAATTATCCTAACGTCTGTGTATACTCATGCATACATAGACACATGTTAATGGCTTCAAGGCATGTAAACACCTCATAAATAGACCCTGACTTCAAAAATATGCTTTCTTTTCAATGAGTTTAGGGCAAATCATTTTCCTAATTTGATGCACCACTTTTTGAAACATTAAACGGGAACAAAAATACAGTTGTGATTTTAATCAAAATGTTTTTACTCAAAACAAATGCTAAAACTTAAGTTGGCAATATGCCAATTCTAATGAAAAGCAAGTATTCTAAAACAGTTTGTGGATCAGATAAGAAAATCAGTCTCAGTATTTTAAAATCAATACTAACTTTAACAAAAAGAATATTAAATAAATTAGCCACTTTTATTTGCCATATTTGAATTAAATTGACTTCTGGTAGTTTCAATATTTAATGTAGGACATTAAAATGAAAATAAAATAATATAACAAAACAGAAGTTATAAAAACATTGGAAGCAGTGACATTAATAGCAGGCAGGTAGGGGTTTGGGGGACAAAATGTAGTTCCATTTGAAGAATATATCACTCAGTAGAATGCATTCTTCCATTAAAAATATAGTGGTATCTAATAGTCACATGTATTTTCTATTGAGTGAGATTCTAGAAGATCATTTGCCAAAGGGAATATCTTGGACAGTAGTATACTAATTGTTTCTTCTCCTAGTTTCAATGTCAGGTAGAGTGGCATAATTTTGATTCCTTTCATCCAATAGTGTCTTGAGTCATTTCTATGTCTTTCTTCCTGACAGTTGCCCTCTGGAATCATAGGTTTATACCTGCTATTGAGGAAATGAGACTCAAGTTTTAACATAATGCAAAGGAGTTTGATAATGGTTGCTAATTTTTCAAAGAATGAGTTTAAAGTGATAGAGATATGGTATAAGGAAATTATTCTTTCTCTTTTTGGAGGGCAAATAACAGGATTTACCACTCAGTGACAACTCTTATTTGAAAGACCTAGAATATCTGTTCTACCTGTTCTTCATAATGAAAAAATAGTCATTCTTTCAATAGATTAGATATCTGCTGTCTTCTGACTACATTTATGTAAGTGTGTTTAGCAAGACCTATTAAACTGAGAAAATATCTATGAATAATAATACAAATGAATTTTGAATTTTTATCTCCCAGCAGGAACAAAATCAATATAAAGCAATGCATTGAGTGAGAAGCTGGGCTTCTTGGGTCCCCTCCACTTTGCATTTACAGTGTTTTATATGTCAACTATTCTACATTATTCTAATTCAACAACCATTCTGTCATGACAGAAAGAGAAGCAAGGAAGAAAGAAAAGATTATGTTTTAAATTAAGAATTAGACAATGAGGGGCAATATAATAGAGAAATAAAAAGCACCAGTGTAAACAAGTTCTAACACTATTATTTAAAGAATTGAAAAAAAAAATGTGTAAATATTTTACTTATAACATTAACAAAGAGTCATTATAATACCCAGTGTCCACAAAGGAATGAGGAGTGATACAGCACACTACTGTACCACTACATTGAATCTATGTTATTATGAACTTTCTGAATTTTTGGCAATAAATATCAAAAGCCTCAAGCTTTTATGTGCCCTTTCACCTTCCAAGTCCTATTTAATGAACTTAAGGAAACAAATCAGAAGTGCATAAAAATAAGTATGCATATATGATCATAGTAGCATTTTACATAGCAAAAAATATAAATAAAAAGCCCTACAATTAGTAAGACATAATTTACATTATACCTTATGACTTATGAAAATATTAAATTGTGCTGTAGAAGTATATTTAATAATTTGGAGCACTATTCATGGTACAAAATGTTTTACCCTTGGTAGTATGTTATGTTTTCCCTTATTCTTTTCTTTGTGCTTATGTACATATACTAAATGTTTTTAAGTGATTAATGATATATTTACTAACAAATATAACAATAAATATAACTTTACAGAAAGAATGCTGTGAGTTTTTAATATATTTGACCAAAATGGTTAGATTGTCAAAGAAGTACATCTTTTTTCTTACTACATTTGGTGGCACAGCTACAGTAAGCTCTGCATTTAAGATGAAGCTGCCTTGAACTCTTATGTGGTACTTACCAGCAGAGCCCTGCTGGAAAATTCACTGGGTCTTCCTTGGTCTCCTTGGTGACAGGAGCAGCTGTTGTTTAGTTTAGGGAACATCTATTGTACCTTCGGGGTGAACAGCACCCAGATTTTATTTGAAGGAATAGTTCTCCCCTCCTTGCCAGATGCAGTGCAGGTGGGGCTGATCTAGTCCCTCCAGATGCAGAAGGGCCCCTGAATAACCTGAATGACCAGGGTATTCCATCCTCCTGCTACAAGGATTGCTACAGTATAGGGATGCGACTTCAGTCAAAACTGTGCAGTTCCAAGGTGAGACTTCTGTGAAAATTATTGGGAATGAGGTGATCTCTTTCTGTTGCAGTTTCTAAACTGTGAGGTTATAAATCTTTAGCTGCTAGTGAATTCAACTAACAAAGAGAAAAATAGAGCTTAGGGAAAATGGGGAAAAGAGCTGAAGCTAGATTTGGAGCCAGAACTAGAGAGAGATGTGTGCATATTTACATCTATTTTCCCTATGTATTTCAGTGTATCAGTATATCTACATATGTCAACTCTATCATCTATCTATCATCTATCTATCATCTATTTGTCTCTAATGAATAATATATGCTGATATTTATCTATGGACATTTCAATTACATGAACCAATGAATCCTCTTTTTGCTTATGTCAGTTTTAATTAGGTTTCTACCACTTGCAAGAGTCATCGCCAACACATATATTCTCCTCACAGAGACATCGTGAAGATTTAAAGAGATGGCATATCTTAAGTGCCTGGCAGAGTGTCTTGTGCATACTGATCACTCACAACTAGTAGTGATGCATAACAATGCTGGAAGTAGTATAATAATAGTGGTTGTGACATATATACAGTACGGTAGCCTAGAAGCTATGAATTAAATCTTCATCATAGATTGTATCTGTGTTTAAGAAATAATCTGTTTAAACCTGGGGAAGTGTAGTTACTCTGTATTCCATTTTCATCTCTGTAGATGTGTGATAACAACACTCTCCATACTTAAATTCCAGAAAAGTTATGGAGATACAGTGAATTGTTCCCTTCTTGCTTTATACTTGTTAATACTTTATATGTAATGCCCCCAGTCCACCATTTATTTAATTTGTTTATTTCTGCAGATGAACATTGTTTCTCAAGTTATGAACCATGTTTAATAATCCTGTGTCTACCAACACCATCTAATACAATGCCTGGTACAGAGGTTCGGTTGGCAAATGAAAGCCTCCAAGATGTCTCCAAAGCCTGTGACTATCTTTTAACATGACAAAAAAAGAATTAAGGATGCAGATGAAATTACAATTGTTTATTAGCTGAACTTAAAATAAGATAATCCTGGATTTTGGAAATGATATTAGTCACCTGAACTTTAAAAAGGGGAGAAGGATGTCGAACTCTGGGTGAGAGATGTGATGATTGAACAAGTTGTTTCTCCATTGCTGATTTTGAACATGAAGGAAGAGAACCACAGCCAAGGAGTATGGGTGGCTTCCAGAAGCTGGGAATATCCTTGGTGGTCAGCCATCAAGAAAATGGGTCCTGCAACAGCAAGGAACTAAATTCTACCAGCAATGTGAATAATCAGGAACCAGATCTTCTGCGGGCACCTTGATTTCGGCCTGGTGAGATCCATGTCCAACATATGACCTACAGAATTGTGATATAATTCATTTGTGTGGTTTTAAGCCACTAAGTGTATGGCAATTTATTAAAACAGCAATTGAAAACTAATGCAGAGGGTCTTTAGGAAAATTTTTTGAGTGAGTGAAAATGTAAGAGAAAGTACTCAGGGGAAAGAACACAGAACATACAATTTTATATACACCCACTATCTGTATTCTTAGATATCTCTCTCTAGTATAGTGAACATTTTATAGCAAAAGTAGGAAGAGTTTACAAACCTCTGGAGTCAAGCTTGTAATGATAAAGCCACAGCTAAGAGAAGGTAGGCTACTCCAGTTACAACATAAAGGTCTGGTGAAGAAGAGCAATGAACTATGTTAGATAGGAAGTTAGATGTATTGGCTTCTACTGCTGGCCTTTGTGTGAATTTAGGGAAGCTACTTAATTTCTCTAATTTTTAGGGTTTTTTATCTACACAAATTTTTTATCTACACAACTGTTTTATCTAAACAATTTTATATAGATATAATTGTTTAGCTATCATGTTGAACAAACATGAATCAAGAAAGCCCTGCCTCCTTCTTCATTCCTGCAGACATCAAGTGGTCACCATATGCATTCTCAACAAAGCAGCCGAAGACATCTCAATTCTCCATAACAGTCCACACCCAGTAGTCCATGGGGCCAATGTGAAGCCCACCCCAAAGAGCTGAATAACAGCTTGGGCCCTTTTGGCTCTAAAACTCCATGACTTTACATATGGAGTTTCCCCTAATTATATGTTCACCTTTGCTTGTTTTGTACTAATTGATGGAGTTCATGACATTTAATAAATTTGATGTTTTAATTGATAAAATTTCTCCATGCTTTTAAAATTTATCTCTTTGTGTAAATAATAACAGAAATGAACAGAGTAATAAATCATTTTTTGTAAGCATTAATTAAAATTTGGAACTTGAAAGCTATCCACAAATTTCATAAAACTGTTAAATGAAATTAGTGGATTGTATTTTTTTTTCTAATAGCAGAAGCACAGGCTGGAAATGATTAGAACAAACATATTCTCAAATAAAAGAAAATTTTTATGGCTATAGGAAGTTTATTTGGCTTGATTTTTTTAACCCTCCCCCTTTCAATAGACTTGATTTTTTAGAGCAATTTTAAGTTCACAACAATATCGAGCAGAAAGCACAAAGAGTGGCTGCATTTTCCTAAATAAAAATTCACTAACTACAGTTTTCTGAGGTGAAGGGTTTTCAGACTCAGGTTTAATTCTTCTAATTATTGAACCATGAAAATTTGGACACAGCACACAAAACAGCATTGCAAATTGATTGTGGTTCTAAATGCCTTCAAAGTGTGTGTCATAAAATTTACAAAAATAATTTTATTTTACAATTAAAATAATCTGTATAGGTTAATACCCTTTCTCCTTCATTATTCCTTCCTCTGTAAAGGCTGAACCCTCTCGTGGCCCTTATAATTGTTTTCATTGCTTCCCCTCCTCTAATCCTCCAAAACTTTTGAAGTATGAACAATTTGTCTTCATATAAGAGTTTGACATTATTCTATTCTTAAACAAACAAATTGAATATAGCTGTCTTATTCCGAATTTACTAGGCATTGCTGCTGTAACAAATTATAACAGACTAGGTGAGTTAAACAACAGAAATTTCTGATCACATGATTCTGGAGGCAGGAAGTGCAAAATCAGAGTGTTGGTAAGGTTGTTAGACAGCCATCTTCTCTCTGTGTCTTCCTTTACAATGTCTTCCTTCTGTGTGAGTCTGTGCCCAAATCTCCCCCTTTTATAAATACAATGTTGTAGGATAAACTGTGTTACCTAAAATTGATGTAGTGAAGCCCTGAACTTCTTCAAAGTACCTCAACATGTGACCATATTTGGGGATAGGGTCTTTAAAGAAGTGATTAAGTTAAAATGTGATCTTTAGGGTGGACCCAAATCCAATCTGATTAGTATCCATATTGAAAGGAAACTTCAGCAAACATGGATAACAGGGGTGCCCACACAAAGGAAAAACCATGTGCAACACATAAAGAAGAAGACCCAAAGGAGAAACTTTCAGAAAATCAAATTCCACCAGCACTTCGATCTTGGGTTTCTGGCCTCCAGAACTGTGAGACAGTAACTTTATGTTGTTTAAACTACCAAATCCATGGTATCCTGGCAGCCTAACCAAATTAATACACAACTTAATCAGTATTGAATTAGGGTCCACCCTAGTGACCTCATTTTAACACCGTTGTCTCATAAAGACTCTATTTTCAAATAAGATCACATTCTAAGGTACTGGGTGTTAGGACTTCAACATAAGAATTTGGGGAATGGGGACCACAGTTTGATCCATGACACTCAGTTTGGGATACCCATTTAAAGTATAAATTACATAAGGTGAAATATCACATCATTTCTTAGGTTTTTTTTTGAAAGTCCCAGTATTCCAGGTGAGTTAGTAAGGCACAGAATGATGGTCTGAACTCGACTTAACACAAGTCTGTGTAATTCGTGTGACAGAAGGATGGAATGTGAGGGAAAAGATGGTTTTAAAATAAAATATTGATATTCTTATCCACCCCAAATGTGAGGGGCTTTGTTAAAGTGCATCTGTCACCCCCTTTTGTGTAGATCCTTATAATATCTCCAGCAGGTGACTACAGTCAGAAGACACTTGGAGGTCCTACACAGCATTCACCTAGGCCACCCTGCCTTACTGAGGCTTCTCCCTCACGTTGGAGGGCCTCTTCTCACTTGTAGCAAGGACCACCACTGATTTCTTTGGATTGTCACCCATGGATTAATTCACTTCATATTTGTTTATTGAGTATTAGCTATGTGTCAGACACTTCCATGGGCATTGAGGATATAGTTATAAACAATATGAGATCTCACCCTAACCCAACTCACTGTGAGATGGGGAGGAGACAGGCCAGCTGCATTCTTTTAAATGCTGTGCAACACAGTACTTGCCATGGAGCTGGAAGTACTGATGCTGTGGGCATATATGCTCCCAGCCTATGACTGAGGTGTCCAGGAAGGTCTTAATTAAAGGCCAGTTGCTGAAGGATTAGCCAGGTAACTTAAGGGAAGAGTGTGCCAGATAGAACTAACACATTGGCTGGCATTTGAAGTGCTGGGTTCCAATAGGGAAATAGTGACACTGGCAGGGGATGGCAGTGCAATGAAGGTAAAATCCAACCCCATGAAGGTGATCAGGGACCCTCCGGAGAACATTAGGATTTTGAGAGAAGTATATGATCCGTGCACAAAATGGGCTGCATGACAAATATCTATCAAACACTAAATGTACAGACTCTTTGATGGTAGCTAGTCCACTTCCACTTCTTGGCATTGTATTTATCCTACAGATAACATCACAAGTGTAGGACATGATGCTCTCCAAACTGAAGATTAGAAATCACTGAAATAGCCATCAATTAGGACCTAGTTAAATTGTGATAAATCTCTAACCAATAACAAATTGTCCATTGAAGAGAGGAGTCAGCTTCATTTTCACTCTCTTTCAAATTTTGTGTTGTGTGCATATATTACCAATTCAAAAATAAATAAATCCAATTTATTTCAAGTGTGTATACTGGGTGGGCAAAAGTAGGTTTGCAGTTGTTCATATGAAAAATAATACAATAATTAATAAATAATAATACAAGAATTAATTCTTTGTTTCAGTACTCACAACTGTAAACCTACTTTTACCCCACCCTGTAATACCAGTTTTCTTAGTCCTAGTGACATTAGTGTGTCATATGATTTAGCTCCTATTTACATATGCAGTTGGTGGCAACTCTATTTTCAAACTATGAGATAGAAGTTTACTAATTTATTCTATCTATGATGCTTTTCCTAAATTGACTAAACTGATTTACTAATTTTAGTAAATTAGTAAATTATACTGATTTACTAATTTGAAGTTTACTAATTTATTCTATCTATGATGCTTTTCCTAAATTGACTAAACTGATAATCATGTGAGGCTTGAAGGGGAGGGGAGGCTGTGGCACAGCCCCAGCAGTAAATGCTCCAGCAGTAAAATAAACACTCCAGCAGTAAAAAGGCCCAGCAAATACATCATCAGACATCACATGCAAGAGAGATAGCCATTGAGAGCTGTTTTGGCTTTGTAAACAGTTCCTGAAAACTAGCCTTTAATATATGAAGTTGTTGGTAGAAATGTTGATTTATTGACTTACATGCACATATAACAGATTTTGAAAGAGATCAGAGATAGTCTTTGGCCCTTGAGAGTTCAGAACGGGACTTGATGTTTTTACATGATCTCTGTAAGAAGAACTCATAATACAATAAGAAAAAGATCCTATCTCAAAACATTTATTTGTCTTGTGATTGGAGTTATGGTACTTTTAATTTCCCTTGTAATGTTTGTTGCCAAAGTTGGAAGGTGGAAGTTGGACTTCTAGGGTTTTCCAAGCCACATACACAAAGAAAGACTGAATTGTGGCAAACAAATGCTCCTGAATTAACTTCAACAAAGCTTCTTCCCCTCTGGTAATGCCATGTTTGGAAAGGGAAGGGATAATGATGAGCATGACCATGAACCCTACACTTACTAGTAGGAATCAATGCCTGTGGTGAAGTCAGTGCTTTCAGACTCCTGACTGATGTGATCACCTTTTCAACAGCATAAATTGGTCAATGAAGGGATAACACATCACAGTTGAAAGGTAATACAGCTCATTATGTAATAGAGGCAATAAAACTGTTGTCTTAATATAGCATTCTAGATGTTTTATATTCAACTGGGCTTTGTATTTTCAGTCTTTCATTTTCAGTCTTTCAAGTTTACTTGTTTATTCCATCTATGATGTTTTTCCTAAATTGGATTCACTCCTTCCCTCTTTTTTGGGGGGGGGGGGGGGGGGGGGGGATGCCTTTAAAGTTAATTTAGAGCCAAACTTAAAAACTTATTTTCAATTTTTAAACATAAAATATTTTTTCTTATAATTACCTATATTACTTATGACATTTAACTATATTGATTATATATAAATTAGTATATGTGAATTTATATATAAATTTACTATATAAAATATCATATATATGGCTATATGTCTCTGTGCATGAACACACACATTCAGATAAATTTCTCAAAGCACAAAAAGAAGGCTTCAGAATATAAAAATAATTTCCAAAAAAAATTTCAAAAATAATTTTGAAAAATGGCTGCACTATAAGTATAAAACTGAGCTTCTGAATTTTACTAATTTGAAGAAAAGTGCACATTGAAGACGTGCTAATACTCCATAAAAAGTAGACATTATGATTATCTGATAAATTAGAACTTACAACTCACAATAACCATCTCATCTGGTAATTTCAAGGCAAACCATAAAAAAATATGATTTCACAATTAAGGAAACTTGATTAATTTTCCATTTTTAAATGTATCAAATGTGTTATTTCCCCATGGGGCACAAATTAGAAGGTCATGTAAATTCACAATATTATTTGCACAAACATTTTAGAAGCTTTGTGTGTTTTTTTTTCGTTGTTACCCTTCTTACTAATATGTTGGTATCTTTGCAATCTGAATAACTTACTAACTGATCTGACTAAAAAATTTCATCATCGCAGGCTACTTTCCACACAACAGTAAGCCAGGCAGTTCTCTGTTCTTTAACCAGAAAAGAATGGTCTAGGTAGCAAATACTTATCACTTTCATTTTTAATGTGATGTCCTGACCACAGGACGTGGTGTTGAACTGCTGGAAATGGCATTGCACAGTCTGCAAGCTGGGGGTTGATATCCTTTCGCCAGCTGATGGACTTTCTCCAGCTGTTCTGCAGTCTGGAAACATTTGCTTACAGGCTAATTTCAGGAAGGACTGACTGGTCATTTCCTGTTCCACTGGTGATTCAAACACTGGACTAATAGCCAGGAAATGTGCATCTATTCTTGTTTCTGCAATAACAGGTTGGGGGTGGGAAGGAAGCTCTGTTTAATCCTATGTAAAGGCAGCATCAGACTAGATGACTTCTATAGTTTGGGCTTTTTCCAAAATTGACTGAATCTATAATCATCTGAGAAAGTTGCCATGTCCAAAGCAGTTCAAAAACAGCTAAAAGGTGAGGGTAAGTGCTTCACAGAGACGTTTAATTGTAGATAAAATAGGTAAAGGCCTGTACTGAATAAGATTGCACCTCTCCTGGGAAATCCCTCTTTGCCTGAATTATCCTTCCTAATTGGAACTCCAGAGCCAGAATTCTTCTTTTGACTTACTATTTCAATTGCTACCATGTCAGTTTTAAACACTTCTGAGTCTAATCATTCAGCTAGAGTTCTGAAGAACCTACACAATGATGTGTGTTTCATCCCTTCTCTTGCTCAAGAGAAGACCTCTAAATGTTTTGATTCAGTCTCCACCTACACACAGATTAACCAATTTGTGGTCCCAGGTCCCCTGTGCCACCTTTTTGTTAGGGTAGCATTCAACAGTTTTGGCTTGAGAAAAGGGTAGCTGTCCATTTTAGATAGTTCACTGGACGTATCTGTCACACAAAGTGTCACTTCTGCTGTAGGTTAACAGGCAATTGTGGGCCCCATGTCACTAGGATCCTCCCTAGATGGTATCAAAGAGGACAGCTTTCTTCTCAGTCCACCTGCAGTGCTTACCTACCTGGTGACAAGCCAGAAAATGGCCTGGGCTTGGCCCTTTACAGCCCCATGGAACAACATGCTCAGGGTTCACTGCAATTAAAACTGGACATTTTTCAGAGCTGAGTCCACTCCAGGCATGGTTTTCTCAACTCTCCCTGGTCCAATCCTTTTCATTTCTCCTCTAGATTGGATAATGTTAGGATTTCCCTGAAGTTTGTCTAGGTGAACCAGCTTGGAAAGATATGGTCTACATTATCAGCAACCTGGAGGAACATGAGTTTACCTACAAATTCTTCCTCACTCTCTAGCAAAGATCATTCAGCTGGCTTCCTACCACAACACAGGCGAGCATATCTCCTGCATTTTCCTCTGGAGCTATGGCACTTCATCCTTCCATAAGTACCATCATCCTGGACCTAAGAAGTCCCCATTTTCTGGAGAATTCTGCTCTCAACAACCTAGTGAACTAAGTATTCTAAAGACTCAGCACTGTTTGCCACTTGTACAGACAAGGAAATGGAAACTTTATACTGGGTGTGACTTCCAAATTTCATAGCTACTGGCAGAATTCAGACAACTTAATTTCTACCCCTGAGCTCTTTTCCTACATTACATTCCCTTGCACAAGGCAAACTTAAGCTGTTTGGAATGCATCGGGAGATGGAATCTGGGAAGATGAATACAAGAATGAATGGGCTGAACTCAGGTTTAAATATATGAAATTGAATAAGCATCAAAAAGTACAGTGTTTTAATGGGCAAAGATGTCCCAAACACTTAAAATTACTACAGTTTACTTGTTTTTTAATATCTTACTTTCTTATTTCTTTATTTTATTCTGATCATACCATCTCCCTTCAAATTTCTATTTTGGCCTTAATTTTTTAATTTATTTATGAAAAGATTTTGTATGACATCAAATTGTGCTATAACTGAAGTGTCATTCCAACGTTCTTTTTTCAGAAACCCCCTCATTTTAGAAAATAATAAAGCATATCCACACACTAGGGAAATAGAGAAATTAAAAATAGCATAAATATACGAATTTAAATCTATAAATAGCAATTTTTCCCACTAAAATTCTCCTTTAATGAGAACATCTTTTATCTTTTAAAATTCTTTATCAACTCCCTAGTCATGTCAGAACGGGATTTTGAAAAGGATTTTGGAAATGATAATTCATAGTTGTGAACTCTGTCATGTGAATTATGAGACATCAAATGTTAAAAAATTTCTTTCTAATTTGATCAATATGCATGTCAAAGTATTTTCTCCTTCCTTTTTCTCTCAAAGGATTATTTACTTTTCTTGCCTGCAGGCAATGATCTTTGGATCCTCTGCAGTTGCACAGGTATAGCCACCAGGGGGCACGCGTTCTCCATCACATCATTATCGAGCCTGTCAGGGTAACCGACAACAGCCCACAGTGTTTTCCCAAGAGGCAGAAACATAATATTCTTGTCACAGCTAAAAAATGAAACTCAAAATCTACACAAAATTATCAAAATGTGTTTTATTTCAATTGTCAGTAACCCCCAGCGGATCAGCTTTTACTCTTTTTCTTTCAGTAATTTCTCTACGAGAAATATAGCAGCAAATCATGTCGTCTATTTTATCTATCAATCAAATGGTAATTTTCATAATGTTTGTTGCCATAGCCTCCATAGCCTATGATACTCTGCTACTTCTGTTTTCTCAATATTGGTTCCCTATTGCAAGTAAACAATCAAGTATTTCTCTAGGAGATTCTAGAATAAGGAAAGGAGTGTGCAGAGGGGAAACCTGCATAATTACCACAGTGATGGGTTGACAACCACCAACGACTCCACCCCCTCACTTTAAAGATAAGGAAATCAAGTTTTAAACTAGCAGTGCATTACGTGAATGAGTTTGAGAACAAAACCCACCTTGAAAAAATTTAGCTCAATAATGACTAACATTAAATGACAGGTTTTCCCCTGACAGTGCCTCAGAATGCCTTCCTAATTGATTTTTTAAAACACTCCTTCAGTAATGTGTCAGCTTTATTCTTTAACATAAAAACCAAGAGAGATCTCAGACAAAGTGATTTTCCTTTTTCTCCTAAAATGAAAGCAGAATAAGTCATACAAAGTGGGGATCTTCTTGACCTCTAGGTTTGTAGTTAGAACATTTGGTTATGACTTTCTGTCACATCCTCAATCAAAGATATTGTATAATAATAGATATGTATTCTCAGATATTTCAGGTTTCTTAAAATTAGTGATAGACTTACAGAAAAATGTAGACACGTGAAGTAGCAGATGATCAAAACATAAAAATTTAAAACATTTAAATTTAGGACATGAGTAAGTAATTTAAGCATTATAAAGAAATGATACACTAGATATTGAATCCAATAACTGTTACTAAAATTAGAAATAATTCTGGATTATTTAAAGAAATTTTGTCTGTCTGAATCTTCTAATTGGTTCACTGAATCCAAGAGCTGAGATGCATTTTTCTTTGTGGGTGATAGGACTCCTAAGCATCAGTGTATATCTAGTAAAAGCCTATTGGAGAAGAACTAGGCATTCTATAATTCTATGTCTCTAAAAAGCTGGATGAGGAGGCTTCCAAGGAATAGTCATCCCCACACCACTGGTGTGTTACCAGGGAGAAGCACCGTCAACAAAATTGGTCTGCAGGGGGACAACATCTGGCAACGAGCCATGCGTAGTTTGTAGTTATGTGCTGACTGAATATTTTTTTGAGGTTGATTCTTAGAATGGATCTCTATTTTTCTGGGAGCTATAAAGTGGATATATTTCCAACACAGCTGTATTAGAGAAATCACTGCAGTTAAATAAATTGAATGTGAAGGAAACTCCATCTATCCTTGCAACTCTTGATGATTAAGGATTATATTTTTCAGCATATGGAGTAGAACTAAAGCCATGCATTATTTATCTATTTATTTATTTATTTAGAAGGAAAGGGAGGGAGAAAGAGGGAGAGAAACACCAATGTGTGGTTGCCTTTCACATACCCTCTACTGGGGGCCTGGCTCACAACCCAAGCATGTGCCCTGACTAGGCATCAAACTGGCAGCCCTTTGATTCACAGGCCAGCACTCAGGTCACTGAGCTACACCAGCTGGTGCTCATTTATTAATTTATTTTAGAAAGAAGAATTCCTGCAGGCAAGAGTAAAACCAACCCACTTGGTGATTTCCTTTCAATAGAATGGGGTTGGTGGCTGTTCTTATACCTGTTTGCAATGAGGAAAGTGTCCAACAGATCTGCTATTACTCGTGAACATGAAAAGTTGCTATTAGCCAGCCGCTCCATGTGGCTTTAGGTTGTCTGCAGCCAACTGTGAAGCTAGGAAAAATATTTCTATTTCTCTACAATATTTGGTCTAATTGTTCCTGAGTACAGAAGACATTTCATTCAAAATGCGTAGTCACTGAGATAACTTACATTCACTCCAAACTTATCTAAAAGGTGAGTTTTTTGGATTTTCATGTCCATCTGTAAGAGATGAAGCTCCAAAAATTGTGGGTAATGTTTGGAAACAAACATAAAAGTCTTACTAGTTTCCATAGGAATGTGACAAGTCAGTTGGCTCCATAGATTTCACCAGTGGTCCCTGAGAACTGTTCTCTGGGCTAATTTCTCCCCAAACAGAGACTATTCTGGAGCCATTTTGGGGGACCCTCATCAGTAGTGACAAGGCATCAAGAAATTAGCATTAGTAGAAATTTTTCTTTTGTTCAGGTCCAGCAGCAACACTCAAGAGACACCGGAGACCTAAGGTGGAAGATGGTGGCTGCTAGTTATCAAAACAGGTAACAGCTCTTCACAAAGGCTTAGATCTCACTTTAGAAAAGAGGATCAATAGGAAAATTAGTACTTCTAATGCTAAAAAATTTCACAGAACTTCAGGATAAAATACCTTCAGAATGTTTTCTGTACATTTTTGAGACATTTAATAATAAAAGGAACATGAGCCCAGTTGACTGTTGTGAAAGAAGAGTGAAGTTACCAGATAGTGATGATATTCTTCCAGGAAGCTTCTCATGTCACTAGCACTATTCCCTGGACCCCATGACAAATCCCTTTTCTTGTCTTTGAAAAAAGATAGGATGTAGCTATGCTTATGAAAGGGCTGATTTTACAAAACTCAAAGACAATTAAAAACAGAAGGTGGGCTTTCTGCTCAGGTTGTGCAGAAAGAGTGTAAATCGCATTTTCAGCTTCCTGATGGCCTTGAAAGCAGGCAAAGAAAGGGGACAAACAGTCAAACTTGTATTTCATATTCTCACAGATAGATAAAAAACAAAGAAATAGTAGAAGGTAGAGAAAGGCAACTACCTTACCCTTCATTTCAGGTTGTATTCTACTTTGAAAACCTGGTGAAAGCTACTGAACTTCTTTGATAAAAAAAAAAAAAATCTGTTTGCATGGGAATAAGCAAATATACAACCTTTACATAAAATTCCATGAGTTTTTCCAAGTCCTCAAATAATCATTGAGTTGAAGATCTTAACTTGATGACCCATTATTAAAAATTTTATGTGAATGTGTCTGGTGAAAATTTAATAGCCTGTGTCTGGTGAATTTGGGCTCATAGTCAAGGAAAGATATTAATACCCTCCTTCCCTTCCTTCCATCCCTCCCTCCCTTCCACCCTCTCTTTCCCTTTTCCTCTCCTTCTCTTTCTCTTGCTTTCCCTCTGTCTTCTAACAGAGAGGAGCTACATGAAAAATGATCTCAACATCAAATCAGTGGAACACCAAAAAGTATTGGTAAATCATTTTACATTTCACAAACCACTTTCTTATGTGCAATGCTTAGGGCCTATTGATGTCATACCTTGTGCTTCCCCATTATCTGTAATCTTTACAGCAAACATACATCAAGGGTGTTGCTATTACTGATTTTCTAATGAGATAGTGGCTCAGACAGCGGCATAGTAGAAACAGGAAAAAGTGTATGTCTCCTAACCTTCAGTCACATGTTCTTCCCACAACATTGGGCAGCATAAGAAATACTCATCCAGTTTTTAGGCAGGTTCTTCTTACTGGATAACTTTGATGGACTATTTCTTGATAGCTTATCACTTAAAACAGTATGATTAATAGGTACACATGTAAATAATGATCTAGCAATTGGTAAATTTTTATGTTGAGCATCTCAATATGCCAACTCTGTCTTAGAGAGGTTTCATGAAGTCATATAAAGCAATGGTTTCATGTTTCTCAATACTTATGACAGTGCGTTTTATTCCTAAAACTTGAAACACAAACATGCTACTACTTAAGCATTCTAGTTACAAAGATATTGCACAGCCCCATTTTACTAAGAAGACATGGGGCAATAACTTGAAAGATCACAAAGCAGGGAGTGTTTTGTTCTCACTTGTCCACTTACCATTGATTTCAAAACACAAGCCACTACTCTATCCTTTACACTTTATGTCTAAGTTACGCAATGGCTATAAAATATACAGAAATTGAATGCTGATATTGGTGTTTTGCCCAGTGTGAATCATTTTCTGAAAGAAGTAAACACCATTAATAGGAAATATAAGATAAAATTATATCTGGCCTTTATTGTGTTATTCTAACACAAAAATGCACACATATGTACAAATAACATAGGTGGACACTTCGGCTCTGGATACTTATTTGTGATAACACTTCTCAGAAAACAGATTTGAGTTATAAACTTGTTACCAATTTGAAGAAACATGATTTTACTGGACTTATCACATCATCTGTTCTTACCTTCCATTTGAGGTTGTAGTCTAGTAGTCTTAGGTAATATAAAGGCAATGTAAGCAGACCCTAACTTACTCTAAGTGAAAGTGAAGCATATCTAATCATTGCTGACATTTCACTCTCCAAATTATCCTTTTACAAAGTTAGTAATTGTGGTCACAGGTAGGCTATAAATAATGCAGCATTTCCAAATGAAGTCCATTCACGGCTTCTATGAAGGAAAGCATGGAAAACTACCAGCCATATCTTCAAGGTTACGTCAGTGAAAGGAAGCAACAAAGCAAACAGACATCACACAAGAAAGCAAAACCACTGTGAGAGGCTGGGTGACAAACCCCTGCTGCACACTGTACCTGTACAGATGAAACTGGAGAGTCCCCCGTAGATGACTTCATCATTGTCGGGCAGTATAAATGGACACCTCGTCTGAACCTCCAAACAGTATTGCTTGCAAGGAATTGTCTTTCTGCAGTTAAGCTGTGCGACTTCAAAGTACTGGGAACACAGCCAGGCTTTGTAGACAATCTGAGGGGGAAAAAAAAATAGAAGGATCAAAAATAGGGAGGAATGACAACAGTTCTGACTCTAATAAAGAACATGTTGTCCTGCGAGAAGCATGCTGTGGTTTCAAGTGGATCATAAGAAAACTCTTATTTTGAACGCACCTATTGACACAATGTCAGCTGCAAATGATAAAAACGTAGCAACACATGTCTACGACAGAGCAAAACATTGAATTAACCCCTTGGAAGATGATGAAAAGGTAATATGGTGTTTTATTTGAGGTAGCTCATTTGAAAGACAGTGGATCTAAGCAGGACCTGACGTTTTCAAAATCCAGTGATAAAGTAAAGGAAATAATGGACTGTGCCGATACACCTTGGCTATTTTCTGCAGTGTGCCTGAGTCGGTTCTCTGAGCATGCATTTGTTCGAGCTGTGCTTCCAGTGGACACTAGATGGCGCTGAGTCCCCTCCAATGATGGCCCTGCAGATCCAGAAGCGTAGAACCAGTAGCAGTAGATATTTACACTTATGACTCACATCAAATGCATTATATATATATCTCATCCTCTGCAAGTCCGGAAACACCCAACCTAGGTTAGCCATAACATGCTGTGATGTGGTTATTGCTATAGGAAGGTAACCTCATCAGAACCACAAATTAGGTCTTTGAGATGCTGTGTGGTCCACATGAATACTTGTTAAGTATTGATTTAATTTAATAAAATGTGAAATAATTATGACTTCATTTATCTCTTTGCTTTTGATAGGCATTTAGGAATATAAGTATTGAGCAAATACTCTTTTCTAATGCAAGGGGAAAAGCTGAACATAAACTCAAATAAAACAATGACAAAAGTTCCCAGGTGGAGCGATTGAGCAAAAAAGGAAAAAAAAAGAGAAGAAAAAACTCATGGACACTGACAACACTGTGGTGATTGCCAGGAGGAGGGGATGAATGGAGGAAGAAGAAGATAAAGGGAGGACAAGTGATGATAGAAGGAGACTTGACTTGGGGTGGTGAACACACAATGAAGCATACAGATGATGTGTTGTACAATCATGCACCTGATACCTGTATACTTTATTGGAGTGACACTGGAGTGAACCAGTGTCACTCCAATAAAGCCAATAAAAAGGAAAAATAAAATAAAAGTGCCATGGTTTCATAACTGTACCTTGGGGAATTTGGAGATGTTTTTCAAAATATCATTGGTATTTGTGCAATATGGCATGATAAGTAATATGATATTTGACATTTATGATACAAACTGAGCTGTAATCTAAGAATAGTTGGCCGGTGTCTAATCTGTGATTCCTGTTTTTGATTTCCATTTTTACATACTAGAGGAAGTTGAATACTTTTATGTATACAGTTATAACAATAATAAAATTCCATTAAAAAGAAAGCCTACATTCTGATCATTTCTGTGATTCTAAAGATTAGAGTCATTTTTTTTCTCTTATGAAATGGTCCTGTGTAATTTCAGAAAATTGCATGTATGTGTTTTTTTATGGGGCAGACTGCTCTCCATTTCTCTTCCCGGTTTACTTTTGTATAATTATTATAATTAAAATGGTTTCTGACTATGAAGTCACCTGTAAACTCTCTTAAGAAACAATCTCAGTCTCTCCCCTCACGCAGATGATGGCGTATACACACCTTTTTTTCAATCAGTCTCCTTAACATTGCCCAGTTGGAACAGGTCCATTTTTATTCTGGTTCCTTAAATGCTATGTCAGCTATATTTCCTTTGCAGATATTTTACTTAAAAAAACAAGTCATCGAAGCATTTTTTATAAAAGTTAGGTAATACTTTTGAAGAAAGGGACTGTGATTTGCAGGGCCACCAGCAGATTCTGGATCTACCATGGGACTATAACAACCTCTCTGGCCATGTTTCACTGTATATCATCAATTCTTTGGATACAAGTCCTAGACTTTTGAAATGCAATAGCATATTCCTTATTTGAGTCTCAAATAGTTTCTAAAATTTTAATTTCAGGGTTGCAATATATCTGAAAGTGATCAGGGAAAGCTTCATGTGCAGAAAAAGGAAGAATGAAGTGCATATTGTTGTCTTCCGTATCTGAGGAATTATTGTTATGTGCTGATGTCAATAGATTTTCAAACATGAAATTAGAAGATAAAGATAAGAGACAAAATAGACAGACAAATATTGGTATGAAGAAGAGCTTTCTTGCCAGAAAAGATGAACAAATATAAAAATGTGCTACCTTGTGAGGTCCTGAGTTCTCTATAACTGGAAAGAGTCAAAAAGAGTTTAGATAATTATTACCAATATGCTGTGAGGAGGACTCGTGTTAGAACATTGGGAGAACTAAATGATTCTTTTTTTTTCCTTTTTTAAATTTTATTTTAATTTATTTTTTCAAATACACTTGTCTCTGCCTCCCCCCCACCACTTTCCTTTGCCCCCTCCCTTCTTCCCTCTCTCAGCTCTTCCCCTTTGGTTTTGTCCATGAGTCCTTGCTATATGTTCCTTGATTCTGATATAATTTCCAATGCCTTTTTGGAAGTTATCTGAGGGAAAGAGATTGAGAAATTCAGTTGTTTTGCACTGGCACAAAGCTAAAGAAACAAGAAAATTAGTTTTTAAAAGTTCTAAAAGATTTTCAAATTAAAAAAAAACAAACATGAGAAATGAATATACCAGACCTTTTTCATAAGAACTCTGTAATAATAAAGGAGGTCAGAAATCTATTTTATAATGGATTATTATTATTATATTATTCTCATAATCTTAGAGAAATATTAGGTACTTGCTTTCCTAAGTGTCACTAAGTGATACAGATAATTATAAGATACTAACCAATTATTTTGGGAAGGAACAAAAGGGTGTGTAAGGTCTCTAGTGACAAATTAATGGCTGAATTACATCCACACACACCCTTCATTAAGGGTTTATACCATTTTCTACCTGTAGACGTAGTTATGTTTGCCAGGTAATTATGCTCATGAAGGACACTCCAAAGGTGCCATTTACCCACACTCTCACTTCTGCTCCATACCCACAGGAAATGACTATCGACTATATACAAACTTTGCTTGGACAGCTGTCCATCTTACAGTAATAGAGAATATTCTCGTTCCAGTCTATAAAAGGAACGGACGCTAAATTATTTAAATGGCCTAAATGAAAACATTATTTTTACTTAGTACTTGGGTAACAATTTTCGTTTTTTTCTTAAAACATTTTCTCACTTGTTATTTTTCCTCATGAAATCCTTGAGATGTGTTTGGGAAATATATTAAGTGAAAAAGGAGTTATAGAGTGATTATAGTAGCAAACAAACGTAATTCATGTCTGGACCGTTGATGGACACTTTTTTCACTGGGAACTCAGGGAAATGGAACTCGTCTCTGAGGATGTAGAAGTGAAAACTAGGCAAAAAGTCTGAATCTCTGGAGTCACCAATGCATGATGTTCCAGAGTGGAAAGTCCTAGAGATTGCCTACCTAAGTTTATCATGTTAAAGTAGGATTGGAGACTAGAAAGACTACCATTGATGGCAACCCCAAATCCCTGACAGCCAGGTCATTGTTTTAACAATGCACCACATTATTTGGAAGGCATCATCTGAGTATTATTCATTCTTAACATATCCTTTTTTTTTTTTTTTTTTTTGCAAGTTGCTTCATTTCAGACTGTCCTTTTGAAACTTCCCTCACATTTCAGCATAGTGGGCTGTAATGAGACACCACCCCCACTTGGAGCTTGGGCTGACTTCTGGATCTTCTTTGTACTCCTTTGAAGACAGCAAAGACAGCAAAGCATGAGCAGAGGAGGGGTAATCCAAGTGACCTATGGACTACTGACCTCATTTCCAGACTATCAATGAAGACTGATTTTTTTAAAAGATAATTTTCAGTGTTCAGCAAAGTTTGGGTTGTAATGGCACAAACATGGTTGAGCTGGAAATTTTAGAAGATAGAGAGATGAGGGTTCTTTTACTCCCAACTATTGGAAGCAATGTTAAGTGGTAGGCTCTGGAAGGGATAGCTTTATGTGTATATAAAGACGAACCTGAAATAGTCACTATTTTGTTCATTAGAAGTTACCCTGGTGCCCTGAATAATTGTGGTTAGGACTATCCTCATAAGTGACCTTCAGTATATACTGTGTCAGGTTCTCATTACCTCTCTTGGTTCTAACATTTTTCCAGTAGAGGCTTGGATTCTCATTTCTTTTAAATATATTTGACCCCCTCCTCAAAATCTATATCCATGTTTTAGTGCTAGGTAGGAGATTTGTATTGCAAATATATGTTAGTTTACTGAAGAAAAAATCATGTTGGTTACCAATTTTTATTATTAAGAAAAATATTATGTATGGAAAATGGTTGTCATATTCATATTAAAAGGCTAATTACCCTTTCCCCCCAAGTATTTGTAAAGGCTGACTCTTTTTACATTTATAATATGTGTTGATAGATTACATGAGATCCTTTTCTGTCAGATCTGATGTGTTAGTGGCCTGAGTTTTGAATGTGTGGGGTTGAAATAATTGGTTATGTAAGCAATAGTCTGCTATAGCAACTGCCTCAGGCTAAGGCTTTTTGATGCATAACACATGTTGTTACAATTATAAGTGGAGGTGAAAGTCAAAATAAATTTTCACATTCACATATCTGAATGTCTTCTTTCTTCTATATCTGTATCTTTGTGTCTGGTTAAAGCATATTGTACCCAGAAATTGGAAATACTGATATATTCTAAGACTAAAATGAGAAAACAAAATCCTTGCCTAAGGATGGACCAAATCACCAGTAGAAGAATATTAAGAAATGAACGGTATACTGAGAACCAGGCTCCTTGACCAAACAAAGATGTCAGCATAATTTGTTCTCCAGGCCTATGTCTTGGCTCCATTTCCTAAATAAAACCAATGTCTTCAGATTTTCTGTTGATGACCCATTTTTTGGGTCCTGTCAAAACTACCTGGTCTATCCCTCTGAACTTCAGAACTCCCCTAGCTCCTTAGAGCTGACCTATATGTTCAAATCTACCCAAACCATTCTCAATACCATGGTAGAATCCCAGACTTAATCTACATAGGAGAAGGAATCATTTTGAAGAGTTAAGGCCAGTATGGACCCATCTACAAGTCAGATGTGGTATCCTGGAGGTCCAAAGACTACATAATAATAAAGATGACAAAAATAAATCAACTCTACTGAGCTTTATTGAATATAGGACATTCCCATCCAAATATGATATGAGGCTTAGCAAAAAGGGAAACTAGAGAAATTTATCAGTGTGTCTCTAGCACTACCCAAGGAATACGAAGTCAGTTTAATTTGCCCTCTTTTCCTCATTAATACACATCTTGTATTGTATGTGCTCAATATCTTCCTTGTTTCATTTCCCTCTCCCTCCTCATCTCACTAGGAGTTGGAGACAGCCTGAACTGTTTATTGCACAGAAGCTGTTCTTTCTAAGCAGCTTGGCCTCTTTAATAATAAACCCAGCTGCTACAATTGGTTGTTTTCTTATTTGACCTCTTGGCAGCATTGAACACTCTTGATGAAACTCTTTGAAATGCCAGCACCCTTGATTATGCGAAGCCATTTATCCTGGTTTTCCCCTTACTTTTTGGCCATCCTTATCAGTAGTCATTTGTTATTGTGTTGTTATTGCTGCTACTCCCCCAAATGTTGGTATACCTTCGACTTTTGTTCTAAACTTTTTTCTACACATTCTTTCCTGGCAGTCATCTACTCTTATGATTCAATTACTGTCTTTGATATAGTGAAGCCTAAATCTTTATTTCCAATGCATATCTCCTCTATGTTTCTCATCTCTTAGATGTCTCTGTTTGGACACTATATAACATCTCTATCTCTACATGTCCAGAGGGGAATTCAACATCTTCCCTTCAGGAAAAAGCAAGATGAGAAAAATTTAGGAGTCAGCCTCAATACCTCCTTCTGTTCGCTCCCACAACTATTTCATCAGCAAGTCATATAAGCCTTCCTCAGAAGTGTCTCTAATACCTGTTCAACTCTCTTGATTTTTATCAACACTATCATCATTCCAGCCATTACCATTGTTCATCTAGATGACTGCATGGATGTATCCATGGACCTGCTTTGGTGCCTTCAGTCATGAACTCCTCCATGTTGTTCTCTACACTGCTGTTAGAGTAATATTTGTAAAATTAACTTGATATTTCACTACTTCACTTAAATTGCTAGGACCTCTCCACACACTCATGAAAAAATTCAAACTCCTTAACCAACTCTGAGCTTTGTGATCTTGCTCTTCTTAGCACTCTAGCCTCATTTATCTCTATCCCATCCTTACACTGTGCTCTCTGGCCATGTAGAGTGATGTGCAGGGTCACTAAATGTGCCATGCCATCCATGGCCCTGCACCCATGCTCTTCTTTCTACCTCCGTTACAAATCCCTTAGCCTGGCTGAGTCCTACCCATCTTATGTGACCTTATTTGTAAGGCTTCCCTGACATGTACTGCTCTCAAGATCCTATGGACTTATGGATCCTACGGACTTCTTATGGACTTACACTAAGTGAAATAATACTCTTTTCTCCTCTACTGCCCCTCCCAGGCTCCTATAAAGGGGTCTTGTGCTCTTTTATGTTCCCAGAGCCATGAGTACCTGGGAGAAATTTACCTTCCATGGAATTTTGTCATTAGAAATTTTTACCATAGCTTTCTGGTTTGCAAGACACTGTCTTATAATTTGGTTAGTGTGAGCCAGTCTGCCTTGCTTGGAGATCTTGCACAGAATGGAGACACAAACCATGAACCTTGATGAGCTTCCAAGATCTTAAGCCCTATGAATCCTCTTTGGAATGATTAGCTAACTCTTTTATTGGAAGCCAAATAAATCTTTTAGGATTTTAAATTTTTATTTAGAAACAAAAATTTAAAAAGCCACATCATGAATTGAACCTCTCTTTCCAAAGAGATGCTGTGGTTTAGGTCACGAGACACAATGTGAGGTTTGGTTGCAAACAAAGAAAACTTTCCCCACAAAGGAGTCAGGTTGTGCTTTAAGGCACAGAGCTCATGGAAGGCCCACAGAGCTTCAGAGGACAGAATTTATTCTGAACTTTCTATTCAAAATGGACAAGTTTCTTGGGCTGAGATTATGACAAAAGTTGTCTGGTAGACAGAGGACACTAACTCATACTTTTCCAAAAGAGTTCTATTGTACATCCAGAAATGAATATTTAAAAATGATAATAAAAGGTGAATTAAACTCATAGTTACTAAATAACTATTTCTTTAGGTGTAAAGAAATATTTTTTAATGAGCTACCTTCTCTGAGTTATCATTTTAAGGACAAAGAAGGTGAGTCTTCCATGAATGTTGGCCACGGGTGGACATGATGCCCTTTTCCAAGAACTTTTTCTAAAGTAAGAAAGGGACAGAAATAAATGAAATCTCCTTTTGCAGACTATCAGCCAATCAATACATTCAAATGCAGCAGTATTAGATGTCCAGGGGCCTCTAAATGCACTGGTCATGGACCATAAACGAGGTGTATTTAACTTCATCTGTGTTAATTATCATAAAAGTGCCAGTGATTCTGTTAGATTATATATCTTTTTTAAAAGGCAGCATGTGAGCCCTTCACTATGAATTCAGTTTTGAGCTCCACAGCATAAGCAAGTTGAGAACGTTAAAAGGGTTTAAAAAGTTAGAAGTTAGTGAAGAAAGAAAAGTGAAAGCAAATCTGTAGGTAAGAAATACAAAACTAGTACTAAGCATATAAAGCTATAGTATATTCACCAAAGGAAGGAAGAGAATGTATATATGAGATTTTCCTTATTTTGTAAGACTGATATAGGAATCCATGGAATACTTGATAATTGATAAATGAATCAGTGTTATAATTGAAAATCTAGAATATATATTTAGAAAATACCAATACATTAGGTAGAACTATAATAAGTCATTAGTAAATTCACTGAAAACTGCAGATGTATTCATTTTTTCATAAAGCTAAATATAATTGGACATTTTGTGTGTTTATGAAGTGAGGTTATAAGGGTCTCACTTCATAAACACACAAAAAAAGTCTAAAAAAGTTAATTCATAGATTTGTTATAGAATTCAAAGTAAAATATGGACAATTTTAAATACTAAAGTAGTTATTTATCTAACAATCTGATCATTTTACATAGCTGTATACCTTATAAAACTAGAATATAAAATGCTTTGGGTATATATCTAAATTTTCTATTTATTTATAATATTGTCAGGACATTTCTGCAACCCTATTTTACCAATATCAGATTCATGACAGTTTTCAATTAAAACAATAATAATCTATCTTCTCTCAATGAAGGTGTTGCTGCCCCTTGGTTGAGTAAGTTCTTTGAATTCTTTGTGTTTCCCATGGGTGTGAGATGTCCAGTTTTGTTATCACAGGGTCGATGGTCGACAACAGTAGCTAATGCCATCCTCTCATTACACCTTTCTGCTCTATCCTAAAGTGCCCCGCTTGCAAGGAGCAGCAACAGTGTGAGGCAATTCCTCCTTTTGTAGACAATGAGCAAACCAGCGCTGTGGGAAGGCAACAGTATTACACGCCATGTGGCTCCAGAAACATGTTATTTATTTAAAATTGCTCTGCACTGACTGGCAGAAAAGTGCCAGTGGTCTTTTTGGAATTTATAGCTTTAAAAAGTCACAGAGCAAACACTTCAAAATTCTAATTAAAATGCAGAGTTGTAGTCTGTTGTCACGAAACAGAGGCTAATTGATTTCTATGAACATTAGCCTCCAAGGTATCATTCAATCTATCTGTTAATCCAAAATTATTTATTAAGAGCCAACTCTGGGCCTGGCAGTAGAAAAGTACTCTTGGGAACAGGAATGGAGGGCAGGTTAAAAATTTCAGTATAAGATACTTTTCCTGGCATCAAAAATAGTATCTTCAAATTGAAGGAGACAAGGCAAGATGTGCCCAGAGATCTGTTACTATCAGGGCACTTCGGTTTGAAGAAATCAGAAATTAGTGATAAGTGAAGGTGGAGGGGTTGTCTGGAGAGGAGAAAGGCCAGTCCCTGAAAAAGAATGACATTGCATGTTCAAAGACAGGAATGGAGGGGAGGTCGGTGTGCCTGGGATACAGGAGAGAAAAAAAGGAAGGCAAAGGGTGGCAGGAAGACAGGAAAGAAGGAAGCCAATAATTTCTCACTATACTCACTGATTCTGTTAGGTACCTTTAATGCATTATCCATGTAAGGTGAGTATGATTATTCCAATTTTACAAAGGTAAAAACTAACACTCAGAAATTTCAGTCATTTTGGAATTTTAACAAGTTCACACAGAAGAACATAGCAGAGTCAGGTTAATTCAGGTGATTTTAACCTGCACCACCACCTCACATCAAAATGTGTTTCATTATACACCATTGACAGTCTAGTGTAAACAAATACTACCTCTTGGGTTTCTGGAAACATCTCTTCTGGGGGTAAGCTTCAGAGATGTCAAACAATTTCAACACTTCATAATTTTCCCTATCTCAATAAGGTATTTCAGCAACTGCTATGCATTTTACTCTATAGTGAAAGATTTTAAATTCAACGAAGGATTACAATGTTTGTGATCGTATTAGCACATGCTTAAAACTCCATGCACTGGTGACATGAGTAATACTATTGTTAATGAAAAAAGAGCCAGAATTATGTCTGAAAAAAATTGATAACTAACAGCTACCACCAATTTGGAGGCTTCTGTTTCTAAATGGGTCTTAAATTCTCTCTCTCTCTCTCTCTCTCTCTCCCCCCTCCCTATACCACTTTCCGTCTTCTTTTCCTCCTTACCCTCCCTTCCTTTTTTCTCCCCTCTCCTTCACCCCTCTTCTCTTTCCTTTTCTCCCTCAGTTTGGCTGATTATTTTTCATGTAATGATTTATTCAACTATTAAATTATACAGAACTAACAGTTGCATATCTTGTAAGAAATATTTGCTAAATAATTTTCACTCCATCCATTTAAAATTTTAGCATATTTCCCTTACATAAATACTTATTTATAAAACATACACATGAACTATTGTATCATGTGCACATTATAAAACATATACAAAATGGAAGTAATTGCAAATAATAGGATAAATACTAGAATTTTTTTAGTATTTTCTTGTCATATTCCAATGGGTCATCTTGCATATGCCCTGGGTATGCATACCCTGCTTATGAGAAGCCTGGAAAGTTAAAAAAGAAATTCTAAACTTTTTAAATTAAATTGATTGGGGGACACTGGTTAATGGGATCATATAGGATTCAAGCCTACATTTCTGTAATACAATATCTGTATATTACACTGTGTGTCCACCACCCAAAGTCAACCCATCTTCTGTCACCATGTATTAGCACACCACACCCCAAACCCTTCCCTCTGGTAGCCGCCACACTGTGGTCTGTGCTCATGAGTTTCAGTAAACTTTTTAAATATTGAACAAAAATTGTGTAAATTGTGAGTTTTTGTTGCACAGGCATTTAAAACTGAACACTTCCTTGAATTATATAAGCAAATTGTAATGAATTTTATCTAGCCAACTAGACAAAAAACAAAAATCATAATGAGGGCAAAGAACCTGGTATATCTTTACTCATTAATTAGTAATCCACCAGCAGGGAATCTGGCCTCTGGAAAGACTCAGTTATTATCTCTTGGATAAATAAATGAGTACCTGCGCACACAAGCTGAAGGTAAATCTAAGTGGCCCCAGCCAGTGAAGCAGTCTTATTCAAATCCCTCCTGTTCTAGTTAGTTGAATTATTTTCTTAACCAACTTATTATTACCATTAGTTTTAAAATCTAGAAACAAAGGGTATCCATTTCCTTTGATGAGCTTTTTTAAAGGCAAACATTAGAAGTTGAACTCAGTATCATTTTGGATTAGCCAAAATGCTGCTGACTTTTACCTGCAATGACAGTATTGAAGCTACTATTTCTTTGTTCTGGATGGTATGACTTAGCAGATAAGACTTCTTAAATATATAACTGCTAATATTTAATTTTTTGGCATCTTGTGAAACTTAAGAAAATTAAATTCACTCTTGAGTGTTTAATTCACTCAAGATACATTGTTGATAAGTCCTTTTCTGTATTCTTATGTATTGCAGCAACTTTTGAAGATGGCAGAAGAGGGAGACATTTCTCTTTCTGAATTTTTCTGTTTTTCTATTTCCTCAGTAAACACTGAGATTAAGCAAAATGTGTTCTTTTAACATTGTAGATCACACAGGTCTCTAAAAACTCAGAAAGCACATATGCTCCAATGATCAAATCAATGTGTTTCAGGTAAAACAGAATTAGATTCATATGTGCCAGTGGTTTCATAACTTAAATTAAGGCAGTCATTTTGGAAGATGGGACTTTTGAATTCAATTCCTCCCTAAAACATTTCCTGAGAATTTTAATTTGGCATTTCTTGTGTTCCATTTACTTTGCACAGTAAAAATATAATGCATTTATCTATTAGTATAATTAGTAAACTATAATGTATTTTCTATTCTTTGTGTATTGTATATATCTGACAGAAAAATTAGTGTCATACCATTTACGTAGTTAAGAATATTAATATATACTATTGATCCTTTCAACCCGCCCCTGCAAATGTTGTGCTTAAGAGAATAAAACTCTAGGACAAGAAAACATTTTGTTCCTACTTTTGCAGAAATGAATATAGTTGTTTGTGGGTAAGTATGTCACTCTTAGCCTATATGTCTTCTTTTACCTTGAGGTTAGCATGCCATCAGAAATGTTTTTAATATAAAGTAATATTTTGTTGGAGGTAGTACCATATTCATTACTATTGAAAACTATAATTAAAGGAATTCATATTCAGTAATAGCAAAATTTACAGTTACAGCAGAAGGAACAGTGTCAGAGCAGACAATTAATTTTTATGTATTGTTCAGGATGAAGAGGAAAGGATCTAGTTTTACACTCAGAGTAAAACCTAACAGAAAGTGAATAACTTACTGAAATATGCTTATATTAAATTAATAAAGTACTTAAATCATTAGGTAAAACATATCAGAACATCAAGATATCTAATTTTAAGAATTTTCTATGTTGACCTTAGTGCATCGTTGGTGGGAATGTAGACGGGTGTAGCCACTGTGGAAAACAGTATGAAATTTCTTCAAAAAATTAAAAATGGAACTACCTTTTAAGGTGGCTCCACGGCACAGTGGATAGCACATTGGACTTCTAAAAATGGATTTGTTTGCCTTTTGATCCAGAAATTCCACTGCTGGAAATATACCATAAGAATCCCAAAACACCAATCCAACAGAGCTTATGCACCCCTATGTTCATAGCAGTGCTATTTACAATAGCCAAGAGTTAGAAACAGCTGAAGTGCCCATCAGTAAATGAATGGATTAAAACCTGTAGTACATTTACACAATGGAATATTACACAGCAGAAAGAAAGAAATTCCTACCATTTGCGACAGCACAGAGACTATTATGCTAAGTGAAATAAGCCTGTTGGTGAAGACAAGTACCATATCATCTCTTACGGTATTTGAGAGGAATCTAATGAACAAAATAAGGTAATGAGCTCAACAGAATCAGAGGCATAGAAACATGGAGCAGACTGTCAGTGGTAAAAGGGGAGGAGGCTGGTGGGGACTGTTTGAAAGAGGGTGAAGGGCTTAGTCAAAGAACATATGTAAAGGAACCATGGACATGGACAGCAGGGTGGAGATTGACTATGGAAGTGGAGGGACAACTATTACAGCATAAACAATAATTAAAAAATAAAAAAAATTAAAATGGCTACATATACAAAAAAAGAATTTTCTATGTTGAGAATGTATGTTTATATGCATCATTAAAACACAAATCACTGCATACACAAATGATCCTTCCATTTTTTAATATTCGATCTATATTAGCAGTCCAAAGCAATGCTAACTGGTAAACACTCCTAAAGTCTGTGTCCATAACAATGCCTTAACATTTAAAACTAACAATTTGTTTCCATATAGTGTGTTTCTGTACTGACTGCCATAGCTCCTGAAATAAGTGCCTTAATTAATTATTTTTACTCAATTTCCAATAAAGTTTAAAGATTATTTTATTTTTAATTATATTTTATTGATTATACTATTATAGTTGTTCTGATTTTTCCCCCTTTGCCCCCCTCCATTCAGCGCTCCCCACTCCCTCAGGCAGTCCCCCCACTATTGTTCATGTCCAGGGGTCATGCATATAATTTCTTTGGCTACTCCATTTCCTATACTGTACTTTACATCCCCATGGCTATTCTGTGACTTCTTATTTGTACTTCTTAATCCTCTCACCTCTTCACCCTTTCCCCTATACACCTTCTCATGTGGCAACCATCTGGTAACTAATTTCTTTTTCTCTTGCTGTTTTTAAAAGTTTCTCTTTATCTTTAACCTTTGCCTTTTAATTATGATGTGTCTTGGAGTGGGCCTTTTTGCATTCATCATAATTGAGACTCTCTCTGCTTCCTGGAGTTGCATGTCTATTTCCTTCACCAAATTAGGGAGCTTTTCTTTCACTATTTTTTCAGATGGATTTCCAATTTCTTGTTCTTTCTCTTCTCCTTCTGGCATCCCTATGATGTGAATGTTGGACCCCCTGAAGTTGTCCCAGAGGCTGCTTATCCTTTCCTCATTTTTTTGAACTTTTTTTCTTCTTCTTGTTCTGCATGTTTTTTATTTGTTTTTTTGTTTTTGCTTCCTTATGTTCCAAATAATTGATTTGATTCTCAGCTTTATCCACGCTCCTGTTGTTTCCCTGTAAATTGTTCTTTATTTCTATTAGTGTATCCTTTGTTTCTCACTCGATCTGTCTTATGCTGCTGAGGTCCTCTCTAATTTCTTTGAGCATGCTTATAAACAGTGTTTTAAACCATGAATCTGATAGATTTTGCTTATATCCATTTAGCTGTTTTCCTTGTCTTTTGATCTCTTCTTTCATTTGGGCCATGTCTCTTTGTCTCCTCATTTTGGCAACTTCTCTGTGTTTGTTTATATGTATTAGGTAGAGCTACTTTGACTCCATGCCTAATGTAGTAGGTGCCCTATAGGGTCTAGTGGCATAGCCTCCCCTTTCACCCAAGATGGTACTCGAGGTGTGCACTTCATGTGGGCTGAGTACACCCTCCTTTTGTAGTTGAACTTTGGTTGCTGTTGGAAGATAAATGGGAGGGATTTACCCAAGTAAGTCACCTGCAAAGACTGGCTGTGACTACTGACCACAACCTTCCACCATCCTTGGAGGATCACCTGTGCAATGGCAGGGTAGTGGTCCTCCGATGTGTTCTGAAACTGTCCACTGAGTGTATTGGCCCCAAGTGTTACAGGCCAAGGTCAGCCCCAACCTGTGTTTTGTCCAGAGTATCCTGCCTGAGCTATAAAGCAATCTGAGATGGCTGCTACTTGTGCTCAGCTTGGAGATTCCCAGGCAAAGCCAAACTGTGAGTCTAATCTGGGTGCTGCTAGGGTTCACTAAAGCCACCTATTGCTTGTTTGATAGGATTTGGGAGTCAAGACCCACCATTCTTATGGAAAAGCAGCTTAGGTGGACCTGTAAGCTGGGTGGGGCAGAACCTCTGGGGATCTCCAAGGTGGGTCAAACAGTGTTAGCCAGGTTGTTGGAGTCTCAGATCTGGCACCAGCTTACCAGCTCTGTTTGGAGAGGGTTCCACAAAAGGACAATGGCCTCTGCTCACCTTGGTGCCAGATACCCCAGCTTCTCCCCATATACCACTGGTGCCTTTCAAGCCGCCACCCTGGTGCAGGAGCTGCAGAGAGAACAAGTCTGAGTAGGTGAGTCTGTGTGTGGGTTCCTTAAGGGGAACTGCTTGGGGCTCCAGAAGTTTCTTCCCCTGACTTAATCCCTGCTAGGTTTTGCAGTCAGCGGTTGTAGGGACTTATCTTCCTGGCACTAGAATCCTGGTCTGGAGGGTGCCTGGTGTGGGGCTGGCACTCCTCACTCTAGGATATCCCTCCTGAATTTTTATCGATGTTCTGTGTCTTCACCCCTCCTACCAGTCTGGATGGATGTGGTTTCTTTAACTCCATAGTGTCAGACTTCCATTAAACTCAATTTCATAGTTGTCAGGCTTCCATTTAGCTTGTTTTCTGATGTTCCTGAGTGATGGTTGTTCTATATTTTAGTTGTGATTTTGATGTAGTTGTGTGAAATGGAGAGACATGTCTACCTGTGCTGCCATCTTGATGGGAAGTTTAAAGATTCTTTTAAATCAATAGCAATGAGAAAGTGTTGTGGTTTAGTACTGATAGTGAAAAAAGAAATATATTTTTAATACACAAATTCCAAATTGAGTTTTAGTTTAAAAACAAAACAAGATATTAGTTATTAAAAATTTATCACTATGTGACTAGGAATCCATAACTAACAAATTAATATTCTATATGATTTATCAGTGGAAAACACCAATGACATAAAGGACAAATGGAAATAAAACAAAACAAACAGGACTTTCATATCAAAATGAGAAGACTTAGGTAACATTTAAACTTAAATATTGGTCAACCTATGGGCAAAGGGCAGTGACAATCAAGTGTGCAAATGAAATATACTTCAAAATGTCTATTCTGAAATCCAAATAACAAAGTGAAGTAATCATAGAGGCTACAGACACAGATAAAAAAAAATCATTTTCTCCATACTCTGACTACACACACACACACACACACACACACACACACACACACACACTCACACACATATTTTTGTTATAGTTGGTCAAATTCCATTATAATATCAAGGGAAAAACACCTTCTGACTGTCCTGCCTACACTGGAACTGGAACTGAGCTATGTCTCAGGAGTTAAAAATAAAAACACCTTACTACTTTCCATCTTTATGAACATTCCTTACAGCTTCTTTTTTATGGGTAGCACTTTGACTCAAATAGTCTTTACAGAATTTAGACCTCTTCATAAAGGTTGTTTTCGCAGAGGTCAGTGAGCTGAAAGGGTAATGGTCAACCATAGTGAGTGCCTGAGTTTAAACACACCGCACTGCAGAAGTAACAGAGCACCCAGAGCACAAACTGGAGGGAGGCTTCTGGGTGAGAGAGATCAGAAAGGGGTGCTATTAGTATCATGTCAAGTAAAGATATCAGAAAATCCTGGCAAATATACAATTTGATTTTATTCCTTAGAATTTATGTATTTAAAATCAGTTTCAGCCCAAAAAATGTCTTTTACGTTTCTATTACAAGGATAAAATAACTTTAGTAGTGCTTCATTGGAATGTGTAAATATTTAGACGGAAACTGTTTCTTTTACAGTGGCAAAAATTACTCAATAACTTACTTTTTGCACATAGTACACATCCAACAGGCCATTCAAAAAAGTAAATAACAAACAAGATCCTGATGCTTACATTTCATAGACATACAGTCTAAGACTTTAACATCAGTTTCCTGACTATTCTTAAGCACTCTCTATCTGAAGGAATATACTGATAATTACAGCAAATAGGTGACTTCAGGTCTTACAAGTTGTAAATGGCAAAGATTTTTACCACTGATATGTACATAGCATTTATAGATAAAAGTATTACATGTAGTAGCTCACTTGATTCTCACAGCAAACCTCTAAGGTAGATGGTAGTATTTATTCATTTATTTTTTTATGGATGTGAAAAATGAGGCCTGGAAAGTTTAAATCCCTAACTGAGGTCACCAAACTAAACCAGAGAGACTGAATTTAAAACCCATGTTATCTATTTCCAAATCCCATGACTCAACCATTTGACTACATGGCATCTAAGATGACTGCTGGATAGCTTACATTCACAAAAGTATATGGTCCATTATATACTATATATATTGGTGTGTATATATTATGTGTGTAGACATTCTTGTGTTCTATAATGTCAGGAAATTTCCTTTTGGTCAAATAGATTAAAAGTGTTGAACAACTCAACACATCATCAGAGCAGCATACGAAATTCTGCCAGGCTATACACAATTCATCTCCAATAGCTCTCTTCTTATTTAACTCAAAGCTCCAATCCCTCTCTACGTATCTTCCATTTAATAAGACATAGGTATTGTCTATGTCTGCACAGTTTAACTTATGTGTAAAATGTTTCCCAATATTTTTTTTATAAAAAGAGTATGCTCATCTTTAGTTACCCTCAGGCAAGTATCGCAAACACTTCTAAATCCTGCACTTCTGACTGGTTGTGAATCTTTTAATATCTGCTTTTTGGTTGCCTTAATTTCTCCTTTAAAAATGGTAGTGCTAAGGCAGTCTCTCACCCACTAGGCTCTTCAAAGAACAATGCTTTGATAATTCTAGAGAGCCAAATCTAGGGTTGTGCTTTGATCTAGGAAGGGTTGTTGAATGGATTTGATTATTGCAAACTGCTAAAGATGTTTAAGACACAAGGTGTCTAAAACTCCTTCTAAGGAGACTGTTTGGTAAACACCATGTGTGTAGAGGGCTTTTAAATATCAAAACAGTGATTAAGAGTAAATTCAAACCTTCTGATCAAATATTCTTGTTAATTAAGTTAAAATTCTAGCAAACTGCTTTTCTGAAACATCTTCTCCATTATGTAATTCAAGATTGTATAGAACTGGTAATTTTCATGTCCTGATAGACAGGAAAGTAAGTATGGTGGAAAACATCACCCTCCTCATACATGCCAGTTTTACATGATGAAATTGACAATAAAATGGAAAAGAGTACATAATGGTGAGATAAGAGTCCTTCAGAAAGTGAGAAAGATCCTTGGGAAGTCATTTATTAGTGGTAATGTGTTAAAGAAGTACATTTATTTGCACTTAGCTTATTTATTTGCCTTTTAGTTAGTAATAAGGCCAGCCTCTGTGATTATAAGAAGTTAAAATGACCATATATATACATATATATGAAGAAAAGTAAAATGTAATTAAATCTAATTAGACATTACTAATGATACATGTTGGCAAAGACCCGTTCTTCAGAATGTGCACTCTCTATGTGCAACACATACTGGTAAAACTAATAAATTGACTTTAATTAACTTACTCATTCCACAAACACTTGCTAAGTATCTATTTTGTGAAGAGCCTATACCAGATACATTGGTAAAAGAAGCGGTACCATTATTGATCTGTGTGTATTTTTTTTGTTAAATTAGGTAACTGATATCAAAAAAGGTTAATAGCAGCCTCAATCTATTGTAGTAGTCACCCTTATCTGCAGTTTCACTTTCCACTGTTTTGGTTATCCATAGTAAACCAAGGACCGAAAATATTAAATGTAAAATTTCAGAAATAACTCAAATTTTAAATCTCACCCCATCTCACTCCATCCTGCCCCAGACAGGAATTATCCCTTTGTCCAGTTTATCCACATTGTATACATTCCCTGTCCATTGGTCACTGAGTAACCATCTTGCTTTTCAGATAGACTATCATGGTATTGCAGTGCTTGTGTTCAAGTAACTGATTTTCCACTGTTACTTAATAATGCCACATTTACATAACACTTATTGCAATATATTGTTGTAATTGTTCTATTTTATTGTTAGTTTTTGTTATTAATATCTTACTGTAATTTATAAGTAAAACTTCCTCATAGATATGAATGTATAGGAAAAGTCATAGTATATGCAGGGTTTGTTATCATCTGTGGTTTCAGACATCCATTGGGCATCTTGGAACATATCCTTCATAGATAAGTGGGGATTACTACAGAGTCTGTTTAAGGAATATATAATGAAAGGTAATATGGTAGTGTGGGATTATAAACATACCTCCTATCATTTTACTGAAATTATCTCCTTATTGTCAAGATGACAGTCTAATTCAGTGAAATCAGACCATCAAACATGTTCTTTATGATCTTAGAAGATCCTTAGATCCTTAGGAAGGGTAAAAGAACTCAGTGTTAGGAAAGTAGGGAGGTAAGAGAAAACAGGCCAGAAAGTAATCCTATCATCACAGAAAAAAAGAGGCCTGGAGGTTTAATGTATACCTTTGTTTGGGTGGGGGTGCGAAGCTGTGACATAAACCACACATACTCTGTTTTCACATTTATCTCAAACACATGCCAAAAAGAGTTTAGTCCTTTTGAGATGTTTATATTGCTCTTTGAAACAACATCAAACACAGGGAATAATATACAAATTGAAGCATTTTGGAAATTGTTGGTTGATTATGTTTCTGCTTGTCTGCATGAAAAATTCTCCATTTCAATTTTTAAGCTTCTCTTCTAAAAATTATCTTCTGGTTTCATAGACACTACCAGTCATGTGAATGTTTTATAGTATTTTCTAATATTAGTTTGCCTTTAGTTTACAGCATAATACAATATGAACCAGAGATCACTCAGATAAAATACGAACCATATTTTAGACACACGTATTCAGCTATTCTGAGATGATAATAAACTTAGGTGAGCACATTCATTTTAAATTTCATTTAAAAATATTAATAAGAAAGTATGTCATGGGAAATACATGTTAGTCTAAAATCAATAGCATTCGTGATGATGGGACCACGGGCTGCTGGAGAAAGGTATTCTCCCTCTGAGGACAGGGTATTTTCATTATGTCAGTCTTGTGATGATAAAGAGAGTGTCAGGATCATTTCTCATGCTGAGGGAGGCGCAACACCTGCAGCATAATTAGGTACTCAAAATCTGTTTGTATTTCAAAAGTGCTTTATATAACTATTATTATGCATCAGTTAGCTCTGCTGCTAACCTCTTTCGCAGCATAGTTTAAGAGAGCAGGGCAAGGGGCCCACCAGAGATTCAGAGGGCATGAGAAATACGAAGGAAGGCTTGTTCACCAGGAGAAAGCAAAGCTTCTAGAGAAAAAGCAGCCCATTGGATCCATGAACATTTATAGTTTTATTCTTGATGTTAAATCAATTCCCCCCTCTTCACCCTGACTCTGGGGCAGAGATCATTAAGAACACATTTAAGTGCTTAATTGGGTTTTGAAGGAGGTTTCTCCATTAACATTAATTAAAGCCTCCTTGGGCTCAAGAAAGCTCATTTGCCAGGTAGGGGTTTTCCAGGTTTACTTATCTTCCCACTGCTGCCTCAGCGAAACTATTTTTCTTGTCTTAGATTTCAGACTATGCTTCAAGAATAGGCAAGAAAGAAGAAACTGGGGTTGGGGGGAACAACTCAGTTTCATTCTGTGATGAAAGATTCAACACATTTTAGAGAAGTCCTTCCTGATACAATTTTGCCCTTGAAAAGGAAGATAATTAGTATTATGCTGAAATAATACATTAGTTGCTGCTACCTTGTCTTCAAACACAAGCTTTATGGAGAGAAACACATGTGAATTAAAACTATTTCATGAGTATATTAATTTCATTAGGTTGAGCCATAAGAAATTCTTGATATTAAATCATTTTGATCTATAAAAAGTGTTAATTTCATATGGCTCAATCTAATATACTAGAATCTCTAGATTTTCTATAAGAAGAAAGAATATACTCATAAAATTTAGGAATACTTTATTTTTTTCCTGTCTCTATACATCCTTGAATTTTTAAAACATACCTATATGTACGCATGTAGACTGGAAGCACAGAATGTCAGCAACTTCATCTTTGGTTGCCTTTGACATGAAAAAGCCTTTAAGTCTTTTTTTGTATGAATATATTGGCTTCATTGCATTTGTTTCCATATATTCATGTACCTTCTCTGGTATCTTTTTCCTTTGCCCTTCTTTATGTAAGAAACAGTAGAATCAAACAGGAAAATTATAAATTTCAAAGTAATAAATGTTTATTGCTTATTTAGTAGGTATTGTGAGAAATACAAAGATGACATGATGAGGGCAGATGGAAGGGAACTACAGAAAGAGATAGATAAGGATAAATAAAAGAGAGAAGCAGACAGCCAGTCTATGCAGTAGAGAAGTGAATCATTGTGGGTACCTTAATATTGAAAATCCAGTAATAACAGTTGCGGGCGTGGGGGCAGGGAATCCAGTAACAGCAGTGGGGGGTGGTTCTAAATTCAAGGGTTTGAACTTTACCAAATGACAGCTAAGTAGCATGTATTTTGAAATTAAAAACTGGCCAATATAATTTTTATAAGAATATTTGCCCAGAGTAGGATAAAGAATTAGCGGAATGAATATAAGATCCAAGATTGTCCATATGATACAAAAATCTTTATATAAAAACTTTCACAATCTCTCAGTTCTTTGCATATTGTTGTGTCAAATGTCTTCTACAATATTAATGATTTCAAAAATTACAAAGGTCTAATTGGTTGGAAAGTAAAGTCTTTCAAATTGTGACTCTCAATGTTTTTTCCCCCCTTTTTCCTGTACTGTGAACAATTGTGCATATCTGAAGTCACATTAATTTTAGACCAGAAAAGTTGCTTTTATATTGGGGAATTCCACACAAGAAATTGGTGCTCCATATTTTTTTATCTCTTCGTGCCTCAGCACTGCTGTCAACCAGCAACGTTTTGGTCTTGCTGGTAGCTCTTTTTAATGGTATTCTGGCTATCAAATATAAAAAAGCAGTTTTTGAGTTGTGCAAAATTTATTTTTCCTCAGAAGAGAGATGTTAAATTTTTTGTGATTTTTGAGAACCAATACTGATTTGTGCATTTAAAAGCACAGGCCAGAACCATGTAAGATGCCATCAAGGTAAAAATGTTAGATCCCCTTCAAAAGTCTTTTAAATTTCCTGCTTAACTGATGACTGCAGAGAGCATCACTGGCAGCAAAAAAGTTTTGATATTTCATCTTATGTGAAAGTAGTCTAACATTTTAAAGTAATTTCAATCGATCTCTTTTTATTTCCTAATAATAGAGTTCAAAACTGGTGGGTATAAAGAAGTATGTTGAGACAACTATGAAAGTTAAGGTAGTTATGTTAAGCAAGTTGATCAAGCACTTTGATCTAAATTTAAGCATTTGTAAATAAGGGCTGGGAAGACTGGAGAATTTGTAAGACCCAATGTACATTAGTCTTACAAATCACGGCCATTTCCTCTTTTGCAGTCACCATTTACATAAGCCCTTGGAAATATAGCCAAGGTGACTAGGTAAGTAAAGCCATGCCCTATTATTTTTACCATTGTGCCTGGCATTGACTTTAGAGGATGAACAAATGGAGAATTCAAAATCAGGGGAACAATGGAGTTAATCAGTAAGGCCGTCTGATAATGGAAATAGTGTCCCACAGTATAGTCATCTATAGCTATAGATGATAGCTAGATATCATCTTTGATGTCAATAGAGAATACCAGAGATCTCAAGTATAGGAGATCAGAGAAACAATGAGGCAATCTTACTGACCTTTTATTTCCAAGATTCTATGATACTTTAGCTGGCATAAGCAACAAACCTGGAAATCAATTAAATGTGTTATTCTCTTTACAAATGGTCTTACCTAGTGTTCAGAAAAGAGTCACAAGGAGACTCTTCTTCACAGTACCTATCAATTTGATAAATTCATGTTGCTAGATATGTACCTAAAATTTAGGAAATTGCATTATTTTAATCATGTTTCTCACTTCATCAGAGATCTAGCTGAGATGATAAAGATTCTTGCTTGGGCTGGATGCAGAGTATTCAGAGAGACAGCTAAAAAGCCCTTGCAAAAAAGATTTTGTGTATAGCTCCTACAAAACTAGTAACATAAACAATAAAAAGAGCCCACATTTTTTGAGCTCTTACTCTTTCCTTAGTTACTGTATCACTGCACATGCTGTGGCTTATGTTATCCTCCAAATGATTCCATGCAGTGGGTACTGTTGTATCCCCATCTTTACAAACAAAAGAACCAAGACTCAGAGAAGTTAAGTAACTTGCCTACAATCACACACGTAGTTGGTGCTGGAGCAAGACTTTGAACTGAAACAGACTAGCCTCAGAACCCATGTTCTTCTCTGCTCTGATATACTGCTTCTATTTTAGAGACTATTTTTAGTTAAAAGGAAAGCTTTTTTGTTCTGTGCCATTAAGAATTGACATAAAACAACTAGAACAGTTAAGTTGAAAAGAGATCTGCTTTAATTATGAATTTTGAACAAGAGCAAATGTAAAGACAAATTCCTCTCCATGTTGTATTTTGAAACCTCACATCAGGAAGAATGCATAGACCGGGAAGAAACCTGGAAATGTGGTCAAAGAGGAAGGTGAGATGCAATGGCAAAGACAGGACACAACTTAAAGACCATGTAAGAAGGTTTCATAGTCACCTATAAGTAATAGTATTATCTTTTCTAATGAGAAAAGATTACAAGTTAAAATGGAAGCATTTGTAGTTTTCTATATCTGAAAACAACTAACCATTTAGAAGAAGGTATAAAGGTACAGCATTCACATTCCATAGGGTGAGCCCACTAATCTTTAATCCATTTAACCTTCATGAAATCTTGAATTAAAGGATCTTTGCGGGTATTCAAATAGATATCTGAATGAAAAAAATCCCCAACAGACAATTGCAGCCAAAATTTGGGGGCATAAAAAAGGACGAAAATACCTGTAAGTGGTTTGCTTCCAGAGTTACGAAGGCGTATTTCTGTCTGGCTCTGCTATGTGTTACATAAGCAGATCTTAGGCAGGAAGAGCTGAGCAACAATCAATACTAGCAAAATTGAATTTAGTGCCTGAACAACTACATTTACCACACAAAGACACATGAAAAGAAGGAGAGAAAAGATGGGGGAAGAGGAAAAGCTTAAAATAACACACACGCAAAGTGCTGTTTTATTTCTCATATAAAACTATCAAATAATAAAGTGAACAATAATTTTATCCCCTTCAATTTAAAGAATGTTTTATTATTTAAATGTAATTATAGGATCACAGTCTTCATTTTAGAATCTACTTTACACTCAACTCTCCACCCAATGAAAGAATAATTTCTTTTGCATCATTTTTCTTGATAACATTTGTCTAAAAATTATTTGTCATTTTAAGATGCTTACTTTTTATTGCCAAGGGAAAATTGACTAGATAGATATTGCAAAATACAATAATGAATAAATTAATCATAATTAGAAAGAGTATAATTCATAAAATTTTCCTAAGACAACTAATAAATCACTTTTAAAAGTTGTTATTTACTCTCAAACTAAATGAAAAAAGAACCATGATTAAGAATCTACAGTCTATTTGTAAAATGACAATGAATAAGAGTTCTAGATGATATAATACTATTATCTTGCTGTACCGCATGAGCTTATTCTATAATTGCATTCCTTTTATTACATTATTTGAATTATTATATTACTATACAAATTTCATGACAAATAGAATAGCAATAGAAATAAAGAAGTATATTGCTGAAAAAATCTTTAATATTCCAGTGGTATAGACTAAGTATGGATTCTTGAGTATTCAGAGTCTCAAATGAAAAATTAGACATTAGAGCCAATGTTATATTTTAAATGGATCCAATACAATTAAATAGGAATTTTCATACCTCCATTTTTAAAGAGTGATAAATTGATGTACACTTCCAAATGCTCTCTATCTTTCCTCCTTATATTTTTAAGTAAGGTAAATTTGCATCTGGTTAGAATCAAACAAAAAAGGAGAATTTCCTGGAGCTTTAGTGAGCCCCCTCCACTAAGAAAACTTGACAACTTTGCCTGTATCTTCAGGCACAAGACAATGCCATCTGCAGAGCAGAGTCTGAACCAAGGGTGACCTGATTACCCTTTTACAGAGGGCAATGTCCTTGAGATGGCAGTATTTTGCATTAATGAGGATGCCCATGTTATAAACATCAAAGACAGGCTGGACAGCTGGCCTGGCAAGGCAGAGAGTTTCTGTCAATGAGCCCTGCTCTGGGCAGGGCATTGGCTCATGTGGAAAAACATCAGAGCAGTCTCCTCCAAGATCATCTGTTCTCCTTCACTGAGGGCCACTTGGCCTTGCTAAGAGCAATTGCAAATGACTTCCCCAGAGTCCTTACTCCTTTATCTAGGCATAAGCTCAGCAAAAGAGAAATAGAAGACAATAAATTCTTCTATTTTTTGTTTAAAAATTTTTAAATACGTTCCAATATGGTTATTCTTAAAAACTGGTCTGTGACATCTCTATTTTGGGTAATTTCGGTTTGACGGACTGACACCCAGAATGCCTTCCTTAGACTTCAGGCAGGCTTGACAGGACAACCCTAATGCTCTGCCTTCCTGAATGCCAACGAGCCACAGTGCGGCTCTCAGGACCCCTTTCCTCGCCGCTTCCTTCATCCCAATGATTTTCACACTAAATGAATCCCCACTTATCCTTCCTCTAAATGTCGATACCTAAAAATCTCCATAACACCCACTTATTTTTCTCATACTTTGTGTAATTTTGTCCTTAACTACTTTAATTAACTAATGCAACATGATACCATTAATTATTTTACAACCTATTAGAAATCTAACTAAAATTGATAAAACAAGTGATATTACCAAAGTGCAATGCCTTCTTATTATTCAAATGATGTCTGAAAGTAGTTAGTTGGGTATTATATATTTACTAATAATAATTTAGTTCTACCTAAACAGTAACATAAAAATAATCCAAGCTTGTGAACACTGACATATATTAAAAACTACTGTATCCAATGCAATGTAATTTGTTTTTATGATTCAAAGAACATAAGGAACATGTCAAAGCAGATGTTTTTCAAAGAATTATGACAGAATTATATTAAATAAATGATAGAAATTGATATTATTCTATTCAGTTCTATTAATACTTAGTGTGGGTTTACTACATAAAAGGCTTTAGTTAATGTTATCTCCTGCATTTAGAAGACATGTGATGTTTTCCTTACTTGTAAATACTATCGTGACAAATGATACCATTTTTAGAGAAAACACTCCAAAAGAAAGGAACATGTTGTCTCATACATGAATTCAACTGAGTGCTTGCTTCTGATAGTGCTTCAGAGAAATTTGCAGCAGGTGCCCATGCCTGCTGCCTCCTGCTCCTCCTCTGACCTCTGCCCCCAGTGCCATCTGCTCAAGATGGTCAGAAAGGTGGAAAAAATTGACATCTCCATGGCCTGCTATTGCTGGGTGCTCTCTGCTTTGGGCTAGAGTCTGTCCCCGGTCACAGCATTCTGTCTGGTCTCAGACAAGCTGTCTGCAAACAGACACAGAGAAAGTGTACGGTATGGAAACAAAGGTCCTGGGAATTATCAGATTTCTCAGGCTTACAAAGCAGGAAGCCTTCATTTTCTCTACAGAGGAGAATGTTTAAAATGGTCCAAGCTAGCTGTATTTAGCTAGGGGTCAGTCTCTTCTGATAATGTGCAAGTTTCTTGTCAAGATAAAGAAGAAAAGCATGGTTGTTTTCCCTGGAACAGCACAGGGATACCAGAACTGCAAACTCCCAGGGCACAGGAGACCTCCCAGTACTCATATCTTCATTCTAAAAAATGGAACACAGATATAAAGTGGTGTGTTCTCAGTGTCACATGTCAAATTAGTGGAATATAAACTATAAATCACATCTCTCCATTTAACAGTGAAATTATATTTAAGCAATATAATTATATTCCAAGGACAGAGTATACATTATACATACTGTAATAATGTTTCCTCCTCTTTTATTTTTCTGTCCTCAATTTTATGAGACATTATGATAAATATACCCAAAATGCAGAATTTATCCCTTACAAATAATTTAGATTAGCCTCTTAATTAATTTAAAATTATAGAAATAGGAATATTTATTTAATAAGAAAAACTGAAGATAGGTATGGAGAAAGTTGAACTCTGTGAACACTGAGTTCTAAAACATGCATTTAGAATATAAGTATATAGAACATTAAGGCTCTAAGCGTGAACTTGAGAGCTCTGGTAAGGCAATCTAGTAAGAAAGCTAATTTCTGTTACTAGAAAATATAACTTAAAAGTCTCTCTAGGTCAAAATGAATGGTTAGTGTTAAAATGCTTAGGGGTTGAATTGAATTGTATTTTTACAAAATTCATACTTGGGTTAAATTCCCAACCTCTAGTATCTCAGAATGTGACTGAAATTGGAAATAGGGTCTTAAAAGTAGTGATTAAGTTATAAGGAGGTCAATAGTGTAGGCCCTAATCCATATGACTGGTGTCTTTATAAGTCTAAAAATTAAAACACAGACAGGCACAGAGGGAAGGCCATATGAGGACACAGGCTAAAGATGGCCAATTATAAATCAAGAAGAGAGGCCTCACAGGAAACTAAACCTGCCAACATCTAATCTTGGTCTAGTTTTGCCAACACAAATCTAGTCTCTAGAACTGTGAGAAAATAAGTTTCTGAGGTATAAGCCACCCAATCTGTGGGCTTTTGTTATGGTAGCCCTATTGAATCAATACAAATGGTTCTCAGAAAACAAACACACAAACAAACAAACAAATAAATAAATGCCCAGAGTAGGTGGAAATTAAAAGAACAATTTCAAGATAATGAAACTTTCATTCATTCATGCAATAATTACTTACTGAGTTCCTACTATGAGTATGTGCTACACACACTAGTGTATATATAACTTCATGAAGTTAATAGTATAACAGGAAAATAGGCATTAAACAAGTATCATAATTGTTTAAAATATTGGGATAAACAATTTTAGAACCCTGCTAATGTGTCCAGGCACATTTCTGGGTGTTTTTTAAGCATTGTTTAATTTCACTTTCCCAATACAAAAAGGTTGTGTGTTATCATGCTTAAGAAATCCTGACGTCCTGCGTGCTGGGCCAGCTGTGGCACTCACTATGTATATGACCTTGGACCGGTTACTTCCTTTATCTCAATCTCAGTTTCCTAAACTATAAAACAGAGATAAAAATAAATACTGTAAGGTTGTTATATTAGCAGGAGTTCTAGTAAGTGCCTATCGATTAGCATCTGGATTATAAAGGAAGAAACAGATATAGAAAGATACAGGCACCTCATTCAGACTATACGGTGCCACTTCCTTCTGTGAATCCAGCTTGACCATCTGGCATTTATTGTTCCATGTAAGATCAAAGTCTTTGTTGCATCACCTTCTGCATCACTTTACTTGCATGGGAAATTAAAGCAATGTTCTTACAGTTACTGTACTCACTAGCATCTTCTTTCTTGAAAATTGGGATGTACAGGGGTGGACCAAAATAGGTTTACCATTGTTCATATGGAAAAATAATACAAAAATTAACAAATAATAATACAAGAATAAATGGCTGTTTGTGTGCTCACAACTACAAAACTACTTTTGCTTCACCCTGTATATTTAACATTTCTCGTTTGTGGCCATTGTTTTGTTTTCTATATTTTTTGTACTCTTGTGAGGATTTTGACAGATTCAGTCTCTGTGCTGTGAAATAATTCTATTGTTACCCCATCTACCCTTGGAGACTTATATTTTTCCCAATACTTTCAAGGTAACTCACTTCACTTTCTAGAATTACAGGTTCTTCTTCATAGGGATCCTGTTCAGAGGCGTCTGTCATTGATTTGTCTTTTCTGCATAGATTTTCAGTATACCGTTTTCACCTTCCCTTTATTTCCTCCTGGTCAGATAATTTATGTGCTTCCTGGTTGGTCATTCAGCATGCCTGGTCCAGGTTTGAATTATCCTTTCGTATTTTGAGTCTCCTAGTAAGGATCTCCTGTTTTTCTTTTTTTGTTGTTGTTGTTCTTCTCTATCTCCTTAGATTGACTATGCAATGGTTGTCTTTATCTCTATGTGATAGTTGTGGAAAACTGTGTTCAGGATTCTAACCTCGCTTTTGTTACCTTTTACCTATGCCTCTCTCCTGTCTTTAACCATTTTTAATGTTTCTTCTGTCATTCATCTGATTTTTCTTTCCTTTTTACTTGTGGCATTGTCTTTTCAATTTCTTCCCTAATATTTCTAGTTTTAACATCCAGTTCTCTTGGTTCCTGGTCAATTAAGTTTAATGTTGCAAATCTATTTCATATGTGGACTTCAAACTCACCAGGAGTGTGATCTTCTTCAGCTTTACCCTCATATCTGATATTAGTAGTTCATGGTCAGTATCACAATGTCCTTCTCATCTTATTTTGGTAGAGAGAATGCAGCTTCTCTATCTCCTGGTTCCAAATACAAAATCAATTTGATTTCTATATTGGCTATCTGATCATACCCATATATACAGTCATCTGTTTTGTTGTTAGAAGCATGCTTTTGTGATGGACAATTTGTTGGCTTCATTTCTGACCCCTTGTCCAAATTTTTGTAGTATATATGGTTCTGCTTTATTTTCTACTTTTGCATTCCAATCATGTATAATTATCAACATGTCTTATTTTGATGTATGATCAATTTCTTCTTGGATGCTTGTGTAAAAGCTTTCAACTTCATTTTCCTCGGCCTCTGTAGTTGTAGCATAGACTTGAATAATGGTTATGTTAATAGTTTTTCCTAGAAGTCTGACTGTGCATGATACCTCCTAACTGCCTGTGCTACATCCTGTCTCAGTATTAAAGCCACTTTTTTTTCTGAGTCTGTCATTTCTAAAGTAGAACACTTTATAGATGTCTGAGTAGAAATGTCCCACTTTGGTCTATTTTAGTTCCCTAACACCAAGCACTGCAATTATTAAATGTTCTATTTCTCACTTTACAATTTCTAGTTTACCTTGATCCATGGTTCTTGCGATCCAGGTTCCAATTGTATATGTGGTGTGGCATTGTCCTTTCCTTGCACCTTTTTGCACATCAGCCACTAGACATCCACATGCTTCGGTTTAGTTCTGTCATTGGCAACCATGCTATTCATACTTGTTCTCTGCCTTTTCCCAGTAAGCGTTTGAGTGCTGTCTGACCTGGGAGTCTCATCTTTCAGCACTATCTCCTATTTCATTTTGGACTATTTTATCATTGGATTTTCAAGGTAAAATGAAAAGAAAAAAAGGAGAAAATAAAATGTACCAGTAGCCAACATTGCCTTCTGCTACAATGTGTGGGTGGATTCAAATCACATGCTCTTGGGTCTGTGGTGTCCCAAACACTAAAAGCTTACAAAGTAAGACCCCTGTGGGGGATACTCTCTAGTTGATTAAAACATGCCATCAGCAGAGCTAAATGCATAGTTATCATAAATCATGTTAATTCTCCATGTTTTTAATGCCAGTTGTGAATACCAGCTGAACTGAAAAGTGCCATTGGAGTCCTGGCTGATCACTACCCATTTACATCATCTCCAAAGCTTGAGACAAAATAATAAAGGGAGCTGGAATATTTGATATTGATATTGGTTCAAAATAACTACGTACAGTTTTAATAAATGTAGTGAAGCCTATTTGATGGGTACATGAATTCTCTTCAGCCACTCACTAACTCTGTAATCATGAGTACATAAATGAGACCCTCTGTGCCTCTCTTTCTCTCTATGTGTAAAAATAGGCCATTAATGATACTCGGCTCATTGGTTGTTGTGAAGATTTAATGATTAATATAGGAAAAGTCCTTAGTAGTGTCTGGCATACGATGGGCATCTATTTTGATGTTGTTTGGAAAGCTTGCACAAATTCATGCTGTGTTACTGTATGCGTAATCCTATGTCACTTAATTATTCTAACATTTGGTTTCTTTGTCTGCAAATGGGAATGCATTTTACAGGTTTTAATGAAATTGATAATATGAAAATCATACATGTAAAGTGCAATCAGTGATTATCAGATAGTTGGCAAAAAGCAGTTCCCTTTTTGTCCCAAAAAACTCATCACATGTAACTTTTCTCAATGCCTTGACAGAAGCAGTAAAGCATGCTAAAGAAGTACCTTGGCTGGAACATGCGAGAGGGCCTGCTGACTCTGCAAGATCTTCGGAAATCTTATTTTCCAATTAGCACTGTTCTTGCTCTTGAAAAATCTCTAATTTCTTTAACCCTTGGATAAACATAACACTTAGTCGCTCACCCCTACCTTTTAAATTGGTTTAATTTGGCCTTTAGAGCCCATTTCTTAGCTTATATTCCCAGCTCAGTAAAAGTATGTAAACATAGCTTCAAAGAGGGTCTTGTATAACCAGGGAATGATCCTTGATCAAACACTTTCTGGTTCTAAGCATGGAATTGGCCTTCCTGCTTCTCCCTTCACCACACTCTTGAAAGCATCCTGGTGTCCTCACTGTGGTGGTAATAAAAACTCTGTAGGGCAAGGAGGACCCCTGCTGGGAAGGTCCTTCAGTCTTCCTCTTCTATGCCCTGCTCCAGGTGAGCACCCAGCAGGAGCTGTCAGGCTCTGACAGCAAGAAGGAATGAAAGGGAAATATGCAAAACAGTTAAACACTTTTGGTACAAGGAATTTTCTTTTAGTTATTTTATAGAATAAAGTAGCATGTTGTTGTTGTTATTTTGCCAGTGATAAATTACTTTTCTTTCATAATATTTAAACAAGTTAGGGATAATAATTTTGAATTAATTTGCATTTATTTTAACTTGATCAACATTAATTAATATAGAATTCAGAAATAATTTAAAGTTATAGCCATGTGCTCATTATTTATGTCCCTCTGTTTATGTAAAGATTGACTTTGCAGTGCGGCATTGTGGAAACAATACCACGGTAGGAAGACATGGTTTATAGAATGTGTTATTTTTTAGATGTGAGACTCAGGTACGGTATATAAACTCCCTGGTCTTCACCTAAATAAATTAAATTTGTTGGACAGATGATCTCGCAAATATTTCCAACTTCTGCTCTATTAGCAAAAGGACTAATAGAATAGTCTCGCCTGTCATCAACGTACCTCCAAAGAATCTCTGGAATACCTGTAAGTTGTCCTTCCCTTCCCTAGGCCAAGCCACCTTCCATCCTAGTTATGCAATTACATTCTGGCTTCAACACAATCCATCTTTACAGAGTGGGCAGGGAGTATGACCCAATACCACCATTCCCTGCCTCCAAACCTTCTCTGCCCACTCACTACACTGAGAATTAAGTACATCTGACATCTCCTGTCTAAGACCTTGCATGATCTGACCACTGCCTAGTTCTCTGCCATTTTCTTGGGTTACTCTTCCTCAAGTCAGCCACTCTGTAGTTATGTTGTGCCTTCAAACAGGTTAAGTTCTTTCTACATCTTATACATTTTATATGCTGGAATACCACCTGCCCTGTCCCCCAGCTATTCCTTCCATTTCTTTCTTTCTTTTCTTTCTCTCTTTCTCTCTCTCTCTTTCTTTCTTTCTTTCTTTTTTTCTGATTTCAGTAAATGCTATCTCCTCAGAGAGAGATCCCACCATTCAAATGATTTCAGCTTGGCCCCAACTCATTCTCATTGTGTCCTGTCATGGTGGTGTCCTCTGTAGAACTTATCACAATGTGTGCAGGTTATGCCTTCATGTACTTGATTACAATGTGTCCCCATCAAAATTCTGAGCTTTCTAGGGTCATATCTGAATTCATTTGTTGCCTAGCATTTGAACAGAATGCTTAGAATGTGGTGGAAACTTAGTATTTTAAAAGAAACGAATGGACAAATAAATAAGTTGAGCATCTGTACATAGAAACAGCTGGAGAAGGGTCTTCAGATGTTTAATGCTACCGAACCTTCCAGTCTCCTTATTTGTTTTAAAACTTTTATTTTATTTTTTACCTATAGTATTGGATGAAAACGCTGAACATATAAGCATGGCTGACAGTCAAGCATCAATAAACTGAAGTATACTTTCTGTTATGGCTCCAGGAGGAAGCTGGAAGCAAAAGAAAGAGATGTGATATACTTGTTTGATTCCCATGCTGTGAGTTCTGTGAGGCATTCAGTTTTGCTAAAGAAATGCTGTGTGGTTGAAGGGTATTTCCCATTTATCCCTGTCCCTCCCCCTTTAATCCAATCACTGAGGAAAAATACTGGATAAAGCACAATGCCAAAAGCTACTGAAGTCACAAATACCAGGTTAGCCTTGTGGACTATAAAAAATTTGCTTTTTGTATTGAAATCATCAATTAAAAGGCATATCAAGGACTTTGAAACAATCTGTGCCATCATTTTCTGTCAAAATTTGCTTTTATTTTCCCTCAACAGTAGTCATTTCAAATCCAGCAATAAATTATTCCACTGTTCATACTGACTCCGTGCAATGACACTGCAAAAAACCTAAGCTGGAACAATCTCAGGATGTTGTTAAGATAAATATTAATTGGTGATTTTGCTAGGGAAAAGATGTTTCTTGTAATTTCTGATTATCAGAGAAGTACACCATCAATATAGTATAGTACTGTCATTATAGGTGTGTATTCATGCCACTATTTATTCATTGTTTAAATGATGTCTGAGCTTTATCAGAGTGACCTAGCAACTGTCAAGATTAGATTCCTTTTCCCTCTGAAAAACAAGAAAAGGTGAATATGAACTTTAGTCATAAGAAGACTGATTTGTTTTCCTTCATGGACAGATGTATTTATTCCTCTGATTTGGATTCTTTAGATCAATGGCCAAATACTTTCAGTGTTTTGGGACCTTCCATGATCTTGTTCCTGCACATTTGTTTTTTAGCTTAATCTCTCATTTCCCCATTCCTTTTGTCTGAATAGTCCTATTTCCATAGTTGACCCAAACAAAGTCCTCATGGAGAAAAATAGTTATCTTTCTTCTTACCTCATAGTGTTGTGATGAAAATACTAAGAGCATGTGGGTAATACATGGTAAACCAATTAATAAATTATAAAACTAATTCCAAATGTATGTTATTATTAAAAGTGAAAGACACGAATATATCTTTACTTACCAATTTTGTTTAGCTGCTAAGATTTATCATCTGATCTTAATTGATAATTATCAGATAGAAAACAGATAAGTATGCTATGCCTTTCTATTATTTATTTAACTAAGAGCCAATATCTTCACCAAGGGCCATTTGCACTTTATGGTATGTTAACTGAACAAAAACATGATTATTTTGCAATTTAACACTAACTTTAGTTTATAAAATAGCTATTATAATAGCTAGAGTTAAATATTTAATTTTGAGTTACTAGAGTCAAAGAGGTATGTTGAAGATGGTAATATGGGATAATTTTGCTTTTCATTATGGCTTTGTGACATTAAAGTCTTTTTCTAAAATTGGAGACATATGAACAAGTATCTGTTAAATGAAAAATAGCAATTTTCATTGGAGTTTTTTATAAGAAGGGAGAAAATGGTTTTCATGTTGTTTAGTAACAAGTCATGAGTTTATTGAAATTTTAAAATTTGCTTTTCATTATGGTTCTAGTATAGAGTGAAATCAGACTAAAGTTTTATTTCATTAAGCTTTTTAAAAGTTAGACACAAGAAAGTCTTGTGCCCTGGTTCACAATTGTCATCTATTAGTTACCCTCTCTAACTAATAGAACATGTTCAGAGCCACATCTCATCAGGAAATAACTCTTGATTTCTAAGTCAATGTATTTTAATAATAGTTTTCTTTTATCCTCACTTGGGAATAAGTCCTATTAAGATTATTTTAACCATTTTATATACTGATGTCTTGCTTATCCTTATTTCTGATTTTTCTCTTTTATATCTTTTTACCTAGAAATGTTTGCCATAAGAGGTTGAAATCACATCAAATGGAAAAAAAAATAGTATTTTCAATATTTTTTCCAAAATAATTTTCTCTCAAAAAATTTAAAGTAAAGAAATTTTTTCTGGGACATTTAGCCCAAAGTAAGTTTCTGTCTCCCTTTAAAGATTGGTTGCTTCAATGTGGATGACTCCCAAATTCATACTTCTATGCCTAATGCTACCTACCTTTCTTGTGAAGTGTAGCTCCACATTTTGAATGGGGCACAGACATTTCCTCCAAGAGGAGCCAGTATTACCTCAAACTTGAACTCAGCACATAGAGAAGAGAACTCACCACCTGCCTTCTCAAACCAGCATTTCCTTCCCTCTAGCTCTGATGATTTTGCTGACACCTGGAGTGTCCTCCTCTCACTCTGCCACGTGCTCTCTCATTTTGCACAAACAGTATCTTGCTTCTATGAGACCTGGAGCACTTTGTACACTCTTCATCTGTGCATTTTATAAAAATTCATTTAAAGACATTTCAAGTGGTATGATATATTTTATTTACAGGTCTAAGTATTCTTTACAACAACAAAAACAAAAAATTATTTTCTTCCACCTTTAAGGCACAACTATTTCCCTCAGCTTATCTCCCCTCCAAATCTTAGAGCTACTTTTTTTTTATATTAGACAATTAGTTGTGGTTTTGTTATATTTATTTTTGTAATTATATTTTATTGATTATACTATTACAATTTCCCAGTTTTTCTCCCTTTGTCACCCTCCGCTCAACCGCCCCTACTCCCTCAGGCAATCCCCACACCATTGTTCATATCCATGGCTCATGTGTATAAGTCCTAATTTAACAATTTTTTTTTTGAAAAGAGAACAAAGCAGGCAGTGTTAGAATCCCCCTTGTATATCAAATACTAAAACCTGAAATCCTTTTATAGAATGTAGGATATTTTATAACCTTTCATCTTTTTTTTTCCAAAGATCAAATTTCTTTTTTAGTAATTATTTTGTTTTTCAAAGCATGGTAAGAAGTTAGAGAATTCTCATGGAGTAAAAATGTCCGACTTGCAAAAAGACTGCTCAACTCTATTTATACATTTGATCCCTCATGAGTATCTGCTGAAGAGTGTAACATCTGATTAAAAAAAAAAAAAAAGAAAAGCATTTCTCCATTTGGGATGGTACTGCTAGAGTTTCTTGTCATATGAAGGCCAAGAAAAAAACATACTATTTAAGAAAATTATGGTTTATATTTGCTCTGGAAGAAAATGCTACTCTGGAGATTACTCTTAATGACAAATTACTAAACATTAAATCATCATGCTAGTTTGGATGTAAGAAAGAAGAATGGAGAAAGTTTCCATTCCAGTGGTACTGGAAATACCTTCCAGTGGTATTTCCCAAAATTATAATAAATGACTAATTATATGGAAACTTTCTGGGTTAAAAAGAACATTTCTATGTTGGTCAATGCATACATTTATCAGAGTTTCCACTGGAGTACTTCCATTAAAGAATTTTAGTGTCTCATGTGTCAAAATTTACTCGAATAAATACTTCCTAACCAGGGAATAAGTTATTCTCACCCAGTTTAGTTTTTAATTAGTTTGGCCTTTATATCTCCTTGGGTTAACACGAGGGAGGAAAAAGAAACAGCTGGAAATGTTACAGTGAATCTAGATTAATGCTACAAATAATCTACTGGTTGAAACATTTAACAAAATATTATATGACACTCTTAAACATTTGAGTTCTTCTTCAATATTGATGGGACCAAATTTTAAGAATCAAGAATGCTTATTATATTTATTTCCAAATTTTACGTAGTGTCATCTATTGAAATATAAAATTCCTGGCAAGATGGTGACTGACAAAATCTATTTACTTGCATTATCTTGACAGATGAGGATAATCAATGTTCTTGATGATATACCCCCAAAAGAATTTGATTTCTATAAACAATCAAAGCAAATGAGAATAAGAGAAAAAATACAATTTGCTTATTTTTAAACAAATTCTGATATAAAGTAAAACTTAAGAATCCTTTGTGAAAATGTGTTTAATGGGATATAAATTAAAGAGTTGCCTCAGATTTGAGGAATGAAAAGAATGTTATACACTAAAATAACAAGTGAAATGTACAATAGAAACACATATACTTGAAAGAGCTCTTTACTGGTCAAGGTAGACGGGAATATCTGTTATTTTGATTGAAATGGAATTTAATAAATTTGATGTAGAAAACAAAAAGTAATGATGATGGAATCAGGTAAGAATTGAAGAAGGGATGCATGAGTCTTAAGAAATGACTCTGGAATTTTGAATTCACAGAGGCAGAAACAAATAACAAAAATCCTCCATTGGCTCAATCTGCCTAACTTCTGTAATAGAAATGTGCTGAAAATAAATCAGCGTGCCATAATGCAATGGCTGAAGAGGTCACACCAGGGCATCTTGTTAAAGTCTAGCACATCACAATAGCTTAGTGAAGAGGTATAAAGGAATAAAAATGATCACTGAGAGTAATCAAGTATCTTAGGGAAAATCCACATTGACAGGAGAGATTTAAGCACCTTGGATGAAAAGGTACCATACTATGTATATTAACACTGTTAATATTACCATCACTTTGCTGTACTAACAATGAATGGGTGAGGAAAACTATTTAGAAAGGTAAAGATAAAAGGGGACCATGAGGAAAGAGGAACGTAGGCTCCTCACAGAGGAACGAGATAGGGGACTTTCACAGAACAAAAGAGCATGGATTAAAGGGGAAAAAGACACAAGCATTCAGTGAAACCTGGGATGAAATTTTATGCAAAAGCTTTTACTGTACAATAAATACCCAGGTGTTCTCTGTAGAAAGAATACCACACTTAGCTTTCATGCTACAACCTATCATTTCCTGCTGAGGTCTGGCTAGTCTAGTTATCCAACTGATTATGGCTTACTCTTAGGTATTGTAGACAGCCACAGAAAATAATATATTCACAAACTTAAATTTGGCAAGTCAAGACTTTCAAAATTCCCTGTAACAGTAGAAGTAATCATGTAACATGTAACAGTAATCATGTAACAGTAAACATGATTAGTAAAATCTGTTTAACTTTCCTAAATTTTTTTCTGGAGTGTACTTTCCAATATGGTAGCCACTGGCCACAATTTTTTTAAATGTTATATTAATTAAAATTTATAATTTATTTTAAAGTTTATATTAATTAAAACTAAACAGAACTGAAAACCGTTGCATTATCCACATTCCAAGTTCTTGATTGCCACATGTACTCAAATGACATAGCATAGATATAGAACATTGTCATCCTTGCAGAAAATTCTAATGGATGAGCATTGTTCTGGAATTTACTAGAACGTTTTTATAACATGGGAACTTGAGTCTACAGAGTAATGTGCAGTCTTTTATCCTCACAGTATGGACTGCAGAAATAGTTTCTAAGTGAATAATGTTTACATTGGTCCTAGCTGGTGTGGCTGAGTGTTTTGAGTGCCAGCCTGCTAACCAAAAGGTCTCTGGTTTGATTTCCAGTGTAGGGCACACGCCTGGGTTACAGACCAGATCCCTCAGCAGGAGGCACACGAAATGCAACCACACATTGATGTTTCTCTCCTTCCCTCTCCTCCTCTCTCTAAAAATAAAATAATTAAAATCTTTTAAAAGAAAAGAAAAAAAATGTTCACATTGACGGATATGGATAAAGACATCACAATAAATACAGAAAGTTTTAAAACTCTGGAAATCTTATTTAGGATGACAGATATTAAACACAGAAATGTGACTTGTTTGTATGAACATATAAGCATGTGTTTTCAAGGAAAACATATGTTTTTAAAACAATTACATGTTTCGAGTTGAAACACGTTAAAAAAAATCTCAGAAAATTTTCTGATTCCAGAATTTGCATCCTTCCACTTACTCTTTGAATCTATTCAGAGTATGATTTCTACTATATTTAATGCAAAAACATTTTGTACAAAATGCCAAAAAACTAGCCAAACTATCAAAGCAATATTTCTCTTTTGAGATTTTAATGACAAAAATATGATACTTTTATATTCAGTTTTAGGTTTACAGTAAGATATTGTGATGATTTATGGCAAGAAAATTATATTAAATGGAGTTAATTGAGAATCTTATTTTCTCATTAAGGAACAAATATAGAGGAACACACACAAAAAATTATTTTAAAAACATCACATCCCAAATGTACCGTAAAATTCAGACAAACAAAGTTGCACAAGAGAATGCTAGGGAATTGAGCCAAATTCCAATTAATGCTCTTATTCTAATGAAAATACCAACTTTGGGGAGCCAAAGATATTTAGTGAGTATAGATCATTTGTTTTGTATAAAAGGTGGTCAGATACTTAAAACATCACTCTGAAGGGTAGTCAAACTGCTTCTCAAATAGCTATTTATGTGTAAATGCTTTGTTTTTACTTTTAAATGCAAATAAGACAAACTATATCAATTCTGAATATATATGTAGGGATATGGCCAAAACTATAATTTGTGTATGCCATAGATAAATGAGGTTTTTATTTTGTATTGTAATCATTTTCCTTCTTTCCCTTTCTTTTATTTTCTTCCTTCTCCTTTTTCTTCCCTCCTTTCCTTTCTTCTTTCCTCCCTTCATTCTCTCCCTCCTTCCCTCTTATGCTTCCTTTCTTCCTTTTTTCCTTTGAGCCCCTACTTTTAAAAATTATATTAACAAATCATGTTGCCCTTTAGTTTTTTTCTAAAAGTTTTTGTTTTATAAAAGTTTTGCTTTTGGAATTACTTATTAATTATAATGTGTGATTTTCATACTGATTAGTAATAGATTAATTAATAACTTTATAAACATGCACCTGGTTTTCAGAGGCATTCCTTCCATTAAAAATCATGAGTTCTCAACCCTGGATGCTCATTAGCATCATTTGGGGGAGTTTTAATACAGAATATGCCTTGTCTCCTACCCAGAACAATTATAATAGATTCTGTAGGGATTACCTAGGCATTAACCATTTTTTTTTCAAGCTCCTTACTTAATACTACTGTGCAGCCAAGGTTGAGTAATACAGCTGAGATAAATTCTTCACTATTCCTGGGACCCTAAATTAGATTTATATGTAATTCTTGTTATACATCAGAAAAAAATAACTTATTTATTTAAGAAACAGTATCACAGAGAGGAAGAGAATATTTATGTAATTGAAATTAGCTAAAATCTAGTTTCTGTTATTAACTAAAAAAAGGTATTTAGTGTATTCATATCAGAAAAAAATAATTACAATATTAGCCTCAGTGATACTAATAAGATTTTTTAAATATTTTTTTAAAAAACTGTGGAGCTAGACAAGAGAATGCCAAAAGAACAGAGATGACCATGTCTTATCTCACCTCATTTTAATGGCATTTTGGACAGTAGTATTGTTACTGCTGGTAGTTAGCTAATTATTAATAAGAAAGAAAGGATGAAAAGGGTGTTAGACATTGAGGTTAACAATATGCGGAGCATGAGCCTGTTTGCTTCACCAAGAAGCTACAGCTTCACAACCCCGGGGATAATTAGCATTGTTCCGCCAAGGGGATTAACACTCCTCCCTTCTCTTTTCCGGTTCCAGTACCGGATTGTTGCGGGGCACAGCGGGGGAAGGTTGATTGTAAAGGTCTCTCAGTCTACCTAGGGGTGGACTTATGGAAAAGCCCATGAAAGCTTGGGAAATTGATTGGTTGTTTTGAACAAGCACCTGTTTCTTCCCAAACCCAAGCTAATATAATCCCAGGAGAACAAAGACGCGAACCTGTCCCCCTCTCTCTATCTCTGTCTCACCTCCCAGTAACGCACTTGTCCCATGTGCTCCTGTATTCTCTCTTGCCTGGTAGCACATGACCATGTGGGTCTAACAGCTGCCAAGGTCAGCGGCTGATCGTGTGGGTTCCAGAAAAACTAAGTTTTAATATAAAGCAAACAATGGACATTGGCTTTTGTTTTGGTCTTACTGAGGATATAGTGGGACATTTTCCCATGGTGAGATAGAGATGTGACATTGAAAACCTCAGGGGCAGCTTATATTTCTACCCAAATAAACCATGCCACAAAACAATCCCCCATGCATAGGCCCTTGTAATGTTTTCCTTTTGATCCTGTGGAAGAGCCTAATTTCCACCAACAACAGTAACATTAGACTTGGTAGGCATGATAGAAATATTACCCATTTTTATTTTCATAAACATCTTGTGCTAAAATTTTCAGAGATGATAGAAAATGCAAAATATCATTTTTCATTAGTTTGGGCACATTGTGCAGCTGACTTTTTTCTTGAACAAATGCCTGAATTTTTATTCCATTAGACTACATAAATTCAGAAAGCAGCAAACTGAGAAAGTCCAAGAAAGTTATAGTTCTAGGAGATCAGAAAAAAAGCCACAGAATTAAAAGCCTAAAACAGGACTGCTCTTCATTTTGTCCGTTTAAAAAGACATAAATTTGGTAAAATTGGAACAGAAAATTTTGCTTGTGCAGACAGCTGAGATAGACTTCCAGCTTTCCCCAGTTATGTTAAATGCTCTTATTAAACATAAGCACAGCCAAGGAGCAAGGGCTTCAGGACCCACTCTGGAATAAAAGGTTACAAACTTTGATATGGCTTTAAAAACAATAACAACAACAACAACAACAACCAACTTGTAACCTGCAGCTAGGAGAGCAATGGAATTTAATTATGGAAAAAGTCACAGAGAATGGAGCGAGGGACAAAATATTAATAAAATGTGTTGGGAGGACATATCGATTTATTTGTATTCTATTAAGAGGGACTTTTTCTTATCACAAATATTTGGGAGTTACATAGTTGGATTTTGAGAGAAAAGCAAGATTGTGTATGTATATTAAAGAATGGTGTTTAGAATGTGTAAGTTTTGGTTTCCTGGAAATATTTTAATTCTATTATTATGTGATTTCCCAAAACAAATACATACGATTTTTAAAGGCATATCTGAACTAATTTATATTTGCTAAGGACTTTGAAATAAGTCTTTTATTCTCTTTATATATCAATTATTTCTCCCCTTGTTTGATCTTTTTCTTATCTACTTTCAGAATTATTTATTTCCATTTATCAAGTGAACTTCACTTTGGGAGCCCTGAAGCATGTCTATTTAGTAATGAGTTAGACACCCAGCAGGTTGTTCTAAATCCGTTTGCTTATATTAAGCAAATGCTCTTATTAAACATAATAAGCAAACATAAACATAAAAGCAAAGAAACCCTAAATGTCTGATGACTAGTGCTCCTTCCTATGGCGGTCACAACTGGGCTGTTTTCAGATGCTCACATCTCCTCAGGATATCACGCACACCAACAATAGGCTACCTTACTCCCTTCACTAAGTTCCTGAATCTCACCCTAAACTAGCAAGGAAATCCCTTCATCCTCCCTCTTTTTAACTCAGTTTGTGTTCTCATCATCTCTAATACTTGTTTACATGATATAAGCAGATCATACCAATCTAAAATACTAGTTCTATAGCATGGCTTATAAACTGAGTTATGAAACACTAACTTCTTGGCATGACTCCTGACTATTCCTCTAACCTGATCTCCTGTCTTTATCTTGATTATTCTTTCCAGTCACATGGGTCCTTTTGCATCTCTCTGAACATACCAAGCACATTCCTGACTCAACTCTCCTTCGTGCATCGACTCTCTTTATCTCATTTCCTCTCCAAGATCTTCATATCTCATTTAATTTTCTGCTTAAATGATACCTCTTCAGAGGAGCCTTCTTTCTCAATGCCCCACACTGTCTCTATGTCCTTCGTAGCCTGTACAACTATCATCATACTATATATCCTTCTGTTTACTTGTTTATTGTGTCTTTCCCTGTAAAATATAAGCTTTGTGATGGCCAAGACTTTGTTTTGTTCACCACTGGGTTCCCAGTGCCCCATAGAGTATCTGCATATCACAGATGTTTAATCAATAAGTATTAAATGCATTTACTTAAACTGTAAGTACATAGGAGCTGGTAAGAATAAGATGAGTTAACAATCACTGAATGCTAAGTGTGCATAGACAGTTTTGGACACTTTATGTTTTCTATTTAATCCCCACAGTAGTTTTATGAGAGAGCAGTTGTTGTCATTCCCATTTTACAGAAGAGATGGCATGCATTAGTTTGTAAAGGGAACACAGCTAGAGAGGAACAGAATCAGAATTTAAACTCAGGTCATTCCATTCGAAGCTCACATTTTAGCCTTATGCTGTACTGAAAAGTATCACATGGTAAATAAGACTTATGCTGGGTATTGAATATTAAGTAAAAATTAGACTAACTGTGGAGCTGGAGGAAAGTTGTGCATATTACAAGACAGGGATGAGAATAAGTGGAGGACCGAAAAGTAGTAAGAAAGCCTTAGTGAAAGTTTCTAACATCATATTCTCAAAATTATCAAAATGAGGAACTGTTTTATCTATAGCCACTACAACTATTTGTAAAAGACTCGTCCTAAAGTAAATAAGCCACTGAAGGTGATATGAGAGCCACATGAGACATTTTCTTTTAGATAATAGTCATCACTAACAGAACTTTTTATTATTAGTGATTTCAACCTCTCCAATGTATCTAGAATTTTGAAATATTGTAATTCAGTCTTATACAATTTAATCAAGCAAATATAACAATTTTAGTTATTGTTATTAGTATATTGGTTTATAACATTTAAATATTCAGTTTAACTCAAGGAAAGCTCACACAGTAATACATAATAAATATAATTGGATCTATGGCAGTCCATATTTATTTAATCTTTCTTTTCAAAAATGAGTTTGTTTCCTAAAAAATGAGATTGCTAAACTCAGGATATATTCAGTTTATCTTAACTTTCTCATCACAGACATTTCACAAGTATCCTTTAAAATCTTCTACTCCACAGGGAAGAGAATTAGTAGTGCTCATAAAATATCTATTTCATTTGCAGACCTGAAATTTGTAACTTAAAGCAAGAAAAACAGACAAATCTTTTACATGTTGCATATTCTCTCCCTGAATGGTGGTGTCCTGACAGAATACACAATGAACTCTTTCATCTTTTTCTACATCTTTGCTGTTTTGTTGGTAAAATGTTTTTGTTCTTCATCCCCCAAAACAACAAAAAAGTCTTTCACCTTTCAGATCATTGTTTTATGCTTTACTGTGTGCTAATATTGAAATAGCTGTTAGTAAGTTCCATTGTGGGTTAATGTTCACCTTCCCTACAGCCACAGTGTGTGCTACACAAAATAAGACTCAAATCCATGGATGGGCCCTTCACTCTCTGAGAATATAAGTAATATGCACAGCCTGACTCAGTCATTGACTGACATCTTCAGAAAGGTAGGAATCATTAACGCTATTTTATACATACACAAATTCAACTGTTATTTAAAGATATTGGGAGGACTAATCCAAAATTTACAATTAATATTTTTCAATTTCTTAATATATGTCAAGCATGCATATCATATGCAGTGTTTAATGCTCACAACATCCTATATTGTTATTGCTGTTATTGTCATTTTATAACTTGAAGCAACATGTATCATATCTCTACACTCTAGTAATTTACAAACCCAAGATTTAACTTAGTTTGTCTACTCCTGAAGCCATTCTTTTAATCTCTTTTCTTTATTGTTCAAATAAAAAAGTAGAATTTTATCAATTCAACTGGTCAATATATTTACTGACCATCTAGTGTAGGAAGTTATTATCAATATCTTAAGATACTTGAGAAATCAGATAGGGGAACAGGCAGTAATAACCATTACTTGACAGTCTATACTCAAGTGCCAAAATGTGCTTATTAGGCAATAGAAATACTCAATGGTCTATGGATCCAATTTGCGTTGGCTTGGAAAAGTCCAATGTTAAATTTTTAAGAATTTTGCAAAGTAATTGTCAAAACAGATATTAAAAAATAAATTATATAAACCCATGTGAATAAGGTCAGTTAATATTTGACAAAAGGGACAGCAACATAAAATGGAGTAAAAAATAGCCTCTTCAATAAATGGTGTTGGGAGATCTGGACAAGTACACGCAAAAAAATGAAATTAGACCACAAACTTACACCATACACAAAAATAAACTCAAGATGAATAAAAGAGTTAAATATAAGTCATGACACCATAAAAGTTCTAGAAGAGAGAATAGGCAGGAAAATTTCAGATATCCCACACAGTAATATTTTCACCAATACATTCCCTAGGGTAAATGATATAAAAGAAAGAATAAACAAGTGGGACTACATCAAACTAAAAAGCTTCTGCATAGCTAAAGAAAACATCAACAAAATGTAAAGAAAACCAACTGTATGGGAAAACGTATTTGCCAGTGATACCTCGGACAAATGTTTGATCTCCAAAATATATAAAGAACTCACACAACTCCACACCAGGAAAACAAGCATTCTAATTTTAAAAAATGGACAAAGGACTTGAACAGGCACTTCTCCCAGGAGGGCATATAGATGGCCCATAGACACATAAAAAAATGCTCAACATCACTAGCCAATAGAGAGATGCAAATTAAAACCATAATGGGAAACCACTTCACACTGGTCAGAATGGCCATCATTAATAAATCAACGAACAACTAGTACTGATGAGGCTGTGAAGAAAAGGGACCCTGGGACACTGTTGGTGGGAACACAGACTGGTGCAGCCACTGTGGAAAACAGGATGGAATTTCCTCAAAAAACTAAAGATGGAACTGCAATTCAATCCAGTGATCCCACTGCTGGGATTATACCCTAAGAATCCTTAATCACCAATTAAAAAGAATGTATGCACCCTAATGTTCATAGCAGCATTATTTACAATAGCCAAGAGCTGGAAACAGCCTAAGTGCCCACGAGCAAATGAGTGAATCAAAAAACTATGGTACATTTACACAATGGAATACTTTACACAGCAGAAAGAAAGAAGGAGCTCCTACCCATCAAGACAGCACAGGTAGAACTGGAGAGCATCATGCTAAGTGAAATAAGCCAGGTTGTGAAAGACAAATACCATATGATCTCACCTATAAGTGGAACCTAATCAACAAAACAAGCAAATGAGCAAAACAGAACAAGATACTTGGAAATAAAGAACAAATGGACAGTGACCAGAAGGGAGGAGGGAGGAGGATAACAAGGGAAAGAAGGGGAAGAGGTAAGCAAAGGAACATGAATAGAGGAGTCATGGACATGGACAATGGGGAGGGGAGTGACTGTGTGGGTGGGGGGTGGGGGCAAGGTAGGGGAGAGCAATGGGGGAAAAGGCTGGACAACTGTAACTGAGCAACAATAAATAAAAACAAAAGAAAAAAAGAATAACAATAAAAAAGAAATGTTATAAGAACACCACCAAAAAAAGGAATAATTCACAATATTGTGCAACTATCAGAATCATCTAGTTCCAGAAACTTTTCATCATTACAAAAGGAAATTTCAAGCTCATTAACAATCACACCCCCTCAAAAATTAAATTATATAAATTTACAATTAAATAAACTTTATTAATAACAAAGGGAATAAATACTCAAAATGCATTATGTCCTAGTAATTATTTTACTGTTTTCTGTGTTCTTGAGGTTATTTACACTGAGTGTATTTTGATAGTGAAAATGCTGGTAATGGAGTGCTAATGTGTACCTCCTCTCAATTCCACATTCAGTGATGCCACATTGGTAGCTGGATATCAGCCACAGTGTAAGTGTTTACACCACAGAAATAGGTATACAAGATAAAAAAGCTGGCTTGATCTATCATTGTGTTCATTGTCTAGTCTTAAGAAAGTGATGGCGAAAATGTTAATAAATCAATTTAAAACTAAGAATGCTTCATGTGTAATTGTCACATCGTGAATAGCACAGAAGTTAAGAAATATTTTTCCAGGGTTCAAAAGCTACCAACCAATGTAGAAAAAAAGTTCTCACACCACTGCATTGACAAATATGCAAAATCTTAGTTTATGTCATCAATGTATCACGTTCTTCTTACTAGTTAATATAACTAAAAATATCAATCAATATTCATATCGGGATTATAATCATTTGTCAGTTGCAAGCATAGCTTGCAAAAGTTTGCAAAATTCAACAAAAGCATCAACTTACTAAATATAATTTATGACAAAGATTATTATATATTTTATTATTGTAAATTGTTTGCTACACAGCAATATCAGTAAAATGTACCATAAACCTAGGTGCATACATACTTATGCATACACTTTTGAGTCTGCTTCTGATCATTTACTAGTATAGCAGTAAATAAGACAGTAATGATCAGCCTCTCATGGAGCATAGAATTGTGTGAATTATGATAGGAAATTTAAAATCCTTGATCCATCTGATATATATTTAAAATATCAATGTGTAAAAGAGCTATCATGAATACTCACAAGACTTCAACATCATTCTTCCCACATTTTTTTCTTGATTTAGATTTAATCTTATATAAGTTCTAGCCAAAATCGGTGCGATAGTTATAAAGAGCCCAGGGCATCATTGATTTGGGTTTTTCTCTTTGATCTTGAGAAACTGCAGCAGGAAACTTTCCATTTGTTAAGAGGCCAATTACCTATTTCCCACCACTTGATGCCCTGAGGTGTCCAGAGGTATAGGCAGCCATCTCTACATATGGAACCTTTGCAGTTGAGTCATGTGACTTGCAGAAAGGCCAGCTTTGAGGAGATGGCAGGGCTGCTGAGGATAAGTGACGGGTAATACAACACTATGAAGAGCTTCCAAACCCTCCCTATGGACTCTGCAAGTCTTTCTCCCACCAGGACTGAAATAGGAGGGAAAACCTGGCTTTAAATAACCCATGCTTTGTTGGAAGCACTTAAGAAGTTACAGAGCTCCTTTTCAAAGGGTTTACTTCTGTAGCAATCAATAAACAGTGAAGAGGCTATACACACACACACACACACACACACACACACACACACCCTATATACATACAAGCAAATGAGCAAAATAGAACAAGATACTTGGAAATAAAGAACAAATGGACAGTGACCAGAGGTATACACACACACACTATATGTATGTGTGTATATATATATGGTCTGTCCAGAAGATATTCAGTCATGTAATATGAAAAATAATGACATTTATTGAAGAAGATACAAAACAAAAGAAACATTGTACACAAGATAATGACTCCTCAGTCCCCTTCATGGTAGGCACCTTAGGACCTCAGACAGTTCTCCCAATGGCCATCAGATGCCCCCTCATATTTTCCTGAATCTCATCAATAGTCTGAAATCCGTTCCTTTTCAAAGGTGATTTTAGTTTTGGGAATAGCCAGAAGTTGCAGGGTGCCAAATCTGGGGTTTAGGAGGTCTGAGTCTCCTGGGTGATTTGAAGTTTTGCCAAAACACTCTGCACAAGATGTGATGCATTAGCAGGTATGTTGTCATGATGAAGCTGCCAATCACCAGTTGCCCATAGCTGTGGCCTTCTGAATCATGCTAATAGTTTCCATGGGGGAATGTTTAAGCTTAACGCAAAATTTGATGCAGATTTGTTGCTCTGCTCACTCGGTCATTTTGAATGTAATGGCCATATATTACACATGCTCATTCAGTGATGTGTACTGCCTCCACAAACTGGTACAGTGAAGTTGTCATTGTTCACGTGTGCACATTCCAGTCCACTCTCCTTAGCTGCCAGTTTACATCAATGTCATGCAAACCATTCTCATTATGTTAAGAATGACTGGACTTTTTCCAGACAGACCTCAGGTGTGTCCATATGTATGTAAGTGAATCTAGTATAGTTTATACTTAACTGGAGTAGTTCTTGAGTAAGAAGATTTGCTTTCCATAATAATACAGACAGACAGGGCCAATAGATAGCCTAGAGTCAAAGACCATAATTAACTTGATAGATTGGTCAAATCTACAATGGTGAAGTTTAATTAGGATAAATGCAAAGTTCTTAACCCAAATCTCAAACCTAACTGTATAAGTTCATGAAGTATGATTTATCTATAACTAGTTATATAAGTTTGATATAATCTGCCAGGATGATATGGACAGCAATAAGTCAGTCTAATGTTGGAGTTTTTGGAGAAGGGCATATTACCAGGAAAAAATCAGTATAGATTTATTTTGCACTAATAGTATCACACAAAAAATATTATGTTTGATTTTTATCTTATATTGACAAAGTGGAAAAGCTTCCAAAAGCAAGAGGACCAGAATGATAATGGTCTATAAAAAAGAAATACATACATTTATGAATAGCTTACAGAATGAAGGATATTTGGGTGGCACAGACACAGAAAGAAGTCTAAGCTACTTTTCCATATTTGAAGGATACTCGTGGTGAATCAGGATGTGTGGCCCCATAATACAAAATTAAAATGACCAGCTGCTGAATTTTCAAATTTTCAGCTTATAGGTGAAAGGAGAAGTCAAGAGGAAGCTCTCTAAAGTAGAAAGGGCTGCTATACTTGGCTCTAAGCTCTCCAACTCTAAAAGGATTTAAGCAGAAACTAGATGATCATTTTGTAGAGGAATTTAGAGCCTCTAGACATGGAATAAAAGCATTTAGTTCCTTTCCAAATTTTGAATCCGGAATATTATAAAATCCTACTCATGTGTCAAGATCCAGAGGTCATCATAGCAAGAGAACTGGGTTCTAACCAAGGTCATGCGAAGTTTAAGGCAAGGAAGCCACAGAAAGAAGTTTTTGAAACAAATAAGTAACAACAACATACAGTGGGAGACAGGGGCAAAAGCAATGACACATACATGGTCAAATATTATAAGTAACTGTTGAGAAACAGAGCAAGATGGTCCAAAGGAATAAGAGGGAATCCAGAATAAAGGGAAAGCAATAAGATGTTCCTGAGCCAACACATATGAAAGTAACAGCCCATAAGAGAGGAAGACAGAGAATACAGAGAATGGGGCATGAGCCACTGGATTAAGTTGACTTCAGAGACTGAACCACTTCTGGGATTATAGTCACGTGAGCAAACAAATTTCTTCCTATTTAACAAAAAGGTGTTAAATACATCAGTGGAAAAAATATCTCAACTATTTCAGTTTTAAATTGGAAATTTCAAAGCACAGTTTTATAGATATAAGGGGTTTCCTTTAAAAAAATCTCCATTTCAACAAAATATCAAGGTACGGAAATCTATCTAGGTCACAGGCATCTTTCCAAAGCAATTCTGGGGTCATTTGTCTATAGCTATATCACTCGCTTCTGAAACCTAGATTGATGCTCCCAAGAGTTCAGTGTTATATCTCACTTAACTCATTTTACACTCACTGTGTCAGATCTGACTTTGCATTTTATAAATGAATTTTGAAATAAGACAAAAAAGTAATATTTGTTCATTTCAATGCATTAGTAATGTGACTTAACACATTACATTTAACTTGTTATTTTCTTTAACAAATAAATAAAAGTGATCAAGCTTCTACCTAATATTATACCAAATAAAGCTATCATGAGGAACATATGAAAGATACTGTATTTCTTTTAGATAAAATATACTACACTAATGCATATACTAAACCAAAACAGCAATCCCTCCCCTGGGATCTACGTCCCCCAAAGAATGCAAACACTTCCAACAGGTATTTGATATAGGCACAGAAAATAATCACTTCTCCCAGCAAACCAGATTTTTTCACATGCTGACATTTTACCTTATACTGTGAATAACTACTGTTTATAAAATTATATCACTTAAGCAACCTGACTGGGCGGATGCTCCTTCTCAAATATCACTAATATTATTAGGATTTTAAAAAACGTACGAAGGGACTCTACTAATTTGTGGAGTTCCGGGCTCACTCGCTCTTGGGCAAGATCTCTTCATTGTGCATGGGTGACCTCACTATACTGTGAAAATCAAAACAACAAGCTACTTGACAATATCTGTCATAACTGTACTACATACATGTGGTGTTCATTGTATGAGTATTTGGGCAAAGTAAAGAGAATTATAGACTTGATGCTCATATGAAGAAGATGCAATGCTCTTCCATCAAATGTTTAATAGCCAGAGCAATGAGATAACAAAGGTGAGGAAAAACCACGGAGAGCGAGGATGACCAAGCATCCTAGTTTTCCAGGGGCTTTAGGAAAGTATCATGTCTCAAAGAAACAGTCTTGGCAGACCAGGGTGGCTGGTCACCCTCAGCCATCCTTAACCTAAAGTCAAACTCCATATTCTGTATGTACGCATATAGGCTCCCAATACCCCACAAAATGACAATAACAGCATACACACCACATATACCTATATATACAAGTATATGTGTGTGTTTGTTTTTGTGTGTACATATACAGTTGACATTTGAACAATGAGGGTTTATAGGCAGTGACCTCAGGGCAAAAATGCACATATAACTTTGACTCTGCTAAAACTTAACTACTCACAAGGTATTGGTTCCAGGAACCCCACACATAAAGTCCAGGGTACTCAAGTCCCTTATATAAAATGGTGCAGAACAATAAATGGTTGGCCCTCAGATTACAATTGTAAATCAAAAATACAGTTTTAGATCTGTGGTCTGTTGAATCTGCAGATGGGGAACACTCAGATATGGAGGGCTGACTATATTTATTGAAAAAAAATCTGGGTATAACTGAACCTGAGCAATTCAAACCTGTGTCATTTAGGGTCAATTGCACACTTACATATGCATATGCATACACATATATTGATGGACTCACAGCAAATGTGTCTGTCTCTTTGCTTGATTATTACAAAACCATCTTGACTTCATTGTAGTTCCTGAGCATGCAGACTATCAAATATTTTTATGATTGCAGTATTACATTTATTAGTTAATGATCTATATAATCCATCCTTTATACCATTCTTTATATCTCTCTACTATGAAAATTATTTTATATCTTTCCTGGGATTGGAACCAAGTGGTCAGGGTTTAGAATTTCCCGTTACATAACTAGTACTCACAGTACACCTTACATGAATAGCTGAGACACATCCTTTGGTTGAGTTAGGGATGTGGTTGACCATTCCTTAGAATATGGTATCCATATATTAAGTTGACTAATAAAAAGAGTACTATTGGCAGATTCAAATATAAAATTTATTTAAGAGAAATACACATTTTTTCCTGCATTCATGATATTCAAATCCTAAAATGTGAGAAACATGCCATTGTTTTTATGTTATAATCTTTATTTTCTATAATGTTTAATATACATTTTTCAGTGGTGGTGAATTAATATTAATTTTTCATCAGCTGTTGCCAAAAATTGGTTTATAATCATTAGTTTACATATACAAATGATTTGTTTCTCTTTACATTTTAATTAATTCATTCAACTGATTTCTATTAGGAACCCATTGGGAAAAGCATATGGTTCTTTGACTAAATTGAAATTATTATCGAATTTTGTTTATAAATGAGTTAGCCAATTTAGATACATACAATGGCTTATTTGCACAATTTAATAGGCTGAGAGATGGGGAAATACTTGGTTGCTTTGCTCCTGGTCATCGCTATTGCTGTGATACACTCTATCATCCATTGGACCAATGTAGCTTTATTTGTTAATTAAAAAAATAAATATATGATGCCACTTTCATTTTTAAAAGTTTTTTTTGATAAATAGAATGGCATATGTGCTTTTTAAAAAAGAACAAAAAATGTCCTTTGCAGCAACTTCTACCCCTACCCAACATCAATTTCCATGCCTTGCTCTAAAAGAAACGGCAGCAACTATTGATATATATTTATGTTTCCCATTGTTTTCCCATGCATTTATATTTGTATGCATGTGTGGCTACTGAAAAACTTTGCAATTGTTATTTTTAATATATAAATAGAATAATGTTGTACATTACTATTTTATTGTTTGTTTTTTTAATGCTGTGTTACATAGTAATGTGATTATGTAATGACTATATAGATGCTTTGTAACTTAATTAACCATATCCTGATCACTTGGTATTTGGGTACTTACTAATCTTACACTCTTTCTAATCATACATTGTTGCATTAAATAGGCTTGCATGTAAAATTTTATGTAATTCAAGAAGTATTTCTACAGGAAAGATTTTTTAAATATTTGAACATTAAAGGTAGCAGGTGAGAAGGCGTTTTACCTTTTGAGAAATGCTGTCAGACACAACTTGTAGGAGGAGCTAGATATCACCCACATTTTATTTTGCCAATGGCTTGATTACAAATATTTTTCTGATTAAAATAAGAGTAAATATCTTACATTTTTGGCCAATTATTTTTTCCATGAACTGCTTATCCAACTTTCTGTTGAGTTGTTTATTTTTTCCTGACTGATTTGTTGAATTTCTTTCTATATTATTCTCCACCTAGCCACAATACTAAATTTGTTTATTATTAACATATGATTAGATTTTCTTCCATTAATTATAATTTTAGAACATTAATTCAACTTCTAAATGTTGAAAACTATTTTAAACATTAATTTTAAGATATGCCACAGAAGTTACATTTTATAAAATAAAACATTTAGAGAAACTATCACAATTACTTTGGTTTATAAATATGAGATTTTTTTCCATGTAATTAATATTTCAGAAATCTTTTCATTTTCACAGGAAATGAGATCAGCATAAACTAAATAATTATTTCTGAGGTATACCTTAATAAAGAAATCAGCAGTGTAGCTTCTGGGAGTTGGGAATTACAAAAATATAGAATGGATAATATTTGGGTTTTCGCCAAGGTGTTGAGAGATCATTATTTCAGGTTCTCTCTCATTTATCCTCTTCCTGGAAGTGGTATCAGTGTTATATTCTATTTCCTAAAATCAGCCAATGAAACGAAGAGGTTAAATGGTCTTGCAAAACAATCCAGGAAAAATAAAGTTTCAGTGATCCAGCAAAGTAACCTACAAATTTAATAAGCAGGCTAAATTATAGTATAAATTTTTCTTTTTTCCATCAAAGTTCTCTTTCCTACCACACTGAAAGATTTTTTAGCCACCTGCTTAGTCCCAGGGTGACTTTGTCATAGGGAGAAATACTCAGGCATGTTTTATGTTTTGTTTTGTTTTTTATATTTAAGTAAAAACCTATCCCTATTACTTTATTCCCCTAAAATTAAATAAATTACCTTTTTAATGCACAAAAGAATACAAGGTTATTCATTGCAAGTTGACATAGTACTTTGTTTACACCAGCTCCAGCAAGTAGATGGCTACCTCTATTGTTGATGAACAAGATTTCACACTGTGGTACAAACATCTGTTTTCCTTGTTGGCATTGATTCCTTCTTACTGGGCTTATTTCTCTCATTGCTCTAAGTTTCCTACCCTCTTGTATCTGGTCTTCATCTGTGGAAAAACTGGATACTTGTGACTTTATATGCCTATTTTTAAACTATAAATACAGAAATATAATGCCATGGGGAAAACATCACAGAAGTTGACCAAAGTCACGGCACATCAGAATACAAATTCTAACTTTTCTCAAAAAAAAAAAAAAAAAAAAAGACCATGAAACATGATCATGCTCAAAATCAGCTATATTAATCATTAACAAAATTCTCTTTTATTGCTCAATGATGACATGTTTTCTCCATCAGGCTAGTCTCTGGTATCACAGTTAAAGTGAACATCGTCAACCTGAGAAATGTACGATTGCTTCTGACATAATGGGTGCAGCACAACCCAGCTGGTGGTGATCCTCAAGCCTAACCAATTCCCCTTCCTGTGCCATGATGTTCACTGAACAAGTGCTGCTTCAAGCCTTGTTCTGCCTCATTTTACGCAAGGCTTAACTGACATCCCTGAATCAAGTATTTCACTGTGGGACCAGTACTAGAATCAAGATTTACCACAAATCACTTTTTCCTGGTCAAGATTCCCTCCACCATGTTTTGCTTTGTTTTCCCTTAGAATCTATCAGTCAGTCAATAAATGCTTATTGATCATCTACTTTGTGCCAAGCACCGTGGTAAAAACTGAAAATACAGAGGTCATCATAGAGCTTACAGTCTAGCTGAGAATGTAGATACCAAATAAAAGTTAACAGTTGGGATACAGCCATGCAAAGTGATGCTAGAAGCACAAATTAATAAAAGAGGGAATAAAAAAAGAAAGATTCAGAAGAGATGAGTGGTTGTCAGGGGTTAAAGAGGAAGTAGGAAATGGGTGGGAATGGTGATAAAAGGTCATATGAAAGATTCTTGTAGTGATGGATTGTATTTTGTCTCTTGTCATGTATATACAAACTCACAAATAATGAAATTACATACAAATAAACACACACATGCACACAAAAATGAGTAAACCTGGAGAAACATGAATAGGATTGAGGGATTATATCATGATTAATATCCTAGTTATGATACTGAACTATAATGTTGCAAGATAATAACATTATGGGAAACTAAATAAAGTGTACATGGGATCTCTCTGTATTGCTTTTACAACTGTATGTAAATCTATAATTATCTCAATAAAAAGTTAAATAAAAATGGAAGGAGGGGTTTACTAATATAGACTGGTGAATCAGACAATCTTCTTAAAGGAGTCATGTTTAAACTAAAGCCCAGAAGATGAGTTAGGTGGATGAGGAGAAGTGGGGGTCATGGCAATGGTATTTCAGAAAAAAGGAGTGTATTCAAAGGCCCTGAGGCAGTAAAGCCTGACAGGTTCAAGATACTAAGAAAAGTCCAGTCTGACTAAAGCAGAGAAAGCAAGAAGGGGTATCTCAATGTGAATCTCAAGAGTAAGCAAGAAGCCAGATTTTGGGGACATTGAAGTTATAATAAGTTTTCTTTTTCTTTTGTTTTTTACTTTTTTCCAAAAGCAATCTATTTTAAAAAGAGTGATATGATTAGATGAATATTTTTCTATTATCACTTTGGTTGTAGAATGAAGATTAGATAGAAGCTGGGAAAATAGTGAGTGGGAAAGAATACTTGAGAAGCTATAGCAATAGTGAAGAAGGACTACAAGTGCCAAACTAATTGATGGCAATATAGATGGAGAAAACAGATGGACTCAGGATGTATTTAGGAAATAAAGGAATGGACTTGGTAATTGATTGGATAAATTTATATCTTGCTGAGTGGATAGTAATGTTATTTACTAAAGCCAGGAACACCTGAAAAAAGGCCAGGCCAAGTGTTCAGATAGTAAGACAGAGTTTTGAAAGACTTTGGAGGGGAGGATGCCTATAACATTTTAAATAGGTCTGTGAGTAAAAGTTTGAATTTATTTTATTTTTTTAAGTCTTTTTCTGGTGGAAAATCATTCAATAGTTCTTAAACTGATGTTCTGATATATAATAATTTAGAGAATAAAAGAATCCTTTTCTCTCTTTAATATGTAGTGCCCTAAGGAGGTAACAGCTTATCACTCAAAGATACAACATGAATATGTCAACATAATAATATAATATTCATATTTACACATATACATATATACAACACATATGTACCCAAATGTACACACATAAAATTAATGTTTGCTGACAAATAAGTAGATCCCAGAAATTTCCAAGAAAAATTTGTGGTTGGTATTTTTGGGGGGATATTTATTCAGTCACATTTGAATATTTCCTATACAATTCTGTTTATTTTTTTAACAACTGTAAGGTAGTTAGTTTGTTTAATAATTCTTGTCTTGTAGAACGTAGCTCATGCAATGATCTATCACAGTAAACTTGAGTCCTTCAAGGGTTTTGTCCATTTCATATACTATCAAAACCATTAAAGCCCTTGAGAAAACTTTAAAGCAAGGGAAAATATGCTATAAATCATAGGTTACTTTGAAATGTCAACATATTTGGAGTACTGTTAAAAGTGAGAAAAGCTGAAGTTGTGGCTGTCTAAAATAAGGAAATCCTGTTATAACCAATAAAGATTGTTATAAATTCAGAAATGAAAATTAACACTGACATAACTAAGTAATACACATTGACTTTTTTAGTTTCAATATAGGAATAAGAATAAGGAAGGCATATATATGTGCAGATATACATACATATATATTTTTATCGATGAGAAAGTATATGGTCCAAACATGCTTCCTCACTGCATGTAAGGTTCATGGCATCATGTCATGTTTTTGCAAGAAGCTTTGGATTGTTTCCACATACTTCTGCTGTGTTATGCCATTTAATTAATATTATTCTCAAAATTAACTTCCTTTTAAATGATGGCCAAGGGTTATTAGAAACCATGCCAAGAATATGACCAGCTCAAGAACCTATCCCAGAAGTGGTTCTTAGAACCTGTTTTTCTTATTGCTATTCTTGATGATTCATTGACCACTTTTAATAGAATTATCTACAGATAATGGCAGAGAGGTAGATGAATGAGAGAAACATTATGTACTAGACACTAAATAGAACATAGAGAAGGAGCTGCCTTTACATTGTGAGAAGAAATATTGTATCTACAAAAAAGTGGGTTGAATGTATTAGTACAGTGAGATACAGAGAAATTCTACGTTTCTGCATTTTAAAGAATAAATTGTCATGCAGTAATCAGAAATGGAATACTGTTATTGAGAAGGATATTGAGCACTCCATGAAGCGAATGTGGCAAAATGAAAGTAGGGCAATCTCTGCCAAACGGTACATATATCCGTAGTTAGTAAATAATAATAATAAGCATTTACAACACAACACAGTTATTCCTGGCTATAACAATTCTTTCTGATGGCAGTGTATCTTCAGAGAGCTAACTTTGAGAATATACAATAGTGACACCTAAAACAACTACTTCTGCAATCTGAACTATCTAAAAGTAATTGAGCCACAAAGACAGTCTTGATTTAGTAAGAGTGTGAGTTTTTAGAGGGCTTTTTTATTTCTTCTTTCCACTAATTGATTTGGTAGATAACAAAATGGAAATTTCTGTCTTATCAGGCTTTTAAAATTATAATCATCTCTTAATTCTTCTAAATAAATTATATCCAAAGTTTTGACCAATTTTCAATATATCATACCATGGAATAGAAAGTGCTTACTTATTTGGATGGTGCTAATTTAACTTTGTAATGTATTAGGCACCAGGATGTTCTCTTAACTGAGTACAGTGTTAATAAATTGTATTTTGTCATTATGAATAAAAGCTCCACTTTAGGATTTTGTAGCAATAGTGAATAAAACATGTGCCTTTTCTTAACATTTGTTTTTCCTGTAAGTGGGAAATATACCCTGATTTTACATTGATTTACAATTAAATTATGATGAATTCAGTTTTGAGTTCAAATATTGTTTGCTTGGTCATTTGCAGCCAGAGATATTTTACTCTTTGGTAAACCTTTGGCTGTATTGCACCACTTTGATTTTACCAAACCATTTATTGGCTAAGTTGTGTTTCTATATTTTGTCCTTTAATAAATATTTATGAACTTGTCAAATACACACACATATCAAAGGTATATCAATACTTCATTGTTTCAGCTGCATTTCTTTGCCTCAGTCATAAAATATTTTTAAAACATCTATAATGAGATTGACCTTAAGATATACATTAAATAAATAATCACTACACCTTATACATAAGATATGTATGAAATTATGAAATTTTAACTGGATACATTTTTTTCACTTCGAAGGTCACATTCTCTGTCATTTCTTGCAGCTAGATATACAATGGATTTAAGGTATTCCCTATGATATACAGACAGGGAAAACTGAAATGTCCTCATAGGAATAGGGTATGCCTTCTTTGCCTTCTTCCAGCTGCTTTGCAGGTAGATATAATAGCTGGACCGACTAGAAACATCTTGGAACATGAACATCACGGAAAGCACATGTGGGGTTATCGTTATGTAGGGGGAGCTGGGATTTCTGATACTATAAAGTCCCAATTGCTATGTCCATTTTACTTAACTGGGAGAGTAATAAATGTCCATTTTTATCAATGGATTATGGTACAGGTCTTTGTAACTTGCAGCCAAACAAAATTCTAATTAATAGAACATTAGGATCTGCTAAAACAAATGCATTGAAAACATTAATGAGTGAAAGTAACTTTGTAAATAAATATAATGTTCTTATTTTCAATAGATTTAAAATGTCTGTTTATTTATACAGCTCTGGTTATTAGATTTACTGTGAAATTTCCAGCATTGGACCAATAAATCATTCTTACAGGACCACACAAAATTAAAATTAGATTGAACAGTGTTCTTTGTCTCCATATTTTTACTCACTAGACAAGACAAAAGAAGCCACTGGCACATTTATCTGCTCATCTAGAGCAGCTAAATCTAGGGAAATAAATCTAAATCTAAGAAAGATTTATTTCTACATTACAAATAAAAAGTTTAAAAACTTAACATATAATGAAAAATTATATAAAAATTTAACTGAAATTAACATATGTTATTAGGATAGACATTTAATTTGGTTATAGAGGAAAGCTGCAAATATTGAGTTGGGACACCATATTTTCTGTCTTTTGGGGTGCAGATTGACAGAAGTAAAAACATATTATAGAGAACCAAAAATTATGGAAAAGAAGAATGACAAACAGATTCCTGGGGAAATAAACTTGTTTTAGCTGGGATACATAGTACAGTACAGGGTTGGCCCCTCTGCAAGGGAACAGGGCACCTCCTAAAGCTCAGGTGCTGAGCAGGCATCTTGTAACCTCCTAGATGGGGTGAAGTATTAGGAATACCTTCCACTGCAAATTTTTATGGTTGTGGATCCCTGTATTTTGCTGGGGAGAGAAATTATCATACTAATGGTTTCTCAAGGAATCTATGATATGGAAAAAGTTAAAAAGGACCTGAATCTTCAGGGGTTTAATGACCGGTTTTAATTTTTTTCTACATTTTATCTGATATTTTACTTTCATACAAAATTCTGTACTAATGAATTTGCATTTTTTTTAAATATTTTATTTATTTATTATTAGAGAGGAGAAGGGAGGGAGAGAAGGAAACATTAATGTGTGGTTGCCTCTCACATACCCCTTACTGGGGACCTGGCCTGCAACCCAGGCATGTAACCTAGACTGGAGATCAAACTGGCAACCCTTTTGTTCACAGGTCTGCACTCAATCCACTGAGCTACATCAGCTAAGGCTGAGGTTGCATTGTTTAAATAGATGCCCAAAAGCCTGTATCTGCCATTGCTTCTGCACATGGTAAATATCCAAGTGAAGACATCCTACATTTCATACAGGTAACAACAGAGTCATATTCTTCTGTGGAACACCTAGAAACCAGTATATTGCAAATGAATTCGTAATGCCAATACAATGGAAGAATACAACGTAGCAAAACAAAACAAACCAACAAAACAAGAGACTTACAGCAAGGTTTTCAGAAAACATTACTTCTAAATCAAAATATGGTCCACCCATTCTCTTGGTTAAGGAAAGGAAGTAAAGTTTTCAGAGTATGGAAGTAGCATGATGATTGTAATGTTTCAGAACGATGGACACTGGCATGTGGAGTCCATCTGGGCACGTAAGAGAACATTGGCAGGGAGATCAGTTAAAAGATTATGATAGAAGAACAGGTAGAACTGATTAAAGCCTTATGTGGTTGGAATTTAAAAAATGAGCAGAGAGAAGAAGGTAAGGATTTGAAAAATGTTGTGAAGAACAGTACTTAGTGATGGTTAGATATAAAGGGAGGGAAAAGAGATAATTCAAAGATGCCACTGTCTTGGTGAACCTGTGTTTTTGATGAATCAGTGTGAAGTATCTTACATATAATATGAAATCTTTCACCTCAGCTAGCTATCTTGTGTATAAATTCTGCAGTTTCAAAAGTTGTATAAAAACTTGTATTTGTATTGAAATGGCTAGTGACAGAAAACTTCTCCAGGCATCATTGTACTAACTTTGAATACCACAGTTTTTGAAAGAGGTGGACTATTTTAAAAAGTTTCAGCAGTATTTATATATATTTTTCCAAGCATTTCTCTAATGGCAGTATGAAAGTTGATTCTCAGAAGTTGTGTTTCAGTCAAGTGTTTAAATATAAATTATATATATCTTCCATCCCCAAAGTAATAAGCCATGTATAAGCAAATTAAAAGCTAGCTAATATATTGCTGTATAACAAATTACCCTGTTGGGGTCCAGTTAGCAAGCACCATACAACTCTAAGAATCAGATAATAGATATTATTCTTAACTTTGCCTCATTTTTTTTCCTCTCAGGAAAGGAATAATGACATATTCATTTCTACTTTAGGTAATTTCTCTAAAAACTCAAATACCCAGAAGGAAATCTTTCTATTCCTCCTCTTAGTCAAAATTTATTTATTTCTACAGGCCAAGAAGAGTCATTATTCGTATCTAAATTTGAGTCTTGGCTGTCAGGTTTTCATTAGCATTGCACTGGAAAAAGGCAACTTAAAGTCATTCATTCTACTAATAAAATTCCTTGTAAAGCCAGTCACTAAAAGATGTAAACATGTTTCCTATTTCTGGCTCTCTCCTCCACATCCCCAGTTTCTATTGTGCCTCCTACCCATATTATCAACAAATTCCTAACATTTCTTCTACTCATCTGTTATTTCGTAAAGCATTAGTGAGAAAGTTGATGAAATTGATTTTTAACTGTAATATCAAACTAAAATAAGTTTAAAACAAGAAAGTGAGAGTTTAACAAATGCAATTAATATGATGGGCACTACAAGTGTGTTACGTATTCTGCTCCACACCATCATCATGGGTCTCTCCCATGAATCCTTTTCATTAGATGTTGTTTGTCTCATTTATGGTGCATGAAACTTTTACTATATATCATTACTCTCTTTATGAAAACCTTTACTGTATATTTTTAGTCTCTCTATGCCTTTAACATTGCTGATTTAATAATTGAGGAGGAAAAGTGACCCAAAACAGCCAATGTGTTTCCATTTGATATAATGATTTATGGGTAAGAACATAGTTTTTGCAAGATGTTTTAAAATGTGTCACAAAATATTGGTTATCCAGTTAATCATAGGTCACATTAATAATCAACTCACCATTTAGGAACATTTGTCGTTTTGAGGATATTCGGTAGAGGTTACTAGCTAGATTGTTTCATTTATTTTAACATCAATCATTCTCAGAATAAACATGGACTCCATCTTGATCTTTGTCTTTCTTAAAATTCTGGTCTAATGTCTGTTTATCGTCTGCCAAAGCAATTTTTTTAAAAAAAATTAAGAATCACTGCTAATAAGCCCCTGATATTTGATATTTGTTCATGCAGGATAGATTTGTAGGTAGATAGATGGTGATAGATAGATAGATAGATAGATAGATAGATAGATAGATAGATAGATAGATAGATAGATGATAGATAGCTAGTTGATAGATGATTGATAGATTAAATAGATAGAATAGGGCGTCAAACAATAAATTTCCTGGAACTAGGAACTATGTAGGATTTTCCTCCTCTTTCTTTCCCACATTCTTATCATATTCCTTGATACTCAAGAGTACCACCAAATGTGATAAATAATTGAATGAATGAAAAGTGAGTGAGTGGATATGCCTATCACGTTTCTTATAATCTAAGATCCTAGAGAAAAATAAGAATGCCATATATTCTGAACATGCTAGCTAAATCTGGAAGCCAATAGTTGTTTTATATAAAATGAAACCACTTACCAACTAATTACAGAACTTGAATTTCTTTATTTTTATTTTGAATCTTGGTAAGGATAGTACTTTACCTAATCCTATTAAGCTACAAATGACTGGCTATGAAGTAGAATTATATTTTTTTAAAAAAGGATTATTATCCTTTGAACATTTTAATGTTTTCCAGAGTACACTGGAATTTGTTATCTGCTTTAAATATTCAGCTAAACTTTCCATGTTATACAAAATTTCCCTTTCCACATTGCTGCAACATTTCTAGAGGAAGTCAAGTAATAACATTGATTAAATTCAAGGAAAATGAATGTCATTTTTTCTCAACTGTCCATCTGCCTATTTGTCATTTTCAGGATTTTTTAAAGCAAATCAACTGTCCTCTCAGAATCCCCACAATTTCTACATTGGCCTCTACCTGGACTGAGATCAAGGCCATAGTAATTTAAGCTCTCTCAATTTTCCTCTCTTTCCTCAAAATACTCATGATTCTTTACTTCCCCCAGACAAAGAAATAGGTGCCCCATTCTTCAATCTTTTCTACTGTAAAATTATCCAGGGATGCTCTTGAAATCTCCTCTTCTCAGACCTTGCACCATCAATTATCCCATTATCTCTGTCCTTAATCTCTCCATCTCTACCCACTCAACTCTGCCTACAAGTGCTCCTTTGTTTTAAAAATCCTAACTTAAATCTTTGATTTTTGCAACATATTGTTTTATCTCTCCTTTTTTATCACCAGTACGCACAATCTCCACTTGCTATCTTCATTTCCTCTCCACCTGCTCAATAATGACTTGCAATCTACTCCCATAATTTAATGGCTAATAGTTACTTTCTAAATGCCAATTAAGATGAAATTTTCTCAATTCTTACTCTTCTGTCTGCTGCAGCACTGAAAATAATTTGATCACCTATGAATTTTACATTCTCCAGATGGACTGCTTTATTAAGTGACCAATACTGTGTTTTATGCTTCTGAACCTTGGAATTCTTCTACTGATAATTTCCAACTGTTCAGTTTCCCTCTTTACCATGTAAGGCTCAAATGCTTTTATTGATATTTGGTGAAAATACTCTCTCACTACTCTGAAATCTCAAAGCTCTCAGTTTTAATCTCTTAACTTCCATTGTGTTATTAGTTACTTATAAATGCTACTTATATAGTGAAATGCATAGGGCTAGTAGCTTTATATCTTTTTTATTTTTGTACCAACATTGTGACAACTGAAGTCATACCAAACATCCAGGAGTGCTCTATGTTTAACCATGAAGAAGCTGCTTATTGACTGAATGATAAATGCAAATATTATTAATTGATTATCTTCTAAAATATAATCACATAATGTTCAACTTATATTTTAAGAAGTTAACCTATATCTTAAATGTCTTAATTGTTTCATGGAAAACTGTTAAGATAAAATTTGTTCAAACAAATTTGTACGTCTTTATTTTGATGCAAACTGAAGAATTCTAAGACTTTATTCACTAAATTGCCTCCTTTAGGCAAATTGTGGCTTGTCAGTTAAAACTAAAGGGCCAATACTAATAAAGAGAGTAGTTTGTAGTCTGTCTATTTGTACCACTTGTCTATGAAACTATGAGGATATAAACCTGTGTGCCAAACTGTACTATTTTGCAATTAGAAACTATGTCTGTAGTTTTCCTAACCAGCTAAGAGAATGCATATGATCAAAATGGAGTATTGTAGCCCTTTGCATTAACAATAGGCTATAACAGAGCTTTATATTTGCCTAATTAATTTAATATTGCTATGAAATGTTCTGATACATGTCCATCGTTTTATATCCATATACAAATGTAAATATAAAGGTTGACATATAGAGGATGTACTCTTCTAAATATTAATTGGTTAATATTTTAATTTATGTCAAAAATATTTATTGAGCATCTGCTACATGCAAAATTCTGCAGGTGCTTTAGGGATATAAAGATGAATTAGACAAAAATTCTGCTATTTAGGGACTCCTAATATAATGGAGAACATAAAAATATACACAAATAACTCTGATACAAGGTTGACAGTAATATATCCCATAAGAGCATTACAGATTAAATGCCATGGGAGTTCCTGAAATAATGAGGTTCTTTTCACGGCAAGAAGGAACAAGAAAGGCATCACAGAAATGTGAATCTTGAGCTCATCCTTTAACAATTGATATAATTTGGACATGAGGGAAAATATTTTAATTAAATGAAACAAAATGAGAAGAGACAAAGAGGGCATTTCAGAGTTCCTATTGTCCTGTACATGTTACAGGAAAAACAAAAACCAAAAAACCCAGAACACAAAGAAAGAAAAATGATTAACACTTGAGTGGTGATAAGGTGTTTCTCCTGGTCTGCAATGGCAGTGCGTCCATAGTCCTTACTTCCTCAAACCTGACCCAGGAGGCTTCCACTCTGCCCTGACTGTATGGCCCACTGAGCTTGTATACCTCACCAAAAGAAGAGAGAAGAATTAGAAAGTGCAGACCCTCATCTCTCTGCTGTAACCTTGTTTGGTGTAATATAAACCTGACACTGATGATTTGAGCACCCTTGTTTCAAACTTCAATTTGTCATCATTAACCCCAATATTCTAACCCAGACAAACCTTTTGAAGTCAGGCTTAAATCGTATGGGAAACAATAGAGTGAATAATCATAGTAAGGCCTGGATTAGGGTTATAACAGAGAGAATGGACTGGGGAGGATAAAGGAGAAGTAGAACAGGTGAACTTTTTGACTCATCAAATAGTTGTAATGAATGGCCAGCTCCAAGTTTGTCCCTAGCGATTCTGGCTTCTTGGTGGGATTTGTGCCCTTATAATAAGAGAAACCGGAGAGCCTTATCTCTTTTTCTCTCGATGAATAAATAAAGAACAGGTCATGTTTGCCCTCAGAAAGAGGGTGCCACCTACAAACCAAGAGAACATTTTTGGCTTCTTGATCTTGGATTTGCCCCTTCTGAAAATACCAGAAATAAATTTCTGTTAAGCCAATCAGTCTATGGTATTTAGTGATAGCACACAAGTCCCACATTAACTAACACAGTAGTTCAATAGAAATTGTGGAGTTGAAAAGTACAATAACTGAAATAAAGAAAATATTGGAGAAGTTCAACTGAAGATAAGAGCAGATGTAAAAAGTAATCAGCAAATTTTAAGATTGAACAATTGAAAGAATCTAGCATGAGGAATGAAAAGAAAAAAATGAGGAAATACAAACAAACTCTAAGACATTTGTGGGAAATTATAAAATTAAACAGTGTATAAATTATGGGAGTCCCAGAATGAGAGAAGAGAAGAAAGGAAAGAAAAAAATAAAGAAATAATAAAAAAACTTCCTGAATTTGTTTACATTAAATGTATGTATTCAAAACACGCTAAGAAATCCAAGTAGAATACACTCAAAAAGAGATCAAAATTAAGACACTTTATAATCAAAGTGTTAAAAGCCAAAGACAAATAGAAAATCTTATACATTACTGGCAAGAATATAAAATGGTTCAGTTGCTGTGAAAAACAGTCTGGCCATTCCTCTAAAAATTAAACATAGAATTACCATATGACACCAAAATAAAAAAATAGAAAACAGTTACTCAAATACATAATACATGCATGAATACATACATAGCAGTATTATTGACAATAGCCAAAAAATGAGACCAAATGCCCATCAATTTATATATAAAAATAAATTATCTCTCACAATTTATTTATCCAAATATGTATACAATGTAATATTACTCAGTCATGAACATAATTAAATACTATTACATTTTACAGCATTGATGAACTTTGAAAACATTATAAGAGAAAGAGGTCAGATACAGAAGATCACACATTGTATGATTCTATTTACATAAAATAGCTGGAAGAGGTGAATCCATAGACGCAGAACTCAGATTGATGGTTTCTGTGGTCTAGGGGCAACAGGAATAGGGGAAAATTGATTAATATGAGGAGTGTTAACTTTGGAGTGATGAAAATATTTTAGAACTTGATAGAGGAGGTGTTTGCAAAACACTGAATATACCAAATGCCAATGAAGTAACTGTTCACTTTCAATTAGTTAATTTTATGTTATGTGGATTTCACTTCAATTAATCATTTAAAAAATAGATATAGATTCATGAGCTATATTCTTAAAATGGATTTCAATCATCACCTTGCTGCAAATTGGTAAGAGCTGTTAGTGACTAAAAATATATGGTAACTCTAATCTTCACTCCATCGCTACTACCATCCTTCAACATATACTGTTAGGAAAACTGTTCTGGTACAAATAGATTCAGTCTTTGTGATTGGAACATTACAGCAAATACAACACCATATAGCAATCTGGCACCTTCTATGTATGGGTGTGTTTTAGAAAGTTCAGACTTTTCCCATAGTACAGTGACATACATAGATAATACATAATGAAAGCTAGGGTGTCACCGCAGTTCCTGATTGTTGTCTGAAAGTTTGTTTTTTTAAAATTTTGTTTGATATTCTGATACTCTAAACAAGTCAAATAAGCAGTAAGCAATTCAGATTTCTTCCAGAATTCATAGAGCTTTTTCTGAAGGTAGATTTATTACAATATATGGAATTCTGACTACCAAATATGAGATTTGTATCCTAGCTGAAATGATCCAAAATTTGCTTGAATTGTGCAAAGTCATTAATAATAAATTTAAGATCCTGTGTGTTTCTGGTTCTATTTTCATTATGATATACAGATACTTCAAAAGACTTGATCCTTGCCTTCTAGGTCTTTCTCTATTAATAAAGGATAACAAAACACCAAATATAAAATTTTATAATTAACTCTATGCTTTCATAATAACATTTAGTCAAAATTCATGACTGTTAAAGGATTTGAAAGCATATTTAATAGCATACCAGTCTTGGTAGAAAATAATGAACACAATTTTTAAGTGTAGATTTATAAAAAAAAAAGTTGCACAGGTTATACTGTCAGTTTTTCCTGGTACAAGTTCTCTGTTAGCTATATTTTAGAGTTAATAAGAAATCTATCAGATAAGACAACTCAAAAAATAAAGAGTATGAAAATGACTATGTGAAAGATATTCCCTTATTTCCTTTAACAGTGTCTTATTAATTGTTAATAAATGAATTCTGTTTATTTTATCTTTATCCCATCTGCCATTGTCTCAAAGCATTGCACTTTTTATTCCTTCTGCTTCAAATATTTTATTCACTGTCTCTCTCTATTGAATCTTTGCTCAAGTGTTCCTGACCACTCTAGCTAAAATAAAATGCCTTCAGTTCCCATCAGTTTCTGAACAGTAAACCATGCTTTTTCCTCCAAATACTTATCACTAGGTAGGGCAGGGGAGAGTAATGGGGGGAAAATGGAAACAACTGCAACTGAACAACTCTGTGTGTGTGTGTGTGTGTGTGTGTGTGTGTGAAATAATAGTAAAATACAAAAAACACAAATACTTGCCACTAACACTATATTATATACTTATATATTTATTGTTTATCTGCCCACTAAAATACATGCATCATGTAGTATCAAGGTTTGTTCTGTTCACTGTTGAATCCTCTTCACTTAGTACCTGATACAAAATAAGTACTCAATAAATACTCACTGAAAGAGTTGATAAATGACTTTTCTTTTTGAGAATTGAAATATTCTGTTTTTTTGTTCTTTTTGTTTTATAAGTAATACATTATACAAGTATACCATTATATGCCTTTAATATGTATATGTCATGATACAACTTACTATATATTTGTATGCACGCACAAACACACAGGTGCACACACCTATATACCTACTATGGAGATGTGTTCAAAACTGTTTACTGATGGTTTAGAGACCAGTGTACTAGAAGCCAATCAGATCCAAATTTGCAGATCCTTTCAGGGAGTGTAGACATCTGAGTGTACACATGCAAATCCATCAGTCTCCATCTGCAGTCATCCAGCTGGGAGCCATTTGTGGCTAAAACAAGCTATTTCCTGGATGAATTCATCACCAACTCTACCAGAATAGCATGGAATATAGATGTTTCAATGACTAAAAGAACATTAAAAAAATATGGTCATTCCTATGACTCACAAAATGTAAATGGATAGATATTGAAGAATAAATGAATTTAAAAGACAAGCCATTTCCTAGGACCAGCAGTCACAGTAATGCACTTGTTCAAATGTGTGCAAGTGTTGACCATGATCTTGTCAAGGAACATTCAGGGGAATAAGGGTGGCAGGTAACAGAATATTGACATTTCCATCTTCTAATAGTATCAATAATGGCAGAATTGTCCTATATTCAGAGGATGCTTGGACTTCATTAGACCTCACTGGTAGAATTCCTTTGTCAAGTTTTGAAATACTAAGTATCCCCTATCTCAGATACCTACACAACACCTCACTTCCTGCAACAATAGGAAACTAATAGTTTTTGCTATAAATCATGGTGGATAATATCATACCAGGAAGCTTCTTTTTAGTGGTTTTAAGTAACCAGTATAATTCCCTCTTCCCTTAAAAAATAGTAATAAGAGAAAAAATATATTCTGTGTATCAGTATTTTATTTTAAAATTAAATTATTCAATACTTTAAGTAAACTAATTGATATTCAGGCATGCCTTTTTGTGCCATATATACATATGTATATGTATACATATAGGTTATGTACCTAACATCTATAGTTGTTTATAGGCTGGCATAGATTTCTGAGTTTATCTTTCAATTTTTAAGTCATTGAATAAAAGGAAATATAGTGCTACTCTTTCCCGACACATTTAGAAACGGCTATTAATAGAAGGCATAGTGTGTCCTCTAGTCCTCACTTGAGACTGTGAGGAAAATTCCAGGAAACAAAGGCTGTTGCTTGCTCTTAGTTGGCTAGAGCTTACCCTTCATTAACTACAATGTACTTTTTCATTGTCTCCCCTTAAGCACTCTTTTTAATGTGGCATATTTTGTAGTTTGATCATCCTTAATAACTAGTTCAAATACACAATCAAGTATGTAAAACCTTCTTCTTGAAAGTATATCTTTATTATGGAAGCCATTTCTTTACTTATTAGCTATGTTGATGTGAACAACAATGACAAATTATGCCCTGATATAGTGTGTTCATAATCTTAAGTGCTAAATGATAATAAATAAAACTCTTCCCTTATGTGTTTTATATTGATAAAGGATAACCTGAAATTATCTCCAAAACCAAAGATTTAAAATTACTCATCTCTGATGAGTACCCAGAAACTATTTTAATGACAAGTAACAAAAATATTTTTCAAAGGAATTTTTTATATCAAAATATTTAATATATTTTATTTTAACAAAAATTGTACATATTCTAGATTCAGTTTCAAAATAGAACTCAGTCATGAAACATTTTATCCTTTTACATAATTCAATAAGAATATAGAAATATGTACATGAAACCTGATATCTCAGCTATTCTACATTTATTGGAGTATGATTCTTTGAAAAGTATGCCTTGGTTTTATTTATTTATTTATTTTTAGATTTTGCCCTGAAAATAGGAAATGCTATATTCATAGTTTATTCCACCATAAACCAAAGGCCATGGGATATTTTACTAGGTATTTACAGCTCTCACTTTCCTGCTTCTCGTTCAGGGGAATTTAATCTCCATCCTAGCAACCAGCAAAAGGCTTCTGGAAGAAAATACAAAACAACCCTCAACTTTATGCATACAGTGGTAATTAATACTGAGTCATTTTCATATAGGGCCCATTTGGTATTTCCTTGGATCCTTGTGAAAAATGTAAATTCCTTGGCCTGGTCCTCAGAATTTCTAGATGGGAGCCCAGCAACATGCATTTGTACGAAGCACCCAATGTTATTTAGAGAAATAGGCTTCGGGGGAAACAAAGCAAAACAAAACCAGAAAATTTAAAGCATCTGGTTGTAAAGGCAATTCTACTTAAGCCTTATTATTTTATATAAAAATAAACACAGATATTCTATGCATAGGAAGCAAATTTAGCACACATTTGAAACAGAAAACAAGAGGATTTAAGCTCCTCTGCTACTTCTTCAGTTACATCTCTAGATGCTGCAAGGACTTGTTAACTTTTTTTCACTGTGAGGTAAACTTCACAGGTATGTTTGAAAAGCACTCTAGCAGTGTCTGCTGATGGCTACTCAGTTGTATGACAGTCTAGATAAGCTGAGAAATTTCTATTGCCAGTCTCACCATGTTTGGGACTGTCTAGTCACAGAACGCAGGGAAGAAATCCACATCAACAACAACAACAAAAGTCATGCTACAGACACTACAGATAGTCAAACTAGGTGAATCACAGGCACTGTTTTTTTTCTGTCAACCTTCATTATTTTATTCAATCCTTATAATCTTTGAAGGATAGTGTTGTTTCTCTCATTCATTATAATGAAACTGAACCTGACTCTACATAACTTGTTCATGGTCACATAATAAAAAAAATATGAGATCCAACATTCAAACTCAGGAGCTTTGGAGAAGCTACTTAATAATAACAGCAACAAGAAAAATAATAACTAAAATTTATTGAAAAATGTGTTCATTTCACAAATATATATTTAGCTTCAAAGAGGTTCTCAGGACTCTTCTGAGCACTGTCCGTGCCCTGAGTCACGTAATCCTCAACAATGCCCCCAAGGCGGTGCTGTTTGCATGCTCATCTTAAAGATGTGGAAACTGAGCCAACACGAGTTGAGGAAATCTGTCTAAGATCAGAAAGCTGGGAAGTGACAGAGCTGAGAATTTTATCTGCCATGCCCAAGCACCTAAGGGTTCCTTTATACTGCTTCTCAGTGTATCGAACTTCTTTTAAGTTAAGGTGTGAGTATAATACCTAATTCATGGATCATGAGGATGAAGACAAGACAATGTACCATTTACTGAGAAGAGTACTCAGAACAAGCCTTTTCCTTAGCTTCTGGTATATGAGAACCTTGATTGTCGCCATTCCCTGAATTGCATTTCTGCCAGTGACATCTCCTCAGACTCTCCTGGAGATCAGGGGCCCAGGCCATCCCTGCTCAGTGTCCTTCCTCACAATACATCACACCATTTTTTCACCTTTAGTGAGAGACAACTGGAGTTCCTTCTCAATGTGTTTATTAGGGGTATTTTTCCCCCTCATCCCTTCACCTTTTTCAGCCAGTGCCCCCCAACTTCCCCTCCCTTCTAACAGCTGTCAGTCTGTTCTACTCTGAGGAACATTCTAAGAGAAAGCATTTCACTTTAAATTGACAAGGAATGGTATCCACTGATCACTAGATTTCAATCTTTTAACAAATATTTCTTAAGGGGTGAGACCTCAGGCAATCTTTTAGGTCACAGCAGTTTACCAATGTCAAAATCCTTTGGGAGAGATAGAAAGTTACCAGATAAGAAGTGAATAAAAATAAAATCTTGCAGAGTGGTAAGAGATGATCAAAACAAAGTGATGTGATTGAAGGTGTTTGCAGATTAGGTTTCAAGGTAGAATGAGGTCCTTAGGACCACAGTTCTGCCCCACCCAGAACTCTGCCCACACAAATGACTGGGGGCAGATATCATCTGAAGTTAATAATCAGGCAAGAGTGTCTGGAAAAAGTTAGAAAATTAATGCCACATTATTAGTCCCCATGCAGAACCACATAGACCACAGTATTTTTTTCATTGATTTAATAGAGCTGTAATAGAAAATACAAATGAAATTAATGTTGAGCATCTCTAACCTTCTCAGTCTGCATAAAGGACCTCTCCTCTGGGATTTTATTTTGAATCTTCAGGGTTCTATTAAAGGTGCTCATTTTCCTCCCTTTCTCACTAAATGGAAAGATCAGTGGGGAAAAAAATGTCCTGTGTTTTCATTGTTTTTACCTTCAGAGGACATAGTAATACAAAACAAATATTTGCTGAATGTTTTAATCATTATTCTAATAATGAAAAAATATTTTCTTAAATTACCAGTAAAATCATTGAGATCTTATACAATTCATCTACCTGAGTCTCACTGCACTCTTTCTAAAATAAGGTGTATCCATAAAATTATTTCTATGTGTAAAACTTATAGAAGAGGGTAGGTTATCTGACTTCCATAAAATAAAAGGAAGGGGCAACTTTATCTTTTAATTTTATTCAAGAAAGTAGCCAGTTGTGTCCAAAAGACTAGATTTGGAAAATGTAATTTATAAGAAGAAAAGGAGAATCAAAGGATATCAGAACTTCTGGAGAAAGGTAATGGTTAGCAAAGTAACTGATGAAAAAACTTGAAAGCAGGTCAAATTTGGCAGATACAATTCAAACTTGAGTTAAACCAATTTACTGAATAGTTTTGTACTTTAATAATCCATCTTATTTTTATATTTTAATAATGACTTTTGAAGATATTTAATAGCTGGCAACATGGAGCAGACTTAATGAATATTGCTGACTAGAGTATAGCTACATGGATGTGAGCTGCGCATACATTAGGAGCAAAATGAGAAATAGGACACATTTATAAATATCTCCATGGATCAACACAAGTCAAATAATGTTATCCAATTTGCTGAGGAATTCTTGAACAATTAAATGGAGCACTTATTACAGTAAAAGCCACCAGTTATCCACTCAAAATGTGTTTCAACTGAAGCTAAAAATCTTTTCTATATTTCTGCACTGAAGCTTGGAAAAATTTAATAGATTAGGTTTTGGTACTCAGTAAATAAAAATACTCATGCATACACACACACACATACAAATATATATATATATAAATATATATTTTCATTCAACAAACTTTAGGCTTGCAGAAAAATTACAAAATTAGTACAGAGATTTCTCATGTACAGTACTATCTATTCAGCTTTTCCTAATGATAACAACTTATATAACTATAGTATAATTCTCAAAACCAGGGAATGAGCTTTGGCATCGTATTCTTTTTTGAAATTGATTTTGAGAGAGACAGAGGAATGGGGGTGGGGAGAGAGAGAGATGTCAATTTGTTCCATTTATTTCTGCAGTTACTGGTTGCCTCTTCTATGTACCCTGACCAGAGACTGAACCCACAACCTTAGCATATGGGGATGACACTTCAACTAAATGAGCTACCTGGCTAGGGCATGGTCTAATACTCTTAAATAAATATTAGAATTTATTAAAATTTTACCAGTTTTACTTCTATTGTTCTTCTTTCTGCTCTAGGATCCGATCAGTATCCCACATTGCACTTAATTATTCCCCATCTTACTATCCTTTAATCTATGACAGTTTTCCTTCTTTCCTATCTTTGTTGATCTTTACACTTTTTATGAGTATTGATTAGTTATTTTGTAGAGTACATTTGGGGTTGCCTGATATTTTCTCATACTTAGATTGATGTCTGGAAATCTTACCACATATGCCCAGTTTCAGGCTCATCTGTTATTTTTCCCATCTTTACCTAAAGTTAAACATTTCTCCAGTTTTTGTTCCTAGAGAATGATATTTAGAAAAATACTACAATTAAGAATTGACAATGCGGAGATTTACATTAAAAATGCATATTTATCAAAACCTTATAAAACAAATTTATCTCAAATTAGATAAAGACTGTGTTTGAGTTAATATTAAATTAGTTAAATAGTAGTGAGTATATCATTTGTTTGTGCTTGAGAGCCAAGAGATTTTTACATCTAGATAATAGATTTAGGCATATTGGGCTGATCAGACAAACTAATATGAGCTTCACACTAAAACCTAATTTAATTGGGACTGAAAAAACTTTCAGGGGAGAATGATTTATTTATACACTACAGGAGTTTAGACAAAACAATATATGCATGTAAGTGTGTGCATGCATTTGCATCTGTGTGTGTAGGAAGGGTGGAGGAGCAGAGAGAACACTGAAGACTCTATGAAAAACTCAGTCAAGGAGAAAGAGTCAGAAAGAATTACCAGCCTAATTTAAAAATGTTGCAGTTATGGGAGAGAAATGAGACTTCTGATTCCAGAATGGGAGCTGAATCACGAACACTTTCCTGTTAAGCTCTTTGTGACTAAAAGAAGTGATACAAACTTTTACAATGAAATTTTCTCTATATGCTTGCAGTTTTTCACACTGAAAGTACAGGGCAGTCCAGTCTGTGCCCAAGGGCTCAGGTGACCCTCACAGGGGCAGCAGCTGTGTTGGGAGAAGGATTTGTTTCTTAATCCACATTGGTTAACTCCTGGGATCTTCCCTTAAAATGTCTGCAGGGCCTGGAGGCCTTGCTTGCACAGTATGAGGTTATGAGTTTCTGAAATTTAGACACAAATACCAAATGAATTAATTCTTACCCTCTGCCTATCAAGGTTTGAGAACCTGAGGTGACACTATTAATTAAAGGTTATGGCTCTAAGAATTAAGATATGAATTATCCAAAGTTACTGCTCTGATAATTATTCATGCTATAGTCTTGTTTGTAGATTCACCCAGTTAGAGAACCAGTTTTACAAACTGATCAAGTGAATTCCATCCATATAGCAATATGATAAGAATATTCACTGTATATACACCCTTGGGACCAATTTAATCAGATGTGCTTGCAGTTTCATTTAACAAGGTGAGTTTTCATTCACATGATTGCTTTAATTATGCTCATTTGGGCAATTATAATAATTCACATTAATATTTACATTATTTCTAAGTGCAAGAAATGAGCATACCTTACAAATATACTTTCTTTAATTTTATCATCTTCAAAGTAGCTAAACTTAGTTGATATGATAAAAAAGGAAAATATTATTTTCATCTTAAATTTCAACTGTAAGTTAAAATTTCATACTATTTGAGCATTTTAATAGTTGCCGTCTCCCTTACTAATGGGTCCTGAAATGAAATATGAAAGTATTGTATCTATATCACAAGAAAGAACACTGCAATTGACTTAAATACCTTTTTAAAATGTTTCATATTCATGATGGTTTACCTCCCACTGGCAGTTTCAAAAATTTTAGCTAAAATATAGTCTTAGGAGAGGAACAGATTAACTGTTTTGGCTTTCATAATTCCCCAAAACTGGAAGAACGCATATCTAGGGCAGTCAAAATGCAGGTGCTTATTAAATATCTTAAATTCCTATTATGTAACAAGTCTTTCTTACATATTCTTAAATCCATAAGGTTAAACTGTTATAAAATGGAATGCTGACATTGAGAGTTTGGGACTTTCCTGTATACTTTTCCTTTTATATATATATATTAATGTATGTTAATTTTAAACATATGTTATAAATCATTTTTTCCTTATATACAAACTATCTATAAAATTTAACCAAGGCTGCTAGGTTTAGTTCCCCAAACTAATTCTTAAACTTAATCATATGGACATTCGCTTTGCTGCTCCATTGCAGTTCTAGCCTAGTCAACATCTATCCATGCATTTGGTTATTTATTTAATCACTGACTCATCAAGCAAAACAGAGGACCACTGATGTGAAAAATTAAAAATCATATAAGGCAATGTTCCTAATCTAGTAAGATATATAAAACAAATGTAAAATTACTGAAATATGAAGTAATCAGTAACATCAATAGTATCCTCCAAACACTGCCCCAGATAAACACTATAAAACATTTCTGTCCTGGATTCACCTCTTATATTACTTGTTATGTGAATTTGAAAAGGTTGCCTATTTCTCACCTGCATTTTCCTTATCTGAAAATGAGAATACTATATGGGATTATGTTTATATGAAATTATCATTATATACTTATCCTAGAGAACTATGTTTTATAATGAAGTTATTTCCAACAAGTTATTTTTATAGCACTTTTGTTCTCTAGTTCATTCTTACAATAACTTTTTGGTGACTATTCATATAGTTTATATTTAACATTAGTTATTCTAACATATTTTCACAGTAAAAATAAAGAACAAATATAACAATGAAAGGAATACTGCGGGATTTCACATCCTATCAACCATGGACTAGCTTGTAAGAGATCAGCCCTATAAGCAAAAACAACTGAAAAAGCTAGAAGGAAAATCCATTTATGTTTTTAGAGAATTACCAAAAATGTGAGAAGTTGAGAGCCCACAGTCTTAGAAATATGGGTGACACAGAGGTGGACGCTTTATTTAAAACAATTTCTTTCTTGTCCTTTTTTGTCTTGAAGTACTTGCTGACTTATAAACTGTGGTGTATTGTGGATAAATAATTGACAACAATTGACAAAAGCTGTTCTGTGGGTTACATTTTGACTGCAGGCTCTCCTGACATAGAACCTCACATAATCTTTTTCTTTCTTAATGAATTAAATGTACATATGTACATATACACAATGGAATACTACGCAGCAGAAAGAAAAAAAGAAGTACTAAACTTTGCGACAGCATGGATGGAACTGGAGAGCATCATGCTAAGCGAAATAAGCCAGAGGGCGAAAGACAAATACCATATGATCTCACCTATAAGCGGAACCTAACCAACAATGCAAAGAAGCAAGGAAAATATGACCAGCAACACTGAAAGGAAAAGAAATCAACAGAGACAAGAGGGAAGGCGGGGCAGGGAAAGGGAAGGGAAGGGGAAAGTCAAGGAACATATAGCAAGGACTCATGGACAAAACCAAAGGGGAAGAGCTGAGGGAGGGAAGGTGGGAGGGGGCAAGGGAAAGAGGTGTGGGGAAGGCAGAGACAAATGTATTTAAAAAGTAAATAAATTAATAAAAAAAAATAAATGTACATAACATTCTCCATACCCTTCACAGCCATATTTTGGTGGTTGTTGTTCATTTTATTATAGTTATTATGTGGGTATGAAGTGAGAGTTCATTGTTTTTGATTCTCACATTTCCCTAATAATTGATGATGTTGAGCATTTATTTTATTTACCATTTATATATTTTCTTTAGAGAAATGTCTAATGAAGTCTTTTGCTCCTTTTTGTCTTTCTGATGTTGTGTTGTGGGAGTTTCATATATTGTAGATACTAAATTCCTATAATAAAATTCAGACAAAAATAGCTTGACAGGATCAAAAAACAAACACCTAGAAAAAAAATCTTATTGAACTACACATTTATGTTTTATGTACTTTTGTAGGTAAATTATAGTTTAAGTAAAAATAAATAAGTTAATAAAAACATTTGCATATTTGTGCCATAAATGTGGAATTATCATGATTTCCTGTTTTCTTTATATTTGAGATACTTGCTATTTAAATATATAATAAAAAATGTCTGAATTCTATAAATCAAATTTCTTCATGTTCCTAAAAGCCACGATGCTCTTAGATTCAATATCATTCTCTCTTAGTTATTACAAACTTGAAGTAAGGTAGTTTCTTTTTCTAAAATTTCCATTTTTGCTACACAATCACATAACCCATTACTACACTAATCATTTCTTGATGTTCAAAAATCATGAAGGATTAGCTGTTCTCTTCAACAATTATTTTTCTTCTCAAACAATTGACCTTGGAAAAAGGCAACTCAAAAATATAGTGGATACCGTCTTTTAGCAGGCTGATTTTTTTTCCTAGGAGATAGTCAGATAGTTATTATTATATTTTTATTGAAGTCTAATTATTATTATATTTTAGTAACTATATGTTAACCTATTTTAATTTTACTTTTTATTGTAGTAATCCTTTTGAAAAATAAATCAAAACACAACCTCTTTCTCAGGGTTTAGTTTTCCCATTCAAGATTTACACATAATTAGAAATATATTCATAATTTCTTATGACCATATCATTTTTTTTACCATATAATTTTATTCTCTATGGTTCAGGAGAACTAGAAATGGGTAATTATAAATTTAAAAATCATGTTTAACATTGCAGATGTATACACAGGGGAGCATCAGCTTTCTCAAGTTAGACATGTTATGTTCATATTTGACCATGACCATTTGTTTTTACTAGTACAACTGATCCCTCAACATTGAATTTGAGGTACTAATGAACACTAAAATGTGACTTTTAGAAATAAAGAATAAAGATTTAGGTCAAAAATGGAAAAATACAGTTTTGAATTTGGGATTCATCAATAAATAGATGAGAGAGTTGTAGAAAGAGATGAATTTGCTGAGACTATACAGAGAACATAGTAATGGCAGGGCCTTAAATTTGCACTGGATTTTAAAGAACTTTAAGTATTCCAAGTGTTGAACACATTATCTCTATTGATGGTGCCAACATCCTCAGAATTAACAAAGAAAATATAAAAATGCCCATTCTATAACTGTAGAAACTATTGAGAGATTTAGTTACACTTACTATAAATGTTTAAAGCATGGTCCAAGACTAGAATTCTTAATTTCTCATTCTTAGTCTACTTCTCCTTGAGAATTGTGAATAAGTATACTTCAGCCTAGGAGGAAAATCCAATTAAAGAAGACAGAGTGGAGAGAGACAGGAGATCACACCATGCTGGTAAGCCAAGGGAGTTCAGTGTCTGAGGTGGCGGTAATAAGAATGCCAATTGCTGGAGAGAGGTCAGGTCTTTGTCAACTTGTAGCCCTATTTAAATATTTTCTCATATTTATCACTGTTGTTGTTATTCCATGAACACACTACAGTCCAGTAGGTAATTATGAGCACAGGCTAACACCTGGAAAATAAATGCAGAAGGCTTCCAAGGTCTTATTGGAGCCATTTTCTGAATACAAAATAGTAAGACTCAAATGAAGTTCTTCATGCACTGTGATGATAAGCTATTAAAAGAAATGCAACCAGGAGTTTTCAAACTAACCATCTATTGAACAAAATCAACACTCCCATTCAATTCTATGCCCACTCCTCCAAGTCATAGCCTATGCTCATCAACGAACTGGACATAAGTCAGCAAATCATACTATATCTCACTGCCAAGTTAAAAACACTTAGCATGTCTCCACAGTGTGTCCAGGAATTTGATTTAGAGAAAAAAAAAAAAAACCAAGGATTTTTTGACTTTCTCTCTTTAGGTTAGCTGTATTTAAAAAAAAACAAACACAGTAAATCATAAAATCTCATATTAATCTGGTCCTTCTCTGGAAAGTACTTCAGAGTATCACTTAGGATATAAAAATAAAATTTAAAAGCTGGTTGCCTATTGATTAGAGAGATTTCTAAAACAAATGGAATACTTATATCCACATCCCTCACTTATTTACCCAAATGCTAACTTTATTTATTTGAGTTAAGTTTAAAAATGTCAAAGACTTTTAAACTTCGTCCCTTCATAGTCTTTGATGTTGTCATGAGAGGTCAAGTTTGTGTCCATGAAAAATTGCAACTATGACATAGCGAGATTGTTAGAAAAGATCCTGGATCCTCAACAACATTCCTGAGTTGTCAAACCAGCCATACATCCTCATCAAAAAGCCATGAAAAGAAATGAGAAATTGGTACTTGGAGAAACATGGGAGGATCTTACAGATTATGTTGAGCAAAATAAGTCAGATACAAAAGAATAGATACTTCATATTTCCTTATATCTGAAATTCTAATAAAAGCCAAAATAATCAAATAACCAAAACAGTGGTTGCCTCTGGAGGTAGGGGCATGACTGAGAAGTAATAAAAGGAAAACATTTTGGAAGAGAAAATGTTCTCTTCTGTAAAACATTATACACAAGTATATCCATTTCTCAAAATTGTACTGCTAAGATCTATGCATTTCGGTGTGTGTAATTTTTACCTTAGAAATTGTGAAAACAGTAACAAATCAAGGGTGGAAGTTAGAGAGTGGGTGGAGGTATAGATGTATCAAGAATGGCAGAACTGCTGAAAATGGATGACATGTGTGTGGAGATTCATGAGCTCCTTTTCTTTTATACATCTTTGAAGTTTTCCAAAATTATAAATTTAAAAAATACAAATACAAATTAAAATATAATTAAAAGTATTAAATAACATTTTTAAATTATCCAAAAGCAATTATTCATTCTATCTTTAACACTTTTTTCCTGATTAACTTCCTTGAAAATAAATAATGGGCTACTAGACAGACCAAAAATAAACAAAAAACAAACAAAAAAATTCCATGGTGTTACTTCTCACATTGACATAAGATTGATATGGGACCATAGGTATACAACTGAATCACTCAGGAGTTCCCCACTTCCCAGCTGTACCAAGCATCCACACTTGTCCATCATACAGCAACAGCGGAATCAAAGTCACTTCCATATTTCACACTCATGTTTATGTGTGATTTTGACCAATGATTTATCATTTAGTATCAACGGAGATCAGTACCAATTATGAAATCTGGAATTTCAATGATTTGCAAACATTGAGTGGTTTATCATTTATAATTTGGAGAGGTGCTAAAGGAAGAGGTTCTGATCCTAATCTGTCAACAAAAGTGTGCTGGTCACAAGAATAAACGTTTTATTTTCAATCAAGAAGTGGTTAGAAAAACTATCTTACCCAATACATTTACCGCAAGAATTAGGAGCAACTTCTATTTTAAAAATACCACATCTTTGCAATGTTAAATATCACCTGAAAATCCTGACCTGAAATTTTTTCCTTAATAAGATTTTTTTCATACCTATATATATTTCTTCCTAACATATGTGACCATTCCTCTGTAAAAGCCCTGCTCCATTTGTGAGTCTTAATCACTTTAATTGACATCATGCACACCTGTGAGGAGGTGCCGTGCCTCAGGCCAGCTGGTCTATGCATTTACTTCTATTAGAATCACCAGGCAAACTTAGACACCCCAGCGTCCAATATGCACTCTATGAAATCGGAATCTCTGGAGTTGGGATAAGCTCCCAAAGATGATCTCAATGAACAACCTAAGTGGAGAACCAGCAGCTTAGAGCTTCTGCTGTGCTCTGTGCCACTTTCCCCTTTACTAAAAAGAAATGATGTTTCATTTTGTTGTTGTTTGCCATGACAATAATATTATTATTTCATTAACAAGATGCTTGTTTCTTGAGACACATATAAAAGAACAGAGAGAGGAAGTGAAAAGTTGTTATGATTATTGTCTAAGGAGCAATTAAGATGATGAGACATGTCATTTTACACTCTTAGTATAATACCAATATGTTTTGAGGCTGGAGGGGTGAATAGAAAAGTAAATACAGTATTTGCACTGCTAATATCATTGTATTTCTAAATTACTTCTTACCCAGAAAATCCCTGGGAATCTCATTAGATTTCTGCATCATTTTTCTTCTATTTTTTCCTCTATGTCTATCTCCCTACACTTTATTTTGTTAATGTCCATACCAATCATAATCAGAATAAAAAAAACTGAGAAATATTTGTAACAATATAAAATATTACCAATACTTTTTCATGAATTGGAATTAAGGAGATTCTCTAAGTTTCCAAAAGTTAATGGGTAGAGGACATGAAATGACAATTTGAAGCAAAAGAAATACAGGCACCTAGTCATCAAATGGCAGAGGAAATCTCTCTCCACAATTGCTTTTAAATCAAATCCATATGCTATCTTTTTCCCTACAAAAACTTTAAAAAATAAATACATAAATCCTAATATGGTATTGGTGAAACTATCACTCTTAGGCATCTTGGATGTTGAGTTGTAAGCTGTCATACTCCTGCGGAAAGCAGTTGGCAATACATATTAGGGAATTTTTAAAGCTCATACTTTTGACCCATTAGTTCTACCTTGGAAGCCTCTCCTAAGAATCCACTTTAAATATGAAGAATATTAACCAAAATATTTATACCTAATTATCTATATCTGCAAAAATAAAAGGTGGCATGCTATTAATAGAATAGGAATGACCACCCTATGGGTTATTTTTTCAAGCCAACATCCATGCATAGCCATACACTATTTCCTCCCAGTATTAGACTTGAATTAGACTCTTTCAGCTTGAATTCTGTCTTACCTCTCTATTTTTTAATTCCTATAAATTTTCTGAGTTGATGAATTTATTTGACTAATTCATTTGAAGGCACATAGGCTTCAGACCAAATACGTTTTTTCTGCTTTTGTGTCTATCTTTTACAAGAGCACCATTCCAACAGAAATGTGTCTATTAATTTAAATCTCCTCTTAACTAACCAGGAAGTTCATTAATGGTGAGGACATCATCTCACTCATTTTCATATTTGTTGGAACTTTGTGGTTTCAACAAAATGTTGAATAAACAATACAACTATGAGCAAATGGAATTTGTTTTTGTTCAATGAAATGCTTTCTCTGTGTACACAAAAAGTTAGAAACAACAAACCTGAACATGGTGGTTTCCAGAATAATGTCATCCAGCCCTTTTAATTTTCATCTCATATTTATTGGCATCCAGAGTGCTTGACCGCTTGAATTTCTCCCAGAAATATTCCTGCTTTTAAATGCCAAAGAGCATGATTGTTACCATTTTATGTTTCTCAAAATTCTAAGAGAAACATCAAGTCAAGTAAGACTCAGACATTGACAAGAGAAGGCAGAGTTTATTTAAGTCAGTAAAGCATGAGCTGACATTTAATAAACTGGCATCACCCTGATAAGAGGTCAACACAAAGGTCCATAGCAAGGTGCAAGAAAAAAAAAAAGTAAATCTCTTAGAACATATTCAGTTATGAGGCAATGTTATTTACACTTAATATGAAGATTGATACTTGGTAGAAATAAGCAGCCCTTTTTTGTGTTACCATTCCCAATTCTGAGTCTCAGTTAACATTTTGCTCAACAGACACTAGCTATAGCATAGTTGGAACATACAGCCAATTTCTGTTATAAGCACATTGCTTATTTAATGGATTTGATTATCATGTGGCACAAATTTTAGCCCCATATTCACTGTGATGTAGTGATTTTCTTTTATAATTATATTCATTCTCTGAGTTTTACAGTAGAGAAGTCTCCTCTTAAGTAAAGGTTTACAGCCATTGTATTTTTTTTCATTTTAAGAGCAGAGTACCCTGACAGATTATCTTAAACCTCCCAGATGTCAATTCTATATGGCATTTGATTCATGGGCTACCAGCAAGTTGGGATGCAAATGTAGGGCTAGTTTTTTCTGTGGATTTTTTTTGGTATGTGTTTCTGTTTTTGGAGGTTTTTTTTTTTAATGTCTTGATACTTCAGGTATCAAAATGTGATTTCTACTAAAATATTGAAAATGGAAATGCATTTTCTTTGCTTCTTGCCAGTGATGTTTCTTTATATGAAATTATCATCATGAACTTAATTTCATGAAATATAAAGGAGAAAGGAAGCTCTCCTCACATGAAAAGAAAGCTAAAATAGGGACAACAGAAACCTCAATTTTCTTTTTATATTGAATTATGTACATATATCAAGCACCTTATAAAACACAATGAAACTATCTGTGCCTATTTTCATCCATATTATATATGAAATTAGAAAATGTGACATAAGGGGAGGAAAAAAATAAGGTATCAATCTGATAAGAAAACAACTCAGAGCCAAACAAATATCCTGAATGATGTTATAACACATTTTTCCCCTGCAGAATAAAAGAGTTCTTCAGCTGTGCGCATCTCCACTACCAGTTGGGGAAAAAAAAAAAAAAGAGCAGCAAAAGAGGTCTAGTTCAGAAAGATAATTCCTGTTAGCATACCTCGCAATATGCTGCCTTTAAAGATAAACATGTTTACCATCCAAGTTTAAACTGTAATTGAAAGTGTATGTCAATTCTAAAGAATCATCAGAAAAGCAAAAGGGTTGATGTAACTTCTTTAATCTGAAAACCATCAGTTCTTAAACCAATATCTTATACTTTACAAAATATTTAATAGGTTTATTGGCTTAGATAGGAACACTGTAGTACATAAATCAAAAAAAAAGTTTTCTTAAAACTGAACTATATTTAATTGTTCATTAAATTATATGATAATCTTGGAGCATATTCACCACAATGCAGCTCCCAAAAAGAACTCAATAAAAACCTAAACAGAATTAAATGTCAAACTTCTAGTTTTAAAATGACAAAATTAAGGCATTTCTAAAATTGCTTTCTGCACTTAGAAGTCATAAAAGTGAAATTAAGGAGAATCAGAGCAGAAACACTCTTTTATGAAATTCAGGGACATCTAAAATTCAGAATTGCAATCTACTTAAAAAAAATTAAAGTAAATGGAGAAGTGGTTAGCACAGAGAACTCTGCAATGATTCCAAAATTCCCACCGCCAATAAAAGACTGTCCATTGAGCTTTTTAAGTGTATCACTTCTAATCACACATACACAAATTAAATTTCACAAAATATTTAAGAAAATTTCTTAAGATAGCTGAAACCAAAACAAGCCAAAAAGGAAAACTTGAAAAAAAAAAAACCTATCATAATACACAGAGCAGAAGAAAATGTCAATACCACAAAAAATATTATTTTCACAGAAATAAAAGAAAAAAAGACAGCCTTCGTGAATTAAGGACTAAGTACTATGAAAAGAAACTAGAGAACAAAAGAACTCTTGGAAATTTAAAATATTATAACTGGAATTAAATCAATATAAAGTTTGAAAGATAAAATGAGGAAATCTCTAAAATTTAACAATGAAAAAAAAAGGAAGGAACTAGAAAATTGGCTAGTGTAGGATCAAGAACAGGCAAAAATAAGCAACTAATGAAAGCCCCCAAAACATACAATGTAGATAATGAGGGACAGGAATTTTTTTAAAGTAATGTAAATGTATTTTCCAAGATTGAAGGCATGCGCTTCTATATTGAAAAGACTAGTCATAACCACAACCTCAATAAGCTTAAACAAAACCTAGGCAATGAAAAAGAATTATAACCACAAGTTACTGTGTATCATAATTTATCAAGTTTGACTATGTCCTAAATGACTGTCAGATCTACTTACTTTCTCTTAAACCACCATCATTTCTATCCTAGAATATTCTGTTTTTCCTCTAATTAGGCTTTTGGTCTCCAGCTGGCCTGGAATCCACTTTCCACCAGCTAGTCTAAATAATCCTCTACAAATGCAAATCCTTTCATCTCCTCATTGCCTCAGGGTAGTGTACCAATTCCTTAATGAGACTCTGCATGATGTGCCCCCATTTAACACTTTTTTGCTTTATTTTGCACCACTCTCTAAACGCCATCTCTCTCCTCTTAGTTGTAGTTGGCAGTTAGACAATCATGAGCAGAGTAGGAATGATAGGCCAGATATGAAATGTTACCCTGGGTGCCTAGCAATAGACAATTGAAGGTGAGACCTTATCCCCAAGGTAACTTTTCCTTATATCACTGGTCATGCAGTTTAGACTCCCTAACCTTTCATATTGCTGGTCCTGTGGTTCAGACCCTACACTGACCTTTCCTCCCCTGGTAAGTCACACAATGGCACTAAAGAACAGCTTCACATTATTTCCATACAGGCCCTTGTAAGATCATTCCCTTAAACATTAATCCCTCAGAACAACGAGGTTATAACTGGCCTCAAATAATCTTGGGAACAAAATCTCGAATCTGTTGACCACAAAGACAGTTTTGGTCAAATTAAAGATAACATCTAGGCCTGTTTTGTTTCAGCTCTGGACCCAGAAAAGAACCAAGGCCAGGCAAGGATGATGTCACAGCTGACATCAGGACAGATGTGATGGCTAATGACCCCCTGCCCTGGCACTGAGCAATAAATGGAGACCTTGACCCTGAAAGAATGCACCTGGAAAGCTGAGGAATATTCTATTGAGATCTTCCCCTAAAATCCCTACCCCTAAAAGCTCTTAGGACTGAGGACCCAGCCCCCTCTTTCCCTCTCTTGAGCATACTGACTCCTTTCCACATCCCCTTCTTTCCCCAGGTCAGCTTCCTATCTCTGGAACATGCCTATACCCTTCCCCCTCTCCTTACTCCAGGCACATTTTGTTTTTTGACCTTAATTTCTCCTAAGCTTCAAGGTCCCTTCTTTTGCTTCTAACTTGTTTCCTGAGCTCATGCAGCCCGGCTGGCTCATTTGTTCTACAGCTCACTTTTTCTACATCGGTGACTTGCTAAATAAACTTTTGCTTGTATTTGAGTCTTGACTCTGAATTCTTTCTTAGCCAGAACTCAAGTACTGAGGTTGCTGAACCAACGTCCAACCGCCAGTAACATTATGGTGCTGTTTCATCACCAAAAATAATCACACCTTTGTCTTAATTATCCAGAATGACTAAATTTTCATTAGGTCTTACATTGAGTAATTTTTCTCCTTTTCCACTCTAATCCTTTCACACATGATCTTCCCTTAACTAGAATATACTTTTCACTTTTCCTCTCCTCCTAACTTTGTCCCAATGATCTCAGCTTTAATACTATTTTCTCTGGAAGATGTATCTGCCTAGTCTTGGTTAGGTAGATGTTTTATTTGACATTGAATTTACCCCTTGGATTTTTATTGTCTTTTGCTTGTTTATATTTCCCAATGGACTATCCACCTAGAAGGAAGTTTACTTATTTTACTGTTAACGTGTCCAGTGTATAGAACAATACAAAACACTTAGTAAACACTTAAAAACCACTTGCTGAATTAAGAAATACACAAATGAAAAAATGTTCATGGAACTCAAATAATGGAATCAAAGCAATATAATTGCCAATGGGTAGAGTAGGGTAACTAGTCTGAAAAACTTTCACTGTGCTCCTTCATTTTTCCATAATATTGACTCAAACACTCTTATCCTGTGGATTAACACATATTCTTCAACTAGTAATTGGACACTCATAAGAGTTCCTTGCCTTCACCTTGAGTCCAACTTGAACAAAACTACAAATGTAACATTTCCCTTCAGATTGGCTCTTTTCTCTAAATTATTTTCACATTTTCTATTTTCATATATCAAAATAGAAAATGTGAAAATAATTTAGGAATTCTTTTTTTGCTGTTTGTATAGATACTTAGTAATATCTTCCCCATGTTTTCTTTGAAATATCTCTCAGATTCACCCAGCTTCATATCTCCTTCCACACCTCTAAGACAGACTTTCCAGTGTTTATTAGCTTCATGACTCCTTCACATATTCATGATGGGTGGTGCTGAAAAGTTCACACCCTTTCTCATTTATAAGTTAATGTATTCCTGTTACATGGAAACTTCTGCTGTCTGACTTGAGAAGACTTCCATAATCTTACATTGACTTCCTTCTCTTAGTTACATACTTTGTCATATAATGCAAAATAAAGCCTTACAGGAAATTTCATATTGACACTGAGTAAATTCAATTTTCAATATACTTTGCTTCTTTTGTTTTCAGATTTACTTCTGAATAAATGCTTTTCTGTCTTCAAAATTCAATTCTACCAGCTCTTCCAAACTTATCAATAATTAACTATGAAAGTTTTGCAGGTCTTCTCCATGTCGAGCCTGAGTCTCTAGTTTAGTTTAGTGGTCTTTAAAATAAAGTCTACAGCATATTTCTTTGCTTGAAAATTTGCTTTTCGCTTCCTCTTTCCAAAATAGTAAAAGTGAGCATATTCTTTGCCAATAAAAATGATAAATGAAATTGAAGTTTAAAAAGTCTTAAAATAGCACTGAAAACTTTCATTAAGTAATCATTGTAGCTATCACAACACAGGATAAATGGGAAGTGCTGAAACATTTACAAAAGTAAACATAGTTTTTATTTTATTTTTAGTAATGTAAATGAAAGATATTTTCTAGAAAGAGAGAAACAAGTTGCTTTTTTGTAGATACAGAAAATTTCTAACATTATAATAGAAGCATTAATAACCAAGACTGTAATTCTGGTTTTATAATCAGAATAATATTTAGTTTTACATTTAATTTTTTATCAACTGTGACACAACTTATTCAGAAAGAAAAAAGATTATTTGGCAGTACTATATGATTATTTGCAGATAAGCTCAGTCAAGATAATAACTATTTTCTTGACTTAGCCAATCCATGCATAATATTCTTCATTGAGACAGGAACACTTGCCTATTTAAATATAGCAGATCCTCAAATAATATCACTTTATACAACATTATTTTTATAATGCAGCCACTGCTTGTGTGGAGTTTGCACATTCTACCTGGTCTACATTGGTTTTCTCTGCTTAATCCAATTTCCTCCAACATCCTGAAGATGTGCATGTTAGGTGGATCGATGTGTCTAAATTGTCCCATTCTGAGTCAGTGTGGGGATGGCTGTGAATGTGCCCTGGAATGGAAGGGCATCCTGCCTAGGGTGGGTTCCTACCTTGTACCCTTAGCTGCTTGGATAGGCTCTGGCCACTCTGAACCCTGAACTAGAATAAGTGAGTTGGAAAATAAATCTTATTTATTTTTATTCACCTTTCTAAGTGCATTTCAGTGTTTTCAGTCTAAGTATTTTAGGTCTCTGTTTAGAAGTTTAATGATGTTTTTGTGACCAGAAATGTGTAGTAGGAACATAATTCTTTTTTATATCAGTTAGCCTATGGTGAGGCACACACACACACACACACACACACATTCTTACACAGATTTACATTTTTCTAGAAGAAAGAGATTAAGGAGTTTATTGAGTAGTAAAGGAAACTCAACTTGCTAAACCATCCCAGTCCTAAGCGCTTAACAAGATGCTAGAGGACAGAGACAAGGTAATGATCAGTATTGATTGAAAGATGTAGGGAAGAAAGTGTCACAAGATAAGGCTGGACAAACTGGCAGAGAGACTATTCATGAATAGGCTCATCAAAAAATAAGGGAGGAAGGGGTTAAATTTTAAAATTATGTGTCACAGAAAAATATTGAAGTAACAAATATTGAACAGAGTGCAATGATGATTAAATGTATATATTGAAAGATCACTGACAGTAACATAAAGAATGGTTTTAAGGTAAGAACAAAGGAGAGATGATTAATAAATTGACAACTGCAGTATTTCAGGGAGAGATGTCAAGGGCCTGATTGCAAGAATTGGCAGCCAAGAGAGAAAAGATGAAATGGGTGAGTTAGAAATTCAAGGAGCATACTTGACAACTGATGATTAATTAGATGTGAGGAAAAAGTGCTTATGATTTGTCATACATTGTTCTTAGAGGTGTACAGATATGAAATAATAAATATTAATCCATTAATCATTCACAATATCTATATAAGGTAGCTTCTAATAATACCATCTTTATTATACAGATGAATAAATAGTAGTATTATTAGACTTAAATAACTATTCCAACATAATGTTATGCAGTCAATAAATGGTGAACCCAGAATTACCAACCAAGGCAGTCTAACACCACTGTGTATAAATTTTACCACTATAGTCTTTCCCACACACCACTCTAATGACTCTGAACTGCTACAGTGATGTCAAGATTACAACATAGCTAAGTGTTTGACAAGAGCTACAACTAATCCAATATTGGAAATGCAAGAGAAGCTCAATTGAAAGGTGAGACCCAAAGTGATGGCGAGGATATGGAGGAAGGGGAATCCTTTTACACTGCTGGTGGGAATGCAGATTGGTGTAGCCACTGTGGAAAGCAGTATGGAGTCACCTCACAAATTTAAAATAGAAATCTTTTATGACTCCACTATTCCATTTCTGGGAATTTATCTGAAGAAACTTGAAACACCAATTTGAAGAAATATAAGCAACTCTATGTTCATTGTGGCATTATTTACAATAGCTAAAATTTGGAAGCAGCCCAAGTACCCATCAGAAGATGAATACATAAGGCAACTGTGGTACATTTACACAATGGAATACTAGTCAGCCACAAAGAAGAAAATGTTACCCTTTACAATGGCATGGATGGACGTAGAGAATATTATGCTAAGTAAAATACTTGTAAGCCAGTCAGAGAAAGATAAATTCTATATGATCCCACTCACATATGGAATCTAATGAACAAACTGAACTAACAAGCAAAATAGAGACAAACTCATAGAGACCGAGCAGGCTGACAGCTCTGGATGGGTGGGTATGGAGTGGAGGGATGCAGCAAAAAGGAGAATGGATTCCTGAACGTGGACAACAGTGCCATGATTTTGGGGGGAGTTGTAGGGGGAGTTGGAAGAGAGTATAAGGGAAAAAATGTTAATGGAAAAAAATACAGTTAAAAAAATAAAAATGGAAAAGAAATTAAAAACAAAAGAAAGGCAAGACCCAGACACCAATTTAGAGTTCAAATTTGAAATAATATATGATAATACATCCAAATTGAGACATTTAATAACAGGAGTTTAGAGAAGAAAAAAGGGATCCAGATGCAAATTCCAAATATTATTGGCAAATCTACAATAGAGGGTATCTAAGTGGTTTCCTAAAAAAAAAAGAATCCCAAGACTTTTGGGTTGTCCTGTGTAACGATATGCATAGATTTTTCTAGGATAATTCTTTTAAATATGTGTTTGTAAAATAAGCAGACATTGACTGGCAGTCGTAAAAAATATGGCAATCTTGGTCCTTTAAAATAAATCTGAAAACTATATAGTCGAGGAGAAAAACACACCATCTATAGCTTTTCTTTTGGTATTATTACCTTAGGTTTTATCACCCTACAAAAAGAAAACCATGAAGAAATCGAACCAGACAAACAAAATCACTTCTTCCTGACCTACCCTGCTGCTAGTTAGTAAAATCATATCTTCCAAACCTTTAAGGCATTTTCCTACTTCTCCATATTGACTCCTTAGTTCAAGTCAAGGGACTGAAACAGAGTTAAACTGATAATCATACAGAGTCTGGGAAGAAAAATAAAATATCCATACTGGGAAACAAATCTTCAGACAATCAGGAATTATTTCTACAAAATCTTCCATTGGTAAAAGCAATTGTTTAGTATTACAAGCATCAAAGTTTCCTTGAGTAAGGAACTGAGGCTTAATGAACATTTACTGCCCTGGCCAGTGTGGCTCAATGGATTGAGTGCTGGTCTGTGAATTGAAAGTTCACTCGTTCAATTCCCAGTCAGGGCACATGCCTGGTTTGCAGGCCAGGCCTCCAGGTGGGAGCATGCAAGAGGCAACTGGTCAATGTACCTCTCACACAGCAGACATTTCTCTCACCCTTGTTCTCCTTCCTTTCCTCTTTCTCAAAACAAGTAAATAAAATCTTTAAAAAAAAATAACAACATTAAGTTCTATATCCTGGGCAAGTTATCGGTGACATTATAAGCCTACTCATGTGGCCTCTGTTGATTGCAAGTTTTCATCTTATACTGAAAGAGTAGTTCGTATGATCTCTAATGTTCCTTCTGGCTGTGAATCTCTATGAATATTTAATGATGACATTGTCTCAACAGGAGCTAGTGTATCTTTTAACAATCTTATATCCTATCAATATTTATAAAAATGTTTTGTGACTTCACGGACCAAGGATGTTTAATACTTAGAGAAATTTACAATTCTATTTTGCACACTGTATTTTAAGATAAATAGCAAAAATTACAAAGGATGAAGCAAATCTAGAGGACATTTATTCAAAAGGATGACAAGTGTTTTTATTTTTGTTGGTAGTATATTCATTTTACTTTTTCTATCAATATTGAACATTCTAATTATGGGCCTTTTAATTTGAAAAAATGTAGTTTCTGAGATTAATTAGTTGAAGGGAACAGACTGGCTAAAAGAACAGAACACGTAATTTTATTTTTCTGAATATTGAAACAAAAATATGAGAACATTGCAAGTGATTGATAACGAGTATTAATCATTTTCCCTGTAGTGTGTGCAATTTTCACTGCTAGGAGAACATCTTGAACTCCACTGGAAACGTTAAATTTGCTTTGTGAACTGAAGAAAAAACTACATTTAGCAAGTTTGTTCAAAGTGGTTAAATTCTGGTTTCAGAGGTAATTAGTGAGATGACTTTCTGAGTATCAGGATGCTTGCCAATTTTTTCTCTCTAGAAAAGCAACCCATTCCATTTTTAGGCAACTCTGAATGGTGAAAAGGTTGTGCTCATCTAGGACTGCACTATGGTTTCAAGTGATTTCTGTGGGTTGTTCCAAGTTCTACATCTGAAAGTATATGAACTTTGTATATGATTTCTTTAAAACATACCTTTTCAGGTGTTTCTAAAGACTTTCAACTGTTAACACTGTTCGGATTATACTTTTGTCAATATCTCTGTTTCAAATGTGACTTCTAAAACCAAAAAATATATACAGGGTCTGGCACAAATAATGTCCCTTTTTATTACAAAATCTTTTATGACAAAATCATAACTATGTAGTTCTTTAACATAACAATATCACACTCAAGTCCACCATATGATATTTTAGGTGAAATATTCAAATTAAAACTATAAATTATTATACCCATATTATTACCCTACCAACCACACTCAAGCAGGCATTACTTCTGCCAAACCCTATATTTCTGAATAATAAATCAACTCAGATAGAATGAGAATTTCTATCTCTTTTTCTCAATAGAGCATAAAGAGTTATTATTATTGTTTTTTGGTAGCCATACCACAACCTTATTGACTTATGCCAAATATAAAATTTGTGTTAAATCAAGTATCCTTTATTGTATCTGTGAAGATTTTGTTTGAATCTAGTAATGATCTCCATATTTACCCTGAAGATGATCATAATTTCAATTGGCTGGTCATGCTGACACAACCTTCCTTTGTTTAAGCCTGACTTACTCCTTGCAGGTTGGTATTTTCTTCTCAACAACTTCCAGAAGAACTTCAAGCAGCTATTGTCTCTCCTACCAATACTATGAATCAACATTTTAATCTATATCTTACTTAAAATGTTATCATAAAACATTTTGTTAAATACTTCATTAAAAACAATAAAGAATCCTAGAAAACAAATAATATTTGGCATCAGATTAAATTAATTGATTTTGGATCCTTATAATGACTTTTTATTTTTTAAGTAAACACAAGCAATCACTGGACATGAGAAAGCAACTATGGATCTATTATGCCATCTGTTACCTAATTCCTTTTTGTCTTCCTTTGAAATTTAGAAAAAAATATTCCACCTATAATTTTCTGGTGCCTCCACTCCAACTGCCTCGTTTCTGCATGAATGCCAAGACTTATTTTACTACCACAGATTTTTCTTGCACTTTCCACCTAAAATTAAAATGAACTGTTTCTCTGCTTTTCAGTGTGCTCGTATTTTTATGAAGCCTTGTCAATGTACCAGACAAGTACGGACAAGCAAAGACACGATGCTGTGGTTCTGTGCTCCCTCCCTTTCCAAACTTCCAGAGCAAGATTCAGTTCTATCTCCCAACAAAATCACTAATGTCGTCATGCTACACAATTTCTGATTAGCTCTAAAACAGTTCAATTAAAGAATATTATACCTACATATCCCCAGTATCTAATGAGCAACTTTAAAAGCTCTACTTTGATTTTAGGACACTTAACAACCTTGCTTCATTTGAGACTTTAAAATTCAGATCACCATTTTAAAATTTTTGAGAAAAGCCAAATTTGTTCTAAATTTTCAACCTTATATCCTTATTGCTCTTTCCTGGGAGAGGCAGGAGACAGGACTCTGAGTTTCTGAGTTTGCCTTTCTAATTGTTTTTTCATTTTGTTTTTAAAGATATTATTTAAAAATGTAAATTTAATCATTGCTTCCTCTATTTAAAATACCAGCAGCTCCTAAATACAGTTTTCAACCACACCAGATTGTAAGAGATGAAGTATGCTTGTTTCATAGCCCTAGAGCTTACTAGAGTGTACTATGGTAGGCCTGCAATCAATATTTGTTGAATAAAATAAATGCACAATAACTGAATTATGAAAACATACTATTACATTTTCTCTTGGCCTATTGTTTATCCTGACATTTTCTGTATTTTTTTTCTAAAGCATCAAGTTTATTACAATATTTGAAAGAACAAAATACTTTACTAAGAAACACCACAAACATGGGAGAACAAGAAGAGTAGGGGAGGGGAAAAGGACCCTGGAAAAAACAGCCTAGCCTCTGAATAAAAACCACGCTCCTTCCCATGGTCCTCAAGCTTTGTCTGGCCTCCCTCTGCAGCCACATCTCCTGCCGTCCTCACGCTAGCTTACTAAGATTGGACATCATGAAAAATGCCAAGTTCTTTCACAGTTAAGCTTTTTATTTTTGTTGATCCCCCTGACTGAAGCACTCTTCCTCCAGTAAAGTCTGACTAATGTAAAGAAAAAGCCCACGTGAGAATGATACCAGCACAGAGGGAAGTAAGCAATGCTGAAGTCAGAAGGGATGATTCCTGGTGACATCATAGGGCAGACTCTCAGCTGCATGAGAAGGAAGACGTCTCTCTGCTTTACCCACTGCTGTGCCTTCGTGTCTGGAATTATGCTTTTCCCTGTGGAGCTCCCTTCATTATTGTTGGATAGTCTCATAATAAAGTCCACGTTTTATATTACATCACTACACACATCAGAAACTAGAGAATGCTATCCCCAATTCTGTGCAGGGAAGATGAAAAACAGAGTATCTAATACATCATTCTGGAGCATCAAGTTTATTACAAAATTTGGAAAAATCAAATACTTTAATAAGAATGCCCAGAAATGTGGGAGAAAAAAGAGCAGGGGAGGGGACAAATGTCCTGAGAAATACACTCCAATCCCTGAATCTTCATTCAGATGGGGGCTGAGGGGTGTGCCTGCCATTAGGTATGCCTCTCCTCAACTCACAGGGGGCTCCAGGCCTCCTTCCAAGCACAGCAGGTATTTTGGATATGATGCTTCTGAAGGACATGGAGATGCTGGATACTCTCCTGAGATGAATCCCATGAAGAGAATACCACAGCAGTTTGTACACCTGCATCATCCACTGGACCAAGTCCTCTCACCCAGGGGTCCTTGCACACACAGCATGTATTTCTGGCACTGCTCTCAGCCATAGCTGTTTGTGTTCAGCCTCCAGTTGACTTGCCACATCATGTGTCTTGCTTCCCAGGAGCTAAGCACCTTCAAGTTCAGCATTCAAAATACAGAGAGTGCAGCTTGACCTCCCCAGAGTCTTGGACCATCCACAAGTTTAACAATTATATTGGCTTGACTCTTGTCTTTTTGAGGTGCAGCTTGTATGGCCTATAGCATATGAGTCTTAAAAGAAAACTGTACGACCTTCTTAGCCAACCCCTACCAGCCAAGCCTATGTCCCGAGGAATACACTGGGGCCCCACTATCATGCCACCCAGCATGGAGGGTGTTTTTGTTGTTGGTTCCTTCTGGGGCTCCACCATGGCTGCTGCTGCTGTTGATGATGATGATGATGATGATGAAGGGAGCCCTTAGGGCCATGCTGGAGGAGTGGGCTGGAGGCAGCAGTCTTCTACTCCAGGCTGGGTCGGGGAATGGCCCTCCTTGACTCCAAGCTGGGTAGGAGGTCCTCTTTGACTACAGGCTGGCTGGGGAACCAGCAGGCTCTTTGATCTTCTGCCCTGATGGCTGAATCGCATAGATGGGGAAGAACTGCTATTTTTTTTTTTTTTTTTTACATTTCTGGTTGTTGCAATTGTAAGGAGAATTATTTTAAAACACTTAACATTCTAATTGTTGGAAATTCAAAAATTCTAATAGTTTCTTACTTGATTGTCTTGAACTTTCTAAATAGACAATCATATAATTTGGAGGTATTATTGTTTCATTTCTGATATTTATACCTGAAATCTTTCCCTATTTTGTATTTTTATTGGCTAGGACAGCCAGTAAAATTTTGAAAATTATGAGTAAGAAACTTCTTTGTTTTGTTTTTGACTTTTAGAAAGGGCTTATCATACTAAATTATTAAATGTGATTAAATATGGTAGATAGTCTTTATCAGGTTAAGGACGTTTTCTTTTATTCCTAGAAAACAGGAAGCTCAAGAGTTTTCAATTGTAATGTACTCAAATTATTAATATTTTTCTCTATGGTTTGTACATTTTGCGTACTGCTTGGGAAATCATTTCTTTTTTAAAAAATTCTATTTTAATTTATTTTTTCAAATACATTTGTCTCGGCCTACCCCCCACCACTTTCCCTTGCCCCCTCCCTCCTTCTCTCCCTCAGCTCTTCCCCTTTGGTTTTGTCCATGAGTCATTGCTATATGTTCCTTGACTTTCCCCTTCCCTTCCTTTTCCCGGACCCCGCTCCCTACTTCCCTCTTGTCTCTGTTGATTTCTTTTCCTTTCAGTGTTGCTGGTCTTATTTTCCTTGCATCTTTGTATTGTTGGTTAGGTTCCGCTTATAGGTGAGATCATATGGTATTTGTCTTTCACCCCCCGGCTTATTTCACTTAGCATAATGCTCTCCAGTTCCATCCATGCTGTCGCGAAGTTTAGTAGTTCTTTTTTTCTTTCTGCTGCGTGGTATTCCATTGTGTATATGTACCATGATTTTTTTGATCCAATCATCTACTGATGGGCATTTAGGTTGCTTCCAACACTTGGCTATTGTAAATTGTGCTGCTATGAACATTGGGGTGCATAGGTTCTTTTGTATTGGCATTTTGGTATTCTTAGGGTATAGTCCCAGCAGGAGAATCGCTGGATCAAAAGGCAGTTCCATTTTCAGCTTTTTGAGGATATTCCACACTGCTTTCCACAGTGGCTGCACCAGTCTGCATTCCCACCAACAGTGGACTAGGGTTCCCTTTTCTCCACAGCCTCGCCAGCACCTGTTGTTTGTGGATCTGTTTATGATGGCCATTCTCACCGGTGTGAGGTGGTACCTCATGGTGGTTTTGATCTGCATTTCTCTGATGGCTAGTGATGCTGAGCATCCTTTCAAATGCCTCTGGGCCCTCTGTATCTCCTCCTTGGAAAAGCGTCTGCCCAGGTCCTTTGCCCATTTTTTGATTGGATCATCTGTCTTCTTGGAGTGGAGTCGAGTGAGTTCTTTATATATCTTGGAGATCAAACCTCTATCTGATGTATCATTAGAAAATACATTTTCCCATATGGTTGGCTCTCTCTTCATTTTGCTGATGTTTTCTTTTGCTGTGCAGAAGCTTCTTATATTGATGAGGTCCCACTTGTTTATTCTTTCCTTTATGTCCCTTGCTTTAGGAGACATAGCAGTGAAAAAATTGCGGCGTGGGATATGTGAGAGTTTCCTGCCAATGTTCTCCTCTAGGACTTTGATGGTGTTGCAACTTATATTCAGGTCTTTTATCCACTTGAGTTTATTTTTCTGTATGGTGTCAGCTGATGATCTAATTTCAATTTTTTGCATGTAGCCATCCAGCTCTCCCAACACCATTTGTTGAAGAGGCTATTATTGCTCCATTTTATGTTTCTGCCCCCTTTGTCAAATATTAGATGTCCATAGAGACCTGGGCTTATTTCTGGGCTTTCTATTCTGTTCCACTGGTCTATGGGTCTGTTCTTGTGCCAGTACCAGATTGTTTTGAATATAGTAGCTTTGTAGTAGAGTTTGATGTCTGGTATTGTGATCCCTCCTACTTTGTTTTTCTTTTTCAAAATTGCTGAGACTATTTGGGATCGTTTATATTTCCATATAAATTTTTCAACTATCTGTTCTATTTCTGTGAAATATGTCATTGGTATCTTAATTGGGATTGCGTTGAATCTATAAATTGCTTTGGGTAGTATGGACATTTTGATGATATTAATTCTTCCAATCCATGAGTACGGTATATGCTTCCATTTATTTGTGTCTTCCTTAATTTCTTTTTTCAATGTTGTATAGTTTTCTGCATACAGGTCTTTTACCTCTTTGGTTAAATTTATTCCTAGGTAAGTTATTTTTCTTCTTGCTATATCGAATGGTATTTTTTTTCTGATTTCTTCTTCTTCTATTGCATTGTTGGTGTACAAAAACTCCTTTGATTTCTGAATGTTGAATTTGTATCCTGCTGTTTAGCCAAATTCACTTATTAGGTTGAGGAGTTTTTTGGTAGAGTCGACAGGGTTTTCTATGTACATTCTCATGTCATCTGCAAACAATGATAGCTTTACTTCCTCCTTTCCTATTTGGATGCCTTTTATCTCTTTCTCTTGTCTGACCGCTGTGGCTAGGACTTCCAATAAGATGTTGAAAAGAAGCAGTGAGAGCGGACATCCTTGTCATGTACCCGATCTTAGTGGGAAAGCTTTCAGTTTTTGCTCGTTGAGTATGATATTGGCTGTAGGTTTTTCATATATGGCCTTTATTATGTTGAGGAATGCCCCATTTATTCCCATTTTGCTGAGTGTTTTGATCATAAATGGATGCTGTACCTTATCGAATGCTTTTTCTGCGTCTATCGAGATGATCATGTGGTTTTTGTCGTTTCGTTTATTTATGTGATGTATCACGTTTACTGATTTGTGTATATTGAACCATCCCTGCAACCTTGGGATGAATCCCACTTGATGGTGGTGGATAATCTTTTTTAATGTATTGCTGGATGCGGTTTGCCAATATTTTGTTGAGGATTTTAGCATCTGTGTTCATCAGCAAAATTGGCCTGTAGTTTTCTTTCTTTGTAGGGTCTTTATCTGGTTTGGGATCAGGGTGATGCTGGCCTCCTAGAAAGAGCCTAGGACTCTTCCGTCCTCTTGGATTTTTTTGGAATAGTCTGAGAAGGACAGGGGTTAGCTCTTCCTTAAATGTTTTGTAAAATTCTCCTGTGAAACCATCCGGCCCTGGGCTTTTGTGTGCTGGCAGTTTCTTGATGACTGCTTCAATTTCCCCAGCTGTTATCGGTCTGTTCAAGCTTTCAGTTTCTTCCTCCTTCAGTGTTGGAAGATTATACTTTTCTAAAAATTTGTCCATTTCGGAAGGAACTGGAGAGCATCATGCTAAGCGAAATAAGCCACGGGGCGAAAGACAAGTACCATATGATCTCACCTATAAGCGGAACCTAACCAAAAATGCAAAGAAGCAAGGAAAATATGACCAGCAACACTGAAAGGAAAAGAAATCAACAGAGACAAGAGGGAAGGAGGGGGGGGGCAGGGAAAGGGAAGGGAAGGGGCAAGTCAAGGAACATATAGCAAGGACTCATGGACAAAACCAAAGGGGAAGAGCTGAGGGAGGGAAGGTGGGAGGGGGCAAGGGAAAGAGGTGTGGGGAAGGCAGAGACAAATGTATTTAAAAAGTAAATAAATCAATAAAAAAAAAAAGAAAAAAATAAATAAATAAAAATTTGTCCATTTTATCAAGATATTCAAATTTCTTGGCATATACTTGTTCATAGTAGTTTCTGACGATCCTTTGTATTTCTGTGGTATCAGTTGTTATTTCTCCTCTTTCATTTCTGATATCATTAATTTGGGTCCTCTCCCTTTTATTCTTGATGAGTCTGCTTAAAGGCTTGTCAATTTTATTTATCTTTTCAAAGAACAAGCTTCTGGATTGGTTGATCCTCTGAATTGTTCTTTTCGTCTCTATGTCATTCAGTTCTGCTCTAATCTTGGCTATTTCCTTCCTTCTACTTGCTCTGGGGTTATTTGTTGTTGTTTCTTCAGTTCTTGAAGTTGTAGTGTTAGGTCTTTTATTTGAAATGTTTCTATCTTTTTTAGGTAAGCCTGTATTGCTATGAACTTCCCTCTCAGGACTGCCTTCACTGTGTCCCGTAGTTTTGGGACTGTTGTCTGTTCCTTTTCATTTGTTTCCAGAAATTTTTTTATTTCTTCTCTTATCTCATTATTGACCCATTCATTGTTTACAAGTCTACTGTTCAGTCTCCATGAGTTTGCAAGTTTTTGAAGTTTCTCTTTGAGGTTGATTTCCAGTTTCAAGCCCTTCTGGTCTGAGAAAAAGTTTGGTATTATCTCAATTTTCCTGAATTTGCTGAGGCTTGGTTTGTGTCCTATCATGTGGTCTGTCTTTGAAAAACTGCCATGAGCATTGGAAAAGAATGTGTATTTTTCTTCTCTGGGATGTAAAGTTCTATATATGTCAGTTAAGTCTCTTTGATTCAATGTGTCATTCAGTGCCACACTATGTTTATTAATGTTTTGTTTGGAAGATCTGTCCATTTTTGACAGTGGGGTGTTGAAATCCCCTACTATCAGTGTGTTGCTGTCTATATCTTTTTTAAAGTCGTCCAACAATTTCCTTATAAACTTGGGGGCTCCTATATTGGGGGCATATAGGTTTACAATGTTGATGTCTTCTTGATAAATTCTTCCTTTAAGTATTATAAAGTGCCCCTCTGGGTCTTTTTTTATGGCCTTTGTTTTGAAATCTACTTTGTCTGATACAAGTATGGCAACCCCAGTCTTTTTTCTTGCCCATTTCCTTGGAATATTTTTTTCCATCCCTTTACTTTCAATCTGTGTAGGTCTCTTGCTCTGAGGTGGGTCTCTTGTAGGCAGCATATGTGTGGCTCATGTTTTCTTATCCATTCAACTCCCCTGTGTCTTTTGATTGGGGCATTTAGTCCATTCACATTGAGAAATATTACTGATAGAAACTTACTCATCTTTTCTCTTTGTACCTGTGTTTTTCTCTCTCTCATTCTTTTCCTTCATCTGCTTAAACCAGTCCCCTTAGCATATCTTGGAGTGCTGGTTTGGTAGAGATGTATTCTTTTAGCCTTCTCTTGTCTGGGAAACTCCGTATTTCCCCTTCTATTTTAATGGAGAGCCTAGCTGGGTAGAGCAGCCTTGGCTGTAGGCCCTTGCTTTTCATGACTTGGAATATTTGTTGCCATTCCCTTCTGGCTTGTAGTGTTTCTGTTGAGAAGTCAGCTCCTAGGCATATCGGGGCCCCCTTGTCACTTTCTCCTTCTCCCTTGCTGCCTTGAGGATTCTCTCTTTGTCTTTGATAGTTGCCATTTTAATGATGATGTGTCTTGGAGTGGACCTCTGTGAGTCCCTCTTGAGTGGGGTCCTCTGTGCCTCCTGGATCCATGAGAGCCTTTCTCTCCTCAAATTAGGGAAATTTTCCATCAATACTTTTTCGAGGAGGTTCTCTATCCCTTGCTCCTCTTCTTCTCCTGGTATCCCTATTATACGGATATTATTGCGTTTCAGGCTGTCCTGCATTTTTCTAAGTGCCTCTTCATTCTTTTTGAGTCTTTTTTCCATTTCTTGTTCTTTCTGGGAGCTTTTTTCTACCTTATCTTCCATCTCACTGATTCGCTACTCAGCTTCATCCAGCCTGTTTTGGATTCCTTCTACTGTGTTCTTCAATTCAGAAATGGTATTCTTCATATCCTCTTGTGTCTTCTTGATAGTTTCTATGTCTTTTTCCAGGCTGATATAGTTTGCTGTAAGATCCTGATAGTTTCTCTGCAGTTTCTCCTAGTTCTCTTTGAGCTGGCTGAGCTCATTGAGTTTCCTTAGAACTATTGTTTTGAATTCAATATCTGATAGTTCCCTTGCCTCTATTTCATTTAGCTCTCTCTTAGGGGATTCCCCTTTTCCTCTCATTTGGGGGGAACTTCTTTTTCTTCCCATTTTTGTGAGAGTCTGTTAAGTATATTTGTCCTTTACTTTTCTTACTCGGCCTGCCTCTGATGATGTCAGTTGTTGACCCTATATGACCTTGGGTAGTTTGTTTGAGCCTTCCAGGAGTCTACTGTCTGTGTCTGACTCCTGCTTGGGGCAGCTCTGTGACCCCTTCGATCAGGGCTGGGCTATTTTTGGGGTCTCTCTGCACTCTCAGGCGGGCTCCTTGAGCGCGCTCCCCGCGAGGCAAGATCCCCCGCCTGTCTGGGCTCGCAAGTGCTTGCCTCAGACCAGGGGCTTCTTCGCAACCTCGCGTACTCATCTGGCCCCCCTGGCCAGCGAGCTCCCCAGCACTGATCAGTTTAGGGTCTTCTATTGTGTGCTTTCCCCACTTTGGCTCCTTGGGTGCGTTGCTTGCCTTTGCCAAATGGGGACCACGGAAATGGGAGGAAGTCATCTCCAGGACTCTCTGGTTAATCCTGTCTCCAGTCTCTCCTCCAGGGACTCTGGGCAGCTCTGTGACCCCTTCTGCCCGGGATCTGCTAATTTTGTGGGCCGCTCTGCAATCGCCAGCGGGAGGGTCAATTTACACCTGCCCTTGCTGCTCTGTGCACTCCCTCGCAGGCCATATGGGTGCCAATCTGTGGGAGGCCTTGCTGGCCTGTGCAAGCGTTCGCCAGCCCACGCGGGTCACACACAGGTTTGCCAACCCTCGCTGGTCACTCAGCGCAAGTGTGCGCACCTGTACTGGGTGTTTTTGGGGTGTCTATGTGTGCTTTTCGGCTTTTGGCTCTTTGGGGATGTGGCCTCTTCCCATGCAATGGAGACTACAGCAAGGAGAAGGAGTCGGGACTCCCCGGTTCCTCCTCCCGTTCCTTCCTCAATGCCTCCATCTCCAGTCTCTCCACAAGGCTCTCCCAGCCAGTCTGCACTCAGTCCCCCAGCTCACATGCTCAAGCTGTGTGCCGAGCGCACAAAAGGCAGATTAATTGATTCCCTTATGCCTGAGCGAGATGGTAGCTGCAGAGTGGGAGGTGCATTATCACCAGGGCTCCACTGGCTGCCGTGTCAGTTCTCTTCACAGTTTTTCTCACCAGTCTTTTCCCAGGCACCAGCCCACCCTGCTGCTGCCTCTACCCAGAGATCAAGGAGGGTGGCTGCCACTGCAATTTTTGCATTGGCTCTTTAAATGTCTCTTTGCATCCCCAGCCACCTGTCTCTGGCAGAGAGTGCCCCTAAGCTTTTCGGGGTTGTGTTTTGTCTGTATTTTCTTGGTTTTAGCTGCTGTAGTTTAGGGGCCCCTGTTTATGATTCAGACCCCGTTCTTCTTGGGGGAAGCTAACTGGCCATTTCAATGTCCCTCTGGTGCTAGTGCCCGTGGGCACCCAGCCCCTCCTCTCGAGCCTCTACCACACTTCTCACCCGTTGGGATGTGTGAGAGTCGAATCCACTGTCTGCGGCTCCAAGGCTCCTCTCCCACTATCGTTCCATTGTTTTCTAGGTGATTACTCCACTATTTAGTCGCAATTCCAGTTTGGTCTTGGTAAGAGGTCAGCATGACTCCCATTCACTCCTCCGCCATCTTCTCCAAGAACTGCTATTAGGGTCCGCATTGGGGCAGGGCCTTACCCTGATGGCATAGCCCTGTAGTTAGGATCAGATATGTGCCTATCACTTTGTTGTATGTTTTTGCTGTTACTGACTCCTGGATCAAATCTTACTCAAATTCCAGGTTCTTCATCATTCCTGTTTCCTGGAAGTCCATATTGCCAAGGCTGACTGGCTAGGTAAGGTCTGAGTTTCTCTCCTGCCATGTTGAGCCTTGGGCCCTTCATTACATCTTCCAGTGTTCTTCTTTGGCCGGGGTTGAGTGTCATTTTTTTTTTTTTTACAGTTTTTGACTGTCTATAGACATTAAGTATGGCACATGGAAGTGCGTACTGAGTATCTGTTACTTCAGTTTCTAAAAGTCCTCACCCACAGATGGCAGAGTCTCCATCACCGTCTGGTAAAGAGCTACCCCCAGGCTCCATACATCAACTCCAAGGTCATCATAAATTTGTACAGGAAGAGCTCCAGGGCTATATTAGAGAGAGTGCCACAGAATGTGATCAGCTTACGGCCAATATATTCACTACTGAGGCCAAAATCTGCAGGTTTTATATTCAGCTCAGTAACTATATGTCCTCTGGTGTCAGGTCCCTATGGACAATGCTCCTCTGGTGGCAGTGCTGTACCACTGATAAAAGCTGCTGGAACAGGACTCGGGCTTCCTTCTCTATCATGCAACCTTTGTCTTCCAGGTAATCAAATAAGCTGCCTCTACTCATATGCTCCATAAAGAGGAATAATGTTCCCTGGGTGGCAATCACCTCAAATAATTTTATATTTTAGTGATTCAGGCCCTTCACACAATGGACTTCTCAAAAAAGTCCAGACTACCCCCACCAGTTAATGATTTTGACAGCCACCTCTGTCCTGGTTAGACTCTTTGCTGGTCCAACCTCACCTTGGCAGAGATTCCTGGGCAAATGGTGTTTAGGAGCTCTCAATGGCCATCATGGGACTCCTTGTCAGCAGAGATGGCTACAAGGTCGTTAGACACAGTGACTTGTTAACTGCATTAATTGACAATACCAATTATCAATGTTAACTATGTTAATAGATAATGATTACTATACTAACTATACCAATACAACTATACTAACAGTAGTAATAATGCTAACAAAACTAATAAACAAGATTGTCTATAGTAACTATACTGATACTAACAATATGAACTAAAGAAATTCTAAAAGTTAAGGGATTAAGCAAAAAGAGCTAACAAACAAACAAACAAACAAAACCCTTCAGAGACATGGACAGGACATATTATGGTGATTACCTGAGGGAAAGAGGGGTGGGGTAGGTGAGAGAGGGTAAAAGGGGAATAAATGGTGATGAAAGAAGATTTCACTTGGAGGGGTGAACACACAGTACAGTATATAGGTGGTGTATTATAGAATTGTACGTCTAAAACCAATATAATTTTATTAACCAATGTTCCCTAATAAAGTCAACACATTTTTGAAAAAATGAAAGAAAGACAAAAAATTTAAAAATGAGTAGAGAACAAAGAAAAGAAAATTGAGAAAAAATTTAAAAAGAGAAAATAGAAAAATGAGAAAGATAACAATAAAAACAATAGGAAGGAAAAAATGAGTAAAGAAATAAAAAAGATACAAAATTAAAAAAAAAAGAGAGAGAGAGAGAGAAAAGCTAACTAGCCCAAGTCCTTCAGGTCACTACAAATCAGCTCCCTGCCAGGGCAGTCTGTAGGAGCTGCTTGCAATTCCATCATAATGGCACCTTAGGAGGTCAGAGCAAGAAATGGATCATTCACCATGAGGATAAACCAAAGAGGTTTTTCTCACTTTTTGGTTTCAAGACACTTTTATTCTGGGGTGGATGGGGTGGGGGAACCAAGCCCCAAAGAGCTTTTTGCTTATGAGGGATATTACAGATTGATCTTTATTAGCAATAAAAATCTAAAATGGAGAGAAAGAAAGAAAGAAAGAAAGAGAGAGGAAGGGAGGAAGAAAATAACAGGAAAGAAAGAAAAATCTGGTTATTCTCATGCTCCAGGTCTCAGTTCAAATATCATCTGCTCAGAGAGGGGGTTCCCTGATCTCTCTGTCCTTACCTACCTCACCCAGCTCATCACATTTGTCATCATGGTAGCACTGACCACAGGGTATCTGATTCTTGTTTCCTGTGTCTGTCTTTCCCATAAAAGAAGCACATGACTGTAGTGTTCCCTGCATCTAGCACAATGAATGGCAACAAAGTAAATTTTAATAAATATTTGCTGGCTAGATTAATAGAAGAGTTTTGAAAAGAAGATATGGCCAATCACTTATTTAATCAAAATGATACACAAAAATCTTAAAAAACAATCAGGTTATGTCCTCACTCTGCTTTTGTGGCAGATGAAATAAGAAAGAGGAAGGCTGAAGTCTGGGTTTCCAGGTATGCGGATGCTCGGTGAGGCTTAGGAAAAGCCAACTGGTAGGAGCCCATTTGTTTCTCCAGAAGTACTTGCCAAAGGATGCAAGGAATTTGGATCTCCAATGGCGCTGCAAGGTAATTTTTACACTTTAACTATCCATTTACAGATTACAAAAAAGACCTCTCAAGTGAACTTCAGTAGGCCATTTAGGTAAATTTCTGTGTTACTTAAATGGAACATCTCTATGGGGAGAAGTAATGTTGAAGCTTGTTAATTTACATTTGCAAAAACAATTTGAAATCTCTGGATGAAAAGAATTTCTGCAGAGGTACAAAGAAAGGGTAAGGTAATATGTTGCATAAGATTCTACTCTTGTATGGAGGTAGAGAAAAGGTAGGCAGGTTTGAGGACACTTAGGGGGAGCCTCTGGTACATTATAGCTAATTTTTGTTTTAAATTTGAAAGTACACAGAAAGAATATTTGGATGTATATGTCCTTTATACTCTGTACAGGTGTTTTCACCAGTAGGTGAAACAAAAGTGGCTTTAGAGAAGTTTCATTTTTATTATTTTCTCAACAGTTTGACACATTTTCTAGAGCTGCCTATTATTTTTTTAATTCATTATATCTTATATTTTAAATCCAACGTTTATCTCAAAATGATACATCCTGAAACATTTCCCTTTTTATCCATGAAAAGCTTTTAAAAACTCATTTTAACCTTTTCTCCCTTTAGGTTTAATATGTTTACCTAAACTCACTAGAGACTATTTCAAGTTTGCATTTCATTGGGTCTCTTTAGAAGCGATTGACCTTGTAGTGAACTTACTGGGTAGCAGATTAATGTATTACATTTTGAAAATATAAAGAAAGAAAACTGTTTTAAACAGTATTCAGTCATCTGTGCATACTTAGAGTCAGATTTCTATAAGAAGATTCCTAAATTCCAAGAAAACATACTGGATGATAACACTGCATAAAGGCATAACTGTCAGTTGATCAAAGCATTCCGCTTCTTTACCATATCTATACATTAACTCATGCAATATTGTTTATGAGTTTGGTGTGTTTATGTACATGCAATAGATTTACATGTACTCTCATGAAACAGGTCTAGATTTTCCTAAATTTTTTCGATTTTTCTATAGTTTGTATTATTTCTAAAGAATTGTTATTCACTGCAAAAAAGCAAAACTGAATGTATTGATACAGGACAGCTATGCAAAAATATCTACTGTCAAATAACTCAATATATAGTATTAAATGCCATATAGACCGTTTTTCAACTATGATATTAAAAAGACCTGGAAAAACCAATTAACTCGCCTTAACAATCTTAAATGATTTATGTTTATTGCCACAAAATAGATTTGCTGAAGCAATTGAATCAATTCTAATGATTACTATTGTAATCACTCCATCCTGTCAAAGATAGTCCCTTCAATCAAATTCTATCTTGAAATTGTCAGTGACTTCTTTACACATATAGAAGTACTCTATTAACAATATGATTTGAAAAAGTAAATTAAAAAAAAAAAGAATTTCCAAGAATAAATGAAATCTTACATGGAAAAAAAAAACAAAAAAAAACCAATATGATTTGTTTTTTATGTCCTAAAGTTTTTCATGGTATTTAATAAACACTATATAATTTAAAAAGCACTATGTGCATATTATTATACAAAATTGCAGAATATAGAAAAGTATAAATAAAAATGAGTCAAACTGATATAATATAATAGCCTAAAAGTAAAATGCATAATAATGAGATATCTTTTAAAGAGTTCATGTTTTTTCTAACTTCCTCCACTTCTATTTCTTAATTACTCCTCTGGATAATCCTATGAGATATTTTATAGTCCTCATTTGACCAAAGAAAACAAATTCATGGAAAATAATAACATCCAAAATCTGTCAGTTTCAGAACTGAGAGCAGAAAATACCTTTGAAGTGAATCTCTCTCCTTTACTTCTAACATTTTATTCTACAGTAACTGCTAGTTTTTAAGAAAATAATCTATTTGTCATCAAATCATTTTACTAGCATAAAGTCACCAGAAAATAAAAAATAGACACATTTTCAAACAATATTTTTAAATTTGTGGTAGTAGAAATAATTTGGTAGGCTGAAAATCTAGGAAGCAGGAATCAGAAGATTAGAATTTTAGTCTCAGTTATATAACATCTAGGAAAATCAGCATGTAATTAAAAAAAATTAAATTGATTTGAGAGAGAGAGAAGGAGAGAAAGAAACATTCATTTGTTGTTCCACTTATTGGTCTGGTATGTGCCCTTACCAGGGTTTGAAACACGACCTTGGTGTATCAGAATGACACTCTAACCAACTGAACTACCTGGCTAGGGCAAAAGTCATTTCGTAACTTTGAAAACAGAAACAAAGTTAAATGTAGATTAGCCCTGCTTCCTCAAAAACAAAAAGTAACCACTTTCAAATCTTCCAAAGTCCTTCAGATAAAGGAGTTGTCCAAGCATAGTTGATCTAAACACAGCTGCCCAGGCATTCCTGGCCTAAGAGGATATTGCCAATGATAGGCATTAGAACCTTTATTCGTTGTTAATGTTTTTCATATGTAAGACATTGTATTAAGTGATTTATATGCATTATTTCAATACTCAGAAAACTCTTTATTTCTATAAAATGGAAAACTGAGACTTGGGTTAAGTAACTAGCCCATTCTTAGCAAGTAGAGAAGTCTGGATTTAAACTGTGCTCTTTGTCTCTAACTACACCAAAAGATTGAGCAGCTCAATGGGTACTGTATTAATTTTCCTATTAAAAGGAGTGTTGACCATTTGTGAATTGGCTATGAAATACTGCACAGGGGGTTCAACCCTGAAAAGATAAGATATAAGAAACAAGCAAGCATGGAATTTGTGATCTTCAACATGAAGCCTCCACCTTAAGTCCAAGGTCCTAGATGTGGCCTTAGAGAGGATTCATCCACGTGATCTGCCATGAGAATACCTGTTGCATGAGAAGCCTGTGTTGACAGTTTTCACCACCAAGGGCCAGGCCAGAGAGCTTGGGCTTGACTGAGCTTGCAGACCAGATGGTACAAATCTCTTTATAACAACATGCAAATAAGTATTTTTTTGAGAGAGAAATTTGATTATATGGTAATATTCTATCAGCTATCAAAGTTATAGGAAAGAAGATCTACAGCTCTTGCCTGTCTCTAAATACTGGGAGCTGACAAATCTATTAGATGGGGTGTCCGACAATTGTCTTAGTTCCATTAGCTACCAAAATCCTAGCCATCTACTTTCTCACACCCTGTGATGGGGCCTGGTCTGCTGACTTGTAAGAAGAGAGAGGTTAGATCCTGCCTTCTGTTCAACTCAAAGCTCATTTCAAGAGAAATCATTTTATGAAACATGCAATATGAATGAGATCACCATGTCCGAACTATTCTGTAATGGGTAATATTTAATAAGTTGTCATTCATATACTTTAATATATTCTTTCCTATTATCAGGCTTTAGTATAATTACCACTTAATCAAATGTCACTGAATGTCCTAGATATAGTAATATATCAGGCTTGTGAATAATTTTAGGTTGATAAAACATGATAATAGCAATACTTTTCAAAACTTTCACTGACTTGAACCACCGAATTTCAAATGCATCTCACTGTGGGTTAAGTATTTTACTTTCCCTAACCTTTAGGTATTAGGAATTGCAATACTAGCATACAAATGGCTACTAATTCCTTCTTGGTAATTAGCTTTAACAATCATCAAATATTAATGATGTGATGGTTAATTATATGTGACTGGTGACAGTACAGGTTACTAGGTATACACCTCTGTCCCTACCATTCCATCTTGATAGTGTGGCATGCCTCCACCAACTCCAGGCTACCTTAGCCTAATGTAATTTTCTCTTTTCTACTAAACCTTCTTCTCCTTCTAGTTCCCTATCCCTTCCAACACACACACACACACACACACACTTTGGTTCAGTTCTCACTGTTATAGTCTCACATAGCAACTTGTAATTTCCCTCCCTAGGCTTGTCACAGACCACTCCCAGTGCCTGGAATGCTTTAGGAGTTTCAAGCAAACTTTTACTGAAGTTTGTATGAACTGTTTTTTAAAAAATGATTATCTAATTTACCTCAAATTGAAGACTCTAACCTGACATCAGAAACCATCACACAGAGCATTTTTCTTCTGTCAATCAGTTAATACAGAGCACTTTAAAGAAGTGGCTTTTACATAACCTTTGGTTTCTATGCTCTTTTCTTTTACTTTCATGGATACACAAGTGTTTAAAAGAACAAAATGTATTTCTAAATGAACACCAAAATGCCTCCTCAAATGTTTTATCCACATTCTGGGAAAACAATTTTCTCATCTCATTTTTTTTAAAGGAAGAAATAAAGGGATAAACACAACCCACAGCCTAAGCCTCTACATTCACAGTAGGAAATAAATGAGAAGTACTTGTGTTTACTGGGTTCATCCACATAGTGGTTGTCTGAATGATGAGAAATTTACCTCTTTTGCAGAATCTCAGGCAAACACAATTCCAGTGCAATCAGAAAGAGTTTCAGGAGCAAACAGTTTAAGCCAATATATCTACAAAAAAATATTAACTAGGTTTTAAGTTACAGATGCAAAATTAGAGATGTTTCACTACTATGACATTTAACATATTAGCTTTTATAAATGAGGTAGTTTCTCACTAAGGCTAGATTATCAGAGTAACGAGATATGTAATATTCAAGACCAAAAATGTACCATAAATACTAAGTATCCTTCAAATACGGTTTTAAACATCAAGTTTTCTTAGAAACTGAAAATATGCTTTGTGGACTTTAGAAAAGCATAATTTAAGAACAAAATCTTAGTAAACATTAAAGTTGATAAAAGAGATTGAATTTTCAATGAAAGGAAATTTGTAACATTTTCCTGGAAATCCATTTAGTGACTTAATAACCAGATGATGTGGGAAGGAGCGTTTTACCTTAGTAAATGCAATCTGTTGTCAAGTATCCAGGAAACGTCATGTCCTGACCTAGGTGTTTTCCAACAAACGTAATTTTCAAGTATCTAATAGCTATGTTCCTAAGAAAATCTGGCTTGATTTTGATTTACTTTTTGAGAAAAACCAATTGCCTTCACAGGTTTTATTGCCTAACTTCACCTTTTAAGATGACTTCTTTCCTGCCCCCATTTATTTCAGGTTTATTATAGACTGAATGTTTGCATCCCTCCTCCCCTATTCATATGGTAAAGCCTTAACCTTCAAAGTGATAGTGTTAGGAAGTAGGGCCTTTGGGGAGTGATTAGATGAGGTCATGCGGGGAGGGGTCCTCATCTTGGGATTAGTGCCCTTATTAGAAGAGACAACAGAGACCTTTCTCTTTCTTCTCCTGCCCTGTAAGGATAGAGTAGGAAGGCAGTTGTCTGTACCCAGGAAGAGAGCCCTCACCAGAACTCAACCATGTAGGCACCCTGATCTCAAACTTCCAGCCTCCAGAACTGTAAGAAATAAACATCTGTTGTTTAAGCTACTCAGTCTGTGGTATTTTGTTGTCTGAACTGATTAAGGAAGGCATGGTCCTACTACTTGGAGAAGTAACTTCTGGAAATGAGCTATTTGCTTTTTGCTTGAGAGGCATCTTTGGTTCTGAAGAACTCAAGGACAGGAAGCTCAATGAGAAGAGTCCAGGTACTCTTACCGAGAATGGGCTTTAGGCTCAGGCTTCCTAAAGGAGAGATAAAGAAAGCTGAGGTTGGCTGCACTGAATAACTACATTGACCAAAATCCTAGGCAGGCATTTCAAGGCAGTAGCCCTTGTCAAAACTAGTCAATCTGACTGAAATATGCATCACAATATAAACCCAGCAGACTTTCATCTCCAGGAAATAAGAGGAGGTGGTCTGGTTATTTTGGCTCTGATGATGAAAAATGTGAGTCTTTGTCTACTTGAGGACAAAAAGGAAAAACTATTGACAAATACATAAGGTGCACTGTCTCCATTATGGCTAATATTTATTTTCTATCAATAACAATATAATGTTTCAATTTTTAACTATATATTTGTTGTTTTGATGAAATAGGTAAAATTTAAAGGAATAACACTCTGAATCAAACTAATTCTTTTATTTCAGTTGGGGGGAAAATAAATGAAGGTAACAATGACAAAAATAGTTTATAACCCCAAATAAGAAAGCATAAATAAAAAACTGTATATTCTGTAGTTTAAGTATATTGTGCTTTTACCCTCTCTTCTCAAATGAACTTTCAAATCCAGAATTATAGCATGAGAGCCGTGGGGCTGTGTCGCCATGGTTACACAGGGATATTGGATAAATGTGTTTCCAGAAATAATTGTTTCATAGTTGTGTACAAACAGCTGAACTGCATTTTTCAATTTCAAATGTGATCAGTCTAAATTCAAACTCTGTCATGAAGAACAGCAGAGAATGCTCCAAAGAAGAATAAAAATGAAGATTTATGCTAACAAAAATTCTTTCAATACATGTAAATGATTCTATCAACTTATCACCTTGTACTATTTCCTTCTCTACTTCGACATACGTCCATTTTCTACTTACATAATGAATCTTTTTAATGCCTGATTATAATCTGTATCATGAAACATAGAAATGTAAGATAGCCCAGAACTTACATGAAATATGTCATAATTATTACAATTATATAGAAGAGGATGGTAAGAGAGCTATAGGAAAAAAGATATTGACAATTTTTATTTTTTAGTTAACTTTTAAAAACATTTTATTGATTATATTATTACAATTGCCATTTTCTAATGTGTTTGAAATCAAGTTTACATGAGGGAGGACCCCCTAAAAATGGAATTTATTTATAAAAAATTGTGTATTTATTCTTACACATTTAAACTGCAGTTACCTTCAATGTACTCTCCATTTGACACAATACACCTATCGAGCATTTTTCCCACTGCTCAAAACAAATTTTTGAACTTGTTGATTTTGATGCCTTTTAGCACTTCCGCCATTTTTGTTTCACTTCTTCCACATGGGAAAAATGTTTCCCTTTGAGGACTTTGTTTTCATCCATGGAAACAAACAAATAAGAAAAAGTTGCCCAAGGTGAGATTGGGAAGATAAGGAGGGTTAGACATGGAGGTCATGCAGTTTTTGGTCAAAAAATGCTGAACACTCATTCAGTGTGGGTAGGTGTGCTGGGGAATCAGCCATCATGAAATGGGCAAATGCATTGAAAGAGTCTTCCAAAAAAATTCACTGAAGCCGAATGCAGCCTCTCACAACAATGCCAGCTGGTACATCAATCCAGATGAGTTCCTAAAACACTCACCTGGGGACATGGGGATACTACTATCAGAGACCTGCTCTCCAAAAGATAGTTCTGGTTTTTGGGGGTCCTCATATAGAAATTGTAATGTCAATCTGGAAACTTTAGCTTGTAATATTGAACAAAAATGCCTGTATTGATTTTATTTTTGTTAGTGTTTAGAAGAATTCCACACCTTATTTTTTCCTGATACCTTTCTCAATGAAGTAATATTTTGAAGATATGGAACAATTGTTCAGTTTTTTGTGAAGACTGAGAAACAATTGGTTCATAACTAATAAAAATGACTTAGATATAAAGACAAAGTTCTTGTGTTATGATTAATGTTTATCATGTGAATATGATCACATTTTTCCCAGATGACATGAACCAGAGAGGAAATCCAGTCTGAGAACTTCATTTCACAACTGGGAAAACTGAAGTCCAGAAAAATCAAGTAACCTGTAGAAGTTTACATACTGAACTAGTAGCAGAGTCATACTAAAATCTTATTCTCCTGATGGACATTCCAGGCTCTTCCTCTATACTTTATCATAGTATTACAATGATTTTATATAACTAATCATTAGTATATGGTGGAATTTTTACATAATAGGTACAATTTTCTTTCAATTAATAAAGGAAATGTATGCATATTTTAAATACTCAGAAAAGGCCAGGCATTTAGAAAAGAAAATCAAAATGTGTTTAAAGTTTTTTATAAGGCATTCTATTTCATATCCTTGAATGTTGACTCTAAGGGATGAAGAATACATTTCAAAAGATATTAAAATAACAAACAAGAAAACATAGGCAAAACTTCCATAGTAAGCATCCTATTTCTATTCTTTATTTCAAAAAATGATTTGTAAAATATTTCCTTCCAAAGAAAATTTCCAGTAAATTTAAACTAAATTGCAATAAAAAAGCAATTCTTAGATATGGATATCAGTCCTTAGTTCCTGGAATTGGCCTTTTGCAAATAACTGCATTCTGTATACAAAAAAAATCTTCTTTTAAATACATAGATTTTGTTAAAGTATCAATAAACAGCCTACTTTGGAAAAAAATTCATTTATTAGTTCCATAACAACTCCAGAATGACCCTTCTCTACCCTACACAAATTATGGAGTTTGCAGATGGAACAAAAACACATTTAACCACAGTACCACATGGCATACAGAAAGAGAATTTAAACATGGAAGTATATTAAATAAAAACTTAAAACAATAAAAAAATATTCTGCAGAGGAGTAGAGCAGGAGGGAACACACACACACACACACACACACACACACACACACACACACAAAACCAGAGGGTATCTATGGGTATTTCACTTACTGTGACAGATGGCCTTTCTCAGAGCTACACAGAGGAGCAAAGTCCTTTTCATCACCTCAGGCATGGGGCCAGATTACCAGAATAATACAATTACTAATTTTTCTATCCCTGGTCAAACTGAGAAACTGCTAAGTTCACCTATTTCTATGAAAACCCACTTTTGAAACTGAATTCTTATCAGTATTCAAAAAATGATTTCACAATAATAAAAGATTAATGCAATTCTACACTTGATAAAACATTTAAATAAATAATAAAAAAAAATAGTAGATTTGTCACTCATGGCAGTTATGTCCTGTTAAGATGCCACAAATACTGAACTAATGAATACTGAGCCGTAGCTCCTAGGGTGGAACAAAGGGTTGGCCTCGTGTAAACTTCTGGGGAGAACATTTTCATCAACCCATTAACACAAAAAATTGTTTTATGTGCATTTCTGTTTAAAGACAGCTTATATAATATATATAGTTGATTCAATAACATCAAATTCAAGACTAGCAACACTGTAGCTTGTGGCTGAACGAAGCTTCTCTAACAGTTATATTTTCCTGTAAGGCACATCACAGCCTTCTAATGCTCTGAAGAACACTAGACAGTACACTTCACCATTATGCTCAGCAGCCATTTTAAATATCAAAATTATCAACAAAAAGCACTAAAAATACAAAAAAATGTTCCTATATAGACCACAAAAAGAGTTGAAACAAGAAGAAAGAGCATTGTTTTATGTGATTTCAGTGGAGAATATGTCCTTTGGGCAACTCAAATTTTTCACTACTTTGAGTATGTCCCTGAATGACCATGAAGGTATCCCAAATATTGATTTGGAGGGGGGTGGTTAACAAATAAATTTTAAAGAGTATGTGAGTTTGCAAATGTGATATCAATGAAAAATTAAGATTGGCACAACTTGAAAAAGGACATCAAATATTCAAATACTTGAGGTCTTCTAAATGGGTTGCTCCATAAAATGCTGATTAATATACAGTGTGCTAAAATGCAGAGCAAGCGAAGGTCAACATGAAGCAATGAGTTGCCCCTCCTCTTTTTCCCACAAGGACAGTGAATGTTTCTAACCTGTAGAAAGGATTCCTTCTACTGGTTGATTTGGGTTGTATTTTCCTTACTATTCAAAAACTTACTGTCATTTTCAAGTTTCAGATTTCCTCACAGATGAATAATTGAGAGAAAAACATGTATCTTTATTTTTGTATATTTATTTTCTTCTGAGTTTCTCTTAAAGGGAATGAATTCTGTTCATTCATGTCCATGTTTCATTCATTTAGTTATGTTTGGAAGTCAAGAAATGCTTCAGCAAAATGTAGATTTTAAAAATCCACATTGTAAAGGAAATGCAACATTAATTAAGTATTCTTGTTATATTTTAACTCAAGTGATGGCAAATCAAATTCAAGGAAATCAATATCCAACAAAACTTTATTTAACATAGTGCTGATATTTTAAGATTTGCATAGAGGGATATCATTATTACCTGGGGAGATTTTTCCCAAATAGGAATCTCAGAATATGTATAATTTGAAATACACTTCATTGATAAATCTGATCATCTAATTTTATTTTTCTGTTGAGACTATGTGGCCCGTCGGACCAACAACCAAGCTTCAACCCCTCAGCTTGACCCTCATTGTTGTATTTGGGGACTTTCCCAATGCCTCATTCATAGGCACCCTGCCAAAAGAGCTCTGATTCAGAGGAATGTTCCTTTACATTTCCCTTGATTTACACATTCTTCCAGAAGGCTCTGTTACCTCCTTAGTGAAAGACTTCAGTTCACTGAGGCAAGATGTTTTGTTTTGTTTTTTAATTTTAAAAATGAAAGCAGGGGAAGAAAACTGTATTTAAAGTTTGCAATTCATACTAGAAATGGAAGTTTTCTTTAAATTTAGGGCCTCTGTGTTTTTTTTTTTTTTATTTGTTAAAAGGCTCTTATAGAAATTGAAAGTAATTACCTTCTTATTTTGGGGAAATAATAAAGTATCTAAATACAGGAATAATGAACAAAATGCTTGTTTTGTTTACTAAGATATTAAGCCTATAAGTTTTGTAATGTTTTGTTTCTCTGGATGAAACAAAAGCCATATTTCTAGGCTCAGGAGACTTTTATTACTGCTTATTATTGGCGGTGGTGTTTTTGTTGTTTTGGTTTTGAGATTTTGAGAGTTGTTTTCAAAGATAAGGAAAAAATGGGGAAATCTAAAAGGCCCAGTTTCCTGAGTCTTTGCATATCTCCTCAGTGACAGAGGTTTAGAGGTATGGATTTGGAGAGAACACTGTCCCCACCTCATCTTCCTCAAAGCCAGTGTAAATGTACTCAAAAAAAAAAAAGAAAAAGAAAGAAAGAAAAGAAAAGCTAGAAAGACTATCTTCTGCTAAAGAAACACTATTTTCTGCTAAAGAGAGAAAAATAATAAAATACCTAGGAATAAACCTAAGCAAGGATGTAAAAGATCTGTACTCAGAAAATTTTAAGGCACTGAAGAAAGAAATTGAAGAAGAGATAGATATGTGTTAGCACATACTGTGTTCATGGATAGGAAGAATTAACATCATTAAAATGTCTATCTACCCAAAACAATCTATAAATTCAATGCAATTCCTATCAAGGTTCCAACAGCATATTTCTAAGAACTAGAACAAATATTTCAATAATTTATGTGAAATTTATATAGAACCACAAAAGGCCCCACATAGAGATAGCAATCCTGAGAAAGAAGAGCAAAGTTGGAGGAATCATGCTACCTAATATCAAACTATATTATAAGGCTATTGTAGTCAAAACAGCATGGTGCTGGCATAAAAACAGACACATAGATCAATGGAACAGAATAGAGAGCCCAGAAATAAACCCACAACTTTATAATCAATTAATATTTGATAGAGGAAGCAAGTACATACAATGGGCTAAAGATAGTTTATTCAGTAAACGGTGTTGGGCAACTGGACAGATACATGCAGAAAAATGAAACTAGACTACCATTTTACACCATACACAAGAATATATTCAAAATGGATTAAAGACTTAAATGTTAGACCTCAAAACATAAAAATCCTAGAGGAAAACATAGGCAGCAAAATCTTGGACATAGCTTGTAGCAATACTTTATCAGATATATGGCCCCAAGCAAGGGAAACAAAAGAAAAAATAAGCAAATGGAACTACATCAAACTAAAAAGTTTTTGCACAGCAAAGGAAAACATCAACAAAATAAAAAGATAACCCAATGAATGGGAGAACATGTTTGCCAATACATCTGATAAGGGGTTAGTACCTAAAATTTACAGAAAACTTACAAAACTTGACACTGAAAAAAACAAACAACTTAATTAAAAAATGGGCCAAAGAGCTGAATAGACATTTATCCAAAGAGGACTTACAGATGGCCAATAGGTATATGAAAAGATGCTCAATGTCATTAGTCATCAGAGAAATGCAACTTAAAACCACAATGAGATATCATCTCATACCTCAGAATTGCTGTCATCAATAAATCAACAAACAACAAGTGCTGGTAAGGATGTGGAGAAAAGGGGACCTTTCTGCACTGTTGGTGGGAATGCAGATTGGTGCACCCACTATGGGAAGTAGTGTGGAAATACCTCAAAATTAAAAATAGATCTGCCTTTTGACCCAGTAACCCCACTTCTGATAATATATCTGAAGAAACCCAAAACACTAATTCAAAAGAACATAAGAACCCCTATGTTCATTGCAGTGTTATTTATAATTGCCACAATATGGAAGAAGCCCAAATATCCATCAATAGATGAGTGGATAAAACTACTAAGGGCCATTTACACAGTGGAATTTTACTCCATCATAAAAAATAAGAAAATTTTATCCTTTGTGACACTATTGATGGACCTGGAGAACATTATGCTAAGTGAAATAAGCCAGTCAGAGAAAGACAAATACCATATGATTTCACTCATATGTGGAATCTAATTAACAAACTGAACTAACAAACAAAATAGAGACAGACTCAGAGATAGAGAACAGGATAAGAGCTAAGGGTGGGGAGGGTAAGAGGTAGGGGAGTTGAGCAAAAAGGAAAAAGGACTCATGGATACAGACAACAGTGTGGTGACTGCAGGGAGCAGAGGGAAATATAAGGGTATTAAATGGTAACAAAAATTAATTAATTAATTAATTAATTAATAAAAAGAAAAAATAAGATGGTACTAAGTAATTTTCTTTTTAAATCTCCTGAGAATAAAATTAGTGGCTTTGGCTATATGAAAACATTATATTCCTCAGGACTTTACATTAAATTATATCTGACATTTTCTGTTGGGCACTGTTACAAAAACAACAGCTCCCGAGTATCATTTATTATATATAATACAAATAAAACTGATCAAGTGTTTTGAAGCTATAACCAGTCTTTACTAATCTTCACAAAGTGCTAGAGGAGGCATATTTAAAACATCCTATTAAATCTCACAAAGCAATGACATTTTCCTTTCTTTCATCTACAATTAACCATCTCCTTTTAATTTCGACCATTTTAAAAGTAATTTTAAGATCTCAACCAAGAAGCATGTTTCTGGCTTCTTCATCGCTATCTCAAAATCTGTAACTATTTAGAAATATAATTTTGTTTTTTAACCTCAAGTAAGTCATGTTCATTTTTTGTCCCTCCAACTATCTATAATATACTTGTTTTTACCTAGTATACGTATAAATTCCAAATTTTAACTAGTTATTTTTTCAGTTTTGTTAAGTGTATCTTTGAGTTTTAAAAAATGTATCTTTCAATTAAACCAGTAAGCTACTGTGGCGAAGAACTGCAGACTAGAGATGGAAGTTTGGGGAGTGGTGATAGATTTCGCTTGTAGCCTTTCCTCTTTCTTGCAAAATTAGTACCTTATTAGTATTTAAAATCTACTAATAATTAACAAGTGGGAAAATGATATTTTAGAACATTCACAGTGCAAATATTTGAATTATCATATATATTTAATTTATGGGTTGCTGCTAATACAACAGCCACTGAGGTTGTAAAGCCATTTGTTGAAATCGTATAAAGAAAAACACAATCTCTTTTTTCTAACTTATTATCAGGAAGACAAGCTGCGACAACTCATCACATACTATCACCTACAAGGCTTCATATTTTTTCTTTTGTGTTAATGTACTTGAACATTAATTTCATGTAGCCTGAAACTGTGAGTGAAGCCCATTAACTGTAGCAGTAATTTTTTATTTTCTTATTATGAAACAACCCTGAAAATAATCTATTGCTGAACAAGTTTACATTCTTTCCCAACAGTTTAATTCAAGGAAGACTCTTCTGAATGGAAAACAATAAATTTAGGACTATAGTTGAGCTTGATTTGAAGTGTCTCCAAATCATTTTGTTTCTGCTTATTCTATTTTACAGAGACAACAGAACACAGACAGAAAATTAAGAATACCTTTGGAGTGGTTGTTTCTAACCAATATTAATGCATTTGTGCATGATGATCAATTAAAGGAAGAAAAGACCAGTGGTATTCTTCTTTTATTCTAGATAGTAGATTGTCCTCAGAAGAAAATATTTCATTTTATAAGCTATAAAAATATGTTAAAAAAGGGAGACCTATTCTGGGCATGACACCTATGGTTTGGGCTATACCTTGGAAAATACAAGTATCTGGGTGGTCAGAGAAAAAGCCTAGGACCAATCCTTTAAAATGCCAGGCACCTATTTTGGACCTTGGTGAAATGTCAAAATCATAATTATATTATTTCTTTAAAATTAACGATAGGATGATTACTTTACAGAAGAGCAAAACTTACTGTGTAAGTATTTACAGACTAAAACCCAGTGCTATATCTATATGGCTTTCAAATATAACCTCTTTTTTAAAAAAAAATTATTGTGTATCTTTGACTTCTTAAAGGTGTTGAGACATATCTTGGTACACTTCACTTAACTGCTGAATTTCATTGATGTGTGATGTATTTCCGGGGTGAAATTAATACTGAGAAAGAAGAGGAGAGAAAAACTCTGTCTCTGCATCATGCCCCCCTCTCCCACCCCTCCGTGTCATGTCCTTGCTCTCTTTCAATGTGGGGAAAGCTCTGCGAGGCCATAGTTATTGAACTTCCTCTGTGAAAAAGTCAAGATCCAAGAGCAGAAACCCCGGCACAGAGAAAAGAGTTTAAAAAGTATCCAGGATTTAGGGATTGTGAATGTACCATAGTCCAGTATGGTTAAAGACTGGAATCACAGGAACTATCACTCTGGACTGTCCTACTCAATGGTTTAATTTTGAATGAGTTGCTTAATATCTCTAAAGCTCAACTGTGTTATCAGAAAAATGAAATAGTAACAATAATGCCATAGCAGATTTCTGAGAAAATTAAAAATATACATACCTAATATTTCCTCCCCTGGATCACCCACACAGATCCTTTCTGAGAGCATGCTGGATAACAGCAGTGATTTCTGACACTAGATGCTAAGGACAATAAGGCCTAGACTGTTTATCAATATTGAAAACAGAAAATGTCTTTGGACCTGGTAAGACACTTTCCAGGAGCCTACCTTTGTATAAACTCTTAAGTATTTGGAACAGGATTCCTATCTAAAAGAGTGTTTTTCTCTTTTGGTGTGCTTGCAAGATTATGATGAAATGGAGTAGTATGAGGTTATGCTCATACTTATGCAAATTAACCCAGATACACACACTGCATATTTGGTGCATATGTATGTGTATATGTGTGTGGATAGATAGAAACAAGAAACAAGCCAACCACTTAAGTGTATATAATATAAATTAGCTCTATAATCCTCACCACAATCCATGGGGAACTATTATTTCAAATTTAATACATGCATACACACACATACACAGAGGCAAAGACACAGGGGGAAGACACCCATGTGACGATGGAAGCAGAGACTGGAGCGATGCAACTGCAAACCAGTAAGTGCCAATGTTTGCAAGTAACCACCACAAGTTAGGGCAGAGCCAAGAAACAGATTCTTCCCCTGAGCCCCTAGGAAGGAACCAATTCTGATTTCAGACTTTTGGCTCTGCCTCGTGAAAGGATACCTTTCTGTTGTTTTAAGCCCTAAATGTGGCACTTTGTTGTGGCAGCCCTAGGAAACCATTACACCACCTGTGAGGCAAGTGTTGTTATTATCTCCCTTTTACAGAGGAAACTGGGACCTCAAGACGTAGGTGGCCTGTCCAAAGTCTCGCTTGTGGTGAGGAGCAGAGCTGGAATTCAAATGTTTCTGGGTCCATGCTTTCGACAGTTTTGCTTTGCTGCCTACACCAATGATACATGGTGAAATATTTTTCACTTAAGATTGGGAATTTTGTCACTTTTTCAAGTAAAGTTTGTTTTCTTGTTAAGATCTGGGTGAAGTCCATCTTCAGACATTGCTGCAGATAGATACTAGTAAGTCCCTGTCTTCACAGTTCAAAATTTTGGCTGAGAATGCACCATCCAGAAAAATGTTCCCCTTTGGAGCAGGCTGGGTTGATGAAGCATTATTCTAAAAAAACAGAGTATGTTCACAGGAGTTAGTTGCTCAGGTTGAAGGATGGCCTTCCCTCAGCCACTGTTTTGATATCTCAATTTTATAAAAGATATTACAGCCCAATTTCTATGAAGACTTTCATTGAGATGTGCCATTCTATAAGTATCCAGCCATGTACTATGAAAAATAGAGATTTATTGAAGAAGATACAAGATACAGGAAACAATGTACATACGACAATGATGCCTCAGTCCCCTTTGAAGTAGGCACCATGGAACGTCTCATAGTTCTCCCTATTACCATCAGCTGCCCTGTTGTATTTTCCTGAATCTCATCAACAGTCTGAAATCTCCTGCCTTTCAAAGGTGATTTTAGTTTTAGGAAAAGCCAGAAGTCACAGGGCATCAAATATGGCTTGTAGTGGGGCTGAGTCACCTGGCTGATTTGATGTTTTACCAGAAAACTCTGCACAAGACATCATGCATGAGCAGGTGCATTGTTGTTATGAAGCTGTCAATCACCAGTTTCCCATAGCTGTGGCCTTCTGAATTATCCTAATAGTTTCCATGGAGGAATGTTCAAGCTTAATGCAAAATTTAATGCAGATTCATTGCTTTACTTGCTCAATCATTTTGAATGTAATGGCTACACATTACACATGCTCACTCAATGGCATCTACTGCCCCCACTGACCAGTAGAGTGAAGTTGTCATTGTTCACACATGCACATTCCAGTGCACTCTCTTTGGCTGCCATGTTACATGGATGTTGCACAAACCATTCTCAATACATTAACAATGGCTGAACTTTTGTCAGACAGACCTCACAGAGTATTAATTTAGATTTTTCTCACGTGACTGCAAGTAATAGATCTATCTCTTTAACTGTTAGCTACAACATATATGAGGGTATAGTTAACTGTGGTTAAAAAACACATAACATAACTTATTTTAATAAGGACACCATATTGGCCGTATTGGATTTAGGGTCTTCACTTCTCCAGTTTGACTTTATCTTAGCTTGACTACATCTGCAAAGACCTTGTTTCCAAATAAGGTCACATTCATAGTCTGGGGGTTAGGACTTCAAAATATCTTTTTGGGAGATGCAGTTCAACCTATAATGAATGGTTATAAAGATTAAATGAAGATTGACATTTCTAAAAGGCCTAGGCAAAAGTGTTACAATATAAACATACTATGTGTTTGTTAAATAAAATAAAATATAAATGGTATGCACTGCATATGTACTTAGACTTTACAGTGGAAATTGAAATTGAAAGGGCTATTATTTTTGCAATAATCTTTTATATGCTTATGAAAAACAAACCATAGTAAAAGGAAGTTGTCAAAAATTTGGTATATTAAGGTATAGTTAAAATGTCTAATGTTAATGGTTTTTCTCTGAAGTTATTAATCTTGAGAATCAATTTCTAATTTTTGCATTGTCACAGATTTAGGACTGTGATAAAATTTGAGAAACAATGCATCCAACTCTATTTCTAGGATTCTGTGCTTTGGGAGAGCTCCTTATTTTTCTTCCATCTGAGAATTTTAGGAGGGAAAAAAATCACAATTTTACCAATGAGGTTTTTCAAACTATACTTATGTTCAGGAGCTCAGGACTAGGTTAATTGTGTTTTTTTTTTAATTCTTTTCAATTAAGGGCACACAATTAAAAAAAAAAGTATAAAAACGTGAACTTAGTCCAGCCTGAATTAATCTTAATACTAAAACAGTCATAAAATATAATTTTTCATATTTTCTTACAAAGGAAGGAGCCCACAGAAGCCATAATGTAGACTTGGGATTGAACACATTTCTTCAGTTTTACCAGACTCATCTTCAAGGACTCTCTCCTGACGGCTGACGGCGGCCCTGCTCTCAGACTTCAGGGCTGCTAACTGCCCTGCCTCTGGGGAAAGCCTGCCCCACCTGCCTGTGGAGTCACGCCAGCCCGCATCTCTCAATGCCGGTCATCAGGTGCTTCCTGCTTGCTTAGCGCACCAACAACAATCTGATGCTCTTTCCTTTCTATGCCTCGTTCTACCTGATAAATCAGGCATCCTTTGGCACCTGAAATTTCAAGTGGACACAAGTTTAAACTCTAACTCCCAGAAGAGCAAACACATGTTTTGAGTTGTGAAATAAAGTACACAAAATAGTCTGTGTAATTATTACAAGCCTATGACAAGCTCACTTATCCAGCTACAACACAATCTACTTTAAAATTCCATCATCTTCTTTTCATAGGTAGACTATCTGGCCACATCAAATAGTAATGAGCATAAAATGCCTGACTCTGCATCAAGTGGCTTGTCCTTATATCCGGGCTCTTTGTTAATATTACTGAGTGCAAATAGAAAAGTCTGTGTTTGAACCACATGAAAAGAAAACGACTTTCTAATTATTAACCATACCTCAGTAAGGGGCTGAAAATAGTGAACTTATGCTAATAACAATGTATAAACTTAAACCTCAATGTGTATAATGATGGAAGTGAATTGTTGGTTGTCCATGAAGCGGTCCAAGCTTTTACAGAGCTTGGTCATTGTGACGCAAATACTGCAGTGACTACAGTCCCTAAACCAGCGGTTACTCGGGGGCCTGGATTTGCTCTTGTTTGTATATACATCACAACAGAAGGAGGAAAAGATTTACCACCTTTTCTGATTCTGGAAAGTGTCAAACAACACCAGCATTCTTCATCACCGATTTCAGAGTATTACAGTTATTCTATCTGTTAGTTATATAGAAACATTTCTCAATTGTTTTTACACTGTCTGGAACTAGCTTTGAATGCTGTTTATTTTGTTTCACTTCCATAGAAAACATGAAAGAGCTTCTCAATCAATATTTGATTGGTTGATTGATTTGTCAGGGATATATTCAGAAGAAAGTTAATTTTGTGTGCAGTTTATGGATCAAATAAGTTAATTTAATTCATTTAAATATGAATTATCAGTCCTTTTAAAGAAGCATTTTACTGACATTAAAAGAGTAAGTTTACTCGGGAGCAACTTTAACTTCTGATGTCAAACATGTGTCAAAATATATGACACAGATATCAAAAATGTGTCACACCTATTAGGAAAATTTTAAATGCATGTAATAAATACCCTTTTCTGAGTCAATAAATAGTGTTCATTTATTTCATTTGGTAACAAGTAATATATTTTAGTGAGCTCAGTGCCAAAGTGGTTTTCTAACTTAGATTCTTGTAAATTATTATGTACCAACCAAGGAAATTTTAATTGCTTTGAAAGCAACATTATAATCGGGGCCATCTTTATCATTTCAAATTACCACAGTTTCTCTTGTTTTTCTAGTATGCATTTATTCTGTAGCCTGCTGACTTCTTTACTCATCTCCTACCTTTTTTATAGCTTAGAACTCAGGATCAGGAAAGATGATATAAACAATCAGATAATGCAATCCATTTCACCAGGGCAAAACCTTAGAAATGAAATGATTTCCAATAATAACTGTTATCTATGTTTTTTAAAAGTTCATGATCAAACAAACCAAAGCAAATAAAATTCTTGTAATGCTGGATAAGAACATATTCCTTGGTCAAACCAACAAGGGCCAACAAATTTCAATCAAATTGTCAAAGTCACCACAAGAAATTTTAGTTTATCTGTGAACAGTAGTTGAAAAACAAATACCAGCCAAGTGAAAACCACTGATTCTGCGTTACTTGGGCCTTTCCTGTGTTACAATCCTACCGTTTAAACAAATACTTGGTGAATACCGTAGTGCCCTACGCAAAAACACATACTGGAAGATAAGAAGATAAATCAAACATAAAGTGTCATGAAATCTAACAGAGAAAATAAGACATGTACAAGAATAACTATACAACACAATGTAGAAAGTAGGGAGTTTTTTTTTAAATGTTACGGCATGCCTTTGGGAAAGAGATCATTTCTGGTTGAAAGACCAAGGAGAATGTCAAAAAGAAAGTGACTTTGAGGAATTTGCACAGGTAAATGAAAAAGAACGTCATTTAAGTGGAGGATCACTATTTTTTTCCCCACAGTACTTCATTCATTCCTACAAAAAATAAATGCTACCACCAAAATGCTGAGACATAATCTGGAAATAATCATGGCAAATAATTCCATATTTTTCTTGCAGAGCAATGCAATAACATATGAGCATAAATTAGTTTAATGTATTATATCTTAAGGCATTTTCAAATAAACAACACAGTGCAGCTCACTGATGTATTAGGGGTCACTGTGAGGCTCTCCACTGCCTGCTATTTGCACGGACAGTATCATTTAGTTTAATTGGATATAGTTTTCAGCAGGCCACTTGGGCTGTACACAGAAACATTTATATGTAATAAGAAATAAATGAAATAAATAAACCCTCAGTGAACAAATAAACATTAATTTTATACATATATAAAAAGTATGGGTATACATATGTGTACATGTAAATATGTTTCTGCACATATATACATATGAACATGTATATCTTTCTATATCTACCTATTTTATATACTTAATGTTATATTAACAAATTTATTAATAATTCAATATAATTAATTATGTGTGTATATGTACATGTTACAGTGATATTATTTTGATTATGTTATATGTAGAATATAATATTGTAGTTATATATACTATATATAAAATAAAATACCATATTCTATTATATGTTATGAGTGCACGCTCTGGGGCAGACAACTAGAATTTGATTTCGGATTCCTGACTTCATCATTTGCTTGCTATGCTACCTCCAGAAAATTCACATTTCTATGTCTTAGTGTCCCCATCTGTTAAAAGGAGAGAATAGTGGTAACTGTCACATAAATTATTTGAGCTTCAGTGAGATAAAGATGAGGAGCACTCTGCAGTGCATGGGATTCAGTAAATATAATCCCCCTCTACCCCCAAAAAATATTAATACAATTATTGACTATGTAGTCAACTCAACCACACTCTAACAGTTATAGAAAGCTAATTAAACTAGAACACTAGGTCCCCTTGTTTAAGCAGTCTTGAAGAAGAAACTCTCAGAAGCATGTCCTTTTAAAATACCCAAAGAAATACAATGTCAGAAATTAAGAATACAATGTCTTCTGCCATCACCAGGAGAACAAACTATATGTATGGCCCCTGCATCATTGAACACAATATATTATGCAAGCAAATTTAGTCAACATCTCAGAAGTGGGATCTATGCTAATGTACAAGCTTGAAAACCATGACAACATGCATAATTGAAATGTTGATTTTGAGGAGTTACATGTATTTTTTCTTCTATTTACATAGAGGTTTTTTTGGAACCTGGTGTGAAGACAGAGTAGCATGGAGAGGACTCTCCCATTGCAGTTACTTTTTATCAGCATTTCAACCACAAGATCACACAGCTTTAGAAGTTCTTAAAATAACTTTGTGTTAATGCCTGGTTTGAAAAGTTGCTTAAAGTCTTGTTGGAGATACTGAACAATTTTGCCAAATCTCACTTTAATTTTACTTTCTTTGTTCTAGCCAGGCTAGAACAAAACATGCTCTGATCATTCCCTTCCCTGAAATTGTATTCACTGTTGTCTCATTCTTTAAATTAATTCTCCCTTCTACCAGGTCAAACAATTCCCATTTTTCTTTCTCCATCCCTTTTCTCTTGCAGGGGTTTCTTCCTGGATTCTCTAACCCACAGTGAATGCTTTCATCTTAATATAATTATAATGTTCCATTGATTTGCAACATACTGTTCCATTGATTTTCTGTGTGCTGCTAATTGATGTATTTTGTGATTGTCTTGTCTCTTACTTGAATCCAAAGATCTGAGTTAGTGTGGGCTTTGCCTTCTACACTTCAATGTTTAAAATGGAAGAATGAGTGATCTAGTTAGATTTATGACTAACTAGATTTGTTACATTTAACAAATCTAGAGTTGTTGCATAACTGCTGTGTTATAGCTTTATTAAGGCAACAAATAAAATACTCGCTCACAAGGGGCCAATTTAATAAATATTAAAGAAGTATTGAATGCCATATTGATAAAAATTATGTAGTTCTACTTCCTAAAAGGGTTTTTTCCCCTTTCCTCTCTCCCTTCCTCCCTTCCTTCCATTTTTCCTCAATGGCAATATTTTTCTACTTTAGAAATGAATTAAAAAATGTTGCTGCCTCTAGGCATTCCAGCCAAGATGGAGGTGGAGGTAGAAGTGCTTCACCTCCTTGCACAACCAAAAGAAGGATAACAACCAGTTAAAAAACAATTAACAACCATTACTGCCAGAAATTCAAATTGCATGGAACTCAGACAACCAAGGAGTTAAAAAAAAAACATTCATCCAGACTGGTAGAAGGGACAGAGATGGGCAGCCAGGCTGAGAGGACCCGCAGCAAGGTGGGGGATGGCTGGCGAGGAAACGAAAGACTCAAAAATCTCTAGCTGTGAAATCCTCTGGGGGTTGCAAAGGCAAGAGAAATTCCCAGTCTCACAGGGGAGTTCATTGGAGAGATACACTGGTTCCTAGAACGTACACAAACACATCCACCTGGAAATCAGCACCTGAAAGGGCAAAATCCACTTGAGGGAAGTGAGGGAAATGTTGGAAAGTGGGGCTAGAGTAGAGCCAGTGAACGGCATTGTTTCCTCTCTGACCCCTCCCCCACGTACAGCACCACAAAGCAGAAAAAAGGGCACCCTGCTTTGGCAAATACGTAAGGCTCCACCCTTACAACTAAACATGTGCACCAAGACAAAGAAATATGGCCCAAATGAAAGAACAGAGCAAAATTTGAGAAAAAGAACTAAGTGATGAGGAGCTAAACAACCTATCTGATGTGGAGTTCAAAACACTGGTAATCAGGATGCTCACTGAATTGATTGAACTCGGTCACAAAATGGAGGAAAAAATGAAGGTTATACAAACAGAAAAAAGGAATATATACAGGGAGCAACATAAAGGGAAGGAATCTGGGACTCAAATCAATGATTTGGAACAAAAAGAAGAAATAAACATTTAACCAGAACAGAATGAAGAAACAAGAAATCCAAAAAAAAAAAAAGAAAAATGAGGACAGCCTTAGAGACCTCTGGGATAACTTTAAATGATCCAACATCTGAATCATAGGGGTGACAGAAGGAAAAGAGGGAGAGCAAGAAACTGAAAACTTATTTGAAAAAATAATGAGGGAAAACTTCTCTAATCTGGAACAGGGAATAGACATCCAGGAAGTCCAGGAAGCCTAGAGAGTCCCAAAGAAAATGGACCCAAGGAAGCACACACCAGGGCATAGCATAACTAAGTTACCCAAGACTAAAGATAAGGAGAGACTCTTAAAAGTAGCAAGAAAAAAGGAGACAGTCACCTGCAAAGGCGTTCCCATAAGACTATCAGCTGATTTCACAAAAGAAAGCTTACAGGCAAGAAGGGGCTGGAAATAAGTATCCAAAGTCATGAAAGGCAAGGACCTATATCCAAGATTGTTCTATCCAGCAAAGCTATCATTAGAATGAAAGGGTAGATAAAGTGCTTCCCAGATAATACAAAGTTAAAGGAGTTCATCATCACCAAGCTATTATTATATCAAACGGTAAAGGGACCCACCTAGGAAATAGATCAAAAACTATGAACAGTAAAATGACAACAAACCCACAACTATCAACAACTGAACCTAAAAAACAAAAACAAAAACTAAGCAAACAACTAGAACAGAACAGACTCAAAGAAATGGAGATCATAAGGAGGGTTATCAGAGTGGATGGGGCGGGGGGAGAATGGGGAAAAAGGTACAGTGAATAAGAAGCATAATTGGTGGGTACAAAATAGACAGGGTGAGGTTAAGAATAGTGTAGGAAATGGAGAAGCCAAAGAACTTATATGTACAATCCATGGATATAAAGTAAGGGGGGGATGCAGAACAGACGGGGGAGAAAGGGGAGAAAAAAATTGGGACAATTGTAATAGCATAATCAATAAAATATACTTAAAAATAAATATGTGTATTATGCCACATAAATCTAAGTGCTATGATGGCAAAAAAAATGTTGCTGCCTCTAGAATATGGCATTTAAAACACTTTTTTTTGGGGGGGGGGTGATCAAAATCAAAGTGCTCTTAAGTCCTCAAAAGATCCTGTCTTTGTTAGTCTCCCATATGAATGGAGCATGTGTTCCCAGACAACAGTGGCAAAAGAAAACTATGCAACTACCTTTGATTATAATTTGTTCATTTGCACTTTAATGAATAAATTAGTATGCCACATTGGTTCTGCTCCACTGTCATGAAAAAACTTGCATTTATATAATGTGTAATCATTTTCACTATGGGCACAAGGGAGAAATTGATTTTTAAAGTTGACAACCACACATGTGGCTATGTTATTGCATAGATGTGAGAATTTGCAAATGACTTGTAACAACATGCAAGAGACGAGTTAAAATTAAATGAATGGCAATAAAAATAATTGCTCTGAATGATGGCTGGCTGCTATGCTACTAATAGACAATAAAAGTAGGTACTTATATGCAGTCATAAGTCAACAAATTGCATTGGAAATAAAATGAATCAGAGATTAAAGAAATCTATGTAAAATTGTTATTTTTGACTTAATAGTGCAGTAGAACCTAAGCTTGATTTGAATTTTAACACAATCTCCACTAAACTATGGTTCTCAGATCCCAAAACAATTCAAGCTCCAAACTGTCTTTCTTCTTCCTTTCATATCAAAAACTCATTGGAATCATCCATTCCACTTGGAGCTAAACTTCAGATAAGATAGCTCACCCTTTTCACATCATGAAAATTGGTGGAGGCTTAGTTGTTTTTTTACTAACTTCAGCCAATTATTTTTTATTATGGACATTTTTGAACATATAGAAAAAGAATACACTAACTTTAGTTGAACTTTGATAATACCATATGATCTCATTTACAAAAGGAATCAAGTGAACAAAATAAACTAATGAGCAAAATAGAAGCAGAGGCCTAGAACTATGGAATGAACTGATAGCTGTAAGAGGGGAGGGGAAAGGTGGGGACTGTTTGAAAGAAGCTGAAGGGATTAGTCAAAGAACATACCTGTACATGAAGGACCCATGGACATGGACAATGGTGTGAGGATTGACTATAGGAAGTGGGGAGCAGGCAGGGTGGAGAGGGGTAAAGAGGGAAAAATTGGGACAACTGTAATAGCATAAACAATAAAAATAAGTAAAAGTAAAAATTAGAAAAAAAAGAATAATAAATGAATTCTTACATACCTAAGCTTCATTCTTACATCACTAGGCTTCAACTCATATCAAATTATAATTGATCTTTATTGCCACTCACTTTTTCATACTCTGCATTATTTAAGTAAATGCCAGATATTATATTAATATATTTTATTTTTTAAAATACATTTACAATATATTTTTAAAACATAACCTCAGCATCATTATCATACCAAAAATTAAAATACTACCTTAATATAATCAAAATTCTTATTTCTTGATTTGTAATAATTTGTTCAAATCAGAACGCAACAATTCTAACAGGTTGATTTTTTGTAAGTTTTTTCTTTCCTATAGCTACCTTTCACTGTCTGTCTTTGACTCTCTCTCTCCCCCTTTCTCTCTCTCTCTCTCTCTTTTTCTCTCTCTCTCTGTCTCTTTTCATAATTGTTTTGGTTAATAAGTTCATTTTTCTCCTGTAGAGTTTCCTATAGTCTCAATTCACTGGTTGTATATCAGTGGTATTATTTAATATGTTCTTTCTTCCACATTTTCTGTAAATTGGTAGTTAAAGGTAAAGCCTTGATCAGTTTCAGGTTTCATTTTTGGCCAGATATTACTTATATAATATAAATATTTTACTTTGTAGATCAATAACCAAGAACTTGCTTTCCTTAACTTACCAATTCAATGTTCAGCCCTCTGTTCTCATGTATATATATATTAAAATAGGTAAATACAAAGTACTTATTACTTAAATATCATATATAAGTAGGCTGAAGAAATTCAGGTAATGTCTATGAAAGGAAGTAACTATTGATGCAAGCTCTGAAGCCTTGTAGTGAAAGCCGCTGCAAAAAAGCCCATGAAAGAATAAAGAAATGTGACTGGTTCAGGAAATAACAAAGTAGTAAATAGCTCTGTAAATAGCAAGTAGTAGGAAATTTGGTTCTGTTGTACTGGAAGAGTAAAGGATCAGAGACATCACATAAAGATAATAATAAATATAGTAATAGAAGTGGAGAAGACTATTCAAGGAAAAAGTACACTGGAAAAAAGACATTGGAAAGAGCCTGGATTTGAAAGTTTGCAAGAGGTAGATGAGTCAAGAGAAAAGACAAGAACTTGAGGATGGGAGTAGATGAATCAGAAGAGCTAGAGAAGAAAAAGAGCAGAAGAAAAATATTCAAATTAGGGATGGTAGAGCAAGAGTAAATTTTATAAAGAAGAAGAAATAAGGTGAAATGGGAAAGAATTGATATTTTTTGAGTCTATAGACTTTTATTTAAATCTCACAACAACAAAATAAAGTAAATATTCAGTTCCCTATTTGTAAATGAAAAAATGAAGTTAAACAATTAGTGAATGTGGGAGACATGACTGGTGGTCACCATTATGCTTTGTTCTCTCTGCTTCTGGGCACAGTTCCTTATCTCCTAGATATTAGGCAAGGTCAAATGACTTACTTGGGGGCAGTAAACTGTGAGAAAATTCTGATGTCACTCTGGCATGAAGCATTTAAAATACAGAGCATGATTTTTCATGCTCTGTTCTCCAACCTAAAACCCTAAATACTATTTTGAGATGGCACGATCATAAACTGGGTTCTCAAGAAACAGGGATACACAGAAATCACACTACTGACCTGCATTCCATATGTAGAGAGGAAAGAATTAAACTCTTAATTTTTTAGGTCACTGAAATTTTGAAGTCGCTTGTTACTAGAGCATAATTTATCTTATATTGAGTGATACAACAAATGACAAGACTACCTGATGGTAGGTGAGAACTAAATCAGGTAATGGTTTTGATTATGACACTCATGTAGGAGGAAAGAATAGTTGTATGAAGTTTCTCAGACTGTCTTAAGAAGGTACCACCAACTGGGTGGTTTTAAACAACAGAAATTTATTGTCATAGTTCTGTAGGCTAAACGTCTGAAATCAAGATGTTGTCAGGGATGTGCTGACTTTGAAACCTAAAAGGGAGACTCTAGCCCAGTTTACAGTCTTGGCTGACAATCCTTTGTGTTCCCTGGCTTGCAGCCGTAGCAATGCAAGCTCTGCCTCTGCCATCACATGGTGTGATCCCTGTATGTGTCTGTGTTCACATGGTGTTTCCTTCTTATAAGGACATTAGTTACATTAGATTAGGATCCATTCTACTGGCTTTATCTTAGTTTGATTATAACTGCAAAGATCTTATTTTCAAAAAAGATCACAAGTTTTGTGGGTCAGGACTTCAAAATATCTTGTTTGGGGAACAAAATTCAACCCCAAATAAGAGGTTTTTTGGGGGGTTGGTGGGGATGTGAAGCTCCTATTCCCTTGCAAAACACCATGTGTTCTGTTAGGAATTCCCCATGAGTGTTCAAGTGCATGTCCACATGGACACACACACAGAGTAGCCATATCAAATGTGAATCTTTATATCTAAAGTAGGTAGAATGGTTTTGTTATTTATACATATCCGTATGCTCATAATACGGGCAGAAACTCTAGCTTATATCCTCTTTCATATAATCATTATGTTCCAAAAATGCAAAGGCTTATCATACATCAACTGATATCATAAAGTGATAAAATAAACTTTATCTAGAAAACAATAAAACACATGTACAACATCTGAACTTCTACTAAAATAAGTAAATCCTTTAAATACTGTGCATGTTTCAAATTTTTTTATTTAGTTTGTTCATTCCCATTAAAACCATCAATAGTAAGATATTCCTCTAAAAACCTTAGTATTCCTACCAAGTACTAATCTTAGCACTTTACAAATAGTCAAAAAGGATTGCCTAAAGTTTATTCAGAACACTATTTAGCCTGGATAACATTGATAAATATGGTTTATTTGATTTATTCATAATAATATATAATTTTATGTTTCACTTAATTATGTTTATGATCCACAATAAATGAGAGAAGTTTTTGGTCTGTTCCAAAATCGGTTTCAGTATTATACATAAATTTGGCCCATACGTTTCTTGGTTTAGAAGTTCCTCAATAGCGTTTATAAATAAAATCATAAAAAATTATTTTATTTCAAAAAGAGGATACAGTGAAACCTGAGTCAGGCTGTGTTTCTTAGCCTCCTTGAGGTATGACATTAGGTAACCTAGACATCTGATGGAACAGGACATTTTTCACTGACAATGTATACTTGAGTAAGAGTAACTAGTTTAGTTTTCATCATTGTACTTTCTGAGCCTCCTGATGAGCCTTTAAGTAACAACTTACCTTTTGAGAATCACATAATGTTGTATTTTAAATATTTCCCTTTTCACTGAGAAACAAGTGCTACTTGGTACTATTTTAAAGTATCTTGATTTATTAAACAAGTGAAGTAGCTTATAATTCTTAAAAATTGTATGAAGTGTTTCTTCAGACATTCACAGAAATTTTGACATAGGGAGGTCAAATTGCCTTTGATACAAGCTTCTGTTACTAACCTTGGATGGGAAGTGTCAACTACTTTATTTTTCAGAATCTGCAAAAAGCACTAAGGATGGAGAGCCATAGTTTTGTGGATATAAAATGTAAAGTGTGTCATCATACATCAAACACAGACCTCTCTATATGCTTTACACATATAAAAACTGTGAAAATACTGTGATATAATAAACATTGCTAAAACATCCAGTGGCAAACTCCTGCCCATTTGCTCTCATCTGCCCATTTGCACTTTGGTGTCCACGTAGTTCAGACCAGGGAATTGGGTTCTGCTTTTTCCTTGAGGGCAGAAATGTCAGGCTGCTTGGCCCTTAGTACCTAGGAGAGTGACTCCCTTATAGATGTACTATAACATATATTGTTGAACAAAAGAACAGGTGATCAGACAGTAAGATGAGGTTTTGAAAAAAAGTCAACATTTTTTTTCTATTTCATCTTAAAGGTAGTCAAGATCTTAACATAAATCTTGAAACATGGTCAGACACAGGCAACCATCACAAGTTCATCAACACCTGTTTCTAATAGCCTGACAGCCTGGCCCAGAAAGATATGATATTGACACTGAAACAAAGAGATGGTACTTTTCATCAGTCAGGTCTAGGTCTGTTTTGTGTGTGTGTGTGTGTGTGTGTGTGTGTGTGTGTGTGTGTATAAGTTTATTTTTTTTCTTCCTATCTTTGCCTCAAAAAGAGACTAGTAGCACGTTTACTTGAAAACACTCATCATATGTTATGATGGACATGCTTTTATTGTGAAAATAATCAAACCAAATTTGAAAAGGCATAGAAAAATCATAGCCGCAAAAAATATTTCACTGCAAGCTATGAATACTTTGCCAGGTGTTAGGCCAAACATGAGTTGACAGTTTGCTGCTTTCCTCTTGCCAAAGAATCTTAATTATTTTCCAAAGTTCAAAATTATTATCTCCAAGCTCTCATTGCTTTAACATTTTCTTCTGGCACATATACAGGAGAACTTCAAACCTCAGATATACATCTCTTAGTTAAATTTTCTTCCTCTACTTCATGGCATTCTATCTAGAGTTTTTGACCTGAGAAAATGTAGCAAAAAGTGGAGAATCAGAAAAGAACAGTAGATGGCATGGGAACCAAATTTATGGCACTTTCTTGTTCTGATGGTGCTTATTGACACCAGGTGCATTCAGATTGTTGGAAAGACTGATTTTCTCCTGCAGAGGCATTCTGATTAATAAAGAGAATGAAACCTCCTAGCCTCATTTGTGGTGTTAGTCAGACAGTAAACGGACTGCATAAATCCAAAGAGATCCTTCTCTGCAAACATCGCTAATTTAATAGTTCCCCTGAGCTATTATTTGGATTACCAAATTACCCCTCAAACTATGAACTTATATATTTTTTTCTAATCTTGTTCATTATTTGCATTACCATTCCCCCCTTGGCTCTGTCTCTGCTCTCTACATCAAGCACCTTGCTCTTTGGCTACAATATGATAAAATTGGACTTTCAATTAGCAAGCAACAATGGGATTATAAAGCCTACTGTGGTTCTGCTTTATATTACCTGTGTGCTGAATATGAGAACATAATTAATACAACAAATATAGGTATCATCCTAAATCACATGGAGATACATAGGGTGATAATCATTCACAACTTATTTTTATAGAATCAGCAAAGTCATTTTTAGCATGTGCAGAGGCTCAATCCAGAAAGAGAACTGGTACAACAGCTTCATTCATGAAGAACATCTTCAGGACTAATGGCTTCTATAAAATCTAGATTCATGTATACAAAAGTGTGAAGCAGAAAGTATGTTATGATTTTAATACAAAAAAAAAAAAGCTAGGTTGTACACGAGATTCACTTCTCCTTATGATAAAAAGTGATGTTGAATATCTAAACTTGAAGGAGGAATTATAATTATCTGACTTCCTGTTCTATTCCTCTTCTTTTCTCTTTTAGTTTCTGCCCACCAGTAAGTTCCCTAACGCAAACTAAGCCTGGTTTGAACCTGCAGTCAAAGAAAGGCCTACATATGTAGAATGAGTAACTTCATAATGAATACACAAAGGTCTCAGGGCAACTTATTTTGTGGGCAAGAAAATCTTATGGTAGTCATTATTTTCCTTTTATTTCTCCAATGACACATTGTCAATACAGATAATTTGGATCATGCATTTAACTCTGTCAACTAATTTCTGCTTTGGAAGAGAGATTAAGCTGTGGTATAAAAACATCCAAAATAACAGTGACTTTAGTGACGCAGGAGTTTATATCTCTGTCAATCACAGCCCTCTCTCTCTCTCCCGGTTGATCTGTTGCTCTCAATATACAGTTTCCACATTAAGGAATCACATCTACATTGAAGTCTTCAGAAAAGAAAACAATGGCAGATCATGGCCCTCCCTTTAAGACACTTCCTGGATGTTCCATAAGTCTATTTATAGCACACTGGCCAGAATTTTTTTACATGAGAAATGAAGCCTTTATTCTGAGTATCCCTGGACATGGCTAACCTCTGGGGGAAAAGAGGAAGGTATATTGGAGACAACTAATCTCATACTCAAGAATAAAAGTGAAAAGGCAAGAGAAAGATATTGAAAGTTAAGATGAAAAAGGTAAAGGGGGCCAAATATATGGTGATGAAAGAAGATTAGACTTTGGTGATGAGCACATAACACAATATACAAATGATATATTATAGAACTAATTACACACTTGAAACTCCTCTAATGTATTAAGCAATGTCACCTTAATAAATATAATTCATTAAAAAAAGAAAGTCAGGCAAGGAAAGCAACACTACAACTAAGCTGTATGTTTTTAAATTTAGAAGTTAACTTTAAAAAACACTGTTGGGATAATTATTCTTACCACTCAATCTCCATCATAAAAATGTAATTCAGGAATGAATTATGATAATAAAAGACAAGTTGTAAAGCCAATCACTTACAGAGAGCCCTAGGTGACTCCCTCCCATATTCCAGACCCGTGCCCCATCGGTTGATGCTTGTTAAGTATGCACAGGTTGCTCAGTTCTGAATTAGACTGACCTGAATATTGTTCCCAAATTCACATTGTCCCGAAGTCTTGTTTCCAGCAGAGAAGCTAGAGGACAAAGTCTTGCCCTCATTTCCTGTTTGTATATATTGATCATGAATTTCCTATTCGATTAGTATCCCTCCTGGCTGGCATGAGAAAACCAAACTTGGAAAGGAATTAATTACAATGGTGGTCTGAATTTTGCTCCCCCTGGAGGATGACACACATAAAGCTTGTGGCTGCCTTTAGAGCCTCATAGGACGCCAGGACAAGCTATCTAGCACATTTCCCTAACATCACACCATTATCATGGACAGGAGTATACCTACAGGGACACACGTTCTCACATCCAGATTCACATCTTCTTGTGCAAAATAATATGGTATTTCATTTTTTTTATTCAAAACTATCAAGAGAGAAAAAGAAGGAAAATATCATTATCCTTTGATAAATTACTAGACAAACATTAGGATAGGCTAAGAAAATTACTCAAATCAGGATTGGGGTTAAGAAACTCAAGTAGACTACTTCACTGTGCAAAAAAGAGATACATTTATATAAATACAGTCTGTTTTAAACGGAATGTCTTTCTGAAGATGCTCTCTTTGATTTCAGTGCAACCATTATACTGAGCACTGTGGTTCCCTATGAAAAGTGCTAAATTATTCAGCATGTAATCCTGTGTATATAAAATATGTGGTTCTGTGTACTTGAGGTATATTCATAAACAGACATAAATTGTTTTTTCTGTTTCATTATAATCTTAGAAAAACGTATGAGTCCTTGCATCTAGGTCACAAATAGACATTTTACTAACTCAGAGTTATAACACAAATATAGTAGTTTCATTCCCAAAGTCCAAATAATGCTCTTCATTATAACATATAATATCCTTTGCATTAGTTTCCCATGGTTGCTGTAACAAATTACCACAAACTTAGTGGCTTAAAAACAACAGAATCATATACTTCCACAATTCTGGAGGCAAGACGTCTAAAACTGAGGAGTCAGTAAGGCCATGTTCCCTCTAGAGGTTCTAGGAGAGATTCTGTTATTTGCCTCTTCTAATTTTTGGTGGTTGAGGGCAATGTTTGGCATTCCTTGGCTTGCAGCCACTTCATCCTGTTTCATATGGCTTTCTCTATGTCTTCTCTTCCATTTGTGTGTTTCCTATAAGGACACTTCTGATTGGATTTAGGGCTCCTACAAATAATCTAGAATGATCTCTTTATCTCAAGTTCCTAGGTTATATTTACAAAGGTCCTTTTAACAAATAAGGTAACATTAGTCAGTTTTGGGGATTAGAGCATGGATATATTCTTAAAAATTTTTTTTATTCTCACCCAAGGACATTTTTTTCATTTCTGAGAAAGAGAAAGAGAGAGACATGGGTGTGAGAGAAACATCAATTGGTTGTTTCCCATATATGCCCCGACTGGGGATTGAAGCTGCTACCTAGATAAGTGCTCTGACAGGGGATCAACCCCACAACCTTTCAGTTTATGGGACAATGGTCCAAACAAGCCACATGGTACACATGAGCCAGGGCTGTGCCGCAACACCTTTTGCAGTGTTTTTCCCTGGGCACATTTTAATTTCACTTCCTGCAATGTCTCCCAATGCATTACACCCTGACCTATTGGCTCACCCTTATCAAACCGTATGTCCATTGTTCACACAGATTTGTGTATTTGCACATTCTACTTACTCTTCATGAAATGTAGTCTTTCTTATCCAACATGCTATCTCTTACTCATTATCTGCCAAAAATTCCCAATAATGTATGTTTTCTTCAAAGGGACATTTAGTTCTCTTCCTCTGAATTCCTCTAGCACCTAATGCACAACTATATTAGAGTGCTTTATCATGATGTGTTTAATATTTTTTAACAAATTCCCTCATCTGATTATGGTACCTACACCACAGAATGCCAAGATTCATCTGTGAATTTATGTTTCAATTATCTGGAATATGATAGTTTTTCCTAGGTGCTCCATAACATTTTTCAACAAGTTTTTCTTATTATAAGTACATTTAGATTATTTAAATAAGCATGAAATTAAAAAAAATAGAATTTCCTGTGACTCTACCATGGATAGATAAAAACAGGAAACATTCAATTGATGTATATCTTACCATACTTATGTATTTTTTATTGTGTGTGCATCATATATATGTATACATACAAGAACTCACTAAAATAAAATCATTTTGTACAAGTTTTGTCTTGCTTAAACACAGTATATACTTGATAAGTGTTTGTCAAATGAATTAATGAATTGATAAAGTAAAAAATTAAAAACTACCACCTAAAAAGAGTTAACGTCATCATAGAATAAAAGTCTTGGAGAAGTCATTAATTTGGCCTAAACATGGGTCTCTGTTTGGATTCTTCATGTTATTTTTAAGATTCTATCAAAAGTAGTGTAATTACTATCTAAGTTGTATACAGTTTTTAAGAATAGAGGTAGACGAAATTTTTCTGGTTAGTGGATATTATGCAAATAGTTCCTTCCTGAAAGTATCTCTTCTTTATGATGTTCTAAAATATAATAAAAGATAGTTGGTATGTTTCCTCCACACTTTTAACTGTGATATCTTTCCAAAGATTATCTTGGGATAAATATAAAAAGATAATTCAGGTCTTATTAGAAATGTCTATTTCATTCATTTACTAAACTAAAGTAGGAAGAGAAAATAAACAAGTTATCATAATTTTTTTTAATGAATTGAAATAAACATGTACTGCCCTGCAGGAGAAAACGTGATCATGGAAAGCATGTAGATAGAATGCCATTTCAGAAACATATAAATTTCACTTTCGAAAAGTTAAATGTCTATTAGCTGGGAGGCACAGAAAGTGCAATTCTGTGAATTGACAAAGAATAACAATGAAACTCCTGTTTCATTTTCTGCCTTTCAAATTGTAGTTTGGGGGAAGGTTAGCTTTACTGCAAATACTTGTCTGCAAGCCATCACCAAATAATTCATACCTGATGTACCCCACATGCAGTGAGATGAATCAGCACTGGCTGGAAGGCATAGGTCCTCCCCAAAATAATCTGCTGCTGATTTCACTCTGGAAGAAACTTGAAATTCTTGAGTTCCTAAGGAGAATTCTAACACGCTCTTGAAAATGTCTATCTATTATCCTGTGTTCTCAAAATTAGTAATTTTGACGACTTACAAAGGCCAAACCAGTAGATAGTGAGCCATTTGGAAAGCCAAAGTCTATCCTTAGTGGTCATAATGAACTCACATCAACATAGACCTCAATCAGTCAGATTTGAGCTGTTCTTTACATAGATCTAAAACTGACTTCATGTTAAGAAGAAAATGAAAGCTTCATCATTTTAAATTTTCCTTCTATTAAATGGCTTCTTTCTCAGCCACTACTTCATGCAGAGTGTATTGGAAAGGAAAAAACTTGGAGTTAAGAAATCCTTGTTTCAGTTACTCCTTATTCTCTGGGCCTGAGTTTACTCCATGGCAAACCTAGGGGAAAGTTCTGAAATAAGGGCTTTAAGACACCATCACAGGAAAAACTCAAAATATAAAACAACAAAGGTGATAATTTATTAGAATAGCATGTCATGAGGTTGTCCCTAAACCTTTAATTATGAGAAAATCAATTCAGCCAGAACAAAGATGTCTTTTTGAAATTAATAGTTATGATTGAGGGTTGTGGTTTTATATGGGTCTTACTATCCATCTTCTGTTGTAATTGTATTGACCCTGAGAAATCATGATCAAAAATTTCATAATCAACTTTCCAAACTAGGATATTTTTAATGTTAGACATGGCAGAAGTTAAAAGCTTGCAGCACTAGTTAAAGGATAAGTGGCACCTGATGTGTTAAAATTTCATTTTTAGATATATTTAAACATATCTAGTGGAATAGAAATTTAATCAAACTTCCCCAGAGTTTTCCCATCTGTTTCCTACATAGTTTGAAAATAACCTGTCAAGATGACCTCTAAGAGTTCTTCTAGCCTGAAAATTCTGTGACTGTATATTTGTTCTCTGAGCTCAAAAGGGTACTGTTCAGTGAACTTCTGCTTTGACTTCACAAGGCTCAGGGAAGTCTCAGCTGCAAATGCAACCAGAGTAGGTTAGATGTTAAAAAAAATAACTGATTACGGATGAACTCAAGTGTCTCTTTTTTTCATCTTTCAGACTCATATAATCCCTTCTAATGCTAAGGTTTTAACAATGTGCATGTGATTTACAGGCATTGAAATCTCCTTTCAATCAAACCTTTCTCTGACAGTGCCACGATGCCTGCAATTTCTATTTTTTGACACCCTTCGGGGTAAGATATGTGATGCCTCTGTTGAAATAATAACTTGACAGGGACATATGACATGCCAACCATGAACACCCCAGGCAAACTTAAATATAAATTGTAATTTGCATAACCACATCATTTTATTCTCATATGCCACAATTATTCACTGAGTGCCTATTCACTGAAAGTTATTTTACTTATCTCTAAGCTAATTTCTGCCATCTAGGAATTGGAAATTTAGCAGAAGAGAAATATTTAATGAAATTACAACATTAAAATAAATCATATTATACATTATTAAAGGCAACCATAGAAAGAAACATGAGTTGAAACAAAACTTCTGACAGATGTAGTGATTAATTATGGAGATCTTCGACTAGATGAGATACTGGATAACAACCTGTGGGCATACATCACTGCTTTCCATGTGCCCCTTGGAGCACTAACCTGGGGTCAAATATGTTGAAAAAGGTGCAACATTGAATCACTGCGGGCATTTAGATATCAAAGGCCACAAGAGACTCTAGAGAAAACCGGCTTAACTTTGTTCCCCAAAACATCTCTCAAATGTAAATTAACAATAATATAACTTACTCACTCCCTGTACTATCTATTACCTAAGTATCAAACACATTTGGAACGGATCCTAATGCCTCCACTGCTAGCCACTGTTAACTCAATGAAGTCATTTCATTTCTCTGAGCCTCAATTTCTTTGTCTGAAAACTGAGGATAATAATGCATACTCTGATTTCTAAGGGATTCGTTCCTATAATTTTCTGGGTTACATAATCATTATGTGAATAATAATGCATTCATGTCTGACATACAGAGCACTTAGCAGATGGCAGGTCTCTTGCTAGGAACTCAATACATGTAAGTCCCCCTTTTCTCTTCCTTTTGTTCTTTATTAAAGAGAAATAAGACCTACTAGGAAAGTAACTTTTTAAGGATCACAAATGAAAAGCAGGTTTGAAGCCAGCACCTCATATTCCTCACAGCTAACTCTGAGTTCTCGGGAGAGAGAACACAGGCAATTTCACTTTGCACTACCCAAGAGACTATGTAGTGACTCAATCAAGATTACAGTGAGAGCTGGGAGTGTAATCCCAAACCCTTACTCACTTTGGACTACACTGCACCTCCCACAGCGAATAGAAATGGGTCCTCAACTGTGCCATCCTCACTGGTCCAGGAGCTCAGGCCTTTTAAACCTGGTCTTTGAAACGGCCACAAGAGGGCAACACTATCATTTTCTTAAAATTTTTTCCAACACAAGATTAAATCTAGTTCTCCACACAAAATTCATACTTTCAATTTTCTCTCAAGGCAATCTATTTTATTGATATGCTTTCATTTATTTAAAAATATGAAAATTAGATTGTAGATGATGATCAATACTTTTAAGTCCACATTACTTAATAGTCCTTAAAATGAAACATTGTTCTTCTCGCCACCTAAAAATATCAACATTTAGGATGTTTTCTTCTCAATGAAAATTAAGTAATATTAAAATATTGATCTTTCCAATGTTCCATTGATTATTATGTTTTCCACATTATTTTACAATTATAAATAATGTATATTACAAAATCCATCAATGTCCTGTTTCTTCCTGCTTTTCTAAGCAAATTCTTCTGTTTTTGTCAAACATAATGTTTCCCCAACACACCTTTGCTTGAATTGTCCTTCCATGGCAACATGCATTCTCCGTGGAAAAAAATCACTGTTAAGAATACACAACTATTTCATAGAACACGTCTACTCTAATTCAGCACATGACTACATCAGACTATCTTATTGGGATAGTTTTCAGTCTAACGGGAGGTGAAAAGGAGGTTGCATATCAAATTTTGGAATATAATTTATTTCTTAATGCTCAAGGTTTTATACTGCAGGCTAACAACAATTTAAACATGAAAACTTAAATATCATTAAGCAGTTTTCACTTGAGTAAAGCATTTTGTAATCATCACAGAATGGCTTGAGGAAACACTGAGTGAATCATTAAAACTTACCTGATTTTTTAGACAGAGAAGCTGGGGCTCTGACCTTATCTCAGACCAAAGCAAACAGAAAAATAGAATTCACAGTATAAAGTTTTTGGTAATATATTTGTCGGAGGTCATTTGACTGACAACTGATTTTGATGAGATGAGAAATGTTATCTGATTGTTTTTATGCAGGCTTGGAAAAGACATATACTTCTGTAAATTAAAATGAGACATTCCACTGAAAAGTAGAATTTTAAAAATTCACCTTCATATAATTTCTAACTATATAAATGACTCCATTATGCTTCTTTTTCTCCTGGCTCTACAGGAAAAGAAAAGTTTGTACATAAATCCAACTGTGTTAATTTTGATAGGAAAAATGTAGCACATTTTGAATTATAACAAGTATGATTTAAGGAATAAAAATGAGTGAACTATATAAATGGGCTGAGTAGTGATATCAAGTGTGTATGTACTTGTCTGTGTGTTTAGCTTTCAAGTATGTGGTTTTGAAAATATGTGTTTCCTACCTAAGCATATCCATTAAATATGTGAAAGTTACACTTAACATTTCCTGTTTCACCAAGCCAATAAAGACAATTTGGAAATACTTATGCTTTCATAGAGTAAGTCTGGGAAATGCTTGGTCACGTTCCACAACAATGTTACTACTTCTGAAAATGTGTATTAAAGTATAAAAAGCATTCCAGAAAATATGCATCTTTTAAATAATTATAAAATAACTCATCTTTGTGTTTTGTCCAATTTCAGTGATTAGCAACTTCTGATTGCAAATTTTCTACCATCGGTTCAGAAAAATTACAGAACAGTAGTAAAAAATCCAAATTAATTTATCTCCAATTTAGGATTTTAATAATTTAATATTTTAATTTTAAAATAGCATAAGATCTCTATAAAGAAAAACCAGAACAAAGAAGTAGCTCCAGGAGAATCAAGATGGCAGAGGACTGAGTGGAAGTCACACTGACCTCCTCCCAGGACCAATCTGGAATTACAACTAAACTGTAGAGAAATCACCTGGAAAAAACAACTGAACAACCGTAAGAGAGGAGCTTTATAACCTCAGACAGACAGAAGAATAAGCTTTAGCAAAACCTAAGTGGTAAGAGGTTCAGTAGAGACTTGAGAAGACAGGTGGGGCATCCACAGACAGCAGCACAAGAAGGATATTGAAAGAGCCAGTTGGATACCCCTGAGAAGAGCAGGGTCTAAACCATAAGTGGGGATCTCCAGCCTGTAGCACCAGAGCCCAAAAAGTACACAGATAACAGCCAGCTGTGAAAAGCAGCAGGGTTGCTCTCTGCCAGAGAAGAAAGGCCGGAGATGCAAAGAGCCTTTTAAGGGGCCAATGCGTACATTTGTATTGGCAGCCACTTACCCTGCTCTCTGGTGAAGGTGGGAGTAGACTGGGCTGGAGGTACCTGTGAAGAGACTGGGGAGGGAGGCTTCGGGGAGAGAATGGAGAGAGTGGCCGGCGGGATCCTGGTGTTCACTCCTCCCCCGTAAGGCAGCAGCCATCTTGCTCAGGCAGACCACTCCCCTGAGCAGCAACAGAGGATCCCCTGAGAGATACAGCTACTTTGCCTATCTTGTTTATCTCTGTAGTCCCCATGCTTGGAAAAGTACCTGGCCCAGATTAGGATCTTAATAAATGTTTCTCGAATAAACTGAATGAGCAATCATTTCCAATTAAAAGTGTGCAGCTGGTCCCACATGAAAATGACTGGAAGACCATGCAAATGTAACTGACCATCTTCTCTCTTCAGGGAGTTGTTACACTGTAATGTAAAAGTCTGCAAATTATGTCCAATATTTCAAAGACACCTTATCTCTGATCTATATTAATAAGGTGGGTATTAATAAGGTGTATATTATATAAATACATCAAATGTTTCAAAACCCTGAAAAAGAGAGATCATTTACCAATGATAAAATTGTAACCCATACCTGCCACAGTGGAAAAGGAGAATGAAATTTTACCTACTTTATCACATATAGTCTAGACAAAAGTGAGGACAATTGTAGAACCAAGAAGATGGATTGCAGTGTAAATTCGTGGTCACTGACCTCAGCCAGGCTCTCCAAATGCCCAGCAATTGTTCTGTTTCGTTTGTCACCTCCCTTCTGTTTGGCACAGTGATGATTGTAAAGTTTCCTTTACTCTCCCAGTCACTTAATATCAGCTGATCTCTCTGTCCTCCCTCCTTGTCAGTTAGGTCACTTTGCCTCCTATTCAGCAAAGAAGGCAAAAACCATGGAAGGCAGCTCATTCACCTGCAGTAAGCCCACTTGTCCTGCTCTGTTCTGACAGGAAAGCAGCCCTGCCTGGCAGGGTCATCCACCCTTCTTCCCACTTCCTTTGGTCAGAGGGCTATCAGAAACCAGCGCCAGATGATCACTTGCCTCAAGTGTGTCCTTCCACCTAAAGGAAGGCTTAGATGAGCCCTGGAGCTAGGGGCTGGGTGGGGACTTCAGGGACTCAAGGACGACGAGGAGACAGCTCTGTGTTTGGCACTTGGGAGAGGTTCAGTTACCAAGCCTTTTCCTGAGTCACATTACCACCCAGCCCTGTACCTGCACCCTAAAAGGGAAGTGGTAGAGAAACTAGAGGACTGCATTTCACTTTTTCACTTCTCAGGGGTGTCATCAGTGGGTCATAGAAAAAAACGGAACTTCAGGGGTTCGCAAGGGAGAGAAAGGAGACAGAAAGAAGCTGGGAGAAAGGCAAGGTCTTTCCCTAACTCAAGGCCCTGGGCCCCGCCCTTATCTGTTGTTTCTCAGATTTGTATGACAAAGCATAAAAAGACCTGAGAGATAGGCATCAATTAATTTTCAAAATAATCTGGAAGATAAGACTAAGTTCTTAACAGAAAATCACTTTGGACTCTAAATTTAAGTGAGAACTGAATGCCTCTACTGGACACAATTTATGTATGTTAATATTTTTTTCCCAAAACAGCTGTTCTTTCTCCTTTCTGTTATAACTTTAATCAGATATGACTTCCTTGCTTAAAATCCATCTCTTCCCTCTCCTGCTTCTCTCTGTGACTACCTCAAAGTTTAAAGAGTTGCAATTTAAAATGTAACAGACAATGAATTCTGGGCTGCCATCGGCAGGAGTTATCTGAAAGTTCAGTTATAACAGTTTCTGTTTTACATTCTCTTCAATGCTAGGGGGAAACAAAAACAATAAAAACAATTTTTTTCTCCCAAGAGTTAACAAGAGGTTCTTACAAGTTCGAGTAATGTCAAGAACTACTGGATTTATATATTTGGGATATATATGAGTGAATGACAGTTATTACCTTGTAATGGCTCCTCTGGTTAATAATTGGGAGATCTCTAAATATATGTAGATATATTTTTAATATGGCCAATTATGATTGGTAACTACTTGGTCAAATTAAATATACAAAACATACTTTACCAAGTGCTTTTGAATATTGTGAAATTTAAAAAAAATTCTAAACTTGTTCTGAGAATAAACTTTCTCTGAAGGCTGTTTCTCTTTTTTCTAGCCATAAACACTATAAGAAATTAGCACAAATTTTGATTCAACATGATAAAAATATTTAGCTGAGTACTTAAACACCTGGAATTAAAAACCCGGAAAAACCTTGTATTAGTATCAGTGCTCACATTACAAATATAGGTAAGAAAAAAATAGAAAATACATAATTAACCCTAAGAATAGAGAATTCTTAGGTAATACAACAGATTTTTTTTCAAAATTTTTAGTATTATTGTTGAAAATTAAATATACATTTACTTTTTTTTAATATCAGATGTTTGACAGAAAAACAAATGGTATGTTGATTATCTAGAAACACAGGAAAATTAGGGCTTGATATTTTAAATGAAAAATAAAATTAAGATCACATTAATTTAGGATGCTTTTATTCTTTGTATCATTCTGACTGAAGTGATGATCACCAGTGGGGGTTGACAAGTCATTGCTAACACAACTCCCTATTGTATCACAAAAGAATAAAGGTTGTCCTAGGTACCTTATAGGTCCTCTCCAAAAAAAAAAAAAAAAAAAAAAATCTTTATAAACAAGTTTTCATGTAATTATTTTAAATAGTGTTGAAAGATTCCATTTCTTATGTAGTTCAAAAAATCACTTTATGTTCTGTTCAGTGATAACCCAGAAATAACCGTAGTAGTAGGTTGTTAATTAATTATAGCTTCCCTCACCAAGGAGACAGCCAAAAACAAATCACAACAACTTGAAATGTCCTAGTCCCAACCAGGGCCTGATTTGGTTATTGCTATAGTAACTCTCCATTAAGTTTCTCAAAATGATCTAAAATTTCTGTGTTTCCCTAAAGCCAAAAGGATAATTTATGAATATGATGCTTCCCACTCGGAATGTATTTCAGAGTTCATGGAAGAAGTTCAAGTCTGAGAAGTACTTTTGGGTAAATCAAAGGGATATAAAACAGAGGAAGTGAGGCTTCCTACCCGCACCGCACCGGGATCGTCGGGAACTTCTGCCCTTTTTAGGACTGTTCCCACCACCAGCGCAGCCTCTCCATCTGCTCCTCGTTTTCACTCAGGACTCGCTCTAATCCCACCTAGAGAATTCTCTTTCCTCCTCACCACCCTCATCCTTGAAACCTTGTCTGATTAACTACACCCCAGCCGGAGTTCTTTATTCAACTAATTATGCTTCAGACTAATGACACGCCTTAAGACAACATGTCATAGAATACACTTCTGTTTAGTGAAAAATGATTAACTGAATAGATCACAGGAGGTTTATACTCAAGGCTGAAAATAAAAGTCTCTGCTAAATCAATTGGACATGGAGGCACTAAAATTTAAGACGAAGGTGAATAAATGTCCTTTTCTAAAGACCCACACTCACCTGTAAATTCATTATAAACTCCTTCAAATCTCAAGAAGACAAAATTATACACATGCCAAGAATTTTTTAATGGCAACATTGGTCTTTTATTTTTTTCTCTATGACACTGAGAAAGTAATGAAATAATTTATAGTTATAATATTGTTACATTCAGTACGCATTTATGTTATCATTTGTAGTATTTCTGAGTCATTACCCACTAAAACAAGAATATTAAAAAAGCATTAGTATTTTTAATGTTTCTAGTTTTGCAAGTTAAATCAAAATAAACTTAAAAATTCCAAATTTCCCAGCCTTTGCCCGATTTGTGCATACTTGAAAATTGTTTCATTTATGGTTGTTTTCTCTTTTTTAAAAAATCCTCTGGTTATTTATATATGTGACAGGGACTACAGAAATATAAAGCTAAATAAACAAACCATTTTAAGGAAATAATCTCATGGGAGGCTAGAGTAAGGAGGCATTTGATTTGATGGCCTTAACCAAAGAAATGCAAAACTTTGGTGTTTTCTTGTGTGGCAAGGAGATATACAAGTATTAATTTAAGCCAGCTCTGAGACTTCAAATAGGTTGTGCAATTCTGATTTCCTCCTCCCTTGAAATTCCCCTCATGCTTCTTTCAGTACAAGAGACATAGGCTGTTATTTTGTTGAGGGAATTTTTTTCAAAACAAAGAAAAACAGAGAATATGTCATTTCTGAATAAAAGAGAAAGGGTTTTGTCAAAAGATGGAGATAAAAAGTGGTACATCTTAGTAGTACTGGTTTGCTTTCATTTCTTATATATTAATTTTCTGAAGATTATTATAGAGAAGAATGAAACCTGAAAAAGAAAAAAAAAAAAAGAAAAAAGGGATCTTAGCCCTTTCTGCCTCTCTAAGACCAATTCTAAGTGTAAGGGTTGGATGTGATAGATATTGGAACCCCTGAATAGTTTACGGGGTATCTAAGAGTAAGGGGCCATCCTAGGCTGTTTCCAAAACAAGTCCCTGCTGATGATACCTGATCCAGCAGGCCCAGGAGAATGGGCACCCTTCTCTTCTTAGATTTCTGCATGGCGCCTAAGCTCAATACTGCACCTATATCCACTAGCCATCCCTAGTGGACGAGTGTCCCTTAGGGTATTCTTCCCTGATCTCTAATGTTACTTACCATTGGGATTGCACTCCCAACTGCACCGCCACTCCCCGTTGTTGGTTATGTTTTTTCCCTAACAGTTTCCCTCTCAGGAAAACAGTAACCACCACTCACTCTATTGCACAAGCAAAACAACAAAAGCAAAAACAAAAAAACATAGGAGTTATCTGTATTTTTTCTTCTATCTCTCATCAAATCTATTAAATTATTTTGGCTTCTCACATTGGTCTTGCTACCAATCTACCTGTAGCCATCGTCTCCTCTTACTGAGTTTCTGTATTGTCTCCTTACTCAATTCCCTGTGTCCCTCTATTCCATCAAAAATATTTTCTTCTCAAAGCAGCCTGAGTTATCTACCTAAAACCTACATTAATCAAATCATGATATACTTTGACCCAAAACTTTCCAATGGCTTCCATTACGTTCAGAATTAAACGCAGCCTCCTCTGAAATGGTTACAAGGCCCTAATACCCTAGACCTTTCTTAATTCTTCAAGGACATATCCAATTTTTCTCTGCCTTGTTCATTCCCCTGTAGCTACATTGGTCTTCTTGTTGGTTCCCAAATACACCAACTTATTTATTCCTTTTGCAAGGGCACTGTCCTTGCCTTTCTCACCACTTAAGATTATTTTTACACTTTTATCTTTATGCAAATGTCATTTATTTAAAGAGGACTTCTTTGACTGCTGCATTTAAAATGTCCTGCCCCTCTTTACAATTAACTTCTCACCCTACTTCATTTATTTCATAGTTCTTATTACTCCTTGTAATTGCCCTGGGTATTTATTTAGTTACACATTTCTAGCTTTCCTATTGCAATATAAGATATAAAAGGGCAGGAATGTTATCTTGTCTCCAAGTGTATACTCAGATTCTAGAACAGTGCCTGGAACAAAGTAGGGATGCCGCACATGGTTGTTGGGAAATGAATAAAAATAAAATAATGGTATGGTATATGTAGGTATATGTGGGGTCTCTGATCCCCCCCCTTCCAACCAAATCAAAGACAATTTCTATCTGGCCAACTGCTATCTATGAGGGAAAAATAAAGTGAATGACACACAAATAGCTAATCTTAATTTAAGGATCTGTTTGAATCATTAGAGATTAAAAAAATATATTATACATAGTTGGAATTTTCCAATAATTTGAAAAAATTATTTATTAAATAAAACTGTAACTTAATCATTATATTCATAAAAACATTTTCTTGGCTAAAAAATATTTCATTTAACAACATTAATGTTGTCACATCTTATAATTTATAATTAATGATTTATAATCTTGGGTTCTTAAAATCATTATCCTATGACATAAATATCAGGTATTCATTAGGTATGCAAGATAAACTCAGAATTATTCTACTGGGTTGACTCTCTAAGTTTTGTATGCTACATGTTTCCAGAAAAAGGAAGAGGTTATGGACTTGGTATGTGATATTTACTAAAAATGATTTTCAAATTTATAACTTTTAATGTGCACAAGTGTGAAGCCATTGTAAAATGATGACCTAGCTGGTATATACATGATGATATATATATGATATTTATGTGATAGGTACATAGTATATGCATAATAATGTATTTTGGCATATAGTGGTACATAAATGATGGCTTAGAAGTAACAATTATGTTTGAATAATGGTATTAACAACCCAGTACTAAAAGGGATTTGGCCAAATATTCTTTTTGTCCTAGTCCATTTTGGATGCTTTAACATAATACCATAGACTAGGTGATTTATAAACAACAGAAATTTATTTTTGAAAGTTCTCGAGGCTGGGAAGTCCAAGGTCAAGGCATGGGCAGATTCAGTGTCAGTTCCCTTTTCTGCTTCATAGACTTTCCCTGTGTTCTCACATGGCAGAGGGGATGAGAAAGCTTGCTGGGGTCTTTTATATAGGCAGTAATGCCATTCATGAAGATTCCACCTTCATGACCTATGCACTTCTCAAAGGCTCTACTTCCTAATACCATCACCTTGAGGGTTAAATTTCAACATAGGAAATTTTGCCCTGGCTGGTGTGGCTCAGTGGGTTGGGCATCATCCCACAAAGAGAAAGGTCAGTAGTGAAAGGTTGCCAGTTTGATTCTCAGTCAGAGCACATTCTTGGGTTGTGTGCCTGGTACCTGTTTGGGGGCGTGTGAGAGTCAACAATTGAAGTTTCTCCCACACATTAATGTTTCTATTCCCTCTCTTTCTCCCGCCTTTCCCCTCTCTTTAAAAAATAAATAAATGAAATCTTTTAAAAAATATGAATTTTGAGAAGACACATTAAGTCTATAACACTTATTAATATTCTGGAATCATACAACTCTATCTTCCTTAATGCATTTGACTTCTTAATTTTTTACACTTTTTATTTTGAAATAATTTGAGACTTACAGAAGAGTTTCAAATAAATAAGTACAAAGAATTTCTGTATCTCCTTCACCTGGTCTCTACTAATGTTAACATCTTATGTAACCATGGCATAATAATCAGAACTATGAAATTAATATCAACACAATCCTATTAACAACAATCTTTCTCTTTCCTCCTAATATCTTTGTTATGTCAGGAATGAATTCAAGATCTCACATTGCTTTAGTTGCCCTACTTCCTTAGAATCCTCCAGTTTGTGACCATTCCCCTGTCTTTCCTTGTCTTCATGACCTTGACACTTTTGAAGAGTAATAGTCAGTTGCTTTGTAGAATGTCTCTCAGTTTGACAGTGGGCACTAAGAAGAGTGTCATCTGATGTTGAGTTCAACTTTTTCCCCTGAACTCTTTTGCTCTTACATGATTCGTCAGCTTTTGACTAAGTGGCTACTGTTAGCTCTCCTTTAGGGAATGAACATGAGTGTGAAACAGACAGCAGAGGCATGGGATGGCGTGAAGTGATTACATGATACCCAGAGATCACAGCCCCAGAGCTTCGAGCAGCAGCCACCAGGGAGAGGCAAATGCAACACTAGAATTCATATACAAACATCTGAGTTTGCAGATTTCCTAAATGTTTAAAAATTACAACTTATTAGTTGGCTACATTTTGAAAATTTCATGACCTCATTACTCTGTAAGGATTTTATTTAGCACATGTCCTCAACATTTCTGCAGCTTCAAAAATGAACCTATTTAACACTTGACTAGTATTAAAATGGCAAAATAATTTTGCGACCCTTTTCTTCTGAAAATATAGTCATTGCTTTTATTAATATGATATTGAGATGGTCAAATTTAACTTATTAACAGTAACTATTATATGATTTCACCTCATTTGCAAACAAAAAAAACTCCATCTGGTGGTGTTCTACTAACCTGGTTAGAATTTGACATCCTAATTCAATTTACATAAATATCAATCTGTGGTCATATTCACTCTGTGCATTTAACATGAAAAATTAATTGATTTTCAGTCTTTGTTAAAAAGGTCTACTAAAACAACCAAACTCTGAAATTCAACATGCTCTGGAGTTCTACACCTTAAAAAAAGAGTTCTCTCTTTTTTCATGGTAGTAATTGGTGTTTATGCCCTTGTTATGTTAAAAATATTTTGGGGGGAAGCAATCAGAAGTTGGGGGTAAAATATCGATTCTTTTGCACTAAAGGAACAATTCATCTAATGATATTTGCTCTTTACTACTGAAACAACAACAAAACCATGGTATTTAAATGGAGTCAAGTTTAAGAAATGGCAAAAAAAACCTTTGAAAAATAAGTAACTTAGAAGATTAAAAGTGAATTCTAAAAACTGCAAATAAGTTATTTACTTACCTGAAAGATAAATTTTTGTCCCGTTTTTAATACACTCTTTTAGCACAAGTAGAAATTATTTGCCTTATAAGTTCAAGTTAAATATAACTTAAAAATTATAAACACTTTATTAAACAAAGTACATTTACACCTCAAATGTCCATGTGCCTCTATAGAGGACTAGATTTAGCCTCTCACTTTTTATAATGTTTGGGAACTTAGTACCAGAGCTAATAATAATTATTACATTTTTAAGAAAGCAGGTTATTCTTGTGAATTTTTGTTTGAAGTGGGAATGGTTGGTTATTTCTTTTTTTTCTATAATTTATATTTTTTATAGTGACTAAAGTGAAATAATATTTCTCCCCAAATATAAGTGGATCGATTATAATTTAAATAAATGAAACCAAGCAAGGCCTATATTTTTAATCAGATATATAATATATGAATCTTTGTTTGTAAGTTTCCTATATTGATTTTTTTCAATTAATTTCCCTCGCTCTGAAGGTATTAAATACAAAACAAGCTGAAGCAGGGTGATGGTGGGGAAAAATGGTTAAGCAAGACTTGAATTCATCAATATGATTAAAAAATAAAAATAATCAGTTGATAAAAATCCATATGAAAAATATGTTAATTTTGCTACCTAAGGCCTAATGTAACAAGTAGTTTGCTTCCCAATGATTATGCATTTAGGCTCAGGAATCTGCCTGCCTAGGTTTGAATCCCACTTCTACATTCTGCTGTGGAATTTCAGGCAAGGAACTATTCACTGTAAATCTGCTTTCCATCTGTAGAAAGCACATGATAATATACATACCTACCTTATACATTTATAAAAATTAAACTATGTAATCGAAGCAAGGTGGTTAGCATACTTCTAGCACATTTTACGGATAATTAAATGTTAGCTATTATTCCCATTTTTATTATTTCAAAAATCTTTAAAGATAACAAAAAGAATGCCTTATTTTTTTCAAATTGAGTTGAAAAATATCTCCCTCTCCTTTTTTTTATTTTTCTTTCAAAAAAAGAAATTCCTTAATTTAACTCAAAAGCGGTCCTATGACAAGGAGAGGTAAAGCTAATGTTTTTAAGTTCTTAGAAATTAATTGCCTGAGAGTATCTTAAAATAAGTTTTCTATATTACTTGGAGAACATGATTGTGTTTTATTTAATAGTTTGCAATCTATATATGCCAATTCTTAGAAAATGGTGTTAAAGGAGCAAATTCCTTATTTACACATTCTAGTTCCATTTACAGAAAGTGCTATTTAATAGCATATTTAAAATTTTTGTTCTCACTCCTTAATGGTATTTAAGTTGAACAGAAAGGGCCTTTCTTAGTTCAATCCAGATGCAAATTTAGAAAGAAATAATACCTCTTGGAATATGAATAGTCCATTAGCTCACAACTGAAAAATAGAACAGTTATGTTCTAATATGAAGCCCTGACATGGGTAAGGATGTCTTAAATTCTAAAACTAGACACTTACCCATTTTTAATAATGAAATAGAGGACAAATTTCACCATTAAATGACATAAAAATCACACTTTTATAAACATATTGAACATGAGATTATTGTTTCTTTACATGTTCAGTCTTCTCAGTAATGACTGGCTTATAAATTTAGCATTGAATTATAATTCAAAGATAAACATCTTCACTCAAATTACCTTTTCTTCAAAATTGTGTTAATGTAATTTCTAGATTACTTAACAAAACAAAATGTCTAAAGACAATGTTTATAGAAAAAAGCCTGTTGGTCGGCTCTGTCTGAGTCAAATTGATATTATCTTGATTAATGTTCAGCCACTTCTAAAAGTGAAAAAATTGTGTGAGTGATGTTTCTTCGTCAGTTTGTGAGCAATTCGCTCTCTCCTAACTAGGCTTTTTATACCATGGTTTCCCCTACTTTGAAAGTCTCTCCATATTTCCTCTTTGCCTTAGTCCATTTGGGTTTCTATAATAATGTGCCACAGACTGGGTGGCTTATAAATAACAGAAACTTTTTATTTCTCACAGTTCTGGAGAATGAAGTTCAAGATCAGGGTGCCAGCCGTCTGATTCTGGAGAGGGCAAGGCCCTCTTCCTGGTTTGCAGACTGCTGACTTCTCACTCTAAGCTTACATGACAGAAGGGGGCCAGGGAGCTCTTTGAGATTCCTCTTATAACGTCACTAATTCCATTATGAGGGCTCAGCTCTCCTAATATTTATATTGAGGGTTAGAATTTCAATATATATGAATTGGGAGAGATACAAACTTTCAATCCATAGCACTCTTCTATACTTTCTCTATAATGCCACTGAATCACCACTTGCACTGGGAAGATTTTCCTGTATCTTTAAGTCTAAGTAGCTCTTGACTTTGAGATAAGTGTTGCAGTTCTTATTTCATATTAGTTAACTGTGTGATCCTTTACAATCACCTGAATTCTGTGAAGTAAGGGAAATAGCTTGCTAACCTCAAAATTTTAATATTCTATTGAAGCTGTGATGACTCTATTGTAAATACGGCCACATATTTTTCATTGGCCACTCCCTAAAGTTATCAGAGATATCCCCTTCAAATGTTCTCACCCTGTACTTCAGAAATCACTTAGGTTTTTATGCAAGGAGGTTAGAGGTAAAAAAATAAATAAATACGATGATGGATATTCCGGGGAAGAGACACAGACAAAGCTATCTTTTAAGTAAAAGTAACACATTAAAAAGAAAGCTGCAAATATGCTTTTCATGTAGTAGCTGGTATCACAGATTAAAGATTGACACAATTCCTCAGTCAAGAAAGACTTCTCTTTACATAATCAGAGTCCAATCCCTCTCCCCACCCCACACAAAAACAAAACACAACACCTTTAGTTATATCGTTGGTAGCTGCTTCAAATAAATAGGACAACAACACACACACATTCCTGGGAGAAACACAAAAAACAGTTGATAAAGGGCATTTTGGGCATCTTTAAAATGTCTTAGAGATTTGGACATATCTGACAGAAATTAAGTTATTTTTTGGAATTGATACAATGTGAACTTTTAAAACTCAAAGACATTTCAAAAATCTGTATTACTTCTTGTATGCATTGATTTGTCTAGTTTTGTGACCACAGGCGGGATGATATTTGACAGAAAGTCTCTGTCTCAGGTTTGACCCCCATCAAGTAACACTAAGCTGAAGAGCAAGTCCCTTCACTATTTCACAAAGCTGAAGTTCCCAAAGAAGACATGACTTATCTTCACACCTTTAATGGGTTAGTGTCAACTTTGACTGATTGGGTTTCGCTGCTTGCCTGTCTACTGCTGTCTTGTTCAACTGAAAGCACACTGCTAGATTAGAAGGAAGATTTCTGGGATCACACACAGGATCTGCTCCGTGTCAGGAAAACTGAACCCTCCCTGAATGTGATACAATTCCAAAGATCAATTCTGATCTGGGTTGAGATTTATATAACTCATGTCATAAGAGGTTGAGCTTTCCCAAAAACTGTCAGCTACATTGTAGACACAGAATGTGTGTAGGACAAAAGGTGCCAAATTTGCAAGTCTGCGAAGCTGACAAATGGTCAAGCAGCAACCACATTTTGTATAAACTTGGCTGAAATTCATAGATATTTGTAGTTTTTTTTTTTTAAAGCTAAGTCATTCTTCAGGATGATTAACACAGAAGTTGTGGTTCTCCTAACTCATGGTAGAGCTGTTGTCATGGATCTTCTCACCATAGTTTGTCTCTCGTTTGTCTTTTTCTCTTGTCCTCTTCATTAGCACTCATTTAGACATCATGTAACACATCCATTGTGCACCTCTCACCATGTACTTACTCTCACTGTCTCCTACCTTCCGTTAATAGCTGTAGCATGTCAGCAGCACCAGCTTCTGTCCTCACTTCCCCTCACCCATATACCTACCTAATGTTAGAAATAAACAGGTGCTAATCTTTGGTCTAAAAATTAAAGAATTAGAGGTATAATGTAATGCTCCCAAATTTTTCTTATTGTACTTAATCATTTATAAGGTTGATATTTGAAATCTACACAAATAAATTTTTTTCAACTCTGATCTCATTCAAAAGAATAAAAAGTCACGTTTTATTACCAAGAATACTTTGTGTATATTGATGAGGCTATTGTACCAAGCTATAGAAGCATAGAAGATCTCTATTTTTCAAAAGCGCTGTGCTGAAGACTCTATTCTCAGACGCTTGGAAATCTGTAAAACTCCAGGGAACTAAGTTGCTAAGCTCACACATAAATCTGCATTATATTCTTACATAGATGTTTGTTCTAACACTACTTCTGTTCAAATATTTAAGAAGTTGGGAAAAAATGAGAAAGTAATCATCTCATAATAAATATGACCCCAGTGTCATACAAACAAATCAGGTACATCTTACAACCTTGGGGAGAAACTCTTGCCCTGAATAAAGTACAGGTTTTACAATGAACTTCTTTTAAATACAGTGCTCCTCATCAAGTAAAGCATATTAAGAGGGAATGGGATCTGCTTCTCTACACTTTCATCACAGTGCACATAGGAAGTTGTGGAGGAAAGAAGGAAGCTTAGCATCAGAGCCTATAAACTCCAAGAATCCAGGAAACCATGGTGTAAGTGTAGCAAGGTCATTCCAATGTACAAGAGAAGACATCTCGATAATTGTGCAGCAAGAAATTCAGGTTCCCCTCACCCACCACCCTGGCTGGGTATACAGCAACACCTACAGTTTTTTTGCACTACACTCTTGGTCCTTTCTGCTGCTCTGTTTAACAGGATCGAAAGTAATGCCTTGCTCACTGTCTCCTGTACAAGCCCCATACTAAACACTCATACATCCCTTTTCTTTCATATTCTGATATTTGGTAGGATGGATATCAGATAGACACAGTCCCATCATGTAGCAATTTTTCTTCACTTTCCAGAAGTGGATGGACAGGCTCTCACTGGTCAGATTTTCCAGGGGTAAAGGAGACATGTATTTCTCTGTCTGTATGTATGTGTGGTCTACAGTCTCAGTTTAAAAGGTAGCATCCATTGTCCTGGGCCTTGGAAGAATCTGGAATGAAAACAGTTGCATTTTAACATCCTATTACAAGTATACTGAGATTGCAAGAAGGATCTAATCAGAGAGGGAAGATGAACAATTCATGGAAGAATCATGGTCCCAGGGAAGGGGGTGAAGTGGAAGGCAGTACTGAGAGGACAAATAATGGTTAATTTTTAGGATCTGAAAGAATGTCACTGTGTGGCTGAGTATAGTAACGTCCAGAGGAAGAAAGGAAGAAATGAAGAGAGAAAGGGAGGGGAGTGGAGGGGGGGAAAGAAAGCACATTGTAGAATTGTTATTCATGTTAATTTAATAATTAATTAAAGATATTTAAATTTACTCTGATATTCTGGTTACCATAAAGAGCTATAAGGAAACAAAGAAGATCTCTTAACTTTGATTTATATCTTATTCAGCTTTTAAAAATTTTAGATTTTCCAATGTGAGTCATTTTGTTAAAAAAGAAAAAGAAAAGGGAGGAGGAGGAAAAAAGAGGAGATGAAAGAAGGTAACTTCCCCCTTGATTAGCCATTTTGCTTTATGGTAATTTACACAGATTTTATTCTTTTTCAAGCTTATCAATACCTGATGAGAACAGTGGGACTGTAAAGGTCTGTGTCATGAGTCTGGAACAATTAATTGCTAGGTGGCCTGAAGCAAATGTCTACCCTCTTTAGCAGTCCCTTTCCTTTTGGGGAAGGAGATGTTATTTAATTTTCAATAACTTTCTGGCTTAATGTGTCCTGGCTTCCTCTGTCAATGGGAGAGAAAGCACAAAGACAATTAAATGAAATAGCTCAAAAAAAAAAAAAAAAAAAAGAGATGGTGTTATATTTATATCAGCCAGCAAAAGCTAATGATGATTAAATTAAATATAAGAATATAATCTTCTGATAGTCATCTCAAAAAATTTAACAATGGAATTCAGCCCAAATGACTTGGGAGGTTTTTCGTTTTCATTTTTATTTCTCAATGTAAAACCTAATCTGTATATAACTATGAATTTTAAATCAAAGTTTATAGAAATGAAAACAAATGTTTTACAAAATATATCTCCATGAGAATTTTGAATATTACAGATGGCAAAAAAAAAAAAAAAAGAAGAAGAGGCACTTTCTAAGATATTTGACTAAAACAATAAAAATTATTGTAAAATACTACATAATGAATGTAGGGATTGCTAGGTGAGAAAATATTATTAAAATGGCTAGGAAGTGAGTAATTGCAGCCATGACTGGAGAAAATCTTTTGATAATGTAACATACAAATAACTCACATGAAAAATACTTTTCAGAATGGTACTAAGACTTTTAGTAAATTGTATCACCATTTTCCTTATTATCAGTCTATTTAATAAGATACTATTTTTGTGATTGTTCACACAAGGGTATTAATCAAAAATAATAATTCCTATTTTATTAAAAGTCACTTGTTTAATAACTTATTAAAATTATACTGAAAAATATTTCCACAGTTTTCAAAATAACTCTGGCAGCAAACAACTAATATATTTGAGAAAATATCAGCCACATAAAATAAATAGGGCCTTAAAATAATGTTTTGTGTGTGTATCAAAACTGCCCTAGTAAATATGTAGACTCTATGTGATGTGACTGTATAATACATCATTCAAACTGGGATATTTGTGAGAGTAAAAGAGGAAGTATTAGTAGTTAAGCTAAGACATAAACCAGATAATTAAAATGGCAAATATCAAACACAAAGAGAGAATCCTAAAGGCAGAAAGGGAGAAACAGGTAGTAACATACAAGGGAGCCCCAATACAGCTAGCAGCTGACTTCTCAACAGAAACACTACAAGTCAGAAGGGAATGTCAAGAAATATTCAAGTCATGAAAAGCAAAGGCTGGCAACCAAGACTGCTTTACCCAATAAAGCTCTCAATTAAAATAGAAGGTGAAATAAGGAGTTTCCCAGACAAAATAAGGCTAAAAAAATACACCTCCACCCAGCCAGCATTACAAGATATGCTAAAGGGACTGCTTTAAGAAAATGAAGAAAAAGAGTCTATGAATACCCAATTCCTTTCACAGTCACCAATACTCGATACTACCAATATTTTTAATACTTATTAATCTGATTGTGACAGTGATGTGTTTTTTTAATTGTTACTTTATTATTTGTTGAAACTAAACCTGTTTTGTATATTTCTTGCCTTTTTCTATTATTTTTAAAAATCTTTAAAAAACTTTAAAAATTATTTTTAAAAGCTTTTATTCATTTTTTGATTAAATGTTTGCAGGATTTTTTCCCCTAAAAAATACTATTAACCTTCTCCAGGTGTGTTGCAAACACTTTCCTATTCTATTACTTGTCCTTTAACTTTTTTTGTACTACTTATTACGGTATAGTCTTAAATGTTTAATACAGTCATATTGTATACATTTTACTTTATAGCTTCTGGGTTTGAATATTTTACTTCAGGGTAAGAAAAATATTATTTTGTATTTTCTCCTAAAACTCCTTAGATTTTACATATTGATTTTTAACTCATGTGAATATTTTTTGTATGAATGAAATAGGGCTCTATATTTGTTTTATTTCAAGTAATAGCAGTCCATGCACCTTATTTGTTGAATAAGCCTTATTTTCCTCATTGATTTGAAATATCAATTTAATCATCTATTGTTAGACAGATATATACATTTGTTTCTAGAATGCTCATTTTATTTCATTGATCTACTTGATTATTTCTGTGCTGGTGTCATGTTCATCAAAATGAGAAGCTTCTGCATGGCTACAGAGAGCATCAGCAAAATGAAAAGAGAGTCAACTGTATGGGAAAAATATATTTGCCAATGAAACCTCAGACAAGGGTTTGAGCTCCAAAATATATAAAGAACTCACATAGCTCCACTCCAGGAAGACAAACAATCCAGTTAAAAAATGGGTAAAAGACCTGAACAGACATTTCTCAAAGGAGGACATACAGAGGGTCCAGAGACATATGAAAGGATACTCAGCATCACTAGCTATGAGAGAGATGCCAATTAAAACCACAATGAGATACCACTTCAGACCGGTCAGTATGGCCATCATAAACAAATCAACAAACAACACATGCTGGCGAGGCTGTGGAGAAAAAGGAACCTTAATACACTGTTGGTGGGAAGGCAGACTGGTGCAGCCACTGTGGAAAACACTTTGAAATTTCCTCAAAAAGCTAAAAATGGAAGTGCCTTTTGACCCAGCAATTCGACTGCTGGGATTATGCCCTAAAAATCCCAAAAGACCAATTCAAAAGAACCTATGCACCCCAATGTTCATAGCAGCACAATTTACAATAGTCAAGTATTGGAAGTAACCTAAATGCCCATCAATAAATAAGTGGATCAGAAAACTATGGTACATTTACACAATGGAATACTATGCAGCAGAAAGAAAGAAAGAGCTACTACTCTTTACAAGAGCATGGATGGAACTGGAGAGCATTATACTAAACGAAATAAGCCGGGGGGCGAAAGGAAAATATCATATGATCTCACCTATGAGTGGAACCTAGTCAACAAAAGAAACAAGCAAGAAAAATATAACCAGCAGCATTGAAATAAAAAACAAAACTGACAGTAACAAGAAGGAAGGAGGGAGGGGGATAATGGGGAAAAGAAGGGGAAGGGTCAAATCAGGGAACATATATAAAGGACCCATGGACAAAGCCAAAGTGAGGAAGGATTGAGGGTGGGAGATGGCAGAGAGTGGGGCAGGGGAAAGTGGTAGCAGGAAAATGGAGACAAATGTATTTGAACAATCAATCAATCAATCAATCAATAAACTGGAGCCATTGAAGACCCGCATTTACACAGTCTATTTAATCACCAAGTGGGAAGGTTGATGACACTGCAGACTGATTTCCTTGTGGAAGTGTTTCTTTAAGCATCTGCTTTTTAACTAAAAATGTACCTACAGAGATATAATAAATTGTTAAAATTAATGAAACTTCAGGGAAATGATGTTATTGGAGGCTTTTTGCTATGAAAATACCTAAGATAATGTGAGATTTTCATACCAGAATAGTACACTGGGTTGATTATGGACCAGAGGGCATCATTCAGAAATGTATATGGCCCATGCTGAATGGATGTTGGCCATCAAACTGAGGCCCGGAAAGGACAATAGGAGCAGAAACAAAAGCAAGAAACAGGAAAGGAGTAAAGCACAGCAAACTAGCAATATTTCCAACATTTTACTATGGCCAGAAAAGTGGCAGGGATGGGACAAATGGGGCATTCCAATGGGCATGTCCAGTAATGTTCTGCTTCATTAAATTAAACAACATATTTTTTACTGTATGCGCTAGGTGCTAGAAATGATACAAAAATATAAGGCATAGATCCCTCCCCCACTAGAGAAATTAATAAGGTGTTGAGGAGCTACATGAGAAATGAGACTGTTAATGTTTTCAAAGAAGACTAGCTTTTACATGAAAAGAAAATTTAATCTAATTAATCAATTTGATTGCCTTTGTGTTCATGGCAGTAATCAGTTGAAAAGACATTTTTTAAAATTGAGGTAATCTTATTGACCACAATAAATGAGCTGATTCTGCTGGTTACATGTTTACCTTCCATGGTGATTGTTGACCACGTGCACTTGGTCAGCCCTGGGCTGCTCTAGGAAGGCAAGACCTTCGCAACACTGACGTCAATGTCAGCTTCTCTGAAGGTCATAGACTAAAGGCTGCAATAAACCTCCCGTAACTACTCAGAATTTTCTAGGGATGTACAATCATAACATCTCCTCCTGGTTCCCTTTGAGGTCCAAGGACTCAAGGTCTTTGAGGTGAGTTGCCATAAACTCACAGACATATCTTTCTTTCTGAGGTTTACCTCGTTATGCTATCGATGCATCTGTTAGACAGCAAATTTGTAATTTTCTCTGAAACTATTAGTATACAAGGGGCATCATAAGAAAGCACTATGGTGAGTGGCTTAAATTACAGAAATTTAATGTTTCACAGTTCGGGAGCCTAGACGTCAGAAATCAAGGTGTCAATAAGTTGGTTTCTTCTGAGGCCTCTCTCCAAGGTTTGTGGATGGTCACTCCCTGTGTCTTCACAGGGCCTGCCCTCTGTATCTGTTCCTGTTTCCTCTTCTTATAAAGACAATAAGCATATTGGATTAGGACCCACCCTAAAGACCTTGTTTTAACTTAATCACCTCTTTAAAAATCCTACCTCCAAATGTAGTCACATTCTGAGGTATGGGGTAAGACTGTATTATTAGTGAACTCAGATGGATAAAAAATACTTTAGACTGGTGGCTTAAACAACTGAAATTTATTTTCTCACAATTCTAGAGACTGGAAGTCCAAGATAAGGTGCTGGCCCTTTTGGAGCCTGGTAAGAACCTTTTCCTCAGGTTGCAAATGCTGTCCTCCTGTATCCTCACTTGGTATAAATGAAGAGTATCTCTTGCTTTTCTTATAAGGGCACCATCCCTATCAGATTAGGGCTCCATTCTTCTGACCTCATATAACCTTTGATATCTCCTCAGAGGCCCTATCTCCAAATATAGTCATATAGAGAGTTAGGGTTTCAATATGAATTTTGAGGTACATAATCAGTTCATAGCAGACTTCAACACACAGATATGGGGGGGTCACTTTCACTTTTGATTTTGGTAGAGCACAAGAGAAAACATTCAGGGGAGCTCCCCAATATTGGTGCTCCAGTAGGCACAGCTGTGTTACCAAGATGAACACACACCAGATTTTTTGTTTGTTTGTTTTCCAATCACAAGAGCATCTCAATGTTTAAAGAATTTAAGGAGACTGAGCTGCTATAACTGAACATCAGGAAAGAATGACAGAAAATGACCAAAATGACTATAAACAGACTGCAAGGTGTCTTGGAAACAAGCCTCATTGGTAAAACCTGGTAAGGCTCTCTAAAACAACATAGGGCACTCATAGAAAATATTCTAAAAAATGCCATTGTTACCACTTTATGAGAAAACTGGAATAAAATTCTCTAGTGCCACCCTTGTTTTAAGTTATGTAATATCAGAAGAGTTAGTACAGGTGTCTTGCACTGCAGTGGAGATGGGTTTCTCAGTAAAGTATATCTTGCTTACACCCTCACTTCAGGAGGTCTGTGAAATGCGTGTGTGTGTATGTGTGTGTGTGTGTGTGTGTGTGTGTGAAAAATGACTTCTGGGTAAAGGTTATAGAGTAGGAAGTTATAAATATTAATTGATTAATTGATATTAATCATACTGTCTGTGTTCACATAAATATATAAAAAACAATTAAGAACATGGCAGAGACTAAAGAAAGCAATGTGACACCAGAAGCATATTTGAAGGTCTAAATAACAGCTGAGACTACAGGTCAAGGTTCTGGTTTGCATTTCTGCCTACATCACACATATTTGTTGACTGGCTCTAAATACTGGGCCAGTCATCCCATTAGGGAAGCTACTTTAGGAGTGCCATGAAGCCCATTCTTAAAGTCTGTTACTTCAGAGTCCATCCACAGACGCCTTCTTCTACTGCTAACTCCATGCAGCACCTATATCTGATAGACTTCTTCCCAGCCCTTATTTTTCTCTTTTATTCTCTATCCTGAGATTTGGCAAGAGGGGGGAAAATAATTAGAGATGCTCCAAGACTCTCCCTTTGTTCTGTGTGTTTCTGATACAAAGGTATGAGGAATGACAAGAAATCTTGATGAGGACTTTGAAATGCTTTGCAAACTCATTGAACAGAGTCTGTATGTATATCTTAGACTGGTATATTCATTAATTGCATGCACATATCAACCAGCAAAAATAATTCTCAGTCACATCTATGTTATTGGAGTTAATCATCCAAGATTCTACTCTCATTGTACATAGGTAGTTATTCTCCAGTCTGCCTGAGTTCCAGTCTGTATTTAAACAATACTTGGTATTAACAATTGGTTCCTACACATCATACATATTTGTTGACTGGCTGCAAATGCTGAGACAATAAGCATATTGGATTAGGACCTACCCTAAAGACCTCATTTTAACTTAATCACCTCTTTAAAAATCAAATGTAGTCACATTCTGAGGTATGGGATAGGGGAGTAAGACTGTATTCTTAGTGAACTCAGATGGCATAAAAAATACTTTAGACTGGTGGTTTAAACAACTGAAATTTATTTTCTCACAATTCTAGAGACTGGAAGTCCAAGATAAGGTGTAAAGTTTGATTCCAAACTTTGATTTTTGGAGCTCCCCCAAAACATAGCCTTAGATTTATCACTTTGCTCTATATTTGTCAAGTAGAATAACCAATTACAATTTCCAACTTTAGGCCCTCAGAACCTAATCCCTGGCTTGACTCCATTTAATTAGTGGTCATGGAAAGGAGGGGAATCAAAAAGTTCAATATTAATATGTCTTCCTATATATAGAAAATTCCAACATCCTAAAAATAACCAGGGATTGGCATATAAGGCTTATGACATAAATGATGGTCATCTTGAAAAGTGGTTAAAATTGGAGTGGCTAATACACTGTTACATAATTGATCCTTTTATAGATGAACTTGACTGGTATTTATTCGTTCTCCTCCACCAGCTTGACAGTGTTGTAGAAGCAGAGAAATAATGGGCAATTTATATTTCACCCTACTTTTCCTCTTCAAAAAAAATTGGTATTTTTTTCTCTAAACTCCATGGTAAAGTTTACAATTCTCAATTTTAAAAACCCATTTTGAAGGAAAACATATGGAGTGCATCTCCTTGTGAAATTATTATCCTCTTACATATTTTCTTATTGTTTCAGTTATCCAAAGAAATGACTACAAAAGCGTAAAATTGGTAAGATTCAGATTTCTTCTGGTTATCCAATGGATCCAGAGAAGAGAGATTTTACTCTCAACCCAGAAAAAAATACATGGGATTTTAAATGTTGGCAATTGTGTCTAATTCATTCACAAACAAACATCCCCAAAATCCAAACAATATAGAAAAAATGGACAATGTGAACTATAATGTTTAAGAACATGTATGCCATCTCGTGGATACTTCTCAAAACTCAGTGGAAGCATTTTAAAATGGTGATTCTTACTGGTATTGTTCTTGTGTGGAATAAACAAATATTGTAGCTTGTTTTGCTTCATTGGAAATTGATTTATTTTTCTCTATTTATTGCTTTTCATGGTATAAATTATGTCCACTTGTTATTGATAATATGCAAACTTGACATGTTAATACAGAATAAGTAATTTGATACCCACAAGTGTCGTGATCACTGATATATCCCTCAGCACAGAGTTGAGAACATATAAATATGTGTATGCATACATGTGTGTTTGAACACATGTATTTGCTCACATTTGTGTGTGTTCATGAATGTGTGTGTTTATGTAAATGAGCACTTTGGCATTCACAACAGAACACCCACAATATAGTAAAATGTTCAAAATTCACAATTATGCACTGTACTTCCCTAAAATAAATAATTCAAAATTAAAATAAAACAGAACAAAACAACACACACACACAATGCTTAAAGGAGAAGAAAGTGATTCAGTTGGTGAAAGAGAAATGTTCCCCTCACCTGCATGCTCAGCCTCAGTGCGCCTCAAAAACTCCATGGCCCTGGCCATGTCAGTGTCAGAATATGTCCACCCAGCGTCTTTTCCCTGCAGAACCCTCTTTAATCCACAGCTCCTGGCTTCCCCCTTCTGGAACAACTCAGATCTCCTTCACACCCCACTGACACCCTAGAGTTTAAAGTGACAGGGAAATCCTGAGATGCGTTACCATGAGGATAAAACATAACAGAAGAACTTAAAGTCCAATTTGACTTTTATTAGGATGTTTATGTAACTGCTTTGATTCTTTTTTTTATGAACATGTCATAAAAATGACCAAACAAAAACAAATTTGAAAGCAAAAAAGAACAAAAAGTTATGCAATAATTATATCATTTTGTGTAGCTGTTGTTGCAAAGGTGAATTATTTATATGAAATGATAGTAACTAAAGTCATTGCATAATGAAGCCTCTTTAAAAAATCAGAGTATTTCATTTTAAACAATTTTACAAGGCCATAATGTATAATAAAAATGACACTAAAATGAAAATTTTGCTAATTTTCTATGATCATTTAATACCATATTTACTGTATAGACATACTTCAAGATTGCATACTGTCTCATGCAGGTAATTGTTTAATAAATGATTCACAAATCATCTCCTTTTCTAGTTTTTCAAACATAATTATGCGTGTTAATATATATGAGTTTAGCCTATTATCAATTAGCTATGCAAATTGAGTATGGTTTATTCAACAGAGTAGCTAAGTTTTTTTTAAATAGTAAACAAATAATTCAGAAGCTACTTTTTGTATATAATTATGCTTACCTTAGGTAAATTTTAAGAAAAATTTGTATTTATAGAATAAATATCAATAGGGAGAAGATGACCTTCAACTATGTTTTTTGGCAAAGCTTCTCAAAACTCATCATGCATCAAAAACATCTGGAAGGCTTGTAATAACACTTATTGGCAGATTCCTGACTAAGGAGGTCTGGATTGGAGTGCAAGAAACTGTTTTTCTAACAAGTTTCTGTTTGATACTAATTCTTCTGGTCTGGGTCCCTCACTCTGAGTACTGCCTTAGGACAGGGTTAGCTCAGGGTAATTACTAATGCTAAAATTTCAAGGTATAGATTACCAGTAGTTATTGATAAGTGTAGGTAACAATCCCAACATCATCAGATGTTTCAAATTAAAAATTCATTAATTCCAGTAATAGTTTAATTTTTTCCAACAAATTCATGAAATCTAAGTAAATCTTTAGAAATTAATTCTGTTATTAGTGAAACATCTGTTATTCTTGATCTTTTAAATTAAGTTCATTTTCAATTCTAATATTAAGGTACTTTATGGACATAAATATGGAAAGTTACCTATACATAAAAATTTTAACTTTTGAAGAACTACTTTGTAAATTATTCCAAGTATATTACTGTTATTGAGCCGTTTTGAAAATAAAGGCTATAAATTTTTGCTATATTTGTTCAAAATAAAATAGAAAATTTAAACCAACATATTCAATAAATAGATCACCAAAAATACTTCAGCCTTTTATGTTCTTGTACTTTTTAGTATTTTTAGCATTTGAAAACAAAGATTGTACAAAGAAAAAATAGAACTATATATTTATAAAATCAAGGAAAAACAAAACAAATTAATTTTGATATTCTAGCATAGAGCCTTGGAATATTTCCATTCATGGTAAGAAACTTTGGAAGAAACGCTCATTTTTAATTGGATAAACTTATGCTCTATATCAGAATTGCATTAAATTTGGAAAGTTTATAGTTTTCCAGTATCTAAATTTGTCAAAATATTTACTATAATAATAAATAACAAATTATTAGGTTTTGTCCCCAAAATATTTTTTCAAACAAAGATAGCATGGCTTAACCAAAAAAAGAAAAAAAAATGTGATAGTGTTTGCACTCAAATATATGCTCATTTAAATAGAAACAAAGTTATATTGAGCATAAACTTTAATAAACCAAATCTGCTATGAGTTTTCCAGGTAACTCAGCACCTACACAGATATTTTTTCCCTATTTTAAAATAGTATAGTATAGTAAGAATTAATTTAAACTGTTGACATTTTCGAGTTTTGTGAACATAAAACCAGAAAACGCAAAATTTAATAAAGATCACGGCCAATCATATTTTTTAAAAATTAAGACCTATTTTAAAAAGCACTTCAGAAAAATACCAGGGGCATAGTATTTGAGAGAAATGTGCCAAATATGGCAATTAAAAGTATATGAAAATATATAATATCAAGAATAATTATTTTTTGTTTGTGTTAGTATTTAACATTCAAATAATATAAATCCTTTTGAGGGGTTGTTTTAATATGCATGGATTTTTTATTTTTGAAAGAAAGTTTATTAAAAATGATTTTTGTATATAACTCTCTTATAAGTCACCACTATAATAAAATACATTGGTTCATATATACTAAAATTACATATGCCTAGTGTCCTCTTTTATTCTCAAAAATGTCTGCAATTGGGCAACAAATTATATGGTTCATCAAATTTCACAATACCTCTCTTTAATATTTCTAAAATGTGTTTTATCTGCTTTCTAAATAGTCCTATCTTAGAACTCTAGTAAAAAATAATATAATTTAAATTTGCTTTTCGTAACCAGCTTTAACATAATCAATTTTATGTTTTATCTTTACAAATTGCTCCGTCTTCTGTAGCGACAGTTTATAAAACAAACCTTGGTATGTCACTGTACTCAAAAGTAAATGATTGGGTCAATTTATATAAGAACCAGACACAGACTCATTCCCCAATGAAATTATTTAGATACCCGATTAACTCAATCGCCCACTGAGCCCACTGAGCCCACTGAGATGGGCTATAAGAACTCTGCAGTGTAAATAAAGTCTTAATTATATGTATATTCTGATTTGGCCAACATGTAAATCCTTGTTGAACACAGAAAACCTAAGGTCAAACCTGGGATGCTAAAAGATTTCATTTTCTTGTCCAGTAGTTCACTAGTGATTATGCTATTTCTTAAGATAACATCTGAAATATCTCTATCACATCAAACACTGAAGATAAAGCAAATTATTATTTTGTCAACTAGTTTTTGTATGACAGGCTTTTCTCTAGAGTTGCTCATTTCTATGTCAAAGGAAAAAAAGATATTGCGCATCTCTAAAATAAACAGATCATTTTTAAATTATTCTCACCCAACTGAAAGAACTGTCACTTTAAAAAACAATGTTGAGCTTTTTTTCCTGTTTTACTAATTGCCCATCAGCTCTACTGGTACGTGACAGGAGATAAATGATTGTATAACCTGTTTAGGATAGGGTGAAGTCATGATCAAAGTCACATTGAACAGCTTGGAATTTAACAGGGACTTTTCACACATACACTTTGACTTCTTAATTGTTTTTAATTAATTAATTAATTAAATTACCTGTTTATTTATTTTAGCATTTCTTATAAAAAGACATTTTAATCTCCACACCTGTTGAGGCCAGACTCTCAGATGACCCCCAATGATCCCCACCTGTCCTGGTATTCATGTCCATGTGTAAACCTCTTTTCCTGAGTGTGGGCTGGCCTATGAAAGCTGATGGAATGTCCGTTCCATGCTAAGGTTTCATAAGGCAGTGATTTCATTCTTACTAACATACTCTCTCCTTTGCTGGCTCTAATGAAGCAAGAAGCCAGAACAAGGAGACTCCTGTAGTCAGGAACTGAGCAGGGCCTACAGCCAATAGAGAACTGAGGTGCTTAGTTCAACAACCCTTCAAACTTGAATGCTTTCACCAACCACATGGGCTTGGAAATAGATCATTCTATAGTCAAGGCTTCAGATGAGGCCTCAGCCAGGCCCAGCAGTTTGAATGCTTTCCTGGAAATACCCAGAGCACAGAAGCCCGTTAAGCTGTACCTAGACATTTGATCCATTGATACTGTGAGAAAGAGATGAGTTTTCTTTTAAGCCACTAAATTGTTGTAAATTGTTATACAGCAATAGATAACTAATACAATGCTTGGCAATATACTGTGGTTTTATTTGGGTTACATAAGTCGTTAATGGTTTTTGCTCATAAATATTTCAACTGGAGGTATAATGTTTTAGCCACATTTTCACTGAGAGTCACAGAAGAGTACAGACTCTGAAGTCAGACAGAGCTGAATATGAAATCTGGGTGTTTATGCAAAGAATTTAAATTCTCATGGCCTCAGTTTTCTCACTTCTAAAAGGAGTTATATCATTCTTACTTCAGAGTGTTGTAGGACATATATTAAGTGACTGTATGTTCACTTAACAGGTTATCAGAAATCACCACTATAAAAATTCTAAAAATATATAATCCATGAATTTTAAGATATTTTCCTTATTTCTGGCCACTCTACCATACTGACTCATTACCTTTCAGCACAATCTATTGCCCCAAATGTTAAGCTTCAGCAGCTTCTGTTTATTTGCTTTTAAAAATACATAATGCAACATTTTAAATGTGCTCTGAAGATGAAAAATAATGCGTTTTTCATAGCATATATGGAATGCCCAATGTAATACTTAAGCAAGTTGTTAAATCAATCCTGCAAAGCAGTAAAAAGAGTGCTCAATAGTTTTAATAAATTCTATGCAGTGAAGGCAAGTTCATCCATAAGGAAATCCAAGTTTGCTTTTCCCCAAAGATTAAAGAAAAGGAATGACTCCCTTCTTTTAGAACATTATACTGGGTGAGGCAAAAGTAGGTTTACAGTTGTGAGTATGCAAAATGCAGTTTATATTTATTAATTATTGTATTCTTTTCCATATGAACAACTGTAAACCAACTTTTACTCTACCCAATATTTATGATAGAAATTATAATTCTTTGTAGCTATTTTTTACTTTTTTAATCTGAAGTAACAGAACTTTCTATTTACTTTGTTATATGAAGTATATAATGTAACCATATGTTATATTATTACATAAGTGGTCATAAGATGGTTTGGGTCTGTAAAAAAGAATAAACGTGAAAAATTACTATTACACATTAATCATTTGAATTGGATAACATAAAAGTAAGACTGCAGATTTGTCACTATCTGGATTTTATCAGAATGCAAGAAATAAAAATTTTAGAACTATAAAAGATTATTTAAAGATATTTCTATAAGACACTCACATGAAAGTATATCATTGTCATAATAAAAGTAACCTGAAATTCTACCCTTACATAATAAATTCCTCCCTTAAATCCACTCAAAATCCCACCTTTTTGAAAGAGAATGGAGTCAAATTGATCCTTCTATCCCTCAGCTTGCCCCAAGGTAGAACATTTTTCTCCTAACTATAATTTAATTCTTATGCATTATTTGACTGTGATTCTATCAGTGTGTTATGTGCAACTTGGAGGTAGAAAGAACTCCTGACCTGCACTGATTCCAGAATAGCTTCAAAGTAAGTGGCCTTGCTAGTGCCCTCTGCAGCATTTTGATAACTTATCTGAATTAATGATGGCTTCAAAGATTTTGCTCACTGAGAGAATATGAATTATTTTTAAAAGAAAAATAAATATTTTGCCAATTACTATAACGTTAAATAGGGCACTGAAAAATTTTAAGATTAAATTGATTCATAGAAAGCAAATTCTGAAGACTAAACAATTTTAGTTTCCTAAGAAGGAAATTATTAAAAGAGTATACAGTAAGTGCTTGTGAAAACTTTAGGAAAAAATATTTCAGTACTGAATTATAAATAAAGATGCTAGAGATGATGTTAAAAAGTCAATAAATATTCCATTATCGTCTGTGTATACTTCAGTAGAAATTACACATTTACTACAAAACAAGTCTGTGGGTCCTATACAGCAGTGGTCCCTAACCTCTGGGCCACAGACCAGTATTGGTCTGGGCCTGTTAGGAGCAGGCCACACAGCAGGAGGTGAGCTTGATTGTAATGCACTTGAACCATCCCCATGCCCCCAACCCCCTTCTGTAGAAAAATAGTCTTCCACGAAACCAGTCCTTGATGCCAAAAAGGTTGAGGACAACTGCGATTCAGAACAACACAATAAAATTGAGCGGGGCCATCATAAGGAGTTTAAAAAGATGAATCAGCAAACAAAACCCAACAAGAATAGGCTGTCAGCTTCATGTTGACAGGAGTTCTCAGGGACCAGAGGGATGATGACTGGCTCGGTCCCAAATGGTAGATGTCAGATCTCAGTTCAGCTTAATAAGTTCTTAAAGGGGACATACTACCCAACTTACAGTAAAATAATAATGATATTTATTCAATGTTCATTCAACAAATACTGGTGAAATGTTAGGCTCTGGGCTAGATATTAGATACACAATGATGCACAAAACAGAAACAATCCCTTATTGAGTTTCGGGTCTTGGAAATAAATTAATCAAATCACTACATAAATAATATAAAATCGCAAACTGTGAGAAGTAAAGGAAAGGGAAAGGGAAATGTGGGAGAAAAATAAATGGAGGTTCTGACTTGTCTGAGGCAATCAGTAGAGATTTTGCTGGAGAATTACTGTTTGGGCTCCACCAAGAGAGATGAATAGATGTTGATTAGTGAGGGACGCTGAGGCTCAAAGGAACAGTCTGTCCCAGGTCTCAGAGTGAGAGATTACTTGGGTACATTTAAGGAACTAAAAGGACATCAGTAGAGGCAAATTGTCTTAGGTAAGTACACCTCCACTATGAGCTTTGTACACTGTCTCATTGAACAATCATAACAACCAACAAAATTTATTTTAATATAGTTCTAATTATATAGATGTGGACACTAAGACTTGTAGAAAGTTTAAGCAATATCCAATTAACAGGAAAATATATTACATATCTTGATCTGATAATATCAATTCATGTGAATTACATAAAGATACCATACAGGTAGGTGGGGAATTTCTACTTACACCCTCATCTGTGGAGTACTACTGTCTCTTTAGTGCCTAACCCCTCCTCCCTATCCATGTGTTGTTCAAAGCAAATCCAACCATTGCCACAGGACCACCTTTTCCTATCTATTGATTATCCCAGAGTGCAATCTATTTTTAACTTATATAATCAAATGTTCAGAATTAAACACTATAAATAGCAGATGAGAAGAGGAGATTTAATAGAAGTATGTATGATAATAAAAGGTATACATTAATTTTTATAAATTCCAAAATACAGGAACAGGAAGGTATATTATGAGCTTTTAAGAATTCAGTTCTATGGCAAATATATGAAAATACTCTATTAGATATATATACATTTCATACACACACACATACATTTTGTGAGCACGCATGTGCGTGTGTGTGTGTGTATGAAATGCTTGGTGTTTCTCAAACATAGGTAAATATTTAAAATATAAATGGGTTCAAAAAGATTTTTTTAAAGTTGGAGTACTAGAACCATGAATGAATTCTCACTGCTCAATTCATTTAAATCACCTGTAGCAGTTGATTCCTATCCATTATATACCTTTTCACTTAGATTCTAACATGTTGCATTCTACTGGTTTTCTCTCATTTTCTCAAGTTCCCTGTGAGTCTCCTCATCTTTCTGTTGGTATGTCCAATATCTCTGGGCATCTTTGAACTTCGCTCTTTTCTATCTTCACTTGTTCACATTGTGATATCATGCAAGCAATGGGCTTTTGGCTGATGATTCTTCAAAATATTTCCGCCGCATCCTCATTCCTGAACTCTAGACTTGTGTCTCTAGAGGTCCACTTGCTGTTGCTACTTGGAAGTCTAATGGGTACTCTAACGCGAATGATCCAAAACTGAACTATTAAATATCTTCCCTAAATACATTTCTCCTTTGGCCCTCTGTATCTTCTTGAAGAAGCCTAACCCTTTGATTGCTCAAGGGAAAACTAAAAATAAAAACTCACTCCAGTTCTCTTGTTTCTCTCACCAAACATCCAGCCCATCAGAAAACCCCAAACACCTCCGTGGCACCCACTTTACGTGGGCCATCATTGTCTCTCACCTGAAATTCTGCTCAACAGTAGTGCATTTCAGGAATGGGTCAGAAAATATACTTAGTGTGTTGCAGTCACTTCAATAAACAATAGAAAAGAAAACATTGGAGTAGAATTGGCAATATAAAGGTGTTGTACTTTGTGAGGGATTGTTTTATGAAACTGTTATTCCTGATACAAACATATGCAATACATACACACATGCATATTTATATTGGGTTACAATGTAAAATGGACTTATTACGGTGGCTAATGATAAAAACATTTGAAGGATGCTGCCTACAATCTATTATCCACACAGCGGCCAAAAAAATCCTTTCATAATAAAAGTATGAACTTGTCTGTCTCCTGTTCAATCTTCCCATGGCTTCTACCATTACAATCCCAAATCCTTGTCCTGGTGCACAGGACAGCATGACCGCAGCCGCTGGCCCTGTCTCCAAACTCACTACTTATGTGGTTATATCACTTTGCTCCAGGAACACTGACTGCTTTGCTGTTCTTGTAACATATTTAGCAAGCACTCTCCTGACTTCAGGTTTTTACATTTGCTCTTTCCTCATCCTGCAATGTTCTCTACGTACGCCCTCATGATTACTCTATTATCAGAGAGGTATTTCCTGTCCACACTAGTTAAAGTAGCAGCACTGTCCCAAATATTATCCTTCTGTTTTTTTCTTCATATCCACACTGATATGTAATATAATGGTTTTTATTTGTTTGTTTATATTACATCTCCACCCATTAGAATTTCAATGCTTTAAGAACAGAAACTTTGTATGCTTTATTCATTGAGGGGCCCCAGTGTCTAGAACAGAATATGTGCCTGGCACATAATGAGGGCTTAATCAATATTTGCTTAATGAATATATACATTTCATTTCAGCTCATCTGACTACAAAACCTAAACATTTAACTTATATAGCTTTTCCATGCATTAAGAAAATTAGACACAATTTGAAATTGTTAAAAAAAAGATGAGAAGCAATTTATGATTAAATGTGAAAAGCTAAATTAGAAGTTGAGAGAAGAAAGTAATACAGGACGGTAAAATATTTGATGTTTTCATAGAGAGAAGGGAATGAAGTAAACCCTAAATGATGGCCAAGATAGGCAGAGATCACAGCATTCAGGGAGAGATAAATGGTACAAGTTTAATGATTACCATTTTTAACTTAGCAGGCAATGCAAGATTCAGTCTCATTTTTAATGACTTACTTTCAGCATTAGCATTGAAAAATAGACAGACTTTCCTGTTGTTATTTTCTGATTTCCAGCATTATTAGCATTTTCTTTCCCCAATGTATAAAAGTAAACATAGGCAATAAAATTTGAATAAAATCTACTAAAAGAATCAAGTGGTAAATATGATCCAAAGTGAGACAGAAATGTAGACAGAGGTCTGTCAAGTCAAGACTACATATGCTCGATTGGGAGGATAATGGCAATATTCAATAGCCTTGGATGATCATTTATAAAGATCTGGCCCTTATGAATTGAAATAGTAACTTTTGGAAAAGATTTAGAAATTAAAACACACACACACCCCCACACAAATAACAATTAACCCTGTTACAACACTTGCCATATTTTTCTGGCCACAGAGTAGGAAGAAAGACTCTAATGTCTTAGAAGGAACGGTAAACCATATTTTATATGGCACTTAAGTGCAGACAATCTGGATTTTGTGTCGTTCATTTTCAGAATATTCACTTCAGCTATGCCCATATTTTTATTCAAAATTATAAAAGGGGGAAATAGACACCAGGCAAAGAATGACAATTCTGTATTTTGAAAAATATCTATGCAGAGCTACAACTTCTATGTGTATTGAAGACATTTGTGCTAGAAGAGACGTTAAAATTCTCCATCCAAAGGAGTGTCACAGTCATCAGACTTTCAAGAATAGTAAGATTTGGAGATGGAAGATGGTACAGTAGGTTGAGAGTCAAAAAATTACCAACAGAAATGCCTGGAACTGGGCATCCAATTAGTTTAAGCTGCATTTTTAGAATGTGCAAGAAATACATTTCCTTTAGTAGCAAAGTTACATTTCAGCTTTTAAAACCCTAGGGATGGTTTGAGCTAACTCTCATGAATCCTTAAGGGACGGTTAGAAAGGAATGTGAAACTCAAAGAAATGTAAAGACATTTAAGGAAGGTGGTGGATTTTCCTTTGTTGCAGGGTTCATGACACATTTCTTCTGGGAATGCTTTGTTGCAATCCTCCCCGCAGGTTGAAAGTAAAATATAAAACCTGGAACTGATTTGAAATTATGAATTTATTCCTCTTTCAGACATTAAGGTGTTCAGCTCTGATTGTAAGCCAAGTGCTGTGCTAAGCACTGCAAACAAAATAGAAAGCAGTAACTGGTCCATCCCTCATGGTGCTTTTCTGCAGCAAGGAAGGCAGATACTGGATAAATGACAACAACAGTGATAAACATCACCCAGAAGAACAGGAAATCTTAGGGGATCAGAAGGAAGAAAGAACAGCTATATTTTCTGAGCACTTACAGTAAGCTATGAGCACACACCTTCACCTGCCACTACACATATGATTGCCTTAAACACTGCACTGCTGCACTAATGTAAGGTGGGCATTGCATGTAACTTCCCAGAAGAAATCACTTTTAAAGGATGAGAACAGCTATGCAGGTAAATGGGACTGGAACAGAGGGGCCATTCCAGGAAGAGAGGACAGCCTGAGATAAGGTCCAGGGAAATACAGTAGAATGCCAGCAAGAAGCTCATTCGGAACACCCCTGCAGATTCAGAGGAAGAAGGATGCGGGGCGGGGGTGTGGGCTGTACATATATTGTGGGGGACAGTGTGTGGAAAAGGGGGCAGTTGGAGTTGAGGCCAGTGGTGCTGGCAAAGATTTACCTCTCTTTTTTGTTTTATCCTAAAAACTATAGGAAACCACTAAATGATCAGATGTGCACTTTTAAAAACCTGACAATCCATGAATTATTAGGATCTGTTCAACTCAGAATTTCCCAGCTAAGTGAGCTGTGACTCCAAGTGACAGACAGAAACACCATAAGGTCCAGATTTCCACACACTTAAATGATAGTTTCCCAGATGAAACTCAGTTTTCTCTGAAATAACTAATAACAACAGTGGCTAACACAGTAAAGATTTATTTATACCAGGCACCATGCTAAACATGGCACAAAAATCTTCCATTTAATCTTCAGCATAATGCTGCCGATCAGGTACTATTATTATCTTTTAATGGATAAAAACTTGTATACTAGTGATATTAAAAAATCTTGCCCAGATTTCCAAAAATTAGTAAATGATCATCTTGTTTTGGTAAGTATTACAACTGTTGCCTTTAGGGAAGCCACTTCTTTGATCATTTCAGACTATAATATTGACTGTTGCTGCCACCGCATTTTATTATTGAACTCAGCTCACTAGCTGTACTACCTTCAACAGTGCCATATATTTCCATAAAGGAGAGGAGCAGCATATTGCTTGCTATATTTGTGTCCCCTGCAGCAAGTCACAATTTCTCTATTGCTGAATTCATATTGCATTTAATGTGTTTTGCACATCATTGTCACATAACATTATGTCTGCAACAAAGCATAAGAAAATTGTTCAGTCAGATGCTGTCTCGAAAATATTTTCAAAACTATAATTTGAAGAGAAGGCGTTCACCACCCAACACATTAACCAATGTGGCACAGTGCTATGACTCTAGTTATAATATACCACAAGACAGCATCTGGCATAATGAAGTCATCTTAAAAAGGAAGAAATAGATTTTATGCTATAGGTACCAGCAGAATCTTCATTTTTAAGAGTAAAAGAAATATGCCTGTATAAAGGTGTGTTTTAGCAAAACTCCCCTCTTCTCATTAGGGAGATACTATGAGAGGAATTTCCCATTGTGTGTGATCTATGAAAGCCAAATAAATCTTTATAAACTTAATCTGCATTTTTAAAATATATTAATAGTATTCTTCTTGCCAAAAGGAGGAATATGCTTTCCAGAACCAGTTAGAAAGGAATATAATGCAAATAATGAATACTCCCTTTTCTATCTGCCAAATTAAAACAAAACAAAATGCCTTTGCTTTTATGAGAAATAGGTAACATTCATTACTGTACAATTTATGCTTATCTATTATCATATTTTAGCAATTGGTTCTAAATAAATAAACTTGAAAAGAATAATTAATTACCCTATAAGTGTATGTTATTTGCAGTGATGAAAAGGTTAACTGCTAATAGTCTTAAGTTACTCTTTAGGCACAAGAAACAAAATTTTTACATTTAAATCTCATCCATTAACAAGGCCTCTTTGCATATTACAGCCAAATAATAAGTAAATGGGAAAAATGGCAAAAGCAAACATTAATCTTCTTAAATCATTTCTGTACAATTTTTAAATTATACATGTTTAAAAATAGGAATAATATAGCCCTGGCCAGTGTGGCTTAGTTGGTTGGAATGTTGTCCCCATACACCAAAAGGTCGAAAGGCTGAAAGGTCACAGATTTGATTCTTGTTCAGGTACCTGCCTAGGTTTGGGGTTTGGCCCATGGTGGGAGTGCATGCCTACAAAACCAGTTGATGTTTCTTTTTCACATCATTGTCTTTCTCTCCTTCCCTCTCTTCCTTCTCTCTATAAAATCAATAAGCATGCTCTTGGGTGAGGATTTAAAAAAGTAGGAGTGATGTGATTGAATTGTGGATACTAGTTAATTGAAGTAAAATTGCATGACAACCAAAAAGGAAAATATCTCATCCACTTATTGTCTATTCTTCTCCTTTTGTGAATCAACTCCATGTATTTTAGTAATTTTTCTTGAGACTTTTTTTTACTTCCCGTTGATCATAGATTAAGGATATATATAAAGAATATGTATAAAGACTGTCATGTATATTGCTATAACTTGTTTCTCAGGTTATCATTCAACTTTCACTCATTTAAATGGTAATCTTTTTTGCAGAACCATATTTAATATTTTGTTTTAAAATTTTTATGTAGTCAAAATTATATATTAAAATAATTTTAAATATATTAAAATAATATATTAAAATAAAATATTAAAGTAATAATAATATGATTTAAGAAGCCTTTCTATACTGAATATTATTTTTTTAGAAAACCCTACAGATATATTTACTGTATTTTTATGTTATTTTTTTAATGTTTAAATATTAACATTAATTTGGTAGAAGTGTGAAGCATAATCCAGTTCTTTTTATCCTTTTTAATTCCTTTTTTCTCTTTCTTTCTTTGAATCTTTATTTCAAATGGCTACCCCATCATCCCAACTATATTTATTAAGCAATCAATATTTCTTTCATATTTGTAATTCCATTACTAATATGGTTGTTTTTATGTGCTCTCCATTCTGTTCTATGACCTACCTGCCTGCGCATGTGCCAACATCACCGTCACTCTAGATGGCTTGCTAAAGACAACATTGCCAAAAGCTAACTCACTGAAGGATAAATAGGCTAAGGTTATAATTCATTTAATTTACTAATTTACTAAAATTTTGTTTCTTGGATAAGTGTCCTAAAAGGGCTCTGTGGATCTAGGGCTCAGGGCACTGGGTCTACAGAAGTTCCTCTCAGTTTTCTCAAATTCCTTCCCTCTGTGCTCCTCAACTTCCCCACTTCCTAGTTTAATTTTTATTTGACAATAAAAGTGTTTCCTTTCTCTGCAGACTGAATTTAAATTTAATATATGTATTAGATTTAAGATTAATATTTTGTAACACTGAGCTTCACATCGAGAAGTTAATGTTTTTTGCATTTTTTTTCTTTTTTTGCCTCAAAATCCCATAGCTTTCCTTCCACAGATTCTGGATTTTCCTTGTTAAATTTATACCTATATGTTTTAAGAGAAAGTGTTATTGTTTTTAAATTATATTTGTAGCTCATTTTTCTCAGTAACAGATATAGAACGATAACACATATATTTATATATTTCTTTAATTTTATAAATTTATTTATATAAATCATATAAATGAACAATGTTCTGCAGGTCCAGTTGGGGATGATATGTTTCATTGGCAAGCCACAATTATGGGACCTAACGACAGCCCATATCAAGGCGGTGTATTCTTTTTGACAATTCACTTTCCCACAGACTACCCCTTCAAACCACCTAAGGTTGCATTTACAACAAGAATTTATCATCCAAATATTAACAGTAATGGCAGCATTTCTCTTGATATTCTAAGATCACAGTGGTCTCCTGCTTTAACTATTTCTAAAGTTCTTTTATCCATTTGTTCACTGCTATGTGATCCAAACCCAGATGACCCCCTAGTGCCAGAGATTGCACGGATCTATAAAACAGACAGAGATAAGTACAACAGAATATCTCGGGAATGGACTCAGAAGTATGCCATGTGATGCTACCTTAAAGTCAGAATAACCTGCATTATAGCTGGAATAAACTTTAAATTACTGTTCCTTTTTTGATTTTCTTATCCGGCTGCTCCCCTATCAGACCTCATCTTTTTTAATTTTATTTTTTGTTTACCTCCTTCCATTCATTCACATGCTCATCTGAGAAGACTTAAGTTCTTCCAGCTTAGGACAATAACTGCTTTTAGAAACTGTAAAGTAGTTACAAGAGAACAGTTGCCCAAGATTCAGAATTTTATATCCTCAGTAAACTGAGACACACAAAGTGAACTGATTTTACTACATATTTGGTTATAGAAAATGTATTTATGAAATTAGCTGTATTTAGTACATATGCTATCTTCATAAATAGTTTTAATTTTTTATTATGAAAGTGAAGGATCAGTGAATTAAAAGAATAAAAAAGATTAATCAACAAATATATCAGCTCCAAGATGGTAAAATTTTATTGGTTTTTACATCCACTTACAAATGCCCAACAACCTAAGGAAAGAAATGAGGACCAAATTGAGAGATTTTTTTCTGTGCAAAATAAAGTCTCTTCTGCTTGGAAACAACAGTACATACTGTACTACCTAGGCTGAAACAGATTTAGGATGTGGTGGGCAAAAACTGGCAAGTTTTCCTTCATATGAATCTTGCTGACAAGATAGCAGATTTCATTATCCTGAAGAAAAAAAAAAGCCTTGAAACTTTCTAAAGCAATAGAAAGATAATAGTTATGACATTTCACCCAAATTAATCATTATTGCCATAACAGACAGTTTACTCTGAATATGTGGAAAATTAAATTTCATGATCACATCATGTGGTATAGTTTAGCTTCCCTGTTACTGTAAATATAGTTTATATTTACACCTAACTTTTCATTTTACTTTTCACTTAAAATCATTTGTAAGATTTTTTTGATAGACATACACACATTACATGTTCTGATATGTCCTGGCATCTTAGTAGGTTTTCTAGGGCCTAACTACAACATTGAGAAAGCCTGGTTTGGCACATAAACTCTGGACTGTAAGTGAGATTTATTATCTGACATTAAGACCTACTTGAAATTAAAGCCCTCCCCCATGTTGTCTGCAGTTATTCACTTTCCCATATATGTGTCCTTCATAACAGTATTTGCATATTTCCTTATACTATTTCTTACACTTGCATTGTCCTATCTCAATTTAACTTTATTCAACATACACTAGAAGGAAGAAATCATTCCTCCCTGCCTCTGAGAACTTATTGTTGAACTGAATCCACCTCTCCAGGACTCTTGGAACCCTGTCACACTGGAAGCAGCTTGCTCCAACATTCCCCTAGCCATTGTGGGAAAACTTTCCTCTTATCCCTGATACCCGCCATCACAGCTACTTTGGCCATTCAATTTCTTACAATGGATCTCTGATGCAATGCTTTGCTTAACTTTTTTTTTTTTTAAGCACTTTCCTTTCTTTCAGTCATCCTTCCTAATAATGTCAAAATTATTTCCTGGGATTGGCTGGAAGACATTCTGAGTAAACTGTCCCTTGTTTTACTCAAAATCACCCTTCTGTTGGACCCCTAAGCATTGTCTATGCCTTTGAATATTGATTCTAGTTTCTCAGAGTGAGATATTTTCCTGTCTATCAAGTATTGACCTTGTTTGAGACCCAGATATCAACCACATCGACCTTCCAAGGGTATCTCAGGCCTTCATCGAAGTCAATATCTATCATCTTCATCTAACAATACCATATGTGTCTAGGAAATTTCAGGTGCAGCTTACAATTTCACTGAAACTGAATTTCTGTAATATTTACCATTTGTGCAATTTAATCTTAATATCTAGTTGAATACTTCACTATACTAATTTAAGCCTTTGTGTTTGTGTCTTCCTGACTCAATTGTAAGATCTATGAGGGGGTATATTGGACTTATTTCTATCTAGCACAGTGGTACAGATATGGCTATAACAGCTCCACCCCAGTCATGTAGACTTCCTACCTCCTCTCTTGTTGTGTCACCCAGATGTTAAAAAGGCAACAAAAGTTTAAAGATGTAAAACATGGTTATCTGACTCCACCACTTTTCTATTATTTTCAAGAATGCATGGGTGTAAAAATAATGAAAAAAAAATTTCACTCATGGTAGTGCTATGGTCTCTATGAGCTTGCCCTAGTAAAGACAGGCTGTGGTTTTTAGTCATCTGACCCCTCTATGTTCTTTAGAGAAGATTCCTATTGATGGTTTCAGGTGACTCTTGCCTCCTGGTATTGCTGCCCTTGTGTGATCTTCTCCCCTTGGGTGTGGGCAGGGCTTCCTATCACATTTCTAATGAGAAGAGTATGGCAAAAGTGACGTGATGATGTCATATTTCTTCCAAGGTTAGGCTTAAGGCTTGATTTTTCTCTCTCTCTTGCTTGCTCACTCAGATTAATTCTCAGGAAAGCCAGAAAGAAGTGAAATGGAAGGCCCAGGTGAGAGCCTGGAAGCACATCTGTTCCCAATGGAACATTGAGATGGCTGTGAAATCAGCCACACCACAAATCCATAACTGTAGTCACTAGAGAACCTGCAGCCAGAAACACCCAGCTAAACTGTTCTGAATTCCTGACCCACAGAAACTATGAAATAATAAATGTTCCTTTTTCTCAGTTGTTGAGTTTTGGAATAATTTATATGCAGCAAGAGATAACTAGAACAATCTAGTTCTAATACATATAAAAGTAATACTAATGAAATAAGATACTCTAAAAATAAAAAAATAAGTGATCTAGTATCAAAATTCTTAACTTTTTCCCAAACAACTGTTTGAAAGACACTAAATTTTTATCTTCCATTGCCTAATATGGCAAAGAAAAGTAAACAGCAGAGTTTCACTTAAGATCAAGCTAAGTATGCAAAATTGTAATGCTACTCAAATCCAATAAATAAATAAATAAATAAATAAATAAAATGAAAGCATCAGTAGAATTTCTTATATTTCTGAGGTAAGGTTAATTTGCCCCATAAGCAAAGTAGAGATTCATTAAACTGCTTATGTTCTGAGTAAATATTATTTTTGTTCATAGGAGTTTGTGCTTGTTTATGGTTCTTTCTGTTGGGAAACATCCTGTCTGGTTTCATGGACTGTAGCCCCACCAACAGGCGAGAGGGCCCCAAGGCTGGAAATCAAGGAGGCTTGGGAAAACAGGCCACTGAGGAGATGAAACCTGTCCCCCTGGTAGGGGTGCAGCCCCTGCCTCCCTCACATCACCCTGCCTGGCCCTGTGATAGTCAGTTAGTCAAAGATGGGTAAGATCTCTCATGAGGAGAGATGACCTAAGACGGACATAGCTGGTATGGGCAGCAGACCTGGGGGACACAGAGAAAGGGTAAAAAGGTCAGCACCCCTTGGCTTGGCTTGGACATAGCTGAGTCCTCATTCTATCTGAAAGAAGTCTCCTTATCTCTTGGTGGCTCTGCCCCACCTACTGGCTCAGGCTTGAAACAATACTAAAGGCTGGTATAGTCCTAAACTGGATCAGGTGGTTCCCACGGAGAAATCAGGCTTAGAAGTAAGTTCCTCTGAAGCATGCTTTGTTCTTCACACAAAAGCTATGATAACTGGCTCATACTGGGAAGGAGATTTACATTATTCATAGATGCTGACCTGAGGCAGATCTCTTGTGTTCTTTCAGTCGTTATCTATGATCTCTATCTGTTTTCTGCAAACATAGCTTTTTGACATTGACTGATGAGCTTTCCATCCATACCCCTGCACATAGGGTTCTTAATAAAAGCCTTGGGACATGGGAGCTTGGGGCCTTTTCCACTAGAGGGAAGAGCCATATCCCCTCTCTTGATGAACAGAGAAGTGTTTGCGACAACTTGTATTTATTCCCCCCATCCGTGACAAACCTGGGACGGACTCTGTGGAAATCAGAGTCTGGCCTCCCACCTCAGCTGGCTCTGGACAGTAACCTTCAGATCCAGGAATGCCCTTCACGGCATTCCCCATGGCACCTTCTAGTTTTGGTTTGTAGATTTATAGATGATTCATTTAAAAATAATTCTCCAATTACAAATTGATCAAATAGAAATATAGTTATATTATTTCATTAAAAATCTAGAATTTCGAGGCTATGTTAGAATGAAAATATTCTACATAATATCAGTTATTTGGTGTATCACATAAGCCTATACTAAAATGAGGCAGTTTTCTGCATATAGGCCATGAGTAATATTAGTATAAAGCTAATCCTCAAGCTAATCCTAAAGCTAATCCACAGAATAAAAGGACATTAGTTTTGAATTAGAAACAATTGAGCTCAACATAAATGAAATTGACTCTTGTAGGATGCATTAGGTTTCAGCAGGGCTTCAATCACAGATTGGAAAACTACTGAGTAAAGCTCTAATTAGGTGGTTAAACTTTGAGATCACTTTAACTTCAAAAAGTACTAGTAAGATAATTAAATGATTCAACTTCCAGCCAAGATGGAGGCAGAGGTAGCTACACTTTACCTCCTTGCACAACCAAAAGAAGGACAACAACAAATTTAAAAACAAAAACAAGAACTGCCAGAAAATTGAACTGTATGGAATTCCGACAGCCAAGGAGTTAAGGAAGAAACATTCATCCAGCCCAGTAGGTGTGATGGAGACAGGCAGCCAGGGCAGAGAGGATGCATGGCAAGGCGGTGGCTGGAGGACCAGGCGGGCCAGGCAGCTGCTGGCAGACCAGGTGGTCACATATTTGCATGCAGATGAACTGGGAGGAACAACTGGGGAGCAAGACAGACTGTGCAAACCAGGGTTCCAGTGCGGGAAAAGAAAGCCTCAAAACCTCTGGTTGTGAAAACCTGTGAGGGTTGCAGTGGCAGGAGAACCTCTCAGCCTCCCAGGAGAGTTCATTGGAGAGATCCACAGGGTCCTTGAATGTACACAAACCCACCTGCCCAGGAATCAGCAGAAAAGGGCCCAATTTGCTTGTGTATATTGGGGGAAGTGATTGAAAGCCATCCGAGAGCTGAGCAAACAGTATTGTTCCCTCTCAGACCCCTCTCCCACATACAATGCCACAAAAGAGCAACCTCAGAGCAGGTTGCCCCACCCTGGTGAATACTTAAGGCTCTGCCTTTTGCAACATATAACAGGAGCACCCAAAGAAATATGGCCCAAGTGAAAGAACAGATCAAAGCTCTAAAAATAGAACCAAGTGATGAAGAGATAGCCAATCTATCAGATGCAGAGTTGAAAACACTGGTAATCTGAATGCTCACATAAATGGTTGAGTATGGTCACAAAATGGGAGAAATACGAAGTGAAATTTAAAAAAAAAAAATTGTACAGGGAACCGACAGTGAAGGGAAGGAAACCAGTACTCAAATCAATGATTTGAAACAGAAGGTAAAGATAAGCATTCAACCAGAACAGAATGAAGAAACAAAAATTCAAAAACATGAGGAGAGGCTAAGGAACCTCTGGGACAACTTTATCGATCCTACATCCAAATAATAGGGGTGCCAGAAGGAGAAGAGGAAGAGCAAGAAACTAAAAACTTACTTGAAAAAATAATGAAGGAGAACTTTCCCAATTCAGTGAAGGATACAGACTTCTAGGAAATCCAGAAAGCTCAGGGAGCCCCAAAGAAATTGGACCCAAGGAAGCACACACCAAGGCACATCCTTGGATGATTACATTATCCAAGATTAAAGATAAGGGGAGAATCTTAAAAGCATCAAGAGAAAAGGAGACAGTTACCTGCAAAAGTGTTCCCATAAGACTATCAGATGATTTCACAAAAGAAACCTTATAGGCAAGAAGGGGCTAGAAACAAGTATCCAAAGTCATGAAAGGCAAGGACCTATATCTAAGATTGTTCTATCCAGCAAAGCTATCATTTAGAATGGAAGGGCAGATAAAGTGCTTCCCAGATAAGGTAAAATTAAAGGAGTTCATCATCACAAAGTCCTTGTTATATGAAATGTTAAAGGGACTTATCTAAGAAAAAGGAGATCAAAACTATAAACAGTAAGATGACAACAAACTCACAACTATCAACAACTGAACCTAAAAACAAAAATAAAAACAAACTAAGCAAACAACTAGAACAGGAACAGAATCACAGAAATGGAGATCACATGGAGGGTTATCAGAATGGAAGGGGAGGGGGGAGAATGGGGGAAAAGGTACAGGGAATAAGAAGCATAAATAGTAGGTACAAAATAGACAGGGGGAGGTTAAGAACAGTATACAAAATGGAGAAGCCAAAGAACTTACATGTACGACCCAAGGACATAAACTAATTGGGGGAGAATGCTGGTGGGAGAGGGGGTATAGGGTGGAGGGGAATAGAGGGGAGGAAAAAAATGGGACAACTGTAATAGAATAATCAAAAAAAATTTCAAACTCCCAAAAATAATTAAATGATTCAATACTTTAAATTTCTTTGTTTAGTCCTTCTAAATCAATTCCTTTCAAAATATTTAATAAACACTATATAAAACATATTTAAGACAAAAGAGGCAAAATTATGAAATATTGTGTAGGTATCTTACACACTAGCAAATCAAATAAGCTAATTATTGAAGTATTTCTCTAATTTTTAGTGTTAATAAAAATTTGTATCTCTTGTTATTTGAAAATACAAATAAATTGCTTTCTGGTTAATTCTAAAAATAATTTTTAAAAATTAGGAGTCAGTTTGCAATGGAATGTTGGTATAACAATTTATTTATGTGTTACTTCTCTGGTACTGAGAGGACCAGTCTCAATATATTTGCAAAAGTACAAAAATGAAAAGTAAAAAAAAAAATAGAAGTGAGTTTGAGTTTGTTCTCTACAAAGGCACATGGCCTCTTTTCTATATCCAGTTTCAATTGATACTAGGACACTATAGTTATAGAAATTCAACTTCATTGTTCCCCAAAGAAAATTAAGATATGAATACTATTTCAAGTTGATAGTTCTGAATTGTTTACATGCTTTTTTTAATCAGCAACAGTAATAAAGATTTTTTTTCAGTTTAAAAAAAATGAGTGAATGCATCAAGGAACTGTTTTAAATCATACTTACTTTATTTAAATGGTTTATCAAATATAAATTTTCATACATTGATAACAAAATTATAAAAATGAATTCCTCCTTTTCTTGAGGAAAATTAATTAAATAAATAATAATTATGTATAAGAACAAAAATTACATGTTTTATTTTCATTTGTTAGATATTATCTATCTCTAGCTGAGAAAAAGTAATTTTGTTGAAGCTTGTGTTTTTGATGAGATTTTTAGAGGATTTACAGCTGACAAAGAGGACATAGTGGCAATCATCTAAAAGTGATGATAGCTACATATATGACTTTCATTTCAGAAATGATAGTGTCTCCTTAGGGTTTCTAATGGAATCCATTCAAAACATTAATCTAGAAAAAATCAGCCACACGTAACAGGCATACATGGATATATTTGCATTTTTATGTGCCTTATTTATCATTAACTAGAAAACATTTTAAAACTTCCTACTTTTTGTGGGGGATTTTTTATGCATTTCTGCATTTCTCTAGACATTCTATTCAACATCCCCCTGTTGTTTCCTCATTATTTTTAGTTTAGGGGCTGTGTTAACTGCTTTTACTAAACAACACAAATGAAAGGTCATAAAGGGAAGTTGTTTTTATTTCATCAACGTACAACACTACAGTGGCTTTAATACGGAAGGAAATACAACTCTTATCCCAAAATACCCACTTTTCAGCAATGCATACTTAATGTAAGCATGGAAAAGAGAAATTAGCAATTTTACATAACCCCATGACTGGTATTGTAATTTTACACTGTCCTCTCCAGCTCTGATGATCTCTAATCTTCCTAATCACATATTTGTGCTGCATTTTCTTTGGTGCTTCCCCTTCATTTGTAAAATAACTAGTTAGCAAAAGAGGTCATTGTTATTCTGATTCAGAAAACAGTAAATTATAAAAGAGAGTGTGCCCTGCTCATTCAGCAGAATTCTTCCTCTTCTGCAAACATTGAAAGATTGGTACTGGGTTATATAAAAATGTGGTGCTGGTTTTCAGCCCAACCTTCACCAAAACCCTGACTAATACACAACTTGGGAAAAGGCAAACTGATAGTATTGAGTATTCAATGCAGAACAAGACAAATTGTATTTTCTGAAGACGACAGTCAATAAGGCATGAGGTTCTCCTTAGGCATTCTATTCCTTGGGAGATAATGGTTCCTTCCATGTCACTTTTAGAATCTTATCCATGGAACGTATTCCATGGACTTCCTAGATTGTTTCTTCTGGAAAGCACTACTGTTCTCATTCATTATCACAGTTACAGCCATTTCTATGAAACCATTATCAAATTCCTCTCTATACATGTCTATTCTAGGCATCATACCAAAATATTAAACTCATTATTCTCTCGATTGATGTTAAAATATAGTTTGTATTATTTTGAAGTCTTAGGATCTCAACTGTTGTCATGCATTTTACCTTAGTACGTGAATATAATGAAGAGCTCAATTTAACAAACCATACACTGACTGTACTTTATTTTAAACTAGCTAGAGAGCTATTCCATGACACCTCAGTGTCTCATAAAATAAATCTTAAAAACTATTGTGTGAATACTAATAATCACATTCAGCATATCAGTGGGTCTTATTAGGGTAAATTGTTCATATCTTTAACTACCTGCTTTATACTGCCCTGTTGCATAATGATAATAAATTGGGTGTAATAGGCAAAGCAGTCCCTCCCTCACTCAAATGCCCACTTCCTACACTTCCTAATCTTTAAAACCTGTGAAAGTTTTTAAGGTATCCATCATGTAATATGAAAAATAGAGACATTTATTGAAGAAGATACAAGAAACATTATGCATAAAATAATGACACCTCAACACCTTAGTCCCCTTCAAAGTAGGCACCTTATGTCTTCCCACATTTCTCCAATTGCCCCCTGCTGCCCCATTTTATTTTCTTGAATCTCAAGAAATCTCTTCCTTTTCACACATAATTTTAGTTTTGGGAAAATCCAGAAGTTCCAAGATGCCAAATCTGGGTGTAGGGGGACTGAGTCACCTGGGTGATTTGATGTTTCGCCAAAAAACTCTGCACAAGACATGATACATGAGCAAGCGTGTTGATGTGATGAAGCTGCCAATCAATAATTGCCCATAGCTGTGGCCTTCTGAATCATCCAAACAGTTTCTATGGAGGAATGCTCAAGCTTAATGCAAAATTTGATGCAGATTTGTTGCTCTACCTGCTCAGTCATTTTGAATGTGACAGCCACATAGTACACATGGTCATTCAACAGCCCCTACTGCCCCCACTGACTGGTACAATGAAGTTGTCATTGTTCATGCATGCACATTCTAGTTCACTCTCCTTGGCTGCCAGGTTACATCAATGTTGTGCAAACCATTCTTGTTATATTAACAATGGTTGGACTTTTTCTGGACAGACATAAATAAATCATATATATAATATATACCATTATATATATGGTCTGTTTTTGTTCGCGATCTTGTGTGCTGCATTGTCATTTTTTTTGTAGAATATTCCACATTTATTGGTAAGAACATCAGTGCTCCAAAGAGAAGCCTTTTGCACAGAAAATATTATTTCAAAAAGAGGAAAAACAACTTGAAGAAAATACATTTTTCTTCATTTTATTCTGAAATGACAGAAAGGGAAATCTACAAGAGAGAGAGAAAATATGCAAATAAATCCTGTATTAGCGTTCCTGGTATCCTTCCCTACTGTTACTCTGGGCTAATAATTCTGTAATATTCTCATATTTAATATTATCAGCTCACGTGAAAAACAAAATAAATCTTGGAGACCTAATAACATTTCTGTCTTTGAAATTGCTCTGGGAAGGCAAGAAGTCATTATTATGAATTTAGTTAAGACATATGGACAATCCTGTATATCTGCCAAAAGCTTTAGAATAATTTCATATGCTGAATATAAATCTTCAAATTATTTATTTGCAAGATGTTCTTACCACAAAGCAAAATTGTATTTTATGCTTTGGATGATTTAAGTAGTCCCCAGAACAATTATTTTTACTTTTAAAATAACTCTCAATTGTGTTTGTCTAATGTTTCATCATGATTAAATTCAGAGTATGCCTTTTTTGTGCAACAATACCACAGAAATGGTGCTGTGTCCTGTATTTCACATCCTATAAGGAGATGCAGGAGGTTGACATGTCTCATTACTGGTGATGTTCACTTTGATTATTTGGTTAATGTGATATCTGTCAGGTTTCTTCACTGCACAGTTACTATTTTCTCCTTTGCAATTAATAAATATCTATGAAAAGTACTTGGAATCTGTGCAAAATCTGTTTCCTCATTATACTCTAAGCTACAAATTTAGCATCCATCAATGTTAACTGTTTGAAATATTTATTACTGGGATGTTTGCTAAATGGCGATTTTCAATTTCAATCATCCCATCTGTAATTTTACTGTAATGAAGAAGACATAACTATTAATACCCCTTAAAATCCCTGTATAATGTTGTGGGGCGGGGCTGGGCACACTTGGATTTCTACTTCCAAACACAGTTGCTGGATATATACCTCCTTCTGCTATTACAAACCATGAGAACAGTGCACACAAGAAGAGATGATAGAACATACAGGTGGAAGACAAGAAAAAGAAAGAGAAGAGGAAGAGGAGTAAGAAGGAGAGCAGTAGCAATGCTTAGGAAATGAACACATTTCAAATTTCTAGTGGAAAATTCTGGCTACCTTCAAACAGGCACAGGAAAGATATTTGGGATTTATTATCTGGTACTCTGATACATGCAGCATCATTGGTCTTATTAATTAATCTATCTTCTCCCAATCTATTGATTTCCTTTCTTTCAAGCCCCCGTGAACTTTTCTTAATACTTCAGATAAAAAAAATATTAGCACAGATAAAATTCTCTGTCTTTTATTCACTACATATAAACAAAAGAAAAATCCTCCCTTAAAGGGAAAAACAAGTTTGAAATCCCCATGTCTTTTCACTGGATTGAAACACTTCCCACAGGCTTATATTGCTGGGTTAATTGTATTCACCCATCTCCACCCACATCAATAAGCAGTAGGCTGGTGTCCTTTTTTCTCTTGTCTAACAGATGCTTTTCCTTGTAGATAATAACAGCTAAGATGTACCCAATGCTCACTATATACCATGGATACTCTCATGGCTGTATGCATAGCATTTCATTTAAACCTCCCAACCACAATATGAGGTAGGTACATACCATCCCAACTATAAAGACAAGGATGGCTAGGTAAAAATGGTTTCAGAAACCCAGGTAAATGTCTCACTGGTCAAAGCAACCTGACTCCATAAAACTTGCTTCCATACACTGCCTGCACCACTTCCTTAACCAGAATGTCAACCAGAGGGAGGCCATCCCCGCAGGTTTCAAGTATTGTCATCAGTTATTTAAGAACTATTCTTCTACCTATAAAGAATGTTAAGAATATCATAAAAGGGCTAAAAAGAGCTGCTATTTTACATCTTCTGTTCTGTTCATAAAAACGGTACCTAACAGTTGAGCAGTATTCAATTAATAGACTCTGGGAGCACTGAATACTCACTAGTTAACTAAGATCATCTCCACTCTGCATGTAGGCTGTGGCGTAGGGCCCTCAGATAAGCCTCCTTAAGTAATAGGTATATTTTAAGTCATCAAGCCAAGACTGGATCCCAGACTGACTTATTTGAAAATCTGTTTGTAATCATTTTGCTATACTGACTAGTAGGCATTTTCGTTAAAGTTTGATCAGGACTAATAAAAAATTAAGGATTAAGAAATTGGAGAGAGAAACACTTGATCTTCACTGATTCTGGAACGGGAATTGGACTACCTCTGTGACATGAAGCAAACACAAATACACTGATGGCTCCAGAAGCTCATGGCAAACTTTTTTTGTTTGACAATTTCCTGAGGCTACCAATCCTAGATGAATGAGTGTACATCATGCAATTTAGCAAGTTATTTTTAAAGAACATCAAATTTTTAACTGAACAGAATCATTTATAACTATCAGCATTCATCTAGATCTTAAGAAATAATGTTTCTAACTTCTAATAGAATTATTTAACTGCTTCACATTTCAATATTTTTGAATGTGTTAATTTATTATCAGATCTCATCCAGTATTAGCTACAATAAAGTGAACTGGTATAGCTGATTCTTGGAGAACTTTCCAAAGTGATCTGAGATTCTTTCTCCATCTGGAAATAAGCTGTCTTCTCACATGCATATAGGCAGTCTGATATATTAATACTAAGTGCTTATAGACTGCTTTTGCATATTTTTAACAAAATAATATTTAAGTGATTATTGATGACCCTATTAAGACCATTTATCTATCTCATCCCACCTGAACAAAATAATCAGTTTGTGTAAAGTAATTCATGTCATTGTTGGGTAGGCACATTAAAACATTTCAGATTTTACTTACAAATGTACCACTGATAATATACCATCTTTCTGTTCAATTCCCATTGATCTCAATTTTTGTGACTTTTATTAAAAGTCACTTGACCATAGAACTTCTTCAAGAAATTTTAAAATTTCCTAAGTAGTGAAGTATAAACAAGTTGCTAAAATGTTCATTTACAATGCTTAGGTATTCTACAAGAAGGAAATGAGGCTGCTAGGTATACATTTCTCTATTATTTACTATGTGAGTATAAAAGGGACACAATATACATCCTCTCATTTGGAAGTTACAAAGTTCCTCATTCTTACCATTGTGTGAGAAGGGAGCACCTGCTCTCAAAAGCTTGCTTTGTTAGACAAACCAAACTTTCTCTAGCAAATCAAAATTGTATTTTGCTCTTAAATTTCTCCTACTGGCAACAGTAAGAAAGAAAGTTGACTGCAACAAGGTCCAAATTGCCAGTCAAGAGTAAACTTAGAGAAAAGAATGCTTTTAACTAAAGACAGAGATCTTCGAAGCAATACTGGTTGAAGCAATACAATAAATCAAATTGCAGATTTAGATACAGTCTTCCTGTTGGTCAGCAATTTGCCACAGACAAGATGCATTTCAAAAGACAAAAACCTCATCAGTGAATTAAGCCTAAAACATTGTAAAAGCATTTCCAAAATAGCATGGAGTGTGTATATATTTAAAAGTTTAACCTCAGATTTTTACTTATTTACTATTTTTGAAAGGAACATATTGAATAGCTCTGTACCTGAAAATGTTAGACACTTTCCCACTCAATCACTTGCTCAGTCCTATCAGCCTACACATCTTCTTGGAAGAGGCAAACCCTATGGTAAGCTCCAAGAGAATAGGAATAGGAATTGTTGAATAAATGAATAAATACGGTGCAACTTTTTAGAAACTTTAAGAAAGCTACAGTCAGACAGACACTTGAATTTTCACTTGACCAACATTAGGACCTCTGGGATTTTCACCACTTATGAATGCTCAAGCTCCTCCACCATCTTTGAAATGCCTAAGTATGTTTGGGATGGTTTTTTTCCTCATTTTTTCTTTTTCTTTTTGCATAATGCTGTCAATTCTATCCTTTAAAAAAAAAGATTTATTTATATTTTTCTAAATTAACAAATACATTCCCCTTCCCCCCTTCCCTTGCCCCCCCACCTTCCCTCCCCAGCCCCCCGCCAGAGTCCTTGCTACCCCCCCCCCCCCCCCCCCCCCCTCCCCCTTTCAGTGTTGCCCTTCTTCTCAGAGACCCCGATCTCTCCACCATCCTCCAAGTTTAGTACTTCTTTTTTCTTTCTCTACGTAGTATTCCATTAATGTACCAAAGATCCAATCATCTACTGATGGGCATTTAGGTATTTATTTATTTTTAGAGAGGGGGAAGGGAGGGAGAAAGAGAAGGAGAGAAACATCAATGTGTGCTTGCCTCTCACATGCCTCCTACTTGGGAACCTGGCCCGCGACCCAGGCATGTGCCCCGACTGATGGTGAATCAAACCATCAACCCTTTGGTTCACAGGCCGGCACTCAATCTACTGAACCACACCAGCCAGGGCTTTTTCTCATATTTTTCACAATGAATTATTGAATATTCAAGTGTTAAAAAGTAACAGAACATGAGGAACTTGTAAATGGTCAAAATGTCTTCTTGGGGGAAATTAGAATTTGGCCATCATAACTTCCTCTGTATAGCCAGGTTATACCCTTGAAGCAGTACTGCAGTTTCACAATTTCTAGACTTTTCCAACAAAATAAGCACTATCTTCAAACACACACACCAACGATTTTCATCAGATTGCTTCTAGAAACATAGTTTCTCTTTCCTTACCCAACAGCAGCTTGCTTCTTGGAAAAGCTTGCTCAATGATATCATGCTATTTTGAGTCATAAAATAATTCAGATTTTAGGCTCTTGATCTACTAAAGTGAAATACAATATAGTTATTAAAACTAATCATTGTAAAGGTTATAAAATTAAGATATCACTCATATTATGTAAAATAATTACCTAGCACATTATATAACCTAAATAATGTTAGCTAATTACTTCAATTATTATTATATCTCCTAAATTTACATGTAGAAGAAATTAATAAGCAAAACTAAAATTTTTCATTGATGTTAGGATGGTATGTTAATCAGAATTTTTTTTAAATTTAAAAATTAAGGATGTTGACATTTAAAATAGATAAATGCATGCAAAGGAGGTAGTTTAAATTTTTCATTAAATCATTATTTTATTTCATTTCATATACATAATTATACTATGTTCCATTGTTTTTTAGAACAACTTTATATCTTAAAATGCTTGTGTTTTTTCTACTTTTTTATATTCTTACTGCATTTCCTCCAAAATATTTTTAGCTCGAGTGTAACAAGGCAAACATTTTATTTTAAATTTTACAAAGCACTGTGACATAATTTATGATAACAGATTATCATAGTCATTTTGACTGTTTGGGGTTTTCATTTCACCCAGAGGTATATTACCTGAAGTATAAAAATACACATTTCTTTGAATTTCTCTCCTTAAAAAATATACCTTTTAAGGAACAGGATAAATATTCAGGGAACTAGAGCTGAGTTTTCAGCTTTAGATAATAAATTCCTGAATAACACTTCAGATGAGTCAACATTGGATGGAAAGAAAGAAAAAAGATGAAGGTAGCAAAAAGAATAAAAAGGGAGATATGAAGAAAGTTTTGTGACATCCTTGCTCCCTTTATTAAAAAATAAAACAAAGCAAAACCTCTGCCTTGTGCTTTCTCTTGGGCATGCTCAAAGCTGGAGCAATTAGACACAGGGAATAGAGTTTCCTTCTCAGATCTAATTATGAACTTCCTCTTTGGAGTGGTTTCACAAGAGCTGTCCATAACCTGGCTGTGAGCTCTGTTCCAGGAACCCATGCTCCATCTAAATGCTATTAAGATGGGAAGGAAGATCAAGTTGTCTTTAAAATTCAGTATCCAGGAGAAAAAATGTACTTCCATTCAACAAGTGTGTATTTAATTGGAAATATTTGAATTATTACATTAGTCTTATAGGACAAAGAACTTTACCTAGGGAGAAAGACATTAAGTTATCTAAAGTAGAATAAAATAATTAACAAAGCAGAATTACTGCATAAGAAACAGGTGAAATTGGTTGGAAATACTACCTAGAAGAAAGAGCACGTGAGCTGATCTCTAGAATGTGGTAGAATAGTATTAATAAGTAGAGCTGACTCTAGCTAATATATGGCACTCCCCATCAGCTGGGCCCCCTTCTAAATCTCACCTATCTATTAACTCAGGCTAATTCTTGTAACAGCCCAATGAGATCAGTAATAGTATTGTATCATCTTATTTTAGAGACAAAGAAACTGAGGTTCAGAAGCTATAAGTTTGGCAGAGATCACGCAGCTGCTATAAAAGATCTGACCATAATCAGAACTCTAGCAATATAGGCCCAGAATGTGGAGTTTGTGCCAGTCCCTAGCTGCCCACTGCACTGGGAATCAGGAAATATAAAATTATTGACAGCTTCATGTCAAAAGTCATTTTCTGGATCTCATTTTTGTCACCTAAAATTTGAGAAGTAGTAGAGACTGAATTATTTTTATGCTCTTTCCAGCTCTAAAAATCTGAGAACAGAGACTTCCAGAATCAGGAAACAGCCCAAGAAAAGGTGCTGAGCAACAAAATAATGGGAAATGTGAGAACAGAGAGCGACATAGTGACATGTTGTTAAATTCTGGATTCTGAAAGTTCTAAGCAAATTTTTTTTTTAAAAACTCTTTATTTCTATCTACTCAAACTTTAATGCTTTTGGCAAAATTTTAAGATAAATATTTCATTTTTGATTAATTGTTCACAGTGCTTGTTTGGTCTCTTCTTTTAAGAAATTATGTACATGTGGCTACAACTTAATATCAGTTTTGTTAATAGTAATCCTACAACCTTTTCACTATTTAAAGAATCCCACTTACAAGAGTGTAAGTAAATCATTAAACATTTAAAGATAAATTCTTCAGCATGGTTATTGAGTGCTTAATATGGACCAGGTGTTTTATAGGGTTTTATTCTTGTAACCATGCCTCTGAAATGCCTGAAGTCTGGATTATTCAGATCTTTCAAACAAAAATAGTCAACATGTTTTATATGTATGTATTATATATGCTTACTTGCTAAATATAAATTAATATCATTTCTGGGTAGAGCACCAATTGCTAAAATAATTAAGGAAGAATGCAGAGGCCAATTAATGCCACCATAACATTCTGTTTAGACAATGTAGTAAAATCAGTGTTGGGTGATATAGCATGATTGGGTTGTTGGCAACTGGAAAACCACACTCACTAGTGTTCCTAAATGAACTAATGTCAAGGGAAAGAAAAGTCTACAATGAAGGGCATTGCCTTCCTCCCTTCTCTTCTTGTGCAACATTGTTATCAGTGACTTAAGACTCCTTACTAACATGCAGTGCTTCCAAGCTGATAAGAACAACAGATGATAAACAGAATTACAATTTAAAGCAAATGTCAGGAAAACATAGAACTAAAATACCTGAGGTAAATCAGGGATAAATGTAAAAATCCTAAATTCAGTCTATCAAATATACATATATAGTTTTGAAGGCAGTATTAAAGCAACTTGATGTACAAAGACCTGGGGAATTTTCGACATCCCAACTTAATAAGAACAACACTTGATAAAGCTGTTAAACAAGCACATAAAATATTAGACTGCTTACCTTTCCTATATAAGAGCTGAGTGATCACTTTTGGATTTAGGTGTTCAGTTCTGAGCCCTAATATTGAGACATCACTTTCTACAAAATGCATTCAAAACTAATCAAATGAAAAGAGATTTTGGAACATATTTATTCATTTACTTGTCCATACATTCAAATATACTTATTGAAAAGCTATTACCATATGACCCAGAAACCCCTCTTCTGGGTATATATACCCCGAAAATTTGAAAATATTTATTTGCAAAGATATATGCACCTCTATGTTCATTACAATATTATTCACAGTGGCCAAGACATAGAAACAACTGAAGTATCCTTTGATAGATGATTAAAGATGTGGTACATATATAGAATGGAATACTACTCAACCATAAGAAAAGCTGAAATTCTGTCATTTGTGACAACATGAATGGATCTTGAGAATATCAGGCTAAGTGAAAGAAGACAGAAAGAGTCCAGAACCATATTTTTTCACTCATATTTGAGATATAAAACTGAAAGCAGCAAATAAACAAATAAGAAAAAAGCAAACAACAAAAACTCATAGAAACAGATAACAGTATGGTGGTTACCAGAGGGAGGAAGGGTGGAGAAGCTGTAAAGGGGTCAAATATATGGTGACAAAGGAAGATTTGAGTTTGGGTGGTAGGCACACAATGCAATATATAGCTAATGTATCATAGAATTGTATACTTGAAATCCATATAATTTCATTAGCCAATGTCACCCTAATAAATTTAATTTTAAAAAGTTGATCAATCATATATCAACAACAAAATAAGGAGAAAAAAAGCTATTACATGGTAGGATATTAGAATAGAATATTAGTCAAGATAGATAATTCAAATAACTAGTATTGGACATAAGAAAGCCATGGAGCTAATAGATGATGATGTTCCTAAGCAAGCACAGTTCTGATTCCAAAAGCATATCTTTTAGTCTTCTACTAATATCTTCTACTAATGTGGCTCTTCTCATGTTGCCTTAGAGACTCTCCTTCCCAATAATGCTCCTTATGGTCTAGCATCAGTAGGTTTCCTGGTACGCTTGAGAAGGTCCCAGCTGATGCTTGATGCTCCAGTTTAACCATCATTGGTGCCTCATGAACACCCACATGCACACATTATCCCAATTTCGACGATAAATAATTTGGTCACTTTGGCTAGCATCATGATGCTATTAGGTTCCTATGCATAATATATCTTAAACTAATTGGGTATTTGCTGATAATAGGAGAAAATGTTAAGTAGGTTTGTATGGTAGAGCCTTGGCTCAACTTGTAAGAGAGCCATGACCACTGGGCCATACCCTTAATCATATATAGCAGTGACTATCTCAAGACCATGTAATGCACCCCCAAATATTTCCACCTCTGTACATGCAGTTTTCACTCCCTATAATGCCCCTACCAGATTTCCTTATTTCAGATTCAGAGGGAAAATTAAGCCCAAAGCCCTAAAGCCCTAAGAGAGCCACATGCACTTAGAATAGGAGTAGTTATATGAATCCTTGAAATAACAACAACAAAAAAAAGTTACTAAAATAATATTGGATATTCTGTAGTTCAAATGAGGAACCCTCATTTGAGAGAGTGGGCCATTCCACTTTCCTTGGCTGCATGACATTTTCAGCACTGCAGTCTCTGTTGGGAGGGCCTCTGTTGTCACAAGATTCAGGGCTTCTCTATCTTGGCTGCATGCTAGAAGTATTTGAGTTAACTTGAAATAATAATGATGTTCAAGTTACATTCTAAAAACATTAGACTTTCTGGGGTGGGCCCCAGGCATTAGCAGGTATTAAAAGCTGCTCAAGGTTATGTCAATATGTAGTCAAGTTTGAGAACTACTCCTGTGAATAAACAAATGTGTGAAGAAGCCAGCTGTCAGAGGCACCCTAAGTGTATGATAGATGGACATTAATCCAAAATTCTTTGCCCATGTAAATTCAAACCCTCAACAAGATACTTTACTTCCTCTGGGTCTTATGTGCTTATGGTCATCTCTGTCCCCAGCTTCTGTTTTCTAGTTGTGCTGTTTTTAGTTTATCTTTGAAATTTCAATAATTTGCACATTCAGGTAAGATTATGATTGGTTTTAATTATTATTTTGGGCAATAGAGGATAAATTTACATTCATGGAGGCAAATACCTAATGATCACAAATTGGGCATTCATCTCCTGAAATATTCTTAAGTCACCCCATTTCAAAGATGCTGTACCTCATTCCATGGAGTCCTAAGATTATACCCTTTTACACTCCCCCACCCCCTCACTCACCTCTTGATCTTTTATTTCTATCTGAAGATAAATTACTGTTTGATCTTACAGAGAAATCTGTTATCTTACTGTTCTGCCACAAGTAGACAACAATTTCCTGATGTTTGCCTTCACTTGTAAGCAAATTATGTATTTTCTCCAAAAAAATAAAGAATCTGACCTATGAAGAATTCTGGTGCCAGTGGCTAACATGATAAAATATTCATTTTTTTATACTTACTAAATAAATGAAAAATTATTTTGTTATTACATAATAATTTGAGACTGGAAAAAAGTCAGGTCATTGCATAATAATAACTAATAATAGTCCAAGGTTAGATTAACTATTTCTTCTGAAAATATAATTATCTTAAATTGATCCACATCTTAACTGGTCATAGACTTGGGTTTGTGGGTAATTTGCCTGTTGCATCCCAAATTAGTCTGCTGCTAGAGTTACAAATTATGGAAAGGAGACTTAAAGAGATAATTAGTTCTCCTTTTCTCTAAAAGAATACTTCCCATTTATTTCACTAAAAAATGGTTCATTTTGTTTCATGATAGACGCACTATGATTGCTGATTATCAAAAAGCAAGGGAGACCATTTTGATCACTATCAAAAATTCTTAAAGAAGTAAAAGAAAAAGATTTTCCTAGAGATCATTTTCTATTTAATGTATAAGGTTAAATAGTCCCAGATGCTCTGCTAAAATAGAGACACATTTCAAGAAACACATAACAAGCCAATTTGCCAGCTGATGTGAGATAAGCACTTGTGAACTGGCAGATCACTATGCATGTGAGGGGGACATATGATCTTATGGCCAATAGGACTTGTCCACTTATGACTAGAAAATGGGAGTGAGTTAGCTGTCCATTAAACCAGGACAGTGAGCCAGAACATCAAGAAAATGTCAAGTGAGAAAATCAGAAGCCTAATATACCCACCCTATGAAAATACTAAAAACAAAATAAACTGACCAATTGCATATCCAGTTTTAGAATTCCATAAACATGATTTCATTTTTTTAAATCACAGGCCTTGTTTTGGTGTCAGATTATCCCATTCAAAGTAATTTGAAGATTACTTTGTTAACATGCAAAGACATTTTAGCTGATGAACGCCATCGTTTTAATTTGTATATGAAATTAGGAGCTTTGTACCGATTTACCATAGGCAGATTTTCATTACAGTTAACTTACAGTTAATGCTCATAGCAGAGGGCCCAAAATGCAGAGTGCTCAGTAAAGGTAATAAATTTCATCAATCTTCCCAGAATAGTGGGATGTACAAACAGAGGCATAACCACTCTGCATGGTAATACCATTTCTTTAGAGACATCAAACTTGCCTGCAAGCTGGCCTCAAAATCGTGGCAGTCACCAAACAACCAGAGATTTCTGGAGACATTGGGTATGTTTAAAAGATGTTTTCCGTTATAAAGTCCTTCGTTCAGTTCCATTATGGGATTAATGGGATTTGTGGAGGTAACTCTGGCAGTTTATTAGCATTTTAAATTTAACTTTATAAGAAATATAAGAAAAACAATTACAAAATAAAATCAGAGAATCAAGATGATGGAGGAGTAAGTGAAAGTCACACTGACCTCCTGGAATTACAACTAAATTGTGGAGAAATCACCTGGAACAAACAACTGAACAATAGTAAGAGAGGAGCTTTATAACCTTGGACAGACAGAAAAATCAGCTTTAGCGCAACCTAACAGATAAAGAGCGTGGTAGAGACTTGAGAAGGCAGGTGGGGCACCTGCAGGCGGCAGCAGCAGGAGGACATTGAAATGGCCAATGGGATCCCCCAGAGATGAGTGAGATCTAAAGCATAAGCGGGGATCTCCAGTCTACAGCAGCAGGCCCCAAAATGTACACAGATAACAGCCAGCTAAGAAAAGTGTCAAGGTTGTTCTCTGCCAGAGACTGGCATCTGGGGACTCAAAGAGCTATTTGAAAGGCCAATGCATAAATTTTTGTTTGCAGCCACTTACCCTGGGGTCTGGCAATGGCGGGGGCAGAGTGGGCTGGAGATGCCTGAGGAGAGAGTGGGGAGGGAGACTTTGGGGAGAGAATGGAGAGAATAGCTGGCGGGATCCCAGTGGTGACTCCTCCCCCACACAGCAGCAGCCATCTGGCTAAGACAGACCACTCCCCTGCGTGGAGCAGCATAATAGGACCCAATAACCATGCCCTGAGGAGGGACTTTGCCCTGTCTCGTGGTGTCTCTAAGCCTGATTGCTGAGTTCACTGTGAGTAGATTAACAGCTGAAGGAGATAGCCACAGGCAGTAGATTCCTGGAAGTCCCAAACAGACTGCCTAAGGTCAGACAGGGACAACATCTGACATCATCAGAGGCAGATCCAAAAAGAAAAAAAAGAAAGAAAAAAAAAACAACCCAGCAGTCTCCTATCATAGAAGTCTACACCACAAAGACAAGAAATCAAGATAGATCAATTTCAGAAGCATAAGCAAAAAAGAAGAGTCTCACAAATAATGGAAAGACAAAGAAACACACCCCAATCAAAGAGAAAGGAGGAATCCCCAGAAAGAGAAATAAATGAAATAGAGGCAAGTAAACTATCAGATAATAGAGTTCAAAACAATGGTCCTAAAGATACGCAGTGAGTTGAGTGAGCTCAGAGAAAATTACAAAAAACTACAGGGATACTACAAGGAACTTACTACAAACTATATTGGCACGAAAAAGGACATAGAAACTATCAATAAGAGATAAGAGGAAATGAAGAATACCATTTCTGAACTGAAGAACACAGTAGAAGAAATCAAAAGCAGGCTAGGTGAAGCAGAGGATCGAATCAGCAAGCTAGAGAATAAGGTAGAAAAAAACTCCCAGAAAGAGCAAGAAAATGAAAAGAGACTCAAAGAATGAAGAGGCATTGAGGGAAATGCAGGACAACCTGAAACGTAATCATATCCATATAATAGGGACACCAGAAGGAAAGGAAGAGAAGCAAGGGTTAGAGAACCTGTTTGAAAAAGTGATGATGGAAAATTTTCCTTTTTGAGGAGACAAAATGTCACACAAGACCAGGAAGCACAGAGGGTCACACTCAAGAGGAACCGAGTGAGGCCCACTCCAACACACGTTGTCATTAAAATGGCAAATATCAAAGACAAAAAGAGAATCCTAAAGGAAACAAGGGAGAAACAGGTAGTAACATACAAGTAAGCCCCAATACGTCTAGCAGCTGACTTCTCAGCAGGAACACTACAATCCAGAAGGGAATGGCAAGAAACATTCAAGTCATGAAAAGCAAAGGCCTGCAACCAAGACTGCTCCACCCAGCAAGGCTCTCAATTAAAAGGGAAGGGGAAATAAGGAGTTCCCAGACAAAAGAAGGCTAAAAGAATACACCTTCACCAAAGCAGCATTGCAAAATATGCTAAAGGGACTGCTTTAAGAAGATGAAGGAGTATATGAATAGCCAGTTCCTTTCATTTTCACTAATACTTGATATTACCAATTTATTTTTAATATTTATTAATCTGATTATGACAGTGATGTTATTTTAATTGTTACTTTATTATTTGTTGAAACTAAACCTGTTTTTGTATATGTCTTGCCTATTTCTATTATTTTTTAATAAAAGCTTAAATGACTTTTTGATTTCCTTTATCCATTTTTTGATTAAATGTAGATTTTTTCCCTAAAACAAACAAACAAACAGGAAAAAACACAAAACAACTATTAACACTTTTATAGATGTGTTGTAAATACTTTCCTATTCTATTACTTGTCCTTTACCTTTTTTACACGAATATTACTGTATAGTCTTAAATGTTTAACATAGCCATTTTGTCAATATTTTATTTCATAGCTTCTGGGTTTGAATATGGTACTTCAGAGTGAGAAAAATATTACTTTGTATTTTCACCTAAACTCCTTAGATTTTACATATTGATTTTTAACTCACCTGAATACTTGTTGTATAATGAGTGAGACAGGGCTGTATATTTGCTTTATTTCAAGTAATAGTGATCCATGCACCTTATATGTTGAATAAGTTTTATTTTCCCCATTGATTTGAAATAGCAGTTTAATCATATATTATATTGTTAGAAAGCTATATACATTTGTTTCTAGAGTGCTCATTTTATTTCATTGATCTACTTGATTATTTCTGTGCTGGTGTCACTGCTGAGACTTTATAATGGATTTAATTTTTTTAATATTTTATAATGGATCTTGACATTAAAAAAATAAATAAAATCAATGTGCAATTAAAAACAGGGAAAGAAGGAACTCCTACCTTTTGCAACAGCATGGATGGAACTAGAGAATATGATGCTGAGTAAAATAAGACAGTCCGTGAAAGACAAATGCCATATGATCTCACTATAAGTGAAATCTATTAAAAACTAAACTAACAAACAAAATAAACCACAGGCAAGGAAACATGGAGCAGACTGAAAGTGACCAGAGGGAATGAGAAAGGAGGACAATGGTGGAAAAAAGGAGAAAGAACTAAACAAAGAACATTTATGAATGACTCTTGGACATGGACAACAGAGTGGGAATTGGCTGTGGGAGAGGGGGGTGCGGTGGAATGGGTGGAAGAGGGAAAAGGGGAAAAAACTGAGACAACTGTAATAGAATAAACATGATTTAAAATTACACACACACACACACACACACACACACACAGAAATATATGGACCAAAAGTCCAAAATATCAAGGATTTCAGCTGCTTGAGCACAATAAAATAAGTACCCCTAATCCTGGCCTTGAGACATTATCCAGCTGTTCTGTGGGTTTCTCAAAATCATTTTCAGCTACAGCAGAGATGAGAAAATATTAAAAATGACAGCACTTTAGAGATGATTAGAAAGACTATCAGAAGTAATGTTAGCCCAAAATGATGATGTTAGCAGACCCATTTTAAGTGTTTTCCTTCATTAAATTATTAAAAGCATGTCACAGTTTTACCCACATTTCTAAATGACTAATATATTAGTTTCTTAAATATCTTCTTCATGATTATATAGGAATACAGAGGTTTATTTTCTATTCACGCAATGATTACATTTTGTGTTAACTTGCTGACAAATCTAGTTGTTTCAACACAGATATTAACCCAGCCACTCTCTACCTGAGGAAAACTGCAAAAGTACTTGAGCTTATACTCTATTCAAATAAGCTGATGATATGGTGTTGTTGAAGATGAAAAGGAATGTATTGAAATGGGTAACAAGCTGATGTCTGCACTATGGGAGCTTTTGATAAATATTTACATCTCAATAGTGTAACTCAGGAGCCTGAGAAAGAAAGAGAACAAAACCGGGGTATGGATGATGAGGGGGAGGGTGGGGGGGGGAGAGAGAGAGAGAGAATTGAGACTGTATAAACAGAACAACAATCTGATGAGAGAATGGACACTTCTTTCCTGAGAGCTTTGATTATGGAGAACACAGGACACTATGGTTCCCAGGAAGACCTACTGCAGCCTCCTTAAGTAACCTAAAAGTGATTTCCTCACTGAGAACCCTACTAGAGGTTAGTGCTGTAGAATTTGTCCCAGCACATCAGAACCACTGGTTTTTTTGTCACATAAAAAACAAAATTGTGTCAGGGGTCCACCTTATTTGGTGAACCATCTTCTTAAAATCAAACTAGATCAAAAGTTTATCTTAGAAAAAAAATCATCAATGATAACAGTAAACAAAACAATTTTGGCTAATGAACTTGGTGTACTTATTAATATACTTGTTCTTGAATTTATAGTCTTCCTAATACATTTCTAAATAACTGCTTAAACATGTTGTCAGAAATAATTTTTTGCAATTACAATGATTTCATCTAAATACAGTAAGCTCGGAATATTATCCAAACAGAGAATTTACTTCACTGAAAAAAAAAAAGCAAACAATTACAGAACCCATCTCTTCCAATCCAGAAATTTAAAAAAGGGTAGAATTAATTAATTTAAAAGAAAGGTAATACATCATGACCAAATGAGCATTCTCAATGTGACTAGCGTAATATTTGAAAATAAACCCCTGATACTTACTTTATTAGCATAATAACAGGAGATATGTTTGTGATCAGTTTAATCAATGCAGAAAAAGCATTTAACAAAATTCAACACCCATTCATGGTAAAAAACTGTCAGCAAACAAAGAATAAAAGGGAACTTCCTCTCTCTCATAATGAGCATCTGTGAAAAACTAACATCATAATTAATGGTGAAATACTGAATGTTTTCCCCTTAAGATTGAAAACAAGGCAAGAATCTCTGTTCTCAGTACTTTTTAAAAAACACTGTGCCTATGTTTGCTTGTTTGTTTTTTTTAAGAAAGACTCAGGAATGTATACCAACAACATAACCTTATACATGTCATGGTCATTCATTTTAAATCATATTGTTATGTTTTAGTATTTATATTTAAACTCAGAGATGTCATCTATTATTAATGTGTTGATGTAGCATTCATACCACCTATGAAACACAAGTTTTTTTTAAAAACTCACAAATATTTGAACTCATATGAATCATATTTAATGCTCAGCAAACACAATGTTGAGTGATTGGTGTCCTTATCCTCACATGGCTTTATATGTTAATTGAGTATCAAAAGCCTGAAGACAGCATATTTTCATCATATTTTGTGATTCTCACTCTCAGCACTTAGCATAAATATCATGTTCTTGACAGGAGAGTTATAGCATCAAAAGAAAAATACATGTCAATTTCTTAAAAGAGAACATTTGGAATCAATAGGACTAGCACTAACAAACCAATCTCCTATGGTCTTCCTCTTTACAGCTGGTTTTCCCCAGCACCCAGTTATTGGCCTTATTCTAATTCTCCTGCTGCTGATATTGACATATATGTTGGCTAGGTTTTCACAGTAGAGAATTACACTATTTCCCAAATATCTAAAGAAGATGTCACCTGTCCTTGGAATGGGATTTTAGAAGGAAAGACAACTTACATGCCTGGATAAGTTCTCCCCTCCTAAATACAATTGCCCCGCCTTCTTTCCACATTCTTTCTCTCCTGTATTGCTTTCCTCTAATTATCCGATTCTCTATGTGCATTAATCGATCAAACTCTCAAATTTGTTAGGGAACTTTGCTTTCAGCTGCGTGGAGTTAAACCAGTTACTCCACTTCCACAGCCTACTTCATGGTTTTGATATTTCTTTGTCCTCTGAATTTATGCTCAATAAGCTATCTTCATAGTGAAACCAGATTTTTACTGCCAAACTGAATAAGTTTCCCTGGAAATAGCCTTAGATGATTCTGGGAAGGGGAGAGGAAAGGGAGGAAGGGAAAGAGAAAGTAAAAGCATCTTACTCTTGACTATATTATCCTTCAACTGTGATTGAACTTGCAAAATGAGTTACAGATCACGGACAATTTAAGAGGAAATATATATATATGCCTTAATTAGCTGTATGTTTTAATGTCTAAACTTTTAAAAACAAATGCAGTCTTTTAATATTTCAGAATATCTGATTTTATCCATCATCTAATGTAGAATCATAGAATGATGGAAGGAAGAGATACAAGAGGTTTTCTAGCTCAACACACTTTTGTTAAAAATGAGGCTTTAGAAATATATTTTGAAACTTTAAGAGAAGTTGTCTAATTTCTCTATATATTATTTTACATTAAAACTTACCTTTCATCAATGACAGTGAGTTGAGGAAAATGTTTTATGGAATATGTGAGGGTGGTGGGGAATGAGAGGAACATAATAGTTAATATATCAAAATATCAAATCAATATAGTTGCTTTAATTGGAGTGTGTTAATATTTGATATAGGCAGTACAATTAAGCTAACCAGGACAAGTCAAAAAATATGTCACATAACTACTGTAAGTCAACAGGTGTTTATTTAGCACCCACTAGGCACATTCAGTGTTCTAAGTCCTAGAGAAGTAACAGAAACCATTTTTTGTTTGTTTGTTTTTAAGTTAGTGATAATGTTTGACTGGGTGTTGAGAGAAGGGGATGGTGTGTTCTGTGAGCTACCAGTAGCTCCATTGCTGAAGCATAATGTGTGAAAAAGGGATAAAACATTCAGACACCAACCAGGGACTCAAGCATTTGTTTATTCTGTATTGTTATTGCAATTTGTTCTTATTTGTGAGGAAGATAACACAGAATCTTGCTTAAAATTGGATTTTAATGAACTAATTTCGATAAATTTAAAATCTAGGTACTTAGTCCAATTTCTCTCTTCATACTAAACTTGTTTTATAATTCTTGTGCTGTGCTGTTACTCAAGGAACTCCTTCAGAACTTATACCAACCTCAGACAAGCTCTTCAGTCATAATTTTCTCTAGCTGTTTTCAATAAAATAAATGACAGCTGCTGTTCTTCAACCAATGTAACCAAGTCACCAATTGTCAGGTAGATGTTACCTAAAATGTCCCTCTCTAACCTCATATCAATGTTCTTTAAAAATTGTGTAGGATAGTCTGTTAGGGCTCCCTTCAAGTATCTAGTTCTGTAAAATTTGCCATTTTAACCAAATCCCAGGAAACTCAGTCTATTAAAAAATATGAGACTCTTGCTCCTGGGATCGTTTCTGTCAGAAACAGACATTTTGATATCTGACAATATGATGTATTTCATCATTAATTAAATCAACAGAAGGTGAATTGGTCAGAAAAGACATAATTTGTCTGAATTCAATAATTATGAAATTGTTGTTCCCTACAATTAGGTTAGATCTAGGAAGAAATTTAACCTGAGGTAAATTAAGGAAATGTATGGATCACTGCAGTTTATACATAATCAGAGAATCACACATAAGTTAAAAGTATAACTCTAGAAAGCAATAACAGTATCTGTATGCAAAATAATACCCTGGAATTCTAGAATTAGTTTTGTTGTACCAAATTTCTTGTACCTTATATCTGTTCTTGTATTTTGTAATGATTTGTTACATACAATTTCTTGTACCATAATATATTCAAAAATAAATGCTAAAATTCCTTTGTAATACAAAAAAAGTATGTAAATATAAATAAATAAAAAATTAAAATAAAAAATTAAAACAAAAGTTTTTTTTTCCTGAAAGTCTGGACCAAAAATGTGGGTGTACATTATACATAGCAAAATACAGTATGTCTTCAGGTTATCAGAAAAAGGTGTTAACAGGCTGGCCTGAATAATTTGGGGGCAATTCTGGGACCAGGCCAGGTTTGAGGAAACCTATCTTCCCTTCTACCTAACACTTTTTTTTCCTATTTAAAATTATTGTTCTTTGAGCCCTGGCTGGGTAGTTCAGTTGGTAAGAGTGTAGTCCTGACAATGCCTAAGTTGAGGGTTTGCTTTCCTGTCAGGACACATACAAAAACGAACCAATGAATGCATAAATAAGTGGAATAACAATGTTTTTTTTTCTCTCTCCATTCCTCTCTCTCTAAAATCAATAAAAATAAAATAAATTTTTGTTCTTTGTACAACTTCATTTATATCTAAATCATCAGCTCTGATTTTTATCTGCTTTAATTTTTTGGCTTCCGCTTAAGATTTATCTGAAGTAAGAAATAAACAAAAGACTTTTGAAAACTAATGATCAAAAACAGGTTTCTACAACATACTGTGTGGACAATATATGGGAATGTTATTGTTGCAGTGCTGCCTAGATAAGAATTGAGTAAATGCTTTCTGTGTTCTAGGTTTGTTCTGTATTTCTCTAGTTAGAGAAAGCTACACCTGCATTAGGCAATTCTATAAGCTAAAGGACACAAAACGTTAATCACCAAATAGAATTTTAATGTATCCTTCCTTTTCTCCTATGCATATTTCTTAACACAAACAATGTCATGAGAGAATGATTTTGACCCAGCAAATGGGGGGACAAGTGTAGGGTTGGGGCTCAATCTTTAGGAAAGATACAAACATCCCTGAGTCACTTTTTGCTGCTCTAAGAACCCTGGTTGCAGCCTTGTATAAGAACCACAAGTCAGCTGTTACAACACACAGCACATTTAATTTGTAAAGCAGGAAACAGAAACGAAAAGAAAGAAATATAGATGTTATGTATTTTTTCCATTTCGCTCAGCAGTAGACAGTCCTTATCCATGATATCCATTCTATTTCCTATTTTTTTTGGAGGACAGAAGAAATCAATTGTCAAATCCTGTTGATATTGCCACCACACATCCATTCCTTATCTCTTTTTCTCCTCTTGCCACCCCAACGACTTCTTAACTGACTCTCAACATCTCTTAACCAAAAGATCTCTGAGTCTACCTAACAAATTTCACTCCAATTTTTTTTTATAAATTTTGAAATTAAGGCATCAAGACATGCTTGCCTAAGCAGTATTCTTTTCCAAATCCACCTTAGTTCATGATACTCAACTGTGGATCAATGTGGAATAATCTTAGCCTCACTCAGGCATCGGTTCTTATCGGTGCAGCTTACTAGCTGTGCGGCAATCCTAAAACTCAGTTTTCACACCTGTAAAGGTGGGATCATACCCAATTCTCAGGTTGCTATAAAGACTAGCTGTTATAATAAATGTGTTTACCATGCAGATATATTAATAAATACCCATAAACTTCATTTATTATTGTAATCTACATTCTAGGAAAATGGCAAGTTAAAACAAACCACTTGGTATATAGGATGTCAAACAACATATTTTGTTTTACATTATGTAAAAATATTTTAATTACTATTAAATAGGAGGTTATTTTTTTTTAAAGAGGTAATTTCATATCCTGCTATTCTTCCAACTGGGGAATAAATGGAGTCCAAACAGCATCATCCATCCAGTGTCAGAGCTCACAGCTACTAGGTTCTTCTAGCCACAGAGCCTCCAGCATCAGGATCTGATAAGTGCAGCCATTGTTAAAGTGCAGTGTTAAAGTGCTCCCTGCACTTGACCTTGCTTGGGTTGTACGTACTTAGGAAACATTTGTTTGTTCCTGTTGCATCCAGGAACATTTAAAAGATTCCCTATCGACCTCTTGGTTCTGGGGAACTGATGGCTGCTCTTCAAATACAGGCTACAGTTAACCTTTTACCTTCTGCTTCCTCCTGCCAGTTCCCCTGGACTTGAATTTGCTTCCTTCCTTTCTCATACAGCATTCATTACCCCTGCACCTGACCTCTTCCCTGAGTTCTGCAGTCTTGTGTCTTGGCCCCACCTTACACATAATTAGCCCTATCTTGTCATCAGGCCATGTCTCTGCCAACCAGTGTCCATTCACTGTGTGACAGCGATTGAAACTAAGTTGACCAAAAAAACATGCAGATACATTCAAGAGGAAATGTGAGTTTTTAAACAGTGGTCTTCTCTTTCCTGTACTTTAACCTAAGGAGAAATCCCAGTATCAGGAATTTAAGTTACCTGACATAAAGGTAGAGGACATAATTTTTGATGATTGGCATCTTGGGTCATTTAACTCTACCTCAGCATAGAGTTGCTATCACCCATAGAAGTACAGAAATAGAATATTTATATAATATTTACATGGATGAATGGGAGGGGTAGTGTCTAAGATGAATCATGTCATACATTGGTGGTCTATGCATGCGCACATATTTGCATTTTCTTTATGTACTAGCATATGTACTAGAAATTCATTCAATCATTGGAGAAATACACAATGGGCTGTTTTAGGTAACAAGGCATTTAACACTCTATAATGAACCCATACTTGTGTATATACACAGCCCTGAAATTGTTTAGAAAATTAAGTCTCTAAAGTGGCAAAATAGACTTCCATGTTAAAGTCCTAAGGAAATTATATTATCATGTCCTACTTATGGTTCATGTAGCCATTGTGATAGCAGCTGCAGGGCTCTTCCTAGCTGTCCTCTGAATGCTGCCTAACTACCCACAGAGCAGAACTGTGCCATTAGAACATCACAGGGGCAGGAGGCAGGATCCAGAGGGTGGGTTGGGTGGCATGTGAAACTAGAACAAGAACTGGTTGGCAGATTTCCTTACTGTCCAAATTAGGGAAGAAAGCCTGACCTAGATTATTGACAATGAAATATAAAGAATAAAAGGGATGAGAAAAGAAGAGTTAACATTGCCAAAGGCAAAAGAGATAAAGGAATTAAAAGCCACTGAGGAGTTTCAAGCAAGAAGCTAGTAAGCTATCACAATGATTTTTTAAAAAAGTCTAGGAAGGTAATGCTCAAGCAGGTTTACAGAAGTAGGAAAAGAGAAATTTGATTCTAAACCTATTATCAGGTGCTTGGGAAACATTAGGTCAAGACATCAGTCTGGTCCTGCAGCTTAGAGCTTAGAAGAGAGATGAGTGCTAGAACTGTAGCTTAATGAGCAAAGGCTGTGTTAAATAAGAGCAGCCAACATCCTCATAGCTCTTCCTGTGTGTCAGATGCTATTCTCTTTCCTTTAAATATAGTAACTAATTTTACCATCACAACACCTATGTGAGCTCATTATATTCCAAATTTTAAACACAAGTAAACAGAGGCACAGAGAGGCTGGATGCTTTGCCTAGAATTTCACAACTAGTTGTGAGGCAGAGCAGACTGCCTCCTGTAACGACCCTCTCGTTCACTATGGTACCTTAGTCAATTTGGCACCAATAATTTTCTTTAAAGTGTGTGTCCAGGAGGAGGTAGGGTGAGAGACAGTGATGGCAGGATGACATAAATGAGGCAAAAGAGCTTAAAAGATGACCAAAAGAAAATTACATGTTTCCTCCCATTTGTGCCCCTAGACTCCAAACCCAGTTGCTATATTCTAGTTAGCAACACTCTAAATAGAACTTACCTCTGAAAGTGGAACCTCAGATGCAATGTGATAGATGACATCATTAAGGAGAGAGTGTAGCCAGAAGATAAAAGCGAATGAAAAAGATGGGAGGAATAATCAGAGAGGGTGTGGGGAAATAAGAAAGTGTCAATCGATTGCAGAGCCCAGGGAATGAGAGAACCCAGGAGGAAACGGTGCTTCTGGCCAGTATCTGAGAGAAAAGAAAGGGGGCAGGAGGTGGGGTGAGGATCAAAAAGAGAACTGAATGTAGGCATTTGGCAGATTTTTATCTGAAGGCAGATTTTAATAGAGCCATTTCTGCAGTGTGCTTCAGGAAACCTAACTGCAAGGGGGTGAAGTACAGGAGTTAAGATAGGCTGACGGAAGCATTAAGTATGGACTGCTTCCCAGAGTAATCTGGAGTGTGGGAATGATTAGGAGACAAGAGTATTTTTTATTGTAGGGAGGGAGGAATAGAAGGAAGAAAGGCCACCATGTGTAACATGTCTTGGTGGTGCTATGGGTAAATTGCACAGACTCTGTGGCCTGAACTTGTTTAAAATTGAGAAATGAAGTGGGACTAGCTAGCATTGCAGAGGAACCCCATTTGTTGCCAATCTCATTAGGCATCACTAATAGTTATAAACAGATAATTTGCAAGAAGATGAAAGAATCCAAATTCATGTTGCCAATACTAAATATTTAACTAATGGAAAATATAGGCTTTGAATTGGCTCTGAAAACCTCTAGCAATGAGCAAAATTTTAAATACTTTGTGCCCTGGAGATGATGTTTCATTCAATTCCTGGCTGTACCAGATGGGGTATGAGTCACAGCACAGGAAATAACACTGGATTACATATTATTTTGCTTACACAAAGGATGTGGACCTTCTGAAACCAGTTGCCCTGTAGATGAAATGAAAACCCAAAGGGAAGCAATTAGGACGACTATGCTCCGCTGAGCATACCAAGAGCAAGGGACGCAGGCTGGGTCAGAGCTACATGTCAGGACACCGGAGATGTCAGCATCCTGCTAGTGCTGACAGGTGGAAGTGCCTCCTTCTTATGCCAGAATGCAGAAGCCAGATATAAAGACCCTTCTGTGAGATTTATGTAACTGTAGATTCATCGGTCTGGGGAGCATGTCTGGTATGGCTATGAGTTAATTAGGTTCTCCTGATCTCCCCTCCTATTGATTATATTGTGGGTGTCTAAATATATCTTCTTTTGAAGCCCATACAATAGATTAGACAAATTTAAAGGTTTATAATTACATATTGTGTCCTGAGCACTTAGAGGTTGCAATCCTCAGAATCAATAGTACTTACTAAGACCTAAGTGTGTGAAATAGAGAGCAACCTATGTAGGCTTTACAGAATGACAGGGTATAGTGTCATTTTAAAAACAGTTACAAAAAGGAGTATATTTGAATAAATGCTCAAGATGTTTTAGCCCATTTTCTCTTTTCCTCCAGCATTGTTATTTACTGTCCTCATTGCTGGTTTTCTCACTTCTGCTTTACACAAACAGATCTCTCTTACCCAGAAAAATTATTTCTCTATTGAATTGACTTTATCTCCATGGTTTCTGATCAGTTTATTTCTTAAATAAGTTCTGCACAACTCCTTTTAAATTTTCCCTATCTTTGTATTCCCCCTCCTTATATAGCATCCTAATGCTCAACTAAAATCACAGTGTCAAGGGTAAACTGCCTGGTCCAACACAGTGGATTGTCTTCAACTTGCTTTTGGTATACTAATTTCAGAAACTGGATATTGATTTCACCCCTTCCTGCTTGCTTGTCTTCCACTTGATTGGTTTTCTCTTTCTCTCTCTCTCTCCACACTCCTCCCTTTCTCCTGCCTGCCTTATATAGGAGAAGGGCATGAAAACTATACAACTCAACCAAATTCAAACAAAGTTAACTCAGAGGCCTGCAGCATGCTGCCTGACACAGAACTTAGCTGACTGGAGATGCAAGCAGACCACAAAGGGCCTCCAGACAAAGTCAGTCCTGCAAAGGTGGATTAATAGCTACTCACCCAGACCTTATTGTTTACTTATATCATAAAAGGAAAACATAAGGGCACAAAATATACCTTGAAAAGGTTAAAGTTATTCTCAATGTTTTTCTACTCTCTATTTCCCCATACCAGCAATTTTCCATAGAAAATACAAACAGATATTAGCTCAACCTCTAGAGATGGTGGGGTCTCTTCCTTCTCTTGGGAGAAGAATCTGACACTCTGTCTATGGACTGTTTTTTCTTGCTTGCTCTCTCTGCTCAATAAAACCCATTTTTCTGCTTTAACCACTTTTATGGCTCCAGTCTTGAATTCTTTCTTGAGCAAAGTCAAAAACCCACTTGGCTTGCAGCCTGGGTCCCCACAGGGAGCTCTCCCCTCCAGCATCATGCCCATCTCTATCTTTCTATCATACATAAATGTGGTTTATTTCATTGACTGCCTTGCTGCTTCCTTCTCTCTTTTCTCTTCCCATGTTTCCTGACTCAGCTCTTTGTTCTTAGCCTAGGACTCCTCAAAAGTTTCTTTCTCAAACCCATTTCTCTTGCTCTAGAAGCTAAAAAACTAGTGACCCACGGGACACATCTGTCTTACAGATGTGTTTGTTTTGGCCTGAGAAGTTTCACTTAACACTGGGGCATGATTTTTAAATTGGGAGACTTTTACACTCTGACCTCCACTAAAAATGTGGAAAGTCTGGAAATATTTCTACTTTACAACCAGCTGAACAGCATTCTTCTGGATGGAACTTGATTTCAATGTTTCATTCCTGAGTTCCCTCCTGGAGGCTGTCTACATTCAGACCACTTTCCTGGGCCCTGCAGACTCTTTCTCACGGCCACTGCTGCTGTTGTTATTGTTGTTTGCCAGGAATTAAATCTTTTTGTCAGTAGCCAAATGAAAGATACTTACGTATTATAAGTAATATATTAGATCTGGCTAGTGAAAAAGTTTAAGTCAAATTAAAGTGAAATGAGAGTATTTTTAACAATCCATTTTTTTACTCAACACAACATATTGTCTCCTAGTTATATTAAGTATTTTACATAAATGTTAGTGTTTATTAAGAATCATAAATAACATGAAATACCTCAAAAATTCAAAAATTGAACATGACTATTGTCTTATTTTAAATTAGAGCTATTTTAGGTTCACAACAAAATTGAGTGGGAGTTACAGAGATTTCCCATGTACCCTCTATACCCACACATGCATAGCCTCCGCCATTATCAGTATTCCCCACTACAGTGATGCATTCATTGCAATTGGTAAACCCCCACTGATACATCATAATCACCCAAAGTCCATACTTTAATGTTCATTCTTGGTGTTGTACATTCCTTGGGTTTCTACAAATATCACTATAATAGCATCTGTCCACCATTATAGTATTGTACAGAATAGTTCCAATACCTTAAAAAGCTTCTGTGCTCCATCTATTCATCTCTCCCTCCCTTCTAACCCCTAGCAACCACTAATCCTTTTACCATCTCCATAGTTTTGCCTCTTCTAAATGTCACAAAGTTGGAATCACACAGTCTTTTCAGACTGACTTCTCATCTAGCAATATGTATTGAAGATTTCTCCATGTCTTTCCATAGGTTCATAGTTTATTTCTTAGCTCTGAATAATATTCAATTTCTGGATGCTTATTTATCTACCCACCTACTGAAGGACATTTTAGTTGTTTCCAAGTTTTGGCAATTATGAATAAAGTTTCTATAAACATCCATGTGTAGGTTTTTGAGTAGACATAGTTTTTAACTCATTTGGGTAAATACCTACAAGCATGACTGCTGGATTGTCTCACCTTATTTCTTCAGTGCTTTTTTTTTACTTCAGGGCTGTTAAAAGGTAAGATAGTGGGTTAGGGAACCTCTGGGGACCTTCTTCATTGCCACAGACATTAAAAAAAAAATCCATGTCAGAGGGTGGAAGGGCAGCTTAGACTTGGAATTTGTCGAGAGTTAAGGCTTTCATTCACCTGACACCACAGTGCCTGTTTACCGTAAAAACAAAAACAAAAACAAAAAAAGATATTTTCCCACTAAAGTGTAATAAATGTGAAAGCAATGGTGAATATTTAGAACATATCATTACTGAGGTTTGTATTGCATGTGACACTTATCATTACTCTTTTCAGAAATTATTTCTTATTTGAATAATCTTCTAACAACTTAAGAAGTCATTTCTCAGGACCAGTAGGAATTACCTAAATAAATCATACCATATCTAAATGAAACTCTCTTCTTGGCTCAGTTAGTTTAATAAAATATTTAGGGGTCTAACCAATATTTCCTGGTTCTTCATCAGGTTTTCCTTACTTAGTGTACAAATGGGGAAATTCTTCCTACCACTTGTGATTTGACAGGAGTTTTTGGTTGGTTGTTTGTGTGTTTTTCTCTAATGATATATAATGTCTTGTGAGATTTGATCTCCTATTGCAGTCTTCTCAGATTTCTTAGTGATTTTATTTCAGCAAAATGAAACAAAACTTTTCCATGTTCTGGAGTTGTTACCTCTAGGAAACTCCATATAATGACATGTAAGAAGTTTCTTCTCATGTTGATAATTTTTTTAAAAAAATGATATTTCAAATCACAGAAAGTTCTAGGAAAGGGTATATCATCTCATCAAAGAGATTAAGACCTGATAGATGTGAATCTTCTCTCATAAATATAATGAAAATGTGTTTAGACATATTCCCTGCCCCACTGAAATGCTGTATAAATTACTGTCTTCATTTAGTCCAGGAGTTTAAATGCTAATATTTTACATGGATCTGTTAATGTGAGAGCATAAGGCCACTATCAGAGGGAAGAAGATGTGCAGAAAAATCAGTGATCAAATCACTAGAATGAATGATTTTTGTATTTAATTTTTCCATGAAAGTTGAATATATCCTGCTTTAATGTTAAAGAATTTTACATCCCAACAGTTTACAGTATGACTTAAAGTAAAACCTCTCCATGAAGCAAAGACACATTTAAGATATCCAAAGGTTAGTTTTTGGAGGGGCATTCAAGGCATTTGATCTAAATTCCTCATTTTACTGCTGAAAAACCAAAACTTGCAATGATTTATCCATGGTCACCCTATTAACCAGTGATGGCCCCAACCAAAACTAATATTTCTCACTGGATCTGTGAGAAAACTACATGCAAAATCAGGAGACAGTGAAAGAACATTGAGACTTTCATACATTCAGAACCAATATTCTCATTGATTTAAATCATGTGATAATCTGTTAAGTGAATTTGCAAATAGTATACTGAGGCCCAAGAATGTGTGGCAGGCAAGAGAGAAGCAGGAAGGGATTCTATTCTTTAATTTGAACAATTACTAGAATAAAACCTTATGTTTTACACTCAGAGAATGTATAAGGTTTCATGTGCTATCCAGCAACTACATCTTTATAGGCTAAGATAAAACAAAAACATATACATGTTTTTCAACACTCTGCAATTTGCTGCTCAAGGCTAAATGCCCAATTGAAGATAATAAGAACAGATGTGAACAGAAATCTAAGATAGTTCTTTAAACAAATGTTCTAACATTTGTTTGTGTTAAGAAAGCCCAACAAAATAAACACTTTCCAAGCATGTTTCTATGGTTTTATTTTTTAATTTATTTTTAGCAACTCTGTTCGCATTTATTTTTCCACTCTTGCAACTGCAAACTATAGTTTTCTTAAGAGACATTTCCAAATGCACACACAGATGTTGTTGGTACCTTTTTCTATTTATTTTTTTGTTGTTAATTCTTTTTTATGTTGTTCAGATCACATTGTTTAACTGAAAAATACTCTGCAGCACTATGCTAAGCTCTCACACTCTATACCCTAATCTTTTTATGGCTCTCAAAAAACAAAAGGAGCAAGAAGAAAATAATACAGGAGAAAACATTCTGTATTTTGCATTTGTTTTTTTTTTTTGCTTTTTGGTTCAAAACACATGTATTTAATGCTGACTTAATGCTAGAAACAATATTAGGAAAACAACAAAAAAGCATATCCTATGTCAGAAGATAAAAAAATGACCAGTCCTCAATACATTGAATAATAAACATTATAGAGTCACAATAACAGAAGAGATAAAGAACACTTAATTTGATGGAAGGGAACAGAGAGAACTTCTGGCAGAAATAATATTCAACCTGAGTCTTTGCCTAGCAAGAGTGAACAGAAGGAAGCAATATCTTATTGCAGTTTTTAATTACATTTTCCTGATGAGCGTATTTTTGCATACCTGTTGCCATTTGCACCTGTTAAAATGTCTTTGATTATCAAAAAGCAAAAGATAAATGTTGGTGAGGATGTAGAGAAAGGGGAATCCTTGTGCCTTGTTGCTAGGGGTGAAAAATGGTGCAAACATTATGGAAAAAGACTATGGTGGCTCCTCAAAAAGAAAAAAAACAAACCTCTAAACACAGAATTATCGTATGATCCAGCAATCCTACTTCTGGGTATTTAACCAAAAGGATTAAAATCAGGAACTCAAAGAGATGTCTAAACTCCCATGTTCACTGTAGCTTTATTCATAGTATCCACTTGACTGCCTGTTAACAATTGAGTGAATAAAATATGTGGAATATACACAAAATAGAATGTTTTTCAGACAAAAATGGAAAAATTTTTTCCTTTTGTGACAACATGGATGAACCTGGATGTCATTATGCTAATGAAATAAGTCAGTCACAGGAGGAAAATTACTGTACGTCACGAACCTAAAACAGTCAAATTCATAAAATAGATATACAAATGGCCGTTCCCAGAGATGGAGGGAAAAAGAAAATGGGGTGGTATTAGTCAAAGTGTCTAACGTGTCAGTTCTATAAGATGAATAAGTCATAGACAGCTACTATATAGCACAGTAGCTAGAATAACAATGCCATATTATAATCTTAAAATTTGCTAAGAGGGTAGATATTATGTTAAGTGTTCTTATCAAAAAAATAAGTAAATAAGGGAGTAGAGGAAACTTTTGGAGGTAATGGAACTTTTGAATGTAATGGATAAGCTTATGACAGATTATGGTGATAGTTTCACAGGTGTACACTTATCTCCAAACTCATCAAATTGTGTACATTATCCAAGGCTTTTTGTATGTTAAAAAAATAAAATTAAAAAGACTAGATAATGAAAAAATATATAGGAAAACAAAGCAATAGGAAAAGGTATCCCAGGCAAAAGGAATAGTGTGTGCAAATGTCAAAAGTCATGGGTTGCTTCAAACTTTGGAGCAGCTGAATGTGTAGCAAGTACACACAAGAATGATGAGATGAGACTAGACAGGAGGCATAATGCTCTTCAGATGCAGGAATGCTTGCCACAAGGATAAAATTAATTTAAGCTGGTTCTATGGGTTCTAATAGAAAAAACAGTAAGGAAAGAAGCAAGCACAAAGTCAAGTTAAACAGGGAGACATTTAAAGTTTTAAAAGCTTCCTTGGACTTCAATATATTTGGGGCACTAATAAAAGAAAACTGCTTTCACTTATCCATTCTTAGAAGTTTTAAATTTAAAATTTTGAAATAGTATACCAATGATCAAAACAATCATATGGAGATAAGTAATAGAAAGCCCAGAGCTAAATTTTCATTTTTGGTCTATGACAAACGTGGTATTTCAATGTAAAGAGGGATTGTTTCATATTTGTAACTAGCCCATTTTTAAAATTAATAGACAATTTTTAAGATCAGATTAGATACGACAACAAAGAAATGATCCAGGAAGGAAAAAATTGATAAGTTGGATTGTATTAACATTAAAAACTTCTGTCCTGTGAAGGCACTGTTAAGAGACTGGGAGAAAATATTTCTAAAACACATGTCTGAAAAAGGTATCCAAAATACACAAAGAATCCATAAAGCTTAACAAAGAAACAAAGGAAAAATGGGAAATTAAAAAATGGACAAAGATCTGAACAGACACTTCACCACAGAAAATATACAGATGGAACACAACAAAGGATGTCTGCTTTTACCTCTCTTATTGAACACAGTACTGGAAGTCTTAGCCACAGCAGTCAGATAAGAAGAAGAAATAAAAGGCATCCAGATTGGAAAGGAAAAAGTAAAACTGTCTTTATTTGCTGATGACATTTATTTACTGCACACAGAGAACCCTAAAGACTCCACTAAGAAACTATTAGAAGTGATAAATGAATTCAGCAAAGTAGAATGATACAAAATTAATATCCAGAAATAAGTTGTGTTTTTATATGCCAATAATAAACTATCAGAAAGGGAAATTAAGAAAACAATCCTATTCACAATTGCTTCAAAAAGAATAGAATACCTAGGAAAAAATCTAACCAAGGGTGTACAGAAAACTGTAAGACACTGAAGAAAGAAATTGAAAAAGAGATAAATAAGTGGAAACACATACCATGTTCATGGGTAAGAAGAATTAATATCATTAAAATGTCCATCTACCAAAGCAATCTATGGATTCAATGCAATTTCTATCAAGATTCCAATAACGTATTTCACAGAACTAGAACAAATATTTCAAAAATTTATACAGAACCACAAAAGGCCCACATAGCATGAGTGATTCTGAGAAAGAAGAACAAAGTTGAAGGAATAATGCTACCTAGTATCAAATTATACTATAAGGTCATAGTAATCAAAGCAGCATGGTACTGGCATAACAGACACATAGATCAATGGAATAGAACAGAGAACCCAGAAATAAACCCACTCTTTTATAATCAATTAATATATAACAGGAAGCATGCACATACAATGGGTTAAATATAGTTTATTCAATAAATGGTGTCAGAAAAATTGGACAGATATGTGCAGAAAAATAAAAGTAAACCACCTTCTTATACCACATGCAAAAATATATTCAAAATTGATTAAAAACTTAAATGTTAGAACCGAAATCATTAAAACCCTAGAAGAAAACACAGGCAGTAAAATCTTGAACATTACTTGTAGCAACATTTTATCTTATATATCTCCTCAGGCACGGGAAATAAAAAAAAAAAAAAAGAAGCAAATGGGACTACATCAAACTGAAAAGTTGTTGCACAGCAAAGGAAACCATCAGCAAAATAAAAAGACAGACAATATGAATGGGAGAACATATTCTCCAATACATATGATAAGGGGTTAATATCCAAAATTTATAAAGAACTTTGAACAATAAAAAAGAAAAAAAACTTATAAAACTCAACACCATAAAAACAATCCAACTGAAAAATGGGCAAAGGACTTGAATAAACACTTCTCCAAAGAAGACAGATAGATGGCCAAGAGACATATGAAAAGATGCTTAATGAGAAATACAAATTAAAAGAACAATGAGATATCATCTCACACACAGGTCAGAATGGTCATCATCAATAAATCCACAAACATGTGCTGGTAAGGATGTGGAGAAAGGGGAACTCTTTTGCACTGTTGGTGGGAATGCAGATTGGTGCACCCATTGTGGAGAGTAGTATGAAGATAACTCAAAAAATTAAAAATGGATTTGCTTTGTGATCCAGTAATTCCAATTCTGGGAATATATCCAAAGAAACTCAAAACACTAATTTGAAAGAACATAAGCATCCCTATGTTCATTGCAGTTTTGTTTACAATCACAAAGATACAGAAGCAGCCAATTGTCCATCAATAGCTAAGCGGATAAAACAACTATGGGACATTTGCGCAATGGAATACTTCTTAGCAATAAAAAAGAAGAAAATTTTACCCTTTGTGACAGCATGGATGGACCTGGAGAACATCATGCTAAGTGGAATAAGGCAGTCAGAGAAAGGAAAATACCATATGATTTCACTCATATGTGGAATCTAATGAGCAAGCTGTACTAACAAGCAAAATAGAGACAGACTCAGATAGAGAGCTGGATGACAGCTATGGAGGGTAGGAAAAGGGTGAGGGACTGAGCAAAAGGAAATAGGACTAACACACATGGACAGCAGGGTGGTTATCGCAGAGGAAGGGTGTGTAAGGGTAATGAAAATGGTACTGAAAAAAATACAATAAAAAAAAGCGATGATAAAAAAGGAAAAATAAACATAAATTATTTTAAAAATAGATCTTTTACTTCATGCCATAGAGCTAATAAGTATAAACTGATAAAAAGCTTTTAGAGTAAAACATAAAAGTAAATATATAAAAAAGAGATATTTTGTTAACCCTCAATGAGCAAAGCTATTCTCAGCCTAAATTTAAAAGAAGGCACAATAAAGAAACAGATTGATAAATTGTACTAAGTAAATATAAAAATGAAGCATTTTTCATCAGAGACCACATAATATTGCATACTTTATAGTACATTGCATTGATTTTCACTGTCAGAGTTTCAAAGAATAGCCTCATTCCAAGACTGCAATATATGAAAGCCTTGTCAGCCCTGCAAGCAGAACTTTTTTGCTAAAGTGAAAGTAAGTAAAAGTCCCTCGTGTGTAAGAACATCCTTTTGAGGCTTCAATTCTTTACCATTTTTTTCTGACATCTTTTCTGTGCCTGTGAACTGAAGTCTTGTATTTGGAGCCAAACCAAATGTTTAATTAAAAAATGAAATGAATATTCCTTTATATCTCACTTCTTTCATCTCAGCCCCAAAGAGGCAAGAGTGGGAGGTGACAAGATGATAAATTAAAAAGCCCGGACATCTCCAGGGATTCGCAACCTCCACATTTATCCCCACGAGGCACAGCTGTGCATTCCCCCAGCCAGACTCTGCATCCAGAGTGGCTGTAGATGGAAATGCAGTGATCAGGGTTATTGACTCTTTACATGACATCCAATTATTTTTCTAATTTAACTCACATCTAAAAATTTGGAGACTTGGCACCTACCTCTAATGTTATGAACTAACAACTGACATTCAGAGTATTCTGAGTGAGGGGTAGTTGTGCTCTGTTCCAATATGCTTACCTTTTATAGGCTTTTGATTCTATAGCATATGTTTCTGGGCATGAAATTCAATTTCTGCAAAAGGTACACAGAATTCTTTGATGAAGCAAAGCATTGATCTGTTTTGTAACTTGGCAAATCTCATGATAGATTTTGATATGATGTTATGTTTTTCAAGGTGGCACATATGTAGGTCTAGAACTTTATAGATGTTACAGTTGTATCTGGTATTCTATATACCAGACTGTGTATAATGATAATAAAAAGTTACCCTAGGTTTTCTTAAAGTGATTTTGCTTTGTCTCAGCTCATGTTTTTCAAGGCAAAATTATTCTGCAAATTATTTTTTTCTGATGACTATTTACAGGCTATATCAAATTTACCCTTTAAATGCAAGAATGCCTTTGTCTAATGGCAGCATAGTTTAATCATGGGTAATAGAAGGTATCTTCAACATAATCCTATTTTTTAAAAAGGAAACAGTTAGCCCATGAGGACACCTCTTTTAATACTTAATGCAGGACTTAAAGCCACCTGATAAAATAGAGAGTATAAAATCAGAGCATACTGTCTTGATTTTAACTGACCACTTATATAGCAAAATTCAGAGGATTGTTTTGTTAAATGGGTCCATACCACAAAAACCTGAAGGTTAAATAAAGAGCAAAGCTATGAATTGGGTCACAGAGGTTCAGATTTATCAACTTTGTTAAAAAGTAGAAATAATTTATATTTCTTTTTCAAAAAATCTAATAAAATTGTTTTTGATAAAATTATAGTCTTCACATTGAATAGGAGAAAATAAACATTAATTAAATACCCTTGTACCCCTGAAAATTATCATTAACATGAAGTAATTAAAATTGGGTGAAATTATGCTATGATTTGTTTAAAGATTTGTATGTAATGTCATTTATGAGTTAAATAGGTATAAAAATATTAGATTTATTGTCCAGTTGAAGAAAATAAGATTTAGAAAAATTATTTAGAAACATTTCTTTATCTCTGTATTGGACTTCTAAAACCCTATTCTACATAAAAACACTTTAGACATCTCCATCCCACCATGACGTAGAAAAAATTAAAAAAATATATATATCTTTTTCTTACATGTGTATTTTGTCTCCAGTTAATTCAGAGACATTTTTTAAAATGATGTATACCTTTTTTCTTTTTATTTACTTATTTCAGCATTCATTAATTATGTCCTACAACTTTTCAAAACATGTTTTTTTAAATTTAATCTTTATTGTATTTTTTCATCACCATTTTTACACCCCTCACCCCCCAGTTTTTTGAATAATGTTTTTAAAATCCAGTGAAATACTAAAATGAACTGAATAAAGCAGGGGGGGGGCATTTTTTTCACCCTCCTTTTGCTTTGGTCTCAGATGCCAGTCATTTCTAACCATCTCAAAGACTGAGTTAAAAAGAATCTTAAAAGCAGTAGAAGAAAAGGAGACAGTTACCTACAAAAGAGTTTCCATAAGACTATCAGCTGATTTCTCAAAAGAAACCTTATAGGCAAAAAGGGGCTGGAAAGAAGTATTCAAAGTTCTGAAAGGCAAGAACCTACATCCAAGACTATTCTATCCAGCAAAGCTATCATTTAGAATGGAAAGGCAGATAAAGTGCTTCCCAGGTAAGGTAAAGTTAAAGGAGTTCATCATCACCAAGTCCTTATTCTATGAAATGTTAAAGGGATTATCTAAGAAAAAGAAGATGAAAACTATGAACACTAAAATAACAACAAACTCACAATTATCAACACCTGAACCTAAAACGCAAAAACAAAAACAAACAAGCAAACAACTAGAAAAGGAACAGAATCACAGAAATGGAGATCACATGGAGGGTTATCAGCAGGGAGGCGGGGGAGAATGGGGGAAAAGGTACAGGGAATAAGAAGCATAATTGGTGGGTACAAAATAGACAGAATGGTTATGGATAGTATAGGAAATGGAGAAGCCAAAGAATTTATATGAACAATCCATGGCCATGAACTAAGGAGGCAAATGCCGAAGGGGAGGGGTGGAGGGGGATAAAGGTGAGAAACAAATAGGACAACTGTAATAGCATAATCAATAAAATATACTTAAAAAAACAAAAAAAGAAGGAAAAAAATGAAGAAAAGTTAGTCCCATTCATATCTTTTAGCAGTCAGTTAACATTTTCTGACTAATATTTTCCTGGGCTTTGTAATATTGATTTTGATCCTTACATTTTAAGTATTTCTGGTGAAGTTGAACCCTCCCAAGGAAAGTTTTCTCTGTTTATCCATAAATGCGTACTTTTTGCCATTTTGTGTACTCCAAGTTAAAGGAAAGATCAATGCCCCTTTGTATTTTAATTGTAACTGTAAACCACCAGCAATCTTGGATAGGCTCTCAGATAATCAAAAGAAATATATATATACAAAATTTGAAGTGTGAACAAATATAAAGCTCATATTTTAACTGGTTCCCTAAATAAAAGGGAAAACAATATAAACTTGTTTTTAAATTATTATTATCAATTATAAACTTGTAAATACATAATGAATATTGCACATATGTAAAGAAATCTTAGGTCACGTTAGGAGTTTCAGAAATGCATTTATGTATTTTTACAACCACTCAATAACGATTGAGTTTAAAATGGTAAGTATTGAGATGATTAAGGCATGTGAAATTATTGCAATAGAACATGGTGTAGAATGAAGGGTCAATTCAGCAGGCCTTACTGGGCCAAAAAAGGCCTGTTTCAGGACTGGCTCTGGCTCTTGATTTGCTTCTTGGGCTTAACTTAGCTCTTAAGATCCTGCCTGATTACAGCATTTGGGTATCTCTGCCCACAAATATCAGGGGTGTTACCAGACAGTTTATGCTTACAATGTGACTTACAGTAAGCGCCATTTTTTGGGGGGCGGGAGGTATGCCTGAGGCCCTGGGCCACATCATATAAGTTGTTTGGCATCTAGGTGGCCAGAGACTGAGTAGCAAAAGTCAGTTACTTCAGTGCTACATGCCTTTGATTAGCTTCCAATAAAACCCCGAGACCCAAGGCTGGGTGTGTTTCCAGGACTTCACAGGTTCTTTTTCATCCTTGCTGTGGGGATGAAGGCTTCCTATAGGACTTCACTGGCGGAGTTACCTGGAAGCTGGCACTTGGGTAATCCTGGGCCACACCCAATGTACCTTGTCTGTTTGCTGATTTTAAACTTATCATTTCACTGTAAGAAACCATAACCATAAGCATAAGAGCTTTGCTGAGTTCTCTGAGTCCTGCTAGTAAATCATCAAACTGAGGGTGGTCTTGGAGCCACCTGACATAAATATGCAAATGTTTGGATGGAAGCACAAAAGGAGAGATAATTCTCTACAGAGAGTAAGGGATGACTTCAGATATAAGGAGATTTATAACTGGAATCTTGAAAAAGAAAGGCAGGGGGCTCTCATTCCTGACTCTCTGCTTATGCCAGGAAAAATAATTCATGGTTTTATATTGATAATTTCATTAAATCTTCAGTGTCCTGGATGTAGGAATTATCATTTTCATTTTACTAATGAAGAAAGCACATAGATAGAAGGAATGGGTGTGAGATTTCAAAGTAGGTCTGTTAGACTAAAATGTCCATGTTTTTTCACTATCCTAGGGGCATAGAGGCTTCATCCTACATGACCTGCTGAGGAAATTGTATCTGGGAAAGCATATAGAACACAGTGAGAGGAAAGGATGATGCTGGACAAAAAAAGCACGTATGTCAAATTTTGAACATTCCCCTGCAGATGATATCAATATATGAAATAATTTGAAAGATTTCTTTTTGTTTTTGCTTTCAACTTTTTATAAACTGACAAGCATATATTGCAGGTAAAGATAAAATAGATACATAGGTATCATAATATCATGTGATTGAAAATACAGTATTTAGGAAGAGGTAACCCCTGTCCTTCTCAGGCTATTCCAAAAAAATCCAAGAGGAAAGACTCCTCAACTCTCCTTATGAGGCCAGGATCATCCTAATTCCCAAACCAGATAGAGACACAATAGATAATGAAAACTACAGGCCAATATCACTGATGAACGTCGATGCTAAAATCCTCAACAAAATATTGGCAAACCACATCCAGCAATACATTAAAAAGATCATCCACCATGATCAAGTGGTATTCATCCCAGGGATGCAATAATAATACAATATTCACAAATCAATAAACATAATACACCACATAAACAAAAGGAAAGAAAAATCACATGATAATATCAATAGATGCGGGAAACGCATTTGATAAGCTACAGAACCCATTTATGATAAAAACACTCAGCAAAGGGGAAGTAAAGGGGTCATACTTCAACATAATAAAGGCCATATATGAAAAACCTACAGCCAACATCATACTCAAAGGGCAAAAACTAAAATCTTCCTCATTAAGATCAGGAATAAGACAAGGATGTCCGCTTTCATCACTTCTATTCAACATAGTTTCGGAAGTCTTAGCCACAACAATCAGACAAGAAAAGAAATAAAAGATATCCAAATTGGGAAAAAGTAAAACTGTCACTGTTTGCAAATGACATGCTAGTATACCTAGAAAACCCTATAGACTCCACCAAAAAACTACTGACCTACTAAGTGAATTTGGCAAAACAGCAGGATACAACATCAATATTCAGAAATCAAAGGCATTTTTGTACACCAACAATGAAATATCAGAATCAGAAATCAGGAAAAAAATCCCATTTGCTATAGCAACAAGAAAAATAAAGTACCTAGGAGTGAACTTAATGAAGGAGGTAAAAAACCTGTGCTCAGAAAACTACACAACACTGAAGAACAAAATTAAGGAAGACACAAATAAATGGAAGCATATACCATGTTCATGAATTGGGAGATTCACCATCATTAAAATGTTCATACTACCCAAAACAATTTATAGATTCAATTCAATTACTATTAAAATACTCTGATGTATTTCACAGATAAAGAACAAACATTTCAAAAATTTATATGGAACCATAAATGACCCCAAATAGCTGGAGCAATTTTGAGAAAGAAGAACAAAGTAGGAGGGATCACAATACTTGACATCAAACTATATTACCAGTTCACAGTAATCTAAACAGTAGGGTACTGGCATAAGAACAGACACATAGATCAATGGAACAGAATAGAGAGCCCAGAAATAACCCATGTCTCTATGGTCAACTAATATTTGACAAAGGTGGCAGAAGCATAAAATGAAGTAAAAATAACCTCTTCATCAAATGATGTTGGGGGATATGGACAGTTAAATGCAAAGAAAAAAGAAGAAATTTGACTACCAACTTACACCATACACAAACATAAACTCAAGGTAAATAAAAGACTTAAAAATAAGTGATAACACCATAAAAATCCTACAGGGAAACATAGGCAGGAAAATCTCAGATATTCCACACAGTAATATTTTCACCAATAAGTCCTCTAGAAAAAGGGGCATTAAGGAAAGAATAAAGAAATTGGACCACATCAAAATAAGAAGCTTCTGCAAGGCTAAAGAAAACATCAGCAACATGAAAAGAGAACCAACTGTATGGGAAAATATATTTGCCAATGATACCTTGGACAAGGGTTTGATCTCCAAAATATATAAAGAACTCACATGACTCCATAGCAGGAAGACAAACAATCCAGTTAAAAAATGGACAAAGGACCTGAACAGACATTTCTCCAAGGAGGACATACACAGGACCCAGAGACATATGAAAAGATGCTCAACATCACTAGCCATCAGAAAGATGCAAATTAAAACCACAATGAGATACCATTTTACACCAGTCAGAATGGCCATCACAAACAGATCAACAAACAACAAGTGCTGGCAAGGCTGCGGAGAAAAGGGAATCCTAGTACACTGTTGGTGGGAATGCAGACTGGTGCAGCCACTGTGGAAAATGGTATGGAATTTCCTCAGAAAACTAAAAATGTAACTGCCTTTTGACCTGGCAATTCCACTGCTGGGATTATACCTTAAGAAGCCTGAAACACCAATTCAAAGAACCTATGCACCCCAATGTTCATAGCAGCACAATTTACAATATCCAAGAATTGGAAGCAACCTAAGTGCCCAACAGTAAATGAGTGGATCAAAAAACTATGGTACATTTACACAGTGGAATACTAAGCAGGAGAAAGAAAAAGCTACTACTACCCTTTGCGACAGCATGGATGGAACTGGAGAGCATTATGTTCAGCAAAATAAGCCAGGGGTGAAAGACAAATACCATATGACCTCACCTACAAGTGAAACCTAATCAATAAAACAAACAAGCAAGCAAAATATAACCAGGAACATTGAAAGAAAAAAAGAAACCAACAGAAATGATAGTGGAGGAGAGAGGGGGATAACAGGAAAAAAGAAGGGGAAGGGTCATCATAGAACATGTATAAAGGACTCATGGATCAAACCAAAGTGGGGAAGGATTGAGGGTGCGGGTGGGAGGGGCAGGGGAAAGTGGTGGTGGGAAAATGGAGACAACCGTAGTTCAACAACAATAAAAAAAGGAAAAAAAGAAAAGAAAATAGGGTATTTATCTCACATGACAAAAGCAGTGTTACAGAAGTTTGAAATGGAGGCAGGGTGGTTGTGAACAGAAATCCATCATGGCTTAAAGAATAGTAAGTAGAGAAGAGAAGACACAAGGATTATATTTGCACAGGTAAGGGGTCGGGGAGAAAAGAAAAAGGAATAAAAAACAGAAAATGTAAAAAATAATTAATGAGCTCTTGCATCAAATCAGAAACTATGCTTGTTGTTCACATAATATATGTAATGCTCAGCTTCTTGCCCTTGGGTAGCCCATAATCTAGTTGTAGAACATTGCTGTGTAAAAAAATCATTTCAATAACTCATCATTATAAGAGTTATGAACAATGTGCTATCAATTTTGGGAAAAGGAACCATTAACTAAGGTTAAAACAGTAAGATAGTCTTCCTAGGCTTTGACCCACCTGTCTGACATCAAAACCCATATTCACATCCAGAAAGGTGGTTCGGATTCCCAGCTCTTCAATTTACTAGGCTATGCTATCTTGACAAATCACTAAAGCCCTATACTTATGTATCATCTGTAAAAGAGAGATATTTTTATTTACCAATTCACATAACTGACATATTAAAGTAACTGATGCACAATAATAAGTGACATTTCATTATTACTATTACACATGAAAATGAATGAAATTTTAATGAAAATGATGACAATGGTATACATTATTAGGAGGAAGAGTCAAAGTGATATTGCAGTGACAAAAATAGGAGACTAAAATAATGTATCATGCTGTGAGTTCTGAATTCTCATAAAACTTATTTGCAACTTGTATGTTTTGAGAAATCAGATCATGGTTTAAATAAATGCAATATAAAATTTTAAGTGAGTAAAATAATCCAAGAATTATCTGATCTCTTTTATGTAGTCATTATAAAGTAGCTTTTAATTTTATTTTTCACAAAGGATTATTAACCTATAGGTCACACTTTGACTTTAAAATTAAATTTACATATTGGTGGACTACCTTTACTTTGAGCTTTTACACTTTAATTTATAGAATAAAAATAACAAGTCAGACTTATGATTTTTTAAAAATATATATCTTCTATCATTACAAATTATTTGGAACTTCAGTAAAATCATAGAAGTTTTCAGTTTAGCTATTTTTTAATAACAAAGTAAAGGACATGTGGCATCATGCTTTATTAACTATTTCTTGGTTTCCTTGGTCCATTAAATATTTTCATGCTAACATATATCATTAATCAAATGGTATAGTTCTTTAAGAGCTTCTCTGTTTGCTTTTTTGACACCTTTTGTAAAATTTAAGTTTTTCTGATTTTTTTCCTTTGAATCATCCTGTAACCCTCTAGGTCAAGCTCTTGTTACATATATCTGGCATACGCTGGTCCTCTGTGCTCTGTGGGAAACTCTATCACAGGAGATTGTGATGAACAAAGTGACTCACAGAAGAACTATCAAGTTAACTGCTTGCTCTGGTACATCTACTGTCCTAATGCATTCCTTATGTAACCAGCTTCAGTTATCAAGCTTCTGGTTTCACCAACCAAAACTGTCAATGGGATCTTACTCCACACCTGGAGCAGGGCCATGGCCAGTCATTGGATGGAAGCTGAGGGAGTGAGTTCAGGAATGTTATGGACAAGAAAATAAGGACAAGAATGGCCAAAGAGAAAAGCAGGGTGGTAGGAAATGAAGGACTCTGGGGGTACAGTTGCCAGGGTTCTCAGGATCAGGGTCTAGAGTGAAAAGGACAAGAGACTTCTTGCTCCCAGGTAACCCAACAACTGCCTTTATCTTGTGGACTATAGCATATGGACAGCTTTTAAAGTTTTCAGATTTTGAGTTGTCTGGTCCCTTCAACTTCAGTTGATGGCTCAAAGGTATATTATTTTAGATGAGGTAGAAAAAAATCATTGGGTTAAACTGGAAAGGAGCTTTAAGTTGGGAAAAATAACTACATATCATCAGGTTTGGGGGATTTTTTTGTAAAGTTTTTTTTTCCTTTCAGGGTATTTTTTCAGTTTTCCCCTATGTTGGGATTTTTGGGGCAATGTGCAGATGGGGTGAGAGTATGTAAATCTGGTTTTTGCTTCTTTCAAAGGGTTCTGTTAACTTTATGCTGTTTCTCTTTTACTTATGTTCATGTTTTATTGCATTTAACTATTGATTTTGAATAGTAATTACTTATAGATTTGACTCCTTCTTGTACCAAAATTTCACATAAAATTGTTGACCACTTTATCTTTCTTAGGAATTCTTAAATTATTTCTATCTTTTACTTCAATATGCTCTTCAAACATAGGTGTAAATCCTTTATATACAGTATAATGCATGTTCTTGGCTAATTGAATTTATGGAGAAGGTCATATCTTTCTACACTGACACAGAAGTAGGTGAATCCTGGTGACATTTCTATTAAAAGTGGAAATGATCAATACAGAGTTAAAACCTGTATAATTTTAGCAGCTGGCATAGATATACAGTTTCATTCCTGAAAAACCAAGGGCAAAAATGTCCCCAGTTCTCTAAAAGAACTGCTACTACTCCAAATTCTCTCATTTCTGTATAAAATACATTATATTTTTTACTATCTACCTACAAAGGGATAGCAGCATATTCAGTCCTTCTTGCTATTCTTGAGTGTTGTTGTGAAATCAAGATACTGAAAACCACAATATAAATTTCATTAATTTCTTCTAATTCTTATGGCATACTTTTTTATGATTAATCAACATTAAGTACTGATTATGAAGTTTATCTTATAGATATTGCATTTAGCAGTAAAGTTTGCTGTATGAAAGCAAGTAAGATCACTGAAGTACTTTAAACCATCAGTAAAAGTTCTATGATTTAGTAATCAATATTCTGGAACTGTTAAAGTCACTAACAGTCAGGTTAAGAAAAGTCATGACTTTCTTTAATCTCTGTTTTCTTGAATGGAGATGGACTAGATTAATGCAAGTCAAAAATAATGTGTTTTCCTTTGCATGAAATATCTTTGTTCCATCCTTTTACTTTTATTCTGTGTGTAACTTTTGTACTGAGGTGGGTCTCTTGTAGACAACATGGATATGGGTCTTGTAGTCTTTCTTTAAAGAAACATTTATTTATTTATTTAAAGATTTTATTTATTCATTTTTAGAGAGAAAGGAAGAGAGGGAGAGAAACATTGCCTGCAACCTAGACATGTGCCCTAACTGGGAATTGAACCAGCTAACCCTCTCTCTACTGGAAAATAGTATGCTTTTTCTTATAATACTGGTATGGTGGTAACAAACTTCTTTAGCTTTTTCTTATCTGGAAAGTTCTTTATTTCTCCTCCAATTTTAAGTGATAACTTTACTGGGTAAAGTAGTCTTGGTTGTAGGTCCTTGCTTTTCTTCACTATAAATATTTCATGTGGATCTATTTTAGTCTGCAATATTTCTCTATTTTTTTTTGCATATGTGTTTTTATTTATTTTTTTAATTTATAAATCATGTTTATTCCATTACAGTTGTCTCAGTTTTCCCTTTACCACCCTACACTCATCCCACCCCCACCCCCCACTCCCACAGTCAATTCCCACTCTGTTGTCCACGTGCATGGGTCATTAATACATGTTCTTTGTCTAGTCCCTTCCCTATCTTTCCACCACTACCCGCTTTCCCCCTCCCTTCTGGTCATTTTTAGTCTGCTCCATGTTTCCGTGTCTGTGGTTTATTTTGTTCATTCGTTCATTTTGTTGAACAGAGTCCACTTATAGGTGAGACCATATGGTAATTGTCTTTCATCAACTGTCTTATTTCACTGTGCTTAATAGCCTCCACTTCCATTGATGTTGCAAAAGGTAGAAGTTCCATCTCTCTCTCTCGCTCTCTTTCTTTCTTAAATGCAGATTGATTTTATTTTTTAATGTCAAAGTTAATTATAAAATATTAGAAAAAATTTTAAACCATTATAAAGTCTCAGCAATCTAGAGACAAATGTATATATCTAACAATATATGATTAAGTTGATTTTTCAAATCAATGGATAAAATAAAGATTATTCAACAAATAAGGTGCATGGACCACTATTACCTGAAACAAAACAAATAGCCCTATTTCACACATTATACAAGAAATATTCAGGTGAATTAAGAATCGATATGTAGAATCTAAGGAGTTTTAGAAGAAAATAGAACTAATATTTTTCATGACCTGAAGTAAAATATTCAACCCCATAAACTAAAAGGAAATATTAACAATATGACTATATTAAACATTTAACTATATAGTAATATACATATAAAAAAAGTTAAAGGACAAAGAATAGAATAGAAAAGTATTTAAAACATGGTTAATAGGATTTGGGGGTTTTTTTTGTTTGTTTTGTTTTTAGGGAAAAAATTCTACAAACCTTTAATCAATAAATGGATAAAGAATGCCAAAAAATAAAATTTAAAGCTATTTTTAAAAAATAATAGAAATAGGCAAGAAATATACAAAAATAAGTTTAGTTTCAACAAAAAGAAAAGGAACAAGTAAAATAACATCATTTTCATAATCAGATTAATGAGTATTAAAAATATTGGTAATATCAAGTATTTGCAACTCTGAAAGGAACTGGGTATTCATAGAAACTTTTTCTGCATCTTAAAGCAGTCTCTTTAGCATATTTTGCAGTGCTGGTTTGGTGGAGGTGTAGTCTTTTAGCCTCTTTTGTCTGGGAAACTTCTTATTTTGCCATCCATTTTAATTGAGAGCCTTGCTGGGTAGAGTAGTCTTAGTTGCTGGCCTTTGCTTTTCATGACTTGACTATTTCTTGCCATTCCCTTCTGGTTTGCAGGGTTTCTGTTGAGAAATCAGATGCTACCCATATGGGGCGCTCTTATATGTTACTTCCTCTTTCTCTCTTGCTTGCTTTAGGATTCTGTCTTTGATATTTGCCATTTTAATGACAATGTGTGTTGGAGTGGGCCTCATTGTGTTCCTCTTGAATGGGACCCTCTTTGCTTCCTGGACTTGTGTGACTTTTTCTCTCCTCCAATTAGGGAAGTTTTCCATCATTACTTTTTCAAACAGGTTCTCTATCCCTTGTTCCTCCTCTTCTCGTTCTGGTATCCCTATTATACAGATTATTATGTTTCATGTTGTCCTGCATTTCTCTAAATGCTTCTTCATTCTTTTGAAGTCTTTTTTCATTTTCTTCCTCTTCCTGGGAGTTTTTTCTACCTTGGACTCCAGCTCTCTGATTTGATCCTCAGCTTCATCCAGCCTGCTTCTGATTCCTCCTACAGTGTTCAACTCAGAAATGATATTCTTCATTTCCTCTTGTCTCTTATTGATAGTTTCTATGTCCTTTTTCATGCTGATATAGTTTGCAGTAATTCCTTGTAGTTTCCCTGTAATTTTTTGTAATTCTCTCTGAGCTCACTGAGTTCATTGAGCTTCCTTAGAACCATTGTTTGGAACTCAATATCTGACACTTTACTCGCCTCTATTTCATTTAGTTGTCTTTGTGGGGATCCCTCCTTTCCCTTTGAGTGTCGTGTATTTCTTTGTCTTTCCATTATTTGTGAGACTCTTCTCTTTTGCTTCTGCTTCTTAAATTGATCTGTCTTGATTTCCTCACTTCGTGGTATAAACTTCTATGATAGGAAACTGCCATTTTTACTTTCTGGATCTGCCTCTGATGATGTCAGATGTTGACCCTGTCTGACCTTAAACAGCCTGCTTGAGACTTCCAGTAATCTACTCTTTGTGGCTATCTCCTTCAGCTGTTAATTTATTCACTCTGCACTCAGTAGAGTGCCTTAGACAGCTAAGGGTGGGGTGGAGTCTCTCCTGGGATGGGGTTATTGGGTCCTTTCACACTGCTGCCATATGGGGGAGGAGTCTGCACTGAGATCTCACCGGGTACTCTCTCTGTTCTCTCCCCAAAGCCTCAGTCCCTAGTCTCTCCTCAAGTGTTGCCAGACCTCTCTGTGCCCCCTTTAGCCAGGAATCTACTGTCTGTGGCTGCCACTCTGCACTCAGCAGTCAGCTTAGACAGCACTGGGCAGGGTGGAATCCCACCTGGGGGCAGAACTATTGGGTCCTTTGATGCTGGTGCCGCTCAGGGGGAGTGGACTCTACCTGAGCTAGATGGCTGCTGCCATGTGGGGGGATGAGTTAGCACCAAAATCCCGCTTGCTACTTTCTCAGTTCTCTTCCCAAAGCCTCCTTCCCCAGTCTCTCCCCACTCTGCCCCCACCTTTGCCAGAGACCAGGGTAAGTGGCTGCAAATAAAAATTTTGCATTGGCCCTCTAAATGGCTCTTTGCATCTCCGGCCACCTGTCTCTCACAGAGAGCAACCCTGCCACCTTTTGCAGCTGGCTGTTTTCTGTGTACTTTTTGGGCTCTGGTGCTGTGAGGTAGAGATCCTCACTTTTGGTTTAGACTCCACTCTTCTCAGGGGAATCCAACTGCCGTTTCAATATCCATCTGGTGCTGCTGCCTGTGGGCACCCCACCCTCCTACTCGAGTCTCTACAGCACTCCTTACCAGTTAGGTTGTGCTAAGGCTGATTCTTCTGTCTGTCCGAGGTTTAAGGCTCCTCTCTTACTCTTGTTCAGTTGTTTGTTCCCAGTGATTTCTCTACAATTTATTTGTAATTCAGGTTGGCCCTGGGAGGAGGTCAGTGTGACTTCCACTCACTCCTCTGCCATCTTGATTCTTCTCGCCTGAAATATTTCTATTGAGAAATCAGCTGACAGTCTTATGAGAGTGTTCTTGTAGGTAACTAACTGCCTTTTTCTTATGGCTTTTAATATTCTCTCTTTGTCTTTAACTTTTGCAATTTTAATTATGTGTCTTGGTGTGGAACTCTTTGTATCTACCTTGTTTGGAACTCTCTGTATTTCCTGGACTATATTTTTTTTCTTTTCCATCAGGTTAGGGAAGTTTTCAGTCATTATTTTTTCAAATAGGTTCTCAACCCCTTGGTCTCATTTTACTCCTTCTGGTTCCCCTATGATGTGGATGTTCTTACACTTCATGTTGTCCCAAAGGTTCATTGAGCATCTTTTCTGAACATAATGGTGTGAAACTAGAAATCAATCACAAGAAAGAAACTTAAAAACAAACAAAGACATGGAGGCTAAATAACATGTAATTAAACAATGAATGGGTTAACAATGAGATCAATGAAGGAATGAAAAGATGCCTTGAAACAAATAATAATAAAAACACATCCCCAAACCTATGGGAGACAGCAAAAACTGTAGCCTAAGAGAAATTCATAGCATTATAGGCCTATCTCAAAAAATAAGAAAAATCTCAAATAAACAATCAAACTTTACACTTAAAGGAATTTGAAAAAGAACAACAAACAAAACAGAAAGTGAGTAGAATGAAGGAAATAATAAAGACTAGAGACGAAATAAACAAGTGTTTTTTAAAAATACAAAAGATCAATGAAACCAAAAGCTGGTTCTTTTTTTTTTTTAAGATTTTTTTTTTATTTATTTATTTTTAGAGAGGGGGAAAGGGGGGGAGAAAGCGACGTGGAGAAACATCAATGTGTGGTTGCCTCGTACACGCCCCCTAAGAGGGGATCCTGGCCTGCAACCCAAGCACACGCCCTAACTGGGATGAACCAGCATCTTTTAGTTCTCAGGCCAGCACTCAATCCATGGAACCACACCAGCCAGTGCCAAAAGCTGTTCTTTGAAAAGATAAACAAGATTGACAAACCTTTAATCAGATTAATCAAGAAAAAAAGAGAGAAGACCCAAATGAATAAAATTAAAAATGAAAAAGGAGAAGAAAAAACTGAAACCAAAATTACAAAAGGTTGTAAGAAAATGTTATGAACAACTACATGCCAAAAAACTGGACAATCTGGATGAAACAGATACATTCCTAGAAACATAAAATCTTCCCAAACTGAATCAGGAAGAATAAGAGAATCTGAATAGACAGACTATAACAAGTAAAATTGAAGCAGTAACCAAAAAACTCCCAACAGTTCTGGCCAGGTGGCTCAGTTGGTTGGAGCATCATCCCATACACCAAAAGGTCATGGGTTCCATCGCTGCTCAGGGCACATACCTAGGTTGTGGTTTGGATCTCCAGTTGAGACATGTAAGGAGGAAACCAATCGATGTCTTCCTCTCACATCAATATTTCTCCCTCTTTCTCTCTCCCTTCCTCTCTCTTTAAAATCAACAAACATATCCTTGGTTGAGAAAAAGAAAAAAAAAACCCCAACAAACAAAAGCCTTGCACCAGATAGCTTCACAGATGAATTACTGAACACAAACAAAAACTACGTCTATCCTTCTCAAACTATTCCAAAAGTTTCAAGAGGAGGAAAGACTCCCAAGCTCATTTTATGAGTCTAGCATTATCCTAATTCCAAAACCTGATAACGATACCACAAAGAAAGAAAATTATAGGCCAATATCTCAGAGGAGCATAAATCCTAAAATCCTTAAAAACATATTAGCAAACGAGATCCAACAATACATTATAAAAGTCATACACAACGAAATGGGATTTATTCCAGGGATGCAAGTTTAGTACAATATCCACAAATCAACAAATGTGATATATCACATAAACAAAATAAAGAACAAACACCACCATAATCATATCAATAAATGCAGAAAAAACATTTGATAAAATACAGTACCCATTTATGATAAAAACTCTCAGCAAATTGGAAATAGAGGGAACATACTTCAATATAAAAAAAGGCCATATATGACAAATCCATAGCCAACATTATACTTAATGAGAAAAGTCTAAAAGCATTTCCCTTAAGACTGAGAACAGGACATGGATGTTCACTTTCACCACTCTTACTCAACTAAGTACTGGAAGTCCTAGTAATAGCGATCAGAGAGGAAGAAGAAATAAAAGGTATCCAAATCAGACAGGGAGAAGTAAAACTACCGTTATTTGTAGATGACATGATACTGTATATGTATAACCTGAAAAATTCCACCAAAAAACTACTAGGACTGAAAAATGAATTCAGCAAAGTGGCAGGATACAAAATAAATGTCCAGAAATAAGCTGCATTTTTATACAATAACAAATGTTTTCAGAAAAGGAAACTAAGAAAATAATCCCATTTACTATTGCTTCCAAAAGCATAAAATATCTAGTAATAAATTTAACCAAGAATGGAAAAGACACTAAAGAAAGAAATTGGACAAGATATAAATAAGTGGAAGCATATATACTGTTCATGGATAGGAAGAATTAAAATCATCAAAATGTCCATATTACCTGAAGCAATCTATAGATTCAATGTAATTCCTATCAAGATAACAATTACATATTTCACAGAACTAGAACAACAAATATTTAAAAAATTTATGTAGAACCACAAAAGACCCAGAATAGCCACAGAAATCTTGAGAAAGAAGAACAAAGTTGGATGACTCACACTACCTGATAATGAATTATACTATAAGGCTACGGTAATAAAAGGTGATGGCGTAAAAACAGACATATGGATCAATGGAATAGCATAGAGAGCCCACACAGAAATAAACCTACAACTTTATGGTCAATTACTATTTGATAAAGAAAATGAAAACATATAATGGGGTAAGGATAATCTATTCAATAAATGATGGTGAGAAAATTGGACAGATACAAGCAAAAAATGAAATCAGACCAACTTTTTACACTGTGGAGAGAATAAACTCAAAATAAAAGACTTAAAAAACCATAAAAACCCTAGAAGAAATCATAGGCAATAAAATCTTGGACATTTGTCATAGCAACATTTTTTTTCTAATATATCACCTTGGGCAAGGGAAACAAAAGGAAAAAAGTAAATAAATGGGACTACATCAAACTAAAAAGTTTTTTCACAACAAAAGTAACCATCAATAAATGAAAAGACAACCCACCGAACGTAAGAACATATTTGCCTATACATCTGATAAGGGCTTAATGTTCAAAATTTATATGGAACTTATAAAACTCAACACCGAAAAACAAAACAAAACAAGAAAAAGCAGTCCAATTAAGAAATGAGCAAAGGGTCTGAATAAACCAGTGTACAAGGAGGACATGCAGATGGCCAATAGACATATGAAAAGATGCTCAACATCACTAATCGTCAGAGAAATTCAAAGTAAAACCACAATGAGCTATTACCTCACATCTGTCAGAATGTCTATCATCAAGAAATCAACAAACAACAGTTGCTAGAGAGGATATGAAGAAAGGGAAACCCTTTTGCACTGTTGCCGGGAATGCAATCGTTGCAGCCACTGTGGAAAGCAGTACACAGATATCTCAAAAAATTACAAATGGATTTCCCTTTTGACCCAACAATTCCATTTCTTGTTATATATCCAAAGAAACCAAAACAATAATTTAAAAGAATATTTGCACCCCTATGTCCATTGCAGCATTATTTACAATAGCCAAGATTGGAAGCAGCCCAAATGCCCATCAGTAGATGAGTGGACAAAAAAAACTGTGGTATATTTATACAATGTAATACTACTCAACTATAAAGAAGAAGGAAATCTTTCTTTTTGGAGAGTATTATGCTATGTGAAATAAGCCATCAGAGAAAGACAAGTACCATATGATTTCACTTATATGTGTAATATAATGAACAAAATAAACTAACAAACAAAATAAAAACAGACTCAGAGATACAGAGTACAGACTGACAGCTGTCTGTTGCAGGCTGGGTGAATAAGGTGAAGGGATTAAGCAAGGGAAAAAACTCATATACACAGATGGCTGTAAAGTGATTAGAAGAGGGAAAGGAGGGTGGGGGAAGTACAAGGTAAGGGGGAGATAAACGATGATGAAAGGAGTCTTGATTTGGGGTAGTGAATACACAATATAATATATAGATGATGTGTTATAGTACTGTATACTTGAAACCTATATAATTTTGTTAACCAATGTCACTTCAATAAATTCAACAAAAAATTTAAAGATCAAAAAGGACAATAAAAAATATCCCCAAAATGAAACAAATTGTTGATGCATTTTACAATTCAAAGAAGAAACATGCTAAACACTCTGAGGAGCTGCAGTTGTTTTTAATCTAAACCTAATTTATGTGCTTGTAACTACCTGAGAGAAAATTGTGGTCGCTATGCCAAAAAGTTTGATTCTATTCAACAGATACTTACAGGTATGAAAAAAAAAAGGAGAAGAAAGAGACAATAACACAACTCTAATACATGACAGAATGAAATAAATCTGAGACTGTTCGCTGTAAATATTTATAGCCTCAACTCACTATCTGTCAAACTGGTTAAGAGTGGTTACTCCACTTAAAATTTTGTGCCTAAGTTTCCTCATCTGAACGCTAGTTATTAAAAGAAAAATATGAGAATAAAATACTTTTAAAACTGCAAATACAGAAAGCCTAGAACTCTGGACAAAATAAACATATAACACCTTTTATCAAGTAAGTGGTTTTATGAAATAGTAAGGGATGAATCAAATGTATAAACACAATTATAATAATGGGTAAGTTGAATAATGGGAATATGAGCAAAACACTTTAGGAACAAAGAAAAGAGAAAATACTAATAGTGAAAGCAAATAATTACTTTCTAGTTATATTTGTATAATGTTGAATTAAAAAATATATATATACTATATGCCCAATTAGCTATAGAAAATGAATCCATTTGATGATTCTTCACAATATATACAAAAGTGTGATTATAGTTAAAAGTGTATAAAAGATGGCATGTCTTACTGAACTTTAAAATTGGTTTCTTTTCTTTTCTTTTTACTAGCAAATATGTACTTTGATTTCTCCCAAACTCACTGAGGTCTTACTTTCACAGATATACCCTGGCTTGTTTGTTTTTTTAAAAATGTGAAATAATAATCTATTCAATTTTTTAAAATAACAGTGATGGACAATATTGTCTAAGTTTCTCTTCACAAGATACTTTACTTTATAGTGCATTTATTATTTTCCAACCGGAGCTAAATGTATAGTATTTGAATATATCACTTGAGTTAAGCCACTATTATCTAAACCTTGGTGATAAAATAAGACAAAGCCATGGGTCAGTAGGCACAATATTTGAAATTGGTACCATCCAGAAAAAGGAACTGAAGGTTCTCATTAGAGAACTAGGAGGGGCACTAGATTTTGAGAGAGGAGACTGGAAGAGCTGAAATTGAGATGCAAACAAGGTCACAACTTATTGAAACTTACATTCAAATTTGTCTATCATTTATTTCCATGTAGAAGTACTCCTCTGCAGGGTTCCACACATAGCGTTTTGATTTCACACAGGTCTTAATTATCATAAAATGACCAAATGCCTAACGTTCTTGACAATGGATTTATTGGAGATTCTTAGTGTAATAAGAATTCACTCTTCAATCTTTTAAAGATGCCTTGAAGAGGCAAGTAATAAGCTAATGAAAATAAATATCTAATTTTATTTTAGAAGCTGCTAAAGAAATTCTCAGAAAAATTATTGTCTCTTTCAGTTCAATGAAATGGACACGATTAAATCAGGAAGTAATGGAGCTTGAGGGAGAAATTATTTCCTCACTGAGCTCTTTATTGAGAATTGTTCAATCAACACTGTGTAGGAATTTACATACAGAGAAACACATGCTCACAGTCTTCACTCAGTAGAAAAAAACCAAAGGGGAAGAGCTGAGGGAGGGAAGGTGGGAGGGGGCAAGGGAAAGAGGTGGGGGGAAGGCAGAGACAAATGTATTTAAAAAGTAAATAAATTAATTAAAAAAACAAAAAAACAAAAGAAAAAAAGAAAAAAAAAGAAAAATTCAGTTTTACCTCTAAATCACTGGAGACACACTTATTGAGAAAAGAAGATTCTGTAGACTACCACATTCTTTTGGGAAATAAATCAGTACTCAGTCCACACACTGAGTTTATGAAAGAAATAGATATTTCAAAAATGAAAGTTTCTAGGATTAATATGATAATTTTGCGGAATTGCATTAAGTTACAAAGAAAGTTCTGTCCTTTCAGGCCACTTTATGTCTGATTTGATATTTTATGGACACAAGTTACCTATCTTGAGCTTTGAACTTTGAAATATAAGCCACTTAGCAAAGAGAATGGTTATAAAATGAGATATTTTGAACTTGCAAGCTACATGGTATAAAAATTTACAATACACTGGATTAGAATTTCTTTTTTCCTCACCAATTATCTGACCATTTCAGTATATTTCTTTTACATGTATAACATGTAAGTTAAGTTAAATTTTGGTTGCTAAAGTATATAAGAATGCCTTTGAAATATAGTAATATTGTTGAATTAATCTAACTTTAATATACTGTAAGCAAAGTGATGATCATGCTAAGAGTTAGAACTCTAAACTATTCCTTTAATATTTAGAGAGTATAAAACCATCAAAAACATTTAATCTTTCATATAACAGTGAATAAAGTATGGCTAATTTTGGTCATTTTATTAATTCTGTTTATAAGTACACCTCACTTTAAGCAAGTGGAGTTGGGAGTTTTACATTTGATCTCATCGGGCTACAATACTAGATTTATGTTGGAATCCCTAAATGGATTCACCTTGTAGAAATTCTCTGGCAGCAGAGACAACCACAGAGACCCTCTGCTGAGTCAACTAATAGAAGTGTTCCTACAGTGAGCCAAGAGATATTTAGAAACTCAGATATCAATTAATTTTTAAGTGAAAAAAACACCTTAGGAGATTAACTAGATTTTTTAAATGAACAGTAATTCTTTTAAAAATACAAATCAGTTAATGTGACCTTAAAAATTTTCATGTGGTGCTTAAAGATTCACTAATAACATTTGTACTCAGGGAAACTGAGTCAAGAAACAAATCCAAGTGAAATGAAAGCAATTTTTGTCTTCTATTTCAATTTTGGGGAAAAAAAATTGTACAGTTCAATATTCAGTTAACTACTGAGAACTGACTTCAAGAAATCCTGAAATTTAATTACCAGGACCAAGATGAAGGACTTTTATATCAACATGACTTTATTATTTACTCCAAGAAAATTCTCGGTCAAGGAAGGCCGGCCATAAACTAGTAAATGACTTGTTTGTTTCAGGAACTTTCTCCCAAAGTGTGGCTGAAACAGCAGTCTAATCAAATAACTGTTTATTTATAAATTCCTTCTTCAAGGTCCCAACTTTTCTGGGTCCATCATCCTAAACCATGATGTCACGAATTTGCCCCAGTCCCAATCATATCCCTGCATTGAAAGATTCAAATCACTGGAGTCAAGACCTCAAAAGCCCATAAATACCCATTGAAAGACTTTGTCATGTTCTCTTCTTTAGTGAAGTTCATGAACTGAGATTTGCTTGGTCAGGTTGGTCAGGAATGACTCTGGTGCTTGACCAAGACAACTTTAATGTTTTCTCCAAGGGACAAAACTTCAGGTAGGTTTTTTCCTGATTCTAAACTCCTGAAACCTCCCTTGTCTTAGATCATTTACTTTAGGAAATTTGTGAGTATTGTCTGTCCCTTTGAGATGTAAATCTTTGTAAAAGCCTCTTGCCACTTCTAAACCTAGGAATACCTTCCTCAAGGATCTGGGACCCACCCCTTTTAAATGTAAGCAGCAAAGTAGATAGTATCCCCATCTTCCAGGATCAGGGGTTTGCAGGGAGGGTTCTAACTCTGGCAAAAATAGCTACAAGTTCTAAAAGTACCTCCTAGTATGGAAATTTTACTTTTCTTCTGGGTAAGGACAATCAGCAAACTCAGGTAGCCTATGATCCATCCCTCTGCTCTAGCTCATGAAACATTTTAGCCGTTTGTTTCAGCTGAGTTGAATTCATACTGGGCTCTGGCCTCTCTTCCTTATTGCAGTAGCCTTGAAATAACTCACACTGATCTATTTAATTTTGTCAGGTGCAGTTTTTGGTTTGGTATGGTCTTTTATTCATTTTCTTACTCCCCAAATATACATTTTTTTTAAAAAATACACAATTCAAACATTCTAAGTTTAAGGCAAAAATCAAATATGCTTGTTGAAGGAATGGTTTAGATTCCTAAGTGCAATTTTTATTTCTAGTTGCACCTTATTCTTCTCAGTGAATTCAACAGAATCTAATTCATTATCAATTCAATAAATAAATATTTCAAGATGATTCAAAGCATATACTCCAAATAGAATTATTTACAAATATAATGTATCAAGCAAGGTAAAACAATATGAGTTTCTAAGTAACAATATTTGCCATTATTTATCACATAAGTGGCAGGCATAAAAAAAAACTCACTGTTATAAAGTATCTTATGCAGTTATATTAAGTATTAAAATATGTATTTGATTAACATACAGGATTTTTAGAAACACTTCTTTTAATTTTTTTAAGATTTTATTTATTTTCAGAGAGAGAGGAAGGGAGGGAGAAAGAGAGAGAAACATCATTCAGTTGCCAAACAGGGTCCTGACCCACAACCTAGGCATGTGTTATGGCCAGAAATCGAACCAGAGACTTTTTTTGGTTCACAGGTCAGTGCTCAATCTACTGAGCCACACCAGTCAGCGCTAGAAACAAATTGTGATTGTTCCAGATCCTAAAATAAAATAATTTCTGACTTTTCATTAAAATTACACTTCAAAAGTTTCTCTAGAATTTCAACATATAAAGTACTTAGCAAAACAGGTGAATTAAAAATTATCTACATTAAAGTCACTTTTTTATTCAAATGAGTTGTGAGTGCCAAAGGAGCCAATTACATGGTCAGTTCTAGCCGTTTGTAAAAGATGACATTCTAGTCAGTATCCAGGTAAGGACCAGCCACCCTACTTCTTGGTCTGTTTCCTCCCTTCCTGCCCTGGCCCTCTGGTGTTTCAAAGCATCCTAGATATTTGACTACCTAATTACCAGCAGAAAATCCTCAGGATATCTATTCTATAGTCAAGATCTGCATTTGGAGAATTTCGAAATTCCTGACACCATAACTATTAGTCTCCTATGAAAAAAATTGCTTCATAATATCTGTCTTTAATTTTTATAGTCATATTAAAGAAATACCAATATTATATAAATCTCCTATATTTTGAAACATTTCTTATTACTTTTACTTATTTCTAAGGAAGACTCATTCTAATTCTGCCCTCCTCCACACTAGCAAGTTTTATAGATACATTTGTCACTGGCATATATTCTATATGCATCTACTTTTATAATTGTGACTTTGGTGATTCACATTGCTAAATAGCTAATTTCTAAACTGAATTAAATTGTTAGATGAAGTTTTAAGTGAGATATGCTCCAAAAAAATGGAAATGGAGTAGCTAATACTTCCTTTCTAATTATACTGATCATTAATTAATATCCTGATTCTCATGGAATATCTAATGTTTCTACAGATTTAACCTATTGAAAAACATTTAGGTACATGAAATGTGGTAGTCATGGTTTTGAAAACTGCTTGTAATATTTTAAAGTAAAAATGGATTATTTTTCAAGATTTCTGGAGACAATATCATGGAAAGTATAATTTCTTTATAGTCATGAACAATTATTTCCATTTAACTTCTCTCTCCCTCTCTTTTTTCTCTCCCCCTTTCTCTATCTTTAAATTTCATGTTCATGAAAAGTGTTGCAACACCAAGTATAAGATTGAAGCCCAAGAACATGAGTCATTTAAAGAATTTTCAGCTTGATGTAGGGCACAGAAAAAATATGTTTCAAAGGGTTTGATTTTCATTAAGAACCAAATATACTAATCAGTGAAGGGGAATTATTTTACTCCCAACATGGAGACAAAGCTTCAAAGCTAAATTGAGTTACTGAAAGCTAACTTCCTTTAATAGTATTCCTGCTGGCATTTTCCCGCTTTGCAGTGGAGGACAATGAGGCTCAGTGAGACTAAGTAGATGGACCAGGAACACATTGCTGGTGAGTAGTGGAGCTGAAGCTGAAATCAGGCATGCTGACTTCACAGGCCCTCCTTTAATAACAACACTAATTTTGTCTCTGTAGAGGTGAAGCTTACTCATTAGCTAAATCATTCATTTGATAAGTCATTCATTAGGTAAATCATTCTAGCATGTCTGCCTCGCAGTATTTTGACTCAAACTTGTTCTTTAGTAAAATTCCAAATTGCTATAGCATGTATCTTAGAGGTTTTTATAGAACAGTTAAACTTTTTATACAAAAGGGCCAAAATGAAGTATTTTTGAACTTGAATAGAGATTACATGAAATAAGGTAAACTCTCAAGCTGTATTTACTAAAACTAGGATTGCTGTTAAATATCTAATTTTAAACAAAATATCTTGATGAAAGCATCCTCATGTCTTTTGGTTAATATATCTACAAATTCTACTACATTTTTAAAAACATTCCAGAGTAAAACAAACAAGGAGGGGGGAACCTATAATCATTTGATACTGAAAAACCCTGTGATTTTACTGAAGATCAATATCTGAAACTCTTCATTCTTTTGACCGTAAAAACAAGTTCTAGGCCTCATCTTGTTCTTTGAAGCTGAACATTTTCTCTTTTTAAGATTTACGTTTAAACTGACCTGACAAACATACAATCACTGGGTTGATTGCTAAGAGTTTGATTAGCATTTTAAAGAATAATTGCATTATTTCATTGAGACTAAAAGAAAGCTACTAAAGGAAAATGTTCACTCCATACAGAGTTGAGTGGATTTCATATCATGAAACTTCTCTCCAAGAATGAAAATTGGCCATATCTCAAAATTCTGATAAATAAGACTATTTTGAAATGATTTGGTACAAATAAATCTTAGTTAGAGTGTTATGAAACAATCACCAAAATGATTGAATAGTTTAAAAGTCTTTCCTGCTGTCCTTTCAAACTGTAACAGAATAAAAATAAAAATCTAGAGATATTTTCTTTTCTATTAAAAATAGGTTATCATTAAAAGTAATGATACTATACTAGCCATTGTTTATGTTATTTCTTTGTATTTTTTCAAATTATAAGAGAAATTTATTTAGAAAATTACAGAAGTAATAGAAGTGAGCCAGCTGGGTTGCATAGGCTCATGAAACAAGTTATAGAAGCTAAAGAAGGGCCCTTGGAGCTTAGGAGAGAGACAGGGAAAGGTAATACACCTGGGGGAAGGAGAGGGGGATGGAAAGGTGTGGGCATGATCCCCAGGGGGAGAGCACACCTATGTTATTTCTCTCTAAAGCATATAAACAGATATGCTATATTTGACATTTTAGTTGATTTTGTAATTCAATTAAAATTATCTATTAAGCAACTATTAGTGAAAGGTAGCACTCTAGGACAAAGGATGAAAAAGTCATCCTTTTCTGATTGAACTGCCTTCCATGTAAGGGTTTCCAGTAAAGCAGTATGAGTGAATATCCAAGGGGAAGAATGTGTAAAATGCCATTTGGGCGGGCATAGAAAGAAATATATGGGTCTAATTAACAGCATAAGCAACACTTCTTGGAAAAGGTGATAATTGATAGGTGCCCTGGAGGATCAGGAGAGTAAAAGGAGCCCTCTGCTCCATGACATTGTGATATTAAGAGGTCCTACCTGACCAAGTAATTTAAATACCATGAACTTTAGCGGAAGAAGAGGATGTTGACCTAGGCCATACAGAAAATTTTTTATTATTTTTATTTCTACCATCTGCGTGAAATTGATGGTCTCATGTGGTGAATTTTATGTGTCAACTTGGGCAGGCTATAGTGCCCAGATATTTGATCAAACACCGTTATAGATGTTATGAAGTCAATTGTTACATGACATTAATCTTTGAATCAGTAGCCTTTAGGCAAAGAAGATGATGCTGTATAATATGAGTGGCTTTTACCAAATCAGTTGAATATCTTAAGAGAAAAATGCTGAGGTACCCCAAGGAAGAGGAAATTCTGCCAGTGTATTTGCCTTTAAACTCTGGGGTGCAACATCAACACTTCCATGGTCTCCATCCTACCAGTTTAACCAGCATATTTTAGGATTACCAGCCCCCATAATTTCATAATCCAATTTCTTAAAATAAATCTCTCTCCTTCTCTCCATTTGTCTGTTTATATATCTATCTATCCAGCTAGCTGTCTATTTAAACACACACACATACACACACACACACACACACTATTAATTTTCTTTCTCTAGGGAACCCTTCACTACTACACTCAGGGACCCTAATAAAGAAGTTATTTTTCAACAAAAGAAGTTTTATGATAAACTTTTATTTTTGTGCCAGAGGACTTAAATATAGGACAGAGATCATTGGAATAAGAAAAAGGGAATGGATAAAGGCAGAGAAGCAACATTGAGTTTTTAAAGTAAAGTAGGCACACACATTTTGCAAAACATGAGAAATAACAGGTGTCTTAAGCAGAATAATTAATAAAAATGTGTTAAATGAATTTTCAGCAAGAGCTTAGGAAGTGGTCTAGAATAACAGTCTTGGAAAAACAGATGTATTTTGGTCAAGATCAACATATGGAATGGATAATGGTCCTACATGGAAGATAAACTGTGGGACTTAGGCAAGCAAGGAGCAGAAGAATATGAGCATAATCAGTCCCAAAACACTTCCTTAGCCACAGTGTTCATTATGAATAGTAATTTGAAAATGTAAATCACAATCTCCTTCTTCTCCTTCCCAAATTTTATCATCCTCCTGGCCTCAGTGCCAAGTGAGTCTCCCAGAGATGTCTTCCCTGATTCATGCTGAGGGTAATCCCTACTAAATGTCCTCCCCTACTAAACAATTCTGAGTGTCAGGGATTTACATGTATGTTGAAATGATCAATTAGTGTCTACCTCCCAAATAGTGCATGAGCTCCCCTGTACAATATAGCACACCCATCGCATCTGTTTTTATCCACCTGGCATCTTGACTATGTTTGGCACATACATAGTCAATATCCATCAAGTAATGGAAGTAATGAATAGGCTAATGAATATTGTGTAATCAGCATAATGAATGCTTTAGCTAACCTAGGTGATATAAATCTCATTTCAGGTCTCAAACTTCTTTGATTCTAAGATAACTTTAGTCATCATGTCATAATATTTCTGAAATCTAGTCATTTAATAAAATCAATGACTTGTCACATTTCAATTATTTTTATTTTTTTCTGACTCTTAAAACTGATTGCATATTGGATTTGACTACATGCAAAGTATGTTTGGTTTTAATTTAATCAGATTTTCACCTGTAACATATAGGAACCTGATTTATTAAAGCAACTAAAGCAGTAATTATTCAGAGTATTTCTTACCTTTTTTTATCCACAGATGCAAATATGGGACTTCAAAGGAACCACTAGGCAAAATAGATCAAATTAGTTTTGAACTGTAACAATTTTTTAAACCATGCCATTTTTGTTGAAAGAACTTTGAACACATTATTATTATGTTGGATCAGAATGAGATTACACAGAAAAGAATTAGAGCTTCAACTTGGAATCTAATTTTTATACTCTCACACTTGTGAAATTACAACATTATAAGCATTTATAAAAGATAGCACTTTTACAGTTATAAATATATTTTACATAAACATAATAGCTAAAATCCTTTACACTTCAACAGGTTTCTAAAAGAATATACTCGTATATATATACACATACACATATATATAAAGTCTTGTGAGGCTCTCACAAAAGTTCTAAGGAATAAGTACTACTGGTATTATTATTTTTTTACTATTTTGTCTTTTTCAAATTTGGAGGTTAAATGCTTTATACACTGTCTCACAGCAAGGAAAATGGAAAAGTCAACATTAATTGCAAATTTCCAAATTCTAAAATCTCGTTCTTTTCCACAAACCACTACAGCAGTGTAGAAGGCCAAAAAGAAATGAGAAATTTATGATTCATTATAGCTTACAGACAATAGACAAATATGTGTACTATATGCCTATATATTATAATACTTCTAGAAAAAATGAATTATCTACTTTTTCCTACACATTCTATGTTCAATGTAGAATTGAATTTGTTTTGCATCCATATGAGACTTTCTTGCTTTATAAATACTTTCTGGAAAATTACTTTAGGGAATGGTCATGTCTTCAGTCACAAGAACATATTAGACGTCTGAAACTTAAATTATTCCTTAGTATTTTGAAATCTCCATAAGACCTTGGCAAGGAGAACCACTGGTTTGGCAGGGGAAGAGTGTGTGATTTGGCCTGAGAAGGACTTTCTTCTTTCTCCTTTATTTTTTTCCTACATTGAGGTTAAATGAAGAACAAGCAAAGATCTGATAGGGCTTCTTGCTACCCATATTAGGATTTCCCATGCCAGACAATAAATATTTGTTGAATGAATGCCCCTTTGAATAAATATATCTAATCCGCTTGTAGCTCTTATTAACATCCTGTATGCAATACAGCGCATTTTGGTAGCAGGCAGGAAAAGATGAGAAGAGCAATAGATAAGAATGTCTATTGAGCCCTGACCAGTGTATCTCAGTTGGTTGGGTGACGTCCTACAAAATGAAGGGTCACTGGTCTGATTGATATTTCTCTCTCACATTAATATTTCTTTCCCTTTCTTTCCCTTTCCTTTTTCATTAGGATGTTTCCAATGATCAAAGCACATGATTAGTGGAATATGTTGAATATCAACTTCTGTTTCTGTTTATACCCTCACAGGACTTGCTAGCTTCATAAACACATAGGCCTTTAAAAAATCTTATTTTTCAGCAAATTTCCTAAATACGCAGCAATGATATAAGTGTTATCAAGTAGAGTTTCATGGGTAATTGCCACCCTCCCAATTATGAAGGCTTTGTCAGTTGTGCTGTGTATGTCTACGTTCCTTTTGGAGATGAAGGCAGTGCATTTTCCGGCTGCCTCTCTCAGTGATTGCCAATTAGGAAAAATTAATTAGACACTTTATTGGCACTTCTGCTGGAGCTTCGGCAAGCTCAGTTCTTTTCACATTTCCCAGCATTCTAAAGCTCCAGACATCTGCAATAATATCAATTCTCTTGTTTTGTAAAGGCTGACCCACCAATGTATAGTAGTTTATTGCAGGGCAAACATGTAAATGAGTATCATTACCTTTTAAACAAGGAGACTACTTTTCTCTCTCTTATATGCAGTATATTTCTTACACCTTATTTACAGTCAGATATTCAAAGGTGAAACTGGTTAAAAGAAAGGTGAAGGTGATGGGATTGAGAAGTACAGATAGTGACATAAAAATCATGGGATTTAAAGTTCAGCAAAAGAAGTATAGTCAATAATATTATAATAACTATGTATGATGTAATAACTATGCCAGGGGGGCACTGGAAATATCAGGGAGAATGCTTTGTAAAGTATATGATTGTTTATCCATTATGCTGTATACCTGAAACTAATACAAAACAATATTGACTATAAGCTGTAATTGAAAAAAGCTTATTTTTTTTGAAAAGATGACATTGTAAACACTTTAGAGACTGAACTGCCTGAGCTCAGAAGTCTCAAACACCTATATTCCTAGTACCCAAACAAGCTTGCACAAGATTTTCAGTAACTATTCACTGAATAAACAAATGAACAGTTGCTCTAATAGAAATATAAATGCATCTATACATAACTGCTGTAAACCATTTCATATGATGTTTACCTAACATTTAACTGAAGTCAAAAACCTTTAACATACATTCAGGGTCTTTGGGTATGGGACCTTTTCTTAGTTCCCAGAATACCATGTTCTCTTGCAAAATATGGGGGCGGGGAAGGTGGAGGAGCTTTGATCATTTATTTTTACAGACAATTCTGTAGACTTGGAAAGTATGTCTCCAAGTATTTGGGTATGTCCAGACAGTAAATATATTGTTATAAGGTACTCACAAATAAATAGGGGCCTCTGTGAAAAAATAGGGAATTTATGACCAAGAGTGTGAAAACTTTGCATACTTAAACACAAATCTCATTTGTTCAGCACACACTGTATTCCACATGGTGGAACCATGGTGTTAGAAATGTATATTCATTTGATGATAAACTCTGTGTAACATGTTATTATTTTCCCACAAGATGTCTCATGTTAAAAAGGGTACCAATATCTATATAAGCAATATTTACTTGGGGTTTTCTCTTAAATTTACTGTGTAGAACACATTGCAGCATAAAAAAATGGTAAATCATAATATAATGTACTTGATAGACTAATAAAAATGTTTAGTCAGTTCAATTTAACTCCTAATTATTCTGCAAAGAAACCTCATAGTGTTGACAAGACACTGAAGTTTCCAGAAACAAGGTCACCCACATCCTTACCCCAACTTACTGTTTTACCTCAGCAAAATTAAGCCAAGTATTTTACAAACTCAAATTAAAAAGGCCACACAACTCTCTACCTCAAAGTCATAAAAACAACGGTCTTAGGAGTCTCAATAGCCAGTCTCCTAGAGCTGAAGATGTTGGTATAAAGCAGAAAGAAAAACAAAAACTGGCACAGAAAAAAAATGTCCTGAGTTGATTCACAGAACAGTGTAACGTCCAGTCCAGATGGAATTAACCCAAAGGGGGCAAAGAAAGAGTTGTGATTCAGAACATTTATAAAGGCTTGAAGAGTTTCTGTTTCCCCCAGAAGGGTCACATACAAGCGACCTTTGTCAGTTATAAGAAGTAACAGGCATTGCAAGAAACCCCTTTATGTGATTGACTTTAGGTCTGAAAATGGAAAGGGGAAAAGTGAATGATGCTTGCAGAGATGGCACGGTTTCCAGAGCAGTGAAGAATGCTGCATTTATAGTTAATGTTACAATTTTAGAGGGCCCAGGGTGCCCTGCCAAGACAGCAGGATGGAGGTGAGGGTCAGCCATCTGAGGCTGAGTCCACTAAAAGAGGGTCCTTCCTTGATCCAGAAACCAAAAGGCGCCATGTGAGTTAGGTTAGCCCTGTGTTCTACCCCTGCCCAAATTAAGGATGAGACTGGAGAAGGCAAAAATAATACCTGGAATTTGAAAATCATCAACCACATCGGAAGCCATTGCTAATACATTTCATTTGTCTCTAGTTTACCCTGCATTTAACACTTTCACTTACCCCCACCCCTAGACACACATATACTTTCTCTTTTAGAACTCAGGAAGCTTTTAGCAAATATAAAACAGTATGAAAATCATAGTGCACATTTAATTCATTCTGATAAAGATTATTGTAGAAAGAAAAAAATGCTAAAGGCAAAGAAAAATTTTGAAACTAAAGAAATAGGAAAAACTATTTTAAATGATAATAATTATAATAATTATTGCCATTAATTTTATATTGCTAAAGGATGTCTGAGATCATACACCCTTTAAGGCACTCTGGTAGTTAGGCTGCAAATGCATTTTTGCCTTTTTTTACAGGCCTGTTCTAAACTAACCCTGACACAGAGGACTGATGGCACCAGAAACAGTACCAGATTCAGAGGCTGAAACTAAAATGTTCCATGGGTGAACAAAGGGAGAATGCTGGCAATACATGTGTTGACCCTTACAGCATAAAACTGATTTTGTCCTATCTTATAACAATCATGCTTTCTGTATATGTCAAATGATGTGTCCAACCACAGCACTGGACATGTCAAAAATGGTATTCTTAGCTCTTAAATATTTTCCTCTAAAAAAACTAAATTTTACACTGTACTCATGATTGCTGTGAAACTGCTAATGAAAACTCAGAAAACACAAACAAAAATCATTGGTTGTTGATACCCTGTCTAAATGCAAACTAGACTTTGCCCATCTCTCTGCCTATGTGGCAGAAATACAAATTTTGGTAAATTCCATTCATACAATAAAATTTACATTTTTACCCCTATTGCACCCCCCATAAATTACCATCCAAATGCCCTATTTGCCATGTATATGACACTGCTAAATGGGGTGTGATTTGCATCCCTGTAACACTGAGGTTTTCATCATAAACGTTTTGGTCAGTCTTCAGTTGCCTCAAAAGCACTTAATGAGATTTTTTACATTCAGAGTTATGGAAGGAAATAGCACCATAGACAAAATGTTTGTTATTGTTGTCAACCATAGAAAAGATGTTAAAATGGTGACCTGCTGTAAGATTATACTTTCAGAGCACGGGAAAAAAAAGAATGTCCTTCACTAATATGAAAGTACACTGAGGATGAGAGTGGAGAAAAGGAGTACAATAAAACAGAAATAGATATGCTGCTCCTCCAAAACTGGTGATCTTTGAAGAGGCCAGAAGGCACCTAGAGGGCATAAACTGACTGTGCCTGAGTTGCTCAACACTATGAGTAAGCTATGACAAAAACTCAAGAGCAAAAAAGCAAACAAAGAAAACCAAAACACCTTATTTTTTTTAAATACTTAATTTTTTTTCAAATGTTACCAGAAAAGAGCCAACAAATTTAACAGCCCCCTTCTCAATTCCTTTGCTAAAATTGTTACTCATTTGGAACCAATTTTGATTTCACAAGTTCAAATTATCTTTTGCCTTAAAAGCACGTTCCCTGAGAAAGCTGTTTTTCTTATGATGACATCCAACATGCCAGTATGATGAATTTATAGGCACAAAGAACCTAATTGAAAAACAGCTGGACTATGAAAACAAGCCTGAAGGTACAAAGTGGATGGGCTTTTTTGGAAAGCTGGAAATTGATTCCAATAAGTCTAAAACCTGCTGTTGCTAGTAAGTAAAATCCTAAGTATCCCATGCTCCAGTGCCTTTGTGAAGAGGATATTTAGCTTAATGTGACCACATAGGACTGACACCAGGAATCAGTGTCATGCAGTTCTTATAGCAGAATTACAAGTCAAAATAAAATTTATGTTCATGTTCATTTTACCACCATACAGAAGGAAAGAAGGATATACTCAAGGTTGTAGGAAGTCCAGAAAATTACTGGGGAAGGAAACAAAGAGTAAAATACCCTACTGTACTATGAAACAGAAAGCATACATCAGTGTGATTGTTATTAAGTATAAGCAATATCTAATTAATCTTATTTTTATATATTTTCATTTCTAAAATTCTCACATTTATGAATGTTAAGAATATCTGATAACATAACCTACAAATTTTAAACATCCACTAGCTTAACAAAAAGTTAAAAGAAATTGCTGTAAGAACAGAAAGGTTATAAAAAATATTGACATATTTTATCCTACTATTTGATTGATTAGTTCTGCTATTGAATTACTATCAATTGGCACTGTTAAATAGTCTAACTGTTTTATTGAAATAATAGCATTTGTATAACAGAAAAACAAATAACACAGAATAATAATATCACCTTAGGCAAACACCAATATTTTGTAATTTTGTTAAAGCACCAACATATGTGTGGAATCATTAATCATATATAATGCTGTCTTGTTTCTGTCTTATCTAGTGTAGCTACACCCCAGGTGGTTTTTCTATACAGTTGGTCATTCTGATCACCAAGATCATTTGCCACTCTCAGGACAAGTTGCTCCCCCAAACTGATGTATACATTTCTTCTAGATGATTTAAGATCCATATCCAATGCTAGTCTATCAATAAAGACTTCTGGAATCAAGGCAATTAAAATTAATAACTTTCAGTTTCCCCATAGCACCTTGCATATAACTTACTATAATTGATTGGTATTATAAATATTTGTGTGCATGCAAATCTTCCTCATCAAATATAGATCATACAGGGTCGGATGCCTGTCGCAAGTATCTTCACATGCTTACAGCACCTGTCCTAGGTCCAGTCCTTTAATTAATTATGACTAAATGTGTCTTTATTGCATCTGATAATTAAATAAAAAGAAACAACTAAATCACAAATCAGCAGATCTACCACATGCATCCAAATGCAGTTAATAATTGTAAACTTTGTCTGTTCTTTGATCATCAGCATCTTTGCCTTTGTAAGAATAGAACACCATTTCATGAAGTACAACTATCTTATCTGATTGCCTTCCAAGTTTTGACTTGTATCCAAAATATTAAGATAAAGCCAGTCAGACTTGATATTTTATTTTACTCGTATGATGTTAGATAGATGGAACATTGATTCCCTAATTAAAGAGGTATCACATAAAACACTCCCAGACACAGAATTTATGTTTAAACAACAAAGAAGGATGAATAAAGTTGTATCTGATAATGGACTTATTTTTATACTAAAAGAGAGGCTGAGAAGATATTAATGACATGGCTAAGGAGTCAAGCAGATCAAAAGTGTCAGATTGCATAAGAGAAAGCTTAAGAAAATTCCTATTGTTGGTTGCATGGCAGAACAACTACAGAAGAATTTGATGGTCTTGGGAGAGAAATGTGGGATAGAAACAATTTATGTTGGAGAAAATAAGAAAGCCCTGGAGATTTCTGCTTCCTGCTCATTGTTAAAAATGGCTTCAGGTTTCTAAAAGTCAATTGAATTTGGGCAGCGATTTCAGAGGGTAAGCAATTTTGTGCAGAAGGAGATATGGGAAGATGATGACTAATGATCAAAGAGTAAGATTTACTGCTGCAATTTTAAGAAGAAAAAACAGTGAGAAGACATTAGGAGAACAATGTGGAATTAAGAAATAATTTCAGACCTAGGAGATGCCTTGAAATTGAGACTATCTCAATTATGAAGGGCAAGAAAATGAATGAATACACAGACATTATGAAAAACTTAAACAGAACTTTATTTTTGTTCTTGTTGCTATTATCATTTTAACAATGAGTTGAAGTTTCTTCAACTAGAGAAATAAAAACAGCAATCCTGATAATCGTCATACAGTAAGAGGCTAGAAGAGATTCTTTTAGGTTAATCCAAAAAAAGGGGGGCTAGCAGTTAGAAGCAGTTTTTATTGAGAACAATCAAATGAAAATAAATATATAAAGAAAGATTAATAGTAATGAATTTAAAAAATGTTAATAGGGTTTCATCATTGTGTGTATACATGTACATATCTATCACACATACATACATGCATACTCATACACAAACACATAACTGTGATGCAGCCCTAATGACAACTATGTTACATCAAAGAAAAAAGATCAGCCCACTTGTGAATAAAACTGGATTATGCCTGATTTTTAATTATCTTAACTATTTTAGTCAATAAATTAATGTCAGAAAGGAAAAAACCCAAATATGGTCACTTACTAAAATTTATTAATATAGACTATTTAAAGGGTAATTCTTCAAACACTGAAAGTATTTTTCCCAAACATTTTGCAAATTACAGATCCACAGAGTTAATACACTATTAGAATTTAACTGTCTTACATCTAAAGGTTATATACAATAAAATATTTTCAAGTTACTTTGTCTCAGAAGCAATGGAAATTCTACCTTTCAGTTGCAAATTCTAGGTTATGTGCTGCATGCATGATCTTGATTAAGTCATTATTTCTCCCTATATTCACAATGTATGATTTTTACAGTATAATTCTGAAAATTGAGGACACTGTAAGGAAGACTGAGATTTAGAGATCACAGAAAAAATAATTAAACAAGTATTTCCTTATGCCTTTGGTTTGTCATTCCTGCTATTAAGTTTAGATAGTCTCCTCTAATTATTCTACATTTATTTTATATGTGATATTTTCTCTTTGAGCTATAAGTGAATTTGTGATTGTTATGTACTCTATATCTACAATATCTAATATAATTTTATTTGTTATTTTAAAATAATATGCTGATAGACAACTCTATTGTTTCTCTGAGACAACTCCTTAACTTTGAAAGTCATCCTAACATTCCATTTAAAAGGTCAGATATAAAAATAGAACCAAAATTATATATACTATCAAAACAGATCACATACAGTTTATAGGTCACCTGTATCAATTATTATGTATGAGGTTAGAAGTTTCCACTGAACTTGTCAGCAAGAGTATGGGAAGTCTTGATAGTCTCACATATATTAATTCTAAAGTAGACAAGGAAAAAAAAAAATACCCCACCTTTTTTTTGTGGTTTTAAAAATGATGTATTACAATGTCATTTTATGCTTAATATCACCTTGCTGCAACACTTTTTTTCATTGTATTAAAAAACTTTTTTGTCATTTCCATTGTGTCATCTCCTATCTCACCATTAAGATGTCTGCTAAGAATAATAAGGCTGCCAAAACAGGAAATAAACTAAAGTATTTAAAGAGAAGCTGTGTTTTCAGAACATCAAATATATCACGTAGACGTGATTTCATGCATTGACCAAGTTGATTTCCTCATACAATTTTAGGAATAGGCGTGTGAATTATTTAAGCTGATCATTCATGGGAACAGAATCCTATCGGCTTGGCCAAAAAGTCTGTTTAGTTTTTTCAATAAAATAAATAACACATTTTTCATTTTTCACCAATAACTTCATTGATTTGGATATTTTAAGTATGTCAGCTATCTCCTGAGTGGTATGACGTTGATTGTTCTCAGTTAATGTCTCAGTTTGATCGATATCAACTTCAACTTGTCTACCTGACCATGGAGCATTGACCGGTAAGAATTTTCTAGCATGAAACTTCACAAACAATTTTTGACATGTTTGATTCATCACAGCACCTTCTCCATACACTGCACAAATCTTTTTTTGCATTTTAGTTTTGTTTTTTACCTTTCTTAAAGTAATAAAGAATATATGCTGAAAATGTCGCTTTTTTGCCATCTTCAATTTAAAATGGTTACAAAAATTCACCAATTTTAATGTTTTTTTTAAATGCATGCTGATATGATAACCATGACAATACAATCTAACAAGAGTGTTTTGAATGAAGTCCTAGACAACTAAGTGCCACTAGAGCCATCTTATGTAAAAAATTAAATGAACTTTTTGGCCAACCCAATGTTCTCTGTTGAATGTGGTAGTTTAAAGAGAATAAATGAAATAGTTATTTACTAGAAAACAAGAGAGAAGCAAATTTTTTTCATCTTTTTATCTTATGAAATATACAATTTCAGGCATTCCTGTTAATGGGAATAAGACTTTTTGATGTATATTATGAAGACCTAAGAAGTTATTCAACTGAAAAGATGGAACTTCTGCAGACCATTTCATTGTTTTTCACATAATGTAAAAGAAAAAAAAAATCATGGTGTAAAGCTTTTGGAGGAGGTAGTAAGAATCCCTAGAATTTAAAATGACTACATAAATCTCTTGTCATTTGTAGACTATATTTGACCTAGAATAAGACAGATTATTTCTGTTAGCAGAGCAATTTATTTCTACTACTGTGTACCTGCTTCATGAGGTCAGGTGTGCAAAGGATACATAGTCTTGAATGACAAGTAAGCCTTCCTCATTTTATATTTTTGAGAGTCTTCTAAAATATAAAGATGAGGGAAACCCTTTGAGAATCCTTCATATTGATAGCATGAAAATTAGGCAAATATGGTTAATGTCAATGTATGTTTTTTGGAAAAGACCTTTAAGAGATGTGTGAGCTTTCCAGCCTCTCTTCATCCTTCCAGCACCCCATTCTTTAGTAAACACAGTCTAAATCTCCCCCTTTTACTTTCTGAGTTAAATCTCTTGGGAGATTTTTATTTAAAAACATATATATTGTACTGGTCAGTTGTTATTAATTTAGACCAATGAGCAACATATATTTATTTATGTTTATTATCTAAATATATATATTATTATTAGATATTTATATTTATTAGATATAAATATTTAGATATTTATCTAAAATCTAAAATAATAATAATATATTATTAGATAGATATATTTATCTAAAATCATAAAAACAAATAAATTAAATTGCTTTGATGAGAACCCATCTTAATGGGAACCCAGCTTTTCTCACCTGATTCCATCACTGCAAGTCACCTCCCATGAGCCCAGAACACCTTGGGACTTTGCATATATCCCTCCTTTTAAAAACCTGTCTGTTGGGTATTATGTTTCTTATAACCATTTAAACAATAAATTCTAGAGTGTCAGAAACTTTTTCTGACAACGAGATAAAAGGGAAAGTAGATGCATGGTTAAGTATATCTTCCTTTATATTTGTACATTATGAAGTTTAACTTTATAAAAGCTTTCAGAAAACATAGCTCTGGAGGTGCATCCAGCCCCATGGGTTAGTTGATTTCAGTGTGGAGAATACTGTTGCAGGCTCAGAGCTCTCAGGTTGAATCCCACTGGTACACCAATACAATCTGACTTCAAGTTCAAAAATATAAAATGAAATGCCATGCCTTTAGATGAGGCAAACGTCCTCTCAGCCTATTCCATAGGAAGCCCTCTGGCCAGACCTGCTCATCATTTAGGTTTCCTGTATAGTCCATCCTTAGAGGCATTCGAAATTGTGGACTTTAACAGAAGGCAGATGGTAGTAAGAAAAAACAGACCAACTTTTTAATATACCCCTCCAGTGGCAATTATTGCTCATTGTAAACTTTTTAAAAGACAACCAATTTATTATCAAAATGCTCCAATTACATCACTATTCAGTTTCACATTGCTTAATGGGTTTACATTGTTTGTAAACTAAAATCCAAAATTCTTGATACTGACATCAAATACCCCTCTAAAATCTGTCTGATCTTAGCCATAGTTTTTCAATTTCATATTATGCACCATCCTCATCCCAAAACTCTTGTTTTTAATTTGGTAAAACATATCTTTTCACTGAGGCCTTTCTCCCTATTTTGTCTTCAGTTACTATCATTCCATCTTGCACCATTCTAACTGTCCCTCTTCTGTCACTTTTTATGTGTAGGAAAATAGATCACCCTTGGTAAAGTTACTTTGAGTCCCAGGTCTAATTACTCTCTCCCTACATATCTGTTTATTCAACAAATACTTAGTAACTGTTACATATGCCAGGACCCTACTTTTGGCCCTGGGAGTACAGTGTTGAACAAAGCAGAGAAAAGTCCTTGGGGCAGGGAGTTTATGTTCTAGGTCGGGGAACAGACAACAATTAGATAAATCTGTATGTGTTTGGTGTACCTACAGGAAGCTCTAAGGGCTATGGAGAACAATTACATGGGCAAAGGCGGTTTTAAATGTTCTAATCAAATAAGTAACATAAAGAGCTTGATAATATATGTTATAGTGATGTATTCCTATATAGCTATATTAACTATAGTAATATAATATGGTACTATATTTTATAATTAATAATACTAACTATATTACATATATGGGGTTAATATATATTCATTGTAATTACTGATGATTAATACTAGTGAAGATAAGGAATTTTGATAACAAAATGAGAGCTGAACTGCTTACTTGGTAGAAGTTGTATAAGTGAACAAATGTGACTCTTGATCAAGTCATTTAATCTCTCTTTAAATTTTCATTTGTAATGCAAAAAGGGATAAATTAACTTTCAAATGTTGACAATAAAATGCAGTTCTAGGTATTCTGACCTTACCATCATCTTTTAAATTCATTCTAATTTTCCCTTGAGCAGGTTGCTGAAAAGCATCACCAAAAGTAATCATTTAAAGGAAAAGCCCAGCTGTTTATTATCACAGATTTCAATTACACATAGATAACCCCATATCATACCTGATGCAAAATCAGAAAGAAACAGCCAATCAAATCAGCCTCATAAATGGAGAGCAGAGCTAAACAAATCTTTTACTTTGTTAAAAAAAGAAAGCAAGCAAGAAAATAAGGTACTTTCCATGCTTATTAGGTTTAAAATTTGGAATTGAGAAAGTTTTGTCTTTTGTTAGTGTGCACTAACATAAAAATAAGTCTAACATCAAATAAGTTGTTATTTGCAAATTATATGTTAAAAACTCTAATAGTTAATAAATGCAATTAAAAATTTGAAATATATAAATATGTTTACATTAAAATACATTTCACATATATAATTTTAATTTTTATCAGCTTTCGTTTCAAACAGAAATTGGTTGAAAATATACCAAAAAAACCCCAAATTTAACCTACTGTTTTAAATGATTTCTTAGGTCATACCATTAGTGTGTTTTTATATTTAGCAGCATTATATATAAAATTTACATGCTGTCTTACAATATTGTACACATACACAAACTTACTAGACGCTTTGTGGGCTCTTACTCACCAGGTAGAACTGACTGCTCTTCTTTTTACTATAGTGCTTTAACTCCAGGAAATCTAAATAATTATTAAAATGCAAATTAATAATTAGGGAACTGTTGACTAAATTTGCTGTAACCAAATCCTCACAACAAAGATTTCAGTAGGAAAGAATTCATGAGAAATAAATTTTAAATTGTTATACGGGGATTAGAACAATGAGGTATTTGCAATTTTGGAATATTCATGCTTCAAAGACACAAACCTATTGGGCTGTCCTTGAACCCTATGAACTTTGCAAAATGTCATTTTCTTATTTTACATTGTTACTTCCAATTTTTTTCAAAATTTTAACATTCCTTGTTAGATGCACATTAATTTCACCATTGTAACCTATTGAAAAGTAATACATTAACAAGTAAATTGGCAACAATAACCATTAACTACTTCAAAAGGTTTTCTTAAATCCATTAAGCAAAAATGACTTTAAATGGACTTTCCTTTGAGATTAAAAAATTGTTTAACTAAAATTTGAGCTTGCTAATTTTTTCCCTTAATAAAATTTACATCCTGCATAACACCTAATCAAAGCTCAACTATATTTGTGATTATGATGTGTATTTAAGTGATAACATTCAGTTTCACTGATGTTTTTACACCTAAATTCCCTGCCCTCCTCTCATTAATTCAGAGGGAATGAGCAATTAAACCTTGTTTGCACCATGATTCTCGAGAGCAACTCCCCAATAAAGGTTGTGAGCAAAATAGAAGAGGAATGTTCTCCCATTTGAGCCTACAACAGATGGTTTTATTTCATTGCTTTTCAATGAAAAATCAAAGACAGAATCACAACAGAGATTGATCATGCTATGTATCCTGGAGATTTCCAAAATAACACCAAAATAAAACTAAGCTTTCTCAAGTACTTAATGTATTTAGATACTATGTTAAGTACATTAAGACCTATTTAATTTAATCCTTACTATAATCCTGCAACATCAATATTATCATGACCAATTTATGGATGAAAAAATAGATGAGAAAGACAGAAGTCACCTCTGGCACTCTACAGTTGTCCCGTCACTCACAGCCAGGCCTTGGCATTCTCCTCCTGACGCAGAGCAATCTGACAGCACATCAGCCTCGGACAAGGCCACTCTGTGACCATGACAGATGAGGAGCACTCTGTAATCATGTCTGAACGCTGACAAAATATGAACACTGCCAACCACAAATGCTCAAACAACCCTCTATCCTAGTACGAGTGACTACTACTTTCTTACAAGCTACAGTCTCACTCTTGTTTTCCCTTCTCCTAGGTAAGATTTATTAAGATCTCCAAAACTAAATAGAAAGAGACTCGTAGATACAGAGAATAGACAGACGGTTGCCAGAGGGGAGAGGAGTTGGGGAGTTGGGGGAAAAAAATGAAGGGATTAAGAGGTATTGATTGGTAGTTATAAAATAGTCATGGGGATGTGAGGTATAGCATAGGAAATATAGTCATTAATATTGTAATAACTATGTGTGGTCCCAGATGGGTACTTAGAATAATAGGGGATCACTTGGTAAGTATATGATTGTCTAACCTCTATGCTGTACACCTCAATCAAATACAAAATAACACCAAGTGAAAACCGCAATTGAAAAATAAAATTTAAAAAATTATCATAGAATCCCCTATCTCAGTACTGCATCCTCCTTCTTGACAGCATCCAGAGCAAAGCACCACTTCTTAAGCCCTCCCTAAATCACCTAACACAGATCCGAAGGCTAGAGTATATCCTCAAACCCTTCTGTTGAGATGCCTCATGATTCTCCATGGTATGTTCTGCCTCTCTGCAACAAGGAATAATCCAAATTGTTTAATTACAGGTATGTTATAGTGATATCCAATGCCTCCAATGCGAGAGTGCATTTACATAGTAAAACTCAAAATTTTTTAAAATTTATTAAGGTAATATTGTTTAATGACATTATATAAATTTCAGGTGTACAACATTATAATTCTATATCTGTATAGTCCACTGTGTGCTCACCGCCCAAATCTAGTTTTCTTCACTTACTGAATACATAATCCCATTTACACAGTTATAACCCCAACCAACCTCTTCCCCTCTGGTGACCATTCAGTTGTCTATATCTACGAGTTTGTTTTGGTTTTACATTGTTGTTCATTTGATACTTTTTTGTTTTGTATTTCCCATATGAGTGAAAACATTTTAAGTGACTTTATCAGATGATAAATATTTTAATTAACAGAGCAACTCTTAAACTCTTCTATTATCTACACTTTCTTGTGACTATACTATTGTTGTCCAAGATTTATTTTACATAAGCGTAAATATATGGCATGTGATTGGAATCATGAGACACTCAAGTATTTACAGACAATTGGAGGACAAAAAGAAAATCACTTAGGGCTGGTAGGAGGAGTTGGCAAACAAAATTCATCCAACAACGTGTAGAGGTGGGAATGATTAGTAAGAAATACTATACTAATGTAAAAATGCCTAAATTCTGACCAGCTCCTATAAAATGATGAGTTAACAAGTCTATGATAGTGAGCACAGTCCTAAATGTCTTGCATGGATGAATGCCTGTTTCTCATAACACCATCATTAGTTAAATAATGACTTTATTCAGATTCTACAAAAGGGGAAATTAAGGCACCAAAAAGTTAAACATCTTGGCAAATGTTTTATGCAGCTGGTAAATGACCATGCTAAGATGAAAATTTTAGGACAACAGACAAAATAACTGCATATCTATTTATAATATTTAGCTTGTTAATTTGATTCCATTAACTTTGTTCCAATAATATAGTCATTTTAAAAGCACTGACATTTCCATCCATTGTTCATAAAAGTTATTCATCTCTTCACCTGCCTTCATGCTAGTTTTCTAAGTATCTAAAAGCGATTATCCAGAGCACATCACCTTCAAATTCCAAAAGCCTGAAAGGCAGTAGCCTCCTTGATGACTTTCCTGAAAGCAAAATGCCAAACCACACAGACATATGTATAATGTTAGTACTTGGTTGTTTTTATTTCCCTCTGGAGTATATCTAAGCCGCATACTGCATTGCTTTCCAAAATAATCTTTAGAAAAGCTTATTTACTTCAATACCTAAATCTTAGCAGTGTAGGAACATATCTACAAGGAGTAAATATTAGATCTGTATTAAATTTCTTTGATTTATAAATATCATTTGGTGACCTATTATAATTGGCATGAAAACAACATTGCTTGAATTTATTTCAAGCCAATATGCCTTCCTATAACAGTATTTTCAAAATAAATATTTAAATTAATGCATTATAGTACAAAGGACTTCATAAGGACTCAAGTATAAGACAACACCAACTTTTTTGAGGAATAATTTTTGGGATAAATAAAGCTTTCCTTGGTATTTGGACATACAAAGTAGTTGCTGATTACTATGCCCTTCCCATGTGTCACTTTTCTAGGTGCTTTTTGACAAACTAATTTATCAATCTATTAATTTTATTAACTCAAAAACTAAATCGTTTTTCTAGTTTTTATCTTGAAAAAATTCAAAACTACAGGAAAGTTGCCCACATGATATTTTGTGTGCTCTTCTTAGGCTATGAATCTTTATCATTCTTCCATTCTAAGCCCTTTGAGAAATGTATGTATTTCCCTGCCCTAGAGGAGGTTTGTACTGTGGGGAAAGAAGAAGCAGTTATTTGATACTCTTACTTTTTCCCCCATGATATCAGAGTTAATTAAAAGGTTATTGCTACTGTAAAAGAGGAGAAAAGTGCCTTTGAAGGATGATGATAGAATTAATTACAGAAAACAAAAGCGTTGCCTCAAACCTAGGTAAATGGTGGAGATGCGTGGATGTAGAAGATGCCAGGTTCTCTTCTTCACATTGTTAGGTTTCCTCCCAAGGTGGCACGTCACCTGGGGAGTGGCTGAAGGCCCGTCAATAGAGGCTAAACCAGAAAGAGTACTGGGTCCAGGGGAGCTGGAAGACGCAGAACATTAGATATTTATAATACACACTTCAGTGGACAATGGCTGTTTTAGTGACTATTGGACCTATAGTCTGAAGAGTTGCTTCTATTTTTTTTTTCAGCATAATAACCTTGAAGTCTTCAGACCTCAGGTTATAGGGACCTCTGGGCCAGCTATAAAGTTGAAGACCAAGATTATGGCTCAGATTTCATTTAAATAAATGCAAGCTAAATTTTCTGCACACAGGAACTGTTTGAGAAAGATTGACACCTTCCATGTGACAGTGTGGAATAAAGTGATCCACATTATTTTTTATTCACTGAACCCTGCCTTTCTTTGCTCAGAGAACTTTAATGGATTTGCTCAAAGTCATGGAGCAAGTGAATGGTTAAATACATATTCAAACCCTGGCCTGTCTAATCTAAAAGCCCCAAATCTCCCCACTCAGCTGTTGACTTCAGTTTGGTTGAATCATTGGATAGACAAAACATAATAGTAGAAAAGTAGTCAGGCTAAGGAATTGCAGGTCACTGGTAGCCAATGGACAATGTGGTCAGATGTGGTCTTTATGTAATAGCTATTTATCATATTAATTCCTTTTATAAACAGGAATAGACCCTGTTCTCAAAGAGATAAGATCAAAACTGTATCAAATGATTAAATGTAAAATAGGTCACTTGTATGGGGGGTGCTATACCTATTCATGGGGTTCCCTTAATTGTTTACATATTCTCTATGAAGCGCACTCAAATATTAGAATTTAGGGGTGTCTAGGAGTTGGAAGAGTGAGAATAGTTTTGGTGAAATTTGAAGTGCTCATATATGTACTTAGGAATAAAGGAGCTCTCTAAAATACTGGGAAATAGCATAAGGTTTATGGTTCCACAGATGGTATAATAATAACAGGAGGAGGACAATGAAGGCCTAAGCAAAGTAAACGGGAAATTAAAAGTATACATCAAATATTTCAGCAGTTCATAAATGTTACTTTGGTGAGATACTACTATGAAAACTGAATAGTAATTTTGTTTCCCAATTAGAAAAAAATATTAGGGTATTCATGTAATTTTCTTAATTTCAAGTTTCTCTTATGTACAAATATATTTTTCTACTTACTCATTCATTCATTCATCACACAATTATTTACTGACTAACTTGTGTGCCTGTCATTTTCTGGGCACTTAGGATATTTAAAGTTGGAAAGAAAGACTGCCTGTTCTCCTGGAGCTTATTCTATTTTATTCATGGAGAGAGACAAAAGATCAACATAAACATGACAAGTGAGTAAATGTACTCTATATTAGAAATTTATAATAACTTAAGGAGAAAAAATTAAAAGTGGAGCCAGGTAAGATGCTCATGAGTGCTAGGACAGGATGGCCAAGTGCAGATTTCAACAGCAGATCATCAAGAGGATTGGTTCTTGTTATCACTTTATGCTAAAAGCGAATAAAAAAGGATATCCAAATTAGCCTGAAATTGTCCATTTTTTCTTTTGGGTATGGTTCAATGGTATGATGACTTTCAGATAGAATATTTTAAACAAAGGTGAGAAAATTTCAGCATCATGGTGATTTATGGGGAGAGTAAATTTGAAGAGAATCCACGCAAGATAACAAAGCCAGAGAGATTCACAGAAGAAATGGAAGTAGAATTGAAATGCCACATAAAAACTAAGGCCACAATCACCCTGTGAAAAAGCAAACGGGGATGAGGTTAAAAGTAAAACAGTAAAGCAAACACACAGATAGATCAGCACTCAGGTGTAAGCAATAAAAGCACAGCTTCTAGTAGACATTTTAAGTTGCAGAATCTACAATGTAGCTTTGGAGAACTTTGGCTAATACCAGCTAAGAATCATACATAGTACTCGTAATGTTTGTTTATAAGCAATCACAAGTTACAGGTAAAGTATAATTATTATTCATATTGGTTCCAATAACAAATTTTGTATTTGAGATCCTCATAAAGGGATGAAAACTTTGGGCACTGAATTCCAATTTCTTGCAGTTTACAAAGGCTTAGACAACTTCTAATTCTGCACCTTACTGAAACTGACCTGTCCAAGAACTTGGACAGAGACAGAGACTGATTCTCCTTTCCATCTCTCTTTTCACAGTTACTCATTTTCCACTTCATACTATATCTCTCACATGCCCTGAATCTTACTCTGTACCTTTCTCCAGGGATACAACCTTCCAGGGGACAAGAGAAAAAGACAATTAGAATACTGGTACAGGTGAAAAGAATGAAAATCCTCTTCTGTTTGCATCACAATCCTTTTTGAATTCAAGGAGAAATAAATAGTTTTCTCAGCTGACAACATATCACCTTCATCTTAAACTACCTCTTAAAGTCAATTTCTCTTCATTCTAGCCTAGATCTCTTAACTTATTTCTCTACTTCCATCCTTTAAAAAATATACTCATTTTTAAGGCTTCAGTGATAACCTTTTACCTTTTACAGAATTTATTTACTTACAGCATTTTATTTGTGGTTCTTTATAGAGCTCCTACTAGGTTTAGTTTTAGATAAACTTTCAGTTCACGTCTTCCTATTGAAAGAACATTGAATGATGTTCATTTTACTAGGAGAGGGTCAAAACCCAAATTCTTTTTTAAAAAGTTCTATAAAGATGGCAAGTTGGAGAAATTTAGGAATATGGAGCCATAAACTTAGCATGTCAAAAACTGAATGCATCATTTGTTTCCCCATCTCAAGCTATAGTTTCATAACATTGATTTCAGAGAAGTGCATACGTTGGATAAAGTTTGAGGAGGGGGAGGAAAAAGTGGATGTCTGAAAAAAAAAAGAGAAAAACCAATGACTTTATTCTTAAAATTATCCAGGGAAAGGAACTGAGTAGGAATAATTAGAAAGAGATGGAATTCAGAGCTGTGATTTGCAGTATTTGTTATTGTTGCGGACCATTCACAGATGGCAAAACACTGTCAGTTGTAGCCTCAATGTACTGAACAATTCTCAGGTGGCACAGGTGAGCAGTTCACAGATATTTTAGAATCTCAGTTGCAAAAGCGCCCCTGTACACCACCACACAATGGAGATTTTTATATACAGATCCTTCCTCAAACCTCTTAAGAATCATTGTTACAGAGTAACTCCCAGGTGTTAAGACTTCTCAACAGTGTGAAAGCTAGAATAGAAGAGGTTTCATTCTTAGGGTCCCTGCTTTTAGTTTTCAAGTCTGAGTGTCAGGAGAATTGGTGGTTCCTATCAATGGAAATAAGGCAAATCAGAATGATGAGTACATTTAAAAGAAAAGTAAAATTATTTTTTAAATTTTATCCCTACACTGAGAAGATTTTTCTGATTATAAAAATATCTAATTAAGACAAATTAAATTAAAAAGAAATAATTATGTTACATTATAACTTCATAGTTTCCATATATGTGGGTGAATTTTACATCAATAAAAGTAAATCTGTAATAGCTATTCAGAAGTGCATTACATGAAAATATCTTACATTATTTAGATAATTCCCAAGTGATGCATATTGATGTTTTTTGATATCGTTGCTTTAAGTGATGATGAGCCTGGATTATACATATCTATACACATTTTTCACCATATCTGGGTGAAAGGGCATGCCATAGAAATGTTCAATACACTTTGACAACTTGCATTACAAAATTTCTTCTAGTTTTAATTTTCATTACTAATGCAAATGAATTTCTATTCCAATCCTCAGCAATAAAGGGATTATTTGAAAAATACAGAAATATTATTTCAAATACAGGAAGTTTAAGTTGTTGTCAGAGAAGTCAAGCAGAGAACCCACAACTGACTAGAAATGGATACCTAAGGTTCAGTAGAAACCAGAGAAGAAAATACAGTTTTGGAAGCTATTTCCATGATTATTTGTTAGAATAAGCCAAGACAATTAGTATAATTTTTCAAAGAAAAAATGTGTGAGGGAAGAGAATTCATAGACCCAAATTTCTTTATTAACAAAATGTCAACATTTGAAGGGTGAGAAAAAGGAGATCTATAAAAAAAAAACAAAACACGTTAGAATGTAATGATTGGCAAAGTAGCAGGAAATAAGAAGAGGGCAGTGTAACAGAAGGCAAGGTAGATTTTTTTTTTTTAAAAATGCAACATACTAATAATTAGCACTAGAATCATTCTGTATCCAAAAGCCTCAAAGCACTTTGCAGTCTAATCATTTGAATTTTAGAAGCTTGGTGTAGAGAGGATCATTCAATAGGAAAACTCGAATGAAATGAAATTAGATGGATGGCTTAAGAGTTTACTCAAATTTGGCAATTTTAGGAACTCAAAACCTTGGGTTATGGAAGGAAATGTTGACTCTCCTCTAAATTACTGTCTGTATAATATTTACACATTCTCAGTTTCAGATGATTTCCAGAGCCATAGTTCAGCAGCTGCAGTTTAAAAGCTGTGGATTTAAACATTTTAGGATAACAGCTGAGGAACTTGTTCTCAGAAAACAAAACCCCAGGAGATACAGAGAGCTTCTAAGCACTGACAATTCACCTCCCATTTCTGACTTTGTTTTCCACATGGGGCTTTGGAGAGCTTAACCTATAGATGAGTCAATGAATCTTAAACATTTCAAGAGGCTATGTGAATCCCCTACTGAACAGTTTTACATTTTAAATTAATATAAATTCAAGTTGATTTTTTATGTATACAATTCCACGAATTTTAACAGGTGTAGATTCCTGTGACAATGACCATAATCAGATTACAGAATAGTTTCATCACCCCCCGCAAACTCCTCTTATACTATTCCTTTAAAGTCATACAACCCTTGACTCCTAGCTTCTAGCAAGCACTAATCCGTTTATCTCTGTACAGATTTGTCTTTTCCAGAATGTACTATCAATGAAATTATACAATATGTAAACTTTTGAGACTATTATAGAGTCTCAATAAACATTTGTGCACAAACTTGTTTGAATATACATTTATATTTTTGCCTGCATAAATACCCAGGATTATTTCAAAAGAAAGAAGTGAGATCTGGGGTTCATGTAGTAAGTATATATTTAATTTTATAAGAAACTTACAGTGCTTTCCAGAATGTCTCTACTATTTTTAAATTTTTTACACTATTTTGCTTCAGAAATGTGTAAGAGATCCAGATGTTCTCTGTTCTCACTGGCACACCTTGATGTTGTGTGTGTGTGTGCATGTATCTGTGTGTATATATATATATATATACACACACACATATATATATTTATGTACAGACTATATATATTTATATATAGGCTATATATTTATATATAAACTATATATTATGTTTGTTATTAAAATAGATTGTGTTATAGTGGTTTTAGTTTGCATTTCTGTAGTTGCTAATGATGTTTAATATCTTGTCATGTGTTTAATTACTATCCATATATCCTCTTTGGCAACGTGTATTTACATGTTTTCTTCCAATTTTTAGTGAGTCGTTGGCTTTTTAAGTGTTCTTTGTATACTATCTATACAAGTTCTGCTTTGGAAATATTACTCCCTACCCAATTTGTGATTTCTTTTCACTCCAACTTTTATTCACAAAGCAAAAAGTTTATTTATTTTTCTTTTTTTATCATGCCATTGTTTCAGGGTTCCTTCTAAAGGTACTCATTCTATGCCTCCATGTTTTTTCTTGAGCATCTATGTGTATAGAGAAACAATGGCATCTATGTGTATGTCGTTAAGATAGTTTGACCTTTTAGCTATATGTAAAGCAGCAACTCTGAGCTCACCTCTTTGTGAATGTTCATCTACTAAAAGCTTCCTCCTGACAGCAGCTAATGTTCTGTTTACTGATGCCCTTATCTCTTAACTCTGTTTCAATTGATTGTTTTATGTTATCTATGTATCCCCTAGCAGGAAAAATGGGGAGTACTCATACAGGGTGGTTATTTGTGTGAATAATTTAATATTTATTATTCATTTCATGCATTATTTTACAAGGCAATATAATAAGCCTGACAGTTTTTGAGCATTAGTTGCATTCTAACTACAAATAAGTTTGTTGTAGTAGAATAAAGAGTAAAAAAAACATTGTTTAGCAAGAGGGACCTAAAGTGTGATAGGGATTGCTAGGTATCAATATAATTGATATGGTTTAAAGGTCAAAACAAAAGATAATCTGAAATTATAATCTGAGGTTAACCCTATGAAGAAATATAGCTCATACCTCTGTGTTTAGAGAGCACTGAACTCAAAACATTCAAAATCAATAGAAATCTACCCAACTTTAAGAAACAGCATCTGCTGCTCGGAACGAAGTGAGTAAAGAAAACACTTTCAAACATAAGACAGCTTGGAAATTGTTTGTCCATTAAGTGACAAAATGTAATTAAATTGAGAACAAGTTTAGTCTAACCCAGTTATGACCCAACTGATCTTCGGCTGGAGATCCACTGAGACTCTTGAAAAACAGCACTGAAAAATTAAGACAGGCAGGATGTGTGTAAGCCACAATACTGCAATGTGTCTTCTGGAGTTTTCTAATTAACCCCAGTGAAATTTCAAACATGATTTTTCTATTGCCTTAAGTGGTAAGAAGAAAAAACTGTGTCAGGTAAGACTATGATGTGCTGATCTTTACTTGGGGAATTGCAGCTGCTGACCCACTGTCACAGGGAATCACTTTGAAGTGTGGAGAGATGAACGGATTTGTGCTGATCCACCTCCATGCTTAACTTGGCTCCTTTGTGATAAATTGTTAACATTTGCAAAAGGTTCATAGGGCATCTGTGGAAACATGAACAGAGGAACTTTGATGGTTCAGGAAAAAATGTTCTGAGAGCTCGCATAGATATGTTCCATCGTGGAAGTATAAACCTTTAATTTTCAAAGAGTTACTTGAAACATTAAGTATTACTTTTAATCATACACATGCTCAGGCATGTGTGTGTACACACACAATATGTTTTTATGACTAATAATTAACTACTTTTTTTTTTTTTGCCACAGTTTGAAAAACTCTGGGAAGTTTAAGCTTGTCTTGATTTCCTCTTTTAAAAAGATTATATTTCAACAGTATTTAGTTTACTACAGATGAATATAAGCATAATTGATCCTTTAAAATCAATGTGGTCATTACTAATATAATTAAAAGAACATTCACTAATTAAAAATTCAAGTGTATATAAATATAAATATTCTTAAACAGCAAATTATGCAAGGATGATAGCTTAAAAATATTCTCTGCAATGAATCTAGACAATAAGACATACTTTGCAAATTGGTAATAGCAGTTTAAAAAAGCATGAATATGTTTTACTGATTAGAATAGCTTTTATAGTGGGGCCAGTTTGCTCACCTACATAATAAAGTAAATAGAAACTTTATATTAATTTCATATTAAAAAATAAGGTAAAATCATACACTCTGGTTAAGATAAAGTATACAAATATAGTCTAAAATGTAACATATCAGTTACTTATAATCTTTACTGGAATCATATGCTTTTTTCAGTAAAAACTATCCAATTAGACAGGGATTCACTATCTGAGTCCTTGTTTCTTTTTTTATCCTATGAAACTATTGGACTCAGATGAGTATCTGAGATTCCAAAATCTGGTCTCCACAAGCTTCCTGGATAAGTGCCCAGTTTTGAAGGTGTCAGATTCTGGAGGCATCTGAGGTCAAGGTTCTGTTCTTCTGCTGTGTGAACCAGAGTTGAGGGTGAGTTCGTTGAGGGTGAGTTCAATTTAAAATGGAGAAGACACTAGGCCCTGAGGAATTACCCCACCTGATAAGGAAAACAGATGACATGCCTTCCTAACCCAAGTTGATGTCAGCAGGCACTGACTTCCGGGGAAGTCATTTATAATACTTCTGAAATACAGATTTGATTCTTGAGAATATGCAGTGAAAGAACAATGGTTGATCATTTGTAATCAAACTTCTACTGCTGCATTGTTCAAAAGTTGAAAATACATGTCAATAATGGAAGAAATCAAAGTGTAGCTAAATATTGAAATGAATAAAAGTGGTACTATACCTTGAATCATGAACTTCTACATATGGGCTAGGTGTGGCCCTTGCCCATGAAAACTTTCCCTTCTTCTGTCTCTCCTCTACTTATTTTTCAGTATGGATTCTACAACTCCACCCATAGGATAGCTCAGCCCACCTTTGTCCTGCAACACACTATCCATTCCCTTATATTCCATTTTATTTGCTCAAAAAAGTCTCTCGGTTGGACAGTCAGCATACTAATGTTAAGTACTTTGTCTTAACCCTGTTTGTTTTCTTGGTGTTTGCATATGCCTAGCACGGACTCCACATTTCAAGGGATGAGTGAACAATTATTTAAATAGCAGGAAAATGAGAACCTAGTCCCAGCATTAACAAGTTGTGTGGCTTTGAGAAATCATGTAACCTCTTGGCCTTAAAATAAAAAAGGTAATTAGGAATTGAGCAGGCAGCCAGGAAAAGAGATCATTCCAGATAGGACAGAGATTTTGGAAACAGGGAGACACAGTGAGTAAGGTATATTAATGGAATACCAAAAGATTCAGCAAGTTTAGATGACCCTCAAACTTTATGCTTTTGACTTGCAAACAACCTCACATTTTCACAGCGCATATACTGAAACCTCTGAAGTATCGACCCTTGGTCTAATTTGGACTTCCAGATAAAAGGTGAGGAATGCTGATTTCCAGCTCTTCACAATGGTCCCAGGTAACAACAGGCAAATATTTGCCACCTTTTTCTGAAAGGCAATGAATGAATGGAAGATTAATTTTTTTTTCAGATTTAGAATCAATCTCTGAATTATCATGGGAGAAATGAATGAAGGAGGGGATAATGTCACCATAGATTTTGACACTGACAGAATTTGAGAAATTATTAATGGTAGGGGTGCAAGGCTGGTCTCTTAGCTTCATATCCCAACATCTAATGGCCATAGGATTTCAAAGCAGATTTCCATAAAGGACTAAAGCCAAACTCATAGTTGGCCTAACGCAGAAGTCTGAGCTGTCAAGGAGTATAGTCAACAGCCAAGGGTAAAAGGCAAGGGTTCTCTAGTTATCCCATAGGACTTTTCCACAGCTCATTCTCATTCAGTTACAGCAGGCTCCCTTACTCCTAGTCTCAAGGCCTTTGCCCTGCCTTCTATTCCTCCTGGACCACTTTTCCTGCACTTGTTACATGGCCATTCAGCCTCATTCTTCATTCTTCAGTCATCTCCTAAAAAGTCCGATAACCCGGTCCAGAGAAAAACCTTCCAGTTCAGCAAGACACTCTCATTTGTTCACTTCAAAGCATTTATCACAGTCAATGATTACTTCTATATTTGTTTTCCTGTTTCCCCCACTTATATTCCCCACTATCATATAAACCACAAAGAACCTTGTACATAGTAAGTGCCTAGTAAAGAATTTTTATATAGATAAAATATGTCCACATAGGAAGAAGTGGAGTCCAACAAATTCATCTTATATAAATTCCTAAAGTTGAAAGAAGTGGATAAATGTTAAGTGTAACTGATGTAACTATTTTTATGTATGATCATAGCATACACAAGCATGCAAAAAATACTCATTCCACACAAAAATTCCATGACACAAATACTACCTGTTGAGGCAACCAAGAAGTTATGGCAAGGCAAACAGAAGGTAAAACAATATTGTAAATCACCAAAGCTATGGGGGGAATGGAAAAAACATAATATCCATCATGTTATAATTATGCGAACTAGAATCTGTCCAGGATACTGGGGCTAATCCTCTAGGAAAAGCAGCTAACGCTACACACACACACAAAAAAACAAGCATTTCTGAGTAATCTATAAACTATAAACTTTTACCCATTCTGACAGTAAAATTTCAAAAATAATATGGAAAACAGCATAAATGCCAGAAATGTATCTGGCCCCATATAAAGAATACTCCCAGTTTTTATTACGATTTTTAGTGAAGAAATTTTAGTTGTGTAAAATCTCCTGAAAATATAAACACCGTCCCCTGTACTTGTAATGAGGGGCAGGCCACTCCCCAAATGGAATTTGTTTATAAAAAATTGTGTATTTATTCTTACATGTTTAAACTTCAGTCATCTTTAAAGTACTCTTAGTTTGCTGCAATACACCTATAAAAATTTTTTTTCCATTGCTCAAACAGCTTTTGAACTTGCCAACTTTGATGCCTTTTAGTGCTTATGCCATTTCTTGTTTCACCTCTTCCCCACCCTCAAAACATTTCCCTTTGAAGACCTTTTTCCTCCAGGGAAACAAAAAATATTGCTATGGGTGAGATCAGGTGAATAGGGAGGGTGGGGCATAGGAGTCATGTCATTTTTGGTCAAAAACTGCTGAACACTCAGTGCAATGTGGGCAGGTGCCCTGGTGAGTCACCCAAGTGAAACAGGCAAACACATTGAAGAGTCTTCCCCAAAAATTCACTGATGCCAAACAGCCTCTCACAGTACACTCACCTAGTGGCAGAAGCCTACCTGCAAGGGGTCTGTCCTCCAGAAAATAATTCCATTTTTGGGGGGTCCTCCTCTTATAAAGAAATCTCTGCTGAACATTCTTACTAACAAATAGTTGTTTTGCATCTGAAACACTATCTAGGGGAAGGATTGAGTGAGGGAGAGGGGAAAGGGGCACGGGAAAGTGGTGGGGGGAAGGCAGAGACAAATGTATTTGGAAAAATAAATAAATTTAAAAAAATTAAAAAAAAACAACATTATCTTAAGGTACATTCCTGTAAGAGGAATTACCCTCTAGAAAGGCTTGTTTTTGGTTAAATTTACATTGAACGATTCTATTTTATTCTTTTGTAATTTGTCTGTTCATATGTTTATTTTCCATTTTTTTATTGGTATGCTTATCTTGGTCTGAACTTGACAGACTTATATGTTTTCATTTATATTTTAATTTTATGGTGCTTTTGGCCAAAGTTCTGCATTTTATAGATGTGATATTCTCCTTTATTTTTTTTTATTACTTTTATGCTTACAAAGTTCTTTGTCATTTTACAAATGGATATTCATACATTTGTTTTCTAGGGGATTAAGGCATATTTTTTCATAATATCTTTAATATAGCTGATTTAGTATAATGATCAAATTTATTTTTTCACTCAAATAGTTAGCTAGTTATTCAAAAAGCATTTGTTAAACAATGCTTTATTTCCGAACTAATTTACAAGCCACTTTATCATACACTAAATCTTTTTAAGTGCTTGGGTCTGAATAAAATTTATTGTGGTCAACCAAGAGCAAAATAAGAGAAAAACAGAACTAGAATCTGGAAAAACTATAAGGTTTCACGACAAATTTTTAATTTAAAACTGCATCAGGTATTTTGAAATATTGTGAATTCCCCAGTGTGAGATGCATTCCTATTCAAGGATGTCTTGAAAAGCACATTAAGACTTTTCAATTATTTTTATTTTTTATGTATATACTGTCATCATGAACTATTTTGTTATACTTTCTTGAGTAAAAGCTATTGTTCCAATATTATCCCAATAAATATAATAAAAACAAACACAAACCATTGTTAGTATTTCTCAGTTATAATGTTTTTAGGACAAATGTTTATTCGAGTGGTACGTGCATTCTAATCCCTAAAAATATGAATTTTATCTTATTACATATTGAGAATTCAGGTTATATAAAACACCAGACTTTTGGTATAATATAGCTCAAACACTTCATAAACTGCTGAAAAATTTATCAAAATGCATTACATGAAGTTTTTATATACCCATATCTTCTGAAATTTACCATTTTAGAAACTGAATTGCATTGACGAAATCCAATTATTCCCTTTCTTTTGAATTAAAACTTTTAATCATTTTCCCTAAACATATATATTCCCACTAAAATATACAGTTGTAACCATAACTTTTACAGAGACCCAGCTTTGCCAATTTGTTTTTTTCTTTCTATGTATTTTGATTGTTTAAAAAGTGACAGAAATCTTTATAGATGTTTACTCACTTGAAATACATAACAGTAAATATATGATTATAGCACAGTTTCTTTAATGTGTTCAGATATCTTTTGAATTAGAATTTTAGGGATCATTAGAAAGGCCTTCCTAGTCCATCGCCTTAACCACTCGGCCACGACTACATAATATGACCAGCAACACTGAAAGGAAAAGAAATCAACAGAGACAAGAGAGAAGGGGGGGGCAGGGAAAGGGAAGGGAAGGGGAAAGTCAAGGAACATATAGCAAGGACTCATGGACAAAACCAAAGGGGAAGAGCTGAGGGAGGGAAGGTGGGAGGGGGCAAGGGAAAGAGGTGGCGGGGAGGCAGAGACAAATGTATTTAAAAAATAAATAAATAAATAAATAAAATAAAAAATTAAAAAAAAAAAAAAAAAAAAGAAAGGCCTTCCTTTGGGGGAAAAAAAAAAAAAGAAAACAAGGTTACCAAATAAAACAACCCAAATCCTTCCTGTGTTGCATCTGATCTATGATACCTGAAAGGGCATGATCAGAGATCATGACTTCGGTTAAGAACTTGATAAAAGTTTAATATCTCTAAGAAAGTGTCTTCATTGTCATTGGATAACAAGAGGTAAGATCATTTCTTCAGACTGTGTGGTGATCTAATCAGTTGATTTTAACAGGGAGGAGAAGGAATAAAGAGATCTATTGTTGCCTGGTGAAAACAAAGAATCTAAATATCCTGTTAGACAAAAGACTACAAGAAGGAAATTCTTTGCACAGTGGAGAGAGAAAATGAAAGTAAGGGATGGAGGGTGTGAGGGAAATCTCAATAATGATTTCAAAAGTGTGGTTCTTAGACCAGCATCATCTGCAAGCTCGGAAACTTGTGAGAAACACAGGTTCTCAGGCCCTGCTTAAGCCTACTAAATCCGAAACTCTGTGGCAGGGCCCGGGCATCAGTGTTTTGATAAGCCCTTCAGGTGATTCCGATGTACATTCAAGTTTGAGAACTGCAAATGTGTTTACTTCAGAATTTCTGCCTCATCTTCTGATTATTTTCCTCAGGGCCTTTAGACATCCAAATGAGCTTTTAACAGAAGTGCTTTGCATATAATTGGTTAACCCAATTTGGAAACTAACTTGAACATGTATTCCCCTAACACATGTGATTTGTGTCACAACTGAGATGAAACATTTGATTACTCTTTGGCTTCATTATTATAACTTGTTTACTTAGTGACTGGGACACATTTTTCATCATTCCACTTGAGCATTTTAATGGAACTAGCATTCACTCAACATCTGATTTCTACAATATCAGGGGATGGTTTCCCACTCTGTCATCTTAACAATATTTTGTAGAATCATGTTTAAGATGGTATTATTATTGTCCCACATCAGGATGGCCAGCTTGAAAGCCCCCAGCAACCAACCAACTGAATGAGTGTGAGGGTTACAAATATATGTCTCAGGACCACAACTCACTCACAATCTATGTTTTCTTTATTTGACTGACTTATCTTCAATTAAACCATTTAATAAATGCATCCCTTACTTCCTCTTTGTAATCTTTTTTCCCATTTGGCTCTTTGAAATGCTTTAAATCACATGATATACAGTGTATGTTTCTAACTGTAGCTGTTATGATTTTGTATCTAATGGTGAAGCTGAGACTCAAACCCAGTTCTCTCTGTCTCAAAAGCAGATATTCTTAACTACCATGATGTGTTGCCCTTGCTTTATATTACTGAGATATATAAACTTACAAATTCTGAATTTTTTAAGCTCCTAATGATAGCATAATTTTAAGAATAGTTCTAGTTAGTAAATAGTTTCTTAAAATACCATTAAAAACAACATAAAAAAGACAAAAATAGCCACCCAGTTCTCGTTAGCCCATGAAATTAAAATGTTTCTATGTTATATAACAATAATCATCTACAAGGCAATTTCTGAAAGCATTATGATTTTGTAGGCAATTCCCAGCAGAATAACACTGCTAAGCCATTCTTTGTCATGGTTGAGGGATGCTCTTTAGACCTTAGGTTGGCGTAAATGGCATATAGCACAGACTAGATTTTACAGGGACTCCTGATCCTCCAGTAAGACTCTAACCTGCTGAAAAGAAATATAACTCCAAATCCTTCAGCCTCTGCTTAAAGCTGAAAATACCTAACATATAAAAAGATTGTTAAGTTTGATTAACCTAAAAAGATTGCCTATGAGTTTTGATTTAACTGCTTCTCAGTATACTTCTACATACCTAAATAACATCTATCATGATTAAAAAAAAAGAGTATCATGTGTCTGAAAGTTGCATTCTTATTTCCTAAAGTGAATATTTTATATTTGTGTATATATACTGACTGAGAGGTAAAAAAAAAAAAAAAAAAAAAAAAACCCTTTTAGAGGAGTGAACAATTTGCATTTGTAAAGCAAGATAGATTGAAAACTTGTGTGGCAATTTTTACAATATTTTCAGATGCAGAATTCATTAAGGGTAAAAAATACCTTAATGTCCCTTATGCTCACAAAATTTTTGTGTAAACTAAAGTCGTCCTATTTCCAAACCCCTGACAACATAGCAACCACTAATGTCCGGAGATGTACCTTTTCAGTGACTTACACAACACACATCAAAAGTATTTTGGGAAACACTCATACAATAAAAATCTAAAAATGCACAGACTTGACTACATGAACTAATTTAGATAATAGGAGATTCTCATTAAGAATCCATGAAAGTCTGTGGCATTCTTTTTCTACCTGACTTCAAATTATAGTCTACAGCTACAATAATAAAAACAGCATGGTGTTGGCAAAAAAAACAGACACAGAGACCAATGAAACAGAACTGATAGCCCAGGAAAAAAAAAAACACATGTATATAGGCAAATAATTTTTTGGCAAAGGAGACACAAACAAATAATGGGGAAAGAAAGCATCTTTAATAAATGGTGCTAGGAAAATTGGAAGCCACATGCAAAAGAATAACACTTAATTACAGGTTGTCCTTATGTACAAAAATTAATTCAAAATGGATCAAAGACTTAATATAAGATCTGAAACAATATATTACATGGAAGGAAACATAAGTACTAAATATAGGTATTGGTCGTGAGAACCTTTTATGAATTTGAACCCAAAGGCAAGGGAAGGAAAGGCGAAAATAAATGAATGAGACTATATCAAACTAAAAAGGTTCCACACAGTAAAGAAACTAATAAAACAAAAAGGCAACCAATCAAATGAAAGATAATATTTACAAACAACAGCTCTGACAGGAAGTTAATATTCAAAATATATAAAGAACTCATCCAACTCAACACTCAGCAAACGAACAATCCAATTAAAAAATGGGCAGAGGACCTGAACAGACACTTCTCTCAAGAAGACATATAAATGGCCAACAGATATATGAAAAGATGTTCAACTTCACTAGCTTAGGAAAATGCAAACCAAAACTACAGTGAGATACAACTTCACACCTTTTAGAACAGCTATTATCAACAAGACAGGTAATAACAAGTGTTGGAGAGGTTGTGGAGAAAAAGGAACCCTCATTCACTGCTGATGGAAATGTAAACTGATACACCCATTATGGAAAACAGCATGGCAGTGCCTCAAAATATTAAGAATATAGTTACCATATGACCCAGAAATCCTTTACCTGGGTATCTACACAATGTACTCAAAAACATTTATTTGTAAAGATATATGCACCCTATGTTCATTGCAGCATTTATTCACAGTGGCCAAAATATGGAGACAACCAAAGTGTCCTGTGATAGAGAATTGGATAAAGAAGATGTGGTACATATAATGCCACTTGCGACAACACATATGGACCTTGAGAATATTATCCTAGGCAAAATAAATCAATCAGAAAAAGCTAAGAACCATATGACTTTACTCATATGTGGGATATAAAACTGAAATTCATAGACACAGAAACTAGTATGATGGTTACAAGATAGAAGGAGGTGGGAGGCTAGTAAAGGGTAAACGAGGCCAAATATATGGTGATGGAGGATGATTTGACTGTGGGTGGTGGGCATACAATGCAACATAGAAGTTATGTATCATAGAAATGTGTACTTGAAATCTAGATGATCTTATTAACCAATGTCGCCCTATTTAAAAAGACAACTTCAATAACACTTCATTAGAATTTTACCCTTTAAAAATAACTTTACAGACTTCTAATGAATTTCTTAATTAGACTTGTTATTAAGAAGAATATTATTACTTCTGGTCAAGATGGTAGCATAGACAGATATGCTTGCCTCTTTGCACAACCACATCAAAATTACAACTAAAATATAGAACACCCATCACTAAGAAACATCAGAAATCGAGCTGAATCGAAGTCTGACAACTATGGAATTAAAGAAACCACATCCATCAAGATTGGTAAGAGGTGTGCAGACTTGGAACGAACATGCGCTGAATAAAAATTCAGGAGGGATATCTTGGGAGCAAGACACCCCAGTGCCACACTAGACCCCTTCCCCACCCTAAGGTCCCAGTGCCAGAAAGATAAGTCCTTAAAACTCCTGGCTGTGAAAATTAGCAGGGATTGACTCAGTTTCAGGTATGCTGGAGCCTCAAGCAGTACCTCTTATAGAACCCACATACAGACTCACCTACTCAGACTCACTATCTTGAGCTCCAGCACTGGGATAGTAGCTAGAAAGGCACCTGTGGTATACAGGTAGAAACTAAAGTGTCTGGCATCAACATGAGGAGAAGCCATTGTCCCTTTTCTAAACCCTCCTGGCATAGAGCCAGCAAACTGGGGCCATATCTGAGACTCCATCAATCTGGCTAACACTGTTTGACCCACCTTGGAGATCCCCATAGACTCCTCCCCAACCAATCTATGAATGCACCCATGCTGCTTTTCCATATGAATGGCTGCTCCATATGAATGGCTTCACAACTTCCTAAATCCTATCAAACAAGCAACAGCTGGCTTCAGTGAGCCCCAAGCCCTTCACTCCCAGTTGCCAGCCTAGATTCACAGCTTTCTTCATCTGAGAATCTCAAGCCCAGCACAAGTAGCAGCCATCTCAAATTGCTTTATAGCTCAGCCAGGGTGATCCTGGGCAAAACACAGGTGGGGGCTGACGTTGGCCAGCACCACCTGAGAACCCCCAGGGCCAGCACACCCAGTGGGCAGCTACAGACCATGTTGGAGCACCACCACCCTGACCCTGCACAGCTGATCCTCCACAGGGGGCAGAGGTTGGTGGTGAGTGGTCACAGCCAGTCCTTGCAGGTGACTGGCCTGGGTAAATTCCTCCCATTGACCTGCCAACAACTACCAAGGCTCAACTACGATAGGAGGGTGTACTCAGTCCTTATGGAGGGCACACTTTGAGTATCCAGCCTAGTTGATAGGGGAGGCTGTGCCACTGGTCCCTGTAGGACACCTACTACATTAGGCCTCACTACCAAAACATGGAGTCAAAGCAGCTCTACTTAATACATAGAAACAAACACAGGGAGGCTGACAAAATAAGGCAAAGAAACATGGCCCAAATGAAAGAATACATCAAAACTCCAGAAAAAAGAGATAAATGAAATGGAGATAGACAATCTGTAAGATGCAGAACTCGAAACACTGGTTATAAGGATGCTGAAGGAACTTAGTGAGGACCTCAACAGCATAAAAAAAAATAAATCCAGTCAGAAACGATGGATACACAAATTGAAATAAAGAACAATTTACAGAGAAACAACAGTAGACTATTTGAAGCCAAATATCAAATCAATGATATGGAACATAAGGAAGCAAAAAACCACCAAACAGAACAAGAAGAAAAAACAATTCAAAGAAGTGAGAATTGTGTAAGCAACCTCTGGAACAACTTTAAGAGGTCCAATATTCACATCATAGGGGTGCCAGAGGAGAAGAAAGAGACCAAGAAATTGGAAATCTGTTTGAAAATATAATGAACATTTCCCTAATTTAGTGAAGGAAATAGACATGAAAGTCCAGGGAGCACAGATTCCTGAACAAGATGGATGCAAGATGGATGACACTCCAAGATGCATCATAATTAAAGAGCCAAAGGTTAAAGAAAAAGAGAGAATCTTAAAAGCAGCAAGAGTAAAGAAGGTAGTTATTAACAGGGGAATTCCCATAAGAGTGTCAGCTGTTTTCTAAAAAGAAACTTTGCAGGGTATAAGAGATTGGCAAGAAATCTTCAAAATCATGAAAAGAGGGGACCTACAGCCAAGTTTGCTCTACCCTAGCAAAGATATCACTTAGAATTAATGGGCAGATAAAGACCTTCCCATCAGTAAATGAGTGGGTCAAAAAACTATTGTACATTTACACAATGGAATACTACACAACAGAAAGAAAGAAAGAGCTACTACCCTTTACGACAGCATGGATGGAACTGGAGAGCATTATGTTAAGAGAAATAAGCCAGGGGGTGAAAGACAAATACCTTATGATCTCACCTATAAGTGGAACCTAATCAACAAAAGAAACAAGCAAGAAAAATATAACCAGCAACATTGAAGGAAAAAAGAAACTGACAGTAATGAGAGGGAAGGAGGGAGCAGAGGAAAGGGGAAAGAAGGGGGAAGGGTCAAATGAAGGAACATATGTATAAAAGACCCATGGACAAAGCCAAAGTGGGGAAGGATTGAGCGAGGGAGTGGGGGTGGGTGGGGCAGGGGAAAGTGGTGGCAGGAAAATGGAGACAAATGAATTTGAACAATAAAAAATTTTTTTTTAAAAGATCAAAATATGAACAATAAAATGGCAAAAAACACAAACCTATCAACAAGTGAATCTAAAAAACAAACTAAGCAAACAAGAACAGAGACAGAACCATGGTTTCAGAGAGTGTTTTGATGGTTGCCAGATGGGAGAAGGGGGTGGGGTATAGGTAAAGAGGTGAGGGGATTAAGAAGTACAAATAGGGCTTTGGCTGGTGTGACTCAAGTGGATTGAGTGCTGGTCTGTGAACCAAAAGGCCGCCAGTTTGATTAAGAGTTAGGGCACACACCTGGATTGCAGACCCGGTCCTCAGCAACGGGTATGTGAGAAGCAACCACACATTGATGTTTCTATCCCTCTCTTTCTCCTCCCTTCCACTCTCTTTAAAAATAAATAAATAAAATCTTTACAAAATAAAAAAATATATTAAAAAAGAAATATAATGGGTAGTTACAGAAATAGCCATGGGGATGTAAAGTACAGTATAGGAAATGAATTAGCCAAAGAACTTATACACATGACCCATGGACATGAACAATGGGGGGGGGGGATTGCCTGAGGGAGTAGGGGGTGCTGAGTGGAGAGGGCCAAGAGGAAAATATCAGGACAATTGTAATAGTATAATCAATAAAATATAATTTTAAAAAAGAATATTAAATTAATTAAAGTCTGCCCTGACAACCACCTGTAATAAACAAAGAATGAAAGCTAAATTACGACTCTTACTTTTCTCCACCCAATCTGAAGCTTTTAATAACCTTACAAATGTATTGTAATTAAGTATTTAATTGTCAAAGAATAAAAAGCTAGGATCATTATATGTATATTTGACGAAGACCTTCTGGCCATTTCAAAATGAGGCTGGTTGCTGGAACACTGGTTAGCCTTGCTCTTAAAGAGGCTACAGCTTAGACTGTATTTTTAATATAACCCTCTTGTGGCCTCAGGATATTAATTTTGTATATGTTCATCTACAGAAGTACCTTCTCTCCTCCTTCATTTTCTATATCGAAAGGCACACTTAAGGAGTAGAAAGGAATAGCTTTAATTCCAAACTCAAGATGCGTGAATGACCACTCTTGCCATTTAGAGAGAGAACAAGATTCATGTGCCTTGTGGACCACACTAAATCCTTGAACTTAAATTATACATAGATTAAACCTCCACTATGCACTTAATTTTTTATTTCAGAGATATGTGATATGTATATGTAATTTGAAGCAATAGATGTGAATGTTATAGATAAAAGACTAGGTAGAACATAGACAATCTTATTAAATTTATTAAATGAAGAGCTTGACAGCAAAGAGTTCTTCAGATGGAAAGTATCTCCAAATTTTAGCCAACAGTCTTTAACAGTAAGAACATGACAATCTTCCAATATAAACATGGAATAAAAGATAAAGAAAGGCAAAACATTAAATGTTATCCCAGAATGAAAAAAAGTAGTAGACTTTACTATACTCATTTACCAAATCTCTGTCCCTGGATGACTGCTTTTCCTAAATGACACTTGAAGGCAGTGTAGTTCAAAGAACTTAAGTTTGTCATCAACCTGCAGTGTTCCTTACATCTTAGCAAGAAATCAGAAGGATACTTTGATAAATAAAAATAGAGACATTCCAAAAGATGAGTATAAAATAATTTCTATATACCAAGTGCTTTTTTTACTTAGTGCATATATATATTTGAATGAAAAAGCAAGATAATTTTTTGAATTAATGTAAAGCCAGAGTTCAAAGGTGGCTATATGTCACCAAGCCTATCATTCACCAAACTTTTGTGCCTAAGCTGCATAAACCAGCATGAACTCAGTTTCTCCCCCCATGAGAATGAGAAGGAAGTATTACCTGTCAGGCTTACAGCTGCAATAAATGGAACTCTGCCAACATGGAGATGAATTAGAAACTCTACTGCATTAGTAACTGGCATATTCTTCAAAACCCAAAGATCATAAAAGCCTGACTTTTTAAGTTTAAATTATATTTTATTGTTCATGGTGTTACAGTCCTAAATTTTCCCCTCTTGCTCCCCTTCACTGAGGCCCCGCCCACTCCTCCTGCAATCCCCACACCATTGTCCATGTCCATGGGTCATGTCTATATGTTCTTTGGCTACCATATTCCCTATGCTGCACTGTACATCCCATTGACTATTCTGTAATTACCAATTTGTACTTAATTCCTTAACCTTTTTTTCCCATCACCTCAACGCTCTTCTCATCTGGCAACCATCAAAACATTCTTTGTATCTATGATTCTGTTTCTGTTCTGCATGTTCATTTATTTTGTTTTTCAGATTCAATTGTTGATAGATATGAATTTATTGCCATTTTATTGTTTATATTTTTGATCGTCTTCTTAAAGAAGATCCTTTAACATTTCATATAACACTGGATTAGTGGTGATGAACTCCTTTAGCTCTTTCTTGTCTGAAAAGCTTTTTATTTGTCCTTCCAGTCTAAATGATAGCTTTGCTGGGTAGAATAATCTTCATTATAGGTCCTTGCTTTTCATCACTTTGAATTTTTTTTTGCCAATCCCTTCTAGCCTGCAAAGTTTCTTTTGAGAAATCAGTTGACAGCCTTATGGGAACTCCCTTGTAGGTAATTAACTGCTTTACTCTTGCTGCTTTTAAGATTCTCTCTTTGTCTTTAATCTTTGGCATTTTAATTATGATGTGTCTTGGTGTGGGTCTCTTGAATTCATCTTTTTTGGGGGATTCTCTGCACTTCCTGGACTTGTATTTTATTTCCTTCACTGAGTTAGAGGGAAACTTATTTTTTCTAATAGGTTTCCAATGTTCTCTTTCTTCTCCTTCTAGCACCACATGATGTGAATGTTGGAACACTTCAAGTTTTCTCAGAGACCCCTTACACTACCTTAATTTTTTTCTTCCTGCTATTCTGATTGTTTTTTGCTTCCTTATATTTCAAATCGCTGAATTGATTATTGGCTTTATCCATTCTACTATTGATTTCTTGTAAATTGTTTTTATTTCAATTAGTGTTTCTTTCATTTCTGCCTGGATCTTTTTTATGCTGTTGAGGTCCTCACTAAGTTAATTGAACATCCTTATAACCAGTGTTTTGAACTCTGCATCTAGTAGATTGCTTGTCTCCATTTTGTTTAGTTCTTTTACTGGAGTTTTGTTCTGCTCTTTCATTCTGGCCATGTTTTTTGTCTTCTCATGTTGGCAGCCTCCTTGTGTTTGTTTCTATGTATTAGAAACATCTGCTACATCTTCCAGGCATGGTAGAGTGGCCTAATGTAATAGGTGTCTTATAGGGACCGGTGGCACAGCCTCCCCTGTCACCCAAGCTGGGTACTCATGGTGTGCTCACCATGTGGGCTGTGTACATACTCTTCATTATTTGAGCTTAATTGCTGTTGGCATATTCAAGGTCAGCCACTGCTTGCGTTCTGTCCAGGGCCACCTGACATAAGCTACAAAGCGATCTGCAGATGGATGTTAATTGTACTGGGCTTGGAGATACTCAGGAGGGCCCAAGCTGTGAACCAAAGCTGGTTGTTACTAGTGCTTGGCCTGGAGACAATTAGCAAGAGATACAGATGTCTTGGTGTGGGTCTCTTGACCTCACTGAAGCCATATGATGCTTGCTTGAGAGAATTTAAGAAAGTTTGAAGCATGAGGCAAGAAAAGCCATTTATATAGAAAAGCTATTAGAAACAGCATGAGTGGGCCCAGAAGTTGGTTGGGTGTGGCCTGAGGAAATCACCAGGGTGGAGCAAACAGCATGAGACAGATTGGTAGAATCTCAGATATGATGGCTGTCTGCCAGCTCTGTGTGGGAAGGGCTCAGAAAAAGAGCAATGGCCTCTGCTAGCACTTCTGTCTGGGAGAAAGCTACATTCCAAGCTCTTGCTCTGCTGCTAGACACTTCAGCTCCTGCTCATATGTCCCTGGTGCCTTTCAATCTGCTGCCCCCAGAGATGAAGCTCAGAAGGAGTGAGTCTGAGTAAGTCCATACATGGGCCCTTTAATAGAAATTGCTTGGACTCCAGCAGTTTCTGTCTTTCACAGACTCAGTCCCCACTGGTTTTTATGGTTAGAAGTTACAGAGAGTTCTTTTCCTGACACTGGAACCATGGGCTCTGGGGTTTGGTTTGGGGCTGGGACCCTTCACTCCCAAGATATTCCTCCTGATTTTTATTGCCATGTAGGTTTGGGACCAGCCATTTCTGCACCTCTGCCCCTCCTACCAGTCTCGATGTGGTTTCTTCTTTAATTCCATAGTTGTAGGACTTCCATTCAGCTTGATTTTTGGTAGTTCGAAGTGATGGTAGTTCTATAGTTTAGTTGTAATTTTAATGTGGTTGTATGTGGAGATGAGCTGTGTTTACCTATGCAGCCATCTTAATCACATGTCCAAGCCTGACTTTTTAGGTAATACTTCACATTGATTTATTACTTCTATGTAGCTAAATTGCAAAAATTTACTTGAGTGCAATTACAGATATTAGGGGATACACAGCTATTCCGTGACTGAGGGATATAGATTCAGGACAAGTCTCTTCATCATTCAACAAATATGCACTATGGGATGCACTACAGGAACAAAGAGTTTATTCCTCTCTGGACTGTCTGCTCCCTCAAAACTCATAATTTATTTTGAGAGTCAGGCAAAGCAGGAGTTAAAATATAGTGCAGTAAATACTGTGGTTTAGGGAAACAGGTGCTTTCCTGAGTACTCATGTGGGCACTTGATCTGCTTTCAGAAGGTCAGCCTCCAGAGGATATTATGTCTGATCTGTGTTTTGAAAGATAGACAAAGGTAAGGTAAGCAAAGAAAGTGAGGGGTGCAAGGAATTCTTCAGTCTTAGGGAGAAGTTATAACCAGCACCTACTCTGTGACAAAGGTTAGGGATAATGTGGGAAGCGGAGACATGGTGTCTACCCTTTCTGTCTCCAGTGTTGAGAGTTACATTAAGCTGATTATTTATAATAATTAAATATAGCAAAAATGAGTAAAATGAACTGGTATATATTAAGAGCTTGAGCTTGGAACCTGGTTTTGGGGCTTGAATCCCAAATCACCCACTTGATAGATATGAGCTCTTGGGCATGTTACTTAACCTCATAGACATGTTAAGTGTTGAATAAGAAAGTACATGCAGAAAAGTTGAATATATATCTGACATACAGTGTTGAATAAACGTTGTCCTGCAAAGACATGCATACTCTTCCATGGGAGTATATGACAGAGTTATCTCCCCAGGAATCAGGGAAAGTGATATTCGATTGAGAACTGAGGGATATGAACAGAGATGTATATGTGGAGGCTATAAAACAAAGGAGAGATCAAGAAGGGGTTGCAAGATGAAGGAGAGTTTTTCTTGCTTTCTTTAACAGAAAAATTTTGCTATTGAGATTTCAAATTATGATCAAGAGTTAAAAATCACCAATGTTAAGAATAAAATTAATGAGCCCAATTAATAAATGTGCAACAGACCTGAATATGTTATTTCTCCAAGGAATATGTAAAAATGGCCAATAAGTACATAAACTAATGGTCAGCATTATTAGTCAACAGGGAAATGCAAATCAACCCATAATAAGATACCAATTCACATGTCCTAGTAATGATTTCAGTTGAAAAGTCAGATAATGACTATTGGTGGAGATGTGGAGAAATCAGAACAAGAACAATTGGATGGGAGTGTAAAATGGCACAGTCACTTTGGAAAATAGTTTTGCAGTTTCTCAATTGTTTAAGTAGAATCTACCATATGAACTAGCTATTCTTTTCCTGGGTATATATGATGAAGAATTTAAAAGAGGTGAACAAATAAAAACTTGTACATAGATGTTCATAGCAACACTATTTAAAACCTTTGAGGTGAAAGCAACCATGGAACCTATTAAAAGATGAAGGAAAAAACAAATTTTCCTTTATCCATATTATGGAATATTATTCAGCAATGAAAAGTAATGAAGTACTGACACGAACAATATTATGGGTGAACCTGAAAATATTATGCTAAATAAAAGAATCCAGTTACAAAAGGTCCCATCCTTTATGATTTAGTTTTTATAAAATATCTAGAGTAGACAAATCTATTATAGACACAGCAAACAACTTAGTAATTACTTAGGGCTACTGGGCTTGTTTGAAATGGTGGCCCAAAGTGGGTAATAGCTAAAGGGTATAGGTTTCTCTTTATGTTGATGTTAATGTTCTAAAGTTAACTGTGGAGGTGACTGTACATAGTTATGTCTATGCTAAAAAACACTGAATTGTACACTTAAATGGGTGAATTGTATAGTATGTGAATTATATCTCTATAAATCTTGTTTCTTTAATAAATAGTTGAATTAGATTTAGCCAAATGGTGTTTACTCTTGAAAAGAAAAAAAAACAAAACTTCAATAGCAATATTTAAACTCTGTCAAATCTATTTCTTTTACATGCAGTTTAGTATGAAGTCCTAGGCCAGAGATTTTCAATATATCACATATAAAAATAAAAGTAAAGCAAAATATAAGTTATTCTATACATATTGTTGCTAGAGTATACACTGATATTTCTATAGGGCTTTTCAAAAAAATAAAAATTAAAGTCAAATTATTAACCTCAAATTTTTTTTTGAAATTATGCTAAAATATTCTAGACTTAGACTATTAAATGATGCTATCACTTATCATTTTAATTCTTGTTGTAAAACCATTAGAATACATTGCATTCAGATAGTTTATATTCCTTGATAACATATAAAATTTCATAATCCTGGCATCTATTTAACCTCCTTTCTTCTTTAAATTTGTAGTAATCACTAATCTACCCGTCACCTTGGTAAATATTATTGTTGTTTCTCATCTCCATTTTCCAAAGAAACATAACTCACTCTGTTATATATATATATATCTTTTGAAATTATCCCATATGTCAAAATATATTTAACAGGCTTCTTGAATATTAATGTAACAGTCAAATTATTGTCTTTGAAAAAGTGTATTGCACACTAACACATATTTAATTACTGCATAGCTACAGTATTCACATTTAACATGGCTATTACTAAGCTTATATACTTTGAAATACATAATAAACATTGTTATTTCTTAGGAAAAATTCTGTTCTTAAATTAAAAAATATATATAACAAATTGAATAAATATAACTTATAGTATGTTTAACACTGAAACCAGAAACTAATGCTGCATGATATGTTATGCCTCAATTTCAGCTCACTTTATTTAAAATAGCAACAACCATAATAGAAAAGCTACATATCACAAATTCAAGTCTAATAACTGAGATGCTATGCAGACCTGCTCATGGGGGAAATGACCCAAGAATGCTCTGGACCTTTTATATGAAAAGGCAAGAATAATTCAGTCAATCATCAGAGATCTTCATTTACAAGATATCTTCCTAAAGACAGATTTTATAGGGCAGATTTTAGAGTTCTCAGCCTGAAGAACATTTCAGAGTTGCAAAGAAAACCAGCAGTAAAATAGTGGAACTATAGTGGCAATTTAAAATGATAAACTATCTATGGATGACAAAACATATTCATTTTCAATATATATATGGCCAAGGGTGTTTTCTAAAAATCTAACAGTAGGCGGCATTTCCAGTCAGAAAAAAAATATGAAAATCAAAGTAAAACCAAAGTATATTTAGGCTCAAATATATCAGAATGCACCCTTCTGCTAGAATTAGTCAGATAATCAAAGTATGAAAACATGATAATAGAAAGATAATGTAAAGAAAACTAAATTATGAAAAATGATACCGAGCAAACTAATAAAAATCTGCTAACATAAAGGAGGTGGGCCGACACATGTTTTTAGATAAATGACCTCTATGGCATCCAGAAAGAAAAACATTTTTTCTGTACTAAATTCTTAGAAAGTTTTGTCACTTTTGATCTTATTAGAGAGTCTAACAATATGTATTTTGTTCAAATTGGCCGCAATGCCAGCATGGGCCTTAACCAGCAATGACCACTAAATAATCTCTGCATCTATAATCACCTCTATGTATAATCGAAGGGTTTTGTTTGCCTTCCCCTCAGATCCAGGGAGGAGCCTATTACTGACACCTACCTTAGAAGAGAAAGAAAGGAGGAACATTTCACACATGAGATAAGGAGTAGATGAAAGATTTATTCCAAGAAATTTTGAGCATAAGTGTGTACCAACCATTGTACAAAGAGCTGGGTGGAGCTGGAGGTGAAGTTCAGATCACAGTCCTCTGCAGGAGACAGGCTTGAAACAACTAACAATTATACAATGGTAGATTGTACTGAATGCTTTAAAGGGAAAATACAGGTTTCTGAATGTTATGGGTTGCATTGTGTTCCCTTCAAAAGATGAAGAAGTCCTATCCTCCCAGTACCTTAAGTGTAACCTTACTTGGAAATAGGATTTTTGAACATGTAGTCAACTTAAGATGAAACCATTAAGGAAGACGCTAATCCAATATGACTGGTTTCCTGGCAAGAACAGAACACCTGCAGAAGCTAATTTGTATGGAGGGAAGAAGTGAAAAGACACATGGAGAATGCTGTGTGATGATAGCTGAGGAGATAAAAGTGATGAATCTATAAGACAAGCAATGCCAAGAATTTTCTGTAATACTGGAAGCAAAGAGAGAGGCAAGGAACAGAGTTTCCCCTGGAGTCTTCAGAGAGAATATGGCCCTGTGGACATCAAGATTTCCGACTTTTACCCTCCAGAACTGAGAGAATAGATTATTGCTGTTTTACATAACCCAGTTGGTGGTACTTTGTCACAGCAGCACCATTAAACAAATACACTATGAAAGAGTATAGCAGGGATGCCTGAGCTTAGCTCAGGAGATAGGGAGGAGGTCAGGAAAGAGTTTCCTGAAAGAGTGAAGGTAGAGTTTGAGATCTGAAGGCTGAGTAAGGTCAACGAATAGAGTGAGGTATAAATAAGATATATTTCTAGGCAGGAGCCAGCATGGTGTGAAGGCCGGAGGAAGCAAGATGTCTGATGCGTTCCACCTGGAAGGAGGTGGTGGGGATGAAGCCTGGAGACAATGGAGTCATCATGGGTAATGAGGTAGGAAGGGCACAATCGATCATAAGGCTGGATAGACAGAGAAAGAAACCCATTGGGGCACACATCTAAGTAGGGGAAAGATTCAACACACAACTCTCTCCTCCTGTGATTTTTAACACCCTGAAATACATCATAGGGACACAGAAATATCCCTAATAACTAGTTTGCCTCTGATAGTATGGTTTCTTCCCAATAGCAAACATCTTTCTAGAAAAAATGATGTTGCATTTTTCAGGCAAATGAAAACAAGAGCTTCCTTGACATTGAGGTGTTCATGAACCTGAGAATATCTTTGAGTTTTCTCCAGAGACTCCACAGATAGTTGGAAGCTGCTGGGGTTTCCTTCTTCCTGAGAAGTTACAGCCAACAACTCAGTATTACTTGTAAAATCCCACCTGGCCTCTGGTGTCCTGGGGCCACTGTGTCTGAGAAGGCCATTGTGATTTATCCATTCAATTGCTGCTCTGCAGGCAGGCCTATGTAAAGAGTGAAAGTGCCACTTGAACGTAGTGCTCTTAACAGATATCTACTGTGTTTGTCCACAAGGCAAAAGGACATACCATGCTACGGTTTTTCAGTCTTTCCTGTCACAGGTTTGCCCAGAAAATCTCTTACATGTTTCTTCTTAATTGACCTCATAGGTGATGAGTGTCCAGAGTATAATGGCCTGAATTATTTCATTTCAAACCAGAATCAGCTCTCCTAAATACTGCATTCATTTGTAGATTCATGTTCTATATTGATCTTTTTATTTGCACTTCCAGGAGGCAAAAGAGCGCTAGCTGCAACCTCAAGCACTACAAATACAAATCAATATTTCAGTATGAGGCAAGTTTAATTACTTTGTTGTTGTTTCTCTCTGTCTCTTTCTCTTGGAAAGCTTTCTGCAAGCTAGCCATCTAGCCTCCTTATGCCTAAAAACTCTGAAAACTAATATTGAATTTAAAAAATAGGTAAAATATCGTTGATATGTAAATGACAATATATTTTAGTAAAGAATAAAAATGTCAAATATATTAATATTACTATAAATATAGAAATATGATAGATGTATCAAAGATAAATGTATAATATATAATATTTATCTATATAAAAAGGCAGAATTTATTTATAAAAATTGTGTATGTATTCTTACACATTTAAACTTCAGTCACCTTCAAAGTACTCTCCCTCTGCTGCAATACACGTATCAAATTTTTTTTTCACAGCTCAAAACAATTTTCTGAACTTATAGATTTTGATGCCTTTTAGTGCTTCTATTGTTTTTTTATTTCACCTCTTCCACATCAGCAAAACATTTCCTTTTGAGGACTTTTTTTCATCTTGGGAAACAAAAAACTTCACTTGGGGCGAGATCGGGTAAATATGGAGGGTGGGGCACCAGGGTCAAGCCATCTGGTCAAAACTGCCTAACGTTCAGCGTGGTGTGGGCAGGCGCAGATGCACTGGTAAATTGCCCATTATGAAATGAACAAATGTGTTCAAAGACTCTTCCAAAAAATTCACTGAAGTAAAATGAAGCCTCTCAGAACAATGCCAGCTGGTACACTGATACAAATGGCTTCCTAGAACACTCAGTTAATGCAGGAAGGCTGTACTACAAGGGGCCCCCCATAGTTATATATTTATATCTATCTATATTGCTTTATGTACCTTAGTAGCACTTTTTGCAACACTCAGTGTAATTGAATGCTTAATATTATATTTGCCATGTAATTGTATAAGGAGAAAGTATGTTTAGAATAATTTATTGTATGGGAAAGAAACATGGTGAAAGTATTGACATAAAAACATTAGAGTCTGAATTTTCTAAGTCCAACTCCAATATTGGCTGTGTGACAGTTACCAAATCACCTAATTTTTCTTATCGTCTTCAGTTCCGCATTTGCAAGTAAGGATAATAATACCTGCCTCATAGTTGTTAAGAAAATTAAATGATATAGAGCTTTTTGATATTTATAGAATTCTTTGCTCATTGCTAGACATTTGGAGATAGTGCAATAAACCATAGTTATTAATAATAATCATAATTTATCAACAGAATTACATTTTAAATTATACTTTGATGGCATCAGGAAAGTAACTCATATGTATAATAATATGGCTTTTAACATTTATGTGACTTGGAAGATAAAGGTGGTGAAGGAGTTGTGTTTTCCCTAAAGAGTACTGAAATCCAGAAAAGTTCAATCCTGTTATGGAATCCCAGATCCTTCCATTTTACAATATTTTCTAGAATAACAAATTCAATTATTTTGGAATTTAAGGTTGTCTGTAGTAAAAACTATCCATAAGTTACCAAATTAATTCCTTAACAGTTGTTGAATAACAACATAGTTAACAATTATCACACATTTACAATTTGCCAGGTACTATGCAAAGTACTTTACATAGATTCACTTAATAAAATATCACTAAATATCTATAAGGTAACAACTATCATTATCCCCAGTTTACAGACAAGGTCGCTCAGGTATGACTTGCCAGTGTGACACAAGTAGCAAATGGCAGAACCAGGTTTAAAGTAAGGCCAGTGGCTCCAGAGCCTATGTTCCTGATCCATACTGTCACCTTCTATAGATCATTCTAACTGTTTAATACTGGGACCCATATAAGAGCAATTTCATCTAGAGCTAACACAGATTTTAACAAAGTGTTAAGTGCACATTTATATTAAATTGCAATGTATTGATCTAGCCTAAAATCCATGAGACCATTAGTAAAACAAAAAAATATTTTAAAAATCTAGATAGAAGAGCTGTATCTGAAAAACCACCTGCACTAAGACAAGTGATTTTAGAATAGAAAAAGTTCTACTAAGAAAGAAGAAATAGTAGATGACCCATCATGACTATTATTAGTGCTGTCTAGAAATCCATCTCAATGGCTGACATAATGCTTACTCTTCCTCTACCATCCACACTCTCTGAGAGGTGTCTTCTTTGTTTGTTTTTTTTAAGATTTTATTTATTTATTATTAGAGAAAGGGGAAGGGAGGGAGAAAGAAAAGGAAAGAAACATCAATGTGTGGTTGTCTCTCGTGCACCCCCAACTGAGAACCTGGCCCACAGCCCATGCATGTGCCCTGACTGAGAATCGAACCGGTGACCCTTTGGTTCACAGGCTTGCACTGAATCCACTGAGCCACACCAACCAGGGTGAGGTGTCTTTTAACTCCCTTCCTGACTTCTCTCTACCCCTTCCGTGTTCCTGATTTTGTTCCATAAGACAATAGCTCTGCTGCTAAGTGGGCTGTGGTATCACTACCGATGCTTATGAGATTCAATAAAAGCCTAGTTATTTAATTAAATTAATGCACTGGGCAAATTGTGAATGAACAAATTAATTCATATCAGGAAAACATACGGATGATTTGACAGAGTCTCACCCTTGCAGGTAGAATCTAGTGATTTTTAAAGCCCACTAAGACAACCATGAAACTATAAATATAAATTGGGCTCCTTTGTGCTTATTACTTTCTGGTAAACAGAGGGTATGCAGAACATCTCTTACAGGTAGCACAGAACACTCCCAACTTCAGTCTTTCTAAATTTCAGCCCTTCACTGCTATAGAACATTCAAGGAACTATAGCATGTATATCTGTATTGACTCTGGTTATCCTATAAAAGGAAAGAACATATAAAAACGATGCATACTTATGTTATAGTTTTGCATTAAGTAGTTCAAGTTTTCAGATTGTACTTTAATCTTAGGTTATTTAGAATGTTTATAGAGTTATATCACATTTTTTATGGATTTAAAATGCATACTTTGCCAGTCATTTACTTCCATTATACAGGGATCAACAGAAGTAAGGCCTGGTTGAGTGTGGCTGGAAGGATAATAATAAGGGTGTAATAATTCATAGTTTTAATTTGAACATTTCACCTAAAATGTCATATGGTGGGCTTGAGTGTGATATTGTTATGTTACAGAATTACATGGTTATGATTTTGTAATAAAAAGGGGTGTTATTTATGCTAGACCCTGTAAAATATCAAAATATGGTTCACATTAATATTAAATAGATCTTAAAGGATATAACTCATTAAATCAAAAACTTTGAATGGTTCTCTAGTAAATCAATAAATAAAAACTGAATATTCAGTGGTCCTCACTTAACTGTAGAATGTTGAGTTTCAGTTCTCATAAATACAAACAGATGGATCTTCAACAACACCAATATTTAGTAAATAAGAAGCAACACAGGCAGAGTAAAAGGACAAAAATGGTTCTGAGAGAAAACTCTACCCAATGTTTAAAGATAAGATGTGTTTCCTGACCTATAAACGCTAAGAATTCATTACCGAATCTTTGTATAAAACTGTCTTAATAACATGTAAAAAAATCTTATGTTATAAAGCACTTCATTTTTCAAGTAAATAACAGTTTTGTTAGCGTGCCTTGGGCAATCACCAATAGTCATATCTGTGACATGTCCACAGCTCATCGACCCTACGTGTGGCCCACTATTCCTGATGGCTGACACGTTGGGAGTTGCACTGTACTGAGAATATACCTACATTTTAAAGATAATATTTATACAGTATTTATCATATTCCAGGAATCATAAGAGACCATTTACATGCAAAATATTTGAGATAGCCTTACAATTGCTTCTGAATTTAACCTTATGGTTTACTACAGGTTATTCTTATTTGAAATTTATCTACAAATCTTGATAATTTTCTGTTCTTCAGGTCCAAGCTGAATTGTCATCATGAAAAATAACTGTAAGTAATTGGGGGAAGCTTGTTTAAATTAGAAAAAAAAGGTAGCCTTCATAGAATAATTTTAGAAAAAACTAGTTTTACTCCCTGCAGCTTATAAGGTTATATAAATATTAGTAGCTAGCAAAATATATTATCAAGTCCAAGCTGAATTGTCATCAGTAAAACCTCAGTTATCAAAATGTTCAGTGATTTCTTTGTCATTTAATTAATGAGTGAGTTATTTAAGTTTCATTAATTTATACATAACTTATTGATATAACTAGAGGGAATAATGAGTAACTCACCAAAGTTATGCTAAAGAACAGCACTTTTGGGCTCTACTTTAAGTATAAGGAAGCATAACTGAGGGTCTCACAGCATTGAAGAGTCAACATGCTTCCTGCGTCCCGGCTGTTACTCAAGTTCATGCAGCTGTGCACGCTGCTGGGCGATGTGGAAAGCACCTGCAACCAGCTAAGGTCTTCTGATGTATGGTAGAGGGTCTGAGTCAAATTCAGAGCCTTAACAAAGCATGTTGTGTCAGAAGGTACAGCTAGTGGAGCCCAGGCTTCTCTTTGCAAGTAGTTTGTTTTCAGCTTTTTGCAGATTGAGAGGACAGAATTATGTGTGCTTTTCTGTCCAGTTCCATGATTTGGACCAAAGGTCCAGGAGGGAAGGCTAAAAATACCATTTTGGGGGTAGATTTTGTGAGTCTTGAGTCAGGCGGTTTGTTGCTTCAAAGAGGTGGTGAAGAAAGCCACCGCAGAGCTGAGCATTCCTGTACTGAAGGCCTAGGGATTTCAGCCAAGGGAGGACTGAGAGAAGGCAGTGCAATTAGTCAACAAGAATCTTTGCAGGCTGGGGACCCAGGGAGGCCTGGCTCTTGGCAAAGATGACACTTCCTCATACAGTGCCTTGATGGCAATGGTATTCAGGCCCAGGGACTCTTTGAGGGAGCAGAAGCTGAGATGTGAAAGCCTGTAAGGACTTGTCAAATAGGCCATGGTCCCATCAAATATATTACTTACACACGTTCTCACTTCAGAGTTTGAAATGCACTCTTGTTTTCTAATAGCCTCTGGTAGAGGCTCACCGTTCACATTATTCATAATTGCTGCCCTCAGTTTTGAATCGCCTGTTTACTTCTCCTCCAGCTGCCTCTGAGGCATAATGATAAATGTTGCCATTCCTTTAGTGGAAGGAAGGTCCTCCCCTCTACAAAATGCACAATCCGGCTGGCTTGCAAGGATGGAACATTGGCATGCTGGCTGAGGACTGTGGAGAATGCCTAGGAAGGGAGGAACTAACTGAAGGTTGGAGAAATGCCAAGGAGCTCCCTAACTCTGCAGTGAGTTCTGCAAGTACTGAGGCCAGGCAACAGCACAGAAAAGCCTGCAAGCCCAAACTACCCAGGGAGGCTGCCACTGAAAGATGTTTGCTTTCTCCTAAATATTCCAGGTAAAAAAAGCAACGACAAAAACAGGTTGCATTGTAAAACAATCACTCTCATTTGAGTGATTATTGCAACTTTCTAATTGTACCAGTTGGCAGCAACCAAAATAATCCAATCGATCATTTAGCAGCCTGTTTAATTATATTGTGGTTCACAATCCTTAGACATTAGAATAGGGCTCTGCAACAGGATAAAACAAATTTCTTCATGCAAATTATTCTTCCAAGCTCTTTTTTGTGAGAGGATAGAATGTTTGATTGTAGTAAAACAAATTTGGGTAGCTCCCTAGAAACTCAAATTCACTTTGAAGAACAATGATTAACTCTTCTCTGCTTATTCAAATTGCCTTATTGTTTTTTAGTACATCATTTATCAGGTATTCTCCCTAAGAATCATGAAAAATAACTGTAAATAATCGGGGGAAGCTTGTTTAAATTAGAAAAAAAAGGTAGCCTTCATAGAATAATTTTAGAAAAAATTAGTTTTACTCCCTGCAGCTTATAAGGTTATATAAATATTAGTAGCTAGCAAAATATATTATCAAGTACAATAGATATGATCTCTTTGTTTTATTGTGCAAAACCATGTAATATGATATCTAACTTCTTAACAAATTTTTAAATGCACACAAGTTTTGCTAACTATGCGAACAATGTTTTACAGCAGATCTATAGAACTTAATCATCCTGCGTAATTGACACTTTGCACCCATTGAACCGCAACTCCCCATACCCCCAGTCCCCGCAACCATGGCAACCACCATTCTACTTTCTGCTTCAATGAGTGTGGCCATTTTAGATAACTCATATAAAAGGAGAGATCACACAGTATTTGTCCTCTTATGACTGCTTATTTACCTTCAGATATTATCCTCAAAGATATGGTGAGATTTTCTTCTTTTTTAAAGGTGAATGGTATCGTATTGTATGTATACACCAACTTTCTTTATCCATTCATCTGTCAATGGACACTAAGGTTGTTTACATAGTTTGGTGGCTATTGTGAATAATGCTGCAATGAGTATGGGAGTGCAGATAGCTCTATGGTCCTGATTTCAATTCCTATGAATATATACCTGGAAATTGGATTTCTGGATCATTTGGTAGTTCTAGTTTTAATATTTTGAGGAATTTCTATATTGTTTTCCATTGTGGCTATGCTGCTTTACATTTCTACCAATAGTGATGCAGGTCTCTTAATGGCTGGGGAAAAATTATGTATGTTGAGAATAATGTAAACAAATGCTTTAATGTTACTTAAATAATTTAGTTCAGGAATATTTAAAAATAATTTTTTATACAAACTATTTTGAATATTCTCAAACCCTAAATCAATAAACTTTTTTTAAAGATTAATCTGAGTGTAATATATCTTCAAAAAAAGTAGGATACATTCTTCTCCTGAAGGTTATTCTGGTTTTATATATAAGCTAAATTTATTTTAGCTGAAGAGAATTCACCAAAATCCTTATACATATAATTTTGGTGGGAGACATACCAATTTATTTTTAAAAAGAGAGGAGCAGGAGAAACAGGGGAAGAGAAAGAAAGAGTAAAAGATTATACTGACCACAGATGCGGGACTGGTAATAATTATGTTTGCTTTTCTTCCAAAATGTACCAATAAATTTTTTTTTCTGCATATATGTAGAAAAGTCTTAGAAGTATCTGGATTAAAAGTTTTTCTCATTTTTTATTTTAACATTAAAACTCTAGAGGCCTTATAGTACTATACGTAATCCATATACTTTATTCTTCAACAGTTCCTTCAGATTAGGTTCAGTTTATTTGTAATATTTAATAAAAGAAAATAGAGGAGATGGAAGAAGAGTGGGGGAGGGGTAGAAGAAAGAGGAGGAGGGAGAAGAGGAGGAGCAATTAGGATTATTGTGCTAACACACAGTGGGGAAGCACATACATTCAATACTACACTATTTGCATGATGCAGATTTCCAGCCTTTGACATGACATATGTGTTGGGTTATGGTTTAGGGAATAGCAGTTTACCTTCCCAAAACAGAGAAATGGTTTAATTCAATTTTTAAATATTGCAAAAGAAGTAATATCTGTTCTCCAATCTTTTTTATGTCCAGAGGTTTACTTCTTAGCAAGAATATTCTTTTCTTTTGTTTTCTAAAGAACAGCCATACATTCATTTATTTGTTCATTCTTTCACTTAAATTGAGTGCTGACCATGCCTTCAAATTCTTCTAAACAGTGGCTATGGCTGAACAAACAACAAACACATGAGGAAACACAGTCTGTGCAGACTTCTTATTTAACTCCTCTAGAGACATGCTGGAGGGTATAGGAATAAGTTCACATAGTCAAATCAAATTTGGGATAAGACAGATATGAGAGAAGAACATGTGAGGGAAAGTATATCAAAGATTTCCATGGAACTGATAGAAGGAGAACCTGCTCTTTGCCAGTTATATCGTATCCTAACAAGCCCACTTTAGGTGTACAACAAATAATCACCCAACTAACATCTCCCCGCTTCAAGCTTAACTAGGAATATTTTCATTTCCTTTAACCCTGTGACCTTTTAATGTCTTTTTAGACAAAGGACTTTTGTAGGTTGTTCATGTTCATTTTACTTAAATTTTTATTTGACACATTTGATTACTTTTAATCGTACAGTATTGTTTACTTATTTTACCAATTTATTAAAAGTAAACTATTTTTTCAATAACAAAGAGAACTTAGTGAAATTGGTCTAGTTAGCCATATAGTCTTCCTACAAAATGTGCTCGTGGATGATGCCCCTTTTTGCAATGGGTAAAACCCAAAAGGTCATGCTGGTGTGCTCTGACTGAGGGACTGCTAGCCTTGTTCAAATGGGCCCTTTGGCCTAAACATCAACCATTGGTAGAGATTAATCATTTCACAACCAAGTTCAATAGAACTGGAAAATTTAAGGGTTTGCCCAGAGGTATACTTACCACTAACTTGAGGCTAATTCCAAGAGACATAGAGGTTATCACTACAATCAACAGTTACATAAATCTTTCCTTCTGAACATGAAGGAAATTTACTTGGAGTTGGGGTTATTTACAATAGAGTCAGCAGGACTGGGGCACTTCAAACAAACTAAAAAATAGATGGGCTTTGACACCATGATTCTCTTCATTCTTCACTAATCGTCGTCATCGTCATCATCATCGCCATCATCATCAACATCATGCACTAAATTGTCGGCCATGTCTTTTTATCTGGCTCATTTTCTCTAGATTTGATTTCCTATATCTTCCATGAATAATAGTGAATAATGCACATAAAGGATTAATACAGCTCTGAACATATCATGAATCCTCAATGTTTGTTCTTTATTAGCAGTTGAAATATTAGCGTTATTATCTATAGACCCTGAGGTTTTCTGTGGCTTAAAACATAAAATATTCAATCATCTTTGGTCTGATTTTCTTATAACTCTTTTCTATAGATTGTGAACTATATAAGTTGGTTGCTTTAAGCAGAGCTCTAACTTTTAAAGCCATACAAATGGGTTTTGGCTGATTACAGCAGACAAGAAATGTTTTGAAATTGCCTAAAAGCCTTGAGAAACAGAATTGGGAAATTGGATGCAATATGGCCTAAATCACTTTTAAATAGTGCCTAAAAACATGGCAGAACTAACAGGACACTCCTGCCAAAATAAGGGACTAGATACTTTATGCTGCCTCCCCTAAACAATAGGGACATTGTTGGCTCTGAAGTCATGGTTGCCCTGGAAAATAGATGATGGTTATTCTTCCTTTAATTACTTTGGTTTCAAAAAAACACAGGCTTTTTTGAGATGTGGGATGAGATAGAAGAAAACATATTTTGTAGAATGAACAAGTGGGCAAATAAAATTTAGATATTTTCCATAAGACACAACATATTTGGTTCCAAAATTCCATTTCAATGTTTTTTACCATACCACACTTTGTGAGAAAATGCAAATAAAAAAACAAACAAATGAAACACCTACATTTGATGAATAGAAAAGTCTTCACAATGACTCTAATTTTTTTATTTAAAAAATAAATTTTATCAAAAGTACCTGTTGTCAATATTGTATCTGAGGGTTCATGTTTTTGTGGGATGTGTCTTTGTCACAGAGGTCATTCATACTGAAAAGGTGCTGACATTCAAAAGGACTGTACAGATCAAACAGAATCCATATCCAAACCATAGCCTCACGGATACATTTAGGTCACTGGACCAATAACTCTGTAAGCCTCCCCTAAGAATCTTCTAAGAAAAAAGTTATTCAAATTTGATGAGAAAAGGAGAAATAAATTGCTCTCAAATAATGTAGAAAATTAGCAGTGAATCTGTGAATAAAACTTAGGTCTCTTCTTTCTTAGTTGATTATTCAAATATGCTAAATGTATCTCTAAATATAGTGTTATAAATATCTTGAAAAAATACAAGTATGACCACATAAACAAAATACTAAGAACAATTGTGGTTGTTTATGCTTATTTTCACAGTAAGAGTATAACTAAGTCATTCTATACTCTTGCCATTGGTTTAAAGTATGGTTTGTACCAGAACTTGGTTTAGAAAGGTGGAAGTGGTGGAAGATAACCCATATATGAGACATCCCATGGGGAGAAAACTGCAAAAGCAAATGCAGACAAGCAGGGAGGCTAAATTGCATTCACAGAACAGTCTGTGTTGTTGAAGAAAGGATAGTACAAAACACTTTGGTGAGTGACCCCTGAAACCTGCATTGTATGAGTGGAACTAGACAGAGAAAACTGTCTAGGTAGAAAATAATTCTTTGATTGCTTAAGAATTTTGCTTCATAAAAACAAAACAGCTGAAGAAAGCTGAAAAAGATATAAAAAGTACAATAAAATGTAAGAATAATTGAAGAAACAGTGGAAACAGGAAATTATGTACAAGAGAAGTCCGATGAAATCAAGAGAAAAGTAAATATCTGACAATACATTATTTGTTTTTACTTGAGCTTCCTAGATCCAAAATAAGAAAGAAAACTTTATCAGACTTGGGAATCACAGTGTCTATAGAGGTGAAACACACTGTTCATGTACATTATTAAGTTCTTCAGGGGAGGAATAGCTACTTATCAAGATGGAGACTTCTCATAGGGAATATAAAGGTTATACGTAGAACTATATATTCAGCGTTAGACCTATGCAAAAAAAAAAAAGAGAACAAAATCTATAGATCTGCTGGTTGTATTCTTCATCAATATTCACTAATGATAACATTTTTAATTAAAAGTTAATGTTTTATAAATGTTTTATAAAAGGGAAATAATACTTTGAAATAGACCAATATTAGTGAGGGAAAAGGAGAGACACTGCAGAGATGGAATCAATGGTGATGTATTTGAAATTAGCTGAGGAAGGCTTGAAGTGAGGTTATTCCAAGGCTTCCCCCTGTAACAATGAACAATGAGATCCAATTAAGCAAGGTAAGGAACACCAGGGAAATGACCTCATTACTTGGGATTGTGGCAAGTAGAGGATGTAGGAAACCAGTTGGTTTGGACATGATTAGTCTGAGAAACCAATAGGATATGCAAGCAGTGTTAACCCAATCTCGTCTTCTGAAACATGCTTTTGAAATTGGCAAAGGAATGTGCTGAAAAACATAAAATCAAGAACTCTAGCTAGGAAAGAAGAGAAGGGGTTTATTGCATGTAGACAGGGTAGAAGTGGAGGTGTACGAGAGAGAGGTTTGGCGATCTGGAAAAAGGAAAAAGAAACCTCTGAAGAGAACTAATACTCATGGATTTATCTGAATATTTTATTTAATGGACACTGCAAATAAAAAAGCAGAATAGAAACTGACATGACACTGTATTACTTGGAAAAGCTTTCGCTACAAGATTAAATACATTTTATTTCGGTACATTTTTAATGTTTAATTTAGTCTTTAAATGTATTTTTAAATATGGTACTAGATAGGGTTAGAATTTATGTTATTTTAAATGAAGAGGAATTTTCAAAACTCTGTGATTGTTAGTGCAGTCTTTCTGGTCATGTCTTCATAATATAGTAAATTCACATAGTACAGTGCATACACACAGGTGCCTGTAATCTGTGCTCTCCAAGATCTGCTGTTGCTCATCCAACACCAGTCATTTTTAAAAAGTTAATATTTTTACATTTGCTAAGGCACAAAAGCAACTTTGTTCAAAATACAGTTTGAAAGCCTTCACTGAAAACATTATGGATACAGGATAAACTCCCCATTATGGTGAAAGAATACAGTTAATTATTTGTTCTCAATATACCTTTTTTGAGCCTTATTTTCTAACACCACCCACCACTAAACCCACATTCTGAGAACAGCATTTTATTTTTAAAATTTTTTATTAAGTTCATTATTTTGTGTCATTACATGTGTACCAGTTTTTCTGAACCATTTGAGAATATACACACACACACACACAAACACACACACACTCCATATGTGTGTGTGTATCTTTTACCCTTAATACTCATTTATGTTTTTCCCTAAGAACAAATATCTTCTCATAGGTATTAGCAACACAGCTGTTGAAGTTACTAAATATAATATAAATACCATAGTTTCAGCTAATATACATTCCATATTGCAATTCTGACAAACCCAGTGATGTCCCAATGATGTCCTTTATAACATTTCCTTGTTCTGATAAATAATTCAGTCTAGAATTACATACTATATTTAGGTACCATGTTTCTTATGTCTCCTTTTAATATGTAAAATTTACTTTACTTTACTTAGTCTTTCATGATATTGACATTTTGAAGGCCAAAGGCAAGTTGTTTTATAGAATGTTTCTTTGATATATCACCACCAGAATAATATATAACTGATTCTCAGGGTATCAAATTTGAAGGTACTCTGTGTCAGTCTACTGTCATTGGCAATGTTAAGCTTAAAGTCTCAGTCAAAAAGTTTTATATTATTTCCACCGCAACTACCACTTTTTCCTCTAAATAATAAGTGATCTACAGGGAGAAACTTCGAGAACATATAAATAAATACTAATTGTCATAGTTTTAGTTTGTGAATACCTACCTATATATATATTTTTAAGATTACCATCTTTTTTGTACAAAATTTTCACCAGTCCCAGAACACAGCTAATTTCTTTCTCTTCAGTGGGCCCAGCAAAGCCTGTGCATGACCCTACTGTAGTATGCACCATAAGTATGTGCTCAGGTAGTAGTTGTCACCTCCTTCCATTGACATTTCAAAAGCAGGGGCAGCATATTACCAGCACTTATTTCTCATCTTGTGAATTACTTACACTATTATTAAGGAAATAATACTCATTGAAAGAAATCCTCCAAGGTCTGCCATTTAACATGAACAACACAAGATGCAAAAGGGAGCCCATTTTGCAATTCCTTGAATTTAAACAAATTTAATAAAGTCTAACAACTACTGCCTAATAGACCACCAGGAAATAAAAAGAGATATTTTGTTATTTTGACTTTGCCTCGAGGTCTTGTAAATAAAATTTTATCTTTTACTTCAAGACCCACTGCACTGTATGGCTGGGACACATGTATATACTTTCTCAGAATGGTATGAAACCTACAAAATTAGCATAATTTGACATAGATTTAACCTTCCATGTCATTCTGCAATGCATGCTATTTTGAATGAGTCTTATGTTAGCATCTGTGCAGTTTTATTTCCAAGAGAAATGACAGTCACAGGCGTATGTGTAATTTGTGTATCTATCCCTATCTGCCACTCAATTTCTGGCTACATGACTGTTTCAGAAGACAGGCTACTATAAACTTGAAGCTACTGTATTCCACAGATTCCACCCCTGCTGTGCCTCTTCTGCTTTGTATGCGACCCACAGCGCTCCAGCACTGTGCTTTGTGAAGATATTGGAGATAAATACAAAAGTTTCCATTTTATTTTGTTCTGAAAAAATTAGTTAAAGGCTAGGAATCCAGTGGATCTTTAAATTCATAATTTCCTTTAAGTATCTGCCTACAGACATGAAGCTCAGAATCTTAATGCCATTTGTTTCCAAGATCATAAGAACTCCTAGAGACGTTTTTGACCATCCATGGTGTGCCAGGCTGAAGGAGGCTACAAGGACAAGCTAAATTGATCCCTGCCTGAAGGAGGACTGTGCAATAATCTAACAAACCAGGAGCGGGTTCTATGAGTTCTTTTTTCATTTTAAAAAAAGTTTTACCTCCCAGCCAACAAAAGCTCTCCTGGTTTCGGTGCTTAGTTTCCTTTCAGTTCCACCTCAGAACTCCCAATGCAGACTTCTGAAATATTGCAGCTGGCTGTACTGAGAACTAAGACAGGCTGGCATTCTGAACTCAAAGTTTGGAAGTTTTCTTCAACAAATAGGTTAATTTGAGTGAAAATGTGTTTAATGGGTTTTAACAAGTGTTTATTTAAATCTGATTAAAATATTAACTGAACAAAAGGTTAGTTTAAGGCACATTACTTGGGATGTGAGAAGTGAAAACACCAAATGCAGCATACTCTTTGCCTTAAGATGACCAGTAGATTGAGGAAGATGACAACTTTATGTGAACTGCAACTGCTGATTAAAATCACAAGCCCCTAACTCAAAAATCAGCCCTCTCAAATCTGTAGACTTAAGGACAGCCCAGAGAGCACTGATCACTTTTGACAAAGACAATCAGTTGTGTAGACGCTTATTCCTGAAAGAGCAGGTCAAGGACCATCAAAATCATTCAAGAGCTGATTAGAAAAGCAGCATCTCAGGACCAGCGCAGAACTGGGAATCAGAATCTGCATTTCAACATGTTTCTCGGGTGACTTGGATGCACGTTAATATTTGAGAAGCACGGTCTAGCAATGTTATTCCTTTATTTACATTTAAAATGGTGACGTTAATTTGCAAAGTTGACTTCATGTGAGGAGACTGCACTTTACACTACAATGTATAATTTATTTATTCCTATAAAACTCTAGTGTCCCTTAGCTCTGACCCTTTGCAGAAAGTCTTTGAAGACAATGCAGCTGAATAGCCCTGTGCAGTTGCAAGGGAATCAAAAGAAAACATTACCATTCTGGTCACAGGCAGCAGCACCAGCTGTTACGTAATTTTGTTACAAAGCTATTTCCTGCTACTGGAGGGTTTGAAATAACATTTACTTGTATAATTTTAATTCTATTTAGTTTATCCATCCGGGGCCAAATAAAAAGCATAAATTAATCCACTATGAATATGTCAGGCAGATAACCATTTTAAAATACGAGAGAATTAAATGTTATTTACAAATACTTGATAACCTTATCAAAATACCTTTCCAACAATCTCTAAACATCTACTGTATGTCTTCTGTTTTACCCATTATTGTTCACTAAAATAGTATTTTCCAAACTTTCCCATTCTTAGCATGCTTTGGATTTTATGGGATATGCTGGGAAAGAAGGCCAGGAAAGAAAGAACTATTGAAAGAATGGAGATAATGCCCAACCCTAAAGGAGGTGGGGTGATGAAGCCTCTATTTCTGCACCTCAAAGGCTTATCTCTCAATTTTAAATATGCAGCTAATCAATTCTAAGTCCTTGTTAGCTCTAACATCCAATGATTCTAAATTTATTTTTTCTTTTATGTCAAAGGTTTTAAAAACATATAACATAAAGCAGCTGTGAAAGTATAAATATGTGTGGGAGGGAGCAAGGGGTGGGGAAAGGGAGAGAGAGATTTATCAAAAAATCTTACTTCCTCAAATAGTGAATCTTCATGAAAGAGGAGCTGTTGTCAGTCACCCTTCCAGGTCCCTCTCTGCCTTCTGACCAAACATGCCCTGGAGTAAACATTAAAATATGTCCTTTCAATAGTGAGGTTGATCTGTGTGGCTGGAACGTTCTGAGTTCAACTGGTTGCTCCTCCTCATCCCTAGTAGAGCACAAACTAATCCTAGGGCCCCAGAGACCTAGTTCCTGGAATTCCATTCATGGAGGCTGGACCCAGCTTCTGTTCAGAGTAGCTCTGATGATCACCCCACATCTGAAGCCATTTGCACATTGCACACTGCCACTGCTGGAGCGTCTATACATCTCTCTTCCTTCTGTTCTAGAGGGAACCACTGGCTCTGAACCAGCCTAAAACATGTTGTGCTCTAGGACTAGAGAGGTAGCAGGAGCAAGAAGACAAGGCTTCCCCTTTGGTGAGTTTTCTTAACCCACAGTCCAGCTGGAGGTAGCATGGTCCTTCTACATTTTGCATCTAAATCAGAATCTTTAGAATTCTGAGCACTAACATCCATATATGTAAGGTTGATACAATATTTGGAAGGTAGAGTTGATATTGCTTCTATTGGGACCATGCATAACAACTCACTGCAAGTATCCTCATATGTTCCCAAACCTAAAAAGAACATTACAATAAATGCATAGATGTGATTTTAATTTCTACATTGGCCAATGCACTTACAGCTTAATGAAAATCTTGTAAAACACATAGTGTCCTTGGTTTTCATTTTCCATGGAGTCATGTCTAAATCAGGGAAGAACTGGCAGGTAAAACTGTTTATATTGAGAGAAAAATATGTTATTAGAAAGTGTGTTATTTGATGAAAAAAACAAACAGAAGAGGAAGAGGCAGAAATAGAATAAATAGAATAAAGTAGATACAGGCGAATCATGGCAACTCAAAATAGGAGAAGGAGAAGGCAGAAACAAAGGACAGTGGACAATGCAGAAATGTAGGAAAATGAGAGGTAATAACTGAGGAAAAGTTAGCATACCTCAGAGGGAGATGAGAAGGACCAAAATCAAAGACAAAAAAAAATTATAAAGTGAAAACAAACAGTGTCATACAAGAAGAAAAATAGAAATCCAGAGATTACCAGAGGAAACAGAATAATGTCCAAATATAAGAAATGAATGAAATAAAGTGATGTAATACAATAAGAATTCTAGAAATGTAATAAAATATGTCAAGGAGGAAGTGATGTTCAAATAAAAACAAAACAGAATCTTAGTTAAATGGACTAGAAAATATGCACAAAGATATTTTGAAAAGAAAGTATTCCTGGAAGTTGGAAAAACCCTTTTCTTGGCTTAATTTGTCACAGATTCATTCTGTGACCCAGGCAAGTAATTATCCTCCATAGGCTTTGATTTTGTAATCTGTAATCAAAATAGTTACCATGAGCCCTGGCTGGTGTAGCTCAATGGATTGAGTCCTGGCCTGTGAACCAAAGAGTCGTTGGTTTGATTCCCAGTCAGGGCCCATGCCTGGGTTGAAAGCCAGGTCCCTAGTAGGGTGTACAAGAGGCAACCACACATTGAAGTTTCTCTCCCTCTCTTTCTCCTTCTCTACCCTTCTCTCTAAGAATAAATAAATAAAATCTTTTTTTAAAAAGATAGTTATTATAATAGTTATGATGCTACACAGTGTGCATGTGTGTTCAGGTTTGTACACACATATGTGTGCATATTTGTGCACATGTATATGCATTGCATGTATGTGTGCATATGTGTATATCAGTATTGGGATACGGCTTGTTTTCTCCCTTTTTTGAAATGTGAAATACCTTCACTTACTTTTTAAATTAAAAAAAATTTCAATTATAGTTAACATACAATATTATATTACTTTTAGGTGTACAACATAATGATTAAACCCTTACATACCTTACAAAGTGATCACCCTGATTAATCTAGTGCCTATCTTTTTCTCTCTCTTTTTTTTTTTTTTTTTTTTGTAATTTATAACCTCTTGAAGCTTCTATGTCTTCCAATACAAGAATAGTTGGGCTTTTCTCCTGAATTTGATTATTCTTGAAACTGATGGGTCTATAATGCTTTGCCCAGGCAAAATTTTAAATTTCCCTATAATACTTTGCAATTGATTTCACTAGTGACCTCTGGTAGTAATTTCTTACAGGAAAAATTTTTATTTAATTTTCTTTTTAGGACAGAAATTACTTTTCTCAATCTCAGATGTAACCTAATATATGACGAAGGCCTAACTTTCCAGTAAAAGATAATTCTACTTTTCTGGGAGGAAGAAAAGAATATATTTAAATTGCAGCACATATAAGTTGTAATTTACTTTAATGTACACTCTTTTATTGAGAGGCAATTGTTATAGGGAGAACCTCTAAATGATAGGAAAATTTTTATTAGCAACATTAAGCTGAGAACACATTTTTTCTCATCTAAAGTCAAGAATTACTATAAAAACATTCACCCTATTCACTCACTTAAAGAAATAAGGAAAATTTTATGAAAGGTATTTCACAAAAGATATTCACAAGTGTACAGGCAAGGAAGGATTTTGTAGGAAATTTGAACAGAGCACTTTCTACTGGAAATAAGGTACACTTGCAGTGTTTCACACACTCTGCAGATTTATGCAATAACAAACATGAACATAAATATGCTCCATCCCAGAAACAGCAGTGAGGAAGTCTCTATAGTCACAGCCTAATATTTCTGAACTTTAATGACTGTATTGGGAGCAATTACTGAGGTACAAGGCCTCTGGGGTTTGAGCTGAGACAGTCGGAGGTCCCCAGTGCTATTGCAGTCTATTCTTACCTGGCAAGGGGATAGGGTCAGAGAAATAACTGACCTGGGCAATCAGAACATCTGTAGTCATTAGCTCAGAGTTGGTGTCTGAGGCAGGAACTTTCTGTCCCCAATATATCCCTCCTCTTTTTATCAATGCCCTCAGCTAAAAAGATTGCTCTTTCCAGCCCTGGCTGGTATGGCCCAGTGGATTGAGTGTCAGCCTGCAAACCAAAGGGTCTCTGGTTTGATTTCCTGTCAGGACACATGCTTAGGTTGTAGGCCAGGTCCCCCTAGAAGGGGACATGTGAGAGGCAACCACACATTGATGTTTCTCTCCTTCTTTTTCTCCCTCCCTTCTTTTCTGTCTAAAAATAAATAAAATATTAATAAAAATTTAAAAAAAAGACTGCTCTTCCCAGTCACTCTGTGTGTGGAAATGTGATTAAGTTCTGGTCCATAAGGGGTAATCAGAACTTTTAGGTCAAGTCCAGGAAGTCTTCTCAGTAAGTACTTATCCAGTTTTTCATGCTTCTCATTGTCTGAAACGTGAACATGATGGCTGAGCTTCCACATCCATAAGATGATGTCGAGGACAGAAATTACTTGTTAGGATAGACCATAAATACATGTCACTGATGTCCCTGATAAAACAACTCTGGACTGCCTGCCTCTAAGACTCTCACTGCATGAGAGAGATACAAATTCTGGTCCTTTTTAAGCCAGTGTTATTTAGGTGTTTCCATTTTATGCATCAACACATGATCCAGAATGATACATTACCTAGAGATTTGATCAAATAGGTTAGTATAATTAGCAAACAAATTCCCTTCCATTCTCTGTTCTTTCATCCCATACCTTTTAATTTCCTATCACTTACAATCACCTGACATGGTGCCTTTATAATTCCCTGTTTGTTTGTTGTCTATTTCTTCCCTCCTACAACTAGAATACAAACTCCACGAGAACAAGGGCTCTTTCTTGAAAATTGGTTTATTCCTAGCACCTACAAAAACAGACAAGCAATAAATATTTATTGAATATGTGAGTAAGTTCAAAAACTCAATAAATTACTCCTCGGATTTTTAAAATGGATCTTGTACTATGAATATCTAAAGAAAAGATTTTTCTATCACACTTCTGTGTTAGAATCACTTACCGGAGATTATGCTTTGCTGTTTCATGAGAAGTGAGACTCATGGATAAAATTTAGTGACTTGTTGGTAGCAGATCAAAATCTCATAATGTCAAAGGTTTCATGGCCCTATTATTCTGCAGGCCTGACTTGATTCCACAGCTTGAAACTCCTTTAGGACACACTGATTCTTCAGTCTGCATAATAATGAACAGTCCTTCTTTAGCAAAGATGTAACTTTGAATTACAAATAGAAACTGGCACTCCAAGTAGAAGACAAGGCTAAAGAAAAAAGTCAGTACCATCTAGAATAAGAACATAAGTTCTTGATAACTTGGGGAGTAAAATGAGCAATAATTATTTTTACACTCAAAATATTTTGCACATATACTTTATAAATACTCATAACAAAACTCAGCTAACAAAACTCTTAGATTCATGCCATAAAGTTTTTCTTTGTACTGAGAAAGGGGATCTAACTCTTTCTGCTGTATTAAGAGCAAGGGAAAGCTTGAGACCTAAGTGGACAAGGCCCACTGTGAAATTCTATTTTCTATTAACAATAGGAATTTATTTGGATATAGAAGAGAAAATTATTTGTCATAACCTTGGACCTTACTAATTTTTTCAGATTAACAAAATTTAGTAGAGTCCATTTTGCATTTGAGAAGATCGAAGAGTAAAGGAATGGAGGGAGGAGTCCAAAGCCTATCAGGTCAGTGAAGAACCAAGACCGGTACTCAGTCCAAGATGATCCACCTTTTCCTGGCACCATCTCAGGAGCTCCAGTGCACTTATGTAAGTTCAGCATGATTTGCTGAGACTCTACTTGATTTTTCCATACATCCAAGAGAGCAAAATCATCTCAAGATACTAAAGCCAACAGCACCATGAGAGTCCATGAGCATAGCTGACATGCTAGGAAATAACAAGCATATGGACTATTTTCATATGGACTCATGGAAATAAGACTATTGGATATGAACTATTTCCTCTACCTCCTTTGGACTGCTTCGGGATCACCTTTCTCTCTTTCTTTCCTTTTATTAAAGAGGGACACTTGACTGTCACTTCCAGCCATATGCCTGTGGTAGGACTATATCTGTAAAAATATCAAATTTCTCAGTGTTAAAAAAACATAACATTTAAGATGATTTTATTTTATTTCTGTACCACAAGTTTTGGATTCTGAATTCCAGTCCAAGGTGGGCACAGAACATAGTTTGGGTATAAAATAAAGTACATGAATGTATTTTGGGAGGGTCTCTGTGTGTATGCGCGTGCAGGTTTAATACATTTAGTACCTGACTCCTGACCAAGAACATAAATAAAACAGTGAAAAAAAATCAGGTCTGATTAATTTCTTTGTCCTACTCAAATCAGGAAATGAGAGTACAATCTACCATCCTCTTCAACTTTTAATTTAATGATGAAAGGGAATCTCTCTGACAGGCCTTATTGTAGGTAATGATTCAGCTCCTATTATACCAGATTTAAATGCACTAAAAAGTTCACTTCAGAGGATAGCTGTAGAATTAATAATTTATACATATTCATTAACACCTTTCCTTTCTGAGTCTAAAATTCCCAAGAGTGAAACAATTATTACCCCAAAGGAAAGAAAACTTTTCTTTCTCTATTCTTCTGAGAATTATTTATTTGGATAGGTAAGAGTGGGAACACAAAGACAAAAAAATCATGCTACATACTCAATAAGAACTTCATAGTGCAGTGCAAAGGCTAATGTAAAAAAAAATTAACACACAATGCACTATGCTACAGGAGGTCTATGTACAAAGTCCTGCATATGAGTCACCTATAAATAAGTTAAAGAAGAGAATGCTTAATTTTGTGGTTAATTCAGGGAAGGTTCATGATCTGGATCTTATATAGTATTGGGTGGAGTAAGCCAGGCAAAAAATGGGAAAGGCATTGTCTAAGAAGAGAAGACAATCTATACAGTGGCAGGAAGGTGTGAAATGGTATGCTGTGTATGAAGAATGACAAGTGGTAAGAAATTTAGAAGGATAGAAGCATAAAAAAATAAATATTTCCTGGTATCAATTGGGGATTGATATAGCAATTGTTCATACTCTGTTGAAACCTTTGTAATTGAGTGTTCTCATGAGAGTGAGTATATAGCAGCTAGGTCTACATGGACAGGAGTTACATGAATTCTGAACCATATCCCTAATATAATTTAAAGGATAAGCAAAACTTTCATAACAAAAAATTGCCTACTCTTCTATGGCCTAAATAATATAAAAGTTTGTTTCTCTCTCTCTTTTTTAAAAGATTTTATTTATTTACTTTTATAGAGGGTAAGGGAGGGAGAAAGAGAGGGAAACATCAGTGTGTGGTTGTCTCTCACGCACTTCCTCCTGGGACCTGGCCCTGCAACCCAGGCATGTGCTCTGACTGGATATCGAACTGGCGACCCTTTGCAGGCCAGTACTCAATCTACTAAGCCACAACAGCCAGGGCTGTTTCTCTCTTATGCAGGAGGCTGACAGTGGGCAAACCAGACCTGCAAACCACAAGGGCACAGCTGGCTTCACAGACAGTGTGATGCATGTTCTAGCTGGTCAGCTGCAGACACAGGAAGAAAGGGGAAATGAACTGGGAGGAAAAAAATTAGCCAAGTGTAATACCACAAACTATTAAAGTCATAACACTTCTAAATGAAACAATCTGTAATCTGGGAAATTTATATTCATAATTCTATTGCAAAGTTAAGGGATGTAACATATTGATTCTCACTCAATTCACCAGTACTAGCTCTGTAACTGAAATAATTTACTTAAATCTATTATGGAAATCTTACTGGATGTTTGGGTAGAATTTTTTCCCTCATTGTCTCTCCCTGAAATATCTTATGGCCTTTGATGTTGTAAAAACCACCATGTTCTTCAAACTTTTCCACTCCAACCCCATTAGCTTCTGGAAGGTTGTATTAGCCCAAATCCCTTCAAGTTCAATTCCCACCTCTCTATGTCTTTTTTGATTTTCCTCTTCTTTTTAGCCTTGAGTTCCAGCTTTTATCCTTGCCTATCTTATTAGAAAACACTGGTTTTTCATTAATATCATCCCTCTGTTCATCATTCAGTTTCACTTCTAATACTTTGCCTTTAGATGTATAACCCCAGCCCAAAACTCTGAATCTCCATTCATTTAAAAATATCTCTGGCAGGTTTCCCCGAGACCTAAAATTCCACAGGTGCAGCACTGAGTTGATGCTATTCCTCCTCTAATTCTCACTTCCACTTTTTATTTTGAATGTTAATTTTCTTAACTAATATCCATCTAGTATTTACCTTTGCTCCAGTATGTCCTCATTTTTCTCTCTAACACTTTTGCCTGAGGTCTATCCAAGAGATTTTTCATCCCATTCCTCTCATTGTTTGGGGATACTCTGCCTCCATTCTGTGTATAGTTGGGTCCTTTCTATCATTCATGTATCAGCTCCAATGGCAACTCTCTGAGAGGTCTGTCCTGGCTAAGTGTTCAAAAGTAACACTTTTCCATGTGCTCTTCATTACATGACCTTCTTTCATTTTCCTCATAGTCCTTTTCATTATCTCAAATTATAGTATTGTTTATTTGTTCAACTGTATGTGTCTCTTTAAGAATATGACAGAAGAAGCTTTTTCTTGTTGGTTGTTCTATTTCTGGGGTCTGGAACTGTGCCTAGCACATAGAAGGCACTTAGTGTTTCCCTAATACCTAAAACTATAAGCTTAAATTTTTTCTGAGTTTGGAGGAAGAAGCTGAAAACTCTGGGGAATCATATTTAAAGCACAGATTTTCTCCTCTTTCTGAATTACAACTAAATATTTTAATAGCAGAAAGAAAAGGTGTCAGCTTTTGACCAGTGAGAAATAGAGACTTGGTGGAGAATCAGAAGTCAAAGAAAAATCAGCTAAAGAACAAAAGAAAAGAGAAAGTCATTGCAACAATAGAAGAAAAATTGTTCCTCACTGTGCCCATCTGAACAGGAGCCAAGAGGCATTAAATGAGAAAGAAACCAGAGAAAAATAGTCAAAACACTGTAAACTCAGATAAGAGCTAAGTAAAATGCTCTGGCAGTAAAAACTAAGACTTGGAAATGATTTTTTTTTTCAAGGAAAATAGAGTTACTTCTGTTTTGTTTGCACTGTTTGTTCCCTGGAGGCATTTCGATTAGGCTATCGCAGGCTAACCCCCCAGGACAGCATTTGTCAAAGGCTGTGTAATTGCTGTGTTATTGTTTCCTCTTGGTATTACTTGAATTGAAACATGTAGCGTTTTTTTCATATATTAAAAGGTAGAATCAACAGAACAAAGCTCTGTAACTTGATGTACTATGACTTGTTTCTGATTTAAAGCTTTTGGGTTTCCTACTTAGCATCGATCTTAATAAATATGTATGTTTTAAAGTTCAATACAATGTCTTTTTTTTCTGTCAAGTGTAAAGCAATCAGAGGATAAGAATGTGCTTTCAAAAATCAATGGTCTTGCTAATTTAACTAAAAACTAACACATAAAACCTTATGTAGTACAACAAAATTGTATAATGAGAGAGGTAACTAAATCATGAACAAAATGAATAGGCAGTTCTGGTTTCATTTGAAGCAAAGTTCTAATGAGACAAAGTGAAAGTATATTCCAATAAATGTTGAAATAATAGATGTAACTTTGCAAGTACATACTTGAGTCCTGTTGACTCCTCCTCAGTAAGCAAATTGCATTTTTCTACTCCCACACTAATTCAGACACTCATCAATTCCCATTAAATAGTCTACTTTCTGTGACTCTTCTCACCCATCATTTTATATAAACCCATAATAATTAATGATAATGGTTCTTGCTCCTACCAATTGCATCCATGGCAATTATTCCTTCATCAGATTCTTTTGGGAACTTCCTTCTCATATGATTCATTTGCTGTAGAATTACAGGGTTTCTTCCATCAATTTTTGTATTTCATTCTACATTGACACTGATGTCTCCTATGCCATGGGGTGTTTAGCACAAAGCTCTTTGACCTGGTGTGAATCATGTGTATCACAAACAAAATCCTAAACAAGTAATTGGAAGAATAATTTTTTTGTTGATTGAAAGATGTGTTAAAATTAATATAATGACATGAACACCAAAGAAATTGTCATTAAGAACCTATTATGAATAAGCACCAAGAAAGAAAACAGGGAACAAGCCTGGAGGAGACATAGATTCTGTGCTCTCTATAGGAGAAGACTAATGTGGAAACACACACATTCTATAGAGAATAATAACGGTGGGAGCACAAGCACCGATAAAGAAGTTCCCTGCATTTTTAGGGATGCAGGAAAGATTTCACAGACAGGTAACAATTGTACCTGGTCTCAAAGACTGAAAACATTCGAGGGCAAATAGACAAGCCTTGTCAAGCCATTCTGGACCAAGAGAAAATAAGAGAATGTCAATCATCCAGCATGATGATTGTAAGCTGAATTTGGAGCAGAAAGCATAACTGGCTATTGGGTCAGAATTTATAGATGATTATTTCAACTTTAACCTATAGTTTTATATGGTCTATTTTCTTAAATTTTTATTTAAGGAAATACTTAATGTAAATTTCAATTACATATAACATATTTTTTACATGTAAGCAAATGTATAAACTAAACATGCAAAAATTCATATTTAAAAACAAAATATTCTGAGAACAATATCTTAATTATGATTCCCTCCCTTAAACAGAAAAGTTTCAAATTTTTCATCTGTCATCTACAATAGCCTGAAATGTGTCTACACTTGTACATTCATGCATTATATTCTCACTTTGGCTTTGCTCTTCAGAAATCCAAATTCTTTATTTCTTTGCATGTCACTTCTTTCCCCTCTCTGGCAAATTTTAGAATCTTCCTTCAATCATGAATGGTTTGAAATTTCCCAATAATACATCTAAGTTTTATCATTTCCAGGGACATTTCTTGAACTATTTCATTATGATTTCCTTCCTCTTTTCTCTCTTCTTCTAAATCACTTAGACCTTTCTTTTATTATAGAAGGAAAACAAGATTCTGAATTGGAAAGATAAAACATCTATATATATGAAACAACATAATATTTTAAAATATGTGCTTATTAATATATAATTTATAAAATATAATAATTATTATATATGTATTTTTGCAAGAATCATTTTAGTGATGTAATTCTCAATTTTAGGATCTATGTAAATGTTTTATGAAGTGAATACATTTTCAAATAATTTCATTAGAGTGCTTTATATCATCAAGTAAATAATTTTTCCTAGAATATTTCACTTCAGATCAATAATAAATTATAAAGTTTAATTTAATGAAAATTATATTATCTTTGTTTTCATCTAATAAATATTTTTTGTGTATTGATGTGGCCCATAATGATTAAATACAGCAAGAGTGATGCATTCAAATAATCATTTTAAAATGGTCACTGTGATTTTAAGTATAGTTTTAAAACATGCAGCTTTGTAATAAAAAATTTGTTTAAGCCCTCAGCTTAATAGATAGTAAAAATGCACAGAGTTGGCATGCATGACTATTGACATTCTCTTACCTAAAAAGACTCAGGATTCTTTTTTTAAAAATATATTTTCTATTTAAAGATTTTATTTATTTACTTTTAGAGAGGGGAAAGGAGAGGGAAAGAGAGGGAAAGAAATATCAATGTGTGGTTGCCTCTCACATGCCCCCACTGGGGACCTGGACTGCAACCCAGGCATGTGCCCTGACTGGGAATTGAACCGGCGACCCTTTGGTTTGCAGGCCAGCATTCAATCCACTGAAGCACACCAAGATTCAGGAGTCTTAATCTGACATTACTGAAAAACATTTTAGGCAGTACTCAAATTTCCAGAAATTGTACACAGAATTTTGCATGTACATTTTATAGGGATGTAAATACCTGGCTTTCATCATATTTTCAAATCAATTTGTTCCTGCATGTTACTAACCCCTGAAAAATACTGCAACCTTTCCCTCCACCTGCTTGCTAATTCAGCCTTTTCCCTGCTTCTGATTGTTCTTTCCTCCCCTCATTATTTCCTCCTTTGTCTCTCAGTGAAAGAAAGAGGTTTATTCCAATCCTAACAACAAATAATTTTCCCTTAATTATTCATTATATATCACAAGAGAGTGGACAGCAATGAGGCCTAAGGACCATACAGGACATATATTATATTCTAAAAGGTCCCTGGTACTTGAATATACAGAACCCACAGTTTTGATTTACAGAAGATTATTTAAAGATGTTATTATAAAGATATTTTTTAAAGATAATAACTTATGGGCTCTCCCATAAAGAGCTCTCCCTTTCTTGTTTCTGAAAGGATTACATGTATTTTCTTGAAAGAATAGCACATAAGGACAAGGGAGTCACTCAAATGGACCCAGGACTAATATGCATCACATACAAAGGAAAATTAGACATATACCGATTTATTTCAGAGTTTTAATAGGAACTGACATTTGAAATGTCAAAAGTTACAACTTATAAGCAAGACAGTTACAAAGTAGAACCATTGAAAATATTTTAATGCGTAGCTGTTTAAGGAATTGAGCTATTTTCTTCCAAATCTTGGCTTTGAAGAACTCATTTTTTTTCTGTATTTATTTATCAGTTCATACCTGCAGTTTAACATCATAAATTACACCTCAAAGAAGCAGTGATCAATATGTCAAGAACAATAGTTAGAAGAGGCTTTTAAATTATTGCTTCTTGAAGGAATGTCAAGTATCAAAATGGTTCTCATTTTTTATCACTGAAGTAAATAATATTAAACCAAATAGAAATATTAACTGAACTACCCCATGTTTTTAAGTGGTTTGTACTTTTCATTTATGATAAATAGAGAGGTTCATTTCTGTAGCAGACAGGTCTCATCATTTTTAAGACTGTTTCTATGTCAGGAATTGCTCCATTTGAAGCCCACAGACTGGGTGGTTCTCACATTCTTCCTGCTTTGATGCTTTCTTATCTAGTACATTGTGTTTTCAATAGTGTTAGTATAGTGCAGTTATTACTAATATTTAATTTCAGGCTACTATTTCTTAAATGCCGACTAGCTACTATATAATGCTGGCTTCCTTGTATAATTAAAAATATTTTACACTCACAGTAGCCTTGAAAGAGACTTTTTTTCATTTTGCAGATGATTAACAGAGGTCCAAAAAGATAATGCTATTGACTATAGACACAAAGGTAGAATGTGATAAAATTATAATTCAGAGTTATTTTGATTTTCAGAGTCTTAAATTTTCTGTTCTATTAGTCACTGATCTCTCTTCAAAATAGATTTTTAATAATCAATTGTTTAAGCAAATCAAATAAAGAATTTCTTTCACCTGGAAATCAATACCAATAAATTTGGGAAATTACTTGACCAAATTTTTAACTAATGGGACAAATCAATCCTGTCTGGCATGGCAAACATGAGCAAACAAGAAGTATGTAATTGGTAAATACAACTGCTTATAGACGGAAAGAAAAACCCAACTGATTTTGCAATAAAAAGGGGGGTTTCACCTCTTAGAGAAGGCCAATAATTTTATTTCAGAAGCAAACAAATTATCGTCAGTTTTCTGAAGATTACACAAAAGCAAGCATAAGACTTCTGAATTTTCTTTCCTTACAGAAAAAATAAAGTATTCGACAAGATTCCATGGATGATGTTTCAGCCCAGCATCTATTCATTTCGGCAGAGCCTTCTGAATAGTTGCTCCACTGTAGGAAATTACCAATCATTTATCATCACCTACCTCCTGCTTGCTGGGGCCTCACAACCCAGCTGACAGCCTTTGCCATCTGTTCTTGGATCATAGTTTGGAACAATAAATACCTCAAAACAACAAAGCAATGCTTTTTGAGTTGATTTTTTCCACTGTTATCACATACCAACTTCATAAACACACTATATGGCAGTTCATTAATTTAATCACTCATTTCACAAAATTCTATCAATTGGGGAAAAATACCAATTCTCTGAAATTTCACACAAAGTCTATATTTAATTATTTTTTACCATATGTTTGGCACTGGAACATTCGCATATTATAGAGAAAGGATTCAAAATTAGTACTGTAAGATAGCAATTTTCAAACTTTTTCATCTTATGGCACACATAAGTTAATTACTAAAATTTTGTGACACATCAAAAAAATATTTTTTTGCTGATATGATAAAAATAGGTATAATTTTGATTCACTCACACCAGATGAATGTTGTTGTATTGGCTGTTGTCATTTTTTCATTTGACAATCAAAGAGAAAAGAGGTCAGTGACCCTGACTAAATAGTTAGATATTGCATTTTTTAAAACTAGTGTGGCATTTGTATTTTAGAGATCATGCCTTTATTCAGTTATCCTAAGCTGATTATTTTTTGCTTTTTTTTTTTTTTGCTAAAATACATTAGAACAAACAGCATTTCAAAAGTAAAGAACATCAACAAAATGCTGCCACCCTTGCATTCCACTATTCTCAACATTTTGCCTCGGTTACCTTTGGGTTTTAAAATTTATGTGCAAAGAAAAGACATGGATAATAATTAAACAGAAACAAGTAAGATGTCATGGTAAAAGGAGAAACATTAAGTATCTTACATTTTCCACGAATCATCCATTACCCTAAGATACTTCTATAAGCCATGAATTTGTGGTAGAATGGATCAATCTCATGAAATCTTCACATAAAACAGGAGTCTTAAACATATCACTCATTTGGGGACTTGTATACATGAGCATCTATCTGTCCTTGCTCCTAGGTCACAATGATAGAACTACTATAACTATATCTAGAGTGTTATGTAGTGTCTGGATAGTTGAAGCTACTGAAAGTTAACATGCTTCCCCATTGGCTTTGAGATTCAGGAGAGCGGGAAGAGGGTGAGGGAGGTACAGACATTCAACAAGACTGATAAACGTTTCTACCTATGAATTGCAGGGATTGAGGATCTTTTCTCAGCTATATATGGATGCTTTAGAAACAAAGGTCTCAAACAATACACAGTGCAAAAGTCAGGAATCACTCCCTTAGGAAGATAAACTTACCGACTTACAAAATACACATACTTTTGATATATATCTTCCAGGGTAATCTTTCCCTATGTCAATTGCATTTGAATATTGTTTTTCAATTCCTATTTCTCTGTAGAGAAAATAAAATTTCAAATACTATTGTCACTTTTGAGGAAAGGGGGTGAGAAGAAATGAGAGTAAGAATGGATAAAAACAAGCAGTTTTATAAATGAATCTGAAAAAGTGATGCATTCTCATCTGATATGAAGAGAAAGAAACTGGCAGGTGATTAAAAAAGTGAATACAATGACTGAGATTCAGATTTCATCACAGCTCGCCTGCAGATGAATCGGAGGTATGTGTAGAGCTCTTAGTCTACAATAACTTTTATCATTATTGCCATTAGCTCTATTGTGACTATTTTTACTTTCAACTGGGCTGGAGGAGAGTCAAAGAGACACCAGATACTGTACATACATTTCTATCACCTGAGTGCATCCCTGCTAGGCTGTAAACCACATGAGGATACAATGTCTGTGTGCCTTTTTTCAGGGCCTGCACAATAAGATGTGTTGAATAAATGAATGAATACATGAGCGTATGATTGAATGGCTGGTAAAGAGTTTCTTGCTTTAACAAGAGTCTTTATTCCCAGACGCTTATTTAATTAAGGTATCATAGTCATCAAGGGCTGTTTCCGCAATGTCCATATAAAATGAGTACTTCATAAACAGCCTCCTTTATTCTCATGGTGGTATCATCCAAGAACTTCCAAAAGCAAAGTGTTAGTGATTGGCCACTATTGACAGAAACAAATTTTGGCTGAGGATTAAGGTCCAGAGAGCCTTAACAGAAATTAGCTAATCAGATAAGTTAATGGCCCATATCACTTTGGACAATTTGGAATCTCTAACTAGATGCAATTTGATGTAGGATAGTACATGGATATGTTACAGGATGTGGAGTGATTTGAGAAGCATGACCATGACAGCTTAGATGTCCAGAGGCCACAAGGAAAGCCCCAGATAACTGAACCAATTAAACACATTTGAAAAAATAAGGCAGGCCCCAGTTAATTGGGCATGAAAAAAGGATCCAAAATACAATGGTCTGGGCACACAAATAGAGGAGAGAGTATAGTTATTAAAGAAACACTTTGCTCATTATATTGTTTTGATGAAGGCTGTTTTGGTATTTCTAAACCTGACATTTGTGACTGGAAAAGGGAAAAAAAAGTAAATTTCTCTTGAACAATCTCTGGCATGTAGTCTTAGAATTTTTATTTTCTACATCTGCATAATTTCGGCTGCAGCAGAAAAAGAAATGTTCTTTTAATTTTTTTTCTGAATGGGTTATACTTGGCACAATCGTGATGGCATTATGCATGTGTATAAAACGGAGTCAATCATATTTCCCAGGAGAAATGGAAAAAAAGAGAAAGAGAGCCAAATCTTTAAATGCATATAAACCTGCATAAATCCAATATCATAACTTGATGTCATTTAAAGTAATTGATTAAGCATTTACAAATACTAAAATTTATCAACTTAATCAAAGGCCAAGGTACATTTCTGCCCAAAATAATTTAATTACAATCCATTTTAGTTGAAAATTTTCCCAAAATATTCGGACAGAAAATAGCAACAAGTTACTGCCAAGATATTTGGACCGCTATTTTTGTTCCTGGTTTTTCTAATTATTTTGTGTGTGTGTGTGTGTAATGTGGTAGCATATGATGAATTCTCAAGAAGTCAAGAATAAAATATCAATTTTTGAATTATACAAACTGTTTATTCAAATTGTATGTTTCCCTTTCTTATCTTTTAACATTTTTATAACTATTGTCTCATTAGCAGTGGTCAGGAAAATCAAGATAAAGACAAATTTACACGTATTATTTTCATCAGCATTAAATTTTTGGTGACTTTTCCGGGTTACAGAAGAAGCTGGAAACAAATTCTGACTTTTGGTTGTTTTTGACTAAAAATCAATTAAAATCCTTTCTATTATAATAAATTCATTTAAGGAAAGAATTCCAGAAACATTGTGTAATTTTACAAGCACATTAAATGAATAACATATTTAGTTAAGTCTTTGGAAGTTTTAAAATTTTGTTTTATGAATTTGCTTTAATAGTCAAGCCATTTTCAATGGTTTGAGGGTAAACGACCTCTCCAAGATACTCTTTTCCTGTGAGGTAGAGAATAACTGGCATTTACCCCTAAACATTAAATTATTGTTATTAGAATACAACTGCTATCACTTAGTTTCATAACATTTAATATAAATGTATCTGAATTCTGTGTAATTAGGCTACAACTGTAAAATGAAACAGTAAAATAAAATATTTCCAAAACAACAATTCATGTATAATTAGATACTGATTAAGGAAGTAGATTGTCTAATAAACTAGTTTCTTCTTTGATTGCCTAATTTTTTAAAATACCCCCGAGGCAGTAATTAAATGCTGTGATTGTGCTTGCAATATTTGCTAAAACTTCTAACATCAGTCAGGATAGTCAAACAGGTTACATATCTCCACTAGCTGAACCATTGACACCTCAGCTGAAAGCAGGTAGTGGAAGGTAATTGGGCACTTCCACTTGTACAGTTAACAGGCTAATCTTTAGTTTTTACATGAATGGAATTAAATGTTCTTTCTAGTCCTGTTCTGTTGGCAAGAAAGACACTTGCGATAACACCAAAATTGTTATTATAAAAGTCTCTAAGCACTGTTTTGACAAATATTCTCATGAAAAATACTAACCATCAGCTAGGTAAAAAATGTCTGATCTTTATTTGTCATGTAAAGATAAAAATTCAAAAATTTTAAATGGTAACAATTCCACAAAAATTACAACATTCAACATCTGGCTTTTAAGGTGAGAATTCTATTTGTATGATTTTTTTCTTTTAGGGAACAGAAATGAGGTCATTAACCTCTCAATTTCCAAAATATCTTACAATTGTTTTGGAAAAACACTGTCAAGCATGACATTCAGGATAATCATTGTACTGTGTCATTTTATTGCCTTAAATATCATGTACTAAATAATCTGTTCACTGGTTAAAAGAAAATAAAGTTGTTTCAATTACAGACTATTAATTCTAAAATAAGTAAACAATCCTTATTTATATTAATCATAAGAACAAAAAGTGGTTTCCTGGTTTACAACAGCATACAACACAAATAAATATTTTGTATATTTGGTGATGGCAAAGAAATATTTTGAACAAAAAATTGTTATTTAAAATATGCGGAGTCATTCTCAGAGTATAGAAACAAGCCTCAATCATCTCTAACACGTTTCTTTTACCACTTACCCATCCCTCAGTTTTGAATTTCTGTCTTTCAGTAGCAGTACATGGATATTACTTTAAATTGGCATATGAGTGCCAATTTAGGCCATGTTTGTCATGTCACATTGACAATGTAAATGAATCCAAATACTTTCTTCATGTGTAGTTTTGTAACTCACCTGCTCCATCACAGTGCCCAACCTTTTACTGGCACCGCCTGTAATATTTCTGCGTTTACCTTACAAACTTCTGGAAACTGCTGTATATTAGCCAGGCTTGACTGATAAACTATGAAGTCATAGGGTTTGTGTGACTATTTTCTAAGATACAATTATCAAATTGTTATAAACTCTATTATAGAGTTTACAAAGACTATTATAAAACTTACTGACAAAGAATGTATAAATGTGAAACTTTTGTGGCAGCTAAGAGGAAACAGACCAAACAGTGAGCCAAATACCTAATGGAACTAGTAAGAATGAGAATAACAACAGATCCTATCAGGGTAATCCAATATTTCAGTGGTTCCCAAGTTTTCTTTAAGTAATCAAAGTAGATTTACATAGACATCCTAATAAAGGTATACTTCACACTAAATAAGAAAAGGAACTAAATAAGATAGAACTGAGTGTGAGGTGGTGTATGGATAGAAATACTCCAGAAACCTCTTCCCTCCCACAGCTTGAGTAAATGCAGTGATATATGAGTAATAATTTTCATCTGAGTGGCCAAGGTTAGAGTCAATCATTTTGTGGTTTTAATACAACCAGTCTTTCACCCTCTCCTTCCCCTCCTTCCAGTTTTTTTATTCCTTTGTTTGTTTGTATTCCTGTGTTTTCTCCTAAATTAATCAATTTGGCAGGTTATCAAAGAATCCTGCATTTACAGCCATTTAAGTAATCCTAAAAAATTTTCCCCATTACAGTTTAACTTATGAGAGGAGAAATGAAAATCATAACTAAAATAATTGCATATGTTTACATAAATGTATGTTTAAAGCATGAAAATACAATACTATTTGAGTGACTCATAACTCAACTATGACAATTATCTCTGTAAGTTGGAAAATAAAAGTGAAATTAATATTGTTGTTTCCCTCATAAAGAATGGGTTGAACTAGTGCTTTCCCAGTAAAAACTCTGTTAAAAGCTAGAAAATCTTTGCAAAAAAAAATAAGTATTGAAATTTTGTATGCTTTCAGGGCACTAGCTTATTATCCTTTATAATGATATAATTTCAAATGTTAGACGTTCCAGAAACTAACACACACACAAACACACACACACACACACACACACACAGATTCAAAAAACTTGCCAGGCACAGCAGCCACCAAGACCACCACTTGTGTTCCTGAAGTGTTTTGGTGTCATAGTAAAGGAAACTGAAATTCTTCAGCCTTTTTACATCAAACTGCGGCCTTGTCATTTTAAAATCATCATTTTGCTAACAGCCAGCATAAAATGTTTCCTTGTCATTGGAGTACATCAAGTCTAGGACATAATGGGAATATAATGTGGCCCTAAGAAAAATGACTCTTGAACAAAACATTCTAAACAATAAGAACAAATTCAGGGTATTTTTCCTTTCTTCTTCACAAACTTTAGTATGTTAAAAATCTTAAAAAGATCCTCTTAAATTTTTTTATTTAGTGCATTAACATAGCCATGGTGTGCAGTGCCGAGGGACAGCTTTGCATTGTTGCCTGTATCTGTACGCTTTCCATGGCCCATCCGTCTTCACTAACTCTATTTCAACACCACACCCAATAGCTGGTACTAAATAAGTACAGTCTCATAGCCTAATTTATTTTTATATAAGAAAAAATATTTATTCCTGAGGCATGCTTTATAATTTCCATATCTGTCAGTTAATTCTTAAGAAGATTACTGCAAAACTCTGATTACCATGTCCAGTCTGAGATAATGATCACATGCATCATTGTCTCTGACCATGAGTGGTGTATGAGATAAAACACAGAACAATTCCAAATAAAATGAAAAAATTAAGCCTTAAGAAGCTTGAAATAGTTTAACACAAAGAGTAGGAAAGTCCTACTCTATACATGGTCAGATAACCAGTCTGCCATCAATTTCTGAAATTATTCTCCAATTAATAGTACAGTGTTCATTTTTTTTATATTTCTATCGCTTCAGTTTAGATATTTGACTATTAGCCACTGAGAAGATGAATAAAAAGAATAATATTAAAGACTATAGGGCAGAAACTGCTAAAACCCAGCTTGTGTGCATGTATTTGGATGTGGGGGTGTGTGTGTGAGAAATCAGACTTTGAATGCAATAGAGAAGAAATCTTTATGGAGGAGGAGTAAACTAAGAGAGAAAGCATCTAGGCACATATAAGATCACAGATGTCATGCATAGATGTTTTGCAATATTAAGGTCTCTGTCAACCTCATATCTGGTGAATAAACATGCTATGTCAAATCATCTAAAGAGGTTTAAATACCTCTTCATAGGAAAAGGTAATTTTCTTTATACTCAATATTATACTTATCTTACGGAAAGACATTATGCCTGTTCTTTAAGAAGTTGAACTTTTGAAGTTATTGCCTATCAATTAAACAACAATGATTTGTTCTTTTAAGGTATGTCACCTTATTTGCCCTGTTTCAGCCTGGCATTTGCTTGAGAAATTTTGATCTATTTTTAAATTGAGATAAAATTGAAATGATATTTTGTATATATTGAGAGGGCTACTTTTCATATGTGCTCTCTGAGACAGCTAGATGTGCACTTCTAGATAAAGTGAACAGATTTTTCAAGTCAGTCCTTGAAAAAGTCTACTTATTATGAAAGATACTAACAAAAAGCAACGTGAATTGGGTTGGCCAAAAAGTTCATTTGCTTTTTTCCATAAGATGGGTCTAGTAGCACTTAATTGTCTTTAATTTCATTCAAAACAATTATGTTAGATTGTGTTATGACAGCTGTCATATCAGCGTGCATTTAAAAAAAGCTTATCATAATCGGCGACTTTCGTGTAGCCATTTTAATATTGAAGATGGAAGAAAATAAGCAACACTTTCAGCCTATTATGTTTTATTATTTCAAGAAAGGTAAAAACGTAACTGAAACACAGATTTGTATAGAGAATGTGCTGTGACTTATTGAACGTATCAAAAGTGATTTGAGAAGTTTCATGCTGGAGATTTCTTGCTGAGCGATGCTCCACAGTTGGGTGAACCAGTTGAAGTTGGTAACAATCAAATCAAGACATTAACTGAGAACAATCAATGTTTTATCATGTGTGAAATAGTGACATACTCAAAATATCCAAATCAATAAAGTTACTGTTGAAAATGAAAAAAATGTGTCTTACTTTATGGAAAAAAAATAAGTAAACTTTTGGCCAACACAATAATTGCCTTAATGCCTAGTGACTTGTGTAATGTAACGAATGTGAAACGCACACTCTCCCACATTCACAAACACACATGGCACTCCTGCACATGTAGACTAGGGGAATTAGGGCAAAGATGGTTTAAATTATGTATTTGGTATAAGATTTAGGAAACTTCTACAGTAAGTTATCTCATCTAAAACCCCATCCTCCGTACCATTCATCCTAAAACTTTCATATAATAAAGACAGTGAAAGTACTTGACTTTTAGGTTGTACATTTAAGATCCAGATGAAACTATCAGTCTCACACCCATGAAAATTCTTTCTTTCCAAGGCTTTCTTTTCTTATAAATAATAGAAGTAACATAAAAGGTATTGAATTGTGCCAATGTCATGTTTCCAGGGATGAAGATTGCAGAAGTTTACAAAAGAAAAATAGTCAATGTTTTTTCAATGGTAAATGGTAAATAAAATAAAAACTTATCCTGACTGAAAAACCTGCCTGATATTTTTCAATGAAAAAAATTTGTGTTGTTCATTGTAAAAATACACAATTATCTTTAAAAAATCAACAGTATAGTAAAAAATAAAAGATAAGGATAAATCTAAAACCTGATGTCATATCACCTAGACAGTGATAACTAATGTTAACATTTTTTCTATCTGCCCAGATAGTGCTTTATGGACACATGCACACACAATTTTTCTTTAATATAATTTATTTTTTACTTATTTTTACATTATAAACACCAATAATTCTTGGATCTCTGCCTTTATCTTTGTAACAATTTTTATTATCTTTTTGTTTAATCTTCTTATCTTCCAATCTCTAAATACTTAAGTAACCCAAGGCTCAGTCCTTAAAATTTATACTCATGTTTCCAGTAATCATGGCCAGTTGTATAGTTTTAAATCAATTGATAGACAGACATTTCCCAACTATATACCTCTAGCCCTGCACATTCCCCTTGAGAACCATCTTCATATATACAATTACCCAGACAACATAATATCCTGGATACCTGATGAGCATATCATATTTAATATGCCAAGAACCAAATATTTAATCATTCTTATCTCAAGAATATTCCTTCCTCAGTCTTGTCTATATAAGCAAAGCAGAAATTCTATTATTCTACTTTATCTGGTAAGAAATTACAATGGCTCCTCTAATGTACATGCTTTGGAATTTACTGATCTTTCATCATAGGATCTTCTTCCTCCACATGACTACAGAGTTTACTCCCTTACTTCATTAAGGTCATTAATCAAATATCACTTTATTAAGATATTGACCACCTTATCTGAGATAGCAGCCTTCCCATTCATTAGCATTACTTACTGACTGTAGCTTATTTTTTTTCTCACTTTTTATCTGATGTAATTTGTCACCCCTCATATTTCCAAATTGCTCCCCAAATTTTTTACCCTCTCTAGCAGTCTGACTTCCCATTTTTCCACATCTTAACCAATACTTGCCATTGCCAAATACTTAAATTTTTGTAAATCCAATGAATACATAATGCCATTTTATTATTTATTTTTACTTTAAATTAATTTCCAAATTAGTAATAAGGTTGAATGTGATTTTAAGAGCTCTTGTTTTTATTTTTTTCCTATCCAGCCTTTACCTGTCCATTTTAACTGTTACAATAGGACAAGAAGCTAACAAGTGCTAATTATTAAAAAGAAATCTAATAAAGAAATATTATTTGATTTCTTTATTTAAATAAGTTGTATAGTGGCATGTATAGTAATTATATCTACATACTTGCAGGCAGTCATTAAGTCCTTGAATAATTAAGTGGATTATAAAAATATTTAACTGTGTGCAAGTAAGAAAGTTTAAATAACTTTAAAGATTTTCTTATTATATAGTTAATATAGATTTTCCAATATAATACATTATTGCTCAGATGAGACCATCATATCTTATGGAATATAATCACAAAAACTGTAGACCACTGTCTCAGTTGCTTATCACTTGATGGTTAATCATAAAAAAATAAATTCTTATCTCTGGTTAAGGAGCTGTAGGAAATTTGTCTCTCTAGAAAATAATATAGATAAGAAAATCACCATGACATTCAAGGTTGAAGATTATGTATTACAAGGACAATTAGAAGAAAGGTATCCAGCAATCAAATTTAAGTTTTTCTAGATAATGTGATAGTCTCCTATACAATACCCATATATATGCAACAGGTAACAAACAAGGATAATGTTAACTTTTCAATGCCTGTCAGGTTATTGATATTTTACAGATAGAATGACTTTTCTTTTCTGAATGCTTCCTATGTGCCAGACCCTATGCTAAGCACTTTGCATGCAGTCTTGTCTTCTTTTAAAGTATACTCTAAAGTAGATACAGTATTATTTCTGTTTCCAGATGAGAAAACTGAGACCTCGTAATTTGCACAAGGTCACAGGATGGTTGAGTTTCAGAGTTTAATCACAGTTGTCCCCAGAGATATACTGTAAGCTGCTTTGCCCTGCTACCCTTTAAAGGACAATTTTAAAGAAGGTTCTGTTCAAAGCATGACTTTCATTTGTGAAAAGGTCAAAATTTCATATAATCATATCTAGTAGCATCCTGCGTTTTTCTTAAATCAAAATTCTAAGAACTTGATGTACTTCTCTTCTAGCAAATTGTTTTAAGCTATTACTGTTCATGACATTAAATATGTAACACATCTTTCTGCTCCCTTTCCAACCTAACTGGACATCACAGCCAACTGTTCTAAAAGAAATAGACATTCTTCAGCCTCCCCTGTTAATTGATTCAAGACTTAGCTGTGCAGATTTATCAGATTCAACTCATCAATAAACTCATAATTAAGCCTATTACTTAATTATATATTATCATGCTTTTGTTTTTAATATTCCCATCTATTTGCTTCTGCTATGGGTACTTTTGTTATGGGTTTCATAAAAAAATGATTTGTTAAGAAAATGAGACTCTGTTAGTAGGAAGGAAAGAATACTAACTTAGTCTTTCTTGAAAATTTCCATCCATGCATATATGACACTGCAATGTTCCACGGGCCTGAAAAGATGGCTTATGTTCCCATGTAGTGTGTTGCTAGAGAACTAGACAAGGGTGGTTCTGCAAAGCGGATGGAGTCATTGCTGTTGGGAAATATGCCCTCTACACAGTGAAACATATTAGTTGAAGAAAATGTTTATTGAAACATTTTTTAGCAGACAGTTCATTCCCATGCTGAGAATCTAATGTCTCACCTCTGATGCACCAGCTCATTCCTTCCAAAAACACATGTAGACCCAGCCAGGCTGCATCACTCATCATATTCCATCACGGGACACAACCTGGGGATGTGTGAATTTAACTACTCAATAGTCAAAACTCTGACAGATTTCCTAATGTACCCTAAAGAACAGAATTCTTCATTCCTATCCACACTGTAGACAAAATGCATATTTTGAGGGAAAAAATGTGTTTTCTAGCGTTTAAACTCACATGTACATTAAAAAGCCACAAAACAAGCATTTTGCAATCCTTGCCACACTTACAACACAATGACTAAATTAAGCAGAAGACTTGGGTAGGCCATTCCCCAAGGAAACAGTCTCTATCTCCCTGTCAACTTTACATTGCTTAAGAACTTTTGAGAAAAAACACTGAAAGTGTATTTAGTGATAAATAAAAACAAAATACAAGTTAAAACTGTTAATTTATTAACACAAATCTTGTTCCTAAGCTGAATAGTTAGTTGATTGATTCTAACTTTTCTTTGCTAAGATCCTTCTCTGAGGTACTAGTGATTTAGATTTCTCTAAAGTAAATTTTATTTGTCCTGCAAAGTGAAAAAAAACATACTAGGCTTGATTTGTATTTATTTCAAAGCAATCTAATTTGGATCCGTTAACAAGGGCACTATTGGGACTTTGTTCTGCCTCAGTCCATTTGTAACTGGAGGTAATTTTCTCTCATATTTTGACGACTGACTCTTCTTATAGTTTGTCTACAGTTACTGGGGCATTTCTAGAAAATACTCATGTTCCTGGTTTATAATCTCAGTTTTGCCATTTTAACACTCCATGGTCCCTCATGGGCATGGACAACAGTGTAGTGATTGCAAGGGAGAAGGAGGTATAAGGGAGTTAAATAGTAATGGAAAGAATATAATAAAACATTAAAAATGAAATGAAATAAAATAAGGTAAATAAAATAAAACTCCACGGTCTCCTAGAATTTTATAATGCCTGGTTTGTAAAGTCCTAACCTGTAAAGTGGGTACATTGATATAAATCTCAAGGGGTTGTTGTGAGTTTGAAGAAAATGAATCTAAAGTGCCTCTCAGATGGTAGACACTCAATAAATGACAGTTGCTCTCATGAAATTTCTATGCTACTGATGAAGGTAAGAAGTGGTGTGAAAGTTAATTCCTACATCAAAATATATATATATATATAAATATACTATATATGTACATACATATAATATATATTTAGTCTTTGTTAAGACTAAAATTCTACAACACACACATGCTTAGGTTTCAAGTGGGCACTTGCTTTTTAAAAACTGATTTCTTTAAATGTACCTGACAATTTCCCTGTTTTTTTTGTGAGAAGTCTCCAAGTCACATTGATGTCATCATCCCTCTTAGTAATAATGCAAGAGCAATTAGCCAGTTTCAGCTCCACAAGCGCTAAGTCTTTTGTTCTCATATGTACCGTAACCAGACTCCTAAAAAAATCTCATTCAAAACCATCGATCTCATTTTCTTTTTGATGAAAAATGTTAAAGTTTAAAAAAATACAAATTGGTTTTGAAATAGAATTCAGGGAAGCCTTCTGAAAACCTACCTATTACAAGACTGAGCTCAGATAACCAGATGCTTACCCTTTCTTCCTTTAGTCCAAAGCAAATGTCAGTAGCTGCTATTTCATCCCTCCTTGTAGAACAAATGCCAGACAAGCTTTCATATGAGAAGACATACAGTGCTCTGGGTCATCAGGAATAGTGAGAGAAGTAAAAGGACAAGCCGGTGCCTTGCTGCCAGGAACTCCCAACCACAGTGGATTGAGCATGGCCAGTAAAAGCAATTTCAAAAGCACTTTGTTGTGCTCTCTCCTTCCTGGACTGCAATAATGCTGGGTTTACAGTCAGATGCCACCCGCAGAGAGAAATACAGAAATAAAACATCAAGGTACGGAGAAGTGAAAAACTGTTATAGAGCAATTACTGTTTTTTTCTTAATGTATAGCAGCCAACTTAATCATTATAAAGAATAATTTTATATAGAAATGCCACCTGTATATGCAAAATAGGATTTATCCAATACATTAGTTATCCAATAATAAGTGAACATTTAGCAAGGTAAATTCATGGCACATACATTCAATTTGTCATGGAATTTAATAATCCAAATAAAAATATTAGGCATTTTACATTGTAAATCTTGCTTTTTAAAATTTGAGCCTATTCATGTCTCTCTAAATTTAACCATGAAAATTTGAAAAGACCTGGTTTCCATTTGATGAAGCAATCCAAGTATACTCTATGATATGAAGTTCTTTTTTAAGTGCCCGATGAAAGGAATCACTTAATTTACAATCCATTGATTGCATTGAACTGTCTTACAAAGAACCATTAGTTATAGTCATTCTGTAAAAGGATCCTATAGTTTTACTGTTTGCATCAATAAGAAAAAATATAATGTTTCCTATAGCCAGTTGTTTGAATAGCAAGTTATCAGAAGCTGAATGAACATTTTGGTTTTATTTACCTGTCTGTGATATAAGAAAATAACAATTCTCAAGAATTAACAATAGACTGACCGTCACCACAATGGATGGCAAATGACCTGTCAAAAGAGCTCCAATAAAGAGGACCCGATAAGACTGAGCCTGGGGGACTTCCCTGGGCTAGAGGAGGCAAAAATAAGAAAAAAGCTAAAAGAAAAACAAAAAAATTGATTAAAAAATAAGGCAAGGCAGGACAATCTGTTAGATAAAGCAGAAAAAGAGTGACAAATGGAAAGAAGTTCACTGAAAGCAAAACTATGTGGATGGGAATAGGTAACTTATTTTAGATATCCTGATATTGTTTTCATTTTCCCCTTTCATTTTTCTCTTCAGCATTTCCACAATACCCTGGTCCCTGGTGTTTTCCTGCTGCCCTCATTGCCTGTAACTTGCCACTCTGAATAACGTACATGATCCAGGATTTTTCTGATCATTTTCCCTTGTCACAATTTTGCTGTGTCTCATTCTTAGAAGTGGTTGTGCAGGTAACTAAAACTAAACCAATAAATGCATTTTATTCATTTATTCTTTCATTCCACACATACTTATTAGAATATTCCTTCAATGGATGTGACAGGCATGACCCTGGCTCTCATCAAACAAATAATAAAAAAGAAAACAAATATGATAAAAACTACCTACAGTTGAAAAGGTGCTACAGAGCAGATAAACAGAGTGCTGTGACAGGAAATACAGGCAGGTGTAAAGTAAAACAATCAGGAAAAGCCTCTGAAGAACAGAGATATCAGCTGTGATTGGATGAAGCCGGAAGAAACCCAACACTTACAGTATGGGCCAAACATTGCCAGAAAAGGCAAAGGAAGGTAGGGGCTGGAGGTTTGTGGGCCATTGGGTCATAGGGCCACTGGGTCATATTTTGTCATAAGTGTTTTTGTCATAAGGGTCTTTCCTCTAAATTAGATCCTTGAGTTTTAAATGGAAGTGTGACATATTCTAACTTACATGTTAAAAAGATTATTTGGCCATTGTGTGGAAAATGAAATGGAATCCAGATGAGAATAGAAGACAAGAGACCGCTCTGAATGTTTTGCAGCTATCCAGGTGAGAGAGATGACAGTGCAAGGCCCAAGATGCTGGCAGTAGAGAGAGGATTGGCTGGATTTGAGGTTCATTCTGCAGGCCTGGCTGGTGGACTTCACCTGTGTCAGGGTTATGGTGAAGAAGTTTGAAGACTTATGGCACGGGAAGGAAACAACTTGACAGTTTGGACATGGGCTAAATAATATGTGGCAAAAATGGCAAAGATTTGCTAATTTATTTCTAAATGCCTCTTAATATCTGTCCCTTCCTCTTTACTCCTAGTATTGCTACTCTAGGAGATCCTCTTCATCTGATATCTGGAAGAACACCAGGAGCAGCACTCCATCATTAAGTATGTTACCACCTCACAGCAAAACAATGTCCCTCATGAACCCTGGTGATTAATGGGGATTTTGGAAGAAATGTTGCTTTATAACAGATAATTCAGATTGGGTTGCTGGAATACATAAAATCTTTTGTGCACTGCACTTTTCTTTATTGGATCATGACCAAATATACATTTTACTAAAGTCAAACTTGTAAAGATAAAAAATATTCACCATCTAATAAATTCCAGTCTTATAGAAAATCACACACTATTTGAACTAGGAGGCACTCAGGGATCATCAAATTCTGCCATCTGACTCATATGAATGAGGGGCTTGCTAAGTAGCTTGCCTCAAGGTAAACAACTAGATAATGGCAGATCTGGGACAAGAATGCAGCTCTTCTTATACGTAGTGTATATCCCATAGACATAAAACATAACCATGCCAAGGTTTAACCAAAATAGCAGTAGCCAAAGTTAATTTTTTTCCCAGAGGAGGCCAATATCAAAATTTTAGAGACTCCAATGCCTGGACATTCTGTTTTCTTGTCATTTTCTTGTATCATAAATAGTTAGAGGTTTGGAAAGAAACAGGTATCTTTCTTTCTGTGTGCCCATTATCAACTAATCTGGCACAAATCAGCTGAACATTTTTTTTTTCCTGGAATTTTCCAGTTGGCTTTTTTTGGACTTTAAAAGTGAATAATCCTTAATTGTGATGTTTGAAATAAATCTGTTCCAAAAATCTCTCCAGAACAGAAAAAAAAAGCTACCAATCCTTAGACAAGAAGCTTATCATCAAAGTACACATGGAACCACAATTTGATGGTGAGCCAGAGAGAGGATTTCAAGAGCATGGTGATGATTTTATCAACTGGGAAAAACCTTTGGTATCCACAACTATCAATACCTGAGCCACAAAGGGCCATCAGACATTAATAGAGATAATCTATATGGGGAATAATGTGCTATTGTTTAAATGAGACAGGATAATCTCTAATTGTATGTGTCATCTGGAAATTCTAAGAAGAACAGAAAGGCTCCAGCCTTGCAATTCTATAATTGAATGTTCAGAAATCTAGAACAAGATTCTTTCTCAGCTAGACCCTTTATGTGCCACATTTCTCAGCTTAATTAACTATAAGATGCCTTCCACATGTGCAGATTCCCTGGTAGATGGGCAGAGGTCTATAATACTATTGCACAAAATGACTTTGTCACAGCAATAAGAACCTGATTTTTCCATGTCTGCTCCATGGACAGTTAAAAGTATAAAATGAAAACTGATGTATGTATTCAGTACACGATGATGCCCAACCAACAAGTCATATGAAATATGTAGATTCCTAAATATAAAGTGTATTTCTAACTCAATCATATTTTTTCTTTGATATTCTATTCCTATAGAACCAGGTAGTAGAGAAATATGGAACTTTCTGTGAAGGAACGGTATAGTGGACACACCTATCCTAACTCAAAGCTTCCCTTCAACCAATTAGTCACCATTCCTGTGTGATGCTAAGTTTTTCAAAATGTCTTTGGTTTATTTGAAGAGAAAATGTATTTATTCCACAGTACTGAAAGTAATTTTTTTTTCATGTTCATTCTCTCTTATCGATCAGCTCTGTCTCTCTCTCTCTGTCCCTCTCTCTCCCTCTCTCTCAGCTTCACTAGAGAAGGCTCATGTCATTTCATGTCATTCACACCTGCACAGCATAATGTGATATACCTTTATTTCACCTAGCATAATGTGAGCTTAAATACAATATACATCTCACTGGCAGTCCCAGAGAGCATCATTCTGCAAAGTAGAACATGCAATTAAGACCAAATCAACTTATGATCTTGAAAGTTTTGGTTCAGACCCACCCCATCATGAAAGGGATGTAGTGTTCTGTTTGATCTTTAAGTTAGTAATTATATCTGACTATCTTAATTCTTCCTGCAATTTCATCAAATTCTCCTGTCATAAATTACAGCACTAATGCAGCAGTCCCCTGAGGTAGTTTGCATATTTCAAGGTCGGTAAGAATATTTTCTTATTGTATTTTTTAATTTAATAAATTTTTTCTAGTATTATTAAGATTCCTAAGGATAAAAAAAATTGTAGGAACATAAGGGAACATAACTTTTATTAGTGACAATGCTGACTTTCTAATCTCTATCAAGAAGCTGTGAACCATGAGAAACAAGACAGTAAAAGAATCATGTTTAGTGAACTTTTAAGATAAACTAGGCAGACATAAAATTACAGAGAAAGGATTGTTGAGTCATCAGAAACACAGTCCTAGCAAAGGATTATCTTGTTTTCAGTGCCTTCTGTCCCCATTGTCGCTACTGCTATCAGTCTCTCACTTTCAAATGGTTGCATTTTGTTTCCTGTCTTACAGTTGTTAGGATATTACTTTTTGCTTCTAGGTATTCTTGTTTCACAGGGACAACATATATTTAAAACCCAGTCATGTTTGAATATAATACCTGGGTATCTGACTTGTCATTCCCTACTCAAATACTGAACCCTCAAAATCCATGAGAAAAACTGAGTCACATTACTGCAATGAGGGTATCCATAATGAAGGCCTAGGCCAGACTCTCACCTCGTAAGCAGAAATCACATTGGACTCCAATCCCTGAGGTTCTGATCAAAGTGATTTCCTGAAGAACTGAGGAACCTAATCCTTTCTCCCTCTTTGCTCCTAAAGCTGTTCTGCCATGAGTAACAAGGAATAAAATTGTGCTCTATGTAGGAGATGATGCTGTGATTCATGGAATTATATCTGAAATACATCCTTGAGAAAATGTTTCCAAAATTAATTACTCTATTTCATTGACCCTCTATCTATGATGAATTTCTTCTGCTTAACTCGGAGGTAAATTACAGAAAAGAGAAACACATACCATATAAATCCCTGGAGTTACCTTAACCCCAGGGATTCACAAATCAATCTGCCTGGGTAGAATATCAGTGATTAGTCAATGAACACATCAGTATTCACCAGAAAAAAATCATTCCATTTTTGATCCAATTCAGATTAAGTCATTATTTTTATATTTTTTTCTTTAGACAGTGCACCCTATAGGGAATCATTTTAGAAACTATTATAGAAACTTGTCATATCAGTGAAATTGGGAGTGATTGATGCCATCTCCAGTGGCTTTCCATCAAAATGGGAAAAACGTTGATATGAGACCATGTATATCTGAAAAAGAAACTCACTACAACATGTAAAATTGTAGAGATCATCAAATAAACCTGATTTGACCAAGAAAATGTACAGTATTGTCAGTATATCAAAGACAAAAACAGTGTAATATTACATATATGTGGAAGCAAAAAAGCTGCAGTCATAGAAAGCAGAATGTCGGTTGTCAGGGTGGGAAAAATGGAGAGATGTTGGTCAAAGGATACATACTCCCAGTTATAAGAGCAACATGTCCTGAAGATCTAATGTACAGTAGGCTGATTAAAAGTATTAGTATTGTATTATATACTTGAAAGTTGCTAGGATAATAGATCTTAAATGTTCTCATCATACAAAAAAAATGGTAACTATGATGCAGATGTTAGCTAACACTATGGTGGTAACCATTTTGCAATAGTTAAGTGTTTCAAATCAACACATTATATACCTTAAATTTATACAATGTTATGTCAATGGTGTATCAGTAGAGGTAGAAACATTTTTAAATAAATTATTTCTAGCGTAAACAAAAGAATTTAGGTAATAGGTTACCTCTGCTGCCAAGGACAGGCTCTTTAGATTGAAGTGGGTTTTGCACAAAACTTGATCAGGACAACTTGAATCACTGGATCTATAGCTTCCTCATGAGAATTCACAGATAGCAGAAATTATAAAACACAAACACATAATCAACTTTGTATTGTCTAGGACTAGTCTTTCTTTCAAATTCAAGTGAGAGAGTTTATAAATTTTTGACTGTTTCAATATCTCCTGTCATGACTTCCTTTTCAGTCTGTATTCAAAGAAACACAAATATATGTATTTTAATATATATAAAATATATGCATATAAATTTATAATATATATTCTATATATAGCTATTTTTCTTTATATGCATTTTTTTTGAAAATATTGTTTTCATGTACAATCACATGTTCAGTTGAAGGTCTGTACTACTCAGAAAGAAAACATTTCTGAGTTTTGGAACAGTAAAGATATCAGAAAATAATTTAATTTCCTTTAAGCTGTATCTCTGAACCTACTCTTGGAAATGTTTTGAATGCTTAAGAACTTTAAATGCAAAAATATTCCAAAGTCTTAAATTAAATATAAGTAAATGTAGTATTTGCACCATTGTTTCTTTCTGTTTATGTATAGTTTTAGTCAACTGTACAAAACCTTTATAGAAATGCAGAGCTGGGGCAAACTTGCTGTGGAGTAAAAAGAATAAGGTGAAGTTGTTCTCTGTGTTTCCCCATCTCTTGAGAATTCTAAAACACAGTAAATGGTCATAAACATCTATTCATTAATTAAGCAAATAACAGGGCTACATAAAGAACACAATATTGATTAGAAAAGACTTTTTGGACTAGATAATATTTAATCAAGGAATAGAAAGGAGGAAATTAGTTTGAGTCAAAGGATGACAATGTATTTTCTAGATGAAGAGAAAATAACATGCAAAAACATTTTAAGGACAAAAAATGAAAACATATGAATAATATGACTAGTATGTCAACATATAGATTTGCTTGACTGAAGCATAACCATGACCTAGTTGTATAACAAAATAACCAAATATCACCAATTTCCATTTGCATTGTACTTTACCATTTGTAAAAGGTTTTGAATATCATAGGATTAACTCCTTGATGAAAAATAACTTAGTGATAAAAGAATAGTCATACCCACTTTAAAACATAGAACTAAATGTTCAGGAATGTTAGTGGATTATCTAAAGGCACTTGAAAGCGGTAGAGATAGCATGCAAATTTTGTCTTAGTTACTATCTAATGCTCTTCTACTAAGACATTGTATGGTTTAAACAAATGTAAGTACATATTATATGTGACTGTTGGGAAAGTGTCGGAGGCAATTATTAAAGCTCTTAAGATTCAGATTATTTGTTGTAACTCTTGTCTCCCATAGTATACTGGAGTCTCTTAGTAAAAATTCTTAAGATATCAGACTCTCCTCAATCTGTAGTTCTGGGGGAAAAAAACACAGTATAATACCTTCTACAAGTAAGTTATTTGTTTTCATATAATTTTTAAAATTGACATAAGCCTTTATTTATGTGAATTTTATTATTTTGAATAGTAATTTATCCATAATTGCTTAGAAAGCAAAATAAGTCAATAAATTATAGAATAAAAATTCTTGTTCTTATTCTGATATCTGTTGCCTCCAACCCTCACACCCACCAACCATTCTCATGACATACTATATATCGTTCCAGACTGTTTAATACACACAAATGTGCATGCCCCCCAACACACATAGTCTTACACATACACAAACATGCAACACACACGCACTTTCATTTCTCTCTTTATTACCTAAAGAGGTAGCATACTAGACACATTACTCTGCACTGTTTTAAAATTTAACCTGTCCTGAGGTATTTTATAAACAATGTGATCAATGTCTTTTTCCTCTTTTTTTATAATACAATCAATGTCATTTAAAAAAAATAGCTGCAGAGTATGTAAATGTGTGGATGTTTATGAAAATGTGCTTAGATTCTTTCTAATCTTTGTTGTAAAAATTTGAATATGAATTGTTGGAGAGACATAGTTAAATTGTAAGATTAAAGATACCAATATCTATGGCCTTTGACCTTTAGCTCCCTACCCTCCCTCAACTCCTCTTTTGATCATCAGGCTCCTTGCAGGATCACCAACACCACTCTTCCTCTTGATTCCTCAGTAAAGGAGAAGGGGAGAGGGAGGCCAGAAGAGAAAGAGATGTTCACGTTCTACACTTTCAAGGTAAATATTAGGTAATATTTTCAGGCCACACTTAAAATAACACATTCAAATGTACTAAACCATAGACTTTCATAAATCTTTATTTTTAGTCTTATTTTTTCTTAAAAAGGAAAAATTTTTATTTTTTATTGTTGTTCAATTGCAGTTTTCTCATTCCCGCATTGCTCTCCCCCAACCCTTCCACCCCCTCAGTCAATCCCCACCCTATTGTCCATTACCATGGGTCCTTTATACGTGTTCCTCGGCTGGACCATTCCCCTTCTTTCTTCCACTGTTCTCCTCCCCCTGCCCTTCTGGGCACTGTCAATTTGTTCCTTGTTTCCATGTCTCTGGTTCTATTTTGCTCATTTGTTTGTTTTGTTCATTAGGTTCCACTTATAGGTGAAATCAGAAGAGTTAATATCATGAAAATGTCCATTCTACATAAATCTCTAATTTGAACACACAGATTTCTCCTGCATAACCCTTCGCTTTCCCCAGTATGCATTTTAATCACATGTGCATATGATTTTATCTGCCTATCAGGACCCTAGAGTCATTTATGCTGAAGAACTACCAACAATCATGGTGCAGACACAAAACTCCCACATAGAGTATCACTTGTTCTTGCCTTTAAAGATAAATTTCCTCTAGGGTCTGATCATTTGATCCTAACCTACCTCTTCTTGCAGCTTTATATAGATACAAAGTTAGATCCATCTTCATCCAGAGGCAATATAACTTGAAATAAAAAACAAAACAAAACAGAACAAAACAAAACATAGTTCTTTTGATTAAAAAAAAAAAGGTTAAAAGGAGAGCATCCTAATGACTTAGAAAATGTCAACCTTTTTGCATTTAGCAGAAAACAGCACAGATATGAATCACTCCCTCCAAATAATTAGCTACATTCTTAAGTGATTAGACAATTTAATGTAAAAGCTTTATTTAAGGTCCTGTATAGCAGAGCATGTTTAAAAATGTCTTGGAGATATTGCAAAAAAACATCATTTCCATCTTTCCTTTCTATATATACTAATGCTGCATTGAATGTGAGGCACTTGTTGCCTATACACAATGTTTGCAAGAATTCAAAGTTTATAAATGACATGCTGAAAAAAATATGATTAGGTCTCCTTTGTTCCATTCAATCCCAATGTTCATTTCCTATTCATCGTTCCCTAATACAGTCTTTCATATTATTCCAGATCAGAGGAATGTTATAGTTTCCAAAAAAAAAGATAATATTCCTGGAATAAATGTGCTTTATAGCCTGAGCTATGACACCAACAAAACCTTTTGAAAAGAGAAAATTCATTCCTACCTGACACCAAATAACTGTTTTGACTGATTATCTTCTCTGAACTGACAGGTTATTTTGCAATGTAGACACCAAGTTAGTCAATTTGGTACATGAATGATACATGAAGGGTTTCATATTCAAAGCAGAAAAATTGTACAGTGGTTCACTCAACACTCAGGGTACTTATTTGGTTCAATAACAACTATTATAAAAGTATTCACTATGTAAATTATAAAAGGCTTTTTAAAAACTTGTTAATCTTATGTGCCACATGAAATTGGAAAATAATGGCAATGGATATTTAGCAGATTTCACTAATAACTGATGAGATGAAAGATATGTCAAAAATTTTCAAAAAATATACTGAGCTCTTTTATAAATCTATCACATCACAGATGTTAAGGAGTTACATGCAATGCTGCTCCTTTTATTGCTTTTTATGACTAATATGTAGAAACAATATAAAAACCACTACAATGAGAACGTGATTAAACAAAGGCACATTCTATTTTTCATTCTTCCCTGCAACATCCTCTGAAAGGATAAGTTTCAAAATCTGAGTCAACTTCAGAGTGACATAGTTTCTCATGCTTCCCCACAAGTCCTATCAGGAACAATTCTATGTAAAAGTTGAGTCAATTTCAAGATTGTGTGGCACAATAAAAATGTAATCAAAACCTAGAGAACGTGATTTGTGTCCCCTGTTGAAATACTTCTAATCCAACTAATTTAGTTGTTACTCTCTGTACCAGTGAAATTGAGAAAGTTTTAATTACCTAGAAAATATGTTATTATTTCCCCTGGGATGTAGGAATTAGAGAGTGGTTTTCAAAAAATATATGAAAGGAAATGAGCACAACACAAGCTTGATTCCATCACACTAATTTATCAGACCCTATATTATGAAAATGAACAGATTTTTTGAGGCTTTTTCTTCTTATAATTATTATTAGAAAAGCTTATAATGCAGTCCATGATAGAAGTCATATCCCTTTCCGTGTTGTTTACCATGGGCGAGGGGGAAGTTGTCTCTATTTTACTTATATCTCCTTTGCATGAAAGCTGCCTGAGTGTCATCACCCAGGACACATTCTTCCTTATAAGCCTAGAAGAACAATTGCTTAACTTATATCTTAAAGCCTGAACATAAGGCTTAAAGAAAAGTGCTATTTAGTAGCTTGGAACAAAGAATCAAATAGAATAGCACTATCAAGAGAGAATGTGACTATGGACTTGTAGGAGCTCAGAACAAGTCTCCCCAGAATGTGCCACTTTGGCATGTGGATTATTTTGAGCTGAAGACAAGTGAGGCCCAAAAGATTCAAGGAGAGCTTTTGTCTCCCCCCTGAACTGCCTAAAAGAATTTAGTTAGAAAGCCTGGCCCAAGAAAAGAACTATCACCAGAGATAACTATCAAAAATAAGACGTAGGTAATAGTGGGCTGGGAGCAATTTAGCCAAGTTTTTTTGTTTAAAGTCCTTTATGTATCTCATTGTTTCTTCATGGCACAACAGATAGTTGTTTTTCTGTATTTCTATAAATGGTTTTCCTCCTCCTTGATGTCCCAGACCCCTAACCCCTTATACTTAGCTCAAAAGAGCATACAAGCCTTGATTACCTGACTGCCTATAAGCTTCATATTCTTACAGAGCCTGTGTACATATACAATTAAATTTTATTTTCTCCTGTTAATCTGTTGCATGTCAATTTAATTCTTAGATCAACCAGAAGAACCTGGAAGGCTAGAAGAGAAAATTTTCCTACTCAACAGACTGTTTTCTGCCCCCGTTTTATTATTACTGATTTTCAGCTTAGTTCTAACAATATCTTGCTTTCCAGAGGAAAAGTACAAATTTGCATGCCCTGAATATGAATACCTTCCATGGATTGGCTTAACTTTCCTTAAACTCTAAATTAGTTATCATCTTGGATTCGTTTTGAAATTCAGTTCATTTGAACAAGAGAGATGAAATTTTAAAGGTTTTTATATGCATTGAAATTAGAAAAGCATACATATATATGTAATCAATGAATGTAATTCTACTCTAATTTCTCAGTAGTGTCTATATGGAATGTACAAATGTTATGAAGGAAAAAATTATTCACTCATTTCTGAAAATGTACAGTCTAGCAGACAAATCAAATTTAAATCACTTCAGTGGCATGGGTACTTTCCTCCCCCTATGATTGATCTTTTATGTTTGTTTGTATGTTTTTTAATAAATTACCATGAAGACCTACTACCCTTGTAACAGACACACTTGACATCTTTCCAAAGCGAGACATTTCATTTAAAAATACAGCCAAGATTCATGTTCTGATCACTTGGTATTATAAATCAGCAGACAGTTCTGACTGCTTCACTTTCCATTTTTGCAATGCATTGCAGCTGATTTAAGGCAAAACCCAAAGCCCTTTCCATGTATTTGGCATTATATATCCCAAAGCTCCACCTTCCTATTCTTCCTAAAAGAATATCCTTTTATGTCATTATTTTTTTCAAGCAGAATGTCAAGTGAATATATTAATTGATCTCTTGCTGTTTTTTGGCAAAATTGTTAGAGTTAACACATTTCATTCAAGGCAGTCTACCTTTTACTTCATCTTCTTTTGTGTTGCATGAATGTCTGAGGAATGCTTTATCATTTTAACATTTCATAAAGTAAGTTTCACATTATTAAAAGGTATATTGATTCAATGTGCTCACAACTATATAGTAAATGGAAAAGATAATTAGCTAAAATAAGTTTGCTTAAGTATTTTGCATATCAAAAAGTAACACAATTTTTCAATTGCTTGAGTTAATTCTCAATGTTCTTTTAATATAACAAACTATGATAGTTTTAAGTAGTATCTTTAACATTTTTTCAGTCACATTTTTTTCTTATTTAGGAAAAGAGCCATTGTCTAAATTGATACTGCCAGTTTGCAAAACTGTTACGTAAGAAAAACTAAAAAAAAAAAACAAAAAAAACCAACCATGATTAGTTTTTATATGGAATGCCAAATGGCATACATACTTTTAAATTATTATCAACGTTTTTACAACAAAATAATTTATTAAACACTTGGGTAATTTTCAGGAATCAGGGCACTGAGACATCAAAGTGCCACTATGACAAACATTTAACCCTTGGGTTAAGAAGTAAGGTTATTGTGCTCTTTCTTTGTGAATTTTTTCCAATTAAATTTCTTATATTTTCAGACATTCCTTTTACTCGTATCTGTTATTACAAGTAGAAGTATTTATAGTCTTCTCTCCACCTCATAAGAATTTACTTGAGAGAAGTATTTTCTACTTTCTTTTCTGTCTCTCATGAACCCTACATGGAACTGAATTAAATTATTTAAGACTAATGTGCACTAAAGAATAAAAGTTCTAGATGTATAATCAAACACAAAGTTAATTTTATGAAACTTTCATGTTTTCATCAATAGGCATAACTGCCTTATTTATTTGACCATTGACTCCAGGGTGCTATTTTTGAAAACAATAATAATGTATTGTAATCATTACTATATCATTCTACTCACCCATTACACATATATTTATTCAGATCAACATAAGAAAAATCTTTAAAATATATTTTTACAATTATCAGTAAGGGATTTATAATATTGTGCTCTAAGGCATTTTTGTATTGTGTAATCCAATTACGATACTCTTTTTGATTCACATACCCAAATCAAACTTCAACTCTGATTTTTCTGTTGATCTTCAGATCCACATTTTTTGATTGTCTACCGAATATCACTTCTTAGTTAATGGATATGTTCTGTCAAAATCAGTCCAAAACTCAGTATTTGCCCTCATTCTCCCAGTTGCTCTGTCTCTCTCTCCTGATTGGTAATGGCAGCATTCACCCTAACACTAAGCTATAAACATCGAAGCCTTTCTCAACAACTTTATTCCTTTACTGCACTCATTTTCAATTGATCACCAATTCCTGTGACTTCTACTTCAGAAATAGAGATAGATCAATAGACCAATGATAGATTGATGATGGGTAGGTACGTAGATAAGATGATAGATAGGATTTTTAGAAAAGGTATCTTTACAGGTGGGAATGAGAAGATCTTGGAAACAAAGACACTAGTTAAGAAAGAGTTAAACTAATCCAGGAAGTAATGATGTGATTTTCACTAAAAATATGTGAGAATAAACACATACTCATTCATGCATTAAAGTAGATTATCTATGTACAATGGCAGACCCCCAAAAACCAGAATTATCTTCTGGAGGGTGGCCACTTGTAGTACAGGCTTTCTCCACTAGTGAGTGTTGTAGGAACTCATCTGTATCATTGTACCACTGGCGTTGTTGTGAGAGGCTGCTTCAGCTTCAGTGAATTTTTTTAATACTTTTTCAGCATGTTTGCCCATTTCATGATGGGTGATTTAGAAGCACATGTGCCCACACCACGCTGAGTGTTTAGCAGATTTTTGACCAAAAATGGCATGACCCCCATGCCCCATTCTTCCTATACACCCGCTCTTGCTCTGAGCAATTGTTTTTGTTTCCCTGGATGAAAAAAAGTCCTCAAAGACAATGGTTTGCTAATGTGGAAGAGCTGAAACAAACAAAAAGACAAACAAAAAATGGCAGAAGCACTAAAAGGCATTGAAATTGACCAGTTCAAAAACTCTTTTAAGCAGTGGAAAAAAATGTCTCTATAGGTGTATTGCATCAAATGGAGAATATTTTGAAGGTGACTGAAGTTTAAACATGTAAGAATAAATACACAAGTTTTTTTATAAATAAATTAAGTTTTTGGGGGGTCTGCCCTCATATATATGTATGTCTGTATATCTGTCTACATAATTATCTATTTATCTATGCCTTTGATGAAGCCCCTTTCCTAACTGGATTAGGTCCATTCTCTTACCTAAAAGGTACTTTTAGATTTGCTGTGCTGTCCAGTCTTACCCCTTTCCACACACACCCCACAGCCTTTGAGTTACTGCGCATCCCCAGTCTGTCATTCTGGTTCACTGATCGTTTCTATATATATCATGAATTCTCCGACTTTAGGGCATGTTCTTTTGTTCATTTTTCTTCCTAAATTCCTTCAACATCCACATAAAATGGGAAAAAAATCTCAAATATCACCCCCTGTCCCAGAAATAGCATTAAAATACAGGTCTTTCTCAGAGTACTAGAAAGCCATCACTGTACAAAATAAAAGTATCATTTTCATCCACTTGAGCCTCTAAAGGTAGGGATACTGCTTTTATCATCTTTCTGCCCACTGTCCCTGCCATTGAGTAAGCTCTCAATATGTATTTGTTGAATGAATAATTAGGACAAAATTTCTTTGTTCTACTTACTGATAGCTGGTATAGGTTTCATAAGTCTGGCATAAATGACAAATGTTTTGTGATAAAAAGGAGTTCTGACATATGGTTTATAAAACATCTATGGTTAGTTACATTATGACATATTTTTAAAATTCTCGTCTATGGGGTGATTGACAGATCAGTTACCAAGCAGAAAAGATGAGGATTCATGCTCATCCAACAGGAAGCTGAGGCAATTACCTTTGTAACTCCACTCAAAACTCTCAGCTTTTGAATCTACAGATTCTGAATGTTTAAATATAATGCTGTTCTGGAGATATTTCTTATGTTGGCAAAACGGCTTTTTTATGCTTTACTTTCAAATATTCTTTAATGAGCATGTCATACTAAAACCTGCCAAATGTGGTGCCTGCTCTGTGGCCCCCTGTGTCGGGGGCTTATGCATGCTCCCTCTCTACTCCTTCCATGTAGATATTGCTTCATATTTTACAAATGTGGACATATAATATTTTCACAATGGGAAAAACATTGCTAAAGGGAAAAAATACTGTCTTTTAAGACAGGAGCTGAATAATCACCTTAATGTTGATTCTTAGTTGAGATATGAGAAAATTATTTTTGAAATTTGGCAAACCTAATAGAAACAATGGCACTGTGGTAACCAGAGACCTACAATTTAGGCGAGAGGCCATCTGCGGAGTTCTCTAGTCCTGAAGGCCGGCTACGAACGAGCAGAGCGCACAGCAGGACTCATGCCTGCGAATCATTCGGCTGGAGGATTGCACTGACTTTAGTCATGCACAGACTTGCTAGGACCTTAAGTAGCAAGTGATTTATCTTCTTTATGATAACCTCCCACATATCTTTGTTAACATCAAATTAAAAGAAAACTCATCTTGACTGATGCAGATGATATTTAGACAGAAATATTAAAAATATTTCACGAGTTCCCTTTTATTTTTTAAAGGCAACCCAAGAAAATATTAGTTCAACCACATAACATCTTCACTTCTCTTTTTCCTCTTTATCCTCTTTTCACTTTCCCTTTAAACGTTTTGAAAAGATGATACTTCTATATCAAAAATGAGAATAACCCATGTCTTAGTCTTTCATATTATGGGTATCAAATTTAAAATGTCTATATTAATATATCAATAACAATAAAAGATAGCTGTCATTTTCATAGCATGTGCTGTTGTCAAGACATCTTTGCACATACTATTTAATTTAAACTGAGTCTAATGTACCACATTGGGGTATTATAAGTGTCTGTAATAGGATATTTTTTTTCAACACTCTGGAGATTAATGCTATATCTATCTTTGTATCTGTCTTGTACCTATGCATCTTCTCCATGTAGCTATGTATTTATCTATCTCCATCTATCCATTCACACATATACACACACAGATTTGATTGACTTATCTCTGTCTGTATCACCTTAGGTTATTTGCGCCTCGGTGTGGTTCTTCTAGATTCTGGTCCCTGGTAAAGGAAATATAAACGGGGGTGGGCTGGAAAGGCCTAGCCTTGGCTGAAATCAGTGAAAGATCCCTTCCTGTGTCTTCTTCACTATCTTGTCTTCTCTCCTCTCTCCCATTCCCTAGGAACCCACCTTCCTCATAACACTTAAACTTCTGTAGTTTTCCACACAAGGTATACTCTAAGATCATTTGTCCTCTTTTACTTTCTCTTTGTCTTCCATCTTTTAAGGATGTCTTCTTCACTATGTCTTTGATTGCCTCTGCAAGCTAATGTCACATGCCCCTAACTCTATCACCAAACCCAATAATAGAGGGTAAAAAAATTTTCACTCTTAGCTGTTTCCATCCAGAAGTCTTAAAGGTTAAATTTGAGAGCAGTTTATATTTACTTTAAAACAAATTGAGCATAAACATTATGTTCAAAATGAATCAGGGAATAAATGGAATATGAGTAATATACGTTCTCTAGAGAAAGCAAGCCCAGGAAAGTAAAAATGAAAGCAGAAACTTTTATAACAAGCCTCTTTAAAAACATGAAAGCACAGGTGTGTAGACATCATTGACAGATTTCAATTAGTGCAGCTTTTCTTTTTAAATTAGCACCTGTCTTTAGTGAGAATTGGCATGCAAAATAATGCATGCATGCATATTTAGACAGGGAGAGCTGATCATTCTAAAATCATACCCCATTTTTAAAAATTGGGGAGGGGAGAATAGGCTTTGCTATGAGACAAAGAGTGTTTGAATGGCATATTCAAATATATAGACATGTATAATTTGACATAAAGGCAAACAATTTCCAAAGTTAGTGACATTTCAAAAATAAATGTTTAAAGCCTTCCATGTACATAAAACACAGATATAAGAAATTCTGAAAACAATAACATCAAATGTAAAGAAATTAGATCAGCATACTTAAGAATTTATAAGATCTATGGTGACAGCAAATCATATAAACCTTTAATATTCAGTCACCATATCTAGATATGAATGGTGAAAACAGGCCATTTCTGAGGTCATTTCAAGTCCCTTCACTCTATCATTATGCATTATTTTATAACATCCTTGTGAAATGATCATTCTATATTGTTAATGCTGAAACATTAGCCTGTCACTAACATTATTTCCATCCAATCCATTCATTCCCTCCTATGGAAATAAATATAGGACATCTTACTTAAAACAGAGCCAGAAAGCCCTAAAAAAGGAGCTCTCACACACTCTTCACTTCATGCACCCTAAATAACCAGCATGAACAAGAAAGATAAGAATTATTTTGACAAAGGAGAACATTTATCTTTCATAGGAATTTTATCTCATGGTTTGAATAAAAGAAAGAAAATCCCTCTCTGTTCTAGCAAAAATGTACTGACTGGTAATTGCAGCCAATGAAAAACTGCCACAACCTGAAACTCTTCTCCAATAAACTTTTGTTCAAATCAACCTTCCTCAATTTTTTTCTAAAACCTAATTAAAACTAACCTTCTCTTTGTCTCTCAGGACTTGCTTATGTCCTGCCATAGCTTGCTTTTCCCAAATTGCAATTATCTGCTATTCACAGATAAACTTATTTTGCTAGTAAAATAACTGGATTTTATTTTTGAGGTTGATACTCCCCTGATCTTTGTGATACTTCGTGTCTTGGACATCATAAGTGTCACATTACCACCTTGTTAAACCTCTTATTTCTTTCTTTATTATCAAGACACTGTATAATAGTATAAAACCAAGTCCAGAAAATTTTATTGTAATTGTACCATACAAACATTTTCCCAAAGTTTTACGCATACACACGTGCATGCATGCACCTGCAAGATCTGTCCAGAAAAAGTCCAGCCGTTGTTAATATAACAAGAATGGTTTGCATGACATGGTGTAACTAGCAGCCAAGGAGAGTGGATTGGAAAGAGCATGTGTGAACAATGATGAATTCACTGTATTAGTCAGTGAGAGCAGTAGATGCTGTTGAGTGAGCATGTGTAGACTGTGGCTGTCACGTTCAAAATGACTGCGTAAGTAGAACAATGAATCTGCATCAAATTTTGCGTTAGGCCTCAACATTCTTCTGTGGGAAGTATTCAGATGATTCAGAAGGCTTTTAAGGATGATACAATGAGTGCAGGCAAATAAAAGTGTGGCACAAACACTTCAAAGATGGTCAAGAATATGTTGAAAGTGATCCATGTTCTGGAAGGCCTGCAACAAGCAGAACACTTGAGAATGCTGAATGCATATGGGGCTGCACCTAACAAAGATCGGAGAACTGTGTGAGGTCCCAAGGTGCTTATTTTGAAGGGGACTGAGGCTTCATTGTCTTATTACAATTTTTTTTGTATTTTGTATCTTTTTTAATAAATGTCTCTATTTCTCATATTACATTACTGGATACTTTCTGGACAGACCAGATATTATAAGGATTTTAACCACATTTTTCTTTTTTAATCAGATATACTAAGTACTAACCTTTTATTCTTTTATGAAATTGTGTAGAATTATAGGACAAGCACCAAGCAGGAAACGATAACTGGTTAATTTACAAGAATTTATTATCTACCCAAGGTATATTTAGTAAATAACCTCTGAGAACATAAGTAAGGATGACAGGCCATCAATGAGCAACTAAAATGTTAATTTACTTTTCCTTCTTTTCTACATATTTATATCTAATGGGGAAATATCATTAATATATATGAACAAATCAGAGAACAAAATTGTCTCTAAAACATGTGATGTTGTATCAGAAGTTTAGAGAAAAAAAGAAAACTATAGAGCTTGGAACAATGTAAAAGATTTATTTTTGGAGGTGGAACTTCAGGTAAATTCTGAAAGATTTAGATAAATAGAGGGAAAAATACAGAGGTAGAAAAATGATATGAAAAAAGACCCATAGGCAGTATTTCCTTTCTTTCCTCTCCTTCTTTCTGTTCCTTTCTTTTTTCACTTCCTTCCTTCTTTCCTTCCTTCCTTCTCTCCCTCTAAAGAGAGAAGGTTAGTAGAAGCCAGGGGAAACATCAAAGTGAGTAATGCTTAGAGAATCAAAAGAAGTCAATGATCCTCATCAAGGCAGAAGAGAGGTAGACCAAAGGGATGATATTCAGTGTCTTACAGTGTCTTTATAAAATGTTACTGTAGCATTGAAGAGAAAAATGTTAATAATGTACATGAGATAGAGCAACAGAGTTATAGTTAACTATACAAAGCACTGTTTCAGGAGGTGCTGGGGATAAACTCTATAAGCAATATAAGATTATGGTTATCTAAATAAGAAAAGTATTATAATTATAAGTTAACTTTTATCTTCTAGTTAACATTTATCCAAATTAAAATTAAAATTGTTAATACATACAAGCAATAATTAAAATGTTTTGACCAAATATGAATATATGAATGTCTTAACAACTTGTCCCTTTTACAGACTGTGGGGCTGTTGACTTTTACACACCTCCAAACTCAAATTCCTTCATGTCTTGATGGAGGCTAATGGAAGTTTCTTAAAGCATCCTCTTTCTTCAGTCATTACTAAACTGGTAACTTGTTCTTGGACAATTCAATTAGCCACTCTAAATTTTAATCCCCCGTCCATAAAATGGGAATGGTAATAACTTTAATAAACTCATACAATTATTGGAATAATTGAACATAACAGTGCTTAGAGAACACTTAACCCCATGAATGTCACATTACTATTATCTAATATTAATTGTAAGTATTAATGGCAGCCCAAATCAAAGCAATTCATTACACAGTTAAATGAGTGGATTGAGTAGGAGACAAAGCTTATTCTCAAATTTGCAAGTATGATCTGGTCTCCCCTTCTATCTTACTCTGTTATTAAACCTGTAAACCTCAATCTGATTGAGAGATGTTGAGGAGGAAAAACCACACAAATGAGATGCAAATAGAGACATATTTTTGGAGGTATGGGAGGGAAGATAAGTGGGAGACTCTAGTAATTGAAAGAATGAGTGCTCTAATTAATGCAGCTTGAATCTGCACCAAAGGAAGCATAAAGCAGAAAGTCAATTGAGTTCCTCTTATATAGTTGAGAAGCACAAATTCATTACACCAAACAGCTGAATTTTGTAATCCATTAACCAGTATAACTTGATCCAAAAATAAAATCTGACAAATGATAAATAAACTGAAATGAAATATAGATAAACTTGCACATGCACCCATCTATTGGAAGCTTTTAAACAAACAATTGGACTTGCAAGAGAAACCAAAACATTGCTCCATTGCATGTTATTTAAAAGATTGAATAGTGGTTGCTCAATATAGAGATTTATTAACAAGACTGACTATATATTTAACTATTTATTTTCAGGAAATAATAGTAAAGGATAAACACTTTTCTTAATTTCTAACTCTAATGGAATGAAATGCCTTCATAACTCAGTGATAGTTTAGTGTGTATGTGTGTGTGTACCTTCTATCATGCATTATTTTGTTTTGCTTTTGAAATAATGGTGGCTTCTTTTTTATTATTCTTAAACAATTTTGCATGGGAAGGGGAAATGTGTTTTAAAATATAAAATTATTTTAGTCTTTAAATTAGTCTTAATTTTATAATTTACTTAACCAGTAGTCTCTGTGTATTTTATTCAATATTACAGTTACTTTCAATTTTTCTTAATACACCTCAATATTCCTTAATTTCACTTTTACCCATAAATACATAATATATGAGGTAAAGCTGATCCATTGATATTGTTTTATTCGTGAGAATTTTCTCATTCTCACTCATTCAACACATATTTATGGAATGCTTTTTATGTGCTAGACTGTTTGAAGTGCTGGAGATACAGCAGTGAGTGAGTTGGAGGTAGTCCCTGCTTTAATGAGTCTTATAATCTGGCATAGGGCAGAGGAAGAAGAGGGTGCTAGGTAATAACAAAATGAAGTCATCACTGAATAAGATAATTTCAGAGACTGGCACAAACTTTAAAAGGGATCAAAGAGGCTAAAAAAACAAGGGGTTAGCTGCGGGAGTTTCTATGGCATAGTCAGGAAACCAGTCTGAAGAGCTAGAACCTAAATGAATCAGAAGACAGTCATTTGAAGATTTTCGAGACAAGCTCTCTAAGCAGAGGGAATGGGCAAGGACCCCCCGGGGCATAATGAAAAGTGATCTGATAGAAGCACTGGGCTGCTGAGACTGCAGTAGCATAAGCTATAGGGAAAAACATCAGTGATGAAATCACAAATTTAGGAAAGGTCAGGCTCATTTGGGATTAGGAACACCTGTGTGTCCCTAACATCTGGCTTCTATGTATACATATAACATGTGAAAGGCTTTTCATTGCCAGGCGTTCAATAAACAATTGCCAATTGATTATTGTTAGACAGCTGATTGATTACAGTGCATACCCAGTAAAAGCAAATTGTTCTCCTGAGAGAAATAATGAAAAAGATAGCTGTTCCATAGAAGAGATAAGTTACCTAATATAAACTATTTATTTTACTAGAGGCCAAATCAATCTAATCCAGCCTCTATGGCAGCCAGACTGATTAACAAGGCAAAGTCCAATGCTACCCCGCTCTGCTCTTCTATAGATTACAGTCTGACCGCCTCGACCTAGAACACAAGACCTTGCATGATCTGACCCTTGTGTACTCCTTCAAACATACCTATCAACAAAGTCACCTTCCTTCCTCTTCCAGTAGTGCAAATAAATTTATAGTTCCACAAACACTACATGTTATCTCTGTATTTGTTCACTGTATATTCTCTACCTGGAGTGTCCTTACTCTATGTCTCCAACTCATGCTTTAAAAATCAGCTTAGGTGTCAATTCATCTAAGAAACTGCCCTAACTGCCCAGCTGGCACTAACTGCCTCCCTTCCCTTACCCCTACCCACCATATCCTCACTGCAGCCTGTGCAGGTATTTTTAACACTATTGTTTTAAAAATATATGCACAGCTATATCTCAGCTATAAAGGAATGTAGGGTTCCCTCACTAGATTATAGGCTTCTTCAAGGCACATATTTTGAGCATATATGTCTTTATATCTCCATCACCTAGGAAAAAATTCAGCTATAGAGTTGGTGTTTATTAAATAGTTAAAAGTTAACAAATTTTCTTGACTCAGATCAAAAGTTACCTACCCTTTGACATCATGCCTCATACCTCAAGTGGAAATAAGCATGCTCAGCTTCATATCCTTATTATACTCATGGTATTCTTTTATTTATATAAATGTAGCAACCTATAAGATGAGTGGGACTATGTTTTACTTATGTTGGTGTTACCAATACCTGAGAAAGGTAGTTGACACTTAATAAATGTTTGTTGAATACATAAATATTTGAAAAGTATCAATCAATTTATTTTATGCTTGCTTTGAACCAATCTTTATAATCAAACATCATCCAAGCAAATTCATAATAAGATAATGGAAAATCTTATATTCAAAAAGGGTAGAATAATTTAATTCTTTAAGTATTTATACTCTATCTTGCATTCTTATTATCATGGCATTGCTTTGGTGAGTGAAAAGGAAATCATTTAAATTATATTTAGAAGATTGTGTTGCCAGAGTAGAAGAAAAACAGTTTACGCAATGTTGAAGGCTATAAACAAATTCTATGTCTTAACTACTAAGTACCACAGAATAGAAGAACAAAATAAAAATTATAACATGCCCTAGATGACAGAGCCTACAGCTAAACTGATGACTAGTTTATGGCTAGTTTATGAAGTAGTGCAAATAAAATTAGGATTTAAAAAGCAAGGCATAGTTTTAGAATATAATTCAAAATGAAATATTCCTGGATATATCTGCTTATTTAGTTTTGTTTATTTTAAAATATTTTTATGATAAAGTAAGAATACATTCAAACTATTTCAGCTAACTTTCCTGGCAGCATTTTCATTATCTTTAATTAATTTCACATCATTTTTCTTGATAACATTTGAGATTTATAGATATGAAACTGAAACAATAATCTTTGGATCAAGTCAGAATTGACTTGATCCATCCCTACATGGAACTATTTATCAACAAGAAAAGAGTATTTCTGAAAATATTTTTATAAGATATTCCTCCCTCTGTGGACTTCATTTGCATAAATCTTTTTCTAAGAATAATGCTTTAGTGAAAGAAATACATTTGATATGTGTGTTACACCATTCTGGGTGAGACCTAATAATGACAATAATGAAATATTCTCAAAATGCTAATTAGTTAACAACATTCATTATGCTACCTCTGGACCTTGGGACCAGTACGAAGCTCCATGATAAGATGTGAAAGATTAAAAAGCATAAAAACCTAGTTTTAAAGAGTCAGCACTGTAGTTGGGGGAAAGAAATATATTATAGATTAGGGGATAAAATTATAGTGCAAGATTAGCAATAATGGCTAAAGAGAACTGGTTATGCACCACTATAACTAAGGTATTATTCCAAGACCTTAATTTACAATCATTTAATCAGTGAACACCTTTATTTTTCCTGTTTTATATGTACAAAAATGGATGCCCAAGGTTACACAGCAAAAAGTAACAGAGCTAACAGAGCTATAATTTGAATGTAGATGACGAGGCTCTAAAACCTGAATTACTGTCTGTTACATCAGCACCTAAAAATGATGCACAAGTAAAAGAAACTGTATTGGAATCTTTTCAAAGGTAGAGGCCATGGAGATATAGTATTTTGCCTGTGCATATTATATACCATAGTGCTAATTATATAATAAGTGCATAATTATTTAAAGATTTCTTCATAATGACAGATCTCATGCATGTTTTAATTTTTCAAGTATCTCCAACTACTCTGGCATGAACATATAACTTTAGAGAAATCTGGTCATCCAATTTCCACTTCAAGTATGAGAATGAAGAGAATCAATTGAAGTTGAAATATGGGTTTTATAAATTTTTCCCTTGTCCTTCATATAACTTTTACCTACACTTCCAGTGTTCCTTTGGTGAGGCTTCAGTAAAAGCTGAGAATCACTATAGCAGCAAGATAAAAATGGTCATGTGTCATCAGGAAAATGTGGCTGTCCCATTCCTTAGCATCCTTCCTCCTACATATATGCATATTCACTCTTATTTTTTTCAGCGAAGATGCTATTTTCACAATACATGAGTCTATAAAGAACATGTAAGAATTGTATTCATTTATAATTTACTAATCAGTGGGACTTTCAAAATCTGTTGCTTAAATTAATCAGTTATTATCTTAGTCAAGAATCATTTAATAGCAGCTAGATAGACTCCAAAGAGGAGTTTCGTTCAAAGATGTAGAAATTGTTCACGGAGGCTAAAGGCAGTAAGTGTAGCTGAATCTCAAAAGACAGGAACCAAAACCCAGGATTCCAAGATGTCCTCAATTCTCACTGAGTTTGGCTTCATTTATCAATCTCTGGTCAGACTGATGCTTCTGTTTCTCAAATGTCAGAAAATAGCCACAGCCCAGACTGACTTCACTCTCTATTCTGCGTTAGGCAATAACCAGAGTCACACAGTCTCAATTTTACAAGTTCATGGATGACAGCACTTCATCAGACATCACATCCTGGACTGGGCTGGGGTATAACTTAGTAGGGCTGAGGGGAATAAACATTCTAGGACAGATTTATGAACTGGTTGTCTCTACACAGTGCTCCACACAAAGTCTGTATGTTACAACCACCTGGGGAACATTAAAAACCCCTCCGTGCCCAGTTCTCATGGCACAACAGTGGAATCCAGATACCTTGGAGTGGGATTCAGCTCAGAAACTATTCTAGCTTTCCCAGGTGATTCCAGGGTCAGCCAGCTATGACAAACACAGTGCGGAGCCCAGAGGCACCAGCATTGCCTGACAGCTTGTTAGAAATGCAAAAACCCCCAGGACTACTAGATCAGAACTTTAACAAACCACCAGGTGATGTTGACAGTGAAAGCTGAGAAGCACTGCTTTAAACACACCAGAGCTCGTAGGAATTAAATGCTATAACTCATGGAGTTTTATTTTCACTAAAAGTGAATGTTTCACTTGTTTATTTCTCTGTGGTTCAGTTAACCGAGCTAAAACATTGGCTTCATCTGCACAATAAAAAAAAAATCTGTTTCGAAGTCAGTATTTATGCATTTATCAATATATTTGTCAAGTCAATGTCACATGTCCGGCACTGCATCAGACATGGTAGGTTTTCAGTTTCCAATAAATGAAACACAGATTTCTTATGCCCAGGATATAGGATAGTGTCGTGATGCACATTGCATGTTGAGATGAAATTTATTTTTTTCTTTTACAGCATAATATTTATTTACAGATATTGGCATGCATCTCCTGAAAATATAAATGAGATCTGTCTTAAATAAACCCCTGAAATGTGTACAGTTTCTGTGGAGGGACATGCTGACACACTGAGGAGGTAATATGTAGGTAAACAGCTCGTGAAGACCAGGTTAGAAGAGGCTGCTGCAAAGGGGAAATGAGAGGAAGACAAGTATACATGAATCAGTGCCTAACATGTAACAACACAGCCATGCCATGTCATTTATCATTAACAGATGCCCTGTTTCATCATTTTCAGGATGTTTTACTTATTTAATCCAGAAATCCTTTTAATTGTACTTGAATGTAATTGTATGCCCTTCCCTTGAATCACTGGCATTTCAGGGAAAGGGGTTTCTGTGAAGAACTTGTACTGGAGTTTCTGCCTGTCACAATGTCACATGTATGGGATTCATGGCATGTAGAAGCAGAGAGCATATTTCAAAGCATAAGCCAGCAGATGGCATATAGCACAGCAGACTGGTGGATCAAGAGTACTATCATGTCACTATGTTTTGCAGTTTATTCTCTGCTCAGTGCATTCAGCAAAGGGATGGGAGGGGCTGCATTCACCTACCTAACCTTGAGCCCTGGCATGGCTGTGGTCTGCCATAAGAGAGGGGTTATGGGCTGGTGATAGTCTTCCTCAAAAACATAGTAGTCCCACTAAATATAACATACAAAACATGAGTAATAAATGTCTTTATTCAGATGATATTTCCAGGGATGGGGCAGGCAACTGAAAGGTAATGGAGATGAAAGCTTTGTTAGATTTTATTTGTTTTAAACAATGAATTGGCATAAATAAAAAAGAAAATTAGCATTAGCATAACTACAAAAGAAATGTCAGAAAGGAGGGTTAGCAAATCAATAAGCTTTGGTTCAATAACTACTCCCATTCAAAAATGAATATGATACAGTTACTCAGTTACGTTTTTAAAAAATATGTAAGTTATAGAAAAAGTTTCCTATAGAATGATATTAGAAAAACTCGGAGTATAGAAATGTCCACATATAGTGAGCAGGAGGCAGGAGAGAATGGAAGGAAGAGGAGAGAATTTAAAATATGCTGACTATACTTAGTAATAGTGTATTTTATATTTGAAATGCACTAAGTGAGTAGGTCTTGTGTTCTCAACATACAGGCAAAAAATAACTGTGAAGTAATAGATACATTAATTAGCTTGATTGTGGTAATCATTTCACAGTGTATATCAAACCATCATGTTGTATACCTTAAATATAAGCAATCTGTATGTGTCAATTATACTTCAATAAATCTGAGAAAAAGTTTAAAAAATGGTTATTTGAGGAAATGACCAAACAATAAAAGGGGATAGTTAGAAAAATAAGTAATTTTATTTTCTTCTCTATGATTTTCTCCATTTCCAAATCTCAAATTTAATATATTATCTTTTATGATGATAAAAAATACATTTTCACTTTTAAAAGGAAATAGTTTTTTGAATCATAGAAAGTAACATCATGCCTGATACCCCAAAACCTTTGAATCTTATAATCTAATCCCATTGTTGCTTTTTTGCTCACCCAGCAACCTCAAACCTTCTGAGCATTCACTTCCTGTGTGGCCTGGGGTAGTGGCAATCCAAGCTTTAGAGGCAGGGATCCTGGCCTGCCTGGCAGCTGGGTTTAACACTGAGAAAGAGAAGGAAGTTCATAGCCAGGAGATGGGAACTCCTCCTGTCACTGAATTTCAGATGAATTTTTAATGACAGATCTCCCACAACCATGTAATAGTTTCTGCTAATCCCTAGAGCTCTGCTACAGACTCAGAACTGTGTTTCTATTATTTTCCATTTTCCTAATAGCCCATCAGATTTGGTAGTATTTCCCTCTGTTTATATACATAGACACTTAAGTAAAATTTTTTTGTCAAATGCTAAATGACCAATAAATGCCAGGCACTGGACGTGAAACCATGTCTAAATAAAGCATGTGCCTCTTCCATTCAGCCACACCACACTGAGCTTACTGAACAAATCCTTCTAGCTTTCCTCAGCACCAGCGGGGAAAAAAAGTGTATGAAGAGATATTTAGAGTATCCATATGCTTTTTACTTACGTTGCCCTGAGTAGCTCAATCAGCAAGTAACTCGAGATGAAACTGGTGTTGAGTATTGGGCGAGTTTCTTTGTGCCTCTCTTCCTTATGGTTTCTTCATTCCTGGGTTTCATGACAAAAATTCAATGCCAAGTTTTGTCTTCCAAGCTCCAAGAGGCTGCAGAAAGCTCCAGCGCTTTCTCTCTCTCAGCAGCTGCTCTCAACCCAAGTTCATCCACAAGCAGCAGACAACCCTACGAAAAACTAGAATGCACTGTTTTGCCTCAGTCTTCTCTTTTCTCTTGTAATGGCCCATCTAGTTGTCACTGCTTCAGCAGCTATGTAGTACTCTCAGACATTTTTAGCAAATAGTATCTGACTTTTCTACCTTTTCTCAGTAGCAGCATTGGTCAACTACAAGCTAGTCCATCACAATTGAGAGAGCAATATTATTCTATAAAAGAAAAATTAACATCCCCTCTCTTGTTCTCTTTCACAATACTCCCTAGATAAGTGCCAGCTCCTTAGGATAAAAAAAGTAACAGAAAAGATGCAGATGGGTAAGAACCTTTCTACATTCTAAAATAATAGCAAGAGTGTTTTCATGATGATGTTGTAAAATAATGGCATGAGATGGCATTATAGTCTTTCCCATCATAGAGAAGCTACTCCCTTAAAATAAATTCTTGGAAGGTGATCTTTCTCCTTTCTTCTGCTTTTCATCTTGTACTATGTTCTCCACAGTTAAAATGCCCAATGATTTGTTGATCAGATGACGTAGATTATTTCCTTATACTTAATTACTGAGTAATTTTGCCTTTTATGTGAATTATTTCTCTATTAATGTATATCTGATTTCCAATAAAAATAAAGTAACACTATGTAAAAATCAATTTGATGAGATTCTTACATTTAGCTTTATTTAACCATGACAAAAGTATAATATAAATCTGTTTATATTAGCAGATATCTTTAAGCCCTTTGTCAGTAAAATTCATAATGTTCATTCATGAATTCATTAGCTTGAATCTGAATGACCTCAGTGTTTAAAAAAAATTGTAACTTTTTTATTCTTCTAAAATTAATGACAGGTATTTACATAATCTCTTTAAAATTTGGCAACATTACTAACACAAATGTAAATGCACTCAAATATTGGTCAGGCAAATCCATTCATAGAAATTTACTCTGCTGATATATTTATTGATGTGGACAAAGACATATATGCTAGAATGATTACAGCACCTTTATCAATAAATCAAAAGCTTGGAAATATCCTAAAGACACATTAATAGGCCTGGTTAAACTATATTAAATGTGTTCAGTGATTCACTGTAAAGACTGAGATAATTTGATTTGTGATAATAAGCACAATCATTGAAAAGAGGAAGGAAGGAAGGAAGGAAGGAAGGAAGGAAGGAAGGGAGAAAGGAAGAAAAGAAAAAAACCTTGGCACTGTCTCCTTAGATTTGTCTTTTTTGGAATATTGTATATAGCATTTTCAGTCTGGCTTCTCTCACTTAGCAATATATATTTAATGCTCTTCCATGTCTTTTTGTGGTTTGTTAGTTCATTTCTTTTTAGAACTAAATAATACCCCATTGTGTGGATGAACCGGTTTATTTATTCATTGCCCTACTGTAGGTTGTTTCCAAGTGTTAATATTTATCAATATGCTTCCTTTAAACATTCCTGTGCCATTTTTTGTGGGGATATGTTTACAATTCATTTAGGTAAATATGAAAGAGAGTGATTGGTAGATCATATGGTATGTGTATGTTTAGTTTTGTAAAACTGCCAAATTGTCTTCCAAAGCTGCTGTGCCAGTTTGCATTCCTACAAACAGTCAATGAGAGTTCCTGTTTCTCACAGCCTTGTCAGCACTTGCTGTTTTCAGTGTTTGGAATTTTATCCATTATAAGAGGTATATAATGGTATCTTGTTTTATTTTATGATTCTCTAATGACATGATGTTGAGCATAATTTATATGTTTATTTGTACTCTGAATATCTTTGCTGAGGAGCCTGATTCTTTTGTCCATTTTTTGATTAAGCTGTTAGTTTTCTTAGAATTCTTTGTGTATTTTGAATACAAGTCTTTTGCAGGTGTTTTGTAAATATTTCTCCCAGTCTATACCTCATTTTCTCTTTCTCTAAACAGTGCTATTTTAAAATGTTAAAAGAATTATGTTATCAGTTAAGCTTTGAATTAACTGTGTTCCTTTCCCTGCCATTGCACTACATAGGAACTTACAATTTATATTGCTTATATAAATATTCAGATTCTCAAATAGGGACTTTGATTTCTTGAATCTGAAGATTAATACATCAAGAAATATGAATATATAGAGCTGTATTCTGTTTATACCAATAATATACTTAAAGATTATCTTTGGTGTTCTATGTTATACAATAAAATTTACATAAATAGTTTTTTAATGTACTGACAGTGCAATAATTATGTTTTTCCTCCAGGTTATATTTTTGCTTAAAATGACTCAATCAGATGTTTTCTTTGCCAAGCATTTACATTTGAGTTTTGACTTATACAGTGTTATTTCATATACATTACTTTCTCTATGAGATATATTTATTGATCAATGTATATTCCAGTTCTAAGTGCAAATAAAACTTTTCACATAAGAAATTGATCCATCACAGGAAAAAAATATCCCGGAAAATTATTGAAAAAATGCCATTCTATGTTAGATAGTAGTTAAAAGGAAAGCTATAACAGCACAAAAGATTTGACTTTTATAAAACAGGGTGTTTTTAGGAAACTTTATATTTTGTGCTGTGCTGTGTCCTGGAGTCCATACTAAAAAGATGGTCCTAAGCACAATGGTATAAGCACAGGTCAGGCCCTGGTTCCTAAAAGTCATCTTGTCATTTAAAAACATAATTCTACATTGTAAGTTACTTTGGTCATTAAATGATGGAATTTAAAAAGAGAAACACAGATTAAAAAGCATATTTGGGAATGTACTCTAAATTTTAAAGAGATTAAATTTGCCCTGCTGATTCTTCCGTTTTTAAAATTAGTGTTTTAAAAGTTGTTAAGTCTAGAATTGGAGGAGTTTGTGCTACTTGGGGCACATCCTGCACAATTATTAATAACATACTCCTTAACCGGTAAGATGAAGCAGACACAGATGCCTCCCAAGTTAATAATAGCACATGCATAGGAAGGTCACTTTAGTTTCAGTCAAGTCAGCAAATTATCCCATCTGAAATGACCAACTGCCCGAAAGTCTAGAACTGGCCCAGAGGAAGAGTTCAATGAAGTTATGCCACCTAATGGTAATAGTTTAGGGTCTCCTCTAGTAAAAATCAAATGATTCTTTGGTAAATATGCACTGCATTTTAATAATATCAGCTTATGAAAATAACTATAAATCCAGTACCTTATTTGATTCTAAAAACTTATGAAAAGGAGGAAATGAGTTATTATCCTTATTTTATATGTGGCCAGAGAGAGTAAGGGACTTGCCCAGGGTCATACAATACATTACCTACGGCTTCAGACTTTGGTCCAGGGCTCCTTTCGTTTTTATTTTTTATTTGTAAGAAGCATAACTGGAAAGCAATGCCAACACATCATGTCAGGGATGCTTCAAAACACTTCACCGCTGTAATTGTTCAATGCCAAAATGATGAGTCAGCCATCTCAATTTTTGCGTTATCTCATGTGAATGAATATCTCCAATTTTCATAAGTATTTTGATGTTTTAGATCAGAGACTTTGAACAAGTGTACCAAAAGAATTTTTTTTCTTCTTTTTCATTTTACACAAGAATTTTTAAAATATGCAATGCTTGACTATTTTATCTGGGGCACTGATCTCTTTTCCCTTAGATTGTCAAATTTTTTAAAAAATGACACTAACCAACACAACAATAGCCATTCAATGTGAATGAATCAAAATTATAACTATATTTTGTCAGGTCAGCAAAATATATTTTTTCATGAGCCACAGAATTTTAGTAGGTTATGTGTTCCATGAGATGAAAAGGTTGAAAATTGCTCTCTTAGAGGCTTGATTTCCTTCTGTGAGTGTGCATGGGTGTGGGGGGAGGAGAGGAAAACCCCTAAAACAAGCAAAACTTGCATATTAAAATATTGAAATTGTACCTGCAATAACATTAATGAAAAACTTGATAAACACAGTATTAAAGAGAAATTTTAAAACTAGCCTATTTATTGGAACAACATATTAATTATTTTTGAAATTGAGAAGACCTTTCAGCTTGTTTAAGGGAAGAAATAGAAGTCCTACCCAGACCTTCATCTTCCAGCACTTCCAACTGTCTCTGAACACAGCTGAAGCCTCAGCCTTCTACACAAAGTTCCTAAAGAACTGTTCACAATGCTGTAATTTTAATACCATACACTTGAAGACTACTAAATCTCAAGTATTAATATCTAGTTTAATTGAAATAAGATTCTGAGTAGAAGGAAGGACAGGGAGGAAAAAGATACATTGTTCCATCTTGATGTTCAGATGTTCAAACAGGACTATGGAGACTGCCCTCTGTAAACACATCAAATCTAGTTTTAAAAATGGACGTTTTCTATTTTAATGAATGAGAGGTTATAAACAAAAGATATGTGATTTAAATATATATGTATATTTATAGATATAGGTATGACCTCCTACATAAATAGCTTTATTATGCTTTACTAAAAAAAAACCTCAGTTATGATGAAGAATACTAGAATGCTGCTGTTTTTTTTTTAATTTATCTTTAGTCTGTAGAATCTTAGTTGGATCAAGCTCTTACTTGAGTTTAGAGTATTTTGCAACTTAATGATATTAAACAGGTAAGAATGAAAAATCTTAACAAATTAATAAGAAACAAGGTATCAAATAAAAGAATAATGGTCATATTTTTCATATAATTAAATCAATAAATGCATTTGATATTTTTAAACTCTCCTCAAGAAGCATATGTGTGTGCAGGAAACAGAATGCTCACAGAGACATTTTCCCCTTTTTTAATCATTTCTTAAAGTGTTAAAACTTTGAAGTCACATCCCTTAGAACATTCCAGGAGTATTATTCAGCTTGCATTTTTCTGCTGGACCCTATCTTGATAAATTTATCATCCTTGCATTGTCTATAAAGGACCTCATCCTTAGAATCACTTTATTGATTATCCCTTTTTCACAATATGGGAAACATCAATAATTAGAAGCACTGTACCATTCAGAGCCTCAGATACTCAGCCTGAGGGCCACTATCTTTTTTCGTCATGACTTCTGTCAACAACGCTTTAACAAAGATAAAGAATAATGTGGGTTAAAGAAAACTTTATTCTCAAACTTTCCCCCTCCCCCCCATACACACTTATCATGTAACAAAACTCCAATATAAAAGCATTTTTGGGTGATGTAAACCTTGCTGCTAGTAGCATTTATAGCTTTGAGAATTAAATACACCTCTACAGTGGCCCCCCAAAAGATTATTCAATATAATCACTGCATTGTGTCTCTGTGTTAATGCAGAAGCTCAAAAATAAACAACTGGAATGGGTACAAAAAATTTTTAAGTATATTTTATTGATGATGTTATTACAGTTGCTCCATTTTTTCTCCCTTTTATCCCCCTCTGCCCAGCACCCCACTCTCTCCAACATTCCCCTACATAGTTCATGTCTATGGGTCATACATATAAATTCTTTGGCTTCTCCATCTCCTATATTACTCTTAACTTCCCCCTATTTTGTACCTACCAATTGTGATGCTTATTATCTGAACCTTTTCCCCCATTCTCCCCTCTCCCCATCCCTGCTGATAACTCTCCATGTGATCTCCGTTTCTGTGATTCTGTTCCTTTTCTAGTTGTTTGCTTAGTTTGATTTTTAGATTCAGTTGTTGATAGTTGTGAGTTTGTTATCATTTTACTGTTCATAGTTTTGATCTTCCTTTTTTCCTTAAATAAGTCCCTTTAACATTTCATATAATAAGGGCTTAGTGATGATGAACTCCTTTAACTTTACCTTATCTGGGAAGCACTTTCTACCCTTCCATTCTAAATGATAGCTTTGCTGGGTAGAGTAATCTTGGATGTAGGTCCTTGGCTTTCATGACTTTGAATACTTCTTTCCAGCCTCTTCTTGCCTATAAAGTTTCTTCTGAGAGATCAGCTGATAGTCTTATGGGAACTCCTTTGCAGTTGTCTCCTTTTCTCTTGCTGCTTTTAAGATTCTCTCCTTATTTTTAATCTTTGGTAATTTAATTATGATGTGTTTTGCTGTATTCCTCCTTAAGTCCAATTTCTTTGGAACTCTTTGAACTTCCTGGACTTGCGAGTCTATTTCCTTCACCAGACTTCATTATTTTTTCAAGTACATTTTCAATTTCTTGCTCTTTCTCATCTCCTTCTGTCACCCCTATGATTCAGTAGTTAGAATGTTTAAAGTTGTCCCAGAGGTTCATAAGCCTCTCCTCATTTTTGTGAATTCTTGTTTCTTCATTCTGTTCTGGTTAAATATTTATTTCTTCCTTTTAGTCAAAATCATTGATTTGAGTCCCAGTTTCCTTCCCTTTACTGTTGGTTCCCTGTATATTTGTCTTTATTTCTTCTTGCATAGCCTTCACTTCTTCCTTCATTTTGTAATCTAACTCAATCATTTCTGTGATCATTCTAATTACCAGTGTTTTGAACTCTGCATCTGATAGGTTGGCTATCTCCTCGTTGCTTAGTTCTTTTTCTGGAGTTTTGATCTGTTCTTTCATTGGGCCATATTTCTTTGGGCACACCTGTTACATTTTAAGGGGCAGAGCCTTAGGTATTCTCCAGTGCAGAGCAACTCAGGGTTGTGGCACTGTATGTGGAGGAAGGGTCAGAGAGAGAACATGGCCGATTCCTTGGCTCTTGACCCATTTTCAGTCACTTCCTCTGCTCTCCACAAACTATTTGGACCCTTCTGGTGCTGATTCCTGGGTGGGTGGGTTTGTGTACATTCTATGACCCCATGTCCCCTCCAATGGACTTTACTGTGAGACTGGGAGTTTCTCCCACTCCCACAACGCCCAGAGGTTTTGAGGTTAATTTCCCCATGCTGGAACTTTGGGTTGTGTGGTCTGTCTTGCTCCCCAGTTGTTCCTCCCAGTTTATCTGCACATGAATGTAAGAATGCCTGGTCCACCAGCCACTGCCTCACGTGCGTCCTCTCTACCCCAGCTGTCCATCTCCACCTCTCCTGCTAGCCTGAATGAATGTTTCTTCTTTAACTCCTTTGTTGTCAGATTTCCATATAGCTTGATTTTTCTGACAGTTCTGTTTGTTTTTTGTTTTTCAATTGGTTGTTGTCCTTCTTTTGGTTGTGCAATTAAGCAAAGCATATCTACCTACACCTCCATCTTGGTCTGAAGTCCCTGAATGGGTAAAAAATTCTTAAGCCATGCTTATGGTTCTGTGTTCCAATTTGACTCTTAGATATCATTGCTATTGTGAAAAAAATAAAAAGAAATAATCTCAACTAAGACCATCTCATAGTGGGAAAAGGAATATTAAAACATAGCAGTCAAGCTTGGTAGTCTTTCTCTACTTTATGCAAGAAAAACCTAATAAAAATAAGACATTGATTAAAACAAATCTTAAACTTGTCAGGAAATCCTTAAAGCTAAGTTTGTTATGCTTGTGGAAACTCTTCCCTAACATTTTTTCTTCACACTTAGAGATCTTCTACTATAATTTTCTATATGTTTAATGATTATTTTGTATAACTTTTAGAAGCAAATATTTTGTTTTTGTTTTTTGTTTTTCTTAATTTTATTTTATTTTTTCAAATACATTTGTCTCTGCCGACCCCCCACCACTTTCCCTTGACCCCTCCCTCCTTCCCTCCCTCAGCTCTTCCCCTTTGGTTTTGTCCATGAGTCCTTGCTATATGTTCCTTGACTTTCCTCTTCCCTTCCTTTTCCCCGCCCCCACCCCCTTGTCTTTGTTGATTTCTTTTCCTTTCAGTGTAGAAGCAAATATTTTGGATTAAATCCAATCTCTTCCTTTAAAAATGCCCTTCCTTTAAAAATGGCACCATAAAATTTAATTTATCCTTAATAATAATAAAAAGCATTATATTATTTGGGAGAAAATAGATTAATATATAATACTCTGGAGCTTCTTGAGGGGAAATTAATAGCTTTCATTAGTTTCAATTTCATCATCAGCATCAAATACTCCCAGTCAATAAGATAATTTTCGTCAGCCAACTGATGACAGGAATTATAAGAAGTTAGAAAAAATTAGAGTAATTTACCATTTATTCTTTTAAGTTTTATCAGCTTTATTTTGTAATTTTCCTCAAGCTAAGGTAAGACATTATAAAATGTGTTCATGCTCCTGACTGTGCTGGATAAGAAAAATAAAGAAAAAAAATCAGTACTTTGAGCTTAATACTGGCACTACACAATTTTGGTAACCTTTGTCTCCCTAATTTTCAGTTTCTATATCTCCGAAAATCAGACTGCTGGTAAAATAAGTACTTTTTTAATAAATAGAAAACTTTGCATATCTTTCAAAGCACTTTAGGCATATATGGGGGAAAGGATAAATTAGGGATTTTGCATTACAGAACGAGTTTATGATCTGCAAAAAAAATTAATTGTGGGTTTAAGTAGCAAATGTCCTTTGTGAGATTAAAATAGAGTGCTATTTAATAAACAAAAATAGTCTTTTAAAGATTTGTAAGAACATGGTATTTCAAGAAAAATCATCTATTTTGTTTTACTTTACCACATTTAAGTTAAATTTATAGATTTTGTTTATTGAGTTGTTAGCCTATTAGCTAATTAATATACCATCTTTTTCCATATTTTTTTTTTGTAGAGCAAGAAGCTAATTGGTAATTATCTAATTGGAAAGCCAATTCATTAGATGTTTCCTGCTTGTTGAAAGAGGAAATTAAGTGAATTAGGTGATGGGAGAAATTATCTACTTTTTTTTTTTTTACATTGGGGCACCATTTACATTAGTCCCTAGTCATCTAACAGTGATAAATATAATTGTTATTTTTGTTCTTAGCAGAGTAATTTTCTCTTTTTTTAATTACAAATTAAGTTGTAGAAATTTTGGAATCTGTCAACTAAGTCATTATCTCCATTTGTTATTTCCAATGCAGTTTAATCTTTTCATATAGATAGACCATCCCCAAGTAAAATAGATCATCTCTACCTTACCCACAGCACACACAAGAACAGGAATCCATGAAAGGTAACCTCCAAAATCTAGATTCCTAGAGACCTCCACAACTGCTCAACTGGAAATAATCCTTGAGGCATTTTCAAGGTCAAACATAGTTGCCTCTTATTACTCACCCATCACAGGCATGCACATACACACTGAAGGAGGGAAATTGTAAATAAAAATAAAAAATCCAAGTAAGTAAAAATATGGGTGCCCATTTTGATATGAGCCCAACTCCTGCCTATGGTTGCATCTGAAAAGGAGAAAGACATGTGAGAGTCTTTTTCCCCCTAAGGGTACTGGACACTGTGCCTGGCCTACAGACAGCACTTGCTTAGTTTAGTCACCTGTTTGAGGCAGACAGGAAGGGCAGTCTCAGGACAAGAAAGCAGGGAAAATAAGGTAATTCTACCTACGAGAAGTTCAGTAGGTCACATCTGATGGGTATGCTGTGCCTTCACCTGGACCTATGCATATATATTTCAAAGTGTGAAAAGAAATTGAAAATCATGGGGCTGACATCTACCAGCAATTATACAATGAAAGGGAGATCTCTCTCTCCCTTTGTCCTCCTCTCTTTCTTGCTTGACTTTTCTCTTTGTTTTGCAGTTTTATTATGATGTCTCTAGGTGCGAATATCTTTTTACTTATCATTGTTGCTGTTTTGTGAGCCTTCTGAATATGAAGATTGGTAGGTTTTACTGATTCTGCAAAATTCTCATCTATCTTTGAATTTTGTCTCCTGCCAATTAACTCTCCCTTCTTGAGCAACTTTTACTATTTTATGCAAGGGCCTTATCTGCCCACCACTCAGGTCTCTTGATCCCTTTTTCATATTCTTCATCTCTTTGTATGCTTTTTAATCTTTATGGACCATTATTATCTTTCTTAATAGTATTTACTATTTTTAGGTCATTTCATATCATGTATCGAAGCTCTTGTTCATCCAACTGTGTTTCATGTTTAATACTATTGATAAACTTATACCTTAACCTTTAAACAAAATGGCTTGATCTCTATACCTCAATCACCAGGACTTTCCAAAAACCTAGTATCACTTTCAATTCCTGCTTGTTGTCATAAATTGAGATTGTTTTACTTTTGAAAAATCAAACTCCAAATTCTTCCTTGCCCACAGGCTTTATATCCAACTATACCAGTCCTTTATCTTCCTAGAATTTTCGTTACCATTACCCACATTTATTATATCTTACCAATGTTACTAATACAGTCTCCCTGTGTTAAATCATTCCTCAATTCTGGTTCTTCTCCCTTACTACCATTAGAATTATATTTCTGTAACAAAACTGTTATTGTCATTCCCTCAGATTATTTATTCAATAGGTTCATATTACTTCTTAAATGCAAGGAAGTCCTTAACAATCTAAAACTGAACTATATCTCCAGTTCTTGTCCATGTGCTCCATAATGCTCCATGTGTGCACACTGAAGTTTCTAAGTTACCAGTATGCACCATTATTTTTTCCATTTCTCTATATCCTTTCATGTTAAGTATGTATTCTATTTGGTATACCCTCCTCAATTAGCCACAACTCCCCATGCACATGCATGTGTACACATGCACTCACATGCACATATACACTTTTCCTCCCATATTAACTCCTATTCATCATCTAAGAATCTACTGAAGTATCACTTTCCCCTTGAAAGCCAACCACACATCCCAGGATAAACCAAGAGTCAATTCTTTGTGCTGCATACCATCCTATTTATACAGATAGCTCATAATTTGCACATAATCTATTGTATTCATCTTTTCCCCCTCTAGATTGTTGGTGCTTATCAGTAGAGAGTGTCGTTCATCTTCCTGTCTTCAGTACCCTGTGGAATATCTTCAATGTTGTTGGCATTTTAAAGAAAAAGTCAAATGAATGAATACTTTAAAAGATCGTTCTTCTTACCCCTCAAACTATCAACATTTAACTTATTCCAAAAAACTCTCTCTCTATCCTCTCTCCTACAGCATTCACTTTTCAATTTAACCTATAAAGTATACACTTTTATTAGCTTGGGAAAGCATTTTTACAATTTACTTTTACTTTTGCACCCACTATTAGTGACATATTTAATGAATGGTGTACATACGATGTCCAAAAACCAAAACTGCAATCATATCTTTTTCAAGAGACCAGTTAAACTAGGGCTACAGATAACTAAATAAGAAATACATGGCAGAGGCGCTTTCTAGGGAATAAAAGTGTTAGGCGCATAATACCTTAAATAAGACATGCCACATAACTCAAGGATTAATTCAATTAGAATTACACAAATGTTCAGTGAAAATGGAATTACCTCCCAGCTCACAGTTTGAGATAGCATTCCATCATCCATCATCATGGGGAAAATCATGGATTCCCCAACCCAGTTCACACTGAGATAATAACGCTTAGCTAATAAGAAATGTCAAGGAGTGAATATATTCTACAACATTAATTGTATACATATTTTAAGCCTGATACTTAAACTTGTTAAAGCCTTATCCAGAAGAGGAAAAATTTTCTCAATTCTCAACCAAATCTATAATTTTATGATTTTGGATATTTCTATGTCTATAATCTTTTAAAAATTATATGTAGAAATTATTAACATTATCATCTGTTCCAAGAAAGACTAAATTCAACAATACCTATTATGAATAAAAGTAAGGGCAGTGGGGTTATAGAACAAAGCTTCTATCATTCCACGAAAGTTGAATCTTTTCTTCTGATACTTTTGGGAATGGAAGTCCCCTGACTCATGTTTTCTCTCCTCTCCTACATTGGAAACCACCCTTTTCATTTGCTCTATGTCCCAGCCCTGGTCATGATAGCCTGGCCAGGGCTGGTGATGAAGGTAACCATGACTGCAAGTTATGCCAGAAAACATACACATGGTATCCCAGGCACTGGGTTTGACCAGTGGAAATGAAACTTACTTCCAGGATATGTCTCTATGACCAACTAGAACAAGCAAATAAAGTATATCATTTACTAAACCTCCGTATTTATTATTTAGCAGACTTAAAATTATTGAGAACATAAATAGCATTTTAACATGAAAAATTAACTCAGCAATCATTAAAAATACCGTAGGAAATATATGAAAATAATCTTTCTGTTAAAATTGGGTTTAATTTTCGGCCATCATAACATCATTTGTTAGAAATGTGTTTTATGCAGTACTCAAGCACCATGTTCATTAAAAATAACTTGAAAATAGAATGCCACAATTCTTTTTTTATTAAATTTTGTGATTTTAAAGATTCTAAAAGTTTGTTAGTAAATTAACAAAAAATTTTTATGTAAGATGTTATTGTGTAAGATTTCACTTTTATGAAATAAAAGGGAATCTGCACTTATGAACATACTTTAATTAAATGACAATGAATACTATTATTAGCTGTAAAAAGATAATTTCATTTCTCAGGGGCTGTATGACCACATATAAAACTGAAAGCAGACTTGGCTAAACTAAACTAAAACTATGCATTTGCAGGGAAAGTATATTTTTAAAATTTTAAATTAGTCAAGTACAATTAATTCAGAATTCAATTTTATTTTTTAAATTTTTGGATATTTGTACATTATTCACTTTAATATGTCTAAATATGGAAGCTTAAATGATTAATTCATCTAAATCAACAAAATATATATTTTCTCCCACTTATTGTGACACTAAGTATTCAGTGTGAATGGTTCCCTGTCACTGAAAAACAAATAATGCTGGTGGTACACAGGTATCATCTCAGTCTCATAGTAATAAGCCCTTACACTAAATGTATTGTGGTATTTCATACTTGAACAAGAGTGTTCAGATGTGTTTGGAAGTGATATATTTAGTGATTCTTTCCACATCTTAGCATATAAAATTTATTTATCAGTTCCTTAGGGAACAAATTTTCCTTTCACTGTACAAAAATAAAAGAAAACTTTTAAAGTGAACAACATTTTTTATCCTAACACCAAAAACTGACCTTCCAAAGGTATGTAGTGGATTCTGCTACCACAGGAAAACAAACAATTAAGCTCTATTCAGCAAATGAGAACCTAGTTAATTTTTAATGATCTTCAAAGCAGAAAACTCTAAAAAAAAATCTATGAAGATAGTAGTCTCCTTTTTTCAATGTAGAACTTGATACCTTATACCACAGTTTAACTATAGTTACACATGTTAAATTTTCAGTATCATTAGCTTATGGTTTGTTTCAGATATTTAGAAAAAATACATTTTATAGTGAAAAATCTAAATGATTTAAAAAATATTTCACATTCTGTAAGACATTCCAGTTAGCCTTTTGTCTTTATCTTTTTATAAAAACTATTCTTGACAATGGCATCTGTAACCTCCTCATTATCAATTCAAATATAATAATAAATTCTCAATTATCTTACTAGGGCATTTGCACAACTGATCCTTCTTTTCCATAAACCCTGCCTTCATTGGGCCTCTTGGACACCACACTGTCCAGCACTCTTACTCTTCTCTGTTTCTAGTTTCTCCTCAACTCCCAAACATCTTACTGTTGTAATGGCCCAGGGTCCTATCCTTGGACCTCTTTTTTTCTCTAGACGTGTTCTTTTGTGGCCCCACCTAATGACATTGCTTTAAATGTCTTCTGTATGCTAATGACTCCCAAATGTATTACCTCTAGCTTAGAAATCTCTGCTGAAGCCTCAATTTATATGTCAACTGCTTCCTTCATATCTAATAAGCTCAGAAAGGCACATCCTTGACTGAGCACTGGCATGCAAAGTCTTTTTCATTGAAGTTAGAAGGGATTTCATTCTTTCAGTGTTCAAACTTTCATTCTTCTCCTTTCTCTCACACATATCCCTATCTGTACCCATATCTGCTCTGTTGCTTCTACATTCCAATTATATTCACAACCCAACCACTTCTTATCCCCTTCTCCACCTTGTCCGAGCCCCTCTCATGTCTCATCTGGGGCATCACACTAACTTTCTAACAAATCTTCACTTGCTCAATTGCCAACCTGCCTGAAGTTCACTGCCATCATAGTAGCCATCCCTTGTGAACAAAATCCTCAGTTGTTTCTCACTTCATTCAGAGAAGAAGCCAACTCCAGAATGATGACCATAAGACCTTATCTGATTTGAATTTCCCCCACACTCTCACCCCAAATCTTTGAACTTCTTTCCTATTACTCTTCCCTGAACCAAATTCTCTCCTGCTCCATACACAGGAAATTCAGGGCTGATTTTAAATGCTTTGCTACGAATACAAACACAAGAAAACGGTTCCCCTGGATATATTAGATGAAGTTGTGGTCCCCATGGCTCCTCATTTTCTGCGCTGTGTTCTTTCTTTTTTAAATTTTTTCCTATTACAGTTGCTATTCAATAGTGTTTTATATTAGTTCCAGGTGTACCACACAGTGCTCTTTCCAAAAGCACCCTGAATTTGAAGTCTATCTGCCTAGGTGATTCTGTGCTCCTTCCTCACACAACACATTGGTATTTTGGTTTTACTATGTGACCACATAGACAACTCAGATAAAGTGAACAACAGTGGGCAAGTGAAAAGAGACATGTGCACTCCAAGCTGTCCCCCCGCCTACTAATTTCTTACACACATGAAAAGAGAATGATAACAACAAACAACCAGTGAGATTTATCATTGTGTTTACTCCAAGGCTATGGAGGATATTTCTAAAGACAGCCTACTGAAGACGTATGTTGTTACTATCATGATAGTTATTTTTCTTCAGCAGAAGTTTTGTTTTACACTATATGGGCACTATAAATATTGTAACTGACAAGTTTTTGTATCAGCTTTGGCTGCAATGAAACTTAAAGACAAATTTGTAGACTATTTCTAGCAAGTATAAAGTAATTCACGGCTCTTCATTCTTCAGAAAACACATTTTCCATTCCTTTCCCCCATTCTAAGAACTAAGTATAACCTAAAACTGAGTATCTTACTGTTAATGATGAAAATGTCTTGCTCTCCTACATTATTTTTATACTTATTTGTATTTTATCTCATCTTGTCATGTTGTTTTTTAATTCTCTTAAATATTTTTAATATGGAGAATAAACAAAGAAAAAATATGTAGAGACAGAGAATAAAAGACACCATCAAATAATTTTAAATAGATAAGTAATTGTACTTAAAATTTTTATTCAGATTCTTATAGTGTCACTTCAATAAATTCAGTTTCACCTAATAAATTGATACCCAACAATTTAGTCTCATTAAACTTCACATTTAGTTACCATAAAACATATTTTACTTGAGTCACTTGTATATATATATATATATGAGACACTTCCACATGCACATACTAAAATTTAAACATTGATAAGCCCTGAAAATATCAGTATCCTTTACTTTACAAAATCATGCTATTGAAGTAGATCTTATCATCCTTCCATCCTCCCTGAAAAAGTTTTACTTCAAATTATTGTAAGATATTTTTTCTCCTTCTATATTACATATGAGTCAAAGGGAAAAGAGGTCTAATATCAATGCTAGTTATTGGTTATTTAAAATGAGAGAAAGAGAAATTTGTTTTTTGTTTCATGATTTATGCCACTCAATAGTTCAGGTTTCAGTTTCTCACTAATCATTAAAGGATTTAAGTTAGAAGATTTCTAAGATTCTTAGATCTATGTGAAGAGAAGTAGTATAAAAGAAAGTGAAATATTAATATGCTTAGTTCAACATATAAGTTTTCAAGCAAAATTTAGTGATAACAGTGATTTTTTTCAAAATTCAATTCTTGTAATTTTCTTTTTAGAAAATAGTCAAGTATCTATCCATCAGAAGCAAAACTAATGCATGTAATTTCTATGTATATCAGAAATAAGATATTTACAGAAAATGTGGGGTACTATAATTACTTGATAGCAAAAGAGTCACCTAATAAAAGCACTAAAAAACCATAGAAGAGAACCTGAAATTTTAAAAACTCTCTTCTCAATATAGCTGAAAATATTTTCTTCTTTTAGTGATGGCAGAATGAATGTCTTTTTTATTATATACTTATCTTTGTATTATATACCCAACTTAGGTAACATCTTTAAAATGATAAAAAATATATGGTCACATGGAAATTTGTATCAATAATTATTTTTACATAGAAATGGTGAATCATATATTTAACTGGAAACGTATAGTGGTAGTTTAAATAGTTTCCAATTTATTTTGAAATCAACTTTTCTAAAGTTACTGGAGGATGACATAGCATACACACCTGAATGTCCATCAAATAGAGACAGATATTTCACTCTATCTTTCCAAAAAATAAACATGCAGGGTTAAGAGAATAGTACGTAGTCCTGTTTAGACATGCTCTGCATCTCAACTACTAAGTCATTTCTAAGATTTTGAAGGTCCCTGAACTTTTCCCCCTCTCATTCATTAGAGAAGCCCAACACCCAGGAAGTTTCACTGCTGCTGTTGGGCTGGATGGGAGCTGCAGAGAAGCTTGGATTGTTGTGAGGTGGAGCCCCAGCTTTTGTAGGAAACCCTCAGTTCTCCAAAGCTACTTAGTTCTGTGTACCTGATACCTAGATAACTGAGTTGACCTTTGTGGGTTTGTCTCCATGCCTTGCAACATTAGGAGGAGGCATTATATTTGGTGGGGGTTCCTGAGTTGATAAGAGCAATCATTCCCCTCCTCCCCACCCTAGGACTTCCACAACTGAGGGCACTGGAATCAGGGGCAACTCTGTCTGTGGCATCTGAGTTGTGCTCATGGAGAGTCCAGGCCTCTCTGCCCTTTGAGACTCCGTGCATGAAATACTTTATTATAAATCTAACAGCTTTTCATTTATAATTTAGCCATGGCTCATCACACACCTCAGAGGAATAGTATGAAATTTAATGAGATTGAGTCTAAAAGATACTATGAGCTTCTTGGAAGACAGGCAGCCCATAAATAGTGCTCTAAATATTGGAATGGTCTCTTGAGTTTTCACTTTCAGATAACAATTTTTTTAAAAAATGCTCTAATAGCTTCAAAGTCAGAAATACTAAGGGATACTCTAAAATCCTTGCAAAATCTTTGTTTTTTTTTTTTTTACTTTCTTTTTCATATTTATAGGCTAAAATACTTTTTGGAAAACTTAATTATGTGGTGTTGATGTTGTTTGTATTTTTCTTATGTTTGCATTACATGTTCATTTACACAATCAATAAACACTTTGTGAGACTCTATTATATATTACCACTGTCTTAGGCCCAAGATACAGAAGAAAAAAGGAGAAAGATCTGACTCTAGTTTTCAGGAGATATGCAGTATAAATGGAAAATGCTAGTTTTACCTTTGCTTATGTGTGGTTTTTGCATTTTAATTTGCATTTACTTACTAATTATTTTGAGTAATAACCAATACTAAGTCACTTTTTAAAAAATGTTATAATGCAGAAAATGCTGAAAATTACAAAATATCAGTCTTTGAATGCTACTTTAAAACTGATATATATATACATATATATGTGTGTGTATATATATTTACCTGAGTCCAACCTTTCATCCAAATAAATACCAACAGGGATGTGTGATGGGAGCACAGGGCATTAACGAAGCAAACAAATTCAATACCAGGTGAATGAGTTGCAGGGGCTGGCTGAAAGTATCGGATTCCCTGACAGAGCACAGAGGTGCTCCATGAACAATCGAACATCTGCTATTTTTTTTTAATGTATAACATTCAATTTTATTTCTAATATAATTTCTAATTTAAAATATAGATAAAATCACAACTAATCCTAAAATTGCCAAACTGATTGCAGAAATCTTGGTACCCAGATCAGGGACACTGGGTTCCTAGGGAGGAATAAACTTGGTTACTTGTGCAATGTTAGAATTTTCGAGGTGAGATTGGCTTCATTGATGGCTTGAATTGCAATATAGAGTTTGGTGCCATTTTCTATGTTAAAGTGTTCTGGCTTAAATTCAAATTTTTCTCTTGAGCCAGCCTCCTTAGGTATCAGACTGGGAAGTATTCACTAATGTAGCATTGTCAAAATCTTTTTGGAGCTCCTGGAAATGCTTACTTATTTTTATAATGTAACGGTTGGCTTTTCCTTTGTCAAGGACATTGCCAGGGTCAGTCCATGAAAGTTGAATATTATCTTTAAACTTAGCCTTGAGGTCTGTAATTTTACTGGGTGGGAACACCTGAATATGATCACCAGAAGGAGGAACTCCGGATACAGTAAATGACTCTCCAGAGGTCATTCTGCTGAAGTCCTCTACTCCAGCTTCTGCTGTGTCATCTTTGGCTTCAGGTCTGGGTGGGTTCGGTATAATTTTACCCTTTTCTACGTAGCCTGGTATATACAGAGCTTGGTTCTGTCATTGTCTTAAACTTAGCCTAGCTGTGTTTTTTTCTTGCCTGGACACGTACTTTTAAACTGTATCTACCATACTGGAACTCTGGAACATCTGTTATTTACAACAGGTTTACAAGCAGAGCTTGTGTTAGCTCATCACAAAGGTTTACCAACACAACTACGTTTAGAGATGAACCAGCTGCACAGCATTTGCCTCTCTCATTTCAACACTATTTTTTGCTAATGTTTGTGCATGCAGTGTAGGACCCAAAAGCTAAGGCAGCAATTATTGGTTCTTTTTTTAGAGAAAAGCTCACAAGAAAAAGTGCTTTGGGATATAATGCAAGTGAGAACAAATACGGGAACAATCCAGGAGTCCTCTTTCAGCATCCGTTCTCCCACTTGCTGGCACTGCACAATTTTATTACTCTCTCTCGGTCATGAAGTTGTGTAGATAATGAGGTTGCAAATTCTCAGTGATGAAAGCTTGACTCAACTTAAATGATGTTTGGAGTTATTTGGTCTTGTTCTATGATTTTTAATGATTTGGAGAAAGGAGTTGCTTTTAACCCCTCCTGCAGGAAAAGAATCCTTTGGAGTTCACCAGATGTTGGTGCACAGTGATAAGTTTGTGCTGCCAGTTAAGAGTCACTTATTAGAATCACTCATTCAGTTTAGTAAATCTAAGGCCATCTAAAGATAATTAGCTCGCTTGCATAAAGGTGAATTCATTAAATGGATGGACTGAGATGGACAAATACAGTATAGATTTAAATAAAAATTTGAACTGTATCTAAAAAGAACATGGTCTTAGTGACTGGTAAAGCAGTCATACTCCTAAAAATATTCTCCTATATGGTACACACACACATGATCTGAAGATCACTGGAAGTGTCAGAATCTCTCATTTGACTTGCCATTTTCAAGATATTATAGGTGAACATGAGGTAAGAGACTTCTAAGTAAGGCTTTTAAGAAAAATGGGGTTATGACTCAACCTCTTTCAGCCTCTGTTTTCTCATGTTAAATAGGGGTAATGATTGTTTTCTTGTGGGATAATTTACATATTAAATGAACTAATGTACATAAAATGCCCAATATTGCTTCTGCCACAAAGTAGGAGCTTCTAATGGTGACTAGTTATATAACCTTGCTCTTTTGTTGTTGTGTGAGGAATATGTTCTCTAAGACCATGTTCTCTTTAGGTGTGTCTAAGAATTTTGTTTTAATTCACCTTGTTGATGCTTGTCTCAGTCCACACTTCTATGTAATAGATTCACCTTTGTACGAACCAGCTAATCATCTTCAGATGGTCTTAGAATTACTAAGAAAAACGCACAAAAACTGAAAAACCAATGACCAATAATTACATATAAAATATGTCCAAACTCTTTAATAATCAAAGTTAGTATGATGCAGTATATCCTGTACAGGAGATAGTTATATACCTAGAAAAAAATGTACCAAAATATTAACAGTGTTTATTACTGTGAGATAGGAAATGTTTTGTATCTTTCTTTTAATTTTCTGAGGTTTAATTTTTCAAAAAATATTTTCATAATAAAAAGAAAAACAATACTCTACTTTTTTAAAAAGTAAAACTTCAATGAAGATACAGACATCATAAGTTTGTAAGAAAGTCTGTGAATCCCCAAACATGGCACCTGGCAGAGTAGACATTCAGATAATATTTGATATTCTCCCTCCCTTCCTTAAAGCTCCAGTCTCCACTGGCCATGCATTCATCAATGAACACTCTTGAATCTGCTAATTAGTTATGAATCATCATTAAATATATCATCCATTCCTTTCTCCAATATGTCCATAAATGTGTCATGAGAATTTTCCAAGTAACCAGATAAAATTGAGAAAGATTTATTAATATAATTATTATACTTTCAATATAATAATACCTTTTAGATATCTGTCCAGCCTTTCACCTCTTGGCAAATAACATGACATGCCTTAGCCTAAGCATCCAGTATAAAGAATGGCCTGGAATAGATGCTTGGTATAAGACAGTATTATTCTTGTTACCATTTTTGCAGAGAAGAAAACAGATAATCGGAGGGAAAGATATGGGTCTAGAAGAGAGCCAATGTTGCCCTGCTGGGACACTTGCTTAGATGTGATATAACCCCTAAGTGAATTGGAAATTATTGCCTTTTTAAAATCTATGGTTCTTTTATAGTATCCTCAGTCTCATTACTTCAAAATCTCTACTATTTTTCTTATGTCCACTGCCAGTGATATCAGAACAGTAGTTTCATCAGTACTTTCTTTCCTTTTTCACAACTCACTAAATAAACTCTGGCAAGTTAAGCTCCACAGAAAAGTTTTTACAAGGTCATTACTGATCTGCTAATGATAGGGAGTTATCTTTCCAATGTTAACTCACCAATGTCTGACATCCTTCAGCACCTTATCATCCTCTTTCCTCTCCCTGCCCTTCATCCCCACTTTTTGCTCATTTGGTCTTTTTGTGTACCATCACATGGAGATACATTTATTTCACAAAATCTAGATTGTCACTTCTAACTGAATAATGCTAACAGCAGCTACACATCCACAGCAGAAGTCATTCAGGTGTACCTACGGGCACTGATCCATATGGGGAGGTAGGAGGTATGGAGACAACATGTGTTCTCCCCACATCCAGAGCTATTACCATAAAATGGGCAGCAGTTATTAAATGTTAACCAAAGTGTATCTGCAGGGACAAGAGGCAACGCCAATCCATCACGTAATTTTCACTTCCAATTTCAGCATGGAGCTCAGTGTCTAATCTGGTTTCCTGGCATTGCATGCTCCTTAGGCCTGGTGTGACCAATGGAAAGATTTGAAAACAAAGTACAAGAGCCAAAAATCTGCACTGAGTCGTTGTCTCCATTCTCTGCTATCTCACTATCCTGCACTCCAATCTGAACATGACCTACAAACAGAAGAGGGCATCCCACTTTCTTTTCCAAAATTTGAAGTATGGCAAGATCTCTTTTCAGAAGCACAAACATGCTATCAACCAACGTCATTGATGCAAACATCCCAGCCTCATTTTCTAGCTCACCCTAGAGCACATACTATTATTTAAATTTCCTTTCATAACTAGGAGCTTCTGTTCATGCTGTTCCCTCTGAATTTTATCTTTTGTTTTCAATTTATTTCTATTGGAATAATCAGCACTTATTCATGCATTCTTAATTTTTCTATATAGCATTTATTTGGCCCATTCTACACATTATACAATGTGGTGAGCTCTGTGCTTACTTCTTCTAAGGGGCTAAAACTGGAGACTCAAGAGAGACTGATAAGAGAAACAATTACAATTCTACCATATGTCTTACAATGCATGTATAAACAAATAAGGCAGAGGCCTAAAGGGAAAATGAAAAACTATGCTTTAAATATAATAAGACCACAAAACAAGATGTTCAAAGGTATAAGAAACTGAAGGGCTTTCCTGATTTAGAGATAAGGGGAAAGCTCACAGTGGCTAGAATAGAAGGCCCAGTGATGGGAGAGAATGTTGTCTAAGTAGTAGTTTATCTTGCTACCTTCCCTCCCTCCCCAGCTACTCAAAGTACAATGCTACTGGAATATTGGAGCTCAATTCTGAGGAAAATGTTTAACCAGTCCGCAAAGATGTGCAAAAGGGAACTGGGCTGTATGACGGAGTTCATGTGAAAGTGCTGAGGTGGACCCTGAAGGCAGCCAGGGAGAAGTCCTTGCAGTGCGTGAGCAAGAGAGAGCGAGAGACTCAGACCAGCCCTAGCCAAGGGGCTGGGGAAACTGGGACTGGAGAGACATTTTTGCACTTTTTAAAAAGGTTCAATTCAAATATTACCTTTCACATCAAATCACGAAACTGGCATTTTATGCCCTATTTCCATGGCAATGTGTTTCTTCTTCAGTCAGCTGAAAAATGCCCATTATCAGCTGACTGGCATTAGCTTTCCCCACTGGAGTACAGGCTCCTGCAGCCCCTACAGCCTCCATAGCACTTGCCCATAAAAAACATCATCGTTCAATGGACACTTGTTGAATATTACTGCTCAGAGTTGTTCTCATGGCTTTTCTGTGGGGAAAAGATGTCATGTTTTGGTATCTGTGAAAAAATGCTAAAATCATCTTGCTTTATTATGTCTGCGTCATCTTTTGTTTCTTTTTTAGAGATCCCTAGAAATATGAAAGTGTCTCATTAATCATATCAAAGTCCTAAAATAGGTGTTGACCACAGCATTCTGTGGTCAAGCCAAGAAGTACTTTCAAAGTTAAAATAATACTAAGGGGAATTTTGTAAACTGGAAAAAAAGATTCCTACAATTTTAGCAATCACATCATATATGTATACATAGATTCCTTATCTTCATTCTCCCTCAGAAGCTAACCATAGACAACAAGTAAGCTAATGAAATGATCAGTTCAGAATGTCTAACATGTTTAAGAATATGTTCTCTGTCCTGAGCAAATGGTTCATGGACAGGCTAGAAACAATGCATGGCACTGGGCAGTTCATGCACAAATGCTAATGGCCTGCAAAAAAGATCCATATCATCATCAGTCATGCAACCCAGAAACCACTGAAAAGACAAACTCCCTGACAGCAAGGCCAAAAGGGAAGCCAAACATCCTTTGGACTCCCTTTCTGAAAGCAAACAGAGGAAAGCACAGGTGGGCAGTGCATGTCTCACTGAGTCAGGTCTGTTATCTGTTTGTGTTATTTTACATCCACAAATCTACTTTTCAGAAGAATTTCAGTTGGCCCTTTGTCCAATATCAGAATTTTTATTTGTGAAAATATAACCGCTCACTATACAGTATACAGAAAAAGTCACCGCCTATGGTCATTGGTATAAATACTCCTAGGGAAAAAAATGAAACCCCCAAAAATGTAGGTTTGGAAGTTGAAAACATATAATGCTCAATATTACATTAGGAAATATTTATAAAAGAAATTACATGTACATAAAGAAATGCCCTTGATGACTTTAAAATGATCAGTTGTTTTGAAAAAATAAAACACATCAGTTTTTATTCTGGCATTTAATGATTAAACTCTCATCTGGCATTGTCTGAACAATATAAACATTTCTTAATTAATATTTTTTCTCATTGCATGGTTTCATATCATGTGGGCATGAGATACATTGAGTCTACTGTGTCAAAAAAGAAATATGTTTTTATAGGCCTTTATATTGGTCTTTTTTTGTTTGTTTGTTTGTTTGTTTTAAATCTCTGGCTGTTACCACTTCGTTCTATCACCAGGCTTTTAAATATTGGTATTCCTCTAGGATTCCAGATTCTATTTCCATTTTGTGTCATTCTCTCCACATCCCTGAATTATCATACCTACTTCCATGGCTTCATAAATCATTTGTATTTTGCTTTCCCCTGATTATCTACCTCCAGGCTTTATCCCTCTGAGTCTCTCCTCATCTCTCATCTTATTTCTTTTACCACCTTACTCTGTTTGCACTCCATCTCCAGAAGATTGAGATTTGCACAGATCCAGGTTTTTCAGTCTGAAATGAGAATCTTACTCTCCACAAAGACTAACTTCTATTAATTAAACAAAATAATACCATCTATCACTTAAGCCCTTGCTTTTGAGGCAAACAAAACCATGCTCCTATTTAATCCTCACCAATCCAAACAAGTAGGTTCAATTCCCTTCTTAGGAAGAAAAGGAGATTGGGAGATTAAAGTGGTTTCCCAAGGTTAGAGATTAAAGAATGGAGGAGGGAGGATCACAGTCCAGGCTGAGTTTCGGCACCCACTGCACTGATGACCACCCTGCTGAATCCGACACAGGTGCTCTCCCCAGGAGAGTCCTCCCTGGCCCACTAGGAATGTCAGGATCCCTTCTGTGGACTTAACTTCAACTTGCATTGTATGTTTCTGTCTACCACCCAATCTCATACAAATAGAACATAAAGGCCTTGTCTTTGATAGTCAAGATTCAGCTAATTGTGCTGAACACATTCTCAAAGTATATTTGTTGCTGTACATTTAACGTCAAAGTAGTTCACTCAGATGAAAGTACCAAGCAATTTGCTCATGACAAACACAGGACTAAGTTCTTTAAACTGTTGCCAATATTGCCCTGAAGATGTGTGTAGTATCTTGTCCTTATACTGTTTTGTGCTGTTATGACAAGGAAATGAGTAATACCAAGGTCACTGGTATGGAGATAGAGATAGGCAGTTAGCTTTCTAGGGATTCTTGCTTGAAGAATCAACCTTTATACAATCTTAGATATTTAACTGCAGAAAGATGGAAAGAAAAAACCCAGGGCATGCTTACTTTTGGCATAGTAGACAATATAAAAATATGTGTGATATTTGAAAAATGTAAAATAATTTGTCGAGGCTGACTAGGTGAACTGGGCTTTCTTAGAAGGGCTGTGATGCCACGTTGAAAACGCTACCTTTTGTTGTGTCCACAAGATGTTGTTACAGCAGCATTTTTAAAAGAGAAGAGTTACATAATTATCTAAAAAATACAATTTCACTTACAGTTTAGAGCAACTTAAAGGGGAAAAGATTTATATTTGGAATATATATATAAATAAGTATATGTGTGCGTGTGTGTGTGTGTGTATAATATCCCAATATAGATGCCAAATGTATATGTACATATACATATATATGTATACATATTTCACACATATACATTTTAAAAATGTATAAAAAGTGCTTATGTTTGTTTTTATTATAAGACTATAAAATTATTAGACTTTTAAAATCATGTAAATTACTCTAATAAAGCATAAAGGGAAAGGGAAATAAAAATACTAGAGTGATTAAAAAATTCCTGTGGAATATTAAATATCTAGTTGTTAAAATGCCCTACAGATAATAAGATAATGCCTGAATTTGGGGGTCAGAATCACATATGACTAGATAGAGTAAATTGGATATCTGAGGCAAGGGATGTGTAAATTGGTATAAACATAATAAAGGAAAATCAATAATTTTTATCAAGATCCTTTAAAGGATTAAACATCACTTTTGTAACTCTTCTCCTAGAGTTGTATTATAGGAAATAATCAGACTTGGGTACAAAGATGCATAATCAATCATATTGACAACAGTATTATGTATAATATTTAAAAATCAAAACTAAATTCAACATTTAACAAGGGAACAGTAAAATACTTCATGGCAAATGCATATAATGAAATGCTATACAGATAAAACTATTTCTTAAAGAATATGTGAAGATATAACAAACTGTTCATGAAAAAATGCAAGTCAACATAACATATGACCAAAATACTGCTTAAAAGGTTTTTTAATCGCTATTCACCTACTGCTTTTAATCACATTATTCACTCAACACATCCAATTCTGTGATTATATGGTAAAGAATTAAAATGTGAAATGGAGATAAAGGAAGCAAAAACAATCAAGCAAACAAAACAAAATAGAAGAGAACTCTGATTCAGATACCTTAAAGAGGTTTGAACTGAATTTTCTAGAACATTTTACCTATATATGTTTAGAGAGACGGCTTCTCATTTTTAAACCTCTTAGGTGTGTTTATGCCATAGTAAACTGTGGACAATGTTTATTCACAGCAACGCCCTGACTATATTTTCAGTAGAATCATGAAGTTTTGTATTTCTTATTATCCAGGACATAAATACTTGCAGAGCTCACAGTCCATTTTGTGTGTATGTTAAAATGAAAAGTATCCCTGGATAGACTATTTTTGAAGCTGGTGACCTTCTCTGAAGCACTTACAGAGCCATAGGGTTTACACATTCAGTTTATACTTTAAAAAGCTTTCTCCTTCGTACCAAGGAACTTGATATACTGGAGGACATTCTTAATGCCAGGAATTAATTAAGCGCCTAGCATTCAGTGACTAGGAAGGTGGGATGGTGTGAGGGCAGTGGGGGAGGGAGAGAGGGTGTGGGAAGAAAATCTCCATATTTCCACTTAAAAAATATTCCTGAATGATCCATTCACTTTAGATAAATGTTTCCACAGCTCCTGAGAAGTGGCCAGGGAGGTTTCCTAAAACAATGCTGTGTCCTAAACTGTCCTGGTGACAAAGCCAAATCTCGGTGACTTTAAGCAAGCCACCAACCTCTCTGTACATCAGTTTCGTCTGTTATACCTCATGAGGAAATTCATAAAGTATTTGGCAAATAATTAGTGTTCAATACATGATTGTTATTTTTTCTGGAAAAATCTTTAAGACAACATAAATGATGGTTGTGAGCTGCAGGTTTCATTCACACAACATTTATCTGACTTTTATCCCTGGGCCCACACATTTTATATATTCTATGATAGTCTCAGCTTCCATAGTTTTTTAAAAAATGTTCAAAAATAATGTTATTAGATCAAGAATTTAATGTTTGATTTTTATAAGCTAGTCAGTCCTTCCACATAAATAAATTTATAGGAGAAAATGTATCTTTTCAGATTATTTTCTTAAGTTTTATTAGAAACTATAGTCATCTTTAACTACAAATGATCCTAGGATACAACCCTAGCATTTTTTAGTTTCCTTTATTAATTCTCCTTAAGTTATACCCAGTGCTTAGCATATAATAATTGCTCAATAAATATTTGTTGAAGGAATAAATGTCTGTGCTCTGCTGACACAGCACCTGGGGGCAGGTGGGGTGGTGACAGTGTCAGCACTCACTGTGCAGGTGACCTTCACTCCTACCTTAATGTGTTAGGAAGGTGAAAGCCGATCAGAATTACAATAAAGATTATGGAATGGACTTTTGAGAGCCAATAATCCCAGAGTAGAGGAGGGCAGAAGACCATAAAGAGGTGTCTGTGCTCTGAGAGAATGTGTAAACCACCTCTTCAGAGACTCTCCTAAGTCCCTCCTTGCTCGTGTTAGAACCCTGTCACCAAAGTGGTCCACAGCCCCTAACAACCACAGGGTTCTGTACCCTCAAGTGTCCTGGCTTCAGCCAGGTCTATGGATTTTTATGGCATTGAAGAATCTCTCAACAGAAAAAAATGGATCTTCATAATGAAGCTACACCCAGCTTACTGTTTAGTGGAGTTTGCAGGGCAGCTCAGTTTAGCTAAGAATTAGATTTGTTAAGTGAAGCCCGAATACTCTGAACTGGGATTGGAAGCTAGTGACTATATTCAGTTCCATTTTTGAAAAGCAAGAACACATTATTCACTACTCTGCTCTTGTCTCTTACTTTCAGGAGGAAGCACACTTCCCTCACTTGGGAGGATGTCGTATATCTGAATGTGTCTCCTTGGCAGCCATGGGGGACATATGTATATATGTACATATGCATGTGTGTGTGTACATATGCAAGTGTGCATGTATGTGTGTGTACATGTGTATGTATGTGTGTATGAATTACAATATCGACCATACTGATTTCAAATGAAATGTGTCATAAAGTCTAACATATGAATGAAATAAAAGGCATGTTGATTTGGTTAAGCTGGGGACAGGTTGTCACATCTAACCCCTCACTCCCTAAATGACCCTGGGTTACATTCAGGAACTCTATGTTTCCAGGGGGGAGAGTTTGGAGAAATAGATAACTATTTTACACAATCTCTGTGCCCTGTTATTTTCTAAAACCAATTATCAAATACCACCCTGAAGACATAAAGGAGAGCCGGGATGGCCCCTGGGGTGAGCATGGTAGAGTGAACCAGAGAAAACGCAGGAATGAATTGCATGTAACGCTAAAGGCTGGTGCAATCTTGTGACACTAAATGTTGCCATCTGGATCCTGCACTACCCTGTGATGCCTATGGGAGGCCATCCCATCTAAGGAACCCACAGAGCTGCAAATCCCCTGCTGCTTCTCCGCTTCTCAGCCCTGAACCTGCTTGTCCCAGAAGCCTTGACTATTTATAGATACAAGTGCCTGGGAAGAAGCAAAAGAGGAGTAGAAATGATACAATGGCCTGGCTCACTTCTCCTCGCCAGAACAACTGAGGGAGCTCCCGAGTCCCCTTCCTTCATTACCCGTCTTGGTGTATACGCATCCTGGGCTCTTGTTAAAACCCTACAACCACGGAGCACCCAGAAGGCTACCTGGTCATTTTACTGACAGCCTTGGCTAAACAATGCATCTGAAACCGACAGAAAAAGACAAATTCAGAATATGTTATGGGTTTGTAAATGTTCATCCCAAACTTGCAAAAACTCCACATAAACTCGAATTCAAATAACATTTAATAAGGCTTTGGCATGTGCTAGTCTTGCACAAACCCTTCTACGTGTGCACATTTATTCCTTAACACTTTAACAGTTCTGTGATGGAGATATTATTGTCTACATTTTGAAGATAAAAGGTAAATAGTAAAATGTGTTTTAAGAGGCAAAAGAACAGCTAGCAAGTGTGATGTCGCCTACAGGGTGGGATTTCCCACCTGTCCCTCTGTCCCACCTTGGCCTTGCACTCTTTGCACTCCCAGCCCGTCAGACAGGCCATGTCTCTTCCCCTCTTGCCTCAGCACCTCAGATATGCTGCTCCTTCTGTAGGGACTGAGCCTTCTCCCATGTGCTGCCTCTGCCTACATGCTGTCAGTGCTCTGCTCAAATACTTCAGTCCCAGGGAGGCCCCAGGACCTCCACCCAAAGCCAGGCTTCAATCTGGTTCCAGGTTATTCTCTTTCTCAATAGGTTTTTAAAAACATGTAGTCATTTGCATAAAGAAAAGATAACTTATTTAATATCTGCTGCTCACACTGGACTATGAGCACTATGAGGCCAGACTGTTTGCCATGTCCCTTTTGCACTTCTATTTAGTAGTGGTCCCCAAGAGTATGCGGCTGCATCAGTGTTTGGATAAGAAAAGCTGAGGTGCGCATGGAAGATCGCCTTTATCTAAGTCCAGTGTGCTTTCCAGTTCACCACTGCTGCAAGGATGGCCTCAAACTATTTCCAAAGTATATTTTTCCCAAATTATAAATTTTAAATTAAATTATATTTAGGGTTCATTTCAGTAACAAATATTCTTTTTAAATTTTATTCTTGAAATTGATACCATGTGTAAACAGTAAATTAAATAAACATAACCAGTGATATAAGAAAGCTCAATTTTACTGTGACTCTCTACCATCCCTTTAAAAGAAACGTGGTGAAGTAACCCTTTCTGGACACTGGTAAGACCTCTAGCAGAGTCTCTGGGTCATCTCTGCTCATGTGCAGTCAGGAAACAGGCTCGGGGTCATTTTATGCTGCAAAAAAACTTAATTCTGATATTAGTATCTATAGGTACAGGTGCTATTCCAAAGTCTAAAATTAACTTAGCACAAAGTCGCTCTGCCCTCACTCAGACAAATGGCCTGCAGTGGGGAGGAGAATGCAGTCTTTCACTCCATGTGGCTGCGTGGTCCTGCCCTGTGGCAGCTGGGGAGTGGGATGCTGGGCCGTGGGGAAGGCCTGAGAGTTGCTGAAACTGCCTGTCTTCACTGAGGACACTGGCAAGGCCTCTTCAGAGCCTCCCTGCTCACCCCTCTCTCTGAGGCTCTCTTGTCCTGTGCATTTCTGCTCTGAGCACTCACTGTGATTCTCCCTTAGCCTCTGGGCTCCCAGGGAATGGCATCCTCTGGGGGCCTTTGAACACCTGGATGACAGGACCCACATCAACTCAACCCTGGTCCTTGTCTCTACGGCCACATCGCTTCAATGAAAAGACTCAAGTATGTTTGCTCCAAGACTTTGGCAACTGTTCAATCCTGGTGCCACCCCCAAAATATCCCCTTAGCCATTTGCTCCCCACTTGGGTTGCCCCAGGGCAATTGGGACTCAGGCCAGTGCCCCTTCAGCATTCTTGGGCAAGGGGAAACCCCAATTCACTGATCCTCTCAGGTGCAACCTCACAGCTTATGTGATTTACCAAGCCCTCTCCCTCCTTCCCCATTATGTTTATGGTAAGAAGAGTAATTCCCCCATGACTTCATTTCATGTAAGGTGGAGAGAAACTTTCTGAATCTTTTTTCTGATCTGCAACCTTGCTGAGGGTCAGAGTTTCAGAACCATTTCTTTAGCCATTTCCTGTGTAAATGTAAAGAAGGGAAGACGTGCTCATATCACCTTTGCTTTGGTGTTTGGTGCTTGTATATTGATATCTTAAGAATCTGAGGGTGGAAGACTCTCATTCTGACATTTTGTTACACCTTTTTTAAGACAGGATGGAATACCAACATTCTAGTCCTCACCAATTCTAGAAATAGAGTACTTGTCAGGGGAGGGATGAGCCCCAGTGGTATCAGAGGAGTTTTAGGAAAGAAAGAAGTCAGAAGGACTCCTGGGGGCATGTGGAGCCAGGAAAATGGACACGTCTCTGCCCAGCATTCCTCCCCTCCCAACTTTAACTTTGAGACAGAGGTTTCTAAAATGGAATACCATGAGTAGCTTCTCAAACTGGTGTAATGTTTTTAATAGGCAAGATATGAAGACAAATGTAATTTCAGTTTCCTTGTCTCTAGTAAATTATTCAGCTACCAATGAGGACTAATTCCAAAATACTCAATACTTATCAACAACCATAGGTCTGGGCAAATAGCTTCAATCTGGTACAGTTTCTAAGTAAAATAACATCCATGCCTCTCTGACTAGCTGGCTTTACTGGGCCTTAACCTTGCAGGTCCCCAAAGGCCCAGGACTTCCTTTGTTGCCCTGTTGCACTCTTTCCCTCTCATTGTTAGTCAGGCTTTCATCCCCAGGCTCCTGGAAGTCTGAGGAGCATGCCATCTACTGTCGCTAATATTTGTGTCCACATTGCATCTTCTTTCCTGGTCAACAAAATTTCTTAAAAACACAAACTCACTGTAGCATTTCTGTTTTCCAAAAATTACTAAAGTTAGGAAAGGCAGATGAGAAATCTTGTTGATATTAAATTATTTTTCAAAATTGATCACCATTGATTATATAGAAAAAGAAGTGTTTGAATTCAAGCAAAGAATAACAAGCTTGAAATAAAGAATGGACTTTTTAAAAAAAGAATAAGGACTCATGGACAAAACCAAAGGGGAAGAGCTGAGGGAGGGAAAGAGGGAGGGGGCAAGGGAAAGTGGTAGGGGGTAGGCAGAGACAAATGTATCTGAAAAAATAAATTAAAAAAAAGAATACCTTTGTATATTAATGTGGATTTTTGAATGACATGTGTAGGTGACAGAAGAAGGAGAAAAAGACATGACACTATTACTTTCCAAAAGCCACATTCTTATTGTGAATGGGGATTAATAAAACAATTAAAAATCCCCTTATGTTTCTATCAATTTATGACATGGAAATATATTATTTTTATAGGTGTTTTTAAAATGTTAACTGAAACTAAACTTCGTTTCAACAATATCCCTCTAAATCTTTAACAGGTTGATGAATTTCTCCATATATACCAGATTCAAAATCAGGGCAACAACATAGAGGGGAAAGAGTGACACAAGAAAGCAAGGTTCAGAAATGCAAATGATTAAGTCATCCTGTTGACTCATTTAACTAGTATATTTGGAGCATCTAGTCTCTCTCAGTTATAGCTTTGGCTATAACCTATACTTTTCTGAGCTATTGATATTCAATACTGAATAAATTAGAGAGAGTTTCTCTCTCATAGGCTTACATTCTAGTTAAGGGGAGCAGATATCAAAACAAATAAACCACGGATATCATTGATGATGGTGCCATAAAGAATATGCAACAAGCTGAAATATAAAAAAGTAGCAGAGCAACAGTGAAGAAGCCGGTGCATAAGGAGGTGAGGTACTGGGGAAACATCACTCTGAAGCGATGATGTTTGATCTGAGAACTTCTAAGAACTTTATGACAAGCCCTGGGAATACCTAGGGTAGAACATTCCAGAACAGTCTATCATAAGGTTGCTTGGTAAGAGTAAGAGTGGTATGTAGGACAGCAAAAGAGCTAGTGGGACTGGATCCAGAGCAGGCCAGTAGGAGGTGGCAGCACATGTGAGAGAGTAGATCAGGGCCCTCCCTGATGCCAGGTAAGAATTTTCTTTTTAACCACAATGAAGCCACATGAGTGGGCTATAAGCAGGGATGTATCTACAAGAGTTGCTCTATTTTGGGTAAAATACATTCTAAGATTGTAATGATGAAAGTAGGGCAAACACAGGAACTCAGACAGGATATAGCCATGGCTCAGATGGGAGTAGAGGCAGAGAGAAGACAAAAAGTTTGGAGAGGAAGGGTGCTTGATTGGAAGTGAGTACAAAGAAACAGGAGGTATGAAGGATGCACATTAGGATCACAAGTATATTAATATCATCATAAATACATCTGACATCTGTATAAAGTTTATTAGTCCTTTGATCTTTATGATCATTCGATGAGGTAGGTTTTTTTTTTTCATTTTCTGTCATCCCTTTCAGTTTGCCTGTTCCATGATCATGCAAACATTTCTTGTCTTAAAGGTAGTTTTAATAATTTACAGGAAAAGCATTTAATTTTGCGTTCTGAGAACATAAAATGTTCTGGACTTCAAGTAATTATGAGTTTGATCATAATAATTTTGAATGCTCAATGACTTTTTCTAAAGATTGAGAAACTACAAAATTTAAAAGGATATTCTACAGAGAAGAGTGATCAAAATACACAATCTCTTCCTCCCTTTATTTTAATTTCAAATCATTACTGCCATCTCTATAGAGAGCAAATGTTTGCTTGTCCCCAAATTCCTTATTCTTGAGACTTATAGATGTGGGTAAATATGAAACTGATATTACTTTATTCAAAGATGGAACCCTTGCTTGTTCAATCTCTACCCTGTGGCCCAGGTCTTCCTATCGTTTCACCCCATATGCTATTTAAGGTCCATATTTATTCTATTTGATTCAAAGACAGCAAATAATTTCTTGAAGTTACATAATTTCTTGAAGTTATATAATTTAGCTTATATTTTATAACAGATTATAAAGAGATAAGGTTCAACTTACATTTTTTAAGATCCTTTAATCTTTCTATGTCATCAAGAAACTATATATTTTGATTTTAGGTGACGGGTCACAAAATGCAGTGGGGGTGAAAATAATTAATTAATTTTGAATCTTATGTTCCTATTAAATGGATATGATAATTTTATCTAGTTAAAAAAATAAGTTTGTGTAGAGCCACACTGTCCAATACTGTAAGCACTAGTGACATGTAGCTATTGTATTTGCAAATAAAATATTTAGTATAAATTTGTGACATGAAATATTTGGAAAATAGTTACGCAAATATGTATTTGTCTGAAATTAAAATCAAATTGATGATCTGTATTTTTGGATTTGTTAAAGATGGCCGTCTTAGGCTACTAAAATTAAAACTACTTAAAAATTAAATATAATTAGAAATTGCAATTGTCAACTTCGCTAGCCATATGGCAAGTGTTTAATAACCATATGCATGCAGCACGTGGTTCTGTAGGCCAAGGACAGTTATTACAAAGGTCTATTGGACAGCACTGGCAAGAACACCTGCAATCCCCAAACCAATTATTAATCAAGAAAGAAATATAACTTTGAAAATAACAATTATTCTCTAAGACTAATTAGAGAATTAAGTGATTCTAATTAGAGAATGTGTAGCGATTTAACATTTTTGAAGTAGAACATACAAATATGACAATTCCAGACACTTCTACTAACTAAAACAATAATAATAATAATGGCTGACAATTTTGAATTGCTTTCTATGTGGTAGATGCAGCTGCTAAACAAGCACATTCTCATGTTATTTTGAGTAAAATTTAATGATATAGGCACTGCTACAGTAACAGTGCATCTTATGGCTGAGAAACTGACTTCATTCACTTCCCCAAGGCCATTCAGACATGAAGGAGCAGCACCAAACATTACAACCCAGGCACCTGATACCAGACTCCTGTTTTACAACTGATCCTCTATCCACTTTGCTAAGAGTTTACCTTTCACACAGATGTAAAGCAGGATCTTACCCCAAGTACTAACAAGTTTAACACTAGTAAATTTGTTATATGTTGTTTCTGTTAACTTAGATGAGTGGTAAATAACCCCAGACTTATCAGCTGTAGGAAACATACATAACTATGTTTTGAACAGTATAAAATGCCATAGGTACCCATAGCAAAGTTCTAGTCAATTGTTTTTGGAGTTTAACGAAAAAAGAAATAATGAAGGTGACAATTCTAAGTGGCTATTCAAATAAAATAAAATCAGGCTTTTTTCCCCCTGCCTAAAATTTTACAAAGAAAAATCCAACAGCAAAGTCAAAGGCAGCATCTCTCTGTGTTACTCACTGTACAGGTCCTGTCCAGGCACCTCTAGCTTCAAAGGCCTGGGATCTGCTTCTAGAGAACTGGGAGGAATCTGCTTAGAGAATTCAGAGGTGAGAGGTCAAGCTAGGCAGAATGTGATCCCTTGTCTGGTGACATTACCTAATGTCACATTACCTAATGAAAATGTCACCAAAGTGAGGCAGACAAGAATCTCTAAATGAAGGTCATAAGTGAGGATGACGGTAATGAGGAGAAGCAGGAAGGTACATTTTAAATGAAGTCAAAAGACAAAATGACTGAACAAAGAGATCCAGCTGGAAAAGGCTAAAATTGTGTTCTGTCATTGGATTGGGCAAGAAGGTTGATCAGACAGCTTGCTTCCCCTTTTTGGGGATAATTCCTCTGTAGTCCCCTTTAAAACATCCAGAGAGTAGTCGCCCTGCCAGGGTTCACAGCAATGTAGGACATCTGCCTGTGCTTTCTAGGAGTGAGGTTTTCAATACCCTCCACTCCCAGCCAGCACTGTCTCATCTCTCCTCTCTTACTTCTTGTCTTCATATTGCCTCCCCTGTTCCAGGCATCTTGCCTTCTCTTCCTTCTCCTTTCTGGTCCCTCCTACAACTTTTTTATGATTATATTTTTAAATAACTGATATAAAACACTTCCCATTCCTTGATTATTCTTTATTTAAGGATTCCAGTAAATAATCTCACAAGAGTTGAACTTTGCAAGTTTTCTATTAAGTGAAGTTGAAACTACATTGGTGCTAATTTGACAATTAAAAAGAATATACCTTGATTTTATGGACTTTGGACAAAATAAAATTTTAAGAGATGGTCATTTAAGCCTAAACTTAATTCTGAAAATAATATTGAAAAATTTAATTTAAAAAATCAGACATCAAAGACCCATAGCAGATATTTTTAAATATTGATTTGGGGGTGGGAGAATGGATTTAGAATTCTCCAAGCAAATCTGGGAGTGCAAGAGCACTGGAAAGAAAAATGTCTTTTCTTCTATAAAAAGTCTTCACATTATTTATATGTGTAAGTAAGTGAGTATGGCAACTCTGAAAACATTCCAGGTATGTCTTTCAATTTTTTTTTTTTGTCTCCAATTCCCTTTGCAAATTGAAGATGCCCTCAAAGGTCACATCTAGAATGGTATATATTTTATCATTTAAGTAATTTAAACACTATAATACCCTGTAGATATGACTAAATCGTAGCTTGCATCTTTTTTAAAGCAATTATTAACTAAATTTAGAATATGTACAGGTGAAAGTGAAAAAACATGCAAAAGAAAGTTTAAGAAAGGAACTAACCAAGTTTTGCTGTTATTAGTTGATTTAGTACTCATGGCAAACCTTAAAAGTCTTACTGCCCCAGTTATACAGATGAAGAAAGTGAATGTATGGGAGTTTAAGAAATTGTTTCAGAGGTGAAAACAAAGAAATAACTGAAGTGAGATTCAAATTCAGTTTCGCTGTGGTCCCAAGTCCGTGCTTGGTCCATTCTATAATGCTTAAGGATTAATGCAATCAAAGATTCAAATTAGCACATTCACAGTGCAAGCAAAATATAAACAGTGTCTCACCAAAAGGGAAAGGATGTAAATTAGGGAACAGTAAGGAACATCACATTCTTAATATGCAGTTCATAGGTTCAACATCATCTAAAAGTTTCCAGGACTTGATTTCCTCAGGGAGAATTCAATGTAGGACATTTGGAATGATAGCTTCTAAGTGTGTTGTTCTGAGATGCTAAAGTGATTTTTGCATTGTCTCCTGGGGAATTAGTGAGTGACTGAGACTTAAGAAAACATTTGAAATTAAAGATATTTTTACTAAGTGGAGCAGATAAACTGTTTACACTGAGACTGCTCATCTTACATACAACCTCCGAGCTGAATAGACTAGTAGTGGGGGGAAGAAACTGTTTTGCACCAGTTCACCACATTGGGTCAGAACAATTTGAGGGAGGATGGGTGATTGATGCCATTCAGAATAGCCTCTTAAACACAGAATCAAATACTTCAGTTAGAAGAATGAAGAAACAATGAGAGATAGAAATTTAATTATTTATGCTACAAAAACTTGTGGAGAGTTTCTACCAGTCATGAAGAAGGCACCCAAACAAGATGATTTGGTACTAACATAGATTACTCATGAGTTCTTGCAGAGATTTGGAAAATCCATTTGATTTTATGGAAATCCAAGCTAAGAATTCATTATCTGTTAAGAGCTGAATTGTGTTCCCTCAAAACTCATGTGTTGCAGTCCTAACCTTGAGTACCTCAGAATGTGCCCTTTTGTGAAAATAGAATCATTGCAAATGCAATTAGTCAAGTTAAGATGAGATCATTAGGGTAAGCCCTTAATCTAATATGACTGATGTCCTTATAAAAAGGGGAGATTTGGACACAGGCGCACACAGAGAGGGAATGCCACAAAAAGATGAAGACAGAGTTTAGGGTGGTACAGCAAAAGCCAGAGAATGCCAAAGACTGTCAGCAACCATTAGAAGCAGGGGAGAGGCCTGGAACGGATTCTCCTTCACATCCTTCAATAGGAGCAAGCCTGCCTTGAAGGACCTCTAAGCTCCAGAATTATGTTTAATTGTTTCTGTTGTTTAAGCTTCTCAATTTGTAGTATTTTGTTTGTGGCTGCCCTCGCATACTTATAAAGCATTTCAGTAATCATTTATCATCCTTTTTTTCTACAATATATAAACAACATTAGGTCTTAAAGGCGTGACAATCCACACACAATTTGCATTTGAGGTCAGAATCAAAGTAACATGAAAAGCTTATCTTTTGTCCCTTATGAATCAGGGTTCCATTTTCTTTAATAGCATATTTTTCCAAAGGTAAACAATGCAGCAACAAATTAACAAAGGAATATTGAAAGAGGAAAGTATATGAAATCTACTTATACTATAAAATTTATTCTCAAATATTGCATATGATTGTTTTGTGCTATGATATATTCCACAAATATGAAAATAACAAAAATAGTGTATGTATGAAACAAACATAGTCAGAGTCTGAACAAGATTTGGTAAAAATCTATGTCCCTTAAAAAAAATTTAAACCACAGTACACAAGGCCACTGTTATCAGAACAGTCTGGTACTGGTTTAAGAACAGACACACAGATCAATGGAACTGAAGAGAGAGCCCAGAAATAATCTGATGTTTCTATGGTCAATTAATATTTGACAAAGCAGGCAGGAGCATAAAATGGAGTATCTTCAAAAGAACTTATGCACCCCTATGTTCACAGCAACATTTATAATAGCCAAGTGCCAGAAACAGCCTAAGTGCCCATCAGTAAATGAGTGGACTAAAAACTGTGGTACACTTACACAATGGAAATACTATGCAGAAGAAAGAAAGTACTCCTACCTTTTGCAACAGCATAGATAGAACAGGAGAATATTATGCTAAGTGAAATAAGCCAGGCAGAGAAAGACAAATACCATGTGATCTCACCTATAAGAGGAACCTAATAAACAAAACAAACAAACAAGCAAAATAGAACCAGAGGCATGGAGACATGGAACATACTGACTACAACCAGAGGGGAGGGGCTTAGGGGACAAGGGGGGAAAGATGGGGAAGGGTCTTATCAAGGAACAGGTATAAATGAACCACGGACATGAACAGCAGGGTGGGGATGTACTGTGGGAGTGGGGATGGTGTGGGGTGGGTGGGGCAGGGAAGAGCAACAGGGGAAAACTAGGATAACTGAAATAGAACCACAAGAAAAAAAAAGAAGCAAGTAGAGGTGTTGAAATTTATTGCTAATTCATATTATTTTAAATAATTTACCTGGTGCTTATGACCTATACAAAGTTCAAAAATAAATAAAAAGCTTAATTCATTCTTTAAATTAGACTCCAGTGAGAAGGGTTAGCAGTCAATGACAAATTTGTGCTACCTCCCACTCACCAGCATCCATATGGGATACCTGAATTTATTGCAGGTAAAATGTAATGATAATTCTTAAAACATGAATTTGGTTAAGTGGTATATTCAGCATTAAATTTTGATAAAATATCCAATGTATAAAACCACAAACTTCTTTGCCATTTGAAATATCAGTTTTCCTGAGAACATAAATCTAAACTGATTTTTTTTTTCCAGGTTAATTTTTTTTTTATTTATTTACTTTTTAAATACATTTGTCTCTGCCTCCCCGCCACCTCTTTCCCTTGCCCCCTCCCACCTTCCCTCCCTCAGCTCTTCCCCTTTGGTTTTGTCCATGAGTCCTTGTTACATGTTCCTTGACTTTCCCCTTCCCTTCCCTTTAAATTGATTTTTAATTATGCAAACCTAATCCTGTTTGAAGAAATCCAGAAATTACTTTAATTCAGGCTATTTATTCATTAAGGTGTTATGCTTGATATAGAACCCAGACTATATGATTTTTTTAAAATTTAATCTTTATTGTATTTTTCCATTACCATTTAGTCCCCTAATATCACCTCAACCCAGCAATCACCACACTGTTGTCCATGTCCATGAGTACTTTTGCCTTTTTGCTCAATCCCTCCACCCTCCCTACTCCTTGCCACTAGCTGTCATCTGCTCTCTATCTATAAGTGTGTCTCTGTTTTGCTTGTTAGTTCAGTTTGTTCATCACATATGAGTGAAATCATATGGTATTTGCCTTTCTCTGACTGGCTTATTTCACTTAGCATAATACTCTCTAGGTCCATCCATACTGTCACAAAGGGTAAAATTTTCTTTTTTTTTTTATAGCCAAGTACAATTCCTTTGTGTAAATGCCCCATAGTTTTACCCACTTGTCTGTTGATGGACACTTGGGCTGCTTCAATATCTTAGCAAATAACGGTAGAATGTACACAGTGGGGCTTATGTTCTTTCAAATTAATGTTTTGGAATCCTTCAGATATAGTCCCAGAAGTGGAATCACTGGGTCAAAAGGCAGATCCATTATTAATTTTCTGATGTATCTCCACACTGTTTTCCACAGTGTGTGCACCAGTCTGCATTCCCACCAACAGTGCAATAGGGTTCCCCTTTCTCCACATCTTTGCCAGCACTTGTTATTTGTTTATTTATTGATAATAGCTTTTCTGACAGGCGTGAGATGATATCTCATTGAAAATCAAATAAAAATATCGGAAGACTAAAGCCAAACTATCCATTATATGTAAAAATTTTTCCACAAAACTTGACAGAAAAATCCTGTGCAGCTAACATACTTGAAAATAATCTTCTTAATTTGACTTATATTTATGGCTAAGCCAAACTAACAATGTCTACTTAACATAGAAGTATGACTAGAAATTTACCCATTCACTATGTACAGAAAAAAATTATGTGTACATAAAACTTCTGGGTGTGTATATAAATACGTATGTAGTTTATTTCTGTTATATATACATGTATACATATGTATATACACACATTTGTATATATAATATATACAAACAAGATATTATAATATCTCATATAAATGTTTTATTATACAAAATGTTAAAAAATAGCAGCCATTATTTAATTTTTCTTACTAGTATTAGCCATTATTTAATTTGGAATGTAAATACACTCATCAATAATAAAGGATACAGAAGGAACAAAGAATATGGAATATGGATGCAATTTTGATGAATTTTAGAGAATGTCTAATAATTTCCTAGAAAATATGCTACCTGGCTAAAGTCACATACCAATGCTGTGGAAACTAAAACTGGAAATATAAACTAATTTTCCCAGTACATAACACTTCAATAGAATGACTATCTCTAATACAAATATTTATAAAAAACCTTCTGGTATGTTTTACGTTAAGCTATTAAATAGTTCTTAATAGTACTGGATTTGTTAAGAATACATTATATGAAGACAGTGATTGATCAACTATTTAATTTAAATGAAAAACAAACAATTCCAAGACCTGTAATGATCTTTAACCAAAAATATTAATTTTTAATCTTGCACTCATAGTTAACCAGACGATTTCATTTTGAACTTTATACCTTAATGTAGTGATGTTTTATTTATATTGCTTAGCGTTGGGCCATGTTTTTTTACCTATGATTACTTTTCTATCTTGAACATATTTATTTTTCAGGCTTTAGATGTTTTTAGTTAAAAATCAGTTGCTACTTCCCTGTCTTAAACATGTTATTGGTTTTAAGTGCCTTTTATTTATGAAGTAAGCTCTCATCAAATTTCTATTGAGGAGGAAGGAGGGGGTTTCAATTTTTTCACAGGGCCTATGCACAGTTGTAAAAGTAAAAAGAATCACTAACTACAAATTATTACAAACCAAAGTAGCATTTGAATTGAAAACTTGTTTTCTTTGCATTTTATTCTTTAACACTTTGTGACTTAAAAACACCATTTCAACCTTCTCTTAGAAAATAACTCCAGTCTTATCTAAATTATCTTTAACATAGCAGCAGATTTAAAATCTCAAAATATAAAACACGTGGAGAAAAGTCCTCTCCATTATGGTCAGATCTACCCATTTTCCTAGTTTCCAATGTATAATACATTGCAAACCAATTGTATATATAAAATCTCCATCCTTTTGATACAAATAGTATCGACAACATACCAACTGTTCTGCATTTTTTTTCTTTTTAGTTTTGTTTCTTTGTTTTTCTTAATAATTTCATTTGGAAATCTCTACAAGTCAATTCATGAAGACCACCTGCTTTCCTTTTTTTAAATACTTACTCTTCCTTTATATAAATGTATCAATAATTTATTTAACCAGTTCCCTGACAACAGAAATTTAGGTTATTTTCTATTTTTTCCTAATAACAAAAAAATAATGTAATGAATATCCTTAGACATATATAATTTCTCAAATGTGTTAGTATATCTAAATTTTTGATCAAAGTACATACGAGAAAGGACTCCAAGAAACTGGAATTTATTTATAAAAAAATGTGTATTTCTTTTTACATATTTACACTTCAGTCACCTTCAAAGTACTCTCCATTTGATGCAATATATCTACCTAGACGTTTTTCCACTGCCCAAAAGTTTTTGAACTTGTCGATTTAGATGCTTTTTAATACGTCTGCTGTTTCTTGTTTCACCTCTTCCACATCGGTAAAACATTTCCCTTTGAGGACTTTTTTTCATCCAGGTAAACAGAAAAAAGTTGCTAGAGGTGACACTGGGTGAACAGGAAGGGTGGGGCAAGAAGGTTACGCCATTTTCGGTCAGAAACTGTTAAACACTCAGAGCAGTGTGGGCAAGTGCACTGGTAAATCACCCATCAGGAAATGGGCAAACACATGACGCCACCATCTGGTACGCTGACACAGGTGGGTTCCTAGAACACTTACCTAGTAGGGGAAGCCTGAACTGCTACAAGAAGCCCACCCTCCAGAAGATAATTCCAGTTTCTTTGGGTCCCTCTCATATGCTATATAAATTTAGGAGACACTACCAAATTACTCCCCAAAGGGGTTATGCCTGTTTACACATCCAACAGCAATTACAACATACTCTTCCTTCCTCTTCTTCCTATCTCATCCTCCCTGTTTCAGCCCAGGAAAACTCTCTAACCGCCCGTCATAGTACTCACTGGTGCCACTGGTTTGTTTGTCAGAGGCTGTTTCCTATGCCCTTAGCTCTCTCCTTCTTATTCCCATATAAATCATTATAATACCCTAAGTATATATTTAAACCAGGATATACTCCCTACTAAATACTACTTATTTGCTTTATGATTAAAATCTTTCCCAAACCATTAAAAATTGTAAAATATCGTTCCCTGAGCTTCAGGCCATGATTTGCCTGCCCTCATCCATAACGATTAAGGTTTTCAGTTAAACAAAGGAGTCTGCGGAATAAGGGCTACGTTTCCCTATCTTCTTTATAGCTTTGGCATGGCCCTGACTCTAATGCGATATGAGCTAACTGTAGCCACTTTCTGGGTTCTGGCTGCAAAGGGAGTGTGTGCCTGTCCTTTTTCTTCCTACTAATTGCAACGTTAACACAGTGGTGGTGAACAATTAGGACATAAGAATTGGGATGCCACAGCAACAAGATCAAAGACCCCAAGATCCTTATGATTTATGGAAAAGTGTTGCCTTAATAGTTTGGGATTTGACAAGAGAGATAAAAAAAAACAATTCTATCTTGTTTAAGGTGTCCATAATTTCAAATCTCTGCAATTCATGACTGAACATTTATTACAGTGACTATTCCTTCCTAAGCATACATAGATTCAACAGATTTTTCATTCAATTAGAAAGCCAAAAATTATGATTAATAGTTTATGGAAGCAATATTAATATGACCTTTCTGGTTTGGGGTATTGCTTATGTTTTTCTTACTGAGCCAGTAATAATTGAAACCCTCTTAGATGAATCTGTCACTACACTCAAGTCCAAAGAAAGAAGCTACTGTGAGAAAATACATTACTGAGAATTGAACTGTTTTGATAGAGGGGAGAAAAACCGTTATAGAATCCTGAATTTTGATTAGGAGATAGGTGTTGCATTGTGTGAAACACAATTATCCTGAATTACCTTGGATATTTTCTGTTAAAACTCTTTTTAAAACAGGCAACTGAAAGGTCATGATCCTCTTCAGCCACACTTCATGCATAGCAAGAACTCTCACGAACCTCGTTAAGTATCTTGTCCTGGTGTGAGGTGAGGAAAAGCAGGATGAGAGCACATTAAGAAAAGTCATCATTGTTTTCTTGTGCTCAATTAAAATAGGTGTTAAAGTGTGCTCATTACAGTGGACTCCTGTTGGCTGCAAAGGGGAAGGTTGCTAAAACTGCAGCTACCAGGATCAAATAGATAAAGAAATTACAACTGGCTATGAATTGTAATTAAAGGCACACACTGACCAACTCCACCGGTCAAATGATTGTCTGAAAGCAAAGCACCTGCATTATTTATTAAAGAAGGAAAAGAGTTAAGTGTATTGATACATATATGGAATGGTTGATGACACTTAATGTTGAGAGTATGGAGTTTTGGAGTCAGACAGATTTGATTTCATTAGGGCACTTTCACTTACTATCTGAATGACATTAGCAAACTTACTCAATTTTTACTTTTAGCTTCATTCTATAAAAGTAATGATGTAAGTAATAGCTACTATAATTAATATAGGCAACAGAAAATTTAAATATCAATTTCTATTGCAAAGCTTATTATGACAAGTGTCCCCGTGCCATCCCTTCTGGCTTATCAGGCTTGCTTCTCCAAAGCAACCACTATCACTCATTTTAGTTGTTTTTTAAGTATTTAACTGATACCACAGAAATACAAATGATTATCAGAAACTATTATGAACAATTATATGCCAAGAAATTTGAAAATCTTGATGAAATAGACAAATTTTTAGAAAAGTATAATCTTCCAACACTGAAGGAGGAAGAAACAGAAAGCTTGAACAGACCGATAACAGCTGGGGAAATTGAAGCAGTAATCAAGAAACTCCCAGCACACAAAAGCCCTGGGCCAGACGGTTTCCCAGGAGAATTTTACAAAACATTTAAGGAAGAGCTAACCCCTGTCCTTCTCAGACTATTCCAAAAAATCCAAGAGGAGGGAAGACTGCCAGACTCCTTCTATGAGGCCAGCATCACCCTGATCCCAAAACCAGATAAAGACCCTACAAAGAAAGAAAACTACAGGCCAATTTCGCTGATGAACATAGATGCTAAAATCCTCAACAAAATATTGGCAAACCCCATCCAGCAATACATTCAAAAGATTATCCATCACGATCAAGTGGGATTCATCCCAGGGATGCAGGGATGGTTCAATATACGCAAATCAGTAAACGTGATACACCACATAAATCAAAGAAAAGACAAAAACCACATGATCATCTCGATAGATGCAGAAAAAGCATTTGACAAGGTACAGCACCCATTTATGATCAAAACACTCAGCAAAATGGGAATAAATGGGGCATTCCTCAACGTAATAAAGGCCATATATGAAAAACCTACAGCCAATATCATACTCAACGGGCAAAAACTGAAAGCTTTCCCACTAAGATCGGGAACACGACAAGGATGTCCGCTCTCACCGCTTCTTTTCAACATCGTATTGGAAGTCCTAGCCACAGCGGTCAGACAAGAGAAAGAGATAAAAGCCATCCAAATAGGAAAGGAGGAAGTAAAACTATCATTGTTTGCAGATGACATGATAGTGTACATAGAGAACCCTGTAGACTCTACCAAAAAACTCCTCAACCTAATAAGTGAATTTGGCAAAACAGCAGGACACAAAGTCAACATTCAGAAATCAAAGGAGTTTTTGTACACCAGCAATGCAATAGAAGAAGAAGAAATCAGAAAAAATATACCATTCGATATAGCACGAAAAAAGATAAAGTACCTAGGGATAAATTTAACCAAAGACACAAAAGACCTGTATGCAGAAAACTATACAACATTGAAAAAAGAAATTAAGGAAGACACAAATAAATGGAAGCATATACCGTGCACATGGATTGGAAGAATTAATATCCTTAAAATGTCCATACTACCAAAAGCAATTTATAGATTCAACGCAATCCCTATTAAGATACCAATGACGTATTTCACAGAAATAGAACAGACATTTCAAAAATTTATATGGAACCATAAACGACCTCGAATAGCCGCAGCAATTTTGAGAAAGAAACACAAAGTAGGAGGGATCACAATACTGGACATCAAACTCTACTACAAAGCCACTATACTCAAAACAATCTGGTACTGGCACAAGAACAGACCCATAGACCAGTGGAACAGAATAGAAAGCCCAGAAATAAGCCCAGGTCTCTATGGACATGTAATATTCGACAAAGGGGGCAGAAGCATAACATGGGGCAATAACAGCCTCTTCAACAAATGGTGTTGGGAGAGCTGGATGGCTACATGAAAAAAATTGAAATTGGATCATCAGCTGACACCATACACAAAAATAAACTCAAGATGGATAAAAGACTTAAATATAAGTCGCAACACCATCAAAGTCCTAGAGGAGAACATTGGCAGGAAACTCTCAGATATCCCACACAGCAATTTTTTCACTGATATGTCTCCTAAAGCAAGGGACATAAAGGAAAGAATAAACAAGTGGGACCTCATCAAAATAAGAAGCTTCTGCACGGCTAAAGAAAACATCAGCAAAATGAAAAGGGAGCCAACCATTTGGGAAAATATATTTGCTAATGATACATCAGATAGAGGTTTGATCTCCAAGATATACAAAGAACTCACTCGACTTTACTCCAAGAAGACAAACGATCCAATCAAAAAATGGGCAAAGGACCTGGGCAGATGCTTTTCTAAGGAGGAGATACAGAGGGCCCAGAGGCATTTTGAAAGGATGCTCAGCATCACTAGCCATCAGAGAAATGCAGATCAAAACCACCATGAGGTACCACCTCACACCGGTCAGAATGGCCATCATGAACAGATCGACAAACAACAGGTGCTGGCGAGGCTGTGGAGAAAAGGGAACTCTAGTCCACTGTTGGTGGGAATGCAGACTGGTGCAGCCACTATGGAAAGCAGTGTGGAATTTCCTCAGAAAGCTGAAAATGGAACTGCCTTTTGATCCAGCGATTCCCCTGCTGGGACTATACCCTGAGAACACCAAAACGCCAATACAAAAGAACCTATGCACCCCAATGTTCATAGCAGCACAATTTACAATAGCCAAGTGTTGGAAGCAACCTAAATGCCCATCAGTAGATGACTGGATCAAAAAATCATGGTACATATACACAATGGAATACTACGCAGCAGAAAGAAAAAAAGAAGTACTAAACTTTGCGACAGCATGGATGGAACTGGAGAGCATCATGCTAAGCGAAATAAGCCAGGGGGCGAAAGACAAATACCATATGATCTCACCTATAAGCGGAACCTAACCAACAATGCAAAGAAGCAAGGAAAATATGACCAGCAACACTGAAAGGAAAAGAAATCAACAGAGACAAGAGGGAAGGGGGGGGCAGGGAAAGGGAAGGGAAGGGGAAAGTCAAAGAACATATAGCAAGGACTCATGGACAAAACCAAAGGGGAAGAGCTGAGGGAGGGAATGTGGGAGGGGGCAAGGGAAAGAGGTGGGGGGAAGGCAGAGACAAATGTATTTAAAAAGTAAATAAATTAATTAAAAAAAAAGTATTTAAAGTTATATTTCTAAAAAAAAGTTATTAAATAATAATTATTGAATTATACATTTTAGAAATTTTCTACTCATTTTCCATTATGGTGGATGGATAGTTTGTTATCACAAGCAATATCTTAGTTAAATTATTAATTACCTTATACATTATATGACTATTTAAATATTGTTCTCTGCTGGACCCATTATTATAACACATATTTATTCTTTGTGCAAATTTTGCTTTTCTTAGAGTTTAGAAATGGTTTGCATCTTCATTTGCTTATTTTTTATATAACCATTTAAAAAAATTCCCAAAGATACTTGTAAAAGCCCTATCTATCTAATCCACTTATTTTCAAATGTACCAGATAACCTAGCAATTCCATTTGCCTTTTTTTTTCTGGTGTCCTTCACCCTGGAACTTTCCCAGTCCCCATAAGGAACATTCCTTCCCTCCTTCTCTATAAAATTTCTTGTTTCCTAGACCTCAAGCTTTTTCTTTCCATAATTTACTCCATTGTTTGGATGGAGCATAGCCTCTCTAGCTTCATGATAAACGTTGGAAGGAAGATTAAAAAATTTGGGGTGGAGTGTAGGTGGAGGTGGGCAAAGAGGGGGAAGGAGGATAGTTATTAGTGTCAACAATAAATGTAGTTAAAAAATTTTAAAGAATTTTACATGTCTAAAAATGTTTTTATTTTTCTCTAATCAATAGTTCAGTTGACTCTCTAATTCTCTTAAAAGTATTTTCTTTCCTTCAGAAATTGAAAGGCATAGATTGTTCTGTCTTCTAGCTTCCAGTGTGGCTCTTAAGTTATTTAATTACATTTGATGCATTTGCATGAGACTTTTTTTTTCTTTAGACACCGTTGGTCCTTTATACTTATGTTTGGCAACATGAAATTATATGATTGTGCACTTTAGAGTTTTCCCTCATCTGCTATTCTGTTTGCATGATTGTCTTTTAAATCTGAAGATCTATGTTTTCCACTTCTGGAATATACTGAAGAGATACTTTCTTTGATGATATTACATTTATTTTTCTTTGTTTTTCCTTTCTGAAATTCCAAATAGTTAGGTGTAAGAATTCCTGAATTATTTTATCTCATTTACTAAACTTTTCAGTACTATTGTCTATCTCTTTCCTTTTCATTGTACATTTTGGGAAAATACTCGCCATTTTAAACTAGAATTCTTCTGTTAATTATTTTCTGTGCTTGTATTTCTAATTTCCAAGAGCTCTTTTCCAGTTCTCTGATAATTTATTTGACATGCTATCCTACTATTATCTTGTAATCTAGCAGCACTTATCCCGAGCCAATTGTGTTTGCTGTGGGCTCCCAGATTCTAGTGTCACTGTCTTTTGTTTGGTATTATTGGGTTTATCCAAAGGCAAATTTTATTATCTCCAGCTCTGGGAAATATTTGCATGGTTACAGGCATTCTTAGGTAAAATGTTAAGGGGACAGGAACAACACCATTCAGTGGACAGTGTGACATATTCATTGTGTTTTTACTTCTAAACTTTACTCTGGAATTGAGATGCCATGAACCCCAATTTCTCTGGCTTACTTACTCCAGAGAATAAATGGAGAGGGAAGAGAATAAGAGAATGTTCCCTGACTGCTTAGGTCCCTAACTGTAGGTCTGTTAACATGCAAACAGACTTTGTTATCAGTTTTACATTTGGTCTCTATAACTCTCAGAAATTGGTTCTTCTGTGTTCTTACCTCCTTGTCTATATTATGTCTCAGCTTTCAAAGACATTCTCTAATTTAAAGTTTGTATCAGCTATATGAAAAAGGTACACATATTACTCTCTTTTATAGATAAGGAAAAAAGGTATTTCCAAGGTCAAGACACTATAAAGTGGTGGTGGTGTGACCCAAACCCAGCAATTGTCCACCTATGAAGTTTATGCTATTAACTGCTGTGGGGTACTATCTCCCTCACGAAGATGTAGAACACATATGCCTTGCCAAATGGGCTCCCTATGTATGCTGTGATCATTGCTGCTGTTTGTTTGTTTGTTTGTTTGTTTAAGAAACCTGAATTTAAATAAGTCCAAACCCATTGTGGTGATCCCAGGAAAGTGCTTGTGAAATGGGCATGCCACATAAGAGAATGAACTCACTTCTGAAATATTGCCAGGTTATGTTCCCTCAGGCAGTGAGTTGCAAAAAGCTCATTTGCCAAGTTTACACGATGAAAGTAGTATGTGTGTATACACATACACATATGTGTGCATATATACATATCTATTTACAGTTGTGATTTGAATTGGATCATGTTGTATAAGTATAAAACAATGCAGAATGTGGCATTGATCACCAAAGAAGCGGTATCAAACTTAATCGAAACACTGGTTTAGAAAGAAACAACATGAGTGAGTAATATCATTGTCCTTACAGTTTATTCCAAAGCCAAGGCTCTACCACTAAACAAACAAACAAAAAAAGTGGTTGAATTAGTTACCAACTGCTGCTGAGGACAAATGGAAACAATGCCTTTCAGCATAAGAAAACAAATAGATGCTTTAGTAAAAAAATCCTTATACAAAACCTGGAAGTATTTTTATTATTGTTATTATTATTATTTTATTTCTATTGAGAGCTTTTATATGATTATAGATTTGTAGTGGTGAGAAAGGAGAAGGCTAGTTATTGCTTGAGCTGATACATACTGCGGATACATAAGGGAGGAAGGGAAGGGAGAGGGGGAAGCTGTTCAGTGCTGCAGTGGCTAAAACACTGAAGAAGCTGTCAAAAGCTTAACTCAACAGGGAGTACAAATTTTCACTCCAGCGTCACCAATGACTATAACATAAGCATCTGGATAAATGACAAGTTACTCAGTTTAAGGACACATTCTTAACATCCTGCTAAACTGTAGAGAAAGAGAAAGCTAGATGTCTGCAGTATTCTGAGGCAAACGGATTCAATCTTTAGTGTTGATTAAATGCCTGGAAAAAAATGCTTTCTCCCTACTGTCTATGCAGGAGGGAAAGCCAAATTATTAGTCAGAAATGTAGGCAGAACTCTGCTCCATTCTGGACATTATAAGTTTCTTCTTTCATCCTATATGTCTTTTTCTAGAAATACACAATGTGCAGAGTGCAAAGGCAAACAACTCTGCAAGATGGATTGCATTGGCAGTGCACTGCATTAAGCCTAATAAGGGCTCCTATTATGCTTACATTTCTCATACTCATTCTTTTCACGCAGATGAGTTTTATCTTGAGAAGATTCATTGTCATTTTTATTTCTTTAGACCTACTTCTCCCCCCAAGAGCTTTTCTAAATGCAAATTTATATTTAGTATTTAATCCAGTCTGTTTCATTTGACTGGAAATCAGGATTAATTTTGAGCAAAACAGTGTCATCCAGAAAAACAAAAGAATCGAGCTTGTAAATGGAGATTAATAGAGTTTCAGTCCCCACTCAGGAGGAGTAGGCTGTCCTAGTATGAGTGCCTGTCCTCAGACTGGTTCCAGGGTTGGATGTACTGATGGTCTTTAATTCTTTGGCCTTACAGTTTCTATGTTCTAACCTAAAACATAAAGAAAAAAATGTTTCTTAATAGTTTTAATTTCATTAGTAGTTGAATGCAATTGCTTAATTGTTTACCATACATGAGGAGAGAATTTTGTCCTGTAGTTTTTAAATTAAGTGCATTCATTCATATGAACAATCTGTCACTTGGCCATTCAGGTAGATTGAAGTCTAATAACCTGGCAAAATTTAATGTCCTTGTTTTCCTGAGTCATAAAAAATGATGCATCTGATGTCAGTGATAAAAAGATGTAACTAGATTTTAGGTATATCAGAGCTTTTTCATCATTTGTGGTTGCTTCATTTAAAAATCTCCTTTCAACATTTGAGAAATCCCCTACTTCTTGAGCCAGAACTCACTCTCACCACCAAACTGAAAACTCCAGATACTCACTTTCTCTGCTTCTCTACAGCTAGGCACAGCTAGGGCTTTGGCTCTGCTAGCTGCAAGCCCTTACTCCCTATTCTGAACAGGAAGCTAATGATGCAAAGTGAGAAGAAATGCACAGCAGTGGTTCTGATGAGGGTTTGAAGCAGCCACAGTATCCACTGCCCACAGATGTTATGGTGGCATCTTTATCTGGCTAGATATTTGGGGGATGAATTGTACTGTCCACACCTATATTGCCTTCCAGCTGGTTTAGCTGGCTTTTCTAGAATTTCCTTAGTTATATAATAACCTTAAATACAATTTACTTTTATGTTTAAATTAGATACATAATTGGCTGACGTTTGCTGCTTGCAGATAAGAACTCTGACTGATACTCTGCTTTCTATTTGCTTTAATTTTTCAGCTTGGGAACTTCTAAATCAGGAAGATACACTGATCCCTCATCTTGGAAATGCATGTTATTCTAATACAAATAATTATAATCTCCACAAAACTGTTTACATAGGTAGGTATGTCTTCTGGATGGCAGCAAAGAAAATATGGAGAGAGTCCATTTGCTGCCATCTAGAAAATGCTCATATAAAAGTATTTACTTATTAAAAAATTAAATTACATTTTTATTTGTATTTTTGGATTACTAGTGGGTAAAATTTTAATGTTATTGATTTTTTCTTTTTTTTAATTTATAAATCATGTTTATTCTATTACAGTTGTCTCAGTTTTTCCCCCTTTACCCTCTCCACCCATCCCACCCCTACTCCTCACTCCCACAGCCGATTCCCACTCTGTTGTCCATGTCCATGGGTCATTCATACATGCTCTTTATCTAGTCCCTTCCCCTTCTTCCCACCATTGTCCTCTTTCCCCCTCCCCTCTGGTCACTTTCAGTCTGCTCCATGTTTCCATGCCTGTGATTTATTTTGTTAATTAGTTTATTTTGTTGAATAGAGTCCACATATAGGTGAGATCATATGGTATTTGTCTTTCATCAACTGGCTTATTTCACTTAGCTTAATATTCTCCACTTCCATCCACGTTGTCGCAAAAGGTAGGAGTTCAATATCTTTCTCTTTCTTAAATGTAGATTGATTTTATTTATTTATTTTTAAATGCCAAAGTTAATTATACAATATTAAAAAAATTTAAAACCGTTATGAAGTCTCAGCAATTAAACCAAAATGACACCACCACAGAAATAATCAAGTAGATCAATGAAATATAATGAACATTCTAGAGACTAACGTATGTATCTGATTAATATATGTATGACTAAGTTGATATTTCAAATCAATGGGTAAAATAAGGCTTATTCAACAAATAACATGTATGGACCACTATTACTTGAAATAAAACAAATATAGAGCCCTATTTCACACATTATACAAGAGATATTCAGGTGAGTTAAAAATCAATATGTAGAATCTAAGGAGTTTTTGGAGAAAAGACAAACTAATATTTTTCATGACCTGAAGTGAAATATTTAACCCCAGAAGCTATAAATATTGACAATATGGCTATATTAAACATTTAACTATATAGTAATATATAGTAATATACATATAAAAAAAGTTAAAGGACAAAGAATAGAATAGAAAAGTATTTGCAACATATCTAAAACATGGTTAATAGGTTTTTTGTTTCTTGGGATTTTTTTAGGGAAAAACGTTCTACAAACCTTTAATCAATAAAAGGATAAAGAACACCAAAAAGTCATTTAAAAGCTTTTTTCCTAAAAAATAATAGAAATAGGCAAGAAATATACTAAAACAGGTTTAGTTTCAACAAATAATAAAGGAACAATTAAAATAACATCATTGTCACAATCAGATTAATGAGTATTAAAAATATTGGTAATAACAAGCATTGGCAACTCTGAAAGAACTAGGTATTCATAGAAATTTTTTCTTCATCTTAAAGGAGTCCCTTCAGCATATTTTGCAGTGCTGATTTTGTGGGGGTATATTCTTTTAGCCTTCTTTTGTCTGGGAAATTTCTTATTTTGCCTTCCATTTTAATTGAGAACCTTGTTGGGTAGAGCAGTCTTGGTTGCAGGCCTTTGCTTTTCATGACTTGAAATATTTCTTGCCATTCCCTTCTGGCTTGCAGTGTTTCTGTTCAGAAATCAGATGCTAGCCATATCAGGGCCCCTTTATATGTTACTACCACTTTCTCTCTTGCTTGCTTTAGGATTCTCTGTTTGTCTTTGATATTTGCCATTTTAATGACGATGTGTGTTGGAGTGGACCTCATTGTATTCCTCTTGAATGGGACCCTCTGTGCTTCCTGGACTTGTGTGACTTTTTCTCTCCTCCAATTAGGGAGTTTTCCATCATGACTTTTTCAAACATTTTCTCTATCCTTTCCTCATCCTCTCCTCCTTCTGGTATCCCTATTATATGGATATGATTACATTTCAGTTGCCCTGCATTTCCCTAAATGCCTCTTTATTCTTTGGGAGTCTTTTTTCATTTTCTTGCTCTTTTGGGGAGCTTTTTTCTGCCTTGTCCTCCAGCTCACTGGTTTGGTCCTCAGCTTCATCTAGCCTGCTTTTGATTCCTTCTACTGTGTTCTTCAATTCAGAAATTGTATTCTTCATTTGCTCTTGTCTCTTATTGATAGTTTCTATGTCCTTCTTCATGCTGATATAGTTTGCAGTAAGTTCCTTGTAGTTTCCCTGTAGTTTTTTGTAATTCTCTCTGAGCTCACTGAGCTCATTAAGCTTCCTTAGAACTGTTGTTTGGAGCTCAATATCTGAGAGTTTACTTGCCTCTCTTTCATTTAATTCTCTTTATGGGGATTCCTCCTTTCCCTTTGAGTGGGGCATATTTCTTTGCCTTCCCATTATTTGTGAGGCTCTTCTCTTTGCTTCTGCTTCTTCAGTTGATCTGTCTTGATTTCCTGACTTGGTGGTGTAAACTTCAATGGTAGGAGACCACTGTTTTTACTTCCTGGATCTGCTTCTGATGATGTCAGATGTTGACCCTGTCTGGCCTTAGATAGTCTGTCCAAGACTTCCAGGAATCTATTGTTTGTTGCTGTCTCCTTCAGCTGTTAATCTACTCACTCTGCACTCTGCAGGGCACCTGAGACAGCTCAGGGCAGGAGGGAGTCCCTCCAGGGGGCGGGGTTATTGGGTTCTTTCACACTGCTGCAGTATGGGGGAGGAGTCTGTACTGGGATCCCACCGGCTACTCTCTCAGTTCTCTCCCCAAAGCCTCCTGCCTGTCTCAGGCTTCTCTAGCTCACTCTGTCCCCACCTTTGCTGGAGACCAGGGTAAGTGGTTGCAAATAAAAATTTTGTGTTGGCACTACAGAAGGCTCTTTGCATCTCCAGCCACCTGTCTCTGGCAGAGAACAACCCTGCCACTTTTCGCATTTGGCTGTTTGTGTACTTTTTGTGCTCTGGTGCTGTGAGCTAGATATCTCCTCTTTTGGTTTAGACCCCACTCTTCTCAGGGGGGATCCCACTGGCCATTTCAATATCCTTCTGGTGCTGCTGCCCATGGGCACCCCGCCCGCCTTCTCAGGTCTGTACCACACTCCTTACCAGTTAGATTGCGCTAAAGCCGATTCTTCTGTCTCTGAGGTTACAAGACTCCTCTCGCTATTGTTCAGTTGTTTGTTCCAGGTGATTTCTCCACAATTTAGTTGTAATTCCAGATTGGTCCTGGGAGGAGGTCAGTGTGACTTCCACTCACTCCTTCACCATCTTGATTCTCTAAAATTTTTATAAAATAATTATAGGGACCTTTAAAAGTTATAATAAAATTTGCTTCTAGTGAATAGTCTACCCTTAGGTAAAAGTATATTGTTTTCATTTTTCTCTATTACACCCAGAAGCAAGGTACGCTTGCTGGGGGGAAAGAGCAATTCTTACTTAAAACTACAATTACCCCTTCAAGTCGCTTTCTTTTGGCTTTCAGTCTATTTTATGGCTACCCTCTGAGTTGCTTTAACCTGATCTCCTGAAATAGCCTCTGTCCCTAACATAAGCATAGTCAAAAGCATTGCTATAGCAGACACCATATAAACTATTGAAAGGCAGGAAAGTCACAGTCTTTGTCTTTAAGAAACTTATAGTGTAGTCCCGAGGTTAGGCTTAGTATTAAATGTCTATCTGGTTACCAGGAAAGGTGTGCTCTGTAGTGAGAATGGGGATAATTTATGACATTCTCTGTCAGTTCTTCAGATTAAATGAGTCTGAAAACTTTTTTTTTTAGTTATTTTATTTTATTTTTTATTTTTTTAAATTTTATTTTAATTTATTTTTTCAAATACATTTGAAAACTTTCAACTCTGAATGCATGGTAAACAAACAACCAGGTAATGATAAGTGTGCTTCTTGTGTATAACTTATATTGAAAAAGAGACATTCTAGATTGCAAACGTATCATGGTAGTTTCTGAGAAAATGTCTTCTCTAGAGTAAAATCCTTTTGAAATTTCAGGTTTATTCATCCATGTCCTGTAAAATCGGTTTCCATTAGTCAGCAGCTAGAAATAGATCAATTATTTTAACATGCATGTGGAGTTTAGAAACTCTTCAGAGCCACTTCACCTTTTAAGAAGCTCAGATAAAACATTCAAGAACTCTTTCTTACACCATTTAAAATAGCTACAACAATTGATAACCCAATCAGGTATTGGTGTTACACAATGGTACATTTCAACACATTTAAGGTCTATTTCATGGAGCTCAATCCCAAATACAGAAAATTCCTAATAGCAGTTTTGACAAGATTTTAAATCTGATTGAAAATGTCTCAGTCTACAAATGTATTTAAAAAGTAAATAAATTAATTTTAAAAAAATATATAAAAAAAAAAAGAAAAAAAAGAAAAAGAAAATGTCTCAGTCTAAATAATAGCACTTGTATCTTCTTCACAGACATGCCAAAGCTCTAGATAGCTATTCTCTGTTAGAAAAGATGGCAACAACTGCTCATTATATAACAAACAAAAACTCAAGTCTTCTAGATTGGCTCATTCTAGGTAAACATTCTTATTTGATTATCATCACTGTAAACCCCATCATCATTATCTTTTTATCATTTTCACCATCATCCCCACCACTACGCCCATTATAATTTAACAGTTACATATAACCAAAGACAGGGATTTTCAAAGCCCAAAAGGAATCCTCAAGAGACCAAGGTTCTAGATTAGGGCTCTTAAAATTAATTATTCAAAAATATTTTTTAATCTCCTATGCAATAAAATATTATGGCTCTACCCTCAAAGGAACTTAAGTATAATACTGTTCAATAAAACTTCATGCAATGGTGGAAATATTCTATATCTGAACTTTCCAATACGGAAGCCACTACCTACATGTAGCTTTTGAGAGCTTGAAATGTGGTTAGCAGAACTGAAAAAGTGAATTTTTATTTTCTTTAGTTCTAACTAATTTGAATTTAATTGTAGATAGCACAGCATGGTTACTGGCTTTTGTATGAGGCAATGCAAGTTTTGTGGACTACTGTTAAGAAGGTAATTTTAGAGGAAGTCACAAGATAGTTTTTATTATATTACTTCCCACTCATTCAACACTTGTTGTTTAGGATAAAAACAATATGGCTATTTTAGAAATTTTCTCTTCATAATTAAATAATTAAAATGTTACCATCAGAAATGAAGAGAGAGCTTTTTTCACATTAATTAATTCTATTTGGTTTCATATAAAAATTATAGAAGAGAACATTTATAAATGTATATACAGTCTTCATTATTAATTTAATGCCCGTTTTTGTGACGGCAGCTTCATTGGGATACAGTAATTTGGTCAAATTGGACAGACAGACATAAGCATCAAATGACAAGGTGGGTAAGATATCAGTTATACCAAAATGTTTTGTAGACAACCACATTTGATTCTTTTGATATAAATTAAAGCTTTAATACATCAATGTGGTCCCATAAAAATCAGCATGGATACTTCCCCCTGGCATCTATCTTATGTGGAATAGTAGTATATATAAAAACCTTTATTATTTGTTATATCTCTGTGAGTCTTATTTGTTTGGGAATAATTAAGTCTAGGTATTAGTAATTACTTATAAAAGATCACCACAAATAACATTTGTTTATTCTAATAAGTTTTTCTATACCTCCAAATAATGTGATTTCTCCTTCTTCTGAAATGCTCACTAACTTACCCACTCACAGAAATATCTTATAGCAATTATCTACTTGTTTCATTTTTATACTACATTAAAAGCAACCTGAGAGAAGAGGCTGGTCTTGCATAGTACTGTGTTATCTGCATGAACCAAAAGAGTGCCCTTCTCTCAGTATATAAACCAGAATGTTTATGGAATTGAATTATGTATTATACTGTCACACTATACCAAACTTACAATTCTCCTTTTATACTGTTTCCTTTAACCTAACACGAAGTATTAATAAAGAAAAAAGCAGTTGATCATATAACTACCAAGGAAAATGTCCATAAATATGTTACCAAAGATTTCTTTTTCATCTTGTGGATATCTGTGTTCCATGAGGATTTATATGATGGTTTTTGTCAAAAGAAATATCTTTTTTTAAATATTTTATTTATTTTTAGGGAGGGGAAAGGAGGGAGAGAGGGAGAGAAACATCAATGTGTGGTTGCACTTTCACATGCCCCCCTGCTGGGGACCTGGCCTGCAATGCAGGCATGTGCCCTACACCAGGAATCGAACCAGCGACCCTTTGGTTCACAGGTTGGCACTCAATCCACTGAGCCACACCAGCTAGGGCTAGAAATATCTTATTAATCTGTGACAAACCCCCAGACATTCAGCAAGAATTTCAGATAGCATTCTCAAGAGTACTTCTAAATACTACTTCCTACAGAAATAAACAGAAAGATAGGCTAAAAGAGCATATTTTTGCTATAACTATTGATCTTATTTTTTATTCCTACTTAATAGAAAATGTACTTACTGAACATTTTTAATAAAACAATACTTTAAGTCTGCTGTTTTAAATAAAAATGTACTGATATGAGACAATTTTACATTGTTTTCACAGCAAGAGAAACAAATTTTTATATGGAGCACCAAAAGTCATCCAAATTCCCCAGCCAGAATACACAAATAAGACCCTAATTATATCAATCCCTTCCATGTCAAAAAAAATCCTTTTACATTAATTAAATTATTTTAATCCATACATACTTTATATTTTAATCCCACAATACACACATGCTACAAATTATGCCTCGATTTGATAATAAGGACCTAAAAGAAAAAAATGTCCAAATGGGTGACTCCATTAAACTCAGATATTTACCTTTGCATTTGGAGAATCTTCAATATCCATAATTCTTTCTTTTACTGCTCTCTCTTAGAAGAATATTAACTGATAGTCCCAAAAAGGATTAAAAAAACAGAAGGAATCAATCCTAAACAAACAAACAGATGGTAATAACAATAAAACAGAGGTCAAGGCAATACACAGACTAAAAATTTTGTTGGATATGAGCCATAAACACACACTAAGTTCAGAGGTCCTGAGTGAAGCTGAGATCTGGAATGACACACTGAAGCCTTGAGCCATAGAAATTAATTTTGAAGGTTCTTTTTTAAGATTTCATTAACAAGTAGAATAGACAACACGGAGTGATACAGATGTAGAAAATAAAAAAATGTAAAGTACAAAGCAACTTCCACAGCCCCAGCTTCATTTCAGGGAGAAAGAATCCTGCCAGATGGTGGACTGCTATACTTGTAATTTTACTGTGGCATGTCCTAGAAGGATAAAAAAAATGAAAGCACTGAAAATGTCACACAGTGTGAAAGGCTTGTATGAAAAGGTACAGAGCTGCCTTTCAGTACACAGACTACAAAAGCTTTTCAAATTGTTGCTTCATAGCAGCTGCAGTGGTTTGATTCCTTCAATTCAAAAGACTTTATCTTGTATGCTATCAAAGGAGGAAGTTGACTTGCTAACCCATAAACCAAACAGACACTGAGTCTTGAGGTCTACTCAGGCTTCATTTCCATCTGGAGATGGACCTCTTCCAGTATGTTATTCTAGTGCTGAGGTGTGAACCCTTGCCTTGCATGAAGAGCTACAGTGTCCCAGCAGACGTAACAAGGCCTTCCTGACCCAAATCTACTGGACAAACTGTGGCCACATAAGGGACAGCCACTGCAAGGCAGCATCCAGTGTTCCCAAGAATGGTACTCTTAAACTGTATTTTTTAATTTAATTATATTCTTCTAATTTCTCTGTTTCTGCAGAAAGCAGAGCATATGGAATATTGATTGTCCTTTAAAGGAAATGAATGAAAACAAATGGATTTTACTCTCTCAGAGCACAACATAACTAGTCATTGTTCCTTTCTTAATTCATTACATGATACTTTCTCTCTCTATTCTTTTTTATGGACTCTGATATTTTTCTATTGAATATAATAGTATAAACTTATAATGACAAGGGTGGTGTTTATTGCTTGTGTGCTACGTGTTAAGTATGTGCCAAGTGCATTAATAAATGTACACGTATAACGCTCACAATGGGATTATATGGTAGAAACTGTTATTATCTGCATCCTATAGAAAAGACAACAGAAGGCTAAAGAGATTAAGTACATCATCTGAAATCACAGCACTAGCTTTAAGAATAGGTTGTATAAACTGGTGTCCCAATCAATGTAGTATCATTACCTTACTTTAGTTACTTGGCTTAGACCTTGATTGCTTAGTGAACAACATAGTATGGAAGCAAGTGCATAATAAAATGGAGTTTAAACTGACCAGAATACACAGTATGTGTGTCCTATATTTATCAGTAATTTTTCTTTATCAGCATTTTAAAAGAAAGGGTAAATAACAGCATGACTCGATATTTTAGTCCTTCTTAATGTACAAGTTTAGTCCTGCATTGTAAGAAACAGTACCATTAAATTTAAAGAAAACAATAATTGCATGATGGGCAGTATGTTGTATAAACCAAAGGAGAGAAATGTTTTTCGATAATTAAGTGAAGAGAATGAAAAATCAAGATGGAAAGAGATAGAATGGGATACAGGAAAACATTTCACATTTGAAGTCAGTAGCCAAAAACAAGGGCCCTACTCAAGCATTTACTACCCGTGGGGCCTGGCATAAGTTACTTCAACTGCATGGATTTAAGCTGACTTCATATAAGGAATAGATCATCACCAAAGCCTCTTGCAACTTTTAATTCAGTGATTATAAATTTTAATGCAAAGATTCATTTCATGACCACACTGATCGTGAGATATGATGATTAGAACATATATGAAAAGCTTGGAATCAACAAGTTCCAAAGCTTCCTTTAGAACCCTCCAGCTGGCTCCTTCTCCTAGCTTCTTCCCATGATGGCAGCAGGCACCCAGAGATTGCCCTCAATTATTTTTTCCTCACAATATGAACAGCTTCTTAATCAGAACAGAACATCTCTCTCTTGTATATTAATCTTCTGCTTTGATATTCTGAGCTCACCTCCTATGAATATTATATAGATGTATCTGTATCAATATTATTTCCTACTTTAAATTCCAAGAACCCAGGGACGGTCTCCATGGCAACATTTTATGCCTATGGCTTTTGTGCCTTAAGAGTTTCCTATCATGAAATGTCTCAAAAATTAACCAGCTTCTTCAATAGAGAGCAGTGCTACTGCAGGCATGGCCATAAACAATTAGTCATAGTCCATAGCAAGGTAGGCATATAAATTGAGAGGATTTTAAAACATTTTTATAACAATGATTAGGAGAGTCACATTTCTGAACAGGGTACCACTTAATTAGGGTGTTGTGAGACTCAGTGGGGAGCTGTGTATGGCATGACCTTTGTATGGACAGGTACAGGATACTACCATGGGTTATTATACAAGAGAAAAAAGTGAGTTCTTCAGCAGAGATAATTTGCAAAGCACCACTCTATAGTACACATTTCTGCCATGGGGGCCTCTATCTCTTCTACTGACCACTGTGGTTAGCCATAGTTCATTGAATTAGCAGTGAATGATTTTGACATTTTATTAAATGGGGGGAAAAAAAAGCTCAAAAGATTGAGATGCCAGGCTTCCTGAAAGGGAGCAGAATTTTTTCATACAATTATAAGAATCACTCCAAAGAAAAGTAAATGGATATGTAAAGAACATGGCATACTGTTTTTGTTTTTTTCCTCTGATTTTGTTTTATCAAAGTTTGCCAAGATCAATGCGTGTAACACAGTTAATGTTGGGAAGCTAAAAGACTGATGATACCTATAAAAATTAGGGTGTCCATCTCTCAGGCAGTAATTGAAACTCATTTATGTCACCCTTCAAGGCAACATTAATATCCAAGTTCACCCTATCAATGTTCCCATCAAGATCATTCAGGTGTTCTCAAAGGCATCAGGCGCATTTACACTTCTTAGCCAGAGTTATTACCAAGGATGAGAGTGATGAAAGGTTCAAAATTCACCCATCGGAGTATTTGCATTTGGAAAATAAGACTTTAGATCACTCCAGAACAGTGCTCCCTGATTTCAGCCAGGTGTAAAATTCACCCACGGGAAAAGAGTCATAGCATATTATATTGCATTGCACCATATTTCTTCCCTTCATCCTCACTGCAAATGCTTTATCAGTGTTCAATGCTGAGTACAGGAGAGAGAACAGCTTGATTTTTTTCTCCTAATCTCATTCTCAGTACGTCCAGGGTCATGGTTTGATAAGGTAGAGAAACTTGCACTTAGGTTACAGACAAGTTATTTGGACAATCCGCTTCCTCTTCACTCCCTGTACAGTCAGAGATACATTTTGAAATATTTATAGGACATACACTGGAAATACATCCTTTCACAAAGTGGATATGCAGTGGCCAGCTAAGCTGGTCACAGGAGAGGTGACTGTATCTGAACACAGATTTGTTTTCAGGTGACATCTCTTAAATGGCTAATAAGATTTTACATTGGTCATATGTCTCATCAGAAAGTATGATGAATGTTAAGTTTGGTAGGAAGAGAGTTCACATATCGACTCCTACTGACAGTAGTGGGTTGAAGAATAGATTTGTAAAGAGAAATTCACCTTTACAGCAATTTTGATAGCTTGTTTTAATGGGAAGTTAGGTTCTATGAAGGGAAGAGGGTCCAGGTTTACTCTGAATAAAAAATGTTGAAGGTGGGAAAATCAAAATTACTGAATCTCAGAGTTGGAAGTAGCTCAAAGATCATCTATTCCAACTGCTCCTCTGTGCTGAAAACTGCTACAGCATCCTCAGAAGGTATCCTCCAAGCTTACTCACATTGCCCACATATACCACGTTGTGCACCCTTTTGGTTGAGCTCAGTTCTCCTATGTGTACCAGCAACATTTTCCTGTGTCTCCTGCTCATTAATTCTAGTTGTATCTACTGGGACTAAATATCAACAGAATCCCTCTTCTAAATGACAACTGTATAGGTATTTAAATAATTCTGTAATGCTTTCCAGAGTCAGCCAATATATTCTGAATTTATAAAATCCCCCGGTACAGTATGTTTACCAACCATATAAGCGTCACCTTAGAACTTACTAGAAATGAAAATCTCAGGTTTCACCATAAACCTACTGCATCAGAAACTCTGAGCTGGAAGTCAACAAGTGCTTGTTTAACAAACTTTGCATGATTATGATGCACAATAAGGTTTAAGAACTCAGCTAGAAAATCCTTAAAAAGAAGGAAAAGAGAAGCTGGGAAACCTGTAAGGTGTGTGTTAAATCAGGAGAGAGCAGAATATACTCATTAAAGTAACTGGGGGATGTTGTCTAGTGCCCAGAGCACTGGAGTTATTACCAGTAAGTGACCAGGATGAGTGAGGCCAAACCTGATGGACAAGGACTGATTCTCATAAAGAAAATAAGATTTTATCTTCTGCCTTTATCACCTTGCTGATTGCTGAAACAAGGGGAGGATGAAGTGATACCCTCCATGCCTTCCTCTCCTTTCTACTCCAAATCTGCAATCATGATTGTTTGTGTTTGAATTAAATGTGATATTGCATATGATGCCAGCTTCTAGTAGATACTCAGTTAATAGTACTAGCATGATCACTTTTCAGGCTACCAATTTTCCTTTTGTTCTCCATCAAAAATATTTTGAGGAGCTATTTATTTCCTCACACTTACTCTCTGTAACTACTTGAAATCTGGTGACTGTCGACAGATGTTACCAATAACCTCTCAGTTTTCAAACCATCAGAATTCCTTGAATTTTCTCCTATTTAATCCTGTCAAGCCCTTTAATCTCTGTGAAATATTCCCTTAGCTGTTTTAACACGGCTTTGCCATTTTTTCCCACTGCTTCCAGAATTTTCTTGTAATCATGCCTAAAGTCTCTTTTTTCCCCATCTCCCATAATTGTAAATATTCACCATTCTTTCATCTTTAATTCCCTCTTTTTCCAGTGATATGATCAAGCTTACTGCTTGGACCATTCATTGCCTTTTAGAAATATTTCCAAAATCTATTTATCCTATCCTGATCATTTCCTCAGCTCCAAATCCACATTTTTACCTGCCTACGAGACATCTTTACTAGCTGTTCTGGCATATAAATGCAAACTAACATAATTGAAATCTAGCTCCTCATCTTTTCTCACCTCTACATAAATTTCTCCTCTTCTGAATGAATCTTTTGTTGCTGGTAATAGAATGTTTTCTTGGGATCCAAGCTTAAAAGGCCATAGTGATATTTTATTCTTTTTCTTCCTTTTCCCAACATTTACTCATGTGCTTCTGCCCCACTTAGCCCTTTATTATCTCCAACCCAGAGTGATCAAACGGCTCTTTTGGAGTATGTTCTGGGACCGCCTTCAGAGATATTGAAATAAAGAACAAACTGAAAACAACTAGAGGCAAGGAGGGAGGGGAATATGGGGAAAAGATGGGCAAGGGCCATCAAGGAACATGCATAAAGGACCCATGGACAAAGCCAAAAGGAGGTAGGACTGAGAGTGGGAGGTGGGAGTGGGTGGGGTGGGGGAGACTCGTGAGGGGGTTAGAGACACTGTACTTGAACAACAATAAAAAATAAATAAAAATAAAATTTAAAAAAATGTTACCTAAAGTATTGTCTATGATTAGTTTTGTTACATTTGCATGTAGTTATATTTGACTATCCCTTATGGTTCCTATGATCCTTTCATAATAAGAAAGATCAGGAAAAAAATGCCTATATTTTCTTCTTGATCATTTTCCCTACACTTAAATCTTTAATCTATCTCAATCTTTTGTTTTTACTGGCAAGTATGAAATAAAGACCTAATTTTTTATGTTAAAAAAACACAAATTCATTGCAAATATGGCCACATTGCTAATTTCCCTGAATAAAGAGGCACAATGTTGCCCTTGCTCTCCCCACTGATTTACCTACTCCCTTTGTTATGTCTCTTTGTTTGGAATGCCCTCCCCACCAACTATGCCCCATCCCAAACTCATTCCACCTTGTGGCTTCTCTCATTTGCCACCAACTCCGTGGAGCCCTTGTTGTTCAGTTCTAGCTAGGCATAAGTTCTATCCCATAGCACTCCAGTGCCCTCCACCCCATGACTTTGCCACTCATCAGGTCTGCACATAGTGTATCTGCACGATTCAAACTACTTGAAGACAATCACATGCTCTGCTCACTTTTGTAACAGTCACAGTGCCAAGCATCATACTTATGAGTATTAGGAGTCCAGTAATTCTGGTTGAATTAAATTTTTAAGTTCTTCATTTGACCACCTAAAAGATTCAACAGCAAATTAGCCAAATCAAATGATGGAAGAAATTTGGCTGGGGAATCAGAGTTTGTTATTTTCTCAAGCATTACCCATCTGCCAGCACTGCAGTTCTGATCCATGTCCTTTTAATGACTGATCACTTTAGAGCAAAATCATGCTGGGCAGAGGGTAGTGATTCCTACCACCTTCTGGGTACACACAGGTTGAAACACATCTGTTTACAGCAAAGATTGCATACACGTTTTTGTTTTTTGTTGTTTTTTTTTCATACAGGGAGACTAACCCAGGTCGATTTGTGTGCAAGCAAATCTGAACGAAATTCTGAGATAACAGGAGACACTATTTTCTAAATCTATCTGTATCCAAATAAATGATAGTGTCCCACCTGGGTATTTCATCGTGTACCTAATGTGAATGTTGCTTTGGGTTAATCTAAAACTGGTATGTTGTTAAATTTCAACATATGTAAAAGAATATATAACCCAATAATCATAACTTTCATTTCTGGAATAGGTACCAAGGACAAGATTGTAAATGCTCTGTGTATCATGCACCAAATTGTATGAAATGAAGTTTACACATAAAAATGATGTAGCTTCTTAGGGTATACATTAGAAAATGAAATTGGCTTTGCTGATGCTTCTATTTCTGCCTTCCCTCTCGACAAGTGAGCTGGTCCCTCATCATCTTCCACCAGCACCCACTACTGAAGGAAAATCCAGTCCTCCACTGGTCAGCCCAGAGACCTGGACAGGCCTTTGGCAGTGCAGTGAAAATAAACTGTTGCACATTTTATAGTAGTAAGCATGGCAGGCAGGCCGAGTCCATACCTACAGACTTTGTACTTTTCAATGTTAAATGGCATTTTGCATAGAGCAAGCTTAATATTTCAATTTCTATGTGTTCCTGAAAAAATATGCAGAATATTGCTCTTTGTGGTGAGGTGCAAATTCACCTTTCTCTCTCTGCATACTCGTGGGAGAAACCGTGCCCCGGTCCCTCCCTGCATGGCCCCATGCTTCAGGACACTGCAGTAGGCTCACTCTTCCACCCGCTTCTGAGCTCTGCCCGCAATGTGTGATGACTGCTTCTTCAGCGGAATCCAAACATCTAACTCCCGGGGAGTGATGGACGTTAGGGATAACCTCCATCTGCATTTTTGCTTCTCATTATACTAATCTTACTGCCTAGTGTAGTGGCAAACAGAATATATAATATCCTCCTCAGGCTATCCTGTGAGAGAGGTGAACCTCAGCAGGAGAGGCATTCCTGGAGATTGTGGATCTCTTATATACATTCCTACCATCATTTCATGAATATTTTAAAACTTTCTCGAACAAGATATGCATGCAAAAGGCTTTTGTCATGCTCTGTTTATCCACACACTCTAGCTAATGATAAATTACAGAAGTCATCAGTGAGTGCTTTTTATTTCAGCCTTTGAGTTTAAGGCCATTATAAAGTTAAAATTAAACAGTTAGCAACTTAAGAAATAATAAAGCATTCTGGTGGAACTACATGGACACAATAACCTAAACAGAGGGAGCCATCGAAGAAAGAGAAGAAAGGAGGAGGAGGGAGAGAGGGAGTAAGAAAGGGAGGGGAAGAGAGAGGACATTAAAGAATTCATTCTATGATCTTCTTATATCCTTTCTGTATTCAGAGAACCCAGACTGAGGGAAACAGAGAGACAGGCTCTGAAACTGGATGATTGGATGGCTCATGCAACAGGAATTTAGGAGTAAGCTCAGCCATACCCTTTCTTGCCTGGAAGCCTGACCTCACTATTCCAGAACCAAAGGGGCAGAAGTAGCGCCATTTGACTCAGGAGTGATTTCCTGTGGTGCCTTCCTGCAGTTCACTTTACAACGCTGATAATTCCCTTCTTAAAATGGCTGCCTGGAACTCTAGCAGCAAAGTGTGGAAGAAAGGTTTTGCATCCAGAAAACCTGGGTACATTTAACCATATCTTCTAAGCAAGTCACTAAACCTCCTTAACCCTTATTTTCATCTGTAAAATGGAAGTAATAAGACGCCATTTCCCAGGTTGATGTAACAATTTCAAATAATTTCATTTAAAGCATCAGCCCAGTCAGATCAGATTATTACGACTTGGGATGGATTTCAGCATGTACCCACACCTTTGGAAAAACCACATGGTTGCTCTGAGCATCTGACGTAAACCCTAAAGGGTGGCTACTACAATAATCACACAAGTTAGAATTTTTCTATGCATTTATTTGTCACAGATTTTCAATATTTTAAAAAACCTTACAAGCCATTTAATTAGAAGTCACACTCAAAGCTGGAATTCTTTCCATAACACTAATTAATTATTTCATTCATTCATAAAATTGAGCCAGTTTGTTGTTACCTAAAAAGGTAACAATGGTGAAATGAGGCATGTGAGTCCTGGGTTACTCCTTTATGAATGAATCAACTCAAAAGCCTGGTTGCTCTTATGGTCCCTGACTTTTTCGTACATCTTTTGTCCTGCAATTCCTGTTGCTAGATAGTGTATCTCCCAGGCCCTGAAAACTCATAGGCTTGTGTACTAGTTCAAACATTTCATTTCTAATAATATTTAAAATAAATATTAATTTTCTTAGACATGACCTCAAAGCTGGAATGAAACAGAAATTCTTAAAGATGAAAACATAAAACTTTATAGATCTTATATATCTCCCATGTGTAAGGCATTTTATTGGCAGCTGGGAAGGAGTACAGGCACAAGAACATCCTCCTTGCTCTATGAAATTAATATCCAATGATCTGCTGTGAAACATTTTTGAGTGTGGGTCATGTATAAATCAAAACAAATGATATCCTGGTAGCAGAATAAAAGATACAATCTACTCAAACTTCCAAGAAAAAAACAGTTTTGAATTCTGAAGCGTGCTGTTTCTTCTTGGTCTTTTAGATGACAGCAAGAGAACTTTAAAACCCTTTCAAAACACTCAAATGATGTCTTTAAAAGTAAAACTCCTACAAGTTATTCCAGTATGATATCCTTTATTACCTGTAGCCACATTCAGCTACTTCTTGTTTATCATATCCTATACCTTTGACACTGGTATTATTTCTTAATTAGTTTCTGTTCTTTATCTTTTTCTTTAGCCCCCAAGTTTAGTCTGGTAATCTCTTACACTGGGTTTAAATGTGTTTTAAATATCATGTGCTTTCATTCATTCAGCAAATAGCTAAGTGTCGGAAGCAACCTAAGTGTCCCTCAGTAAATGAGTAGATCAAAACACTTTGAGTTACTAAATGGGTGAACAATAACCACAAAAAGCACAATTTTGATGTGGAAGATTGAAAACTCTAGAATTTTCTCTAGGAATTATACATGCAAGTCAACATTATAGATTGGATGTAAATCGAAAGTGAAATATCCCCTAGTGGAAGCATAGAAGAAAATCACACCCAAAAGCTTAAGATTCATATTGCTGCTATTCATTGAGTATGGTGTCTGCTGCATTTTGACTTCTGCAAAATATTTCAACTCTTACTTCCAAAAATGAAAAAGACTTTTGCTATCAAGCTTGAGATCTCACCTGTGAAGAGCATTTCTAAATTCAAGTATCCATCTTTAATCATTTTTTTGAGTTCTGTCATGAAATTCCTCTCCAACTGTCTCTTTCCTACAGCTTTGTACATATCAGAAATAGCTAATTGATAAATTAATAAAAGTAGTGTCATGTTTTGAAATTAAAATTTGGCCATTCAGGACAATCTTTCTTATTCCAATTGTATTTTTCAAAGTGTTCTCTCCCAAGATTTTTGTAGTGGGCATTTCTAATTGGTAGAGAATTGTATAACCCCATAAACACTGGAAAATTACAGAATTATTTCCCATATTCAAGTTAGAACTAGGACTAGTCAGGTTCAGAGGCCATAGGCTTACAAAATGTGATTTCAAAGACAAAGTGAAATGTCTAATGGCATACCACCTAAAGCAATAGAGTATCTGGCCTGCATTACTCATCTGATATCTAATCTTAGGTCTCTAAAATGAAGACATAATTTAGCTCCATATCACTGACTCATTAAGTGCAAAATCAACACATTCTCAATTAATCAGAGTGCTTCAATTGAATAATAAAGTCCACTAAATACAAAAGATATATGCACTGAAGATAAAGTTACATTGTATCTGTCTTCCCACCATACGTATGACCACATCCCCAAAATTCATTGTAGATTGTGTAGTGTCAATATATTTTTGATATAAAGCATGTCTTGGGCATTAGAGAAAGAAACAATTAAATGAAGACTTTATCTATATATTAAAATTTAATGTTACACATTCAAAGCAGAGCAAAATCTCTCTTATAATGAAAGCTAGACCATAATGTACATAATCAAATTGCAAGTAATGCACACTTAGTATGTTAATTCAATTCTCATAGTTATATACTATAAGCATTCTGTGTGAATTTGTGGGATGGGGATGGTTTGGTCTTATTTTACTTTTATTAAACAAGCTCTGATCTTGTGTGCTTAAATTATAGAAAACAGAATGGCACACATAAGGTTTTATATGTTTTTTAACTAAAATCATGGACAAAAATTATATCTAACTTCCATTTGTATCAAATTAAACACACTTCCATAAAATCAACTCATATTAAAAAGTTTCTTTGTTGCTTGGGAATTATTAAAACATCAAATCATTGAAGTCTGAATATTTAATACAAGCAAGACTGAAATACACTGTTTTTGATGTCTCATCTCTCACTGTAAGAACACGTACATGAGGTGGAGTCAACAGCCACATCAAACAATGACCTGGTAGGGAATAGGGTAGGTCTGTCTGTCCAGAAATTACAGTCTTGCTGCTATGTGCTTAATTTCTGTGGATGTCAAAAGTCAAGGAACACATAGCAAGGACTCATGGACAAAACCAAAGGGGAAGAGTTGAGGGAGGGAGGGAGGGGCCAAGGGAAAGTGGGTAGGCAGAGACAAATGTATTTGAAAAATATAAATAAATAAATTTAAAAAAAAGTAACAATTAAAAAAAAAGAGTTCTCATTTATAATAGAAATACCCTAATGTTAACCTTTTTTTGCCAACTCTTGGAAAATAACACACAATTAATGGTGTTAAAGGAGATGTGGATGAGGCAGTGGGCAAGCAAGAACAGAATGGCACCAAAGATACATAATGCCTACTTTATAATATTTTATGCAGCAAATCTAGGGAAGCTTACAAATCTAGGGATGATTTGCAAATTAAGGTTTACATTTAAACTCTGAAGTCTGCAGAGGTACACTAGACCATTAGGGTTCAGCACATAAATGCTTTAAATTTAAATTAAATATTTAGTATTTATAGTACTTATTTAAATAAATAACTACTAATTGAAATTACTATAGTTAAATATGTATTACATATATATGTTAAAATAACTTGTATACTATATAATATACATAATACATGGCTGTAGTTTATACACATTAAAATATATTTTATAAATACATGTTATATGTAAACATATACTATGTTGATATTTATTATATAAAATACATATAATATAAAAATATTTCTTGGTAATTTCTTATGGACTGTCCAAAAGTTGAGGTTTTTACTATCTACCATAAAACTCATGTTTTAAATTTATAGTACCCACAAATGAAGGGAGGATAAATACATTCAAAAATCATAATCAGTAGGATCCAATGAAACTTTGTTAAAAATGGTCCCTTGAGGCTCACATGCAAACAGAGTAGACTTTTGGAGAAGGAAGAAAAAAATTTGGTCCAATATAGCTCAAAAGGTTGCTAAGCCAGTAGAGTGAAACTGAAAAGAATGTCAATTGTGTAATTTCATGAGAAAAATTCTACCTGAAGCCAATTAAGCAATAAATGAGATTAGTTTAGTGGCTGATTTACTGAATTATTTATAAAACAATTTTAACTATACAACTGGGCTTCACAGAAGTTTCTTTAAAGTTGACCCACATCTAATTTGTGATTTTCCTTTGGTTTCCCTCAACAGACCCCAGATATTTGTTATCTGAATCATAAATTCATGTGCTTTTTAAAAAATATTTTATCTTTCTAACATGTTTTCCAGTCACAACTTACACTGTTTTATCTAACTTTACTATAAAAAACTATACAAGGAGTCAAAATGTTCTTTTATATATTGTTGTATTTACAACATTCCTTATCTGTCCATTTGAATTTTATATTGATAAAAATGTATTCAAAGCTAAATGTCAAGCTGAATAATTAAAGTTGAAAAATAAGGGATTCCTTTTTCATAGAAAAAACAGATGGTTGCAAACTAATTTTACAAAACGTACTATTGCTTAGAAAGTAAACACAGAAAATTAAAGAGAAAAAGGTAAGGTTTGTTTCATGTATTTCTTTTTAGGAGAAACCCATGACCATTTTATACCCCCAACTTCCAAAGAGTCCTGCCTTGATTTTCTTTTCTAAGAGGTGTTATGTTATTGGCTTATCTGTTATTATCTTGGCATTTTATGCTTTTATAAATTTATTTTTATTTTTACAAGTTTGGGATTCCTGGCTGTCTTATGGTGTGAACTATACATTCCCCAAATTTCAGTCTAGCAGAGCAGAAAACTGACATAAAGAAGTACATACATACACACTCATGATAGCAAAAGAAATGGCATGTTTTGAGACCAGTGTGTCTTGCTAAAGGGAAATACAGAGGCACAGCTTGACATAAGAAAAAGTGATTATACATAAAGAAAAAAATTAAAATAATCTTGTAAAAATTTAATCTGTAAAGAATAAAATGGTTGGACACATTATTTCTCCATTTCTATTTGACTTTCTATGTGTTGTTCCAAAAATTCACCTAGAAAAACATTCTAGGTCTTGTGGCACTTCTCATGAGAGTTCAAAAGGCTGAGCATTTTCAGGACTTTGCAAAAAGAAATTTTCTCTCTGAGCCACCAAATACACACTGAATTGTACTGAGTTGGCAAACTATAGCCCATATAGGCATAAAAATGCATCTGTTTTTGTATTACAAGGATCTAAGAAAATTTTCATATTTTTAAATGGTTGCTAGAAAAATAACACAAAGAAGAATACGTGATAGAAATTGTACAGTGATTGCAAAACATAAAGCCTAAGACATTTTCTATCTTGCCCTTTACAGAAAAGTCTGCCAATCAATGGCCTAAGCCATTATTTGACCTACCTTAAAACTCTTTTCCTGCCTCACCCATAACAAATGTACTGCTGCTACAGAGAAAAAAATAAATGAGGAAATGTATACTTGTGATCTTAAGACATTAGATATTAATGTATTTTTCATTTTACAAATGAGTTTAAAATGAATTGATTTGCTGGAACTGAGCAACCCCTTTTGGCCATGTATAGTAGATGGACTTTGGGTTATACAACTTGAAGAACTGACTCAATCTACCACAAGTATTTGTTGACTATTGCATGCAATATAGTCAAAATGCATTTAATTTCCTAGACCTATAAAACTTTTGGTTAATATAACAAAAACCATTCCTATTGATTATCAATAATGTAATCTTTACAGCACCTGTTTTCTAAGTCTGCTACTTAAATTTCTATAGGAAAGATCAAATATCCATCTATTCCAAGAAATATGAGAAAGCAGGTTGATAAAGTAGGCTTCTAAATACAGACTTACTGTCAAGAATCATCTCATCATTACTTTTCCTTTAATTTCTTTTCACAGAAGTAGGTACAAATGAGTTATTGAAAAGGTTGCTGATACACAAATGCTTTTCACACATTTTACACATCACATGGGGGTTCAGGCTCAAGCAAAACTCTCATATAATAACTGCACCATATCCTCCATAATATGAAAATTAAACAGGACTCTAGCTTCTCAGTTGGTTTTCATTTGTATTGTGACTGACAGTAGCTGCTGAGTTTGTGCTTTTTTGTTTTGTTTTGTTTTAACTTAATTCATAATATAAATTCAACTAGGACTTTAGTGTTTTCCCAGCATTTTTTGTGCTTATTGAATTATTTCATTGGCTGAAGTTGAAAATGGGGCTCAAACAATTCCTAGTGTTCCAATCTAAAACTTTCTTTAAAACAAAACATTAAGTATTACCTTGGATTAATCTGATATCTCAGAAACAATTTTTAAAATGTCATATGTAAATCATGTTTAATGTGTTTTTCAATAAAATTTCTTTAACGTTTTGAGGTACCAATAATATTGAATAAAATCAGGTAACCATCTTGGTGACTTGCCACCATTTATTTACCTTTTATTGTAAGTCAGTAATTGCATAAGACAGTCTAAAGTGGGTGCTAGTGATACTGTAGAAACCAAGAAACATTTCTCTCTGTAGGCTAAAATGAACTGAAATGCTTAGTTTCAGAGTCTGTGAACAATTAGGGACACCATAACATATAAACACTGTGAGTTACCTCTGGGTTTTAGCCTCCACGCAGCCATGAAGTGTTTAGCATCAACACCACCTGTATGCTAATAGATACCCATCTGAGAGCAGGACCTGCATGCCAAAAAATTTAGGAGAGTATGTGAGCTGTTCCTACAGTATAAATTACAGGGATGAATATTATTAGAGAATTACGTGATATTATTTTCCTGGGGTCTTTCTCAGGAAGTTAGTATGCTAACTTCCAGAAAACAAATTGTGAAAGGAATCTTTGCACAAAGGTGAGGAAGGTATCTTGTATCTTTGCAGGAGATGATTTGAATTATACTCCTATGCACTATAAGAAAAATTTATCCCTAAATTAATACAACAGGAATAGCATGATTTACTCTCAACAATAAGCTTTATATTGTGTGTGAATTTTCAATAAAATATTACACCTTGGGGCAATAGTTAAGAAAAGTGCAGCTGAGGGTCCACATATTAATTTATGCTGTAGGAAATTTTAAAATTCCTTAAAATCTTTGGTTCCTGCTTTTTTGTCCTATATAATTTTCCAAAGGGCTATTTGGGACTATAGAAATGTGTATGCTAAGAACACATAAATAAAGGAACACAGGAATTAGGAATTTACTTCTGCCTAACCAGACGTATCCCTCACAGGTTAACTTCTCATATATTATTTCCCTTATTTCTAGTCATTTTTGACTCTTTCTTAGCTCCTTGGGAAACAATTTCATCCATCCTTCTTAATGAATCTTTTCTGGATTCTTTTCATTTGATCTTGCACACAGCACCATATATCTTATATATACTATAAACATGAATATATATATATGCAAGGTGGAACAAAAGTAGGTTTATAGCTGTGAGTACACAAAACAGAGTGTATTCTTATATTATTGCTTATTAATTATTGAATTATTTTTCAATATGAGCAAGAGCAAGCCTACTTTTGTCTGGCCCTGTACAATACAATAATAGAAACATGGCATCCATGTATAGTATTATATGCATCACATGTACATATACAAATAGATGGTTTGTACTGATTTCAATTCCATTTGAATTTATTTCTGTATTGTGGTGCAGTACACACAGAGAGTTTGGCACTCTCTGGCAGTGCTTTGAACACTGTAGGCACTTGAAAAGATATATTAACTACCTAAAAGTCAAATCACCTAGCAGCTGGGCCAGCCTCTCCTGGAGTCATGATGAACTTGGTCTGGAGTGCCATTCCTGCTTCTTTCTTTTGTGAGTGAAAGCAAGGGTGGCACCCTTACTGCTGCAGAACATGTCTACTCTCCCTCATTTCCTCAGCAGATTGCCAGGTGATTCCTTACCCGCATATCTAGCACATGTTTTCAATGCAAGTGCAAGCAGCGCCTCTTAAGGATTATATAGGACTAGAGGAGCAGGAGAAACTTTGCCTCCTGGTATTTATTCATTCTAACCTACTTTTCTCAATAGTGAGAGCTGTGGCTTTCCCTCGTCTTTCTTGAATTTCATTGTTATCATATACAGATATGCACAGTGATATAAATCTATTACAGAAAACAAGTAAACACATGGAATAATATATACAACATGTCCTAACCACCAACTCGTCTTTCATCTTTCCTTCTTCTGCTATAAATTTTAGGTAAGCAAATTTGTGTATAGCTCACCCACAGTCAGTAGAAACTTGGTTTTCTGCAAGTTATTTTTAAAGTTCAGATAAAAGCAAGGAGTGAGGACACCTTTGCTTGAAAATATAATGTGTTAATTTAGTGGAATAATGTGGAAATTCATGAAGTAAGCTAGCACCCTGGAGAATAGGAGGGATCAGAAGCAGCTTCACTCAAATTATCTGGAAATACTAGGCATTTCTGTGGGTTAACAAATTATTCTATTAGAATAAATTAGAATAAAAATGTCCAAAATATTGATCCGTCAGTCATTCATTCCTTATGCCACTTTTTAAAAATTAAATTTATACCTAGTCCTTAACAGCCTAAGTGACCCAGGGTGTGTTGCAGAAGCTGAAGAAGCAGGTTGCAAACCACTATGCTATTCACCAGTTCATGCAACTGGATCAAGTCTTTACCAGTGTGCCTGAGCTGTCAGACCACCAAGTTTTCCTGTGAAAAGTTTGTTTCATGATGGGCAGGCAGACTCTCCCCTCTGCATCTATAGATTTTGCTTCCAGGACTGATAGTCTTTGATCCTGTAGATACCGAATTGGGTTTAATTCACCAGTTAGCTACTCTTTCATTTCCCCTATAAAGGGGGATTTGGAGCAATGTCTTAACTTTGGTCCCTAATGGTTCCAGAAGTGTAGTGGGAGAGGGGAAGCAAAAGGAAATTCATTCTGGAGGATCTAATGTAATATAATTTATAGAGATCACTAGTGTACAATGAGAGTATCGTGAATTATAGTTCTCATCATTATTAGTAACATGAGCACATTACATATCTTTCTTTATTTCATCCTGCTAATATTCATATGAGAAAAGCATTGTCATCCATATTATAGGTATGAGAAATCTGAGGCTCAACATCTTATCCAAGTTGCCAATCTTTTGGCAGCAAGAGCTAAAACTGCATCTTTCTGGATCCAAAACTTGTTTCCATTAGGCCACATATTTTACTATGTAATACAGTTTAAAAATTATAAAGATTTTACAAGACCACTGGCTTTGCAGCAGAAAAGTAAATATATTTTCACTATCCTGTACCTAGCTCTTGTCTCCTTTCTTAATTCCATTGTGATACTTTTTAAAGCACAGAAAAGATTCATAGTTTTCTCTTGTCTCACAGTGCCACATCATAGATGTTCTCTAGCTATGATCTTTTCCAAACTTATATTGTAGGAGTCATCATTGGCAGATACTACTATGGGAACTAACTTAAGTAAACGATGTGCGGTAAGACCAAACTCCTCTTTGTGTATCTTCTGTTCCTCTGCCTTCCTCTTTGGGGAGGTGCACATGAACTGTACGTACCCTAGGAACAAGTTTTGATATCACATGCTATCTAAAGGTAATTGTATATGTAAATTAAGCTTTACTAATGACCCTAGTGGCTTTTAATGTCATGATATTTCTATTTTTTGTCATTGATCTACTTTTACTATGGATTAGGAATTAGTAAAACTGCTTTTCTTGGTTTGAAGCTAATGCTAATATATCCCTTTCTTAGGTTGATACTAATGCACACCTTTGCTTTTCTAAAAAAGTGGTAGCTCTAAGATGCATCGCTATTATGTAATTTTGCTTTGTAAAGACAAATCTAGGTAAACTAAAATGTTTAGTGTAAGCTGTTGAAATCTTTTGTATGACCAAAATTCTAACCCTGCCTGTTATAGAAATTTAACAAGAAAACAAAGTAAGATTTAAGCCATTCTGAATAAACAGAAGCTTTCAAAGTTGTTATAGTATGAATTTACTTTCTTGAATATGATGATACAGACAATAAAACATAGGTATGTTCTGGGAGGTGAATGATAGCATAGTGGTTTGCAACCTGCTTCTTCAGCTTCTGCAACACACCCTGGGTCACTTAGGCTGTTAAGGACTAGGTATAAATTTAATTTTTAAAAAGTGGCATAAGGAATGAATGACTGACGGATCAATATTTTGGACATTTTTATTCTAATTTATTCTAATAGAATAATTTGTTAACCCACAGAAATGCCTAGTATTTCCAGATAATTTGAGTGAAGCTGCTTCTGATCCCTCCTATTCTCCAGGGTGCTAGCTTACTTCATGAATTTCCACATTATTCCACTAAATTAACACATTATATTTTCAAGCAAAGGTGTCCTCACTCCTTGCTTTTATCTGAACTTTAAAAATAACTTGCAGAAAACCAAGTTTCTACTGACTGTGGGTGAGCTATACACAAATTTGCTTACCTAAAACTTATGGCAGAAGAAGGAAAGATGAAAGACGAGTTGGTGGTTAGGACATGTTGCATATATTATTCCATGTGTTTACTTGTTTTCTGTAATAGATTTATATTACTAATGAAAAACAGTAACCCAAGCCACATATTGTCATCAAACACCCTGAGAAAGAGGATTATAATAACACATTTTGATTTTATTAAATTTTAGTTCCATGTATGACAATTAGTCCCATGCAATAAAGACATATCAAAGCCAATATGCCTTTGTGACAGGCTAAGTAATGGGCATTTCTAGATAACAAGTGGTCGAGAATATGACATGGTTGGATGAATAAAATAATTTACAGAGAATGGCCAAATGTTGTCAGCCAATATGAATTTTGGCAGCTTGCCTTTTCTCCTGATATTATGACGCTGACTAGCCCACTTTATCCAGGAAGATACTATGAAATCAGAAAGCTTACTTCTCCAAATTTCCCATCTGAACACACATATGTTTAATTTTTCTTTATTCTTAGGTTAGGTTGGGAAAAGGGTAAAGGGCAAGGGAGGAAATAAAAAAATGAATTACTTGTACTGCCTCAAATAAACTTCTTTAGAAGCTGTGATCATGAAATTATTCTTTTTAACTAAAACATCTAATCACATTAGTAAAAACAGTAGATATTGCACAAAGAGCTGTAGCCTTCTATATTTGAATTCACATAATTAACAGATTATGGTCAAACGAAAACAGGCTTCTCTCCCAGCATCCCCTTAACCACAAGCTGTTTGTGGTATGAGGAGAAAGTAGAAATGCAAGCCCTGAAAATTGAAAATTGTGTCATTGTAGCAAATAAATAAAGCATTCAACATAGTCTTGCCTAAGAATGATAACTGTGTATTGTTGAACTCCTAGCTTTTTTTAATGATTTTTCTCTACTCTAACTTACCTCATTTCTGTATCAAAGTTATTTTCATGTTAATCCTATTTTCCCTAGTAGACTATAAAGACCCTGAGGGCAAGGACAATTCCAGCACATTGGTAATAACCCTGTGTTGTTTGGTTATATGATGTGACTTAGAGCCTAGTGGAATATAAACGAACAAACATCATATTTTATGGCTCCTCTGGAAATTGCAACTAAGACACATACACATACAATAAGCTACAGCTAACCAGTTGCACTCTGTGAGAAATTTGGACACCTTCATTAGAGTGTAGCGGCGGCTGTGGCAGCAGCATTTATTAGGTTGTGTAATGTTTCTTTGTTGGAGTTCACTTGTTGGATTGTTCATGCAGGTTGATTACAGCCCCGTTACTGCTGCTGTCAGTAGGCTTCCCTGAAAATAAAAAGCTGCAATTCACAGGAGGAAATAAATCTGCACAAATAAACAGCAAATCTACTCACTCCTATTTGCTTAGTTATGAATCTCTTTAAAATGTATCTACTATTAATTCTCTAAAGAACTCCTGAGTACAGAGCACAACCCCAAGTTCAATCTGGATGTTAGATCACCATTCAAATGTTGGGGTCTTAAATTGTCTTCTTTTTTTCAGATCAATCTTGCTGCCTACAAATTCTTTTTAGTTAAAAATTATGAAATAAACCAGAGTTAATCAAAGACTGGCAGCTAACTTCATGTGTGAAGAGGCACTGATAGATGAGAAAAATAAAGGATGTTAAAGAAGTGCCAGAGTAGAACCCAGCAATGCCCTTCTGCAATATTTAAAACAAAACAAAAGCCACTCTTCCATATTAATATATCTTCCTAAACTAACTTGGCAGGGGATTCCCAGGCAATGAAGAAATACCAATGGCCTGCCAACCACTGGAGCAGCTCCACATTTCTAATTACACATATTCCATAAATCACAACATGTTTTATCTATTCAACCAGTTTGAAAGCCAGCTGAGAATCACATCAACTTTTCCATGATCTTCCTTTATTCTCAACATTAAAACACTATTATTAAATCCTTATAAACAACATTGTTAATAGCTGCACAACAGTATATCATACAGAAGCACTAGTAACCTCTTCATCAGCTGTTATCTAATTTCCAGTTTTCATGATTATTATTAATTACTTTGTGAAACCATTTCTCTGCAGTTTGTTGTTGTTGGTTCTATTGTATAGCTAACAATAAATGAAATTCTTAGGTCAAAAGTGATGAATATTTATAAGCTTACTGAGACAAATTATTTCTGAAAAAGGTTTTATCAACATTCCAGTGCAATACAGAATTCCCATTCACGGAATGCTAAACAGCATTAGATATTTTCATTTTAAAACTAACTGATTTCTTAAAATATTGATGGGGAAAATTGGAGAGTCCTTATTTTCAAAATCTATACAATTTTGATAATGGCAGGTAATCCTTTTCCATGTTTACTGTTATTTACATTTTCTATATTATTATCTATTTTTCCTTAACCCTAAAATATTTGCTGGTTTCTGCAAAAAAGAGTCAAAATAAAACACGATTGTTATTTAGTCTCACTCTATACTCCTGCATAAATGACTTCCAGAGGAGCTGAAGGAACTGCAATAGAAACAGGTTTCGTAATCATTTGAAGACTTGTTTTTCATTTTGTGTGAAACTATCTGTTATCTATAAAAGTATTGCAAGAGCCCTGGGTGTGTGGCTCAGTTGCTTGGAGTATCATCCTGTAAACCAAAGGGTTGCAGGTTTGATCCCCAGTTAGGGCACACACGTAGGTTGTGGGTTTGATTCCCCAGTCAGGGCGCACATGGGAAGCGACCGATTGATGTCTCTCTCTGTCTCTCTCTCTCTGTCTGTCTCTGTCTCTCTCTCTCTCTCTCACCACCACCTCCCCTTTCTCTCTTTTCCCCCTCTCTCTCTAAAATCAATAAACATATCCTCAGATGAAGATAAAAAAATTTTAAATATTGCAAAGTATCCATTGTACTGTAGAATATATTGCTGTCTGCCTAATGAAACAATTTCCTTCTTTTAATGTAGAGGTCAGGATATTCTTCCTGAAGAACACAAAATGCATCCATGTAGGATTTGGTTTGAGGACTACTAAAACCTATAAAGTCATTTGAAAAAATACAAAATTTCTTCACAGTCATAAATACAGGCATACTAGAAATAGTAAAAATGGTTTTGGTTTAGTCAATTTGATACTAAAGCACATTAAATCATTTAAAATACAGGTCTCTTCAATTAGCACTGTTTTACTATGGAAAAGCAATGAAATGAAAATAGAAGATATCACCACCTGTTTGTCACCTGGCTAAGTCAGGTGTTGCTTTCTAGGGGTATCTTGGTGATATTGTTAAAAATCATTAAAATTGATAACAGCATATTCATTTTGATTCATGTCCAGCTTCAAAAACTGTAACACTTTTTAGAATGTTCCCTATTGATATCTGTGAGAAGTTTGCTTTGGATAAGAGGTTACCATTTCTGTTCTGATTGGTTTTTATCTGTTCTATAGACTTAAGACCTTGATGGATAGTGTCCATTTGTCCAATTGCACAGTAACTACATGAGTCTTACGTGATTTCCAATCATAGGCACATACCTTACCCAATCTCCCTACTTTTCCACATTTCCTTGTTCCCAAACTTTTTTTCATCCTTCTAACAATCAACCTGGCTCAAATAACTAGTAACTTGAGAATACACAAGGAAATTACAATGCCACTTTGCTCAGTACAAAAGATGATTAAGAGCTTTTCCCTATAACTCAGAATGGGCAAACTGAAAGTACAGTTATAAATTAAAGCAATAGACTTTAAAAAGAACTGTGTACAATTTGCAAGAAGAAAACTGAAGTTAATTTTGTAATCAAAAAGCATGTTTGCTCAAAAAACTGACTGTAGTAGTTTTCTAGTTATATTGGACAATCTCTCACTTGCTGATAATGACCCCACTGAACCATCGGGAACATACCTAATACATGATTAGACTAATACCATACTGATTGTACAAGGTAAACTCTGTTACTTGTTAGACCCTAGAGGACTTGAACTCTAACATGCATTCAAATCATTATGACTTGGTAAATACTTTGCACAACTTAAATTCCAGAAATAGTATTTTCATAAATCCCAGGTAAAAATTAATATCTATGAATATAAAAAACTATGCATTTTCTCACTGGAAATTACAGATACAGAATGAGAATATCCCATTAAGAATAAAAAAAACATGGAATAGGATCAGGAGAGATAATCCATGAGGTATCTCTTAATAATATTATATCTGCTCTCCTTATTTTTGGAGATTATAAAGTGAAAATTTCAAAATATTATTTTTGGTTTGGGGGACTTAGTATAGATGACCCTTGAATAACATGGATTTGGACTGTTCAGGTCCACTTATACAGATTTTTAAAAATAAATACTTGTACTGTTTTCAATCTGCAGGTGGGTGTCCAAGGGTGCAGAGGGTAAACTGTATACGTTGATCTACGCCATTTTATATAAAGTGGACTTGAGCATCTGCGAATTTTGGTATTGGAGTGAAGGCCTGGAAGCAATCTCCCAATATCTAGGGACAACTTAATTTGCGGGGGGAGTCGAAAGTTATATGCATATTTTTGACTGCATAGGGGGTTGGAGTTCCTAAAGCCCTGCATTGTTCAGCGTTCAGCTGTGCATACTTCATAGTGTCCATAATTCTTAGCATGGTGCCATTCATTCATTTGCTCATGCATTTAAAACTGTCTATCTACCTCATGTCTGTTAGATGCCAGTCTCTGTGCTAGGGATTGTAGACATATCCACAAACAAGACGGATATCAGTGCTGCTCACATAGAGTTCACACACATGAGAAAAAGTCAGTATACAAAGAAGGAAAAAAAACAGAGAGATAACGCCTGTGTGCACTGCTTAAGAAATGTGCACACAGGTGTGTCCACCTGCAAGCAAAATTTTGTTTGCCCCCAGCTAAGTTAAAGAAGCAAAAGCTACACCAAAAGCCTTTTTGAAAAAATACAGGTAGTACTGCTTTAGGATTGAGAAATATGCCAGTGAACATGATTTAATATGGCTGTTTTCTTATATTAAATGTATATATATATATTCTAAGTATTTACCTTTTTTGCCTTAACTTTAGCAACAAAACAATCCTTAAATTTGTAATAAATTGATCATTTCCTTGATCAATTTATGATTTTGCAAATACTTCTCCTAGGAGAGGTTAAATTATTTCTCAATGTATAATCACTATTAAAATTTTCCTGTGAAATTTTTTTTTGCCATATTTATTATTTGGGAAACCAACATTCAGAGAAAGTCACAATAGTTAGTGGAATTCCAGAATCCAATGAGCACCGGCATCTAATATAAACAATAGATCTTGGAATTGTATGTCAATTACATCATTGCTAAGTCCATACATATTGTCACAAGTGAATTATCTTAATATCAATTTAATTTTGCTGTAGTATAACTAACAAAACACTACTCATCTCAGACAGGAGAATCAATGTTATGCCTGGCATATAGTAGAAACATGTTAAATGTGTATTGAATGAAGAATAAACATCATGTTCACTGCCACTTTAACTTTTTAACTTAATCATAATTGAAAATGTTCTTCATTACCTTAATCTCCAACCACACACCCTCATCTTTAAGCCACAGAAATAATTTACTTTCTCTTGACACTATTGTGAAGCATATATTTCATCTCACTCTGAAGGGTCCAGTATGATTTTGCTTTTCTTGTCCCCAAGAAAACTGTCAGGAATTTGTAAAATATTGTACCCATGTGGCATACCATTCTTGGACCAGTGATGCATGCAAGTGTTGGCTATTTATAAAATGATCATGTAGACAAAGTGAGCATATTCACTTATATTTGGGAGTTTCTCAGGTTACTAATTTGATTTATATAAAGACTGATGAAACTGACATGCAAACAATTTTAGCTTTATAATTGCATGTATTAATTTTATTATACTTTGCACATGAATCCGAAAGATTAAAAGTAAATAATAACAAAATTGTAGATGCTGTGTAATTTCAAACACATAGTATAAGTTACAATTAATTGATTTTTAAATGCAGGTGGCCATCGAAGAACATGGGGGTTAGGGGTGCTGCCCCACCACCATACAGTCAAAAATCATGTATAACTTTGGACTCACCTGAAATTTAAGTTGTCCCTGAGTATCTGCAGTGACTGGTCCCAGGACCTCCCTGGAAAACTGAAATATGTGGATATTCAAATTCCATGTACTATATAAAATGACATAGATGAATGCATACAGTTGCCCCTCTGCATCTGCGGACTCCCAACTTTGGATTGAAAACAGAATAGGTATTTATCAAAAGAAATCAGCATATAAGTGAACCCATGCAGTTTAAAACCCTGTTTTTCAAGAGTCACTGTACTGATAAATCCACAGTTTTGCCCTAGAGGCATAGTGTGGACACAGTCAGTCCTACCCTTGCTCATTTTCCTCAGCACACACATTTCCCAGGCATGCCACACTTGCTTCTTCTGGCTGCTTGACTGGCTCCCTCTGAGAAGACCAGGCCGGGAGAACTGGAGAATCAACTTCATGTAAACGCGATCCCCTCAACCAGTACTAGAAGGAATTTAGTAAATAAATATGCCAGCTTCTTCCTCCCTAGCAGGGACACACAACAAGGTCTTACAGATTCTCAGAGAACTGAATCTCAGTATCTCAGAGCATTAACTTGCTCATTAGCACACATCTTTCCTTTCCCTGTATCACCCTTCCAAATATCCTGTAAGTGCTTCCTAAGATCAAAATAAATTACACTCAAAACTTTGTTTCAGTTTTGTCTTCTGGGACAAGGTATTTATATTCTGGCATAATATTAAAAGTGATAGAGGTCATAATGTAACTGCAGAACAAGTGCTATGGAAGCTCATGGGAGGTACTACACTTAGAATCACTTGAAATGGCATATTAAAAAAGAAAAAAAGAACCATGAATACATACCAAGGGTATGCAATAGGTTAAAGCTCAGTTGGGTTAGGTTGAAAGTGATGTTCAGGAGAGTGACATGAAAAAATTAAGGATGTTTCTAACAAAGTAAAAAGAAAATGAAAAACACACAGAGGCCATGTAACGGATTTATATGGAAAAACAGATTTATATGTTTCTGTTTGGCTGGACCATAGGCTGCATGAAGAGGGTTGGTTATGAGGATGGACTGGACATGGGGTGTACTACATGTTTGGCCAAGAATTGTGATTATTTTGTGTAGACAATGAGGAACCTTAATGATTTTTTAAAAGGGTATGTGACATGATCAGAATGTGCCTCAAGAAAATCAATCTTCTTTTTTTTTTAATTTAATTTTATTTTTTCAAATACATTTGTCTCTGCCTACCCCCCACCACTTTCCCTTGCCCACTCCCTCTCTTCGTCCCTCCCTCAGCTCTTCCCCTTTGGTTTTGTCCATGAGTCCTTGCTATATGTTCCTTGACTTTCCCCTTCCCTTCCTTTTCCCCGTCCCCCCTCCCTCCTTCCCTCTTGTCTCTGTTGATTTCTTTTCCAATCTTTTAATTGTGCAAACTAAATTTGAATTGGGAAAGGAAGTTGTAAAATCCTTGTAGAAGGCTAGTCCAGTAGTCTAAGTAGCAAATAATGATGCCAAGAATTAAGGTTACAACAGAGGAAATTGAAAAGACAGAGAGGTATATATCAGATGCAGCTGGTTGACTGTAAGGCAAAGAGGATGTGACTATAAAAATAAAACACAGAAAGTACAGCAGACAGAGAAGGCTTTGAGGCAGACAGACTTGGGTTTAATCCAGTGTAAGATCTTGCATGCTCTTTCAGCCTTCTGAGACATGAACATTTTCATTTGCAAGAATGGGAAGAAGACATGCCCTATAGGCTTGGGAGGTTTGAAACAGATAATGCATTTAAAGTCCAGCAAAGAGCCTAGAGAATATTAAGTATGCAATTAATTAATGGTCATTATTGTTGCTGCTGTTGAAACATAAATAAATAAGAAAAGTCTTTAAAAAATTACATCCCTAAGGGCAAAACTTAGCCAATGATATTAACATATTAAAATAAAGAATTTAACAATCAGAAGATGGATACAATTCCTCAGTCTAGAATTATTAAAGAAAGGGGAACAAAAGACAGATAGACCTATAGCAGAGTCCAGCACATTCATCTGTGAATCATGCAGTTTGTGCTTCTGCCTATGCTTCCATGGTCTCAAAACAACCCTGAGGCCCTGGCCCAGTAGCTCAGTTGGTTAGAGAACCATCCTGATATGGCAAGGTTGAGGGTTTGATCTCTGGTCAGGACACACAAGAGTCAACCAATGAATGAATAAATAAGTGGAACAACAAATAAATCAATCTCTCTGTCTCTGTCTCTCTCATCAATTAAAAAAAATACTTTGAGATTATAATTTTGTTTCATTTGTAGGTCTAACTACAATAATACAAAATACTGGCCATGTTAACTTGAGAAATCTGCTGTCTGTGAAAGTACTATTTTTATTAAAGTTTAATAAATTTCAATTTGAAATTTATAGTCTCTTATGGTATAACATGTTTATACTCTCAATATCAAAAGAAGTTCAGAAGTTGATCAAGATGGCAGAGTAGTAGGTAAATGCAGTGCTTGAATCCTCCCACAACCACATCAAAATTACAACTATTATTCAGAACCACCATACCTAGCTGAACAAAAGTCCTATAACTAAAAATCAACAAAAGAAGCCACACTGAGACACTGAGACTATACAAGGGCAAGAGATATGGAATAGGATGTTCCCACACCCATGTGTGGCAGATAAACCAGAGGAATACCTTGGCTTTGGAGGACCCTCTTGAAGAGCCAGGTGGTCCCAGCCCCACAGCAGGTCCCATCAACCCAGGGTTCCAGCGCCAGGAAAAGAAGTCCCCATAACATCTGGCTATAAAAACTAGTGGGGCTTGTGGCTTAGTAAGACTGAGGGTAGCTGGACACAGATATTCCTATTAATGGGCCCATGCATAAGCTTATTTGGACTCACTGGCTCTGAACTCCAGTGCTGGTACAGTAGCTCAAAAGATACCAGGGACATATGTGGAGGAAATGAATATTTGGCATCAGGGCAAGAATTGGAGAGGCAGCTTTCTCCCAAACAGAAGTTCTGGAAGAGGCCATTGTTCATTTTCTGAGCCCTCTCCAACAGATCCTGCAGACAGGCACCATATCTGAGCTCCATCAACCTGGCAATACTGTTTGTCCTGTCCCGGTGATTCTCTGAGACCCTGACCTACCCATATTGCAGGCCTAGTCAAGCTGTTTCCAGTAGGTTTTCTGTACAAACAGCCTGTCTTGGCTTGTTCTTCAGGCTTTTTGAAAATTTCTCAAACAAGGAGCATTTGGCCTCAGTGTGCCCTCTACCTCTCACTGGGTGTTCCCAGGCCTGGCACTAGTGACAGCCAGTCTTGGTGCACAGCTTGGCCTCTCCTGAGCACCTGCAAACCCAGCAAAGTAGCAGCCATCTGCAGATGACTCTGTAGTTCAAGCTGGGTGGTCCCAGGCAGGGCACAGGTGGCAGCTGACGTTGGCCTGCTCCTCTTGGGAGGTCCTAGGGCCAAAGCACTTGGTGAACAGCTCAAAATTACATCTGGCACCACCTAACCACCTCCACAAGTGACACACACAACAGGCAGACTCAGTGGACACCAGAGCCATGCTGAAGTAAGTCCTGCTCTGTGGAGTGGGCTCTTCATAGCCAGTCCTCAAAGCCAATCACTCTGGGCGTAAATCCCCCTCATTGAGGCACAGACAGCAATCAAGGCTCAACTAAAATAGAACAGTGTACACAGACCTCAAGGGTGGGGCACACCTGAAGTGCCCAGCTCAGGTGAATGAGAAACCTTGCCACTGGATATTACAGGACACCTACTATTACATAAGGTCACTCTCTAAGACTTGGAGATGTAACAGCTCTACCTAATACATAGAAACAAACACAAAGAGGCTACCAAAATGAGAAATCAAAGAAAAATGGCCAAAGAACAAAACAAAACTCTGTAAAAATAATGAAACAAAATAGAGACAAGCAATCTAACAGATACAAAGTTCAAAATTCTGGTTAAAAGAGTAACCAATGAACTCAGGGTAAGAGTAGATGAACTTAATGAGAAGTTAAACAAAGAAATAGAAAACATAAAAAAAATTAAAAATGAACTATACTATAACTGAAATAAATAATACACTGCAGAGACTCAACAGCAGACTAGATGACACAGAAGATCAGATCAGAGATTTGGAAGAAAAGAAAGCAGAAACCACCCAATTAGAACAGCAAATACGACAAATTAGGCTAGTATAAGGACCCTCTGGGACAACTTCAAGGGTACTAGCATTCACATCATGGGGGTGCTAGGAGAGGAGAGAGAGAGAGAGAGAGCAAAAAATTTAAAGCTTACGTGAAAAAATGATGGAACACTTTTCTACTCTGGTAAAGGAAATAGACCTACACGTTCAGGAAGTACAGAGAGTCCCAAACAAGGTGAACCCAAAGAGGCCCACACCAAGACACATTTGAAATTCCAAAGGTTAAAGACAAAAAGAGAAACTTAAAAGCAGCAAGAGAAAAGAAGAGAGTTACCTACAAAGAAGTTCTTATAAAACTATCAGCTAATGTCACAACAGAAACTTTGCAGGCCAGGAGAGAATGGCAAGAAATATTCAAAGTGATGAAAAGCAAAGACCTACAGCCAAGTTTACTCTACCCAGCAAAGCTATAATTTAGAATAGAAGGACAGATAAAAAGCTTCCCAGACAAGTTAAAGGAATTCATCACCACCAAACCAATATTACAAGAAATGTTAAGGGATCTTCTTTAAGGAAAAAAAAACCATCAAAACTATGAACAATAAAATAGCAACAAATGCATGTCTATCAGCAATTACTTTAAATGAAATCTTGCCATATACAACAACATGGATGGGTCTAGAGGGTAATGTGCTAAATGAAATAAGTCAGAGGAAGACAAATGCGTATGATTTCTCTTAACATGTGAAAACTAAAAAAATAAATAAATAAACAAATGAGCAGAACAGAAACAGACTCATACATACAGAGAACAATTTGGCAGTTGTGAGATGGGAGAGGTTTGGGGGGTATCGGTGAAAGGGATAAGAGGGTTAAAAAGTACATCACAGGATGTAAAGTACAGAATAAGGAATATAGTCAATAATATTGTAATAAATATGTATGGTGACAGCTGGGTACTAGATTTATCGGGGTGATTACTTAGGTAACTTACATAATGTCTAATCACTGGACTATATTGTATGTCAACTGTAATTTAAAAAATAAAAATTTATTGTATAAAAAAAGATAGGCAACTTATTTGGCACACATGTACACAAAGACAAATTTAAGTTTCTAACAGCACAAACCTTAAGTTTAAATTCTAGGATGAACCCTGACCAGTGTGGCTCAGTTGGTTGGGCATTGTCCATTAAAGCAAAGGTTTGTTTGTTGGATTTTGGTCAGGGCACATGCTTGGGTCGCAGATTTGGTCCTTGGTTGGGGAAAGTTAAAGAGGCAACTGACTGATACTTCTCTCTCACACTGATGTTTCTCTCCTTCTCTTTCTCCCTCCTTTCCCCTCTCTCTAAAAATAAGTAAATAAACTTTAATAAATTACAGGTTGAGAAAAATTTAGAAAGAAGTATCTGTTTATTTATATATTTCTTCCCTTTCACAGTGCTTGGTATATGGTGATCCTCTATACTCCTGAGTGAATGATTTTACTGCACAACCTTTTTTGTTCTATTTTATTTATATTAAAATTCAGCTGAAACAAGTAAGTTGGATCCATTATCAACTTCAGTAAAAATCTCTTAACAAACATGACAATAGCAATATTCAAATCTATGAAGTATCTACAGTCAAAGGAATACCAGCATGGGCTTTTCATTACAACTAAAACTCAAGTAAAAAAAGACACAAGATAACCCAATGATTTTATTACTTAAAAAAATAATTTCTGAAGAAAGCTTATCTTTACACCTATAGATAGTTACAGGGTACAAGACCAAAGGTAAGGTTTTTCCTGATACACTGGGAAGAGCACTTGATTGGGAGTAAAGAAGCCAGGAGAGAAATCTGCTCTCACTTCTGTCATAAACCCGTTCTGTAACAGTAGTCAAAATGCTGACATTCACTAGTACTTAATTTCAGTAAATGTTCATGTGACTATTGGATTCGATGATTATGAACGTCTCTCCAAGTTCTAAACTCCTCCCTGAACTGCTGTTGTCCCTCAGCCAAATAGATCCAATCTTATTTCTTCCTTTTTATTTCATAATGGATTTACATGCAAAAATAATAAAATAATAAAATATTAATTGTGACCTATGTCTATTTTTCTGAGTAAAAATACCCTCAAGTAAGGGAATTCCTGTTCTCAAACACAGGACCAATATTTACTATCTATTACAGCCAGCAAGGCAGAGCAATAATTCACATCCTGGGCTTACCCTGCAGTGCCTAATAAATATTGATGCCTAAAGTGTCTCTGAAGGAATAGATAATCTTTTAGGAAAAATAAAACAAGTTTTCTTTCAAGACATTATGGGAAACATTTTGTTACAGAACTTCATTTCTCCTTCATTAGTACTTTATTTTAGCATAGACTTTTTGAGACCAATTGTTCTTTAATTCATCCACGACTGCAAATTAGCAGTTACCCTCCACTTAGCTAGAAATTTTACTATAAAAAACTGGTATTCTTAGTTATTTTCTAAATCTTTGTGGCAGGTGCACTAAAATTTTATACCTCATTTTCAAGGTTAATTAGAAAGGAACACTTGGTGTAATAACTATTTAAACAGGGAATTTCAAGCAAGCATTCCCATATAGTCCTATAATCAGATTAACAATTAAATGCTCCATCCTTCAGACAGGTATTTGGCTATCATTCTGAGATAGAACAAGTTTCTATTGTAATAAATGTAGCAAAAAGAATACTATGGTTTCTACTTTCCATCAAAATGTTCATGAATATATATGAGTATACTAAGATCCAAGCCCAAAAGCACAATTTTTTGGCCTTCACAGAATATCAGTAGTGAAATTAAAATAGCCTAAGAATATACAGTACTAGATTGTGTTCAGTAACATTCAAGGCACACAAGTCCATTGCTGGTACTCTGTTCCAGTGTCCATAAGAATATCTACAATCACAGAGTAAAGCACAGGCTCACAACCTGTGGCATGCCAAAGATGGTATAAAGAGGGGCTATTAAAATGCCCATGCCAGTACCTCCCAGAGCATCACTACCTAGTATTTGTAAAGATATTCTTGAAGTTGCCAGAGACAAAACTAGGATGAAGAGAATGGCTTAGACAGTGTCTGAAGTTCATTGTTGTTCTCAATACACTCAACACAAAATAGATTCTGCTTTTTTCCTCATGCTCGCTGTCCCCACCCCTTTCTCCTTCTCCTTGTTACTGAGCTCTCTTTCGCTCTTTATCTTACACATTCTCTTATATCCCCCAACCCCATTCTAGATCTCTATCCAGACAACAGGAAAAGTCTTGCCTTGCTCTGAAAGACTATTTCTTTACCTATTGTTCCTGTACTATACAAAACTACTTCTTTTTCAAAAATAGCAAATTCTTAGACCTATTTACTATGTTCTAGAGACTTTGACAAGTACTTTCCATATGTTGATTTACTGAATACCCACAATAACTCTAAAAATCAATACTATTATTATTTCTATTTATAGTTGAGAAAACAGAAGTAGAAAACATATATACATCTTCCCAAAGTTTTATATAAATGAAGAACCCAGGATTTGAGGTCAGGCAGTAGGGCTCAAGAGCCCATACTCTTAACCAGTAAACCTATTGCCTCACTGAATCATTGTGTGATATATCATGGAAAATTTATTATGAATCTGTCTCTGTTTTGCTTGTAGGTTCATTTTCTTCATTAGATTCCACATATGAGTGAAATCATGTGGTATTTATCTTTCTCTGACTGGCTTCTTTCACTTAGCATAATGTTCTGTTGAGACCTGCTTTATGTATGGCTTTGTACGTGATTTGTAAAAGTTAAAAAGGAGCATATAATTTTTAAAAGTATATACTTTTTCTCCAGTTTTCTCTACCAGTTTTAATAAATCAGTCCATTTGATTAGGTTTTCCATCTTATTTATTTTTGCTTATTTTTCACTTCCTTGACTTAATAATTAAGAAAGATAGGTTTAAATCAGTTATTATGATAGTAAAGTTCTGTACTTCTATCAATTTTGCATTGTTATCACTTTAGTCTTTTTTGTTAATTGTATATAATTCTAGAATTATTATATCTTTATGATGAATTATAATGAACTCAGATGAAAAGAAGAAAATTGATTAAATATATTCTTGTGGAAGTGTAAAGGAATGCCCACTTAAACTTTCCAAGGCCATTTACATTTTGAATCAAATGATTTAATTAATTAATAATTTTTCTATTTAATAATCTAAATAAACTTTATAATTGTGAATGATTTAAAAAAATGAGGATAAAATATTTTTGTGCAACGTAGTTTCCTTATCTACCTGAATCTCACCAGGACTTTGATCTTAAAAAAAAATATGGCTTCAAGATCATACAACTTGCCTCCACTTAAACCAAGAGTTCCATATTCTCCCCACTCTATTGCCTCAAACACCTAACTCTATACATATTTTTTCCCCCAATGGGCTCTGATTTCTGCAAGATGGACAAACTCTGGTATAAATCTAATATTTGAAAGGAAGTCATGGGAACTAGCAGAGAGTCTTATATGTCCATATTTTATATATCATTCAATTTTGTTAGACACTGATAACTAAAATTATGCCAAATAATAGTCCCCTCTTCCAAAAAGTAACTCTTCAGGATTCAGTTGTGTTTCTTCAAGAAAATTTGGAACTTTTAAAAAAATCTGATGAATCACTGTTAAGATGTGTATTTGATTTTGTACTGAGAATAAAAAGTTTAAAAAATGTAGAAGCCTTAAGGTAAAATATTTAATTATAAATTTAATTAAGATTGATATATTTCCTGCATACAGTCAGTGGTACATTTTATAGAATGATGTTATGTCTCACCAAATACTTTAGCTGTTGTGATCACTTATGAGGAACATCTTAAGTGAACCAGTTGTCAGTTGAAAGAGCCACGTTATCTCTGTAAGTAACGGTTTCAATTTTAACAAAATTACAAAGTTGAATCTCCACTACAAAGATTTAGCAGCTCTTTTTTGTCATGATGAAAACATTCTCAGTTTCCCTTCCTCTTTTCAAGGATGAAATTTAATGTTAAATGTTAATTCACACTGAAAAGGGAGAAAGACATAAGAAAATCAAAAGCAACATTCTATCATGGAGTCCTGGCCAAAAGTCTCAGTTGGTGGGAGCATCGTCTGTTCACCAAAAGGTTATGGGTTCAATCCACACTTGGTGCTCACATGGGAGACAACCAGCTGATGTTTCTCTCTCAAATTGATGTCTGTCTGTCTATCTGTCTGTCTCTCTCTCCTTCTCTCTCTTTCTCAAAAATCCAATAAATATATCTTTGGGTGAGGATTAAAAAAAAAAGAATCTGTCACATAATTGTCCATCTGCTCTTTCAGTATATAATTTTATATTCTTTATCAACTTAAAGTGCATAAAATATTTTAGTATAAGATATCTTATTTATATAAAGCATATAAAATATTCCACTTGAGATATCTTATTTAATGTAAGAAGCAAAAAGGAAATAATAATAGATAAATAAGTCTTTTTACTATACTGTCATTGGCTATTTTTGCTAAATATATGGCATTTCTTTACTGATATAATCATTCTCTATGAGGTCAGATTAATAAATGACCTGAAAATTAATTAATATTCATTATCCATGAATAATTTTGTACTAGTAGCATTGAATATCCTCTGATATTTCACTTAATTTCTTAAATATTTAATTGAAGCTAGTGAAAAAATTAGAAATGTTTAGCACATGAAATTATATGTGCTAAACACGGGGGTAGGGATTTCACACACATAGTTTTATTTACATATGTTATTTGTTCTTTTACACACAAAGTATGCATCTGAGAATAAGGGAAAGAATGAGTGGAGCTATGTGAGAACTCTAAAGTTGAATAGCTGGGAAAGACCATTTATCCACATGGATAAGTATCAAATAAAATATATGCGAAATATGCATGTGGGACGCAATATGAGGCACTGAGATTTGCGACATTAGAATAAGAGATGAGCAAAACAATGACCTTCATAACTACTATTATACTTCCCAACATCTGATCATCTGGCCCATATATTGCTGTTTTTCAGAGGTGCTCAGTAGAAGTTAATTTGGGAAGTGCTTCAGGGTATAATGGTTATTATATATGGCACAGAGCATATTAAACCTTAAGAAACCTTTGTAAAACTGTCAACATATTTTTGGAAATCTTTGTTTTAAGATGATTTTATCTTAATGAATGTAAAAGGAAAGAATCTGTAGTGATATAGAAAATGTTAAATTTTGTGGGAACTTACTGCTAAGCTCACCTCTATGTAGAGAACTATCACCCCCTCCACCTGAACTGCCAGAGCTGCACTGTATAATACAACATAATGTAAACCACATAGGCAATTTTAACCATTTTGGTAGCCACGTTAAAAAATACAATAGAAACATGTGAAATTAATTTTAATAACACATTTTATTTTACATAACATATCTAACATCTTACCATTTCCACATGTAATCCAAATAAAAATTTTTCTTGAAATATTCTACTTCATTTTCTCCATTAAGTATCTTTAAAATTTTGTATTCTATATATGTAGCATATCTTATTCAAATGTTAAAATTTCAAACATCAAATATAGTTCTAGTAAAACAAAAATATGTATAATATAAATTTATTTTATACATTGCATAGGTTTCTAAAGTTAAATCAATTAAAATTAAATAATCTTGTAAAAAATGCATTCTTTCAATCTCACTGACTGCATTTTAAGTGCTTGTTATCAACATGGAGTCAATGGTTGGCACATTGGAGAGCACAAGCCCAGAGGCTCAGCACATCACCTGCCCAAAAGTATGGCTAGCTCATGACAATGACATCATCCATCAAGACTAGAAAATGCAATAAGACGTTCAAGCTTTCCAACAGTAGCATCTATCTAGGTATTTCCTAAAGTAACCATGAGAATATAATTTACAAAGGATGAGAAAATTATTTAACAAATATTTAACTCATACTAAATTGAACCACATCATGTTTTTAAAACTGTCACCATAAATTTAATTCATTTGAAATATACCTGGATGTGTTTTAGAATGACTCTAGATAACTTGAATCTCTACCTTTATAAAAAGAAAAAAAAAAGAATGGAAATTATTGTTTGGAGCAAATACAAAGCCAGCACAATATTATTTTGGATTTCTTTAACATGAAAAAAAGGAAAAGAAAGATAAGCAATGGACAAAACAAACACACAAATAGTTATGTTATAGTAACAGGCTAAAATACTTTTAAGTGGATATTAATTTTCCTCTAAAATAATAATTATATTGTACTCACTTATCTGAAAAATCTAGTAGAGAATCACAGATCTTAAATGATATTTTCTCAAATGTTACTATGAAAGTCCATTACATTAAAATGTCATAAAATATTAAAAAATAGAAAATAAACTTCTTTAAGTAACTTCTCTCAATGTAGAAAGCTAAACAGTGTTAAATTTGAAATAACTGATTAATTTCAAATCTTTCTATAAAACAAGACAGCCAAAAAAAGAAAAAAAAAACACAACATACAAAACCTCCTTTACGGACTATATCCTAGAGTGCATAGGTCAAAATCTAACAGGTAGCAACCTTAATTTGGAAGCCTCTTGAGGAAGTGATAAAACAGGACGGCAATTGATTTACCACCATGAGCTACAACGCTAAGTGGGACGTGCTATTAAGCATTCTAAATCAGCAACTTCATTTCCTCCAGGGCAAAGCATACTTAGAAAGAAAAGCTACTTTACTATAAATTAATCTATTTTTTAGACTTGGGAGGTTTTAGCTGGATGGCATGTCTTAACCTTTCTGCAGTGTATAAATTACTGTAAAGCTCATATCAAAATAGCAGAGTATATTCCAATAATATTTCACATTGCTTTGCCTAACATAGCAGTAATAGAAGTTCATTTGTATGTTTATGAAGGCCTTCTTTTGGGTTAAACTTAATTGGAAATCCCCTTGAAGAGTATCTCTGTTTTGTACAATTTTGAAGAAAATTATTTAGATTAAATAATAGTAACAGTAATATCTATAATGGTGTCAAACAATTAGTTTTTGGATTTAACACAAAACACTAACTGGGTTGACTATTTTTATTTAAAAGAATATATTTATCCACCCATCTACTGATAGGCACTTTGGCTGTTGCCTAAACTAGGCTATTGTAAATAGTGCTGCTATGAACATGGGGGTGCATAAATTCTTTTGAACTGATGTTTTAGGATTCTTAGGGTATATTCCCAGAATTTATACAATGGAATATTATGCAGCAGAAAAAAGGAGGAATCCCTACCTTTTGCAATAGCATGGATGGAATTGGAGACTATTATGCTTAAGTGAAATAAGCCAGTTAGTGAAAGACAAATATATGATCTCACAAAAGGAATCTAATGAACAAAATAAACTACTGAGAAAAATAGAACCAGATCTATAATTATGGAATCAACTGACAGTTTTAAGAGGGGAGGGAGGAGGTGGAAGCTGATCGAAAGAAGGTGAAAGTACTAGTTAAAGATCATATATGAAGGACTCGCGGAAATGGACAACGGTGTGAGGACTGACTATGGAAGTGAGGGATGGACTGGATGGTGGGGGGCAAAGGGGAAAAAGCGGGACAACTGTAATAGCATAAGCAATAAAATACTAAAATAAAAATAAAATAAAATGATTTAAAAATAACAAAAAAGAATAGATTTAGTTTAACAATTACAAAGTTAAATCAACTTATATATGAATAGTTTAATAAATTAAAATAAATACAGGTGACATTTGAACATGCTCCAGTTAGGAGTGTCAACTCCCCATGCAATCAAAAATCTGTTTATAACTTTTGACTCCCCCAAAACTTAACTATAGCCCCTTAGTATCCTCAGAGGATTAGTTCCAGGGTCCCCATGGACACCAAATGCAAAGGTGCAGGAATCCCTTATATAAAATGGCATAGGGTGATGCATACAGTCAGCCCTCCCCAATTACAGACTTGCAACCATAGACAAAAACACTGTTTTCAGTTGGTTGAATCCACAGATGTGAAACTTGGTTATATGGATGGCCAAATGATATTTATTGAAAAAAATCCATGCATAAGTAGACCCATACAGTTCAAACCTGTGTTTTTCAAGCATCAACAGTAATTGTTCTTTAAACAGGCTTAATTATTTCTACTGATTTTTCTACTGTACATATCACCTGCTGAATGTTATCGAATATGTACAAATTCAGATCCTAGTAAGGGACTGCTCTGTAAAATAGTTGTGATTCCAATTGTAAATCATGAGATATATAATGCAGAAATTCATAAATATTATGCTGTGTAACTGGCTGCTCACCCAAAATAGACTTAAAAGAAACCCAAATTTAATCAATGTGCTATTATTTACTATAAGCATATTACACAAAAAAGGTCTGTCAGACAAAAGACCAATCATTGTTAATATAAGAAGAACTGTTTGCAACATCAACATAAACTGGCAGCCAAAGAGCGTGTGCAGAAATGATGATTTCACTTTACTAGTCAGTGGGGGGTGGTAGATGCCAGTGAGTGAGCATGTGTACTGTGTGGCCATTACATTAAAAAATGACTAAGTGAGGAGAGCAACAAATCTGTATCAAATTTTGCATTAGGTTGAGCATTCACCTATGGACACTATTTGGATGATTCAGAAGGTCACAGCTATTGGTGATTGGCAGCTTCATCATGACAACATGTCTGCTCATGCATCGTGTCTCATGCAGTTTTTTGGCAAAACGTTAAATCACACAGGTAACTCAGGCCCCCTACAGCTCAGATTTGGCGCCCTGTGACTTCTGGCTTTTCACAAAGCTAAAATCACCTTTGAAAGGGAAGAGATTTCAGACTGTCCATGAGATTAAGAAAAACACTATGGGTTAGCTGATGGTAATTGGGAGAACTGTGTGAGGTCCTAAGGTGCCTCCTTTGAAGAGGACTGAGGTATGATTGTTCTATGTACAATGTTTCCTGTGTCTTGTATCTTCTTCAATAAATGTCTCTATTTTTCATATTACATGGCTGGATACCTTCTGGACAGACCTCATATAACACACATGTATATATTATATATCGCCACTTATAACTTATATTAATATCAAATGAAATTTGTGTAATCAAGGCACTTAGAAAATTTGCATATAATAAAACAAATTTTAAATTTTGCAAAGTACATTCACTTTTATTATTTAATCAATGTCAACTTTTTAGAAAATACTAATATATGTAGGAAAGATTCAATCATTATTATTGAATTCACAATGAAATAAAATTTTTAAATGAGTTAAATTTAGTATAAATTTATGTTTTGACTACTTGTCCAATGCTGTATCTATTACACAAAACTATATATTTCTTTTCCTCTATATAGATTGCCGGTCTATTAATATTCTAATTAACTTTCACCATTGTATTAGCCACCATTTAGACTTGGCCTAAATGGTTCAATGAGATGAAGACAAATTTTTACGAGATTCACATTTTCTTTTTAAAGTCAATCAGTTTATGCTCTCAACCTATCCAAGGAGATTTCAGACTCAGCAATTTGTTCATAGTCAACTCATCACCTTTTAAACAAAGTCAACACAAGAAGAAAACTGCTTTCTTCTGTAATGCTCCTTTTAGCCCTAGGTCTCTCTTTGGCAATCTTCCTTTGTTTTGGATATTTTTCCTTTTTACCAAGGCCTTTGCTAGGATCTTAACATATTTCTAACGTCTTTGAGTCATTACTTTTCTAAGTATTTATAGCCATTTTTCTTGTTTTTAACTGGCTTATGCTTATATGTTCTTTCATTCATTTTGCAAAAGGGCCCTAATCCATTCATATTGTCTAAAATTATCACTGAATTTTAGCCCCTGGCTAAATTTCTGACCCAAAATTAATTGTTAAAGTTATTGGCAACAAAACAATAAATCTTTCTTGTTGTTGTTTTAATTTTAACATTACAAAAATAGTGCACTCATTTCTCGAAAATGTTGAACAGATGATGAAGAAATTCAAAGCTGTGTTTGCCAAAACTTTAAAAATTCATACGTTTATGGTCAGTTGATCTTCAACAAATGTGCCAATAACATACAATAGGGAAAGAACAGTGTCTTTATTAAGTGGTCTTGCACATTCAGAAGAATTAAATTGGACCCTTATCTCACTCAATATACAAAAATCAACTCAAAATGGATTTGAATGTAGAACCTGAAACAATAAAACTATTAAAAAAAGAGGGAAAAATCTTCTTGACATAAGTCTGGGCAATGACTTTTTAGATGTGATTTCAAATCATAGGCAACAAAACAAAAAATAGATAAATGCTATTGCCTCAATCTAAAAAACTTCTGCACAGCAAAAAAAAAAAAATCAACAGAGTGATGAGACAACATTGTAAATCATACAAATGATAAGGAATTGATATCCAGAATTTATAAGGAACTCAATAGCAAGAAAACAACCTAATTAAAATGGGCAAAGGGCCTGAAAAGACATTTCTCAAAAGACATACAAATAGCCACTGAATATATGAAAAGGTATTCAACATTAATAATTATCAGAGAGATGCAAATCAAAGCTACAATGAGATATTACCTCATACCTGTTAGGTTGGTTCTAATGAAAAAGACAAAAGATAAATACTGGAAAAGATATAAACAAAAGGAGCCCTCATGCACTATTGGTGAGAATGTAACTAATAGCAATTACAGGAAACAGTATGGAGATTCCTCAAAAAATTAAAAATAGGACTACCACATGATCCAGCAATCATATATATATATATATGTTATATATTTATATATGACATAAACACATTGTGTGTGGGGGGAGGAGAGAGAGGAACTGGGCCATGTGGTGGAGGAATGGGGAGATGTTGGTCAAAGAGTACAAATTTGCCCTTATGTAATATGGATGAGTCTAGGTATCTAAAGTATAGGCATGATAGCAATGTTTAATAATACTGCACTGAACACTGGAAATGTGCTAAGAGAATAGATTTCGGGTACACTCATCACACACCCAAGATGGTTATTGTGAGATATGTTAATTAGCTTAACTGTAGTAATCATTTCAATATACATATATAAAATCATCATGTTGTATACATTAAATATAAACAATTTCTATTTTAAAAATTCATTATAAAAATGTTGAACAGATGATGAAATACAAAGCTATATTTTCTAAAATTTCAACCTGGCAGAATTTTTTGAAAGTACACAAAAATGATTCAATTTTTATTTATATGAAGGTAAAAGAAATGTGACATATTATTGATGCACAGAATACATTCTGTGATGAGTTTCACATAATTTCCTGCTCAATTTTTTGACAGCCTGAAGACATGGAAAACAAACTTTATAGAGATACATCATTATTAGTTTTAAAGCTCTGAACAGAATGCAATACTGGGCCCAAATCAACTATATATAGTTGAACAAAGATGAATTCAAAGTGTTGCCTTTAGGTTCAAAAGTTAATTGCACAAATAAAGATGTGAAGTAAAAGGTCTGAGACACTACTTAAAATACAAGATAAGCAAATAGAATGCTAATACTGACAAACATATCAACTACAATGGCACCTAGAGCATGTCCAAATAGGAGAGGACTGCATCTGAGAGTACTGTGTTCAATTCTGACATAACATTTTTAAAACCTATATTGAAAAAATAGAGATCATATAGGAGAATGCTTTCAAAATATTGGTCTGTGTGGAGGAGGGCAAAGGGGGAAAATTGGGATAACTGTAACAGAATAACAATAAAATATGTAATTAAAAAAATATTGGTCCATTGACCATATATATAGATCTTCTCTAATCCATGAAAAAAAGTGAGAAAAATAGGGTCTACATTGTGCATAGTATTGCTATGTATTAATTAAATTAAGTTGTTGTTGAGGGCTGTTTTATTCTGTGATTATTTTTCTTCCTACATTTTAAGTGAAATCTAGTTTTTATCCAATAAAGGTAAAATTAGATACATGACAGTGATGATTTTTAATGCAGTTATTTGATAAACCTTTTATTTGATTTGAATTTACTGGTCCATTAGATTCAAAAGCCTTGGAACTAGTCCAAAAAAAAAAAGAATAACAGGGTACTTAAAAATTGTATACACAGTGCATGTCTGTGTGTATACATGTATATACATATACTGTGTGTATATGTATGTGTGTGCATGTGTGTGTGTGTGTATATATATATATATATACACACAATGTTACATATGGAATATTTATAGAATATAAGTGTTTAACTTAGAAAAATACCAAAGGTCTAAGCAGAAGGAAATTCTGTGTTCCCAATTTCTTAATATGGGATCAAGGATGGTCAAACAAGTAGAACACTAAATAGTTTTCCTCTGATTTCCAATTAATTCAAGAAAAAAAGAGCTTACCAAAAGCTGTCTGGAAAATTTCAGCAAAGAAGCTGGTCAATAAGTGAATTTAAACAAAATCTTAATGGAAACCAGAAATGAGGTAAAAAGGATTTCTGTCTTTTATATGAAAGTTGGAGAAGATGGCTCTCAAATTATGTTTTCATTCTGAGACCAAATGATTTTAGTTAACTATTTTAAGAAGCATCTTTTCACATTTATCTTATAAATTCACCTGAGCATTTTTATCTACCAATATTAACAAGAATAATGCATTTATTGGGTTGGCCAAAAAGTTCATTCAGTTGTTTTCCATACAATGGCTCTCGTAGTGCTTAGTTGTCTTTAATTTCATTCAAAATAATTTTGTTAGATTGTATTGTGACAGCTGTCATATCAGTGTGCATTTTTAAAAAATTATTTTTTGTGTAGCCATTTTAATACTGAAGATGGAAGAAAATGTCCAACATTTTTGGAGTATTATGATTTATTATTTCAAGAAAGGTAAAAACACAACTGGAATGCATACAAAAGATTTGTACCATGTATGGAGAAGGTGTTGTGACTGATCAAACATGTCAAAAGTGGCTTAAGAAGTTTCTTGGTCCTATTGGCATTTTGGCCAAATAATTCTTTGGTGTTGGTCTTTCTTATGTATTGGAAGGTCTTTACCAGAACCCCTGGCCTCTACCAACTAGAAGCCAATAGCAGGAGAGAGCCGACGTACTCAATATATCCAAATCAATAAAGTTATTGATGAAAATGAAAATGTGACTTTTATTTTGTAGAAAATAACTAATGGACATTTTGGCCAACCCAACAAATACCTCAGTTATTAGAAAGGAAAGGAGGTATACATACTGTGGAATAGTAACAACTAGAATTCTCTTTCTTCAATTTTTGGTAGTACTTTAAAGATGTTTTCATTTTTTCTGGAATTTTTTTTCAATTTCTCTCCATGCCTCATCATTTTTTGGTTTTCTTGTTTTTGTTTGCACTGTTGCTCCCAGTTAAAATGCTCTTGCCTTTGTCTACCTGTAGAGTAGCACATATCTTTCAATATTCTATTAAATACTAGTTCATCAAGAATGTCTTTTTGATTACCCCTTTTAAGAGTAATCAGGAGCTTTTTTGTTGCAGTTAATACTATAGTGATTTCTATTGAATTTATTTTTCATACTAGATTATAAATGCTCAGAGGGCAGAATTATTCTCTACTTATCTCTGTAACTGCTACAGCTCCAGTAGTGAACTTAGGTTGATAGATAAAATTTTAGAGCTGTTCGAACTTAATTTGAAATACGCTTGAGTGCATGTGGGTGTACACATAAGTGTATACATGTAAGGGAAATTACAGTCCACTGCAGACTTAGAATGGACCCAAATTTTTGGTTGGTAGTATTTGTTTCAGAAAATAAAATCTTGACCAGTACAACCAGGAGCTCTGTTACTTAAGGATCAATGGAAATCAGATCCAGCAAATGCATTTGGTCAAAATTTTAATTTATAAACAATTCTGTGGCAATCTATAGATTTCTACATGGAATATAGATATGACGACTACGAACAAATGGGTTGTTAATAAGGAAGAACCTACTTTCAGTGATATTTAGATCTGTTATACACAGAATGTCTAATGAAATACTGTGTTTTTAGTTACTAACAACACTATGTTAATGTTTCCTGGTAATATTTCATTTGTGTGGTGCCCCGATAAAATTTCTATCTTCCAGGTAGAAGCTAGAAGAGAAGACTTTATTATGAAAAATATTAAATTATTTTTCTTAGGGGCCCTAACTTTTCAAAAATAATGGCATGTTTCAAACCAGAATACTAATTCATGTCTACAAATAGTGGGCATTTCATAGAAATGTAGAACAGCACTCAAACTTCAGTGTGTATAGAAAACATCAGGGTGCAGGTTCTTGTTCAAATTTGTTTCACTTAGTAGTTTAGGATGACATATGAACTCTGCATTTTTAACAGCTCCCCCAGGTGATGCTAATGTTGCTAGTCAATGGACTGTACTTTAAGAAGCAAAGAGGTGGACTATAGACTAGTATTTGAAACAATCATAACTAAATATTAAATTGGTTTAATATAAATGCATATAAAAATAAATAAAAAATCATGATAGAAACTCTACATTGTAACATAAAATAAATTCCAGCCTAAGCAAGTCTGACACAGCATTTGTATCCTCACAACTCTCATTATACAATTTTTATCCTTTATTCACCATGTATGTTTAACTATATTGAACACCTCCAGAGATTTGTCACTATTTAAGTTATTCCTTGTGACTCATAAACCATGAATATCAATTTTCACAAGCATGACATGGGTCAAAAGCAATCCTAAAGGGTACAGGGAAAGAGGATATGTGAGCAGTGAAAGCAACAATTAACCTCAGAAAGAAGATCCACATTTCCTCTTTCACATGATAAACAAGGACAGAAGACTCAAAGCATTGTAAAAGCATTTGTTCATTCACATGCAAAGGTCTAAGGATCCGATTTTGTTGTCACGACGTTAGATATAATTATCACACAAATCTTCACAGTCTCATATCTTCTTCAGTGCATATTGTCGTGAGTTTTAGTTAATAAGTTCATATGCAAGGTTACAAATTGACATGTACATCTTTACTTCCAGTTGTCCTTCATTAAAAATATTCACTCTAAGATACTTTTAAAGGAAAAAATTTTGTGTAGATGTGACTCTGGACTGAAGACATGTTAACACAAAAGACTTGTCATACATAAGCTTTGAGGTGATCCATGACATTGAATAAGGAACATGGCTGTCATGAGGCAGTATGCACTGGGGTGGAGGAATGAGAGATAAATACAGGAAGGGATGAAACTTGCAGGATCCAGTTAACAATGGGAGATCACTTCTGTCTTATCAGTAAGGATGACATTCCACGTTGAGGAGAAAGGTGGGAGATTTATGGGGAGAATAGACATAACTAACAGAGGCTTCATTTGGGACAAATAGCAATTTGGGGAAGATAAAGAGGAATATTAGCACAGCTTCACATTCCAGTTAATATTGGCTTTTGTTTTTGTATATTCAACATATAATATCAGAAGTCTATCTGAAAAATAAGGAGCTAGCAATCTGTACAAGTGCACGCTCTACCTCTGAAAAACTTTGAATTTTGTCTATCAAAGAGTAAAGAGTTATTGTAGATATAAGGGGTTGTGCATGTAATTACTCCCAAAATATCTCCTTCAATATTTTGAAATAGGTGACTATATGTTTAGGTACACACAAACACACACACACACATATTTCCCTTATGAAATCGATTACACCTTGGATTCATCAGTGAGGGATAGACAGGTTCTAAGACCTCAAGGTAAATTTTTTGGAGTTTCACTTGTTGACAGTAAAATCACACATCTGTTAAATGAATCACTTGACTATTTTGAAGATTTTTCAAACTGAATGCTTAAATGATGAACAATTTTTAAAAATCATATAAAGTCATCTTAAGTTTGTGATTCTTAATGATAATAACTCATGAATAACCTCTTAGTTTGAATATTATTAATGGAATTAATTACTTTCCACTATCATTTGTTTGGGGACTAATAAGGTAGATACACTATTTCTGTTTATTTGGTTATTTTATTTATATATTCAATTGATAGTAGTGTTTCCTCTTCACCACTCTAGAAAAATAAAAAGAAGAAGTAACATCAAGATGCATCTCCTCTTTTGTGTTATTTAGACAATGTAAGAGAAACATCTGACAGAGAAATGGGTTAAAAAGATCAGAAGAACTCCAAAATGATTTTGATTTTAAGTGAATTTTATCTTATGTCATTCCTTTCTACACTATCATTAATAAATTGGTGTGGGTTTTATACTGACAAAACTATAAATTTCCAGAATAAATAATTTTCCACTGATGTATGGACATCATCCTATGCATAAATCTCAAACTATCAAAACTATCAAATAACACAGTTATTTTAAGTTTTATATAAAAGAACATTCATTTTATTATTGCAACTCACTTGCTGAGCCAATACAAAGCAGGTTATCCTTGCCATCCTTTTGGCTTTCATCAAAATCCATACTTAAAGTAATTTCTTATGTATAATAAAAAAATGGTTAGGTATAGAATTGTTTTATTCAGGATCTAAACACAGATTTCAAAAGAACCACAAAACCCAAAACTCTACATTCAAATTGCAAGAATCTATGAAGCCACTCTAAATTACCTAGTCTGAGAAAAGATGAGTACCTATACCAAAAATAGGTTCCCCATCGGTTTCCTGGTGGTGAACCATGGAGGTTTCAGGGTAGTGGTATGGAAGGTGCCTGTGGATTTTGTAACAGACTGTCCTCTTGTGGAGGAGTCAATGGTTTAAGAAGAAATGGTAAACTGCAAGGTCAGGAAAATGACCTGCAATATTGTTTTACCTTGGTACAACTGTATAGAGAAAATTGGTTCATGTGGCTCTAATTTCTTGCGCATGAATCTGGTTCTCATGAGTCCAACTAGTCCCAAGTTCCTGGTTTAGACGTTGCTTGCCAGATTGGTGCTCTTCAACTTTCACAGAATCCATTAGCCTCCCTTCTGCCTGTGTTTTTTTCTGCCCAACTTGCTCACACCTCTAAGTATCCTTTCTGTTTGGAAGCTCAATCAGCTACCGTCAAAGGGCATTTATTTTGCCCCTCTCTTTGGGACTTAATGGTGTGGAACTGCTGAGCTATTGTCACAAGATCTGCCATTCTTACCAGAATGTTTTTCAGCAATCCTACTGGCCCTTTCCTGCATCTGTGTTCTGCTGGGAATGAAGAGTCTATCCAGGTACCACTATGCTATTAATTTTATGTGAAACCAGAGCAGGTTACAATAACTTCTTTGTTATACTCAATATACTGCAATTGAAAGTATCTGTATCATAATGATGTATTAATATAATTCTCTTAAGATACCAAATTACTCTCTATTCAAGTTAACATGACTAAGATAGAAATATATTGCAATAATATTAATACGATCAGCATAAACTTATCAGTAAAACACTAATATAATTTTGTAAACTTAAAAAGGGAAATAATTTTCATATCTTTTAAACATGGCAAGCAGAGAAAATGATTTATGCAAAATGTTCATTTTATAATATCTCTGTTTATAATTCCTGTCTATAAAATTGAACCCATCACCATCTTCCATTCAATGAAAAGGTAGGGTCACTATGAGGTTGGCTCCTCAGCAGACACAATTAATTCTTGTATTTTCTTGCTTTATTAAGACAAAGTAACAACAAAGATAAATCGATGCAGACTGCGCAACACTGGCAAATCCTTCTATAATATGGTTGAGTTTGACTGTTGTTACTGCTTGTTATGAACTGTCACCACTTCTTCACTAAAATGTGTTTAATTTCTAATCCTGAGGACCTCAGAACGTGAATTTATTTGGAAACAGGGCCATTGAAAATGTAGTGTCAAGATGAGCTCATACTGGAGTAGGATGAGTTCCTAATCCAATATGACTGTCCAAGATGGCCTTGCGAAGATGTAGACCCACAGAGAGAATGCCATGTGAAGGGAGAGGATTGGAGATATATATCTACGAGGCAAGGAATTTGTGGCACTAAAGAAGCTGGGAGAGAGAATGAACAGATTATCCCTCAGAGCCCTCAGAATTAACCCTACACACAACATGATTTTGGACTTTCAGTTTCAGAACTATGAGACAACACATTCCTATTGTTTTAAGCTACCCACATTGTGATGCTTCATTACAGCAGCATTAAGAGACTAATATATGATCTAATACAGTTAATAAAAAGGTCAACATAGCAATGAATAGTTCAGTGTTCAACATTTGTCCTTAATAGAGATATAAAACATAAATATATATATATATAAATATATGTATACACACATAGATATGTATATATAGTCATTGCCTAAAGGTAAATTTTTCATATTTTTAAAAATCACATACATTTGATTTTAACGCGTGTATGTGTGCATAGCAAATCGAACTATGGAAGTCCTGAGGAGGAGAAATAATTCATACCCTGTAGATCAAGAAAGAAGAATATTTTGCCATGGTTGGTGTAGCTCATTGGATTGAGTGCCTGGTTTCAAAGCAAGGGGTCACTGGTTGGATTCCCAATCAGGGCACATTCCTGGGTTGCAGGCCAGGTCCTCAGTAGGACGCGTGCAAGAGGCAACCACAATGATATTTCTTTCTTCCTCCCTCCCTTCCCCTCTCCCTAAAAAATAAATTTAAAATATCTTTTTAAAAATTTAAAAAAGAAGAATATTTTAAGTCAATGTGATGCTTATTGGGCAAGAGAATAGAAAAAGTAAATGAATAGAAGGGCACTATACTTCTTGGTTGACCATAGACAGTCCCAGTTTATGTCTGTTGCACTAACTTGTTAAATTTCCCCTCCCACTCTAAAAAATGTTATGGTTTTATTTTCTTACAGAACAAATAATCTAAAGATACAATTTCTAGTTCTTGGTACCCTAACCATTCTTATTTTCAGCAAGTGACTATGAAAAATATGAAATGTGATATTCTGTCCTTTCCCTCAAGGTCAGCTATGAAATAAAAATGACAAAAGAAATGTTAACATGCTTTCAAAGTTTTAAGTATGATTCAAACGCCAGACATTTTTATCACAATTGCAGAAAAAGTATTAGCATTCCGGTTACTAGATACTGTTTCCTCTTAAATCTGTGCTATTCTTTGACAGCTTATACCAATTGTAACTCATGTTTTTAGTGGTCATTGCAATATGCTCCTGACCTAATTCTTTTGCACTAGTGGTTGCCTCTAACTGACTCTAATTAAGGAAGAAGAGAGAGAAGAAAAGAGCTAATATTTGTTGAAAGCCTATGTCATTATAAACACCAAGCAAGGTACTTGACATATATTACAACAGTAAATGTCATTTACTGGATTTTCATTATATACCTGGCATTATGCTAAGAAGTGCATAGAATAGAACATTTAATGCTTAACATCCATATTTAAAATGGTTATAATAATATTTATTATAAATAAAGAAATGGGGCCTCAACACATCAAGCAATATATTTCTGAACATGATTTCAGTTTCAAAGTGCCTGATTACAGGAACAGTTCTGTTCTTTTGAGCTGTGTGACCTTGGACAAATCACTTAACATCTCTATCCTATTTATTCATCTGCATAAGAGGCATATTCATAAGCCTACCACATAGATTTATTATGAAGAGAAAATGAATTAATATAAGAAAGGGCTAAAAAATCCCTAGTACACAGTAAGTGCTATGTAAATGTCAGTGATGGCAGCTGTTACAATTACTGTGGTAATTATAATAATATCATTATTGTCAATATCATTATCATTTCATATCCACAGTCACACACAACGAGTAACTGAAAAAAATAAGATTCAGAATTAGATATTGTGAGCACTGGCCTATTTATTCAGTCAACAAGTGTGCACAATGGTGGTAATAATAAAATGTCAGGTTTATTTAATGTGCACAATGGCGCTAGTAATAAAATGTCAGGCTTCAATATATATAAAATCTATAAACATGTCTATATTGTGTAGCTATGTATCTACCTATCTATCATAAGGAGAGAAAAAGAAACAGAAAGACCTGGAGACTTTAACATGAATGTCTGGTAAAGTATTCTAAGGAAACAATTTTGTCTCATTTAGGTGACAGTAATATAAGAAAAAGAAAGAAAAGAGAAAATCAAGTACATTTGACTTTTTAAAAACAGCACTTAATAATTACTGTGATTATGTCAAAATGGCCGTTCCGTGTTGTCAAGCCCTTTGAAGAGACATGTTCAATTAGTAATTTTCCAGCCGTTGGAATGAAAAGAACTAATATAGATTACAAAGTAATTTATCTTACAATTTGAAAGTAGTTACGCATGGAAGACATCTAGTCCCAACTTTTCAACACTGATGTTCTTGTTTATGTAGCTAGTGATTTTAGTTTCAAAGGGCTCACATTCTATCAGCAAAAAAAGATACTTAAAGCTAATTATTGTGATAGTTGAAAATACTGGGCAGGGCAAAAATAGGTTTTCAGTTGTGAGTATGCAAAACAGAGTTTATTATTTTATTATTATTTAGTAATTAATGTATTATTTTCCATATGAACCTATTTGTGCTCCACCCTGTATAAAGCACATGCAAGAGCACATAGTAGGGATAGATCTCCCACTCTAGGAGCCTTGTAAAAGATGAGTTAGAATTTAATCTTATAAGGGGTGGAAGACAAGTGTCCCGACCAATGGAAAGAACATGGAAGTCTTGAAATAAGAATATGAATGCAGAATGAAAAGACTTTTCATGGGTTAGAGAAAAATCAAACAGCAAAAGCAGAAGCCAGCTCAAGAAAGTTTTCCAGAATGGTGATTTTCAGAGGCTAGGGGAAGGGGGTTATGGGGAGTCGTCTAATGGGTATAGAGTTTCAATTTGCAAGGAATTTTTGAAAAAGATCTGTAGATCTGTTGTACAACAATGCAAATATGCTTGATACTACTGAACTGCATACTTAAAAATGGCTAAGAAAGTAAATTTTACCACAGTTAAAAATAAAATGCTCATTTCTACAAAGTCTTCAATTTTCTTAAAGATACGATAATATCTGAGAGTCAATAAAAAAATTACAAGGTGTTTTTTTATTAAATTTATTGGGGAGACATTAATTAATAAAATTATGTAGGTTTCAGGTGTAAAATTCTATAATACATCATCTGTACATTGTATTGTGTGTTCGCCACTCCAAGTCAAGTCTCCTTCCAACACAAGGTTTTTAGAAAAGGAACCGAGGCAAGCAAAATAGTTATAGATTTTTCAACCTCTGGATATAAGCCTTTGTAGATACTGCAAGGAATAGCTGTGAGCACACTTGTTTTGATACTTTTTCTGACACCCAACACATCTATTAAAACCTTATAGGTTTTCATATATTTTGTAAAACCTGCTAAATATAATGCAACAGAAATGAAAAACTGTGAAAATCAGTATCTACAGAAATAAGAGATACCCAGTTAAATTGTTCTTAAACCTCCTCCTTCTCCCCCAAGAATTAGGCATCAATCAGATCACAAGGCACAAAAATAAAAATCCCAGTAAATTAAATATCACTAGATGTCATCTTCCATATAATGTCCACTTATAGCCTTAAATAGTTATAGTTGTCCTGTTATTATTTTCTCTACACTAAATCACTGGTTCTCACATAATGTACTTTCAGAACATCTGAGATCTATACTGAAGTTTTCATACTGAAATTTAAAAACATTATATATATATATAAAGCAGGCTTTCTCAGTTAACTGAGGAGAAATAGTAGGTAGGATTGCTTCCATTTTAAGTTTCCCAAAATATTTCTTAAAGCTCGGGGTCCTGTATCTTCTACTTGTCTGAAACAAACAATATTTTAAAAGAGCATCAAATATATATTACTAGGAAACAAAGAATAACTCTTTTAAAAACTTAGAAACTGTTTTTGACACTGACATGTGTGCTTGTGGTTATAATATTTGCAGGAATATAATACACACATTCTACTAGTAAAATATTTACTATTTTGTACCACTGAATTAATAAATCAATATTATACAAATTTACATAAAGACAGGACTACAAGGTATCCAGCCACCTGAATGAGCTTTCCCTGCACAGCCCAGAAGGTTTGCCTCACTTGATCTTAAGCCACCCCACCCCGCTAGCCCCCTGTTGTAAGTGTATTATCTACCATTTTCTTCCTCCTGTTTTTCACTGTATATTAAAATTGATATAATAATCTCAGCAATTTCATCTCCTCAGTTTGGTCTTCAAACTTTCTGTTTCATGAGCTCTGGGAAAGCCTGCCAAGCAACTTATATTGAGGTACCATAACATCAAGAAAATTTCCCCACTGGGGTAACAGCTTAGTTTTATTTCCCACTTCTTTTAGCTGATGTTAGGAGAGAAACTAGGCAAAAATACTGCAAAGAAGAGACTTTGTCTCATCTAGGTGACAGTTATGTAAGAACAACAAAGAAAGAAAAATTAAGTATATCTGACTTCTTAAAACCAGCACCTAAAAATTGCCATGATTATGTCAAAATGGCCATACTTCATTGTCAAACGTAAAGCATAACAGCTAATCCTGAGAAATCTCTTCCATCACAAAAATGTTCATCAGAGCACCAAGATGAGTAAAATCAATGAAAGGAGTGCAAATATTCAGTGATAGATTAGGACATACTGTGGCAAAGGTTATAATTTCTCTAGCAAAATATTTTCTGTGTTGAAATCAACCGTATGTCCTAAAGTCAAGAGCTTTGGAGAGCTATGTTTGATTAGTAATTTTCCAGCCATTGGAATGAAAGAATGAATACAGACTATAAAGTATTCATTCTTAGTATTACAGTTTGGGCATAGTATATGCACAGAAGACATCTAGTCTCCGCTTTAAGTCAATACAAATTAGTCCATCCTTAATAAGTACTGTCTAAAACAAGAGCTGTTCTTCACCCACTGAAAGAGATATCTGGTAGATATATTTGCCACTTCTCTGCATGAGAGTTACAACTGAATGGAAAGAAAATACACTGCTAGGATGAGAATACCACAGAAATTCCCACCACCACATGTGCCAGCATGTCAGCAGAAGAGATACTGAAATCTCACAACTTCATTTTTCAGCTTTGTTGTGTTAATTGCAATTTACAGATTTTCCTTGCTCCACAAATGTTCAACAAGCCATAAATATCATTTCCAAAGAGAGCTGGGTATCACCAGAATCTGTTTTGAATGAATCCAGTTCAGCAGAGTTTCTAAATTTCTACTTAAAAATATTTATCTAACAGCAAAATTCCAAGGCTCTGTATCAGCATAATGTGGATGGGACAGTATAGTTTTGTTATATAAATAACAGCATACTAAAATGCCATCTTATCTTGATTAGTTATTAGAGTTTAGAACAGAAACTTGCAAACCCATTTATATAATACTTACTTAGTTGCAATTATGTGTGTATGTATATATATATGCACAAGTCTGTATGTGTGATATACACATTCACAATTACACTAAGGGTAGATTTTTAAAATAAAAATAAGTTTAAAAATGGAGACAGATTGAAAACTTAAATTGAGTGTTCACCATTGCTTTTGGAGGAGAAACAAAATTGATTAAGTAAAACTTAAGTTGAATGGTCGCTCATGAGATCATTTAGTAAATAGAATTCCTGCTCACTCATTCTTTATATTCATAATAAATGAAAATAGATGGCTTGATTGTATGTATGTAAACCTAGTCCCACTGAATAGTCCTGAAATACCATCTTAGCTTATGTAAGCTTAATAAATTAACAAATATTTACCTAATAAACATTACTTAGATTTGGGGGTTTTAAAAAGAATGAAATACTTAAAGAATACCTATTATTAAACCTTTATAAATATTTGAGAAACGTATTATGTCTATGGCAAATCACATCCTTTAGCAGTCTCATCACCTAGCTGTTTTTAATTTCTTTTTATCTAGGTCACATTACTGTCCTTTAAAAAAATAGCTACATTTTAGCTGGGTTTTTTTTTCTCTCTCTCATTGTAAAAATAAAAAAATAAAAAGAAGAGAATAGTCATCCAGAATAGCTCCACCAGATTCTACCACTGATTATATCTGATGATTATCCTTCATGTGGAGTTAGGAGGTAGGTGTAATAGGTGTTTTGACATAGGTGCAACTATAACGAGCATTTCTGGAGTCCCCTTTTATTTTTACTATGAGGGACTGTAGCTAATGGCCTCCTGAGAACCTTAGTAAATCTCACTCAGGGCAGTGTTAGGAAAATGAATCTGTGTCATCTCTAGATATCAAGTCAATTAAAGAGAGGTTTTTCATACTAAAGCAAACAATGACTTAGTGAATATGTTAGAAATGCAGCTTTGGGACCCAGCTGGTGTGGCTCAGTAGATTTGAGTACCTACCTGCAAACCGAAAGGTCATCAGTTCAATTTCCAGTCAGGGCTCAGGCCTGGGTTGCAGGACAGGTCCCCATTTGGGGGCATGTGAGAGGCAACCAGCCGATGTACCTCTCATACATCATGTGTCCCTCCCTTTCTTTCTCCTCCCTTCCCCTCTCTCTAAAAATTAAGTATTTTTAAAAAAGGAAGTGCTGCTTTGCAAATGCGTAAGTAGCAGGAAACAATGTGCTCACCAAACATTTCCTTTTTAAATTAAGTGAAAATCAAAGACAATGCATGCTTAGGTCACTAAAATTAATTTTCTTTCAAGTGGAATATTACTACAAAACAGATAAATATACCTCTATTAGCATTAATAATGATAGGTGAAATATGTATTTAAATCTGTAGTTAATTTGTCATCTCATATTGTCTGCATTAATATGTCTAATCAATACAGATTTAAGCAGATGGGTTGAGTATCAAACAGGCTATTATATAACTGTTGTTAAACTATTAGAGGATATATATCTGCATATGTAAAACAGCAGAAAAAAATCACTTCTCATGATGATATTGATACCTTTTTTGTTAAAATAACATTGAGAGTGCTGATTCAATTTAAAAGACAAATTTTACTAAAGTAAATTAAATGCAAGAAATTAAATTTCAAATTATCATACATTTATTTCATGTATTCACTTGTAAATAGACCATGGAAAGGTAGAGAAAGTGGACTCATTCTCCATTCTTTGTTTTAATGGCATCTGGTCTCTAAAAATAATCAACTAAAAGCTACAGAAGTATAAACAAATTTTTATTTTCATATTACATAAAAGGCCAAAAAGTGACTCAGATCTTTTATTTTATTTTATTTTATGTTATGGCTAAAGGAAGCAGGCAACTGACAACAGAAAGAACTGCAAATGTGAGGGGAAGGGGAAAAACTGCAAGAGAGTCAGAGGGAAAATGCAACAGAAAAGGAGAAAAATACAAATAAAGAGAGTTTCACGTGGAAAAAAATGATGCAGAAATACCCCATGATGTTTCTCTCACAAACAAAATGAATATGTTGTGTGCAGAAACAGATAAAAAAGGTAACAAGGTGGAAATCCATACCATGTGACTCTCTGTAGCCAGATGAAATGAAACCAAGGGCCCAGAATTCCCTCTCCCTACCATACATGCAAGCATAATTGGGCAGCAAAGGTGGACTCTAGTCCTCCTTTAGTGTTTTGTAGCAATAACTAGTTATTAAATGTTATTCCAGTGTCCTAAAATGGTCTGTAATGCCTGACATGATTTAGTTTCATGGTCCACATCAGAATATTCCAGGAGGTCACACATCAATCCATCAATTAAGGCACAAGTGCATCCCTTCTGAGAACCATCCTGGAATTGCATTAGTATCTTTAAGTCAGAGAGAATATCAACTGTATTATGTGTTTTCATGGAATAGTTTGAATCATATGGATGCTGCTAAAGGTCATTTCATGGTAATCACATAAATACATATATGTATGTATGTATTTGTGTGTATGTATGTATAACCACATAATGTCATTTACAATTGAATTTTTCTGTAACATATCTTGCTCTAGTATATATTTTATGGTATTGCTAAATCTTTACAGTGTTTTTCTCTTTTCCATGCTTCTATATAAGGTGATATGTTTAAAGAGTGGGGAGACATACATAAGGAAAGAGACACTGAGAAATCAAAGAGTCCAGGAATCATCACTGAGCAGTCATTCAGGCAAATATTCTGAGGGACTGAATCCACCGACAGGGCAAAAACATGGAGGTAGAGAGGCAGATTGATCAGTATGCAAATCTCTTCTCTGTCATTGAAGAGGCTAATATCTCTGAACAAGGTAACAAGTTACTTCACTTATTTGAAGCTTAGTTTCCATAACTGAAAATGGGGTCTATACAGTATACCTCATAGGATTCATGTGATTATAAAATTCTTCCAACAGTACCTAACTCAATAATGGATAGTAGTTTATGTATTGTATAAGATTATGGCTCTGACAGGCTAAATACTATATAATTGTGGCAAGTTATTTTACCACTGTGATTCTTTGCTTTTCTTCTACAAAATCAGAATAAACACACCTATCTAAAACTAGGACTGCTTTTCAGGATTAGGGCTAATCTGTGGAAATATCATAACATGAAAGGGCACAATAAATTAATATTACACAGTAGTTTCAGAAAAATTTAGGATGTAAACAAAATTATTGACACTTACTTTTTTCCCACTAACTGAAATCTCCAATTAAGTATTTATTAAGAACAGGGATGAGCAATTTGAATCATTCTCTGTATAATATTTCCCTCCATCTCTATCCACTGATTTTAAAAATAGAGGAAAATAAAACCTTTTTAGGAAGTAGGAGGATAAATTCTTATAATCTATACTACCAATAAAAGTAATAGAAAAAACAGCAACAGATCAGCAGATATAGCAAATTCTTCTGAGTTTAGAAATAAATATAGTGCTTAACCTTAAGAACTGGTCCACTAACATTTATTAAACCAACCAGGCTGCTATTAGACCAATGGCTACTTCAGCAGGACACAGCTCCTGCTCCTGAGCCTCAACTGTAGCAGACTATGGTCACTACTTGGAAAATTTCATCGGCATAGACCCTCTAAATACCTCAAATTTCAGTATCTATTTTAGTTTTTTAAAATCATTATGATAATCTCCAACAATAACCAGAGCTACATAAGACATCCTTTGGATTATTTATATTGTTTGGAGCTTCTAAAATTCAGAGGAAGTTATTTTGTTCTCAGGAGCCATTTAGTTTTGCATATTAAGTGTGGATGAAGGATAGAGGTCAGCTTTATATATGATACAGCTTTTGCAACGACTTAAGCTTTAGATATGAGTTATTTAATACTTATACATAGTAAATTATCCATAGAAATATAGAATAGTAACTCTAGTCCATTATTCAGGAAAAGCTCTATATCTTAAGTGCATTTTTCATAAATATCAACAACTGGGTTTTAACTTCTGATATAAGCTTTGAAGTACCATGGTTTCTCAATCATACACTCTTTTTTGCCCAATGATCCTTCTATCCCTTTCAAGACATTATCCAATTATGTTTCTTAAAACTGCAGGGTATACCAACAGCTTGTCTGAAAATTGCCTTGTGTAATTAGGAAGATATGTTAATGGTCTGGGTGAACTTTCTCTGGGAACATTGTAAAACTTCTTTTGAAGGCTTTGTTCTCTCTGACTTTGACTAGTCAATTAAATAATGACCTAAACTTTGATTTTCCTCTTCTTTTTTAAAGAACTTGCAGATTTCCTTTTTCACTGTGTCTTCTTTGATTATGGCAATTCTTTTGTTGCATTCTTGGCTTTGGCCTAAATTTCCTTTGACTTCTAGCAATGCTTGTAGTCATTTGTCTTCTCCCTTCTGAGGACTAAAGGAGTTTGGATTAGCACCTTAATAAAAATCTCCTGATGTGTATGTTTTACAGGGACATGAAATAATTTTACTTGACAGTGTACTTATAATACATGCAATATTTTATCTTACAGTTTAGATTTGCATTACATTAGTGATTAAAGTTCAAAAAAATCTAACCAAAATATAAAATTAACATTTAATTTTACTTTTTGTATGTTTCCAAGCCCTAGATTTCTAGATTAGTTTGAAATGATATTTTTAATTGAAGGGTTTTTTAGTATATGATAAATGCCTGGATTTTGACCAAACATAAATAGATTTCAGAAAGTCTATAATTTGTGTTGTAATTAATATACAGCATACATAATTGCTGTTGAATAGATTGGAGGCCATTACACACACAAACACACACAGAAATGGCAAGCCCTATATGGAATCTTGTGATAAGTCCACCAAAACTTAATACATAACCTAACTGCAGTTGCAACATTTTTAACTGGTTAGCTTGGGATTTTCTGGTCAGCACCAGTAAAGTAATCTACCACAGAGGCCTTTCCATCCCCAAAGGAAGATGAGGTAATCCTCCTAACTGACCCTTTTCTCTTCCAAAAGGAGGTGACCTTGACTGAAATAATCCTCTTTTTGTTTGTTTGTTTATGACTTCCTTATCATACCTTTAAAATCCTTTCTCTTACTGTAGCTCTCAGGAGCTCCTTTCTACTTGCTAGGCGGAATGCACCCCAGTTCATTAACTGTTAAATAAAGCCAATTAGATCTTTAAAATGTACTTGGTTAAATTTTTGTTATTTAACAATATATAGAACATATTCCTATAGATTTGTAATGACTGTGAAAGAATATTGTGGAAGGTGGAACAATTGGCTGATCCAGTTATGTATTCTGAAGAATTTCTATAATTGATGAGGAAAAAAAAATTTGTGTTAGTATAAATAATACACTCAGTATTTCTCAGTTTTTTGAGATAAATTCAACCTGAAACAAGTTCAGTGAGGTCTTGGAGGTGTTACATGAAATGTTATGTGAAAAAAATTCCTTACTAACAATGTAAGAAACTCATCAGCAAAGGACAAATTAATCTGAAATGTGTTGCATCATTCACATCAGCCTTTCCTAAAATAAATTTAATGACAAAAGACATTCAATGGTGAAATAATCATGGGAAACACAGTTAATTATATCTGCTTCTGTTCTGTCTTCTTGGGTCATGGTCTTGCATATTGGCCTATTACAATAAACTCTCTGGACACTATATGAGAGAAAAACCTGTTAACAACCCCTGAAAGTAGTATTTTATGAAACACACCTCTAAAAAAACTGCAATATTTGAAATTTATGTACAAAATTTCTACCATTTGTGATAGTTTCTTGTTAAAAATTAATGTTTAAATTTTATAGAATGAAAAATTTCAGGATAGACCTTTATTACCTATTTCATTAGAAAAGGTTTCTTATATCTTATATTTCCTTTATTTAATGAACAATAAAAGATTATCTAGAATAGTACTTTGCTAATAGTCCCAAGAAATTTAGAGTGAATAACTCACAGTTTCTACTTTTACACAGCTCAATTTCATCTGAGGATAATACGAAAGTACTAGGTCTCAAATTAAGGTAAACTATATATTGGCCATGTGTCTGCAAACACTATTTGACTGGTGATATATATTTTATTCATATCTTTGACATATTCCAGCTTGTTCATATTCCTCCTTGATGGATTATTTTCAATTTTCTCATCAGAAACATGAGCTGGAACAGAGATAGCACTAGAAAATGTAAAATTATCTTGATATACATCATAAATCATAGTTCAGCATTATAAATCATATTCATACAATAAACTAGCTTAAAAATAATGTTGAATATAGACTAATATTTTCGTTTAAAGCTACTATATGGCTATATCTTGAAGTTATTAACAAAATAATCTTTTGATTATTTTGCCATAGGATGAACAAACTAAGAATTTTAAAACTTTAGAGCCTTGAAAATTTATTTTTGTCTTAATAATACCCCTCCATTTCTGAACAAATTTTCTGAAACAAGACAGAACAAAAATTATTCTACAAGAAATTCCTCTTTTATTTAATAAAATCATGTTTGTATTTTAAGCTCCAATTTTGTTTTATCAGTTAAAAAGCTAAGTGTCACTATTTTGTACTAGTTTAAAATCAATTAGGTTCTAAAGATCATTTTATATTTTCAGTCCAGCTAAAAACATTTTTCCCCTTAAATGATCAATCGAATACTTTAAACAGTTCATTATTAAATTAATTATATAATTAGTGAAACCATCCTCTTAGGCTTCTATTCATCCACCATTAATTGCTACAGAGAGTGAGCTAGAATATTTTCCCCTTATTGAATGCAAAAAGAACAGTCACTTTAATCACTTATTTCTCTTGACATTTCCAATGTATTTAAGAAGGCTCATAATTGTAGCAGTAATTATGAGTCAATTTAAATGTGTGTATTTATGTTTATGTGCATACACGTGTTACAGAGCTCCAATTTTGTATGTCATGTTACGCCATTCATTTTGCTGAATAGTTTGCAAGTATTAGTGGAAGCTCTTGTTCTTATTGGGAACTCTCAAAAGAGTCAATACACTTTTAAATCAGTAGGAAAATGAGATCCACATGCAGTTATCACTGGATTCCAAAAGAAACTTGAACACTTGATTTTACTTCCCTAGGAAACTACAGTCACTGATTTTACAGTCAGAAATTCTATGCTCCTTTTTTTTTTTCATGCTGACTAGATGTACTATACTGGCCAAATTATAACCTTTCTGAGCCTAAGTTTTTCATCAGTTAAAATGAAGTTAAAAATAGTTCTGACCTAACAGGCAGTATACCACGTTGGTTTTTACATTCTCTATTGTTTGGTAATTCATTCAACAGATTTGTTGAGTTCCGCTATATGTAAGCCTTTGCTGCTAGGCAGTTAGGATGGAGTTTTAGGAAAACAGTTCTTGCCTTTGCCCCCATGCAGTCTATAGGAATGAATCGTTACAAATATAGCCATGCTCTGATGGAGCTGGGAATTTTCTTGAAGGACCAGCCAGAAATACCAATTTTTATAGACCTTTCTGCTTTTTTTCAGAGTCAAGAGGAATATTTATTATAACACACTATCTCTCTCTATATATACATCTAATACAATATAACTACAATATATCTCAGAGACTGTGTCATACTACAGTTAGTTATATAAATTCCAGTACCTCCTACTGGCCTACCAATTTCTTTTGGGTGAGAAACACAGGGTTCTACTCGAAGCTAGGCAATATTCTAGGTTCTCTCACATGTTATTTCATTTATTCTTTAAAATACTATGGAAAAATATCATACCCACCATTTCAAGGATAAGGGAACTAAGGTTTAGAGAAGCTGAATAATATCTCTGAGGTTAGCTAGGAAATGACTGAGCAAGGTTGCCATAACAAGTTGGATCTTAATACACCTGGTCTCTAACAGCTCAATGGTGACAATTTATTAACACTAATATAGTAAATTATGCTAAAGGAACAGTTCCCTTATTTTTCTCACATGTCAACTATATGACTTGCTGGCCTTGGTAGCCAGAGAGAAGAAGAAAGTTGCCATGATCGAAAACTGTAGCTTCTGAAAACCACTGGGGGCTGGGGTGGGGGGGAATGAAACAAATGTACAAAATGACTTAAATCTGGGGGAAAGTCCTGTTCTGTTTTTAATCATTATTATCATTAGAAATATTGAACTTGAGAAACCCAGCACTGTAGGAGGCAATGTAGGAAAGTAATGAGTTCTCAGTTCTAAAGTGAGACAGCTTAGGTTCCAGTCCCACTTCCAGCACTCACCAGCTGAATGACCTAGGATGAGTCTTATCCTCTCTGCTCCTCAGTTTCCTCACCTGTAAAAGAGGCTAGTTATTGAGCCTATATCACAGGGATGTAGTGAAGATTAAATGAGAAATTGTACATAAACAGTTCAGACATACGGTAATCTTTCAGCAGTAACAGTAATATGGTCATTAACACAGGAAGAACAGGTCATAGGTATATACTAATATTATGTCATTATGAAACCTACCACTAAACAGTAGTCGACTTTGACTCATGATCTCTTAGACTACATAATATCTTCATTTACCAATCAATTTATTACATTAATTTTATAAATATCTATTGAGAACCTACTCTGTGCCAGAAACCATGACAGGGTGTATAAATACAAAACTGAGTTGGAAACAGGCAGTTCCCTTAAGAATGTGACAGATTTAGAGAGCAAAGAAAAATGTAAACACATACTTGAAATATTCTTGGCGTGCTTTAACGTAAGTCCTGAAATACAGAAAACCTCCAGATTCAGATATGATCTAATAAAAATAGTTAATATTTACTGATGTCTTTCTATGTCTGGCAATTTGTCTGAAACTTCAGATATGGTATCCTATATGATTGTCAGAACATCTTTACGGAGAAACATTATTATTGCCCCCATGTTAAAGGCAAGGAAACTAAATAAGAGAAATTTTAATATTTGCCCTAGACATGTAATTAGTAACTGAAGCAGCTGTAACTTTGCCTCTTGAGTTCTAGGGCTCTGTGGAGGTAAGCTGAAATGAAAGGAAGATGCACCCACCAATGCCTCTATACAACAGAAATCTAATTGTATGTGAATAGGAAAGGAAGCAAAAGAGAAATGTTTTAAAAACTGAAAGCTTTCCCACTAAGATCGGGAACACGACAAGGATGTCCGCTTTAACCACTTCTTTTCAACATCGTATTCTTTTCAACATCGTATTCTTTTCAACATCGTATTGGAAGTCCTAGCCACAGCGGTCAGACAAGAGAAAGAGATAAAAGGCATCCAAATAGGAAAGGAGGAAGTAAAGCTATCATTGTTTGCAGATGACATGACAGTGTACATAGAGAACCCTGTAGACTCTACCAAAAAACTCCTCAACCTAATAAGTGAATTTGGCAAAACAGCAGGATACAAAGTCAATATTCAGAAATCAAAGGCATTTTTGTACACCAGCAATGCAATAGAAGAAGAAGAAATCAGAAAAAATATACCATTCAATATAGCAAGAAGAAAAATAAAGCAACTAGGAATAAATTTAACCAAAGAGGTAAAAGACCTGTATGCAGAAGACTATACAACATCGAAGAAAGAAATTAAGGAAGACACAAATAAATGGAAGCATATACCGCGCTCATAGATTGGAAGAATTAATATCATCAAAATGTCCATACTACCCAAAGCAATTTATAGATTCAATGCAATATTTCACAGAAATAGAACAGACATTTCAAAAATTTATATGGAACTATAAATGACCCCGAATAGCCGCAGCAATTTTGAGAAAGAAAAGCAAGGTAGGAAGTATCAAAATACCGGACATCAAACTATATTACAAAGCCACTATACTCAAAACAATCTGGTACTCACACAAGAACAGATCCATAGACCAGTGGAACAGAATAGAAAGCCCAGAAATAAACCCAGGTCTCTATGGGCATCTAATATTTGACAAAGGGGGCAGAAGCATAAAATGGAGCAATAACAGCCTCTTCAACAAATGGTGTTGGGAGAGCTGGACGGCTACATGCAAAAAATTGAAATTGGATCATCAGCTGACACCATACACAAAAATAAACTCAAGATGGATCAAAGACTTAAATGTAAGTCACAACACCATAAAAGTCCTAGAGGAGAACATTGGCAGGAAACTCTCAGATATCCCACGCAGCAATTTTTTCACTGATATGTCTCCTAAAGCAAGGGACACAAAGGAAAGAATAAACAAGTGGGACCTCATCAAAATAAGAAGCTTCTGCACGGCGAAAGAAAACACCAGCAAAATGAAAAGGGAGCCAACCGTATGGGAAAATATATTCGCTAATGATACATCAGATAGAGGTTTGATCTCCAAGATATATAAAGAACTCACTAGACTCCACTCAAAGACAACAAAAGATCCAATCAAAAAATGGGCAAAGGACCTGGGCAGACGCTTTTCCAAGGAGGAGATACAGAGGGCCCAGAGATTTTTGAAAGGATGCTCGGCATCACTAGCCATCAGAGAAATGCAGATCAAAACCACCATGAGGTACCACCTCACATCGGTCAGAATAGCCATCATAAACAGATCAACAAACAACAGGTGCTGGCCAGGCTGTGGAGAAAAGGGAACCCTAGTCCACTGTTGGTGGGAATGCAGACTGGTGCAGCCACTGTGGAAAGCAGTGTGGAATTTCCTCAAAAAGCTGAAAATGGAACTTTCTTTTGATCCAGTGATTCCCCTGCTGGGACTATACCCTGAGAACACCAAAATGCCAATACAAAAGAACCTATGCACCCCAATGTTGATAGCAGCACAATTGACAATAGCCAAGTGTTGGAAGCAACCTAAATGCCCATCAGCAGATCATTGGATCAAAAAATTATGGTACATATACACAATGGAATACTACGCAGCAGAAAGAAAAAAATAACTACTAAACTTCGAGACAGCATGGATGGAACTGGAGAGCATTGTGCTAAGCGAAATAAGCCATGGGGTGAAAGACAAATACCATATGGTCTCACCTATAAGTGGAACCTCACCAACAATACAAAGATGCAAGGAAAATAAGACCAACAACACTGAAAGGAAATCAACAAAGACAAGAGGGAAGGAGGGAGCGGGGTCGGGGAAAAGGAAGGGAAGGGGAAAGTCAAGGAACGTATAGCAAGGACTCATGGACAAAACCAAAGGGGAAGAGCTGAAGGAGGGAAGGAGGGAGGGGTCAAGGGAAAGTGGTGGGGGGTAGGCAGAGACAAATGTATTTGAAAAAATAAATAAATAAATAAATTGAATAAAATATACTTTAAAAGGTTCTTAATGTGTTATATAGATTTTATGTAATGCATGTTTACTAAATTAGGTTAACATTTTTACAAAATATTCCCAGAAATATTCTCTCTGACTCTGTGACATGACATTATGCTTACTTTTTGTCTGGTTCAAATTCTCTGCTGGCTTATTTGCTGGTACATTATAATATGACTTAATAAAAATAGATTTAAATGTCCCATGTTAAGTCTTAAAGAATTGACTCCAAATTCCAAGAAGAAGGAGACACAAACAAATGAAAGAACTTGTTAAAAATACCCAGGGCTCTTTTAGGGTGACTGCATATTTAACCAGAATGAACAGACAGACTTGGCTAAAAAAAATCCCCTGCAAACTTGGGCTGCATGAATAGAAACACAGGATTCAGAACAAAGGAAACATCTGTTTCCTTTTACTCCTTGGTGTGTGGAATGTATTTGGAGCATCATGTTTAAATCCAGGCACCACATTTTAAGAAGGAACTTAGTTAGAGTATGCCCAGAGGAAGAAAATTAGGAAAGTGGAAAGTTAAAGTGATACCATGTGAGGAGTGATTTAAAGGAACTGGGAATATTGGACCTGTTGGGCTGAATATTTAAAGAGGGGGTATCACTGCTATTTTCACATGTCAAAGATCTAAATGTAGAAGAGGAATTGAAACTGGTGTGACTTTTGATAGCTGACAAGAATCAATTATTCGATGTTTGTTAAAGGCATATTTCAGGGCAGGGTTAAGATAGGCATGTGATATTTTAGTGAAGGAGTAAATTCCCTACTTCTAAAAGGAACTAAACGTACATTTTCTGTATGAACTGAAGATGGAAGCCACAAAACCTAAAATCCTTCCCAACTTGCTGAATTCTCTTCTTTTTTTCCCTCTCATTCTCTAGGACCAGCAAGGGTTCTTTCCAGCATCATGTTTCTCAGGAATTTATGTATGTATATTCCTGACATATATATTATGTGTGTGTGTGTGTGTGTGTATATATACATACATATATATATATATATATATATATATATATATATATATATATGTATGTATTTATTTACTGTGTTGGCCAAAAAGTTCATGTGGTTTTTTTCAGTAAGATAAAAGACACTTTTTCATTTTCATGAATAACTTTATTGGTTTGAATATTTCTAGTATGCCATTTATCTCCTGCATGGTATAATGTTGATTGTTCTCAATTATTGTCTTTATTTGATCACTATCCACTTCAACTGGTCACCTGATTGTGGAGCATCGACCCTCGAGAAATTTCCAGCATCAAACTTCGAAAACCACTTTCAACAAGTTCTATCAGTCACAGCACCTTTTCCATACACTGCACAAATCTTCTTGTGCATTTTAGTTGTGTTTTTACCTTTCTTGAAATAATAAAGGATAATATGTCAAAATGTGTATTTTCTTCCATCTTCAATATTAAAATGATTATGCAAAAATTCACCAATTTTGATAAGTTTTTGAAATGCATGCTGATATGACATCTGTTACAATACAATCTAAGAAAATTGTTTCAAATGAAATTAAAACAGTTAAGTGCTACTAGAGTCATCATACAGGGAAAACAAACAAACTTTTTTGCCCAAACCAACATTTACTTATATTTATTTTAATTATTTAATTTATTGGACTGATATTGGTTAATAAAATTATATAGGTTTCAGGTGTACATTTCTATAATACAACTTCCATATATTATATTGTGTTCACTGCCCAAAGCCAAGTCTCCTTCCATCACTATTTATCTTCTGTTTATCCTCCCCCGCTCCCCTTACCCTCTAGAAATCACTATGCTGTTGACTGTGTCTATGAGGTTCCTTTTTTTTCTTAATTCCTTCACCTGTTTCACCCATACCCCTAACTCCCAACCTTCTAAGAGCTGTCAGTTTATTGTCTGTGTCTATGAGTTTGTTTCTATTTTGTTAGTTAGTTTGTTTTGTTAAACAGCCAATGGCTCTCTCAACACCTCTGTTTCCCTCCTCAGTTTCCTCATCCGTAAAATGAGGCTATGGATTGAGCCTATATCACAGGGATGTACTAAGGATTAAGTGAGAAATTGTACATAAAGAGTTTAGACATATGGTAATCTTTCAGCAACAGTAGTAATATAGTCATTAACACAGAAAGAACAGGTTATGGATATATATACTAGCATTATGTTGTAATAAGCACTCACTACAGTCCAAATACCATCTCTTAAATCTATATATTTTTAGCTACAAACTTTTACATTTTTCTACTAGCAATTATTTTTTACTTAAAAATTATTACTGCCTCGGCTGATGTGGCTCAGTGGATTGAGTGCTGGCCTATGAACCGAAGGGTCGCCTGTTCAATTCCCGGTCAGAGCACATGCCTGGGCTGTGGGCCAAGACCCCATTGGGGAACACTTGAGAGGCAACCTCACCTTGAGGACTCCCTCCTTTTCTTTCTCCCTCCCTTCATCTCTCTAAAATAAATAAATAAAATCTTTTTAAAAATTATTACTATTTACCTGTTCCTAATATTACATACTTTGTAGCCAATATGTCATCAAATTCTGCTTCTTCTTTCTTTTACTTAGGTCAATAAGATTTATAAGAATTTCATTATTTCATGTTTAAAACACTTCAGCTAAATTATTGCAAAGAGGCACAATATTTTCAAAGCTTCATCCTTTTTCACACATAAATCTTAGTGGCTTTCTATGCTTTTTCTTCTGTGTATTCCGTTATCATATTGATCTAACTAAGAATGAACATCAACACATGTGTTGTTATAGAATTCATTCAAATATCTGAGTTCGTATTTCCTCTTAGACTATTTCAACCTTGACAATATTTGGAAGTCCATCTCTAATACCACCTTCATTACTACGGGTATCGTATTTTAAGTAATTTTTCTTTCCGCATTTCACTGAGGGAATACACAGTAACAGAACCAGTTACTTCATGATCTCTGATTCACACATATGCTTCCAAATCAGATCTAGTGATTCTCAAACAGTGACACTTTTCTATGTGCCTTTCTTAGAAAGACCCTAATTCTACCCTTGAAATGTTCTTCACTTCTCACATCCCCTGTTAGCAAAAAATTCATAACTGGAAAAAATACATTGATTCCTAGCATGCCAAGAACTAGTTATTTCTCTTTCTGCCTTTTGCACTAGGTTTTCAATTTTGACATTTTCATACACTAAGCTGATATTTCTCCACACCTGGGTCATTTAATTAACCCTTTCAAGGTGACTTTTAAATTCCTTCTCTTACTCCTCTTTCCACCTGGTCCTAAAACCTCAGGCAAGTTCCTTTTACCTATGAAGCAGATATTAGCAATTCTTCTTTTCCATTTTTTGCTGGCATACTCAAGCTGAACATCCTCTGTCATAAAATTTAAAGCATTATTCATTGTTTTAAGCCCGTTAGAAAACAAAGTTTTACTCATAAAAGCTAATGCAGAATTATTTTTTATTTTCATATAAAATGTGCTATTATTTTTTACTCTGTATTACTCCATATCCAAAATTATTACTCTATATCCAAAGCATACTTTTCCCATGTGTTTATAATTGTTGCTTTGTTGTTGTTGTTGTTGCTGCTGCTGCTGCTGTTATTGATGAAACATTTTGTTCTAGGTGATCTTCTACACAAATTTCTGTTCTGAAATTTGAAAACTCGTAGCAGATAGCTAATCTCAATCTTTGCTTACTACTTATATTTATAATCTTATAACTATTTGTATTTTGTTTTCTTTCTTCATTTTTACTCTTAATTTCCATATCTCACACTCTCCACTCATTTAAATATTTTAACTTTTATTCAAGTTTCTTCTCTTATTCAAAGTTTTTTCTTACATCCAACATCTAATATAAATGTTCACTGTGTTAGAAAAAAGTTCTGATTCCATTCATTTTCAACTTCCTTATGCACAATATGAAAGTGATAAAAAAATGTATAGTTTTTCTCAGAGGTATTAAAAGTGTCAAATGAACTAATGTATTTAATTTTTTTTTTCTGCACAGTGCTTTGCAATAATAACTATTATTATGTAGCCATTTTAAAGGGGTCCCAAACTGACAGTAAAACCCTTTTTGCAGAAAGATATACTGTATAATAGATTGGAAGAGTTAATATTATTAAAATGTCCATACTCCCTCAAACCATCTCTAGATTCAATGGACTCCCTATCAAAATTACAAAGCCAATTTTCACAGAAATAAAACACAATCCCACATTTGTATGGACTGCAGAAGACTTCAAATAGCCAATGCATACTTGAGGAATATCAAGCTTGAGTTATCACTCTCCCTGAATTCAAACTATCTGACAAAGTTATAATAATCAAAGCAGGACGGCATTGGCATAAAAACAGACACATAGATCAGTGGAACAGAATTAAAAGTGCTGAAACAAACTCATGCATATATGTTCAACCAATGTTTTACAAAGGAGCCAAGAATAATCTTTTTGATAAATGGTGCTGGGAAAATCAGATGGTCACATGAAAAAGGGTGAAAATGAACCCCTGTCTTACACCACTTACAAAATTAACTCCAAGTGGATTAGGGATTTATTTATATGTAAGATGTTAAATCATAAAGCTCTTAGAAGTAAAACTAGTTGACATTTGTCTTAGCAATAATTTTTTGGATATGACAGCAAAAGCATAAGCAACAAAAGTGAAAATTAGTAATTGGCACTACATCAAACTAAAAAGTTTTTGCACAGCATAAGAAATAACAAATGGAATGAAAAGGAAATCTATGGAATGAGAGAAATTATTTGCAAACCATACAAGGGGGGACCCCAAAAATACCAGAGTTATTTTCTGGAGGGTAGGCCCCTTGTAGTAGAAGCTTTCCCCACTAGGTGGATGTTCTAGGAACCCATCTGTATCAGTGTACCAGCTGTACCAGTTGGCATTGTCATGAGAGGCTGTGTTCAGCTTCAGTGATTTTTTTTGAAGACTCTTTCAAAATGTCTGCCCATTTCATGATGGGTGATTTAAGAGCACACCTACCCACAATGTACTGAGTGTTCAGCAGTTTTTGACCAAAAATGGCATGACTCCCATACCCCACCCTCCCTATTCACCTGATCTCATCCTGAGTGACTTTTTTTGTTTCCTCAGATGAAAAAAAACCCTCAAAAGGAAACGTTTTATGATGTGGAAGAGGTAAAACAAAAAACAGCAGAAGCACTAAAAGGCATCAAAATCAAGGAGTTCAAACTGTTTTGAGCAGTGGAAAAAACATCTTGACTGGTGTATTACATCAAATGGAGAGTACTTTGAATGCAACTGAAGTTTAAACATGTAAGAATAAACACAATTTTTTATAAATAAATTCTGTTTTGGTGGGATCCCCCTTGTATACCTGATGAGGGGATAATACCCAAAATATATAAGGAATTCATACAACTCAATAGAGAAAATTAATTAGGTAATCCAATTTTAAAATGGACAAATGACCTGAATAGACATTTTCCAAAGAAGATACATAAATAGCCAACAAGTATATGAAAAGGTGACAATGCAATTAATTATTAAGAAAATGAAAATCAAAACCATGATGAGATGTATCTGTTAGGATGACTATTATCAAAAAGACAAGAGATAACAAACCTAGTGTCTAGTGCCATACCATCCTAAACATGCCCAATCTTGTCTGATTACAAATGTTGGTAAAAATGTAGAGTAAAGGGAAATTTTTCTCTTTGTTTCTGTTGGTAAATATGTAAATTGATATAGCCATTATGGAAAAGAGTATCAAGCAATCCCATTTCTGTGTATTTATTCAAAAGAAATCAAATCACTACCTCATGAGAGATATATGCAACCCATGTTCATTGTATCATTATTCACAATAATCAAGATGTAGAAACAACTTCTGTCCATTGACACATAAATGGATAAAGAAAATGTGATATATATGCACAATGAAATATCCATCCATAAGAAAAAAAATCCTACTATTTGTGTCATTAATGAACCTTGAAGGCAATGTGTCAGACAAAAAAGGGTAAACACTATATGACCTCACATATATGTGGAATCTAAAACGCCAAATTCAAAAACACTGAAATTAGATCAGATATTTCCAGAGGCTAGGGGGTAGAGGAAAAGACATGTTGGTGAAAGGATACATATTTCCAGTTATAAAATAAGTAAGTTCTGGAGATCTAATACAGAGCATGGTGACTATTGTTAACAATATTTAATTGTATACTTAAGAATTGCTAAGAGAATAGACCTTAAATTTTCTCATCATAACAGCAACAAAAAATGGCAGTTATATGAGGTAAAGGATGTTAACTGACCTGATTGCAGAAATATACCTGTATCAAATCATCACATTGTATACCGGGAACTTAAACAATGTTATATGTCAATTATATCATGACAAAGCTGGATAAAAAACCTTTTGCAATACCTTCAATAATAGGAAATTAGCTCTTGGGGGATGGAGTCAACGGTTTTAGGAATTTTTTTATTTCTAACATTTAGTACACTGTTCATCACAATTTGGATGCTAATTTATTGATTAGTTAATAAATATGTGCTAAGTATTTTATTCAGTTGTAAAAACTATAACATAGCAGAAATGTCAAATATTTATCAAGTTTATGGTGGATTTGCAGCTCACTTTTTTTTCCTTTTTCTTATTGTTGTGCAATTACAGTTGTGCGCATTTCCTCTCCCATTACTGTCCCTTGCCTTACCCACCCCCACCTCCCACATCGAATCCTCCCCCACCCCATTGTCTTTGTCCATGAGTCATTTATGCGTGTTCCTTGATGACTCTTCCCCTTCTTCGCTCCTTTATCCCCCTCCACCATCCTCTCTGGTTACTGTCAGCTCACTGTTTACTTTTAACAATAATGCAAATCTCTTCTCATGCAAGGGGGAAAGAACCAATACTGTCTATACTAATAGTATTACACAAAAGACCTAATTCAATTTTATATTTTTGGAACCAGAGATGTCTCTATAAAAAAGAGGAAAGTTTGTTTTTATTCACTGAGTCTTTCCTATATTAATCATTCTCAGGCAAAACAAGGTGCTACATGAAACTACTATATATCTATGTGGAGCAGACACTGTATTCCAGGAGCCTTAAGATATTTAAAAATCAACAGTCAAGCGAAGAAACATCCTGGGTAATTTGTTGACTTTTTAAGATCTCATCGACATTTTGGATCTGTACAAAGCTTTAATTCAGCTTGCCTCCAACCCCTCACATGTAAACTCTGTTGTTTGTCTAACTCCAGGTCCTATTTGAATCTATCTACATCTGTTCCACCCTCATTAATAATATTACATGTTCGAATTGTTTTTAAGAGTGTGATGTTTTTGGTCTGATCTCTTAATATGTATCAGCAACTCGCATTAATTGATAGAGGCACAAATTTTCCACTTGACTAGACCATGTCAGGAGCAAAACCCATCCTTCAATTCTTCTTTACAGCGCTTCATCTGAGAATCTAGTTTTGAGTTAGAGGCCTCACTTCTATGCCTCTAAAATTATATTCTCTTATTTTAATTTCTTATTTAATTGGATGTCTCCTGCATATACTATAATCATCATGTAGAGAGTAAGTATATATGTTTTAATCATTATAATATCCTCACTGCCTAGCTCAGTAAAATTTGTTGAATGAATAAGTGAACCAAATGGTTGACTATTTTATAGTTATATTTATGATTATTTTTTGCATGAAGTTTACTTACTGTAAGCTAAACACTGTTTTTTTTTACTCCACAGTAGATAATAAAAATAGTAAAGAAGGGCAAGCTATATTTCTATGGACTAATTTTATAAGAAATTCATATGAAAACTTTTCATTGCTAGAGGTGAACTCACTCCTTATTCTACACAGCACACCAACAGAGCTGAGCTCCTAGGAGGCCAGCAAGTCCTGTCTGAGATACAGAAAACCAATTCCATGTTACTGTTCCCTTCAATCAGGATGAGCAGCTTAGAGAACTCTCTTCCCGAAGTTATAAACAGATGAGAGCAGCCGCAATGGTGTATGAGATGACAAGCAAGCTACATAGGATATCAGGACTACTTATATACAATTCAAACTTAATTACATACAAGGTTTGTCCAGATGTATCTGGATAGACATGTAATATGAAAAATAGAGAAATTTCCTGAAGAAGATACAAGATAAAAGAACATTGTATGTAAGACAATGATGCCTCAGTCCCCTTCAAAGTAGGCACCTTGAGACCTGACACAGTTCTCCCAGTCAGCTGCTCCCTAGTATTTTCCTGAATCTCATCAACAATCTGAATTCTCTTCCCTTTCAAAGGTGATTTTAGTTTTGGGAAAATCCAGAAGTGGCAGGGCACCACATCTGGCCTATAGATGAGCGGAGTAACCTTGGTGATTTGACGTTTTGCCAAAACCTTCTGCATGAGATGTGATGCATGAACAGGCACATTGTCATGATGGAGCTGCCAATCACCAGTTGCCCATACTTTGACCTTCTGAATCATACAAATAAGTTTCCACAGGTGAATGCTCAACCTTAATGCAAAATGTGATACAGATTCATTGGTCTACTGGCTCAGTCATTTTGAACATAATGGCCACACAGTACACATGCTCACTTAACAGTGTCTACCACCCCCACTGACTAGTACAGTGAAGTCATCATTATTCATCCATATGCATTTCAGTGCACTCTCCTTGGCTGCCAGGTTACATTGATGTCACACAAACTGTTCTCATTATATTAACAATGGCTGGACTTTTTCCAGACAGACCTCAGGCATCAGGGTCTACATATATTTGTTTGTTCTAGAAAAACAGATTACTATGAAGTTGTGGCCAAAATAACGATTGCCCTTGATGATAAATCTCAAATAGAAATTGTGACTTTTGAGCAACCAAACAGGAAGTAGATATATGGAAATTGCATGCTGCTAGTGACCAACGAAACAGCAACTCCCTTGTGCTGTTATGCAAAAGCACGTAAAATACCAGAATAGTTGTTCCTATGTGTCAGTTCAGGAAGAGTTTTCCTAGTTGTCAATAATTCTTTTTTTCCCCTTTATATAAAATAGAAAACTTCTTGGATTGTCTAAAAGTGTCTTAAATGAAACAGTTTAAGGCCTGCTTTAATCAACATTTAAAATGAAATTGACAAGACATGCTGTACCATTGAGATACAAAGAAGCATCTATAATCTGGACATACTTGTAAATGGTTTTACTCTCATGACAGTGGTTTTCAAAACAAACAGAAACAAATAATATTTTTCCTGATTGTAATTCTAGAGACTACTGAATCTCAGGATCTGACAGAATATAGATGACACTCAAATTGGAATAATGTGAGGAAGTTTTGTTCATGAAGAGACAAATGTGGGCAATATGTAAAAATACTATAAGGGGTAGAGTTAAAGTCAGGGCCTATCTAGCTTTTTCCACAACCAACACCCAAAAGATAACAGGAGAGAGAGAGAAAGAAGGGAAAGTTCCACGGGAGTCTCCTTTGGATATTCAAGTCCTCTTGAGGACACAGCCAGGACAAGGCAACATCATAGGAAGGGAACCAAGGAATAAATACCTCAACCATAGCCTCCTCCTTCTCTCGCATATTTTCCTGAGGGAATCACTTACCTTACCCAAATGGTCAAGAGCCTCACTGAGATAAAGCTTAGAGTAGAAATCATGGGTCCACCTCCCACAGCAGAGTGGAAAATGGTAGAGAATGGATGTGGTGGGACAGATGTCTGGTGTACCTGACATTTTTATTTTAGAGGTAAGAACACAGGACTCCAGAGAGGTTAACAAGCCTACTTAGTAGAGAAATACCCTGGAACCTTAATATAATAATTCCACACAATTATTCTGTCTTCCATTATATGCTTACTATTGATCTACACTTAAAAATCTACTGGGCTTTAAATTTTTATGTTCATCTAATGTTATTTATTTATTATTATATAAAACTGTGCTCACTACCTACTATTGAGGATTTAAAAAATTCTTTTAAGCAATTCTGTTGTCTAGACACAACAGAAAATATTTTTATGTTGACGAGAAATTTATACATATGTATGCAACCAATTATTTTGACCAATCTAAAACTCCCATCTTATTTTTTCCAGTGAATTCTGCATGTGGCAGAAATATTATCATCACAATTTTATGGATGGGAATGTCTAAGTAACTGGGCTTATTCACAGATACAAACTTAATTAAAGGCTCAAAGGCATTACAAATTCACATGAAAGGAGTCCCTGTTATTCCCTTTGTCTTCTTTATGATCCACAGTTTATGTTTTTAATTAAAAAAAAAAGATAGCAGCCATGTTATATGTCTCACATTAAAGAAAGTAAAAGCTATTGACAATGTTTGTATGTCTTCTTACAAGTTCTAGGGAATGGGATTTAGAGCTACCTGACCCTAGCTACATTCCTATAAGTAGTGTATCATTTATTCTAGTAAGTTAGTAAGTAAAAGTATTTCCAAAGTTCCTTCTTCAGAAATAAATTACTGTCAATCTGAGACCTCTTGCAAATTAATATTACATGTAGCTCATAGATAAAGTAAAAAAAAACATTCTTTTCTGAATACTGTATGGTTTGTATTTAAATTATTAATGTATATCTGCTAATCAAATCTTCCTATGTGATACATAATTCATTATTTTAGACCCTAGTGGTTTCATTCAATATCTAACTCATGAAGCTTTATCTCATATTTATATCTTTATCTCCAGATTATATATGAACCTACCAACCAGCTGTGTTCTTTAATTATCCACTGGACTTTTCAAAGCCAGTTTGTCCATGAGTCTATTTCTCTATTTGTTTAGCTTGCCCAGTGCAAGCACTGTTTAAACAGTTGGATAAATCTGAAATTTGAGTGTCATTCTTAACATTTAAATCTTCACTGCCTTCCATATTTGAATCCTGTCGATTCAACCTCCTTGCTTTTCTGTTTTCCTTCATCCCATCTTCACTGACTTAGCAGACCTTCATTGTTTCTCAACTGAATCATTGCAATAGTCTCCTGATTATGATCTCAGCCAACGTGGGCCTTATCAATCTGTTGTTCACATTTGGGCCTGAATGCTAGTGCTTAATTGCCATCTTAATCATGATGGTTTCCCATTTCTAATCCTTCTACTTAGGCCAACCATGGCCTTATCTCTTTCGGTTTTTCTTCTACTGGTGACTATAGGGTGAGTTTTATAAAAAGAGTGCTTTTCTCTGAATATGTTATAAACATTACCTTTCTCCCTGAAATACCTTCCTCCTTTTTGTACATATGGCAATCCCTTCCACGTTCATTCTAGTCCTCTCCTCTTCCAGAGAGCCTTCTGTATCTGCTCAGGCCATCCATTGTTCCTTCCATGTGATTCCACAGTACTTGGAGGACAGTTCCACGTGGTAACAAGTAATAACTCAGCTCTGGTCCACCTGTCAATATCACTCACTACAAGGCAAGCTCCAGAGGACAGGGGCTTATCTGCTTTCTTGGGGACCCCAGCTCCTAATTTAGTAACTGGAACATATCTACATATCTGCCGATCAAGAAACGCAGTTTCATTAGAGGCTTTTTGTGTTGTTATTTTTTAAATTTCCTCCAGGGGAAGCATTTTGTCAAGTTGATAAAAAAGAGAGCTAGTTAGAATTTTCTTGTAAATAAATATGCAGAAATATATAATTATTAAAAATGCTGGCCTGGACTTCGGTCAAGATGGAGGCATAGGTAGACATGCCTCACCTCCTCATACAACCACAAAAAGAATTATAGCTAAATCTCAAAACAAATAACACCCAGAACTGTCCGAACATCGGAATGTATGAAAGTCCAACAACCAAGGATTTAAAGAAGCCAAAATCATCCAGATGGGTAGGAGGGGCAGAGACATGGAGACAGGGCAGAGAGGTGAGGAGATGCTGTGTGATGTGGAGAGTCAGCAGCCTCTGCGGAACAGCTGCAGGTGGTCCCATATTCATGAGGGGTAGATAAAAATTGGGAGGGATACCTTGGGAGCAAGTGATCCCAGCCCCAGGTGAGACTGCACAGCTCAGGATTCCAGCACCAGGACAATAAATCTCCATAACTTCTGGCTGTAAAAAACCAATGGGGTTTGGGTGGCAGGATTTTCAGAAAACTTCACTTAAAGGGCCCACATCATCTTAGAGTGTATGCAAATCCACCCACTCTGGAATTCAACACCACGGCAACTGCTGGAAGGGCACTGATCACATACAGGGAGTGGGTAAAGTAAGGGCAAAAGACAGGCAAAACTCCAGAAGCTGAGCAGTGGCACAGTCCCCTCTTTGAGCTCTCCCCCCACATGGAGCCACAAAGTATTGAAGCAGGTTGCCATACCCTGGCTATTACAGAAGGCTCTGGCCCACACAATTTACAGGTGTCTTTTACAGGAAGTCAAAGCAGCTCTACCTAATACACAGAAACAAACACAGGGAGGCTGCCAAATTAAGGAGACAAAGAAATATGGCTGACATGAAAGAACAGAAAAAAACCCTAGGAAAAGAACTAAATGAAATGGAGAGAGCTGAACTATCAGATACAGAGTTCAAAACACTGGTAACAGGATGCTTGAAGAATTCATTGAGTACAGCAAAATATAATGGAAAAATAAAAGGTTCCACTAGTGAAATAAAGAAAAATCTACAGGGAACCAATAGTGAAAGAAAAGAAGCCAGGATTCAAATCAATGACTTGGAACATAGGGAAGAAATAAACATTCAACCAGAACAGAAAGAAGAAAAAAGAATTCAAAAAAATGAGTATAGTATAAGGCTAGGGGATATTTTGAAATGTGCCAACATGTGAATCATAGGGATGCCAGAAGAAGAAGAGGAAGAGCAAGAAAGTGAAAACTTACTTGAAAAAATAATGAAAGAAAACTTCCCTAATTTGGTGAAGGAAATAGAGATACAAGTAAGAGATACTCAGGAAGCACAGAGAGTCCCAAACAAGTTGGACCCAAAGAGGACCACACCAAGACACATCATAATTAAAATTCCAAAAGAAAGATAAAGAGAGACTCTTAAAAGCAGCAAGAGAAAAGCAGAGAGTTACCTACAAAGGAGTTCACATAAGATTGTCAGCTGATTTCTCAAAAGCAACTTTGCAGGCTAGAAGGGATGCGCAAGAAGTATACAAAGTGATGAAAAGCAAGGACCTACAACCTAGATTACTCTATCCAGCAAAGCTATCATTTAGAATGGAAGGGTAGATAAAGTGTTTCCCAGATGAGGTAAAGCTAAAGGCGTTCATCATCACCAAGCCATAATTACATGAGATGTTAAAGGGACTTATTTAAGAAAAAGTAGATCAAAACCATGAACATTAAAAGGAAGCAAATTCGCAACTATCAAGAATTGAATCTAAAAATTAAAATTAAAAAAAAAAACTAAGCAAACAACAAAAACAGGAACAAGATCAGTATGGAGATAACATGGAGGGTTATCAGCTCGGGGACGGACAGGGGACAATAAGGTAAAAGATGCAGGGAATAACAAGCATAATCGGTAAGTACAAAAGAGACAGGGGGATGTTAAGAATTGTATAGGAAATGGAGAAGCTAAAGAACTTACACACACAACCCATGAACATGAACTAAGAGGGGGATTGCTAGAGAGAAGGGGGAAGCAGGAACAGAGGGGCAAAGGGGGAAAATTGGGACAACTGTAATAACATAATCAATAAAATATACTTAAAAAATACTGGCCTGGAATAACAAAAGCCAAGCATGTGTAGCCTAGTTAGGTTAATGGAATTTTATTAGATTAAAGAGAAATCTGAGTGCCTGCCACAAATGGTATTCGGGCTGGAGGGAGGAAACTGTCAAGGGTGACAGAGCAAGCTCAGGGTCCAACCGAACCCCTCCCTTGTGTTGCCAGTAAAGCAGATCAAAACCTCATCTGAACTGGATGGAAAGTAGGAAATAGTGAAATAAAATGAAGAAAGTGTGTGGGGGGCGTTGTACCACGTCTGCAGAAATTTGCACTGTCAACACTAGAATTCATTATGATATAAGAATTGTTCTAACATATGAGTTAGTGTGAATTTAAGGTTAGTCAATGCCATCTCAATGTATCTGTCAAGTAAAATAGTTGTATCCAATACCATGCAATATGTTATCTTGAATGTTTTACTTATTCTATTTCTATAATTTTCCTAAACTGTACTAGTTGACACATAACAAGTAATACCCAATACTACTTCTATTAAGAAGAAGGTTTATGTCAAAATTTCATTATTATTTTAAAATCTCATTGTAAAAGTTTCTGCCATTAATGAGTCATAAGTTTGAATCAGGTTTGTTCTGAGTCAATTTCTACTACAATTTTAGGTAATAGAGTCTCTCCCCACCTACATAGCATATAATGAATTCTGGTATCCAGACACAAATAAACCCACTTCAGCTTACCTACTTTCTTTAGATGTTAAATTGACAATGAATCATTACAGACCTTGTCTTAATTCAAGTCTTTAAAAGTTGCTGGAAATTATCTGGAAAAAACCAAAAGATGAGCTTGAATATGAAATTCACTAACTCATCCTATTCACTCTTAATTTTAAGCATGGTAACTAATATTTAAATCATTCCCAACAGGTGAGAAAATTTTCACTGAGTTTAAGTATATCCAGGAAGAGTTAAATATCTTCTTTAAGTAAATTATTCCCACAGCAACTTTATATTAAACCAACAGCCAATTTATCTTCATCCTAAATTCACTGTACCCCTTATTAGTTCTATGCCCTTGGTAATGAAGTACAAGCCTGTCACCTTTTCATTAAATCTGAAAAATTTTGGTTATGTCACTCTTTGGGCTTTTCCCCCCCAAACTGAAACCATTATTGATTTCCTGTGAGATTGTGACCTCTCCCCTACTGAGTAATTTCTGTGTTCATCTTTTCCCCTTTCTATTTTAACTGTTAGACTCCTGAACTGTACAGACATGCACAGGATCTAATAATTGTGATTATAATGGGAAAAGTCCTTTGTTCTCTATTCAAAGTAGCATGTAGTTCCTTTTTTATTGCCAATGTTATATACTTAAAATAAAATATGCCAATGTATTATAAAATCATTTTTTTCAGAACTTCCTTCATCCACCGACAAAAAAATCCTTACTAGAATCTGACATTGACAGTTTCCAGGTATTCTTTAAGCCTACATCAATGGGGAAAAAATCCCTCACTATCCCTATTTTCTGCCTTTTGGGACATTAGGAATAATGGGGACTCCATGGCAGGATAATTGTAAGAATTTAAAATACTATAAGGCAAACCTCTGTAACAACAGAAGCACTGACAAATTATTTTACTTAAACTCTTTGAGTTTTATTTTGAATGTTTGTACAATATATTCGAGTAATTCCTTAAACAATAGGAAAAAAAATCTGTCTGAACAAGTTACTTTAGCACTGAAGAGGCAAAAAAAAAAATCTTTGAATAAATTTATTCCCAGAAACTTATTGACTAAAAGTGTAACAATGAGAATGAAAAAAGAAACAAAAAGACAAAGTGAGTATGCACATTAATTTCACAATGTGTTTATTTGCATATACAAATAATTGTGAAAAAAAGAACATACCTTAGGAAAAAATTAGTTAAGGTAATGTTAGAGCTGTACATTTGCAATTTTTATTTAGAGTTTGGGGGTAATTACATACCATGCCTGCGTTTCTGGATAAAATAAACTACAGGCAAGTAATATTTAGGTCAATTTAATTTGTTCATTGGAGGCAAAAAGAAAGGAAGGAAGGAAGGAAGGAAGGAAGGAAGGAAGGAAGGAAGGAAGGAAGGAAGGAAGGAAGGAAGGAAGGAAGGAAGGAAGGAGGGAGGGAAGGAAGGAAAGAAGAAAGAAAAAAGAAACTGTATAAATTTTGTGAAAGAGGGAAAAAGTGCCCACTGATCTAGAGAACAGAAAAGTTTTAACAAGGCTCATTGTTCACATTCTAGTTAATTTATTTAGTTAAGCATCCTTTTGTAGAAGCCATGGGTCAACAAATTAAGTCACACTTAAAGAACTAGTCCATCCCTCTCTAGTCTAGTCTGGCATTTTCTTCTAATGCCATATATCGCTGCTTTTCAACAATTTGAGGTTTAAAATGCTGGAAGAAAGGGCCTTTATGTTTTTCTGTATGAAGTCATTCTCTTCAAATACACTCCATGTTAGTTAAGGTAGAAGGCTCTTTTATGATTTCAACATATCACTTTATTTAGCATAATACTGTACATATAATAATTATCATGGCTAATATTCGTAATAATACTATGTTCATATAGCACTTTACATTTTGCAATTAGTAAACCCAAATGATCATAAGTTAATGATGAATGAGAGTTTAGCATGCATTTTTAATATTCCATTGAATACAATACCCTCTAATATAAAAGACATTTTTCTTCTATAACTTCCATCTGAGTACTCTTGTACTGTTAAGTGAGGAAAAAGTTCTCCAAATCCAATTATTGTACATTGTAGGTTTTTTTTCTTTCTTTCCTCCTCCTTATCCTCCCCCTTCTCCATCTGTAGTCTTAAAATTATCTTGTTTCTTTTTTTTGGGGGGGGGGGGGGTTTTCTCTTTAGAAAAAGTTAGTTATCACCACATAGCAGTGATACACTTTCAGAGGACAGCTATAAGAGTGACCTGTCTAAAATTTTTATGTTGTGGAAGTCCTAGGTATGAGAATACTGTAAAAAAGGTGAGACAAATCTCTATTTTAAAGTGTGCTGCAAAGTACTGCCTTGTCCAGGTGTGGAGTCTTTAGTGCCTTCCCAATGTTCAGTCTTCTTTCTAGCACCACCGATTGTAATTACATATATTTCATATGGGAAAAGTTAACTAGCAGGTTGTGATGCTAACTTTTGTGATAAATTTTAAACTTGATTAATTTTAATTTTTCTTTCTTTCTTTCTTTCTTTATTTTTAAATACATTTGTCTCTGCCTCCCCCCCACCACTTTCCCTTGCCCCCTCCCTCCTTCCCTCCCTCAGCTCTTCCCCTTTGGTTTTGTCCATGAGTCCTTGCTATATGTTCCTTGACTTTCCCCTTCCCTTCCCTTTCCCTGCCCCCCCCCTTCTCTCTTGTCTCTGTTGATTTCTTTTCCTTTCAGTGTTGCTGGTCATATTTTCCTTGCATCTCTGTATTTTTGGTTAGGTTCCGCTTATAGGTGAGATCATATGGTATTTGGCTTTCGCCCCTTGGCTTATTCCGCTTAGCATAATGCTCTCCAGTTCCAAGATAAAAGTATCTTGTTTCTTACCTGTTAAATTTCATACCAGACTGATTACTGCTAAACTTAAAATATATCACTATCAACATCGGTGTCTTACTTACTGTATTCCTATGCCTCTATTTTTAAAAATATCAAATATTGATAGTAAATTTTTTTATTTTTTACTTCAAAATATACCTTAACACTAATGTAAGATATTTTTGTGTGGTAATTATACAGACTAATAATTCTCACTAATTATATTTCTTCCTTAAAATCTAGTCATGATATTGGATTTCCTTTTATTTATCTTATGTTATCTATTTCTTTTAACTATTTGAGTGCTATAATAAGTTTAGTATAGTTTTTAGTCACACCAAATAGCATCCAATTTGTCAACATTCATCTTTCCCTGTTCTGGAGATTACAAAGTTATATTTCTTAAATTTTTTCAAGCCTATAAAAAAATTTTAGTATTTTGCATGTATTTAAGGAATTCTCTGATATTACTCATTTCCAAATACTCTTTTTATTTGATTTGTTTATACAAATCCTTGAGATACATTTACCATATTTTTCCATGTATAATGCACATTTTTTGCCCAAATTTTTGAGGGGAAAAACAAGGATGTGCATTATACATGGGCAGTACCTGAAATATCTTGTATATGTTCTTGTGTTTTCTAATTATTTGTTACATGAAATTTCTTGTAGCATAATATATTAAAAATAAATGCTAAAATTCCTTTATAATACAAAAAACAAATATCTAAATATAAATAAATAAATAATTGGATTTAAAAATTAAAACGAAAGGTTTTTTTCCTGAAAATCTGGACCAAAAAGCATGGGTGTGCATTATACATGGGACCACAGTATACATGGCAAAAATATGGTAATCTCAATTTTCACTCGCCAAGATATGCTGCTCTTCCAGCTCCATCCAAATTTTCTATGAAACCTATATTTATTCCAATAATTACAAATAATCTCTGAATATATGTATCTCAGTAATGTTTACTGATTTTTGCTGTTCTTTGACCTCTCTAAGGGCTGTTCTTAGTTTTCTATGATTCTAGTGCAGTTCCCACCTTCCAACAATTATAAAATATTCTCCCTGTATCTGTCTGATGCCCCAATCCCAACTTATTCTCTAAGATACTACCAAAGTTATTGTTCTAAAATACCATCCTGACTTACCATTTAGACTTACTTGATTATAACTTTTCAATGACACTTCTCTGATAACAGAATAAAAAAAATTCCTTAGCAGGAAATATAAACCACTGACACACATATTCTCTTCCATCATGACAGTTCACCATACTTCCTATTCTGCACATAAGAGTATTTCAACAGACAAAATGAAATGCATTTTAACAGAAATGGCCCAAGATGGCTATTTTGTCTATATTTAACCAGTTTGAAAGCAACTTGCAGCAATTTAAATAGCATACCCGTTTTCCTGAACCTAGATTACAGCAGATTCTGTGAAAGTCCTTCAAAAACAAGGCATACCACTATGCTTTGGACCGTATTCTTGGCCACAGAGACATGTGGATATGTAAGAAAGGATATTCAATTTTCCCTGGTTGATTTATGCTTTCTGCTTTTACCCTTATGAATAGGAGATGCAAAGGCATCTGTCCATTCACTATTAGTGAAGATCATCTGTTGCTAATAGCAGTCAGTTTAGCTTTGTGTGTTTTCTTGTCCTTTGCATACAAAATTATATTTCAGAGGACACAATTAATAAAATAAAGCCCACATTAAATATATGTTTCGAGTTGAATATGCTAATCTCTCACCTCTAGAGATGTAAGATATTTTTATTCAGAATTCAGACACTACTATTATTTATATTAATAACACAACTTTTCTAATAGGTTAACAAAAATTCTTGAACTACAGCTGCAAAATTCTATAATAGTCTTTTGAGAGGACACCGTCATTATCAATTTCTCTCTTCTTTCATTTACTATCATATTTTCTTTCTTTCATTCATTTGGTTCCTTCCTATCTTTTCTTTTGATTTTTGAAATATACTCAAGAAGCAGATGAGCCAAATGAAAGTGCAGTTTAAATTATTAGAAACAGTATATCCAGAGAGGAAATCTTTTTGGAATGGTTTTATGGTTCCATTTTAAGTATTTCTAAAAAGAGTTTGCCTATGTAAAATTAAACAATATCTATTTTCCAAGCTAAGTCTTTCTCATTAGTCTGATTTTGAACGTAGCCCATAGTTTATAAAGTCCTGGCAAAAAGACAATCTGCCCCAAAATATTGTGAAACAAAATACAACATTTTCCAAATCAGTAACAATAATAAAAACATAAATTATGGCCTTTTGAGCACTTATCTGTGCCAGGAACTTTTTGTTTTTGCTTTTAAGCTCTCAATGAGTTTTCCATAATTCACCTCATCTTACAGAAAGAGCCAGCCCTCAGAAAGTCATATGTATTTCAAGTCCCACAACTGGAAAATGGCAAAATTTAGTAACATGGGCTTCTTTATCCCTAAAGCCTGTGTCCCTTCCCACAGTATCCACATCTTCTACTTAGTGCATTCCCCTCGCACACCACATCAGGGGAAACCCTGTATACATGGCTGTGGCCTTTCACATTTACTGCAATGATCTAAACACCTTCTGTTGGGGTGTGAAAGCATGTCCTGCAAAATCATTGGCAAATTAGAGAAAGCAGCCACCAGCCTCCTCTCATTAGGTCCTATTTACAGGCTCTTTCATGGGTTGACTCAGCAGAGGATCCCAATTGGTGGCAATGTGAACAGAGCATGCCTCTAAATGAGGTAATGTATGTACAATTCCCAACACAGTACCAGGAGCAGGGTATACACTTTGTAAATACTGGTTTTTCTCCTCCTTTTGACCTTCCTTGCCCTGGCATATGCAAAAATGGGAAAGATGAAAACAATATAAACAGTTTTATATTCATCAGCTTTTCTACAATCTAACCACTACCACAGTTAAAGGCCAGAAGTTTAGAATCATTATCTACCCTGATAATTCACAAAGTTTGTTTTGCTTATAGTAATAAATCTTAGGATAGAAGGATCTATAGACTGATGATTCTTAGCTACTTTTAAAATTATAAGTAACACACATTAAAATGTTTTATGCCAAGAGCCTCAAAAGAATGCTGAAAATCTGAAAATCATGTTATGATTAGGTCAGCAAGGAAAGCAAAACAGCAAGAGTGAAGGTCCAAATATTGCTCAACTTCCCTTTATAGAGCAAGATGAAATAACAACCAGTATGTAACTTCAGGAATTTAGTTTTATATTTTTTTGAGTAATTATCAGAGATATGAGAAAGCAAAGTAAATTGAAATCACTCAGAAAGATTAAAATATATGGTTTGCATAATTTACGCTGACACAGGTTCTATAAATTTGTCAGTTAAACTACTTAAATGCTCTTCAATAATACATACTTTCATTTGTTTTAACTAGTCCTGCAGTCTTTTCTACACACTAGTACAAAAATTAAAGGTATACTGCTTGGCAAAATATTAAGGTAGTTGTTTAAAAAAAGGATTTATACCTATAAAAGTTTCATTTGCTGTCACAGAAATCTAGTCCTTCTATATAACTAAATCTAAGTTTATCAGTAAACTATGCTCCACTGCCTCCATACTTAACTTTCTTCTCTGGGTACCCATGCATACAAAAAATAGCAATAAGGCACTTCCCAGATATTTCAGAAGCATAGAATAATGTAAAATAACTGGTGCAGTGAAATGCTGTCAGTTTGTTTTAAAATATTTGCAAGAAAGGTTTTAAATAGATAAGCAGTTATTGAGGGGAAGAGGGGTGGGTGTAATTATAATCAGTCATAGGAAATACTCCAGTACTATTCTTCTCTTATGTATAAGGAATTCCAAGGAACTCCAGTAGAAGTTAAGATGACAAATGGTTTTGGCAGGACGTTGGCAGTTGTCAATAGAAAATATAGATCAGTGCATTTCATTCCTTAGGAAGTTTTCTAGAAACTGACTACAGAAAAATGAAATTCAGCCAGGGGCTAACTGACTATAGGCCTTATATTGCTAACACAATATTCAGTGACTATGAACAGATTTTAATTTCATATTCTAATTAAGACTGATAGAGAACAACTTCAAAAATGTTTTACAAGGATGGATCAAGTCTACCCAGTCAGCCTTCTAAAATTGACAGTAAATATATGCATAAACTTAGCCCTCCTACTTGCCTGCTTTCTTTTCTTTTTTCATCCCACACCCTACACTGTGTTGGCTGAATGGAATGATTGTGTTGGAAGAATGGAATTGCCTTCTGCCTTTTGTACATTTCATTGGCTGACTTCTGCATCAATGGAGTGAGAAGCCATCTTTTTGCCCATGTTTTTACGTGTGATTATGAATTTTAAAAAATTTAATGAAAATTTGCATGAAATCTGTCTTATAAAAACACCTCAATAGTAAAAACTCATCACTGGAAATATCTTTAGCTTTATTTAAGAAATTAGTTGCTAGATAAAGACAAGATTTGTATAAAAAATCAATATAGGTCACCAGTTATTTAAGTTATAATTTTTATATTTATTTTGTTTCAATTTGTAAGACCCTGTTTTTTTCCACTCGGGTAAATTTATTATTCACTTATCATATTATAAATTAGTATTATGTGTAGATATCCTGACAAAATATTATATTACCACATATCTAAATAACAAAATTAGTCCTTCTAAAACATGTGTTTGGAGTATTTTCATTTTTGCTTTTAAAGCCTACATGATATATATAGATATATATGGATATATATAGATATATAAATATAGATATACATGGCAGATATATATTGTATAAATTAGATATATAATTTATATATACTGTACTACAGATTATTGAAATAAAAGCAAGTTTTATATACATTACCAAAATCATACTTTTTATAAAATACATCATAAATATTCTTGCATATATATTTTACAATCATAACTTGTGAATGATTCTATAAATCTTAGAACAAGTAAAATATAAAAGATTTTACACTTTTTCTCTAATCTTTTTCTTCTTTTTTCTACAGTCATCTAACACATAACATATTTCTGTTTCTCAGACACATAGCATATATAGACAAGCATTTCCCAAAATGGAAAATAGATGCACAAGACAAAGTTTCCTTCAGGCATCATTTTGTGTGTCCACTGAAGTACCTTAAAAATGCTTAGCAGAGATTATATATTTAATAAATTTTAGAGCGTGTATGAAAAAATGAATAAAAGGAAAGTTGCTAAATGTGCTAGACAAATAAAAAGGGGAAAGTCATTTTTATACCATCCCCATTGTTAGAAATTTAAGTTCAAGTGTTTGGCTTTAAGATCGAGGATGATCATTTGCCTGAAAGAGCAAAACTAAAAAAAATCTTATTGGAAAGTTGGGATCAAATTAATAAAGTTAGTCATTGACTAATAAACTCAATTGCGCTGGATATTCAAGCCTCCATCAGCATCCTTCATGTAGAAATGAACAGATCTCTTATACAGAGTAAGAGAAAGAACTCCCTGAGAAATAAGCAATTTGGTATCACTCAATCATGCATACCTATCTTCCAAAATATTTACTAAGCCGTTGCAAAGTGCTAGCATTGTGCTGTACTATGGGATACACTCACAGACATGAAAGAAATGGGCCTTGCCCCTTCAGTTTAGAAGGTACAAGGATTGTGCCCATTATTTGAAAAAAGCAAATGAACAGCCCAGAAAACCAGAGAAGTTGGGATTTAATTTGTAAATTATGTTGATATGAATTCAAGGGAAAATGTTGATAACCTAATGACGTCAAATATCTAAATTTAACTTTTTTTTTAATTGATACAATTTGGTCAACATTTATTTCTCTTAGAATCCTAGTTGTTCTAGGAAATAATAATGCAATCTTGTTCAAAAGCAAGTAACTGCTTTATGAAGTCAATTTATTATTTTATATCTTAATCTGGATTAAGACCTTTAAAAATAGCTTTGTACTACTCAGGATAAAAAAAAATTAAGAAATTGTTGATGATCGCCCTGACTGGTGTGCCTGCCAACCAAAAGATCTCCGGTTTCGCTCCTGGTCAGGGCACATGCCTGGATTGGGGGCCAGGTCCCCAGTTGGGGGTGTGCAAGAGACAACCGATCAATGTAACTCTCATACATCAATGTTTCTCCCTCCCTTCCTTTCTCTCTGAAAATAAATAAATAAAATCTTTTTTAAAAATTGTTAATGAAAAGTTTGCATTATCTTAATGTTTATTTTCAAAATGCCACATTTGAACTTTTCTGCACATATTTGTATAATGATTTCCATTATACATTCTCCCAGACAAGTGAAGAAATCTTTGTACTAGAATTTCCCTTAGAAAAGATATCTCAGAAATACGGGGTTTTACTTGTGTTTATGGTTGTGATTTGTTCAACCAACTAAAAATAAAATTACCTCAAAACAACAAATTTAGCAAACCTTTAATGATCAGCATTATATATGAGGCACTTTTATCTGCATTAATTACTTTAACCCTCATAATAGCACACGATGCATCTAAAGGGGCAGCATTTTGCCCGAGTACATGCACGTGAAAATGGTAGAGCCAGATCCAAATAATGCTTGCCCTGTTGTCAGTCAGGGCTCTTTCAATGCACGATGGTGCTGACTCTATAACTCAGGTCAACTAATGATCGCTGGGATATACTACGAACTTCTCAACTCTAAAGCACAAAATGCTCACCTAAATTCAGTGTGCTCTGACTACTCCTCTAAGATCTTTGTCATACAGGCTTTTCTGAAAGTTTACCATTTGGGTCTTAATAGTTGAAGTTTTTTAATGCCTGGTTGAGTGAGGGATGTTGTATTTCTGGTATATTCTCTAAAGCAATAGTGCTAGGAATAATTTAGGCATGGAATTTATCATGCTGGACTTGTGTGCTATGTGGTACAATAAGGATCTGAACTAAAGTGAGGCAGTTTGAAAAACAGGAGATAATTTGACTGAAATGGCCAAGGAAAAGGAAAGAAGTAGTTTGAAATTTTAAGCTTTGTTGTCTCGGAGAATAATGATGAAGGATGGTGCTCGGTTGTTTCAATTAAATGCAAAAAAAAAATCCGCAGAGAAAATCATTTCAAATATATCATGGCTATAAACTCAGAATGTGTCTCAAGCTGTTTTTGATTCTAACAGAAAGGGAGAGTAATCTGGGGGAGGGGGGAATCAGACAGAAATATCTTGAATATGACGGTCTGTGCAAACAATTTACACTAAGGAAAAAGAGTTAGTTTGAGTGTGGCTACTTTTAACGTAATTTGTTTTTCCTCACCAATCCTAAATGTTTTATTACCTTAGTCATTCATCCTGCAAGAGAACATCTTTTCTTTGCTTCTCCTAGTACATGCCATCACTACTCAGCTGATGAATGCGTTGCCATTGGGATCAGCAACACAGGTCTTGTAACCTTGTTTCTGTTTTCTAAATGAGAATGGAGACACATGTGCTATATGTAGGTGGAAACATCTGGGCAGGAAATTAATTGCTTTCCTTTAGGGAGGGGTCATCGACCCATTTATTTCAATCTCCTGGGCACTGTGCACCAGAGCTTACTAATAATGAGTAATGATCTCTCATGGTTTTGGTACTTCATTTTAGAATTGGTTTAGCTTTTCTAGACCAAGAATGTCACTGTTTCCTAAATTGATTTGGTTTTGTTACCCAGGCCATAGTCTTTTGATTCTTAGAGATGTTACTTCAGGTGTGTGGCTAGGACCACAGACACCAATGAAAACCTCAAAGTTAAAGTTCAGGAGCTACTCACCTGAGCAAAGAAAAATGGGCAAGTTGCCTACGCCAGCTAAAGGAATCTGCTTTAGTTTTTCTACACTTGCTTTTCTACAAAATATACTTCACACCATACCCCCATCATGGTGAATATCTTCCTCCTGATATCTCTGATTCAGATATAGGGTATATCCCAACATTTTCCTCCTCTGACATTATTTTCAAAGTGAGCTAGATTGTTTTCTGTGGCTCCAATATCAGTGAATTGTCTGAGACAGGAAACTGGGTAGTTTCATTAACTTTCCCTCATTATGACACATGATGACAAAGAATCGCCCAGTCCTACCGATTTTCCCACCCCAATACGTCACAGTTCTGTCCTCTCTTCCACTTTCCCAGGATTGTCTTTCCTAAACAGAAATGCAATCACACAACCCCCCTTCTCTAAGCTCCTGCTCTGATGATAAACACAGTGCAGACTAAAATACAGCTCCCATGTTCTGGTCCCTCAACTCATGTCTCTTCTCTTCCCTTCTCATCTTGGTACCAGTAAGCACCTCCTTGGAAGCTCTCAGAGCACTCTCTAACTTCAAGACCTTGCACACGCCCATCCAGTCTGGCACATCTTCATTCATTTAAAAAGGTCTTCAGCTTTAATTAGCTTCCATTAGGCCTGACACACGGCTTGAGTGCTAGGAGGCAGGAATAAAAGGATCAACAGGTTCTATTCTCATTACTTTCCACTTTCTCGTCCTTCAGGCAGAGCTTAAAGGCCATTTCATTTCTCTGAGAAGCCTTCTGCCATCTGTGTCCCAGTATAAACCCTTGTCATATTCTCTTCATGCACAGCCCTCAGCATCTGCCATGGAATGGCCCTACTAACAAGTGATCTCCCCAACAGAAAGGGACTACCCACCTCAGCCCCTCAAAGCCTCCATGCTGGGGTCGCTCAGCACGTGTTGAACTGAATAGATTCTTTTCTCACCACAGAAGAAAATCGCTACACATGTTTAGTTACTTGTCTAAAAAAATATGTTCCTGCAGGATTTACTACCTCAAAAAATAATAGAAATTAAAACAGCTACTTGTCAATTTAAATAAATTAATATAATTGTGTACCTTGTATATTTAATCATAATTCATTTGCTTCAGAGTACATTTTAAGGACTTAAGGAACTGTATACAGTAACATGCAAGAGCAAAGGTTATTTCATGATTTATGTGCCATCAACATACCATAATTTAAAAAACCACTGAATATATCACTGACTTGTCAGGTGACCCCAGACAATGGACATCATATCACCCTAGAGCCAGGCAGCTAAAAACAGTAATTGAAATATATTTAGAGAAGTGTAATTATTCTTGGTTTATATTTTCATGCATTCAATTGTATAACACTGGAGACAGCATTAACTACATCGGACCGTAAGTAAATTCTATAGGTCGTTAAGTCTATTTTTAAAGATTTCTAAAAGCCTATTCTTAGAATTGTATGCAGTTCTCTTACATGTGCTTATGTCACCACTGATTTCCCCTCGAGCTCATCAAACCTATCAGTGTCATCAACACTGGAATTTTCAACATGTTTCTCTTTGCAGTGTTTCACTTGTATGTCCTCGGCTTTAGGTACAGATAATATTTTAATATGTGCAACATACTTCTCTATTCCTTGAAGAATATAAAATAAACTCATTTATTCTCCACCCTTATAGTGTATTGTTTTGTTTTGTTTTTTATTTTTACACAGGGAAGGGAGAAGGGAGGAGTTCTAATAAACTACAGAGTCTATCTAATTTCTGACCCTTTCTTTATTTCCATGAAGGAAAAAAAATTCAACGGGTGCAAATTTCTAAATTATACTCCATAAGTAAATACACATTTACTGGAGAAATGGTATACTTTATTTAATACTCTGTCAATTAATCCTTAAGATTAGTGATCACAAGAATAAATTTATATACACATAAGGCATTTTTATAGCCTTAGAAGTCTTGGATAAGCAGTTTGCAAGTACATTCTTAATGAATTGGAAACAAACAATTCTAACTCCTGCCAGTGTTGGACTTTCAGTTTAACTAAGGACTGTGGCTTCTTCTGGCCCATATTCCTGAAGGGGATAGGGCTGTTGATCTTAAAACTACAGGGAAAATTTCATGCACCAAATTAGAGGACCAATCCAAATACCTGAAGGTTTTAAGAAATAAAGTAAAAACATGAAAACACATTGATTATCTTTATATGAATATTCAATGTTATAGATTTTGTAGAATTATATAAAAATACGGAGAAACATTCAGAAACCTCATTCGTTTTTTTTACAGTTTCAGACTGCAAGTATTTTGAACTAAGCATATAAACCTCAAAGTGACCGAGCGAGGAAAAGAGAGTGCATGCATTTGTACAGGGATGACCTAGTTTCCAATACTAAATATTCCACTGTGCTCCAGGTTCTGTTACTAACAGCTTTAGAATTCTTTATGCCTTTAGGTGTTTCCTTAATACAGTCACTGAATATATGACTTCATACTGACCTTCTTATTTGGGAGAAAATGAAATAGAATATATTGTATTTGTCACTTCTGAAATGTTAAAACACTGAAATGTTAAAATGTTCTAGATCAAATTAGTTATCTCTTCTTTAACTATAAAACTATATAGAAAACTATAAAAATGAGTGAACCTTGAGGCACACAAATTATTTTTAAAGTGAGTTATATATTGTGTCCTTCTCTTAATATTTCATAAAATTTCAAAAGGTAACAATATATAATTTTATGAGTTTTATGAAGTGATGGATTATTATTCATTTAGCATTAAATATTGTGTTAAAATGTGACATCTTGTCAGAAGAGCAAAAAGAGCAGTACACCAAGTACAGATGAGAACATATGAAGTGAACTTTGAGAATATTTCCAACAAAAGTCACTTTGTAATCTTTGACCTACCATTATGATAGTTTCCAATGAAATTTTTTTTTTAAATCTACATTTTATCTTGGTTACGTCTCCAAACAACAAAAAGTAATTAAAAACAAGGACTTTTTTTAATAGTCCCCCTTTCTCCAACCTGGAGAATATAAGTGCAAGAAATCAATAACACATACATAAAAATTCCTGACTTATAAGTATTATGTTTTATTTCTTTTACTTCAAATTCATTTTTAGAAATTATATTACTTTGCTAGTAGACATTCTGTAAGTTCTTTTAAAAGTTAAAACAATTTTTAGTAAGTTCTTCTTATTTCCCATTCTATTGAATTCAAATATGTGTTTAAAACTCTAATTATCAAGCCAGTGGGATACCTAATACTGACATGCATTTGCAAATGAACAAAGCAGTTTATTTAGTTTCTTATATTAATAATCCCCTCATGACTTCTTCTTTGTAAATTGAGTAGTGAAATATTCCACATGTAAGTAGGACATCATTGATATGAGGGTCTGCTTATTCACCTTCCTGAAACACTTGGCATTATGGCAAAATATTATTATCAAAATCTATTGTATACTATGTATATTCAGAATACAAACTATCACCAGGTATAAATATACATTATGATAAATTATTAAATAGTGTTACTGTAGCATCTGGCTGATTCTGCAAAGGCTGATAAAATCAAATAATTAAAAACAAAGAAGTTTAACATTTCAAATAAATTATCTATGAACATCTAAAATGCCACACAAATATATGAAAATTTTCAAAACTGATGAGCATTCATTTTCACCAAAACAAAAAATCATTCAGAGCCAGCACATTGTTCCCAGCAAAATAGCACTTACAGATTCTATGTTATTCTTTCCACATTGCATTACCTACATATTTTGATAAAACAATAAATGTATCAATGATAAATGAACTCAAAAGATTTCAATGTGGTTCTTTCTGCAAACCATAATTTATGCAGAAGGCATTTTTTTTTCTAGTGAGTTCGAGGCCTCCTTCATTAACAAGCTATCTGATTTAAGGAAATTACTTTTTTCCTCTTCAGGCTTATTTAGCTTACTTATTAAATGGGGACCATAATGATCAGCTAATTTGCAAGGGTATTACCACCCAAGTGCTTTTGCGACCTAGATATGTACCCCACAAGAAATATATTGTAAGGACTACCATACAAAATATTGTACCAAACAATATTGACAATGATGTGTTTATGATACTTATTTAGATGTTTCCATATTAAAGGAACCCCTCCTCATCTTTTTTTTCCTGGAAAATATAAATTTCATGTAGTTTTTGGAAATTTCTTCCAAAATTGTTCCTACTTTTAGCTTGTTTTACTGTCTTTCTCCTTCTCCTGCCTTCCTGTACAACAACATTGTTTTAGCTTTAACAGATCCACTTGCTATGAACATTAGGTATGAACAAAGATTCTTAGAGAGATATAGACGGCTCACTAGAAAAAAAGAAAGGTGAGCTGACAAAGGGAGTGGTCTTTATTATTTCCATAAGAAAGTCTTATTTCCACTTCTAGTTGTGACAGAATTCCCATTATCCAGATAAAAATACTCCTTTGTTAAATCAGTGAGAACAATGTAGAAAACTATGTTGTAAAAGAAAAGCTATTTGGAATATAATTTCCTGAAACCCCTCAACATTTATTTCCTTGATTCTTCTCACAATATAAAAGATAACTGGGAATAAGGAAAAATCAAGATGGCAGAGGAGTGAATGGAAGTCACATTGACCTCCTTTCAGGAACAATCTGGAATTACAACTAAACTGTGGAGAAATCACCTGGAACAAACAACTGAACAATAGTGACAGTGGAGCCTTATAACCATGGTCAGACAAAAGAATCAGCTTTAGCACAACCTAACTGGTAAGGAGTGCTGTAGAGACTTGAGAAGGCTGGTGGGGCACCCACGGATGGCAAAGTCAGAGGATATTTAAACAGCCAGTTGGATCCCTCTGAGAAGAGTGTAGTCTAAACCATAAGCAGGGACCTCCAGCCTACAGCACCAGAGCCCAAAAAGTACACAGATAACAGCCAGCTGAGAAAAACGGCAGAGTTGCTCTCTGCCAGAGATGTGTGGGTGGAGATGCAAAGAGCCTTTTAAAGGGTCAACACATAAATTTTCATTTGCAGCCACTTACACTGATCTCCAGCAAAGGTGAGGGCAGAGTAGGCTAGAGATGCCTGAGGAGAGCCTGGGGAAGAAGGCTTTGGGGAGAGAACTGACGGAATAGTTGGTAGGATCCTGGTGCTGACTCCTCCCCCATACAGCAGCAGACATCTGGCTCAGGCAGCAGCATGAAAGGACCCAATAACCCTGCCCTCAGGAGGGACTCTGCCCCACCCTGTGGTGCTTACGCCTGACTGCTAAGTGCAGAGTGACTAGATTAACAACTGAAGAAGACAGACACAGACAGTAGATTCCTGGAAGTCTTGAACAGTCTGCTTAAGGTCAGACAGGGTCAACATTAGACATCATCACAAGCAGAACCAGAAAGAAGAAACAGCACCCTCCTACCATAGAAGTTCACACCACAATGTCAGGAAATCAAGACAGATCAATTTAAGAAGCAGACACAAAAAATGAGAGTCTCACAAACAATGAGAAGACAAAGAAATATCCCCCTACTCAAAGGGAAAGGAGGAATCCCCAGAAAGAGAACTAAATGAAATAGAGGCAAGTCAACTATTAGATACTGAGTACAAAACAATGGTTCTAAGGAAGCTCAGTGAGTTCAGTGAGCTCAGAGAGAATTACAAAAAACTACAGGGAAACTATGAGGAACTTACTGCAAACTCTATCAACATGAAAAAGGACATAGAAGCTATCACTAAGAGACAAGAGGAAAGGAGGAATACAGTTTCTGAATTTAAGAACACAGTAGAAGGAATCAAAAGCAGGCTAGATGAAGCAGAGGACTGAATCAGCAAGCTGTAGGATAAGGTAGAAAAAAGCTTCCAAAAAGGGCAAGAAAATGAAAAAAAACTAAAAAAGAACGAAAAGGCATTTAGGGAAATGCAGGACAACCTGAAATGTAATAAAATCCGTATAATAGGGATACCAGAAGGGGAAGAGGAGCAAGGGATGGAGAACCTGTTTTAAAAAGTAATGATGGAAAATTTACCTCATTTGAAGAGAGAAAAAGTCACACAAGTCCAGGAACCAGAGAGGGTCCCATTCAAGAGGTACCTAATGAGGCCCACTCCAAGACACATCATCATTAAAATGGCAAATATCAAAGACAACCAGAGAATCCTGAAGCAAGCAAGGGAGAAAGAGGTAATAGCATACAAGTGAGCCCTGGTACAGCTAGCAGCTGACTTCTCAACAGAAATACTGCAAGCCAGAAGGGAGTGGCAAGAAATATTCCAGGTCATGAAAAGCAAAGACCTGTAACCAAGACTACTCTAACCAGCAAGGCTCTCAATTAAAATGGAAGGAGAAATAAGGAGTTTCCCAGACAACAGAAGGCAAAAGAACACACCTCCACCAAACCAGCACTGCAAAATGTGCTAAAGAGACTGCTTTAAGAAGATGAAGGAAAAAAGTCTATGAATACCCAGTTCCTATCACAGTCACCAAGACTTGATATTACCAATATTTTTAATACTTATTAATCTGATTTGTGACAATGATGTTATTTTAATTGTTCCTTTATTATTTGTTGAAAGTAAACCCGTTTTAGTATATTTCTTCTCTATTTCTATTATTTTTAAAAAAGCTTTAAGTGAATTTTTGGTATTCTTTAACCATTTTTTGACTAAGTTTTTGTAGAATTTTTTCCCTAAGAAAACTCTATTAACCTTTTTTTAGATGTGTTGCAAATACTTTCCTACTTATTATTTGTCCTTTAATATTTTTAATATGTATATTACTATATAGTCTTAAATGTTTAATATAGTCATATTGTCAACATTTTACTTTATAGCTTCTGGGTTTGAATATTTTACTTCAGGGTAAGAAAAATATTATTTTGTGTTTTCTCCTTAATCTCCTTAGATTTTACATATTGATTTTTAACTCACCTGAATATTATTTATATAATGTGTGAAAAAGGGCTCTATATTTGTTTTATTTCAAGTAATGGTGGTCCATGCACTTTTTTGTTGAATAAGCCTTATTTTCCCCATTAATTTGAAATATCAATTTAATCATATATTACATTGTTAGATATACATGTTTGGTTCTAGAATGCTCATTTTATTCCATTGATCTACTTGATTATTTCTGTGCTGGTGTGATGTAGTTTTAATTCCTGAGACTTTATAATGAATTTACATTTTTTAATATTTTATAATGGATCTTGACATTTAAATAAATAAAATCAATGTGTATTTTAAAACAAAGAAGAAAGGAGGAACTTCTACCTTTTGGGACAACATAGATGGAACTGGAGAATATTATGCTAAGTGAAATAAGGCAGTCGGTGAAAGATAAATACCATATAATCTCACCTATAAATGGAATTTATTCAACAAAATAAGCTAATTAACAAAATAAACCACAAGCATGGAAACACAGAGCAGACTGAAAGTGACCAGAGGAGTTGAGGAAGGAGAACAATATAGGAAAGAAGGGGAAGGGACTAGACAAAGAACATGGACATGGACCACAATGTGGAAACTGACTATGGGAGCGGGGGCGGGGGGTGGGATGGGTGGAGGATGGCAAAGGAGGAAATACTGAGACAACTGTAAGAGAATAAACATGATTTTAAAAATATATATAGTATATTAGAATATTAAAGACATTCCCTTTGAATAAAAAAATGTTTCTCAAAAAAAATAAAAAACATAACTGGGAATAAGATCAAGAAATCTCATGAGACAAATCAAGATTAAAGTGCTTTGTGACCAGATTGTCCAATTCAAGGCTGACTCTCAGAACTGGAAATAGGTGACTAATAGGTCTGTGAACATGTAAACTTATTTTTATTGATTAACATCAAGAACAGAGCTAAGAAGCCTTCTTTTCCAAATTCATAGACCATGCAAAATTTGCTGTGTGATTTTACAGTTTATAATAAAGTTTGTTTTATATTATGTTATTTATTAATATTATTATCATATATAATGCATAGTATATTTTACTTATTTGTCTCTATTGTTGTATAAACAACTCAAATGCCCATCAATAGGTGGATGCACAAGAAATATATGGCATAGCTATGCCATGAAATATTATTGGGCAATAAAAGTGAATGTAGTGTTGATACAAACTACATGATGGACCTTGAAAACATATGCTAAGTGAATACTCCAGTCACAGAAGACCACATATTGCATGGCTGCATTTATATAAAATTTCAAAATAGGCAAGTCTATAGAGGCAGAGTGCAGATTAGTAGTTGCCTGGGGATGGCAGTATTAAGGAGAAATAGGGAGTCCCTGCTAATACATATAGGGTTTATTTTGGGAGTAAGGAATATATTCTAAAATTGATTATGGTGATGGTTACACAACTTTGTAAAAATAGTATTTACCACTGGAATGTATAGTATTTCAAAGGGTGAATTGGAGGATATGTGAATTATATAGCAATAAAGCTGTTATTAAAAAAAGATTTTTATTGACAACAAAGCATTTTCTTAATGACAAGAAAATACATGGAGAAGGTTGTCTATAATGACAAGGCTTGTTCACCTATTTAGTGTAAAATAAAAATGGTTTAAATTTAATGAACAGTTTAATTATGGTAAAGTATACTTTTATGCAGTGTGTCCACCTATTTCATAGAATTAACTTTCTATCTACCCAGCCAGAACCATTTAAAAGAAAATATGTGGGTCAGTAAATACAATAAAGAGTGGCATCTCCAATCTGATTTTATTATTTCATCTTTTCCTCCTTCATACTTATGGAGTTCTCTTTATGGAAGTTCATACAAGTGTTTTTGTAATTTTGTAATTTTTTTGGTACTTTATTCTTGGGGTGGAGGGAGACAGAGAAAAATAGAGCTTTATGTGAATACCAGTATCAATAAAGGTAAGGTAAATATGTTGATAAAATGTATGTAAATAGGTACATAAATATTAAGGTATTTGTACAAGATCATTTAAAATAATTATTATAACTAAAAATTAAAACCTTATTTAATATATTGTTGTATAATGCATTATGATTTGTGTAAAATGACACAGAGATATGAAAACTACAATGTATAACATCTATGGAATCTTTGTCAATGTTATTTGTAATGATGTTTCTAAAGCTATTTGTAGACTTATACAAAGATTTGTGATATAATTACATGCAGGTTAATGACACCCAACCATAACTATGTAAAAAAAATACTATGATATTTTCAGAAATGCTTTTATCTTTAAAACATTCCCCATGGGGATTATAGGAAATTTTCTCTATGGATCTCTTCTTTTTACTCTCCCAATTCTTCCCTATTAAAGAACACTTTCTTTCTTATATGGTAATTCACCCATCTTTGCTATTTTTCCTCATTTTTAAGTTTATTTTCAATATCTCACCAATCATAGAGTACACGCCGTGAGTCCACAGTCATTCTCAAGTCTCCTAAATTCTAAAGGGCTCCTCTCAGTCCTTTTACCCAGTTGTGCTGCTGTTGTACACTGCTCCTCTCCACATTAATGATAAACTTCTTGGAAGGGCTTTGTGAATCTTACACTTCTTCATACAGAACCCCTTGTGATTTAGCTTTTATCTTCTTTGTTTGTACTATAGTACCACACCCAAAGAGTTTAAGATTTCTATTTCCACACATTCACCCATCCATCCAACAAATATTTGTTGATTGTCATACATATGCTCTGTTAAGTTGTATGAAATAAAGATATATAAATCAAAATCTTTGCTCTCAGGGAGCTGTTTGGTGACAGAGACAAGCAATATTTGGACAACTGTAATAGAATAACAATTTGAAAAATCTTTAAAAAAATCAATTACTATACTCCTTGAATTCTCATTATGAGGCATATGGTAATTAGTGTTGTCTTTTATAAAGCTAGCTTCTTTAGTATATGGTCTCTGGAAACATCAAAAAGCATTCCCTGGCCAGAGTTAGTGGTGTGTTCATTTCCTTGGAAGAGATAGACTTTCTTTTGTTCAGCTGGACACATGGAGGAGTAGTGATCCAGAAGGACTTAAGCCACATGTTGCTCTCTCTTTTTAGGGGACAGGAGCATGATAATGGAGAGAGAAAGCAAAGCACTTTGAGCTCACATGTCAAGTAATCTTAGCTTGGGATTACCTGGTCACAGGGGTTGCTGTGAACAGCAAGTCTCAGAATATTTTGGCTATGTTAATGAGGGTCCTGGCAACATTGGAGTAAGTGCAGTGCAGACATAGCTTTCCCTGCTAGAAGAGGGTGTGTAGAGAATGAGTCCCAGTCCCAGAGAGCCCCTCATCAGGCAACATGGATTAGTGTTAAGGTAGAGACTGTAGAGTTAGAATTGCCATGACTTCCTTTTGAGATCAGGATTGGTCCTAGAAATTTCCAAGCTAGTAAGTTTGAGACTTCTAGTGTAAAGATAAAAATATCCAGCTATGTGCTTGCAGGAAGAGATTGCTGAGGAATAATAAGGAATGATAGCTTGCCGACTGAAAGTAACAATTATTTTCTTTCCGTTTTCTTTAGACAAAGTCAACTCTCATTGATGCATACTCCTTGTTACTTTTGTAACACTGATCATGATTGCATAGTTTATTGTTCTGTCTCCTGAGCAGTGTCTTCATAGCGGAGTGTCTTACGGATAGTATGTTTTCAATAAATATATATTGAATAAATGGATAAATGATTTGTAATCACTTAATTGACGAAGACTCTTTTTCCCATTAGAGTGTAAGTATATGCAGTAAGGGACCATATTTACCTTGTTCACTCTAAATTTCCAATGCTAACATAGTGACTGGCATAAAAATAATAGGCGCTAAGTAAGTATCTTTAAACATGAATGACTCTATAAGCAGTTATCATTTGTCAGATTCTACCTCATTAGTGTTCCTACATTTGTGTTCTCTTTTCTCCAAGCTTACAACATCATCATCTTTTGCACATACTACTTAGCTAATACACCGAGTGCTCTATACACTTAAAATTTATTTTTATAAACTATGGTCAAATCAATCTTCCTAAAGAACAAGTCAGTTTATGTTCCTTTACCACTTACAAATATTAATCATTTCTCAGTGACCACTGAGATTGGTATTAAATTATTTTAGGAGGCCATTACATGTTCTCTGATACTACATTTCCATGAAATGAAGCCATAGTCTCATCTAAAAATTCTCCGTCTCCTCTTCTCTTCCCTTCTCTTCCCTCCTCTTCCTTTCTATTCCCTTCTCTTTCCTTCTCTTCCCTTCTCTTCCCTTATTTTCTCTTCTCTTCTCCCCCCATTCCCTTTCCCCCTCCCCTCAAACGTATTTCATAATCTGTATCTTCTTGCGGCCCTTGACACTTTCTATTTTTTAGGGTCTCTGATTTGTAATTATTGTTTTATATAGTTGTTCTAACTGGTTCTAGCTTATTATCCATTTACATAGCAACAGTAGATTCATTCACAGAAATCTAGCACTCTTGCAAATCCTTGAAACGCTGCTAGAAAATTCCTCTCAGCAAAGTCAATGCTTTTTATTTCATTACCTAGCCCGGTTTCATGGAAGCCAGCCTAGTGGAATCCTATGCCCCCTTGGTTCAAAAAGACATTCAGACATCTATGTTCTTACTCATACACTTTTTGGGGACTAGATTCTTTATCTCAGATATCATTTGCATAATCTACAGTGCTACACAGTTTTACACCAAAGCTCAATATATGCATGATTCATAAATGATGCATTGAGTGATGTTTTGTAAATGTGAGAATTTTCTAAGCTATCAAAAAAAATTATAGTCAACTGGACTCATTGTTAAGCATATATTTTTATGAGTATGAATGGCTCTAATGACCTGAATCACATTCATATTTTTAAAAGTGAATGCACATACAGGTCTGACATTTACTTTGAATGGATTATTCCAGACTCTTTATAGTGCATCACACAATCTAGCCAAAATTGCCTTCAGGCTCATTACCTGCAGCTCTCTACCTATCTTGTCAAGGTGCTGACACACAAACATATTTTTTTTCAAAACCTGTTAGGCAGAAGCTTGCGGCATTTAGGAAGTCCTAAAGCCTAAATGACAATTTACAAATGAATATTGGGAGAGTTAATCTATTTCTCCTTATCAACTGTGTAAATCTTTCTCTTCATGCTCACAATGGACTTCACATTTTAATAGAAAATACATGTTTCCCAGTACTAACTACATTGATATTTCTGTCACAGTCCCTGCTGCTTAAAGAGATTTTCCAGTTCTAGTCTGTAGCTTAATAACCACAGAAGACTCCGATTTGGCAAAGTATGATATTATTTAATGATATAGTGTATATTCAATTTTAGAAACCTAGCAGCAACATACCTCTGCCATATATTTATTCCAGGTATTGATAAAAATCAACCTGTGTTACTTGCACTTTCATGTATTTGGATAAAATGCATATTCTTTATTTTGTATATTCCTTTCCCTTAGCATTGCTATAAAAAATAGAAATATTAAGTACAACCTATAATCATTATATGTACATATGCATCACTGCCTATGTTCTTTAATGTAAAATATGTCTCCAGTATGTTTCTTTAAGGACTAAAAATATTTCTGTGCATAAGTGTGATTTTTTACTTGTTTATTTGTTGACATAATTTATGAAATTTTACTTTGTTATAGCAATATTTTTAAGAGAATTTTCTACCTAATTTGCTGCTGATGGATTACTTTCCTTGCTATTCAACTACTGATTAGTTTTAAAAATATTTACATTTTATTTATTTATGTTTTTATTGTTCAAGTATTTTTGTTTCCATTTTCCCACCACCACTTTCCCCTGACCCACCTACCCCCACCTCCCACCCTCAATCCTTGCCCACTTTGGCTTCATCCGTGGTTCTTTTACACACATTACTTGATTTGACCCTTCCTCTTCTTTTCCCTGTTACCCCCTCCCTCCTTCCCTCTCATTACTTAAGGTTTGTTTTTTCTTTCAATGTTACTGGTTATATTTTTATTGCTTCTTTGTATTGTTGGTTAGGTTCCACTTATAGGTGAAATCATATGGTATTTGTCTTTCACCCCCTCGCTTATTTCACTTATCAAAATGCTCTCCAATTCCATCCATGCTGTCACGTAGGGTAGTAGTTCTTTCTTTCTTTCTGCTGAGTAGTATCCCATTGTGTAAATGTACCATAGGTTTTTGATCCACTCACTTACCGATGGGCACTTACATTGCTTCCAGCACTTGGCTACTATAAATTGCGCTACCATGAACATTAGGGTGCATAGGTTCTTTTGAGTTGGTGTTTTGGGATTCTTAGGATATAATTCCAGCAGTGGAATTGCTGGGTCAAAAGGCAGTTCCATTTTTAGCTTTTTGAGGAAATTCCAAACTGTTTTGAGGAAATTCCAACAGTGGCTGCACAAGCCTGCATTCCCACCAAGAGTGGAATAGGGTTCCCTTTTCTCCACAGCCTCGCCAGCACTTGTTTGTTGATTTGTCTATGATGGTCATTCTGACTGGTGTGAAATGGCATGTCCTTGTGGTTTTAATCTGCATCTCTCTGATGGCTATTGATGCTGAGCATCCTTTCATGTGTCTCTGGGCCCTGTGTATGTCCTCCTTGGAGAAGTCTGCCCAGGTTCTTTGCCCTTTTTTTAATTGAATTAACGTGATTAGTGATATGACTTTATTTGGAATTCACCAGTTACCCAATTAGTGTCCTCTTTCTGTTCCAAGATTAAATCAAATCCAACCTACTACAATGTACTTGGTTCCCATATCTCCCTAGTCTCCTCCCGTCTGTGGCAGTTTCTCAGTATTTCTTTACTTTTTATGACCTTGACAATTTGAAGAGTACTGACCAGGTATCCTGCAGAATGTCCTCAAGTCAGATTAGTCTATGTATTTTCAAGATTAGACTAGGGTTATGAGCTTTTGAAAAAAATACCACAGAGAACAAATGCACTTATGATATCATATTAGAAGATGCATGGTATCAACATGACATCACAATACCATCTGCATTTACATTTATGTTTGTGTTCTGTAACTATAGGGATATAACTGATGCTCAATGGCAATAAATGCATAATAATAAACAATTGAACAAAGGTTAAGCCTTCAGAGAAGCCTCCCATGATCTTCTAGAGGCCTGTGGTCTTCCTTCAAAGCAAAATTATTTATGTTTGTGTGATAAGTATATAGATGTTGGAGTGATAAAACCTAAGTCTGAATGTTGGTTATGCTCCTTACTAGCTGTATGATACTGGGCAACTTATTTAACCTCCCTGTTTTCAGTTGTCTCATCTATAAACTAGAAACAATAATACTGTTTATTTCATAAGGTTATTATGAGGATTCAGTCAGTTAATACAAGTAAAGTGTTTCTTATACTGCTGGCATCTACAGAAGGTCAATATTATTAGTGTGATTATTGCTCTTATTACTATCCCCCATCTTATTACACACTCCTTAAAGGCAAGAATGGCTTTTGTTTTTTCTCCTTGAGTAACATGTTAATGGTAAAAAGGTGGCTTTCAACCAATGTTTGTTGAATAAACAAATGGTTATTTCTATTATTATATTTAGTTTATATTAAAATAATTACGCATAATTCTGTTTTTCCACTAGATTGGCCAATAATAGTAGGATCCATATCAAAGTCATCTGCTTTGACTCCAGCACCTAATAGTGCCAGACAGATAGTAAATATTTTTGAATGAGTATCCAAATTAGGAAATAAAGGAAAATAATGTGTGAATAGATTGATTGTTTTATAGCCATTTTTTTTTTACCAGTTTCATTAACTACTTGCCTTTAGGTGACTCCGCTGGATTGAAAAGGCTATAATGGAATTCACTCTCCATTAATACAAAGCCTGGGGACACATTCCTGAGGTTTGAGAACACAAGTATGAAAAAGGGAGCAATAGAAAGCCATGAGTCTGATATTCGAGACAGGAAACTCTGGCCTAAACTAATCCAGATTAAAGGATTAAAATAACTGATTCCAATAAAAAGTTGCTTGACTCTCAGTTCCATTCTGCGCATGTCAATTCTCCCGTTCTTTATACATAACTGTAAGTAAATCATAGGGTTTGAAGAAAGGAAGTCACAACCATAAATGCAGTTCATTCCTGGTGAGAATCCGGATAAGTATGTGAGTGCACCTGTATTCCAGCATGTGCATATCGGGCCTTCCCACCATCATGCAATCATGAATCATGCTTGCTTGGCACCACTGCCCTTCTGAATTTTGGTTTACCACTTCAATGGCTAGGGTCAGAAATGTGAAAGCAGAAGATAAAGAAATAAATTGTTTCTACCTTTCCTGAATGTACTAGGACATAATCCCAAAAAACAAATATAGCAGTTATGCTGCTGTTGTTATTTATTTTCTTGTTTTCTTAAATTCCAACAGTATTTTGGATATTTACAAAGGAAAGGCAATATTGAGAATACCATTGATGAAATACCATTTCATCAAAGTCCAATAATGAATCTGTACTTTGACTGTAAGTAGTAAGCCTCTTAAACAGTAAAAGGATTGAGCTGTTAGTCTTTTAAACACAGTTACTTTTCTGGAGCCTGCAGTAGAAAATTTCAGATTGAGAAAATGAGAGAGAAAGCAAGATGTAGCTCATTTAAGGTCCTTGAAAAGTAGTCTTTCTCAGCTAGTCTATTCCTATGTAGGTGCCAGATTTCTCCTGTGTGCATGTGTTTATGCATATACATGTATGTGTGCATGTATATGTAGCTCTTACCATATTTCAGAGTCACTCAACCAACAACACAACCTGAGAGGGTGTGCCTCAGGGACTGCTAGCAGATGAAAAGCTATCAAACACAGCATTAAGACCACATATAATAAAGAAAGCAGGAATAATATTTGCATGCTTGAAACAGAAGAGCATGCCCTAGAAAGAGGAGGGAAAAAGCATCACCTATAATGACCCAGCGTGAACAGAAAGATGATGGGGGGCTCCAGGCTGAAAGTGTAAAGCAGAAAAAAATATATTTTTCATAAAAGTAGAAGGCAGCTTATAAACACTTTTCAACAAGGGTAGGAAAGTCCTTTTAGAATTACAACTGGTAAAGAGAGTAGTGGAGAGGATCATAGTCAACTCACAGAGAGGAGGACCTTTCCCTCTAGACAGGAAAAGCATTTGAATTCAGAAACACTTCAATTAAAATTCTGCTCCACCTTATTATTTATGTGACCTTGAGAAAACACTCTTTACTCTCCTAGCCTCAGCTGCAGGCACCAAACAATGTTTGTCTGAGTCAGCGAGTTTGCTGCAGAATCATTGAGAGCACACCAATTTCTAGGAAATAAACCCAGTGTCTTCCCACAATGATTCCTGATCATAAGGAAGCATTAGAATGCAACAGCCAAAACCCATTTTCACAGGCCAGCAAACATTATGCCACTTTTAGGCCAATTTATTCCATTTACTTTTAATTAACTACTGTCTAACTTTTTCATGTGTTTTTGCATTTGTTTGCTAATATAATCTTTGCCTGTGTTGTAGTCCATTCAGGCTGCTATAACAAACTACCACAGATTAAGTGTCTTACAAAACAACAGAAATTTATTTCTCACAATTCTGGAGGTTAGTCCAAGATCAAGGTGCTCTCAGATCTGGTGTCTGGTGAGAGCCTGCTTCCTGGTTCACATAGCAGAAAGATCAAGAGAGCTTTTGGAGTCTCTTTTAGAAAGGCACTAATCCCATTCATAATGGCTCTGCACTCATGACCAAATAACTTCGCAAAGGTTCCACCTTAAATATAAACTCTTTGAGAGGTAGGCTTCAACATATGGATTATGGAGAAACGAAAACATTCAATCGATGACATTCTGCAAATCAAGAGTCTGATTTTATTCAGCAAGAAAACATTCTATTTATAAACACTCTGTTTTATTTTCTACAGACACACAAAAAATGAAATAAAGCAAATGTTTCTTTCTTTGTATAGTAGTTAACTGAAAATATGCTATAATTAAGGTTGCAGCTTTTAAAAATTAAACTTAAGAAAAAAGAACAAAGTGGGATGTATCATGCTACCTGATTTCAAACTATACTACAAAGCCATTGTAATCAAAACAGGCTGGTACTTGCACAGCACAAAAACAAAGATATAGATCAAGAGAACAGAATAGACAACCCAGAAATAAGCCTGTGGTTATTGGTCAATTAAACTAGGGCAATAGAAACAAGAATATATAACGAGTTTAAAACAGCCTTTCCAATAAATGGTGTTGGGAAAACTGGACAGATATATGCAAAGAAAAAAAAAGAAAGAAAGAAACTAGCCCACTTTCTTATACCACATACAAAAATAAATTCAAAATGGGTTAAAGACTTAAGTGTAAGACCTAAAACCAAAAAACTCCTAAAAGAAAACAGATGCAATAAATTCTTTACCATTAGTCTTAGCAATATATTTTGGATATGACTCCTAGGGCAAAGATGACACCACCAAAAAAATGGGACTACACAAACTTAAAAGCACAACAAAGGAAACATACAACCTACTGACTGGGAGAAAATATTTGCAAATGATATATCTGATAAGGGGTTAACATTCAAAATATATAAATAGCTCATACAATTCAAACATTAAAAAAAAAATCAAAGAATCTGATTTTAAAATGTGCAGAGGACCTGAGTAGACATTTTTCCAAAGAGGACATAGAGGTGGCAAATACACACATGAAAAGATAAATGCTCCATATCAGCACTGAACAGGAAAATGCAGATCAAAACCACATGAGACAACACCTCATACCTGTCAGAGTGGCTATTAAAAAAACAAAAACAACAAAAAAGAATATGTGTTGATAATATACGGAGAAAAAGGAATCCTCACACACTGTTGATGAGATTGTAAATTGGTGCAGCCACTATAAAATTACCATATTACTTAGCATTCCCACTTCTGGGTACTTGTAAAAATTGAAAACACTAATTTGAAAACACACATGCACCAATATGTCCATTGCAGCATTGTTAAAATAGCCAAGATATGGAAGCGACCTAAGTGTCCCTCCATCTCAGATAAAAAGGACGTGATACATACAGACAATGGAATATTACCCAGCCATAAAAAGAATGAAATCTTGCCATTTGCAACAACATGGATAGACCTAGAAGGTATCACACTAAGTGAAATAAGTCAGACAGAGAAAGTCAAATAACTTGATTTTACTTATACGTGGATTCTAAAAAACAAAGCAGGGAACAAAACAGAAACAAACTCATGCGTACAAAGAACAAACAGATGATGATTACCAGCCAGGAGGATGTGCGGTGATGGGTGAAAGAAGTGAAGGGGATTAGAAAATACAAACTTCCAGTCCTGGCCTGTGTGGCTCAGTTGGTTGGAGTGTCGTCCTGTAAACTCCAGGTTCAATTTCCTCATTGGTGCACATGCCTACGGTAGGGGTTCCGTCCCGGTAGGGGCACATGCTGCACGCAACCAATCAATGTTTCTCTCTCACATCGATGTTTCTCTCCCTCTCTCTCTACCTCCCTTCTTCTCTTAAAAAAAAAAAAGAAAAAAAGCACAAGCTTCCAGTTATAAAATTAGTCATGGGGATATAAAGTACAACATAGGGAATATAGTCAATAATATGTAATAACTATGTATGTTGCCAGATGGGTACTAGACATCATGTTAATCACTTTGTAAGGTATATAAATGTCTAATCACTATGATATACACCTGGAACTAATATAATATTGTATGTCAACTACAATTAAAAATATATTAAAAAGAGAAAATAGGCAGTTAAAAATATGTGTTTTATCCCAGAAAAGATAAATACTTCTAGGAATAACCATGAAGATACATATATTTGAACTAAACTGCAGCAGACAAGAATAAACATTTTATTCCTCACTAAGAATCTCCTTATTGCCATTTAGCTCACCATGCCAATGTGTATTCTTGATACTAGGCAATAAGCAGATGATAGAGATTTTACAGTATCCAAGCAAACTGAAGGGATCTGTGAATTACGTTTCACATAACTTCTTATTTGGGCAATTTTGAGCTTACTCTTAAAGTGCTGATAGCAATTTTATTAAACTACATGATCTTATATTTCTTTTTGGAAAACTTCTTTACAAGTAACTAGAATTAGGGTTCCCTTACAGATTGTGTGCATTCCAATTTTATTATTAATGCATGACCCATATTCATGTCATTTTGTGTAGCTCTAATCTTCAGTCACCACAGTGAGCACAAAATGTGAACAGGCCTCAGGTCAGGTTCCATGTAGCAACAGCACCTGCATACATCAGTGTGGGCCAACATTTTTCTCCAACCTATTGCATTTAATTCACTGAAATCAAATCATTCAGAAAGTAAAGTGTTTTTTGAAAGTTGAACAGCAAGGATATTTTTTCCCCAAGGACAGAATACTACGAGGAAATTCAGAGTATGTAGTCATTCACATTAAATTCATCAGCACACATGCATGCACATGTGAGCATATAAAATCTCCTCTAACAACAAACATGCGTTCCATTTCTGGTGCACTCCAATTCAATATCTCTTTTCACAGAAGATTTATTCCTGCCTAGAGAAGCAGATAAAAGAATACTGACTTAAAAATTGGTCACCTTTTCAAACTTGTCTAAGACAGATGTAAATCCATATTTCACTTCATGACTAGCTACTCAATCTATATGACTGAGAACATGGGTTCTTATCAGTTTTCAGGGACAGTACCAATTTCACCATTTTGGTTATGTGTGTATCATACCTGGATAAAGATATTTTTCTAAGCAGTAAGATTATGTGCACAGTTTTTTTGGGTTTTTTTTTCTGGGTCCAAGGTTCAGTACAATCTGTAACCATTGTCTCAACTTAGAAGAGTTTTCAAAGACAGCTAGACTATGATGATGCCCACTTTCTTTCTGCAGGTAAGACTAGCTCTCCAAATGAACAAAAACATAGAGGCAAATCTGAGGATGTAAAGTGTATACACAACAGAGAGTTTTCTATTATTATTTATTCAAAACAAAGATAAGGAAGATCTTTAGGGGATCTCAGAATGACATGGAGGTAAAATAAAAATACTCCTACATCCACCTTCCATACTTGCACCACAATCTACATAGGAAACAACCTAGATTAAGCAGTGACTAATATGCTTCTCATAGCATTGGTTAGTCAAATCTTGTGGCTCTGATAAAGTATGTCATAATTACTATGAAAATCACATGCATGTGTCAGAAATTTCCTAGACCAAAAATACAGTGTTTAACCTGACATTTCAATGTTGACATACTATGTGCCCACAGTAAAAAATGGAGTAACTTTTAGAATTCAAGTTACTTGTTTTCTTGAAGCTGTTGCATAAAACCAGGTCTTCAGGCACTTCCAGAAAAAAGCATTGATATTTAGGCATCATGTTATCAACAGAACATCCTTTTTGTATTTTGACAATATGAAAATCATAATACAATTTAAGATGACTGAATTTTAGTGTCACTGTATTGAGAAGAACATGAAGTCATAGGAAGTTAGCAAGAAGGAGTAACATGATAGTTTGACCACCTATGCCAGCCCTAACACAACCACATTTACATGATCCCCAGAATACCATTATTACCCCTGGGAACCTTCATCTAATAAGAAAACTATTCAACATGTTGACACTACTTTGATTATATATATATATATATATATGTGTATATACACACACACACACACACACACACACTTTATGTCAGGTTCAAAATAAGTTCTCTGCTGTATACCATGCATTAATTGAATGAAGAGTTACCATCTGTTCCTCTATTTCTCCTATAGATTTTTTTGTTAAAATTGCTTGCTCATTCTCTTATTATACTGGTTACTAATACATGTTAAAACTAATCTTCTACATTCCAATTTCCCAATAATGATTTACTATCAAATTTATGTAGTGTGCCTTATTTAACTTTCTTTTTTCCTCGTGGTTGATAGTCACAACTCACAATTGTATCACATAGAAAAAATATTAAAAATAAGATACCCTGTAGCAAGCAATGGAGGATCAAAAGATTAAATAATGGGTCAAAAATTTCACAGTTAGGAAGTGTCAAAATGAAAGTCAAGATTTCTCTTACGTAGATGTCCACTGAAAAGTGAATGGGTAAGAAAACTTTATATATATAAAGATATATGTCTATATCTATATCATCTATATCTGTTTCTACACAATGGAATATTATTCAGCCTTTAAAAGAAGGAAATCCTTCCACATGCAACAATATTGATGAGCCTGGAGAACACTATGCTAAGTGAAATAAGCAAGTCACAGGAGGATAAATACTAGAAGATTCCACTTAATAAGTTATCTAAAATAGTCAAATTCAAACAAGCAGAGTAAAATGGTAGTTATCAAGGGCTGGTGGGAGGAGAAAATGGATAGTTGCTCTTGAACAGAAATAAAGTGTCAGTTATACAATATGAATAAATTCTGAAGATATGCTGTACAACATACTGTTATAGTTAACTGTACTGTATTGTATACTTAAAATATTAAGAGAGTAGACATCATGTTAAGTGTTCTTACTACAATAAAAAAACTTCTAACCTCCTTATTATCTAATGTTATCAAAATGCTTCCCACGAAAAGATATTGTTCCATGACACCATTTTACTTTCTTCTCATAATATTTAAATTTTTATTATTTTGCATAGTTAAGATAAGCTGTCTTTTATTTTTAATAATGTCATTCATTAACACATGTGTTAACTCTGGCAACTTTGAGAAAAAAGTTTCAGAGATAATATTAAATTAGACTGCCTTTGTTTTATATATGAGTCAGAGAACATGAGGCAGAATTTTTTACATTTTTTTAATAACTGTAAAGCTCTTACAATCAATATCAAGAGAGTGGTGGTGGGGTAGGGGGAGGCTGCAATGAATCATCCCCTACTTACCAGCCAAGCTGTGAGATGGTAGTCATCAGAATACTGGCTCAACAAAGGTGGCAATTAATGATGCACTAACTGGGTAAACAGTTAACGGGTATAATTAAAGAGATTCTGAATCTCATGTCGAAATGTTACCCTAGACAGCTAGATAATTTGCCTGGAAAAAAACTTACTCTCCAATTTTGGTTAAGAAAAATGGAATAATTTCTCACTTTTGTATCCCCTATTTGGATGATAGAGATAACTCTCTCAGGAACATATACATTAAGATATTTCAGGTCTGATAAGGTATGGTATGCAATTTAATTTTGAAAATTGTCAAAACATTATTCATCTGTAACATTATTTCCCTTACTGTGGGATGATAATTTCCTGTATAACAAATCACTCAGAAAGGTTTCTAAGGAAACCAGACAAGAATGCCAAACTAATTCTAGGTTTAATATGACGGCAAATAGCACCCAAGAAGAAAGAGAAAAGAATTTCTGGGAGACATGCTATAAATGATAACCTTTAAGGATTTTGAAACAACATAGTGGTGACATATAAGTTAGTACTTTATTTTTTCTGTTGTTTCTTTCATGGAGACATATGATCATATATCATCCATAAAGTCTAGTAGTGGGTTGATTACTAGTTAATTGCTTATATTTTTTTCTTTGATGTAGCAAGGTATTACAAGATGGTTGTCCAGGTATAATGTTAACTTAAAAATGAAGGTCATGGAAACATGTAAGAGTACAACTTCACATATAAAATGGCACCTAGAATTATTTTTCTATTCTTAGATACACAAAAATTAAAAGCTTTGAAGTTTCTATACACATCATCAACATCTTTCTCCCTCAACAGTGGAAAGACAGATTGACCTCACCTTTCTTCCCCTAACTTCCTGCACTGTGCAAGCTGATACAAGTGAGAAGAACTGACCTTAAAGAAAAGGGCCATCTTATCCACCCATCCATTCTCCTGAAAACAGGAATAACAAACGCTGACTCTGGGACTGTAACTTCCTCTGCTGAATCTGCCCTGAGAATGAATGAAGCAGGAACTCCTGTTACTGAGTCTTTTGTGACACTAATTTTGAAGCAGTGGAAAGTGCAGAACTATACACTTACCCTGTTCAAGCAAAAGTAAAAGCAGGAACAAATGCAGTAGACCAACCAGTGACTGAGAACTTAGCTTGCTATTAATGACATCAAGGAACATATAGCAAGGACTCATGGGCAAAACCAAAGGGGAAGAGTTGAGGGAGGGGGCAAGGGAAAGTGGTGGGGTGAAGGCAGAGACAAATGTATTTGAAAAAATAAATTAATTAATTAAAAAAATAAAATAAAATAAAATAACCATTTGCTTGAAAAAAATAAAGTATATAAATACTATGTGACATAAAATATGTGAAATTACAATATTAGTTAAAAGGGTTAGCCCATGCTTACTCTCTACCAGGCTGTGTACTTCACACTCTTATTTTAATCATCACAACAAAAATTAAAATAGAGGGAGTGAGACAGAAAGCCTTTCTGGTTTTAAGCACAATACAGGAACAGTTTTATGCAAATTTTACACAACACTTTGCTTGCAAAACTGTTTTGAATTATTTGTGTTTGATATGAGAATCACTTAGAAGAGTTTTGTATACCTAAGATATTCTTTACCTTGAAATACAGTTGAACATTAATTTTATATAGTGTTATCTTCTTGTTAAATATAACAACGAGGACACCATGGATGAGTGTTTGCTGGGGGGAGAGGTATATAAGGGGACAAAATGGTAATGAAAAACAATATAATAAAGATTAAATTTGAAAAAAAAAGAGTGAGCCCTGGCTGGTGTGGCTCAGAAGACTGAGTGCCAGCCTGTGAACCAGAAGGTCGCTGGTTCAATTCCCAGGCAGGGCACATGCTTGGGTTGCAGACTAGGTCCCCTGTAGGGGGACACTCAAGAGACAACCACACATTGATGTATCTCCCGCTCTCTTTCTCCTTTCTTCCCCCTCTAAGAATAAATAAAAATCTTTAAAATAATTAATTAATTAAAAAACATTGTATTTTGAGGGAAAAAAAGAATGAGAAATTTCTGAGAAACAGATTAGCCCATTGGTTCATGAGATGGGATATTTTTAAATTTTGAAATATTATGGGTTTAGTTAGAAAAATAGCAACATATCATAAAAAAATACAAAAATCATGATTCCATAAATTTCTGTGTTAAATATTCTATACCTGAATGGTATTTAAATGCATTTTTCTGGCAGTGCAAGTCCTGACCTGGCTTCGGAACTCTTTAAATCCCCACTAGCCAAATGACTTCAGGCAAGTTGCCCCACTTTCGCTGTTGAGATAATTTATGTGAAAAATTCTGTAAATATTATGAATATTGGAAGATGTTATCCGCAACCCCTTTTATAAACTCATCACTCTCAAAGAGCATCTCCCAAGGAGAAGCACAGGGGTCTGGCAGGGCTGGTACTGAGAGGGTAAAAGGAAGAGCAGCAGACACAATCTCAAAATTGCCAGGTTCCGAACCTACTGAGTGAGGTACGCTGCTGCCATGGTAATTGTTTGTAGTAATATAGGGTTTTTCCCACTGTCAAATGGAATTCCACAAGCTCCTTAAGGTATCTACCTTTCTGAGGGGTTTGCTGTGAGGTCTGTAAGCACAGAAGATGTTGCATAGAATGGGTCCTGAAAGTAGTGTAAAGACACTGAGAACACAGAAATATCAAAGCTTGAGTGACACATGACCTGAAACAGTCTGGGGAGGATTCCAGACCCTGAAGCCCTGACCAGCTACACAGACTCTCCCAGGAGTCAGCACAATATATGCTTTCATTTACCAGATACAATGCCATCCCAGTTTCAGAAACGGCATTTGATAAGGATGATAAATATAAATGAAACTTTCCCAGTTCTTTCTGCAAAAAAAAAAAAAAAAGATAGCCTGAAAACCTCAAAGATCATTTCACTGAGATTCCTCTGTGAAAAATAAAGCAGTCATAAGTAACTTACAAGGGGACCATCATCACTAGGTTATCCAGATTATTTTAAAACATAGGTCCACAACTCACATTAGACACACAATTCTTCAGAAATGGTCTGTGGTTTCATGTTCATACTAGGTGCTCAGAATGTGAAGGGGAGCGGCTGTGACTTCTTGTTTAGATAAAACTTCCAAATGCTGGAAGCTTGCATGAGAACCACTCATGAAAGAGTGGGCTTCTGAAGAGCTTGTCTTTGACCATTTCTCACTTCTACTAATGAGTCATGCCATTGAGCCATAGATCCTTCCTACGCTGAGTGCAGCCATCAGCATCCATCAGCATTACCTGGGAGCTTGTTAGAAGTGCAGTCTCAGATCCTATCCCATCAACAAATCAAAATCCTCATTTTAACAAAGTACTCTTTCCTAAAGGAATAAAGTAACATGTCAGTGAATGTTTTCATTTTTCCCTTTTCAGCTCTCAGCTCCAGTATGTGTTTTGTTTTTTGTTAATTGCTTACACCTTATATAGCATCCTACACTTGGAAATCATTTTGTTTCTCTTATTCAAAGGGGACTCAGGGACACATGTCTTAAAGACATTTCAAATTACATTGCACATAAAATCTAATTGATGGGAAGCATGCTTGTATGAATATGCATCTAGTTTATATCATAAATTAATCTTAGCAAAACAATGAAGATGACAAGAATGTAAAAAGTGTTTTAGAAATCATTTTTATTCAGGCTAGCATTTAAATTCTTGTCAAAAACACCTCCATCCTTGTGATCTCATTTAGCTTTTAAAAAAATACATGCTTTTAGAGGTTTCAGTTATTCCTGAGCAGGTGGGAGGGTAAGACGAGGCTCTTCAATCACTCGTCTGCAAGGAGTTTGGGGATGTTTTGTAACATGAAAGGTATAATATGGAAGTTATATATGAAAACAAATCCTCTTCTATTTCATTTTATTAGTGAGTAATTATTATGTTCTAGCAAGTGAGTAATTAACCTTACAAAAATAAAGAGAGCACAACATCCTTGGCAGGTGTGGCTCAACTGGTTGGAGCATCATCTGGTACACCAAAAGGTTGCGTGCGGGTTCCATCCCTGGTCAGCACACATAGCTAGGCTGTAGGTTTGATGCCTGGCCTGGGAGAGCATGGGAAGTAACCAATTGATATGTCTCTTTCACATCAATGTTTACCTTTCTCTCTCTCTCTCTCTCCCCTTCCTCACTCTCGAAAATCAATAAACATATTTTTTTTAAAGTAAAAAAAAAAAAAGAGAGAGAGAGCGCAAAGCAGTTCCACACACAAAACTGCAGGTGCCTTATCTTTGGCTGCAGAAATCAGATTCCGGTACTATGTTTGATTCTGAGCCCTGCCCTTCCAAAGAGCAAGGACTCATAATTACCTCCTCCACCACACCAAAATAAGTTAATAATCACCACCCTCATGGTATAAAAATACCTGATTTGTAATAAGATTGTGAGTACAGCATGGATGTTAGTTGACCTAACTAGTTTAGTACTTTAAACAATCCTTATGCCACGGAGATGAAAGCAATCTTACCGTTCTTACTCTAGTCACCTTATGTAAGAGCTTAGCTGTTATTTAAATGGTGTTCTAGCATCTCTACTTTATTTTTATTTCAATCCACCTTCCAGACTCCAGTCTCTTTAACCTACCTAAAATCTCAGTTTCTTTATCTAATATGTTCCCACTTCCAATTTAAAATTTTTGCTATTTTATAAATGAATGGAGTCTAAATTCTATAGTGTATCATGAAAGAATCACCACTAAAATGTTGCTGATCATTTGATGATGTTTATTGGTGCCAAGTACCATATAAGCAACTACCAAATATTAACTCAATTCACTCTCTCAGGTAAGTTCTACTATTCCCAATCTTACTCATGAGAAAACTAAAGGAAAGTTTGGTCACTCAACTAAAAAGCAGAGTTGAGAACTGGAAATCGACCTCTGGGTCCATAGTGTACAAATATGTACATGATCAAGACAAAACTATCTCTTAAACATTACGAATCTTCATGACCTATAAACAATTTGAAAAACAAAGAATAAATGCAGTAAATAAAGGTAATGAAAGGCTATTATTTTTAATGTCTTATGTGTAACTTTAAGACTATTCTGTGCATAAAGTGCTGAAGTGATATAGTATATAGTATTCAATTTGCATTGTTTGTATTCCTCCTCCCTTTAATATATAAAGACACAAGCATAAATACTCTAAAAATGCACATATACTATGAATGCCCTTATATTCCTGCATTGAAAAAATGAGATCTACAAATTGATCCTATAAATATCCTAAGACCTAAATTTAAAGAAACAAAAAGAAATGAGCACAGATGACAAAGCTCTTTAGCAAAGTCACTATTTGTTCAATCACTTACTCACACATGCTACATGTAAGAGTAAAATCCCAAATAATAGTCTTTTCAAGCTGGTATTTTCTTTTTCTCACTTTGAAAAGGAGAAAGTTTGGCATTAGGTAGTCCACATTGATTTAGTGGCTCCAAATACTCATCAGGTCCCCTGGTTAAACTGCACTATCCTTAGGATAACAGATTTTCCTCATCAAGATTCAAGATGCCTGCTGGAGCTAGAGAACATCACACTTGTGTTCCAGGTAGCAAGTAAAGAGATGAAAGGTAAAGGATTTGCCTTTTACCTTTAACAATACCCCACTGAAGGATAACAATGAAATTCTGCATTCATTTTACTGGTTAGTACTTTGTTACATGGTCCCATATAACTCAGGATATCAGGGTTTTATTAGGAAACAGTAAAGAGAGTATGAGGACTTCTGTTCAAGATGGAGGCATAGGTAAATATGCTCTGCCTCCTCATTCAACCCCAGAAAGAATTACCACTAGAAATCAAAACAAATAACACCCAGAACCACCAGAAAGCAGAGCTGTATGGAAGTCCAACAACCAAGGAGGGATAGCTTAGGAGCAAACAATCCCAGCCCCAGGCCAGATCACACAGCCCAGAGTTCCAGCACCAGGAAGATAAATCCCCATAACTTCTGGCTATAAGAACCAGTGGGAGTTGGGCAGTGAAAGAAACTGATGGATTTTCAAGAGACTCCACTTAAAGGGCCTGTATCAACTTAAAACATGCGAGCCCACCCCATCTGGGATTCAGCACCCGTGAAACAACTGGAAGGGTTCCAGTCACACAGGCGGAATGCCAGGCAAACTCCCAGAAGGCAGGAAGCAGCATTGACCCTTCTCAGTGTGCTCACCCCACCCACAGACACAAAGCAGTGGACTGGGTTGCTCCACCTGGGCAATTACCTAAGGATATCAGAGTTTTATTAGAAAACAGTAAAGAGGGAATGAAGACTCATAATTGTATTAGAAAACAAAATGGAAATAATTAAAATGAGAATTCTAATGAGAGAATTTAAAGGCACCTATAAATTCTGCCCCACAGAATTTACAGGCGCCTTTTCTACAATAGGTTGTGCTACTAAGACAGAGAGTCAAAGCAGCTCTACCCAATACACAAAAACAAACACAGGGAGGCTGCCAAATTGATGAGACAAAAAAAATATGGCCCAAGTGAAAGAACAGAACAAAACCCTAGAAAATAAAACTAAATGAAATGGAGATAGGCAACCTATCAGATGCAGAGTTTAAAACATTTGTGATTAGGATGTTCAGAGAACTCATTTAATATTGTCACAAAATAAAAACAAAAAATTAAAAAACAGGAATAAATAAGTTTACACTAAGTGAAATAAAGAAAAATCTACAGGGAACCAACAGCAGGGTGGATGAAGCCAGGATTCAAATCAACTACTTGGCACATAAAGAAGAAATAGGCATTCAACCAAAACAGAAAGAAGAAACAAAAATTCAAAAAAATGAGTATAGTATAAGGAGGCTCTGGGATATCTCCAAATGTGCCGACATCTGAATCATAGGGATACCAGAAGAGGAAGAGCAACAAATTGAAAAATTATTTGAAAAAATAATGAAAGAAAACTTCCCTAATTTGGTGAAGGAAATAGACATACAAGTCCAGGAGGCAGAGAGAGTCCCAAACAAGTTGGATCCAAAGAGAACCATACCAAAATACATCATAATTAAAGGGCCAAAGGTTAAAGACAGAGAATCTGACAAACCAGAAGAGAAGTGGAGAGAGTTACTTACAAAGGTGTTCACATAAGACTGTCAGCTGACTTCTCAAAAGCAACTTTGCAGGCTAGAAGGGACAGGCAAGAAGTATTCAAAGTGATGAAAAACAGGGACCCACAATCTAGGTTACTCTATCCAGCAAAGCTATCATTTGAAACGGAAGGGCAGATAAAGTGCTTCCCAAACAAGGTAAAGCTAAAGGAGTTCATCATCACCAAGCCTTTATTACATGAAATGTTAAAGGGACTTATTTAAGAAAAAGAAGATCAAAACTATGGGCAGTGAAATAAAAACAAATTCACAACTATCAACAACTGAATCTAAAAATAAAAATAAAAATAAATAAGCAAAACAACCAGAACAGGAAAAGAATCATAGATACAGAGATCATTTCAAGGGATATTGGCTGGGAGAGGGAAGGGGAAGAATGAGGGGAAAGGTACAGGGATTAAGAAGCATAGCTGGTAGGAACAAAATAGGAAGGGCTTGTTAAGAATAGTATAAGAAACGGAGAAGCCAAAGAACTTATATGCATGACCCATGGACATGAACTTTGGGGGAATGGCTGGATGGAATACCAGGCGGAGGGGGGCAAAGGGAAAAAATTGGGACAACTGTAATAGCATAATCAATAAAATATATTTTAAAAATAAAAAAGAGAGAGAGAATGACAATTGCTCTGTAATTCAAGATCCTACTCAATCTTATATTTCAATTAAAAAAATTTACTTCCAAAATAGAATATTTCCTAATCCTCCTGGTTGAACTTAACCTTTTCCCAGTAATTCACAAATTCTTGACTTGTAATACAAATAGTTTTAAGCAGCTATGTTTTTTCCATTAAATTATATGTTCTTTGAGGGTAGGGGGTCATCAGTGCAGTAATTTATCAATGGATTCAACAAACATAAATGAAATTACTTCCCCCTATATTTTACATATATAAGATATTCAATAAATATCTGTTAAATTATGCAACTATATCTAAGCAGGTTTCAAATAATAAAAATGTTAACAACAATTAAAGCTTTATAATCCAATAAGGGATCGAGGCAACCTGGGAAGGTCTGTGCCTCCATCTGTTCCTGCCAAAACTACTGTCCAAGGAGCTTGCTATAGAGCAAAAGTCCTGGCTCTGCCAGTCTTCAGGGAACCATCTCAAAGGGAAAAGAGCTGATCAAAGACCACCATTTAGCACTGTTGATGCCATTAGAACACACTGTTTAGGAGTGCTTTTATTAAATGGAAAAAAATAATAACATGTTTGAGGGGAAAATAATTGGAAGTCCCTAACACTCAAATGATCTATAAAAGTATTATAGGTCATAGATGTTTCCTCTTTTACTAGTTCATGGTTCTTTTCTATGAAAATGACTTTGGGCTTTTATAGCTCATACAAAACAGAAATGCAAAAGACACGCTGCATCTTTGTTAAAAATTGTTTTAAAGCCCAAACTAGAAAAAATAAAAATGTTTTTATTTTCTGGTTTAACATTGTTTTTCTTTGTTTTTACACACCACATTTCACACTGCTTCTACACTGCCATGGGGAAAGCATACTGTTTGAATAAGTTCTAGGGAAAAAGTCAATTGCACATTTGTTTTACTTTTTATAATGTTTCCAGCATGCTGAAATTTCAAATGTTCTTTCAAAAGAATGTTTTTCACAAAACATATGGATAAATGTGCATCTATACATACATTTCTATCATTTTTTAACAAAACATGTAGATAAAACATGTAGAGAAAATAGGAATGAATATCCCTGACCAGTGTGGCTCAGTTGGTTGGGCATCATCCTTCAAAGAGACAGGTCTCCAGTTGGATTCCCAGTCCGGGCACATGCCTGGGATGCAGTTCTTTCCCCAACTGGGGTATGTATGAGAGGTAATTGATCAGTGTTTCTCTCTCACGCAGATGTTTCTCTCCCTCTATTTCCCTCTCACAAAAATGTTTCTCTCCCTCTATTTCTCCCTCCCTGATCCTCTCTCTAATAATAAATAAATAAAATCTTAAAAAAAATATTAAGGAATAGTTTTATATTAAGAATGCAAATACTTTCCTTCCTACTTATATTTATAAAATCTTTCTTATCCATAACTTGGTGAAATACATCCTTTTCATATGCACATAATAATTTTGAAGTTTTGATCCCATTTTGAAACATTTTAGCCAATTTATATATAGTAAGGTAAGACAAAGGACGTTTTTCTTTACAATACTCACTATATCATTAAAGTAAACATGATCCAAAATTTATACACTCATAGATATCAGATTGATAATAACATAAAAAATGACCTAGTTCATCATTTACTTGTGTGTAAATGAAGTAAACCTAGTTTTAGATAAGAAATTCTAAACCCAGAAAAACCAAATTATTTCTGTATGGTCACAAAGAAACAGCACATCTATTATAGATATTTGTATATTGTCTTTTTAAAATTCATTCTGCGTATATATCTGAAAAAACCCAAAACACTAATTCAAAAAATATATACACCCCTATGTTTACTGCAGCACTATTTACAATAGCTAAAATTTGGGAAAAGCCCAAGTGTCCATCAGTAGATGAGTGGATAAAAACACTGTGGTATATTTACATAATGGAATACTGCTCAGCTCTAAAAAGGAAAGAAATCTTATCCTTTAACACAGCATGGATGGACACGGAAAGCATTATGCTAAGTGAAATATACCAGCCAGAGAAACATTGGTACCATATGGTTTCACTTATATGCGAAATCTAATGAACAAAATGAACTGACAAACAAAATAGGGACAGACCTGTAGATAGAGAGTAGGCTGATAGAGAGTGGGGGTGTGCTGGTGGAAGGACTGAGAAAAAAAGAGAGAAAAAACTCATGGATACAAACAACAGTGAGGTGATTGTGGGAGGGAAGGGGAAAGGAAGGGAAGGTGAAGGAGGATATGAGGGATAATGGTGATGGATGGAAACTTGACTTCAGGTGGTGGACACACAATACGATGTACAGGTGATGTGTTGTAGAATTGTGCACCTGCAAAATTGTATAATTTTGTTAACCAGTGTCACCACAATAAACTCAATGAAAAAGAAAAAGTAAAACAAAATGTATTTTGTGGTGACAAGTTTATGATGCAAAAATTATAACTTTTTCAAAACCAAATATGTAGATTAAAAGTATATCATATATAAAGATTAAAGGTAAATGTTTGTACATTTACCAACAAAAATTAGTATTTGTTTAAATTCTCTTTAGTGTTTGAATTCTTTTACAATGTATCAAATTATACTTGACGTAAGTCCCTCACAATGTCTCTTAAAAAAAGAGCTTCATAATTAAACAATTTTTGAGATTCCCTAAGCAAAGTGATATATGAAAAACTCTGAGTAAGCCTGCTATAAAATATAATTAACATTTTTTAAGCCACAAATTCTGAGACATACTACAGCACAAAATCCTTTATCTTTCAACATTTCTTAACCTCCTATATAATTAGTCATTCCTCAGAACACTCTTTGGGAAAACTTTATGGTGTTTTAATATAATCTAGGTAAGTCTCTGGGAAAAGTATATTTGTGCTAGTGTGATATTTGTGCCCAGCTTTTAACTTAGTTATCACTAGGATGCCCCCTGACATTACCCTATGAGCTTTTGTGTGTTCTCTTAAATAAAAGGATCATCCAGATATTCTTGGACAGATGAAGGAAAGGCCATGTGCATTTTACACAGGCTACTGATACTTGCCTAGGTAGTAGAAATACATTTAACTAACAACATTTACCAGAATATTAATGGTAATTCTCTAAGCATTGATATTTTTCTGACTTCTAGTTGATATCTTTTCTTTTTTTAATCACTTTTTATTGTTATCCTATTACAGTTGCCCCAATTTTCCCTGTGCTCCCACAGTCAATTCTCACACTGTTGTCCATGTCTGTGGGTCATTCATACATGTTCTTTGCCTAGTCCCTTCCCCTTCTTTACTGATATTTTTTAAATGCCTAAATAATTGCCCATGTGCTTTTAATTTTCTAATATTGCAACTGTTACTCTGAGACTCATTTGATGGATTTCACTCTCCTTCTCTCCTATTATCACTTTGAGTATTAGAAATCTCTTCAATACATGTAATTAAAACTACCAGCAGTAAGTGGGGGCCAGGCCTGCTCATGAAAAGTTTGGAGTGGGTAGAAATAGAAATCTCCTAGGCCAAAACACAAGGTAGGTAAAAACAGCGGCCATGTTTCTTTACACATTAAGTCACACATTAAGTCCCATATTATCCCACTTATCTTGAAGTTAGGGAGTATAAATCATTTCTGTGTTGATGTGTCTAAGGGTGGAGAAGGTAGCAAGCCCACAGGTGAGTGGATATGTCCCAAATATCAACAGAAATCATATGATAAATCAACTGTCCTGACAACCTGTTTATATTTTCACATTGCTTGTCTTTTACTACTAGGAGTAAAAGCTAACTTGATCCAAGTCCAAGTCAAAAGGTCTTACCAGACATCATGGTCTGGCCCAATATTTTATCAGACCCATGATCGACCCATGATTCATTATCTATCAGATTTCTACACTGGAAATTAAGCACAGTATGTTCAATGTGCCTGAAATACTCCATACAATTGTAGGAAGCTCTAAGTTTAAAATGGAAAAATATCAGGTACATTAGAGTCTTCTAAATTATTGTCATGACAAATGAACAATCTCTCAGTATAATTATGATTACTCAGAAGATTCCTCATCTAAAATGTGGACTTTTATCTAAACAACTCAGTGGAGCCTGACAGATTTTATAAATTAAACACTTATTTAATCAAATGAGGCTTCTGACATTGAGATATTCTAAAATTATAACAGTTAACATTTAAAACAATGAAGAGAAAAAGTCATGCATCTAAGTGAAATAACATATACTTCTTAAATAACATCATGCAAAAAAAAAGGTTTACTGTCCCATAGGATAAATGAACAAAATAAACTAACAAACAAACTAGAACCACAGGCATGGAAACATGAATCAGGCTGACAGTGAGGAGAATGGAGGGGGATGGCAATAAAGGTGGAAAGAAGAGGAAGGGGCTAAAGAATATTTACGAATGACCCATGGACATGGACAACAGTGTGGAAGTGGGAGGTGGGATGGGTGGAGGAGGGAAAAGGGGGAAAAACTGGGGTGATTGTAATAAAATAACAATTTTTAAAATCTTTTTAAAAATTGTAAAATGTTGTTTCAATGAATTAAATACCCAGGAGGCTAAATTTGAGAAGTAAACCTCAGTAACTTTTAAAATAGATTCTGAACTATGGATCTTACAGCATATTAAATTTAGTTTCTTCATTAGTATGTGCATGTTTCTCTCTGTTCATTTTATTCACTTTTGAAAAATCATGAATTAAATGCAAACTGTCTAATGAGCCTGAAAATATCCTTGAGTATGTTATGTAAAACTCAAGTTACTGGATGAATTTGTGAAATGTAAACTGGTTTTATGAAAGGTAACTTTTCAACAAAAGTAAACTGGATGGATTTATGAAAGACATAATATTTATATAACTTCAAGCAAATAAGTATCTTTGCAGTAGACATCAATATGAACAACTGAATTTAAGAAGACAGTTAAGTATGGACAAATTCAGGAAGACTATATCTGTTTTTGTGCTTCTACTTGCTGACTCTTATATTCCTGATATACTAGTCTATTTTGTTTGACATTCAAAATTAAATGATACATCTATTAGATATTAATATTTATTAATGGAAATAAGTACCAGGTGTTAAGTACCAAGTTGTAACTTGCCACAAATAAATTGTAGACTTAAGAAAATCTAGAAAATCAATAACTATATGAGAGAATCTTGTGAAATGGCCAAAAGAAAACTGATAATAAGAGGCATGAATTTACTAAAAGCCAAGTCATTATGCCTTTTTTTTCCGAATGTTATTGAAAATTTGAAAATTCATTACTATGTAGGTCATTCTTAAAATATACCTCAATGGGGTTTTAAGGAACAAAATGTTTTGTCTCTGGATTCAGTCTTATTAAAAGAAAACTCAACAATAGCTCTAACTGTATTCAATATTCAGCACTTCTTACTGCAGACTAGTTCTTCATACTTCTTTTCATTCATTATAAACCATTAACATATCTTCAGACCTTTAATAAAGTTAATCATAATACAGTAATTACATGAATCATGCCTCGACTTGAAAAAACCCAACTACTGACAGTTTGACAATGGAATGAATATAGTTTGAAATGAAGAGATAGGTTTGTTTAAGTTCTTTTTCCTTAATTCAAATAAGATTTTCACATTATGATCCAACATGACTTCATCTAAAACTATGCAGAAAAATACCACAGCTGAGTTGTGCCTGATTTCAAGAGTATAGCAAGAAGTTAAGTGTTTCTGGGAATCAGAGCATATTTGGCTACCCAACCCCCCCCCTCCTTCTTTCCTTTCCCCCCCCCTTTTTTTCTTTTTCCTCCCCTTCCCTTTCCCCTTCCCTCCCTTCCCCTTCCCTTTCCCCCCCCCCCCCCCCCCCCTTTTTTTTTTTTTTTTTTTTTTTTTTTTAACAATTGTTTTTTTATGTTTATGGAATTAAAACTAGATTTTCTCCAAATGAATACTATCTACTCAACAAATATTTGGCAAAAATTATGTTCTGGGTATAGGGGAAGGATAAACAATGAGTCCTGGAGTTAATTTTTCATAACACATTAATTTTAAGCCACTAATTATGCCTAGAAAAAAATAAAAAATATGCACATAGCTTAATATTTGGTTCAGAATGTCCAGGAAGATGATTCCATTTATAGCAACAAAAAAAAAGTCCAGAAAAAATTTTTAATTCTTAATTTTGTACTAGGTGTCTTATTTTAAGTGCTTTGGCATGACCCAAGTCAAGATGAAGGACTGTTAATTTCATTTTCTCCTTTAAATTCGAAGATGGTGTTATGAAGTAGAATATGCTTGAAATCATTTTTCAAATAATAATGATGTAGTTGCTGTGATCTAAAGAACAACTTCTTTAAACAACTAGGAGATGCAGTCGGTGCTGTGAAATAGAATTACCTAATAACAAAGGTGGAAGTTGAGGTGGGCAGACCTTAGTCTTACCTTGTTTGCCCAACACATCAGTACAATTTACTACTTCTCCATACAAACCATACCAGTTCCTCAATGAGTATGAATCCATAAATTAGGACAGTATCTCCAAACTGGGTTTCCCTTTTCAATATGAAGCAAGTACTTTACTAAAGAGGGACTAAAGATGAAAGATGCAGCTCCCAGAAGAGTAACTGGCATTCTGGAACTGCTGGAAAAAACATTCTTCTAGTAGGGTCAAAATAGTTGAAGAGAGAGAGTTTCCAGATCTCTGCGTATAAATGCCGTTGCCCTAAGTACCTTCATGTTTATTTCAAATCCCATTGCTGAAACCTTTAATCTGAATTTAACATTAGGGACCGCATCCCACACAAATGAGATTATATATGGATGACTAAATAGGCAAATGTGATTACTGCATTGGTCTAAATAAGTCAGTCTTATTATAAGAATTATAAGTCAACACTTAGAAACTACAGGTTCTAAAGATTTGCTAATTTACTGTAAAATATATTTCAGGAAACAGACTGTATTTGTCTAAATCAATTATGTGATATTTATTATTCCATAGAGTAAATTTTTTAAATTAAAAAAAATTTCAAGGTAAACTCTTGAATTTAATTTCATACAGAAATAATTTTGGAAGAGACAAGATCACTTGAAAATGACCATTTTCAATTTGTTTAATAAAAATTCTATTTTCCCCATGCAGAATCATGCCAATAAAATTTTTACTTAGCTATGTTACCACAGTAAAACACATTTGTATTTAATAATTCTGATGTTCTTCTACACTTACAGTTTTTATCAAGTATTTCTTGATTTAGTGACAATGTAAAACAAAAATAAATAGGTATCTTGTCTAAGACAATTAAAAATATGTGAAATTGTCTCTGATTAAATAATAATGTCTTTGAGGGACCTTTAAAAGTAATGGGTGTATAAATAATCTATAAAGTGGTCCTAATATTTCCCTTCCTGGTCTTCATATCCTTGTATAGCCTCCTCCCCTGAGGGAGGTCAGGACTTGCTTCCAAAGGAATAGAACAGAACAAAGGCAAGGGATGTCATTTTTATGATCACATAAGATTGTAAAATCTGTCTTGCCGAGAAACCTTCCCCTATAAAGAAGCAAGTCACCAGTTTGTGAGCTACCCCAGAGAGGGCCACATAGCAAAGAAGCAAAGACATTATCCAGCCAATGGGCAATGAGTATCTGTGGTCCTCAGTTCCACAGCCTGCAAGACACAAATTTCAGCGACAACCAAGTGAGCTTGGAATCATCTTTCCCTAGTAGAGTCTCAGTTTCAGTCTGACACACACCTTGACGGTAATCTTTCTGAGAACATACCAAAGCCACAACTATACACTTCTGACACACAAATAGATACTGTGAGGTAATAAACCTTCATTGTTTTAAATCTCTGAATTTGTAATAAGTTGTTACACAGAAATAGATAATTAATGCAATGCAATTTCTACATTTTTCTTTTCAAATCAAGAAAAATAAACTCAAGCTGCTTCACTTTGATCTAAAATTTAAAAACAAGTCATAGGTAATATTATCCCACTTCTTAAATTATCCATGAAAAATAGTGAATACTCTGTTGAAATTACCCATGAAAAATAGTGACTATTCTGTTGAATAAAATGTTTGGAAAATCACTCAGAAAACTTCTTCATATTTTCCTTCATGATGACTGTTCACTTCTTTGTATTCTACGCAGTGGTCAGAAAATGCTGCTTGCTCCTGACTATACCACAACCAGTTTCTTTTGTGATTTCTATAAATATTAGTTTTTAATTCTTCTCAAAATATTTTAGATAAATTGAGTGTACAAATCAGTGCAAATGCTGTTTTCAACATTCCAAAGATAGGGTCAGTAGATACATAATCACAGAAACGATGTTTTTAATATATATGTAAAAACATAACTACTTTCTCCTACAGAAGAGTAGGACTGGGTAGCTAACAGAGAGCATCATGGTAATCACCCACTTGAAAATGCTTCTTGCAAATGAAGAGTAAAGGATTCAACTTCAAGAGCACTAGGTCGCTATGGTTTCTTAATTTAAAATAAAATTCAAAATATGAGGATTTCAACTGAATATCCCAACTAATGCAGCCTTCAAATTACTTTTCCCCTAAAAATTCAGGAGATAGATATTGATGTTTAATTGTTTGAATACTTATATTAATTTCCATCTTATGTACCACATATGGGCACACAGTGAAATATACTGGTGTAACCCAATGAAAGAAGTAAGAAAATTGTCTCTTCTAAATTCCCAGTGTGCTATGTCTTTCCATTGCACTGTTTATATGCAGCCTCAAACTATCTTTTCAGTTACATTGTTTACAACCTGCTCATAGGCACTGTATCTTATCATGTATCTCATAATTCCTCAGATGATGAATGGTGCAGAAGAGTCAATATATGAATTTTTGCCGCTAAATGCATTAAATTAATTGGTTGAAGAAATATGATAATAACAGCTTCAGGAAACTATTTACCAACATTACTAACCAGAGAGGTAAAGAATTTAATAAAACATAGGGAGCCATATAGGTTTCCTGCATTTTAATTTTCATTAATTTTATTCAGTGGAACCTCTCACAAAGAGAAGACTCATTCTACGAACTATTACTGAACACTATCCTGGTTAGCTATTGCTACATAATAAACCACCCCAAAATATAGTTTAAAACAACAACCATTTTATTATAGTCAAGAACTCTGTGAATTGGTTAAGTCAGAAATTACATACTTGAGGTAATTCTCCTCCACTCCAAAGTATTAAGTGGCTTGAGAAGATTTGAAGGGTTCAGGATGACTTAAATGGGTAACTGTTGGAATCATCTGGAAACTTCAATCACATGTCTGGCACCTGTCTTAGGTCAGCTGAAAGGCTGAGCTCGACTGCGACTGTCCTTAAAGCCTAACCATGGCCTCCTTACGTGGCTTGGGCTTCCTTACAATATGGTGGTCTTGGGTTAATTGAGCATCTTACATGACAAGTCAAGATTCAAGAATACATATTCCAGCAAAAAAGCATGGCCTTTTATAACTTATCTTGGAAGTCATAGAGCATTACATATACCCTAATCTTTTGAACAAAGAAGTCACAAGCATATGCAGATTCAAGAGGAGGGCATGCTGGCACCTCTCAGTAGGAGGAATGTCAAAGAATCCGCTTCCACGTTTTATAACCATCATAGGCTAATTTATCTTAATTTTATTTCCATTCTTCTTTACAAATTATTAGACAAAATGAATAAAACAGATCTAGTTTTAAGAGTATTATCAAAATACAACAGAAGAAACAAATGGACTAGTATATATACAGGGTGGGGCAAAGGTAGGTTTACAGTTGTTCGTATGAAAAGTAACACAATAATAAATAAAATAACACAAGAATAAACTTCATGTTGTGTACTCAAAACTATAAACCTACTTTTGCCCCACTCTGTATATACTAATTTCATTTTATAGATTTATCATGTAAATTGGCCACACATTCCTAGAAAACATCTTCAAATTAATATTTTCAGTAATTTTTTGTTTTCTTCCTTTTCAATAATCTGTAATCTTTGAAAATCAGGATTGTCTCCATACCATAGCAATATGATAGAACACAAATATAAAATATCTGTTAAAAGCTTTAGTTAGGTGAGCTGTGTGTGCCCTAGGCCTTTATTTATCTACAAAATGAGGGTAATTATCAGGCCCATTTCATAGGATTAAATAAATGGTCTAGTATCAACATGAGATGCTAATTGTTAACTATCAATGTCTTAAGAGAAAAGAAAAATGCCCTCCAGCTGTGGGCATAATTTGGTGAGTATCCACCAATCAAATTAAAGTTCATAAGTAAAATTTATTTAAGTCACTTGAATTTACAAAAACAGAGACATATATTTATATCAATTATTTTTCTTATACTTGGATTATTGACTGAGATCAAACTTTCTTGAGAAGACCAAAGAGTCACAGTACTGATCTATATCAGTTTCTATAAGTAACAAATTTTCCACAAAAGAGATTCAACTTCTTAGTTTCATCACTAACACTCTAGTTCATTCCACAATGTAAAATAATACAGAACAGTGTTTAAAAAGTGATATTTTAAAACATTTGCCAGTGAGTTATTTGAATTTTTGAAACTATTTGGCCTGTCCAAGTTAATTTCTCAGATGGTATAATAAATTTGCTGCTCTAGGCATTGTAGCTAGTTATCAGAAAAGGATCTTAGAGTAAAGAAAGAATATATCTATACTTTTTTCCAATAGTTGGATTAATCAAAAAATTTCTATTATGCTGTCAAATAGTTTCTCTTGCTTTTTTCTGTTAATTGAAAACTTGCCTCGAGCTCTCCAAGATTTTGGTTTACAACATAGTAAAGTTATGATAACTTTTCAGTTTAAAATTTTTAAACTAATCAGAAGAACCAGACAGTGATATATTTTTCTAATATCTTCTAAATTTGGAAAATTACATTGGCTTAAAAAATGCTTACCTGGAAAGGTTCAATGATGAATAGTTATTTCTTTCCTTAAGTGACCAAATTAGGAAAACACACATCCACGCGGCAAGCTATGGCATAATTACACTGCTGTTTATTACTTTTCATACCCATAATTACCCATAAAGAAGCATGTATGAATAAAATACTATGTTTATATTTCCATATAAAAAGCTCTGATGTTCAGCAACAGATATATCAAACACCAAGTATTTTATAAAATTGGCATTTTGTAATTATCTGATTCAGAGCCCACTGTATTTTAAGAGGGAAACAATGAACTTTTCAAAAAGAAGTTGAAGGAAAACAACTTCAGGTTGAAACTGCAGCACTATCCTGATTCCAATGCTCTGAGTAAAACCTAATTTTTACTTAAAAGTTGAAAGCAGGACCATTTGAGAAGGAAAATGTGTTGCTGAGATTTTTTTTTTCAATAACATTATGAATACAACAGCTTTTGGATTAAGAAATTCATATGCATTTTAACCTTATTCTCATTAACATGCATCTTGACAAAAAATAAATAAATACTCTCCTGGGCTTTCCCTCATATACTTTTTTCTCCTTGCTTGAATAATCATCCTGCCCATATATAAATTTTTTACATATTTCTCATGTCCATATATAAGTCACTCATGATGAAATGTCTAATTATTTTTTTATTTTTTAACTAGGTGCACGGTAGGATATTTTATACCTCAGTGACTAAATCACTATTGTCATATAATAAGAGTGCTCAAATTATCCAAGAACAGTTTCCAATAAAGATCTATTTTTAATATTAATTTATCAACATAATGTTTTTATCCCATATACTACATCAAAATGTATGAAACAAAAAACATTCCCAGAGAAAACTATTATAAATTGTTATTCAAATGTTTTTTATGCAGCATCCTTTAATGCATCTAGACAATTATCATATGCTTTGCAAATAATCACTGTGAACATTCTGAGAAATTGTATGGATTCTCTTCAGTACTGATACTTCTTCAGTCCCTCCGGTTCAAGGCTCATTCTGGTACAGAAAGATCTGTGTCCAGATCACTGGAGTGAAGAGAGGGGGTCCAAAGATGGCATGAAGAGAGGCTGAATTCCCTGGGTAAAGGGTAAACAAGCCAGTGAAGCAGTGTCACATTTGCCCTGGCAACTTAGCTAGGCACTGCACCAGATGGCATATTTCCTCTCCCTGGTGGAGACTGGGTGGGTGGGAGGTCATTGTGTGGAGTGTGTGCAGGGCTACAGAGTGATGGACAAAGGGAAAAGCCCTACTATACCCTTCCAGTTTCTGACTGAAGGGGAAACCAGAGTTCACAAAGGCATGTGTACCTAAAGGTTAGCATGGTGGCAGGGGGAGGTACAGTCCTGCCAGTCTAGCCTGGGAAAAAGGACAGGATTGGCTGGGGGAGCTGGGCACTTTCAGAGTGCATGAAAATTTGGGCCAGGAGATTTAAATGGAGGGAAGGTAGAGACTTACCCTTTCTCTCTTCCTCTGGGATCCATGCATGGATGGATGGCTGGGTCAGAGCTCTCACTGGCCAGCACATGGGGCAGCTTCAGGCACTGGGCCCCATGGACGGAGCCCCTACACAACCAACTGCAGCAGTCAATAGCAGCCCTGACCCTGGTGTGGGAAGCAGCAGCGTGGTGATTGTGGCACTGGCCCCATACCACAAAATCCAAGGAGGGAGACTGAAGCCTGAGAGGCCTCTGCTTAGCAACCGAGGGTTATAGGTAAGAATGGAATGGGATTTCTGGACAGTGTTTTTGGTTCTAGGGGTGGCTGGGTTTTGTCTGTATGAGGCTGGCCTGTGTGAGGCGGAAAGTCACCCATTCTCTTGAATTGTGCAACACCTCAATAAAGACCTTTTCCTTCCACACCAACTTTTGTTTTATGCCTATATTTGAGAATGGGCAGCTGAACCCCACTTTTGTTCAGTAACAATTCCACAACAATGGCAGCCATGGAGGGTGGGCCTTCCCGTTACTTAGAGAAATCAGAGGAACTTGGTTGAATAGCCCTGGAGGAGATTCTAATATTTTATCACACTAAATGCATGATATATTGTTATGGTATTTTTTAAAAAAAAACAAAGAAGTAAAATAAGAATAGGCTCAAGGCCACACAAAATAGCCCAGAATGGACCCAACATTATATAGACAAGAGTAAATTGTTATAATCAGCCAAAGGTAGGAAATGGGAACTCTCAAATACCATTGTGTGTTTTCTGTGCTCTATTTGCAGCATCAGTTCAGCTACTTCATCTTTTCCCATGCATTTCAACTATCAGGCTATTAAAATAAATTAATATATTTGGGTGAAAATACGATTTTCCCCTAAACCATATCTGTCATAAATTAACTTTTCTACAATTCATCAACTCTAGTCTTGGTTTGGCTTTCCTTCAAAGGAAATTGTTGAGGGCTGCATAGTGTCTTCCACTACATCATTTTAGTATTATTATGTAATCAAGTTGTTAAAGAAAAGCAAATTTGTGCTGCTTAGCTTTTAGATTTATCTGTTTAAAATGAATACTGTGAAAATATATTAAAAATATATCCAATTAAAGTGATGTAGGAGAAGTGAACATCATTTCAGACAAAAACTATTAACCAAAAAAATTAATTAACAAAAGTGTTTCAATTCTTTGAAAATGTATATTTGTCTCAAGTATAGTTATTTATTAGTACTACTTTTCTGTTCCTGTGTGGATGCAGCCAAAATGGAGGTTAGGATAATCTGGTAGATGACACTAACATTCAAGAGTAGTGGAACCTAATGGCAGTGAACTCCCTGGCCAACGCATTTGTGGTGCTGCCTCTTTGGACAGTGTCACTAGGGCAAAGCCTGACCCCACTTCGTGGATGTTAAGAATTATTCCTGCATTAGGCCTTTCTAAGTGTTTCTACCACTATGAAGTAATTGAGGAACATCAAAAATTAATGGCCAAAGCTTTAAAGAAACATTCTTAGATGTTTGTAATGAAAAAGTTTGATTTCTTAATATAACATATAAAATGTAAAACTAAAAATTGGAGACTTACAGCACTGGCCAAGTGGCTCAGTTGGCTGGGCATTGTCCATACACCAAAATGTTGCCAGGTCAATTCCCAGTGAGGGCACATATCCGGGTTGTGGGTTAGATCCCCAGTCAGGGCATGTACAGAAGGCAACCAATCAATGTTTCTCTCTTACATTGATGTTTGTCACCCCCTCTTTCTCTCACTTTCTCTCTCTCCCTTCCTCTCTCTCTAAAATCAGTAATAATATCTTGGACTGAGGATTTTAAAAATGTTAAGACTTACAAATGTCAATGGATTTTATTGTCTTTCCCAAGTTTCAAAGTTATTTGGACCTGCAAGGAAGTGGTAGCCTCCAGCGATCCACCACAGTTCCATAGGGACTTCTTTGTTTCACAGATCCCTGAACTACTGGTTTGATATGGTTCCTTGAATAGCCAAGCTGCACAGAGGAAGTTATTTGGAAACAAAAAATTTACTTGTCAAAGACTAAATAAACAAATAAAAAAAAAGTTTAGGTATTCTTTTAGCATATTACTTTTGCCAAAAATAAATAAATAACTTCTTTATTTTCTTGTAGGTAAAATGCACATAAAGAGTGGGGCAAAAGTAGGTTCACAGTTGTTTGTATGGAAAAATAATACTATCATTAATAAATAATAATAAACTGTGTTTTCCATACTCATAAGTGTAAACCTACATTTGTCCCACCCTGTATATGTTTGGTCTGTTTCCAAGAACAAAAAAAAAATACTTGAAGATTGGATCAATGATTTTAATAATCTTAAAAAGTCAATTAGTTTAATGAAGAACTCAAATCCAAAGCTAAGCAGCTGACAATAGTGACAGCTGAAAAAATAATCAATGTTCATCGATGAAACCAAACAACGCTGACAAGAACTTTATTCACTCACATTTAAATCCCTTCCTCTTTACTTGCATTTTCAATGAAATTGAATAAAAAATTAAGTTTAAAAATTCTAAAATGAAATGATATGAAAGGATTCTTTTTCATAAATTATTTCTAAAATTTCAATATATATTTTTAAAAATTCATGGGACACGTAAAATGCATATAAAACTTGTCAGATCTGCCAGCCCCTCACAAAGCAGGTCAGATGTAGACTCCAGTGACACCCTGATCATTTGCATTTCCATGTGGTCTTTTTTCCCCCACTATTTCAATTGGATGTTGTCATGAAGCCATTGCCTCAGAAAGCACAGGTGCCCCACAACTTCTTTCTTAATGGCCTATAACAACCAGACCAGTTTTAACTATGGGAAAAGAGAAATACTGTTTTTAAATGGTTTAAGATTCAGACTGATCTTTTTTGAAAAATTATTTGTTTCTCTTTACACAGCTTTTATCTAGAATCATTGTGATTCCTGAGGGTAAATATATCACCAGTGCCTTTTTGAAATGTCTCAAAGGAAACTAAGTTGAAAATCTCTGTCAGGTAATTGAACTGGACTAGGACATCTTTAATTAGAAACCAATTATTAAGTCAAGAGGACAAACTCATCAATGTTTCTACCAGCTCAGTTTCTAAAAAGTAAAGAGTACAGCATTGCTGCCATGCAAGGGACTGCAAAGCACCTGTAAAGTGACTGTCTCTCCTCAGAGTAGCTTGAACTAAGAGGAATACTACTTGCCAGCTACATTTTATTACATACCTGCTCTATTCCTTCTCTCAGGGACTCCTTGAACTTGCTACAACAAGAGAAAAAAATTGGATGAAGTTATATTTTGTTTTGTGCACCAAAGAACTTTATATTCTATTCACTCCTGCTTTCATCCACTCACATTCTCTCCCTTAAAAAAACAAAGCAAAACAAAATAAAAACACTAGACCTGAACAATGACTTGTAACAGAGTGGACAGTATAATGTAGTATTTAAGTCAAGCCCATAAGATTAAAAACCAGATACTACTAGGTTTAAATTCTGGTTATGCCACACTTACATGTGAGAACTGTGGCACATTTCTTAACTTCTCTAAGCCCTAGTCACCCTATTTGTTGAAGAAAGCTAATTTTTCCCATAATATTGGGTTGTTGTGAGGAATAAATAAGAGAAAAATGTTAAAATTATCAGTATAAGACTTGTTTATTGTGAAAATGTAATAGATGGATACAAGAGTGGGAAATTTTATAAAATGATAATATTCCCATAGAACTGGATGTAGGGATGAATATATGTGAAAAGAAGTACTGTGAAATCGATGGATAAAAGTCACAGGCCTCTTTTCATTCCCGGTCTGACCATGTTGTTGAGTCCTGCTTTGCTCAAAAGAATACTATTTGAGATTTTATACTAGTGATTGATAACAAGTAGGACAGGTGGAGACATGGAATGGTCTGGACCTACACTGACATGTGGTTGATAAAAATTTGGGAGCAATATCTTGGGAGTAAAGAGTCCCAGTTCCATACTAGACCTTCCAGCCCAGAGTCCCAGTGCCAGGAATATAAGTCCCCATAACCAGAGGGTGCAAAACCAGTGGGGATTCAGTCTGTGGAAGAAAATTCTGGAGTCCCAAGCAGTTCCTCTAAAAAAACCCACACAACAGACTTACTCATATTCACTCCCTCTAAGCTCCAGCACTGGGGTAGCAGCTTGAAAGGCACTAGTGGCATACAGGGAGGAACTGAGTTTCTAGCATCAAGAAGAGAGCTGGGGGACAGATTTATCCTAGACAGGAAGAAGGGCAGAGGCTATTGTCCTTTTTCTGAACCCTCCACAAACAGAGCCACTGAGCTGGCAAGCAGGTACCATATCTCAGACTCCATCAATCTGGCTAACACTTTTTGCCCAGATGTGGAGATCGCCTGAGACTCCACCACACCCAACTTAGGAGCCCATCCAAGCTGTTAACAGTAAGTTTTCCATATGAATATCTTGTCTAGGCTCTTGCTTCATAACTTCCCAAATCTTCTTGAACAGGCAACAGGTGATTTCAGTGAGCCCTCAGCCCCTGAAACTCTTGCTAAGTGGCCTGAGGCCAGGCACTAGCAGCAGCCAACCTAGACCCACAGCTTGGCTTTGAGTGAGAACCTCTAAGCCCAAAACAAATAGCAACCATCTCTGATTGTTTTATAGCTCAGGCAGGGTGGCCCCAGGCAGGACACAGGCTGGGGCTGACCTTGGCCTGCACCATCTGGGAAACCCCAGAGCCTACTCACCCAATGGAAGCTACAGACCATGTTGGATTACTACCACCCTGCCTCTGCACAGCTGATCTTACATGGAAGGCAAAGGTTGGTGGTCAGTGGACTGCACAGCCAATCTTCCACGGAGGGCAGAGGTTGGTGATTACTGGACACAGCCAGTCCTTGCAGCTGACTGGCTTGGATAAATCCCTCCCATTGGCCTGCCAATGGAAATCAAGGCTCAACTAAAAGAAGAGGGTGTACTCAGCCCACATGAAGGGCACACCTCAAGTCTCTAGGCTGGGTGGTAAGGGAGGCTGTGCCACTGGACCCTATAGGATACCTACTACATTAGGTAATGCTATCAAAACAGGAGTCATAGCAGCTTTACCTAATATATAAAAACAAACACAGGGAGACTGTCAAAATGAGGAGACAAAAAAGTTGGCCCAAATGAAAGAACAGATCAAAACTCAAGTAAAAGAACTACGCAGCAGAAAGAAAAAAAGAACTACTAAACTTCGCGATAGCATGGATGGAACTCGAGAGCATTATGCTAAGCGAAATAAGCCAGGGAGAGAAAGACAAATACCATATGATCTCACCTATAAGTGGAACCTAACCAACAATACAAAGATGCAAGGAAAATAAGACCAGCAACACTGAAAGGAAAAGAAATCAACAGAGACAAGAGGGAAGGAGGGAGGGGGGGCAGGGAAAAGGAAGGGAAGGGGAAAGTCAAGGAACATATAGCAAGGACTCATGGACAAAACCAAAGGGGAAGAGCTGAGGAAGGGAAGGAGGGAGGGGGCAAGGGAAAGTGGTGGGGGGTAGGCAGAGACAAATGTATTTGAGAAAATAAATTAAAATAAAATTTAAAAATCAAGTCAGAAATAATGGCTAAATGATAGAAAACATTGAGATCACTGGATTTGTTGTTTTAGAATAAATATATAGTTCTGGAAACTTAAAAAAAAAGAACTAAACAAAATGGAGATATGCAATCTATCAGATGCAGAGTTCAAAATCTGGTTATAAGGATGCTCAAACTTAGTGAGGACCTTAACAGCATGAAAAAGATCCAGTCAGAAATGAAAGATACACTAATTGAAATAAAGAACAATTTACAGGGAAACAAGAGTAGAGTGGAAAAAGCTGAGAATCAAATCAATGATTTGGAAAATAAGGATGCAAAAAACAACAAACCAGAAAAAGAAGAAAAAATAATACAAAAAAAATCAAAGATAGTGTAAGCATCCCTGGGACGATATCAAGCAGTCCAACATTTGCATCATAGGGTTGCCAGAGGAGAAGAGAAGGAGCAAGAAATTTGAAACCTATTTGAAAAAAATTGTAATACAAAACTTCCTTAATTAGGTAAAGGAAATAGACATGAAAGTCCAAGAAGTACAAAGAGTCCCAAACAAGATGGATGCAAAGAGGCCCATGCCAAGACACATCATAATTAAAATGCCAAAGGTCATAGATAAAGAGAGAATCTTAAAAGCAGCAAGAGAAAAGCAGTTAATAACCTTCATCCTCATAAGGGCATCCACATAAGGCTGTCAGTTGATTTCTCAAAAGAAACTTTGCAGGCAAGAAATAATCAAAGGCATGAAAAGCAGAAACCTACAGCCAAAGTTCATTATTACCAAACCATTATTATATGAAATGTTAAAGGAACTTATTTAAGAAAAATAAGATCAGAAGTATATAAAACGAATAGCAATAAATACATATTTATCAACAATTTAATCTAAAAAACAAACTAAACAAAGAACAGAGAGAATCATGGATACTGAGAACATTTTGATGGCTGGCAGATGGGAGTCGGGGGAAGGGAAATGGGTGAAGAGGTTAGAGAATTAAAAAGTACAAATAGTTAGTTGCAGAATAGCCATGGGGATGTAAAGTACAGTATAGGAAATGGAGTAGCCTTAGAACCTACACACATGAGCCATGAACATGAACAGTGGTATGGGGACTGCCTGAACGAGTGGGGTGGTACTGGGTGGAGGGGGGGCAACTGTAAGAGCATAATCAATAAAATATAGTTAAAAAAATAAAGTTGTAAAGGCTTATCCTTTCTAAAACCAAAGTACTATTACTAAGAGCAAGATGTTAGGCTAATGAAATACTTGTACTTTCTGTGTAATGGAATTTTTTCTTCAATGGAATTGGAAATACCATTTCACAATTCAAAGTTATCTCCAGGTGCCTCATTTTATGCCAAAGGTTGTTGGACAGAATATTTAAAATCATCTGGTTAACCTGAACACATAGGCAAGATATGCTCTAAGGTTATGACAGATAGCTCCCAACCCATTTGGGCATCTCTACAGTAATGGGCTCTGATTTCCTCAGGCAACATTTTCCATTTATTCTTTATTCAAACACTCTTCACTGTGTAGAGTACAGATATTCCTAAAACACCTACACAGAGCCCTGTTCTTATCCCTAGAGCCATAGGAACTACTGAATAGTGAGATTCCAGTTACACATACGATTTGTATCAAGGTAAAGAATCTTACTGTGACTCCTTAGCTAACAGTCTTTTATTCCACCCCATTCAGACTTCTGTATCATGGTACTTGCCATGTTTGCCTTGTCTGCTAACTATAATTAATTGCCAAGGTATTCTTTGACCCTACTTCTTCTACCTCCCCAATGACTAAAAATACTAAGTATAGCAGAGTGGGAAACTATGGGGTAGAGCAGGAAATAACAGGGACAATGTAACAAAATACCAAGTCAAGTAACTAGAATGCAAGACAAAGCATTTCACTTTTTAATATGGAATTTGAAGTACATGACTTTGCAATACCTAACAGACATTATAATACACATCTTTCCACAATTATTTTTACCTATTGGTTTCCAAGATATGGAAGATTATTACAATGGTTTTTCCACTTAATCTCTCAGAAAGGTTTGTAAACAAAAGCACTCAAGCCAGATTAGAACAATCTAAGAGTATCCACTCAGTTCAAAACCCAGCACATGCTAATTTTAATCTAAAATAATAGAGAAAAAAATTCAAGCTTTAGGAATAAACCATTTTCACCCCAGCTGAACTTCTGTTTTCCATTTTATTCTAGTGTTGTTTAACAATTTAGAAAAATAGATTAATGTAGATATAATAAAGCAGAGAATTTTGCCATGCAAAATGCAAAGTATGTTTATAACCTTCTTATAAATGAATGTTGTTCACTGGAAAATTTATGAAACCTCAAGTGAAGACTATGTTAATTTTACTGATGTTTCCATGGCATTTTCCCCATAGGTTTTAATGAATCGCTACAATTTATTAGGCAACATCAAGCCCTAGCTTAGGTACTTTAATATGCATGGAAGTCTCAAATTCTCCTCCAAAACCTGTAAAAAGGATACTAGACTCCTTATTTTAAGTATCTTGGACAGTGTCTTATACCTAATAAATGGTGAGTTACACTGAGAGTTGAACCCAATCTTTCCTCAGCTGTTCTTTTAACTATACTTCTTTATTAGGGTTACAGTTACTTCCAACTTTTAAAACCTAGTATCAACCATATAAACTTTTAAATGATAACTTATAAAGAAATAGCCATATTTTTACTTCAGTGAATTCTCTAAATATGCCATTGACTCCTAGAGCCATACTTTCCTAAATATAGTAACAAGTACTGTCCTGGCCTGGCCTAGTGGCTCAACTGGTTGAAGCATCATCCCATAGACCAAGAGGCTGTGGGTTCCAACCCAGGCAAATACCTGGTTGCAAGTTTGATCCCTGGTCGAGGTGCATAAGGGAGGTAACCTATTGACATTGCTCTCTCACACTGATGTCCCTCTCTCTTTCTCTCTCTCTCTCCCTCCCTCTCCTGACTCCCCCTCCTTCTCACTCCTCCTCTTTCTCTAAAATCAATCAACATATCTTGGAGGAGGGTAAAAAGAAGAAAAAAATACCATAATAAGTACTATGTAATTGTTGGTAATTTCATATTTACAACCAGTAATTATTTATATTATTTGAAAATGAGTTTTATTCTTCATTTAAACACATGCAAGTTGGTAACTGTGTTCAATTTTCTGAAATACTAAAATTAAAGCTGTGTTTCTGTTTAAAATATAAACAATGGAACAGACACTTAGATCTCCAGCAGAGTATAAAGATACAATCTCTCTTCCTCCCCAGGGCTAGCAAAAGATGGAAGCCCATCACCTCTTCTTTGGGATATGGTGCCATCATTATTTGTGAGTCTGATACTTTCAGTCTCATACTCTCATCTGGTTCCTAGATCAGAAGCTACAAACAGTCTAAAGTTTATTTCATGATAAAATGTTTATTTCCTTAAACTCACATTTTCCCATCTATTCCATTCTCTTTTTACTTTCACTGCCTACCTTAATGAAGATTAAGTTGGACTAGTCATTATTTCCTCAGCTCCAACTCATTCCTTAACATATTATTATTTGGCATTTCTTCCTACCATTCTATTGAAACCACTCTTGTAAGGTCAACAAATGTAACTGCCAAATTCAGTGGCCGCTTCCTAGTCTTCATCCTACATGTTCTTTCTGCAAAATAAGATGCTCCTGACTGCTTCTAAATCTTTTAGAAAAACCTTCCCTATGACTTTTTAAAACTCTTTCCCTATGCTTTTCAAATGATCTCATTCTTATGATTCTCCCTTTGGTTCTCTCTCTCTCTCTCTCTCTCTCTCTCTCTCTCTCTCACTCTCCTCCTCTCTTCCCTTCTCCCTTCCCATCTTCCTCTCCCTCCTTCCCTCTCCATTATTCTCATTCTCACTTTCATTTTTTCTTTCTCCTCAGTATCTTTCTGTGGTACCTTTTCTGCCCAAATCCTTAAATGTTATTCTTTCTTGGGATTCATCTTTGTTATTCTCTCTATATCATCTGTTTTTTTGTGAACTCATCTAATCTCCGCCCAAAGCTTCCTGGATCAAACCAGTATGTTGAGAGTAAACTTCACACCCAAACTCCCTTTTCCGGTGGCACTTCCTAATATCCACTGGACATCTCCTGATATCATTATCTCCAAAAGTGAATTCTTTGTTTCTTTAACCAACCTCAACCTCAGCCTGTTATTCCTCTTATATATCCTATCTCATTAAATGCTATCAACATTTACAGTCTCACTTTTTATAAAGCTTGAATCATATCCTTCCTCTACATAGCAATTTGAAATTTGAACTCAGAAAAATCTCCTAAATCTTGTTTTCTTCTACACTTTCACAGACCCTGCAGTCATTTAGAATTTTCTGACCAACATGGTAGCCAGTAGCTATTTGGGGCTATTTAAACATAAACTAATTAAAATTATATATAATTTAAAATTCAGTTCTTAACTCACTCTAAATACATATTATGTGTTCAATTGCCACACAATGCTACTATATGGAAGAGGGTGAAGTATAAAACATTTCTGTCATCACAGAAAACTCTGTTGGAGAGTGTTGATTGAGAGTCATCATATTACTCCTAAGGAAGACAGCCTATTCTGAATTGGCATCCGTGACATAAGTTCATCCTGTTCCAACCTATTATTACATTGCTGCCAGAGCTAACTTTTAATAAAAACAAACCCCAGGTGATTCTTTGATTAAAATCCCTCTCTGATATTTTATCATACAGGGAATAAAATTCAAAGGTATTAGAACAGGATATATGATCCTTCACGATTGAGCACTAATATCTTCCCAGAGGTATTTCCTACAGCTCTTCACACACACCTTATCAGTGTTATGATGGAATTGTATTCCCCCCCAAATTCATATGTTGAGACCCCAACCCCCAGTGTGACTGTATTTAAAGACAGGGCCTACAAGGAGCTAATAAAAATTAGATACAAATTAAGATTTCTAAGTATTATAGATATTAGGCAATACAGAGAGAATTCTCAATTAATAAATTCAAACATCTTTTAATACAATAAGGTAAAAATGGGGTATTGATTAAAAATAATAAACAAAAAGTGAATATCTTATTTAACATATGAATTCTGCATAAGAACTATCACAGATTTCCTAAGTTTACTCCCTCCCACTAAATCTTACACACATCTTATTATCTACCCAACTCTAAGCCTAAGTGTTCTGCTGATTTATTCACTCCCATATCTCCTGCCCTAAGCCTTTGAAATGATGAACCAGGAATTTCTGGCCATCTATCCCAGCTGTCCAGGACTCCTAAATTTCCGTCATCTTAGCTTGCTTAACACCTATAGAATGTTTTTAATGATACATTTAAAATAAAAAGAAGTAAATATGATAAGATTTTTATGGTTGTTAAATCTATATAACATGTATATAGGTTTATTAATCTCTTCATTCTTTGGTATGTTTGTAATTTTCATAATGAAAGAAAAACAGAAAATACAGTCATACAGTAAAGTATAATCAGTCTTTAACATTACCTAGCAGTTTGTCTAGGTAATGTTGTCTAGCAGATTAACTTTATGTCCTCACTTTACTCATCTATAAAATCTGTGATAAAACCTTACAGGGATGACATGAAGAAAATAAACTAGTTTCTGACTTCTAATAAGCGCTAAAGCTTGTTAACTACTATTGAAGCTTATTCTGATACTTAAATTTCTGAGTGATTCAAATCATATTCTGCAAAAACTAATACATTGTCATAATCATCCATTTACACCTTAGTTCAATTTTCTTTTCAAATAAGCTAAGTCAGTAATAGTTCAGTAAGAAAGAAACTAATCTTTTCTTTTTTATGGAAGTGGAGATACAGAGAAAAAAAGACTTCTGATCCTTGGATTTCTCATGGAATACGGCCCCTGAAAATGCAGCTTCCACATGCCAGGAGAGAATACAGCCAAATGACAGCAAGAAAGCACACAGAGAAAGGAGAGTGAAGAGCCACAGTTTTGACAAGAGCACATTTCCTTCTTGTGCAGGGTGCAGAAGCTGACAAGCATAATCCCCATGCATTTTCATAGACATGATTACTGCATTCACCCATCACACATGTGTGGCTATTCTACTGCTCCTGCTAAGATCAATAATAGTATTTAAACAGATATTAAACTCTATTTTTTTGCAGGATTTTTCTTGTCATCTGTGGTATCCTCTACTACATTTTAATTATAAATGACTGAAAGCAGAAACAGACTGCAGAGGTGGATGAGGGCAATCAACTATTATCTTTTAACACTTTACACATTCAAGAATTAAGTATTTCTATGTAGTATAAATCATTACCTATTTATTAGCAAAAAAGGCATACTTAATCATGTCTTACTTCCAGTATTACAGAATCAGACTACTAAAAAATTTCATGAGTAAATGTCACTATTTGGATAATAATATTTAATTTATTATTAGATAAAACTTAGATTTAGTATTTCACAACATTTTGTAATCTAAAATGTTGAAAAATAAATTGATATTACAATTATTTCAAAACTAAGGAATAAAATAATTTTAAAACTAATTCCTAAATTAAGCTTAGTAGTAACTTGTGACTACTTAGCAGTTTGCATATTCAAAAACTACATAAATGCTATACTAGTTATTCTAGCATTACAGAAATAAGTAAAAAAGAAAACATGGCTTATCATCACAATGAAAAAAAGTGAAAAGGCATTAGTAATTTCCTAAATTTACTAAAGTGTATAAATGAAGAAAGAATAGGATTGATTCATGCAAAATACAGGGATCGGCACAAATAACATCTCTTTTTTATTACAAACTTTTTTATTACAAAATCATAAGTATGTACTTCTGTAACATAACAATATCACACTCAAGCACACAAGATAACATTTTAGGTGAAATGTTCAAGTTAAAACTATAAGTGATTACAACCACATTATTACCCTACCAACCACACTAAAGTAGGCATTACTTCTGCCAGACTCTACAACAGACACCTAAAAAGCCAACAGACTTATTCTTAAAGTCAACCATACACTTTTGAAAATGTTTCAGCCATTTATATAGGCTAAAATTTGAGACAAAAATAATAAGGCTGGGACTCCTCTAATCAAATAGTTGATCAGTCTTCACAGACAGTCACCTAATTTCTTTGCTCATGTGCTCAGCCCATAATTGAACACCAGTGTAATGACTCAGTTTTGGCTAAAAGTCAGATTATTGACATCCAACAGGCCCATCCTTAAACATTTCAAACTCTGGTCCTTTGTGCATGTACCTCCTTCTCTTCATGTTCTCTCATGGAACATCCCTGACCCTTTCACCCAGTTAATTCATTTCTCATCTATTTCCTCAGCCTAGTCCCTACACATTTGCTCCTCAGAACTTTCACTGTGTCCTGTTGCCTTTACCACTTTAAAAAATATTTGTCTGTGCTCCATTCTCATCAGTTGAACAAATGAGATTATTATTTACTACCAAGGCATTGGAGCTAAAAGGTCTTACCACATTAGTTGTCACTGTCAACTAGAACAGTGGTTCTCAACCTTGGCTACACATCCTCAGGGAAAGCAGAAGATCTCAAGTTCATGACATAAGCCAAATGAATAAAATCAGAATCTCTTCTGTGGTCACTTTCAAAGATTTCCATGATACTACCATGTGACCCTAAAGATCACAGATCTAGAATAAATATTTACTGATATTGAAGAAACATCTTTGCAATGTCAAAAAATATAAACAACAAAATGTTTGTACCTAGTCAATGTGAGGTCAACATAGAAGATAAAAATTTTAAAAATTAGGGATTGAAATTAAAACAATCAATAAAATAATTCAAACTAAAATATTATTTTATTTGAACTACTTATCCATATGCTTGTTCTTGTATATTTAATCTAACATGTAAAAATATCTTAATGGATTATGATTTGTATGTGGGGGAGCATGAGACTGAGAACATTATTGTTTCCTTTCCTTTGTATTTTAATTCATTTTGCACATATGGACACTGATCTCATATAATTAAAGTGATTAAAATCCATGTATAGTGGCAATTATTAAAATTTTGTGATTATGTTCTATATAGCTACAAATTTGATCTAGTTCTAAGCCCAAAGTAAAAATATTCATTCTTTACTGTATAAAACAATAGGTATCTAATATCAAGATAAAGTTTTGTGATGTTTTTCTATAAAAATAAAATATAGATCATAAAGTTAGTGGTCATATATGAAACAAAAATATAAAAAACAAAAATTTGGGTCATAAAAATGGCTCTGATAGCGGTTTTGACCTTACAAATGGCCTTATTAGTGGTTAAAATGATTATCTGAATGATTAGACTGTTTGCAGAGAAGCAATTCAACTATAAAAATGATTCGAAAATAATAAAATGGTAAAATATAAAAAAATCTATTTACATATGTATTTCACATTCCTGGACAGTGTCATACTATATACAATTGTATTTAATCAAAAGCAAAGTAATTTATATTCAATATTTAAGTGGAAAGCATTGTAACATATTTGACTTTATTTTAAAAATATATTATTTAAGAATCTAGAGCACATGACACCAAAATGAATTAAGAACTTAAGAATTGCTCAAATTGTACATTATGTAACCCAAATTCTATGTTCTTAAACCGGTTAATGTTTATGAGTGGTTCCTTCAAACAATACAGAAGATCTCAGCTAACATGATTTTTATATATGCCTATCACTGGCAGAGCATCCTTTTGGCCAGTGTCACATAAAAATAACAATAGAATCTACTTTAACAGAATATTATGAGGATAAAAATATGAAAATGCATACATGCTTGAGAACATAGCTTAGTATTATGAGAGAACTGAAAAACAGATGATGCAATATTTATGTTACAATCTAATCTCAAATCTGCTTTCATTGATTGTCTGGCCTAAATTAAGGTATAGTAAGTACATAAAGTTATCGATCACAAAAGTTTACCAGTAACATAGAAATTTATATACCTTAAATATCCCAATTTTATAATATATATATTTTAGGCATGCTTAGGAGATAAAGAAGGCCATATTGAAGAGAAAAATCTTTATTTAAGTAAAAAAATCAAGCATGTTAATAATATACATATGTAATTTTGTAGCTTAGAATGCTGCATATTTAACTATTATCGACCAACTTGAAGATTACTATAAATTTGTCACTCTTATTATATATCACAAATATTATTTTTAAAAACAATGCAAATTACAGAGAAGAATTATTGTCATAATTTTTGCCACTCGATTTGTGTAATTTAGCAGCTTGAATAGTCTTTATTTTTTCATAAATTACTTCTCAGATAAATGTGCATATTTATTTTTTAAAAAATTTAGCCAGATATTTCTCAGAATATTAAAACATTTTCTTGGGTGCAAATGACTTCAATTATGTTTTGCAATACAAATGTTTACTAAAGTAAATCCAAGAAGTATTTGAACTCCAATTACTATGGACTCAGGATACTATAATTGTATTAGCTCAATATTAAGGGATTTTTTTAAAGCATAAGGGGTCCAAAATCCTTCAAAACAAATTAAATAAAAATTAAACTTAATCAATTTTATGTTTATACATATTTATAATGTAGCCTTTTTAAATGCAGGAGAATATAAAGCTAGAAGGTAATAATACATCCGAACTTCTAAAAATTAGAAATCACTGCATTAATCATTTAATTATATATGGGTATGATAAAATGAATACATTTATCCTAAAATATATATTTTAATAATTTGTATAACTAATATAACTAAATGTATTTTATCTATATTTTTATAAATGTATTTATAAACTATTAAATTAGATTTTTCATGAATATAGTACCAATTCCAGAAATATAACACATTTGCTTTTAACATAACCTAGGACTTTGTGGCAATCTTAATATATGGAAAATTTTGCATAGAATATATGTCATGAATAAAGTCCCTGATGACAGTCGCCATTTCCTAATTATAATGTATGTCTGAAATAAGTAGAAGTGTTTAGAAAGAAACTCACATTCTTAAGAGACTACAAGTAGTATTTTAAGCCATGTAATATAATTTGTATGTGATATGTTTGTGGCTTTTGCACTATCATAAGGAAATTAAATATTCAAATAAGGAACTAACCAATCAATTTGTAAGTTATCAACTAGCAACAACTGCACATTAAATTTGGAACTCCAATTATTGAAAACAATCACTGTGGGAAAAATATTTCAAATTGACAAAGAAAAATCACACAAACAAGAAAATAGCTATAAAGCATCACAAGTAATAAATTAGGTGTTGAGGTGATGAGAAATTCAAATGGCTGAATGGTTGTGCTTACTTTTCAATGTGAAGAAGAAATGTTCCTAAAAAAGAGTTAAAATTGTTATAATATACTTTTGTGTATACAATTAACAACTACCACTTTATATAAAAACACAATCCAGACGTACTTTAGAATATTACAAATTAGTTTTCACCTGCATCATACCTTACAGCTATGATGACAAATATAAAGTTGAGAATTTCTTTAGATCAAGGGAAAAATTAAAATTTATTTATATTTAAAATTTAGATATTTGAACAAAAATATATTTAGTATGCTAATTGGAAAACATGTTACAGTCTATTGACAATGCAGACTATATTTTAAATACTGAACCTGTGCAAGTTGGAATTAATAGAAATTTCTATGAGAATTGCATTCAGAAAAGCAGGCAAATTCAAATTATTACAAGGTACTACTTTTAAACATAAATAATATACTGAAATGCTTGTAACCTTTTTATGAGGAGGAAAATTAAAATACAAACTACTTACCTTATTTTTACAATTCTGGTGTAATTTTTCTGGTCACAATAAATAACTATGCAATAAATACACTAGCCAATCATTATTAACTTCTACCATTAAGAATAAGTTTAATCCCCAGTCATGAGTTATAGTGGTATGATTAAGAAAAGTGTGTAGGAAAGTTTAAAATCCATTTATCTTGTGAAGTAGCATTCTAAATTAATATTGTAAACTCAATATCACCTTTTTCAAAGATCTGTTTCTGGTCTTAAAGAATGTTGAAAGGCAATTTTAGTTTGAGTTTAACTTAATCGTCAAAAGCACAGCTAATCAATCCAAAGTAAAATACAGCCCTTGAACTATGTTCATTTTAAATAGGTAGCTCTTAGTTCAGTTCTCTTGTCAAAGCATCACAATGTCCTTTTTATCCATATTGCCCTTGATTACACTTCCCCAGTACAAAGCAAGTGAAGCAAAAGAGGAACAGTTTTACTGTTCTTGTGTGGTGTTGGGGGAAGAGTTAAGAGAAAGAAAGAGAGTGGGGTATATTATTTCTTTTTATAAGGAGTACCCTTTTATTGTGTTGTTTAATAAATTACTCTTGGAGCAAAACATTAGGGCTTACTGAGATTTTTGTAACCATTTCTTCCCAACTAAAATGTCACTGCAGTGTCTACATCTTCAATAGAGCTCTTAAGCAAGTCTCATTTCAGCACCACGGACAGTGACACTTCTAGGACGTGCACTCATGGTTTCACTGGCCATTACTTTAAGAAATTTGCGCACAATTTTTTTGGTCAATCAGCAAGAGTCACACCCATTATTATATTAAACAGAAATAGACTGAATTTGATACAAATTATTAAATAGTTCATTTTTTTTTCCATTCATAGCATCTTGCATTTGCCAGTTAGTATTTCTGGAGAACATTCTGAAAAATTCAAGCCAATTACATAAAGTATCTGATAAAACCTAACACTGATCATTGATCACCAGATACTTAATTAAAACTGTCCATTCACATCGAGTCTCACATCATAAACAGAAAACTTATTATGAGTAAATACGCTTAGGTAGGACACCAGACTTTCCAAACAACCAGAACTGTCCCTGTAAAACAGGTAAAATGCATCCATGTGTACAGGTCCATAGGCCAAACCACACATGCCTGCCTCTGCCTCTTCTGATTTTAGCTAGACTCATCTGTATGCAGTTCCATCATTATCTTCCTAACAAGCCGCATTCAAATTCCACTTTTTAAAAAGGTAACAGTTTGAACAAATTTCATATCTGTAAGAGGTAATTTAAGCCCTAGCTTTATTATCTCAGAAGACCAAGGTGTTCCTTGATCTTCCAAGGATTCCCAGAAGAAAGCACCTGTTCACCAGTAATCCACGAGGTATTCCCAACTCGAGCACCAAGTCAGGCTCTTATAACCACAGTAATGACGATAGAAGTAACACAACCGGAGGCGGGGCGGGGGGCGGGGGGGGGGTTATTTTACAACTTTAGAAGACACCCCAGCCAAAGTAAATAAATGGAAAAGCTCAAGAAGGGCAGAAAATAAATCCACGGTTCCTACCTTACAATCTTCAGGACAGGATTTCACCGAGTACTCCTGCGATTGTAAATATTTATGGAGCACACTTTCAAACTCTTCATACTTCTCCTGAGCGTGGTGGTCGTAGTCTTGGTAAGCCTCGATGCATTGCCTGCAAGTGGTCCTCTCGCCACCCTCCTTGAGCACCACATCCAGACTACAGTTCAAAGTGTTGGGACTTGACAACCCCGAGAACAACTCCCAAAGTGTGTAGGAATTACAAAACGAAAGGTAAAAATCCGACAAGTTCCAAAGTGGAGTTGGGTGCGTCCCCCTCACCTGCTGCTCCGCCCCCCCGGCCGCCACCCCCCGACTCCAGTTCCTGGCGCACACCGCCTCCGCGCTCTCCACCGTAAAGCACTGGCCCGAGGAGGCGCCCTGGGGGTAACAAGTCTCCAGGCGCCACACGGGTTTGGCAGAGTTTCCTAGAAAAAGAGCCTTGCTCCGGTTGTTTTTGCCTCCGTTGCCCTTGCCGCCACCGCCGTCTCCCGGGGAGGGGGGCAGAGTGGGGGACGAGGAGGCGGAGAGGAGTCTCTGTGCCTGGGCGGCGGGCGAGGACTCCCCCATGCTCGCCAGGAGCGCGGGCCAGGAGGGCTCCTGCTGCCGCTGCCGCTGCTGTTGCTGCTGCTGCTGGCGCTGCCGCTGTTGCTGCTGCCGCTGCTGCTGATGGTGTTGCTGCTGATGCTGATGCTGCTCCTTGTCCCGGGTCCGGGTCAGCTTGGCTTCGGCGCAGAACCACAAGTGATCAGAGAGCAGGACTGTGAAAAACAAGAGAGATGCCAGAGACAGTCGCCATTTCTGAGCCCTCTCTGAATCGATGAACGGTTTCTCGTTCTCCCGGGGTGCTGCCAACCAGATTTTTAAGCCGTCGTCATACTGCCGACACATCCAAGCACCCCTGGTCATATTTTGGGAACGCACAGCCCGGGCCGACTCCACCGTGAGGGCTCGTGTGCCGGTGTCACCACAATATGCATTGACTTAAAGGGTTTAATTTCCTTATCCCCTCCTCCCGTTTCTTCTCTCTCTCTCTCTCTCTCTCTCTCTCTCTATCTCTCTCTCTCTATCTCTCTCTCTATCTTTCTCTCTCTCTCTCCCTCCCTCTCTCTCTATTTGCCTACATAAATATTACCAGGCTATGGAGGAAGAGCTGACTTGCTTCCGACCTACTAATCATCAGCCGACCCCATCCTCTGTAGAGTAGGAAACAATAGTGAGTGTGAGAGAGACAGAGAGAGAGAGAGAGAGAGAGAGAGAGGCAGTCGGAGGTGGCTGGGGTTGGTGGCCGGTGGTAAGCTGAGTGCAGGAGGTGATGGTGGAGGTGGCGGGGTGGCTGGCGCTGCTCCTCTCACCCAGGCATTGTCAGAGCGCTGGTCCCCATGGCCCTGCTGAGGACAGCCCGCTCTTCCCTGCCAGGGGCATGCCGCGCCTCCGATGCCCACTGACAACCAGCGACCAGTGCGCCTCCCCAGCTCCTCTCCTCCTCCTCCGCTTCTCCTCCTCTTCCTCCTCCTTCCTTTCCTTCTCCTTTCTCTACTCCTCCTCCTGCTCCTACTTCTCGCTGTCTCTCCCCGAGTCCCGAGCCTGGGCAGCCGCCGCCGGCAGGGCTCTCCCTCCCCCCCACCCCCCACCCCGCGTTCTAAGTGCCGCCGCCGCTGTCGCAGGTCTGCCCGCGGGCGCCTCCGCCGCCGGGCTCCGACTGCTGACACCGCCTCCCCGGGACCTCGGGGCCGAATCGCCTGGGCTGGGCCTCCCGAGAGCCACAATCATCTTCAGTCCCCGGCTAAGTTGCCGCCATCTTCGTCCTGGAGAAACACTTTCTTGGGGGGAGCGCTGGCTTTTGCGTCATCTCCTCCCGCGCCGAGATCTCTCCATCCTGGCGCATTGGCTTCGGGCTCGGCCCGGGCGGAGGAGGAGGGCGAGGACGCACTGGGGCCGGGGGTGGGGGGTGGAGGGGTGAAGTGCGGTTGTGCCCGCTGGCCCCCCCTGGGCTTCTGAGCTCGGGCACTTGCTCCTTCGTTTCCGCCCCTTTTCTCCACCTTTTGGCTTTTTCTGTTAGCACTGACAAAAGTCAGAATGCGGATGCATGATCGAGGATGCTAGTTAATTCCTTCAGCATCTCCCACTCTCTCTGCCTCTGGAAAAAAAGCCTTGTTGCGGTCGGTACCAGGTTCCTAACTGGGGAGAGGGTCCGGGTATTGCGCTCTTAGCTAAGTAATGATCGACTCCAAATGAAAGGTTGGGGGCGGGGGTGCTGGTAGAGAAGAAAACATGAATTGGTTAGAGGAGAGAGGAGGTGACATCTGGTCTCTTTGCATGGGCCTGGGGATCCCTAAAAAACTAGATGTTAGCAACCAGTGCGTTAAATTATTTTGTCAAGTGAGTTTAGTGCTTTATATGGAAAGAATGGTGTGCATATCTATAGCTGTATGTGCCGCCGTATATATTACAGAGAGTATCTAATACTCGAAAGTAAAAGATTAGAAATGGGCTCATATAGTCAGGAAAAAACATAACAATAACACCTCAGATCCCAAGGGTCAAGGCCTAGCCTTCTGCTCAGAGTTCGACGTCTTGACCTCGAAGGATTCCTCCTCGGATCTGGAGCATCCCAAGCTTCCTTGACGCCAGTCCCCACCGAGTAAGCCTTTGCTGTCTCCTAAGACTTCTGCAGCAGCGGACCATCGGGCCACCTGGGTGGCAGACGCTGCAATCCAAGCCTCTGGTGCCCCTTAGCGTTGGTTCTCGGAGTTCCGAGACAGCGGCAGACGCTCTGGAAACGGGATCCCTCTGATCCTAGTTCTTGCCGGTTGGTGCTGTGAGCAAACGTCAGTCTGGGCTTAGAGATAGAAGGACCCTGACCACGCTATCCCTCAGTCACACCGGAGCTGCGGTAGAAGGAGACTGCGCTGGTGCCCGGATCCTGCTTGCGCAGAACGGCCGCGCAGCCTTGTCCTGAGCTCTCTCTGGCGGTGGCCTCGGAAAGCAGTTTGCTCCATCTAGCAATCGTTGTGTCCCTTCCCGCTTTATAATGATCCTAATACTCTGTCCGGGGCACACTCACATAGGCAATGTTAAGATGCCAAAGTTCTAAGTAAATATCTTGAGAAACCAAAGGGATGGATCATGGTATTCATTTTCTAGAAATGCTGAAGGTATGATAAAATGGGTATTTTTAAAATGTCAAGTTGCAAAGGAATGGACAGGATTCAACGAACTAGTTCTCTCCGGGGCATAAAAAGGTGTACACTAAATTTTATCCATATAAATTTTAAGTTCCTAAAACTATATGCAGTGACTGTCAAAGCTTGGTGCATTTGACAGGACTGGTTGATTTGTGTCATTAAATGTCTTAAAAGACCACTTCTGTAAGCATATCATTCTGGCTCTTTGGATTTCAGTGTATTGAATTTTTTTAACTGCAAACAAGATCTAGAAATGTTCAGATATGTTTCTTCTGGCAAGTTTGTCCTTACCATAAAGTATCTTTACATAGGCAAAACATGAGGCTTTGCTGAGAATATTTTTTCATATAAGAGCAATGATTTTTATTTGCATTTAAAAGTATCGATTCTTATAATTATCGTAGGAAATAGAGTAGGGGAGGTCAACTTCCTTTGTCTAAGTTAAATCACAGCAATAATATCAGATTGACAGAGCAGTTTAGTGGTATGAAGTTCTCTTAAGAGTTTACGTCCTCAGTTCTTCTTTTATAGCATCCTAATGACACTTAATATTTAACTATGGGAAATATTTGAAATATCTCATACCTTTTGGCTTTTTTGAGTTTAACCACAACAGGAAATTAGCTTTGTTGCACTCATTATTTAAACAAAATATTGCAGCATTCATTTATTAATTTAATACAAATGCATGAAATAGTTACTATATAAGAGGAGACCCAAGAAATAGAAAATTATCTTCTGGTGAGCAGGCCCCTTGTAGTACAGGCTTCCCCCACTGATAGAGTGTTCTAGGAACCCATCTCTATCAGTGGTCCAGCTGGTGTTGTGAGAGGCTGCATTCAGCCCCAGTGCATTTTTAAAATATATTTTATTGATCATGCTATTACAATTGTCCCAACTTTTCTTTTGATCCCCTGGCCTGGTACCTCCCTTCCTTCCAGCATCACCCCCCTTAGTTCATGGCCATGGGTTGTGCATTTAAGTTCTTTAGCGTCTCCATTTCTTGTACTATTCTTAATGTTCCCCTGTCTATTTTGTTCCTACCAGTTATGCTTCTTAATCTCCGCATCATTTACCCCATTCTTTCCCTGCCCCCTCCCAGCTGATAACCCCTTATGTGATCTCCATATCTATGATTCTGTTTCTCCTCATCTGGTTATATGCTTTTTTTTTTAGGTTCAGTTGTCAATAGTTGTGTATTTTTTTCCATTTTATTTTTCATAGTTTTGATCTCCTTTTTTTTTCTTAAATAAATCCCTTTAACACTTCATGAAATAATGGTTTGATGAAGATGGACTCCTTTAGGTTACCTTGTCTGGGAAACACTTTATCTGCCCTTCCATTCTAAAAGATAGCTTTGCTAGATAGAGGAATCTAGTTTGTAGGTTTTTGCTTTTCATCACTTTGAATACTTCTTGCCAGGCCCTTCTGCAAAGTTGCTTTTGAGAAATCAGCTGGCAGTCTTATGTGAACTCCTTTGTAGGTAACCCTTTGCTTTTCTCTTGCTGCTTTAAAGATTCTCTCTTTATTTTTAACCTTTGGCAATTTAATTATTTTTTTCTTTTTTTATCTTTATTATATTTTTCCATTACCATTTAGTCCCTTTATATCCCCCTCCCCCCAGCAATCACCACACTGTTGTCCATGTCCATGAGTCCTTTTTCTTTTTTGCTCAATCCCTCCATCCCCTAACTTCCCCTCCCCCAAAACACATAATTATGATGTCTTGGTGTCGTTCTTTGGGTTCAACTTGTTTGGGGCTCTCTGTGCTTCATGGAGTTGTATGTCTTTTTCCTTCACTAAATTGGGGAAGTTTCCTTTCTTTATTTTTTCAAATAAGTTTTCAATTTGTTGCTTTTCCTCTTCTCCTTCTGGCACTCTTATGATTCAGATGTTGGTATATTTAAAGTTGTCCCAGAGATTCCTAAGTCTATCCTTATTTTTCTGAACTCTTGTTTCTTCTTTCTGTTTCAGTTGAATGTTTATTTCTTCCTTATATTCCAAATTATTGATTTGAATCCCTGCTTCCTCCCTTCACTTGTTGTTTCCCTGTGGATTTTTATTTATTTCAGTCAGAGTAACCTTCACTTCTTCCTTTATGTTTTTCCCGTACTCAGTGAGCTCTCTGAGCATCCTGATTGCCAGTGTTTTGAACTCTGCATCTGATAAGTTGGCTATCTCTGTTTTGTTCAGTTCTTTTTCTGGGGTTTTGTTCTATTCTTTCGTTTGGGCCATATTTCTTTGTCTGCTCAATTTAGCAGGCTCCCTGTGTTTGTTTCTGTATATTAGGTAGAGCTGCTTTGACTTCCTGATTTAGCACACCTATTAAATTATATGGGGCAGAGCCTTAGGAACTTGCCAGGGAGGGGCAAGCCGCTTCACCACTTTGTGGCTTTATGTGTGAGAAAGGCTCAGAGAGGAGACAATGTCTGTGCCTGGCTACTGGAAGTTTGCCCAGCATTTGCCCCATTTCCAGTGATTTCACCCACTTCCTGTATGCAACTAGTGCCCTGTTAGTAAAACCCAGAGTGAGTGGGTTTGCATAAATTCTAAGTCTGTGTGGGCCCTTTAAGGATGAAAATCGGTCAGTTTCTTCTGCCACCCCAGGCTCCTCCCCCAGTTTTTATCTCCACAGGTAATAGGGATTTAACTTCCCAGTGCTGGAACCCTGGGCTGTGCAGTCTGGCCTGGGGCTGGGATTGCTCACTCCCAAAGCATCCATCCCAATTTTTATCCACCGCACATGAATGTGGGACCACCCGTCTGCCACCACTGCCACCTCTCCACACCACACTGCATCTCTGTCTGCCACTCCACCCGTCCTACCTGTCTGGATGAATATGGCTTCTTTAAATCCTTGGTTGTCAGACTTCCGTACAGCTCAATTTCTGACAGTTCTGGATATTATTCATTCTGAGATCTGGTTGTAATTCCTTCTATGGTTGCACAAGGAGGCAAAGCATGTCTGCCTACGCCTCCATCTTGGCTGCTTGAAAATTATTTTTAAAATATTCTGAGCTTTGTATCTGAATCCAGCTTAAGCTGATGAGATGGTCTTTAAATTCTTCTCTTTTGATAGTTTGAATTACTTGGACATTGAATAAAATATTCTTTTCTCAACCATTGAGGTGGGTGAAGATACGCTTTGAAGAAAATACTTTTTAGTTTTAGAAAGCATTTTTATCTTCTACCTTCTTGTGACTACTCTTTTCTTCAATTTAAAATTTCAACTTCTTAAACTAAATTCAATTTAAATATAATATAAAGTCTGCTTGTAGACATAAGTGAGTATAAGGTCTGGAATTTTCTATTGTATAAATAAATACATATGAAAGATATCAGAAGTCTACCTTTCTATTTCTTGATATATTTTGTAGAGCATGAAAGTGATCATTATCATATTCTAAATCCTGAAATAATTCTCTGCCTCTTTTTTTTTGAACCTGTTGAACCATTGCTATAATATTTAGATGAAATAGCCCTGGCCAGGTAGCTCAGTTGGTTAGAGAATGGACCCAGTAGGCCAAGGTTGTGAGTTTTATCTGTTGGTCGGAGCACATACAAGAACCAACCAATGAATGCATGAATAAATGAAACAACAAATCCGTTTTTCATTCTTTACCCCTGCATCTCTCTCTCACTCTCTCTCAAATTAATAAGTAAATATTAAAAATTTAAAATATATACAAATGAAATATAATAATTCAAAGCTTTTCTTTTTATAAACTCAGGGTAGGGATTTTTTAATCCTAAGGAAAGTTTTAAAGGAATTTTCTTCCTTAACTTTGTTATTTATCTACTATCTTTATCTCAATCTAGATTTAGTTATTTAATATCCAAGTTACAGAATTTGATTTCATACTTGTTTCTCTTATCTGCCTTTTCATTTTTTTCCAGCTGTTTCCTCCTCATTTGAAGATGCTGCCTGGACAGTTCTATATTTCTTGTGATCTCTCCTGTGTAAGATAGAAAGCTCAGAATATCCTTAGCTAGAGAAGCCTACAGGGTGTCCCTGAGCTGGGATGCTCACACAGAAAGTTCACAGGAAGACTAGAGCAAGTGTTAGAACACAAAGATAATATAAGGATGATTAGTATTTTAATATGGAAAGGGAAAATTCATCAGAGCCCTTCTGCTAGCTGAAAGGGAGAAAGGTGAGCCAACTGGCTGAATACCTAAATAGATGACCACTTCCCAACTGCGTACCACACCACCGCCATCCAGGCTGGCTTCTTGTGCATGTTCTGTGCCTCCAATCCAGGAAATATGGACTTTCAGCTCAAGTCAAACCTGTTCCTTTTCATAGTGATTAATGAAACCTCAATTGAATATAAAGACCTTAAATTCCTCTTCCAAGAAAAAAATAGTGGAACTTCTGCTGAAATGAACTAATATATTTGTTCTCAAAATATATATTTTTTCTTTTCCCAAGTCCAGTATACTATAATTTTTTACTAACACCCTTCTCCAACCCCACTTCTCCATCTTTATATTCTTCACATTCCATGTCCACTAGTTTAGAGTTACGCTTTTTGTAGAGTGCTCTTGTTATTGACAGATAGACTCATTATAACTCCTAGGGGTTGGTTTAAAGCTAAAAACCAACAGAGCTACTGATATCAAGTTATTTACAATTTCTCTGGACAGTGTTTCTCATCATTTCTTCTACTGACCTTTGGAGTCAGACAATTCTTTCTCGTGGCTGGTTGTCCTATACTGTGTATGAGGTTCAGCAGCTTCCCTAGCCTCTACTCATAAGACACCAGAAACACAAACACCTCTCCCCAGTTTTGACAACTACAAATGTCATAAACATTGCCAAATATCTTCTAGAACTTGCTCTTAGGTAAGAACCATTGCTCTAGAAACATCTTAAAGTAATAGTGGTTACTTAATTCATATTGCATTTGGGAGTTCTGGCATCAGAAATAAAACTATAATTTTTTTTCCTAATCCAGGAATTTATAATCTATGAACTCTTCATCTAAAATCACCACCTAATCATACTCTCATTATAGACTATTTTTAAAAGACTGCAAAATGTTGAAACTTTCTTAACTTCTGCCCAATACAAAGTTAAGGGGACAGTTGACAATTATCATTTAAATCTGATTGTCAGAATTTTTCTTCATAATTCAGATTAAAATATTATCTACTAATCAGATTGTTTGTAATTTATATGCAGACCCTCAACCACAATGTAGCATAAACTAAACTAAATATTTGCATGTGTTCAATAACCATAGTTCTAATTATATATTATATATATACCTATATATATATTACAAGTATTATTTGCACATTGTAGAAAATTACCAAAAAAATGGCAATTTTAAAAGTTATGAATTATTCCCACAGCCAGATATAGTCACTATTTCCCTTTGGTAGTATCTAACATTTATTTTATATTACAAATCCCCCTGCTTGTGATATTTATTAACCAGGTATTTTTAGGGGTTGAAGTAGATAATAATGCAATTTCCCTTTCATTATTGCATTATTAATTTTAATCAGAGACATGCAAATTCTAATGGTGCCTCAGAACATTAACATCTCTTTCTTCGAGCATGATATTAGATAAGAAGGAGGACTAGGAATGGGGAAAAGAAAAGAAATGAACAACATATAAAATTTAAGGTCCTTTACTCTTGAACAAGGTAAAGAAGCAAAGCTGAGCTCTGTTATTTTTTTAATATGAAAAATAGACATTTATTGAAGAAGATACAAGATACAAGAAACACTGTACATAGGACAATGATGCCTCAGTCCCCTTCAAAATAGGCATCTTGGAACCTCATAGCTTTCCCAGCATCATTAGCACCTGCAGCATAATGTTCCTCCTGCTCTGGTAGCAGAAGCCACAAAACGAATTTTGCCATGGCACATTTCATGCCAAGATCCTGCATCAAAATCTTGGGCAGAGTAGTTTTTGGACTCCCCAGATCAGCTTCTAGTTCTCACACTGTCAGCCGCTGATCTTTGTTGATTGCAGCCCGAACATGTTCAATATTCTAGGTGTTGTTTGTTGCAGGTCTCTTATTATTATTCATAACTACTCAAATTATGTCTCATAAAATACATCAATATGTTTAAGAAAAGTCTAATATTCTGTATTAAAATAACAGTGTTTTATCTGTTTTTTAAAAATAATTAGGATAATAATGCTCTCTAAAGAGTATTAGGTTATAGTTAACTCTTTGTTTTAAAGTAATCTGGACCTTGCCTTCTTCTAATAGTTCCTATGGAAAGTTTTAAAATGAGACAGCTTTAAGCACACAGCCTCTCTGAAAGTAAATTGTCAACAACCAATCCTAACTCGGTTTGCTCTATGTTGATCCTAAAGTGAACATGGGATGATTGAGATGAAAGACCATGTCTGGGCACTTGAAACTTAGTTAAGGGGAAGAGATACCAACCAGGCCAGCAACATTTCTAGTACAATGGAAAATGCCCAAAGATTAGCAATTTGAGAATCTTCAAATCAGGAGGGTTGAACTCCAATCCAATTTTTAGAAGACCCAGGATGGCAACATATTAAGCATTGAGCAACATTGGGAAGAATTCTTGAAGAAGACCCTCCAATTTTCAAGGATTCTGGTGCTTGCAGGAACCCAAGGCAATGGAGTATCTATGGGTGAGTGAGCTGTGCTGGAGTGTGGGTGGGGGGAGGTTGGATACATGGGGAATCTGCAGGGAACAAAATAGGGAGAAATGCTGAGGCTTCATGTGAACAATATTATATAATAAGTGGAGGAAATTGGCTTCACTGAAGGTGGATAGGATTCGTTGAGGTAATTTAGATATTGGTTAAAAGTTCATTGACATCACTGTTCACTAAAATCAAAACGAGAAATATGTTCAAAGAAGGTGTTAACCAGGTTAGTAAATGTTGATTCTTGTTAGCTTATCAATTCGAATGTAGCACAGGGGAAAAAAAGAGCAAATTAGTTTACCCATTCAGATGTAGCATGGTTGAAAAGAAGAGCAAATAGTTTGGCTGGAATGTTAGGTTCATTTATCAGCAACAGCAGGCTGTGGAGTCTAGAAACTCCTACGCAGGTTTTACCTACGAGCGTGACTAATGACATAGAGAAGTTTAATAGCTCAGGCACATTTCAGAAGGCTGCTGAATTAGTCGTACACAGTTGCAAATACACTGTATTGCGGGATATGGCAATGGTATGTGCTTTTTAGAAGAGAACATTGCAGAAATAATCTACACATTTATCATAGCTCTGTGTTTAGTGTTTAGGGTGTCATTTATGTTCATATCCTTCCAAGAATTCAAAATTCTTAAGTTATTTGATTATACTTATTCTAATAGGAGTATTCACTTTTATTCCTATTTAAATGGATTAATTGTTATGCATCTGAAGGCACATAGTTTTTTAATTCTGTTTTGTCAACAACCAATCCTAACTCGGTTTGCTCAACAAACAATACAATGTTTGTTGTCTTTTCAAATATGTACTTTTATATCCCAGACTTAATATCTGCCAAATAATTTTACTATAGAAAAGTCAAATCAAGACATATATTTTTTTTTTGCTAGAAAACACCACTATGTGAATATATTCGCTGCCTAAATCAAATGTATATAATCATGAGATTTCACTTTGAATGTCTTTTGGATGCAGAAAAATTGGCACATCCTCATTGTTATTATTATACACTGTTTTATGTGCCACTTATAAGTGAAACTAGATTACATTCTTTTATACCTATTGATCTAGAAAAGGAATTGTGTGCTTTCAGAATTCACAGATAATATGAAAATTCTTGACCAGAATATCTACATTTTTAAAAAGAAACTAAGCATAAAGAAGTAATAAAGAGTAGCCTGTTTATTTATAAAGAAAATAAGATTAAACCTTTAGCTTTTAAGTTTTCTACCACTAATATCAACATTTTTTTAAAGATAAAAACAGATTCTAGTACTATCAGGTACCTGAGGGCTCTGATTAATTACCTAAAATGGTAATTTGTAACCCCAATTGACCTTGACATGACTGTTGACTGGGCAGAACTAAGACTTGCTCTCTGTGTACTTGCAATTTGCTCTAGTCCAGTGGTTTTCAAATGCTGGTGGGGAAAGAATCAAGTGGAAGCTTAGTGAACGTGGTCCCTTCCCCAGAGGTCTGTTTTAGTGGGACTAGGATGAGGTCTGGGGAAATTACATTCATAACAATTCCTTTTGGTGACTTTATATAACCAAAAAATCCTTCTATACACCATGATGGTCCTGCTAGATAGACTGGCCAATGACAGTCAAATGAAGGTGCCCCCCTAAATTTTAAACCAATATCAAGTTTCATCTGTAGGAGAATATAGTCTTAAATATTATTATTTGTGATTGAGAGCATGTATAGTCAAAGGACATACATGAAGGAGCCATGGATATGGACAATGGTGTAGGAACTGACTATGGAAGTAGAGAACAGGCTGGGTGAAGGGGGCGCAAAGAGGGAAAAATGGGACAACCATAATAGCATAAACAATAAAACATTAAAAAAATAAAAAGTAAACCTAGGATTATGATACAGAAAAAAGGGTTAGCACATACAGAGTTAGTTCATGAACATTTTCCATAGAAAGCAAATATAATATACAACATATAATATTAAAAATCTACATCATAGTCATGATAATAGAAATTACTTATTATTTTCCAAATAGTGTTCTGAGTATGTGTGTAAACACACATAGTTTTGCAAGTAAAAAAGTAACAGAGGGAAAACATTTCCTTCAAGACACATAGAGCAAGTTCCCTGAGAAGAAATAAACAAAAGTTATTGAAAAATATAAGGACTTAAATAGTAGGAAAAAAATGCCTGTGTATATTTATATATATGTATATATATGTGTATATATATATATGAAGACGATTATTATAAAGATAAAAGATATCCCTAAATTAATTTAAATATTACTGGAAACAAGGTGAGATTGTTTTTCCTGAAAGAAATGATCCCTCACAAAAAGAGGGACCCACTTTATGTCCAAATCCTTACAAAATCTCTCATATTATGGGAGTGTTTATATTTTATTTCAAACTCCTTTTTGGGAATTTTGAAATAAAATAATATTACCTAAAACTATATTCAGCAATGTTAGTTTTAGATGCTTATAGAGTTCACCCAATGAAGCTGTTACTGTAACAAAATTAGATTTTTTAAAGGAAGTAAATTTAGTTATTATTTCTGGGGTAGTGATTCCATAATAGCAAATATGAGATGTCATCTTAAATAAGGATTTTACAAATCAGAGTGGAAAAAATATAATAAATGTTCATGTGGCAGTGGTTAAGAAAATATTTTCAAATTTTTTAGGTTTTGTTTATGTTTTTGTTTATTTTTAAAAAGAGAAAAGAACAGTCTGACCATTATACAAATGGATTCTCTGGTTTGTTACAAAAGTTCCCAGTCACATGGTCATAGAACTGTGCAAGCGCTGGAGAGGGGGATGAAGTCGGTGGCGTCAGCGACTGCAGCGGTGAGGAAGGTTCCGACGTCAAACCTGCAGTTTGAAGAGCTTGAGTACTATTGATTCCTGGAATGTGAGCATATAAAAAAGGTCTTTCAAAACTAATATATTATTTTATGTGCAACTTTCAATACATGTGTACTTAATACACAGTGGTATAAATAGACACTTGCTATTTAATTTCATTTTTATCCTTGCATTTGGTTAGTACAAACTTTAAGAAACCTTTCTGGGATAAGTTTCTGATTCATGAAAAGGGATGCTCTTAAGACATTATATTTGGGTTTGCCTTATATGCCACACAAATATGGTTTGTTTAATAGAATTTCAGTGAAAATGGAAATTTTTTGTAGAACCTGAAAAGTTATAAGACTATTTGGAATTATGAATAGATAGTAGAATGAAGCCTTCCTGAGTGTGTTTCTGCAACACTTTGCAGCTGTCATAGAAATTTCTGCCTCACTTTCAACTGACCTTCATGTGGGTCCTTTGCAGGACTCAGAAGGAAAGTACACGAGGCAGGGGATATAAATGCTGACTTATTCATTTCATGAACATTTGATTCAGCCTCTGCCCCTCCATCTTCCTACCACTTTCAGAAAATCCCCAGCCAGAACATGAGGGAAGCCATAGGAACAGACCTCAGAGTGCCCCTCCTGGACAGTTACTCCCGGATATAATGCCGGTGCTTGTTTCCACCATACCATCCAAAGAATAAATCTGTGACACTAGCTACAGAATTAACCATAAATTTTTATCAGATACATCTACAGAAGAGTGGGCTGTGCTATATTTCTCTCACTAGTTCTCAGACTTTAGAGTCAACAGGGGTGGTGGCGGCAGAGATCAGGTTCTCCAGTGAAAGCTCTCTTTTTGGCCTCCTGATGGTAGCTTTCTCACTCTGTACTCACATGAGAGAGACAGGAAGCAAACTTTAGAATCTCTTGTTATAAGGACATTAATCTCTTCAAGAGGACGCCACTCTCTTGTCCTCATATAACTCCAATTACTTCTCAAAGGCTCCCTCTCTTAATACCACAGCACTGGTGGTTAAAGCTTCAACATATAAATTTGAGGGAGACACAATTCAGTCCATATAAACTAGTATGTATCTATTTAAGTTCATAAAAAATATGTAAAAATCTAATGAAAGTCCAGACTGGTGTGACTCAATCGGTTGGAGCGTTGTCCCATAACCGAAGGGTAGCCAGTTCAATTCCCAGTCAGGTCACATACTTGGGTTGCAGGGTTCGATCTCTGGTCCAGGCACAGGCAGGAAGCAACTAATCAGTGCTTCTCTCTCTCATCGATATTTTTCTCTCTCCCTTCTCCTTACTTTTAAAAAGCAATGAAATAAAGGTCCTTTGATGAGGATAAAAAATTAAAAGTCCTATAAAAGCTAAATAGTGGTTATCTCTGAGGGGTAAAATTAAAAAGCAGAGTGAGACTTACTTTATATTATCTAATTAGAATTCCCAGGTAATTCAAGTGATGTGATCATTTTGGCAGCACATTTTTTGAATATCTAAACTATTTATTCCTGGGGAAAAAAAGAAATAAATTAGGATAGTTAAAGGAAGAACAATGATAGCGTATTTTACAAAACTAGATGACAAAGAATGTCTAAATACTCTAAGGAATATTTGAGTTAGGCCAAACCAGTACAAACCAGAATATGGGGGATGGCAGGGGGAAGGGAATGGCAGGATGTGCAGGACTTCACAACCTATCAATGTTGTGGAAACCAATGTATTTCCAACCTGTACTTGTACCCAAAGAGAGGATGGAACTTTGTGTTTGGAAGCTTGAGAAAACAAAGAGCCACATGCAGTGGAAGACAAAACCTTCAAGTTGCTGGCAAGCTCAAAAAGTCAGAAGGCAAAGCTGCAAACACTGGCATGGCAGAGCCTCTCCTCCAGAAGAGGAGAGCTTTATCCTGAGGAACAGCTCGAGAGACAGAATCCAAACAAAGCAGAGAAGAAACACTTGCTGTGAGAGCAACCGAAGGTTCAAATGACTCAAAGGAGAGCCGCCCTAGGGGAGCAGGCCCAAGAAGTAGTGCAAAGAGGATGTCTAAGGTTGAGAGCCTGACCCTGAGCGGCAAAGTCCCTGAGTCCTGGGACTGAGGCTTCAGGCAAAAGAAAAGAAAAATCATCCTGAGAGAAACCTCATTTAGAAAGACTAAGGAAAGGCTGCTTGAAAGAGGTGAGGCCATATTTTGAATCCTTCAGGAAAACAACAGAAAGAGGATCCCACAAGCCAGCAAAGAAATGGAGAAAGCGTCTCTAGTCCATCGCTGTCACATCATCTCATGCAATGGAAGGACCTAAGGAAAATAACCTAATCCATAAAGTTGACAAGGAAAAAGATAAAAAATAGACCTAACATTTTGACAAATAGTGAAAGCACACCAGAAACATGTTGGCACAGAGTGGGTGGAACTTTAGTATAATATGTTATATTGACCTAGAAGAATTAAGAAAACAATCAAAGCTTTGAAATAACCAATCAAATCTATCAAAGTTCAGAAATGGTATGGCTAAACCAAACCTATAATATGTTATTATTTTATAAATAAGTATTCAAATAATCAGTCCCATTTTGATTAAAATTTGTTTGAAATCTTTTAATCCAAGTATTTGGTGAATAGAGTGCTAAGAAATTTCAGTTTTTAAATAACTGGGTGAACAGCAATTATTGCAAATAGACTTTGTAAGCAAGAAGATACTGAAAATTGTCCTGACAAAAGCAAAGGAGGAAGTGAACAAAATCAAATAGTGAGAGCTCAGATGGTGTACAGAATTTAATTTTGAAGTTCTATAAGTGTGACTTGGAATATCTTGGATTGTGAGAAGAATTTTTGATGAAGTTCCTATTTTAATTGGATAAATTTATGTGCTGACTGGTACAAAATGAAACAGAGAAGTCCCGTGATTTTTTCCAGCATATAAATTGGTGAAACATTAAAAAGAATCATAAATAGAATTGACTGGTTTAAAGTAAATTTTTTCTTGTAAATTTTTTCCAAGAAAGGTGATTTGAATAAGGACTAAAAGGTAGTACCTGGAATATATCTTGGTGAAATAATTACACATTTAATATTTTTTAAAGAAACGAAAGAAAATCCTCCATTAAGCAGAATTTGCTCTGTGTTTACTAGGTAACTAAAAACCTGAAGGGAGTGATTTCTCAAAAATATTTGGGTTTCCAGAGAAAAATCAATCAAAAACCTCAACAATATAAAATCATTAACCATAATTAAAATTTTTGAGATTTCAATAAATTTTATAACAAATCATATATCATGAGATCATATATAAAAACTTTATTTCTAAAAACAGCAGTGACAGAATAAAACAAACAGGTACAGGTAAAAAATAATTTTGTGAATATTAGCAGGATTAATTATTGGGCTTTTATTATCTTTTAATGCAGAAAGTGAAAAAAGACTTTAAAGATTTGCTTTAATATATATAATTTTGTGATAGACTGAAGGTCTCTGTCCCTCTAAAATTCTTATGTTGAAACCTAATCCCCAAGATAATGATATTTGGAGGTGGAGCCTTTGGAAAGTTATTAGGTCATGAAAGTGGACACCACATAAAATTGATAGCCTTATAAAGATAACCCTGGACCTGGCTGGGTAGCTTAGTTGGTTACAGTGTCATCCCAATATGCTACAGTTACAAGTTTCATGCCCGATCAAGGCACATACAAGAAACAACTAATGAATGTATAGTGGAACAACAAATCAATGTTTCTCTCTCTCTCTCTCTCTCTCTCTCTCTCTCTCTTTGTGGCCCCCCACCCCCCTGCACCTCCACACCTCCTCTTAAAAATCAGTTAAAGAAAAAAGACTTCAGAGAGCTCCCTCACCCATTCTGGACACAGTTAGAAAACAGAAATATATGGATCATGGAAGTGGCTCTCATCAGAATCTGAATCTTCTGATGCCTTGATTTTGAACTTCCCAGGTGCCAGAAGTATGAGAAATAAAGTTATTTCATTTATAAGCCACTCAGTCTGTGGCATTTTATTATAGCAGCTGGAACTGAATAAGATAAAATTATTTTCAGAAATAATTTTACTTAAAAAATCATATTTAATAGGACTTTCTACAATCCCACCAATATAATAATTTAAATTACACATGAATAAATAAATATTTCTAGAATTCACATAATTTTATTTTTGGTGCCTTCTTTCATTCTCACACCTTTCCCAGTTTGGAAAATAAATTATGTGGTCACCTTAATTATTGAGCTGTAGTAACACATTGTATTATAACAGATATCCATAAAGCCCAGTGGACAGAATGGAAGATGCAAAAGCAAGTAGAGATCCTTCTTATATAGATGCTTGTTTTATGAAAGATATGCCATGCAAAGCAATTTAAGATTTTCCAACAAAAATTTTACAACTGATACCAACATTTGGTTATAAGATCATTGTATTAACATGTGGTAAAAGTGAAGGTAGACTCTAACCTTACAAAAAAATCAACAGCACGTTAGTTAAAATAAGCTGCATAAGGGAAAATTATAAAACAAAGAATAAAGGGAAATAACTTCCATACTTAAAGAAAGAAATAATTATTTAACACAAAAGAAGCACACTATCCATAATTTATGTAATTTAGAAATCTAGTTAAATCTGGAGAGAGAGAGAGAGAGAGAGAGAGAGAGAGAGAGAGAACATGAATGAGAAAAACATAAAGACCAACATGGATGTGTGAAAAAATAAAGAGGTACTTTACTAAAAAGACAATTTTTCTGATAAGGTGCCAAAGACAATAACAATTTGAAACAATTATACATATGTCAACAAGTTGACAAAAACATTTTATATGTGACCCTGTAAAGTAGAGTGAAGATGTGAAGCAACAGGAATTCTCATCCATTTTTGGTAAGAATATACACTGATTCAAATACTTTGGATAACAGTTAGGTCTTATCTTCTAAATAAAAAAAAAATGCATATCCTGTGACCCAGAAACTCAGTTATATGTTCTAGAGAAATATGCACTCTTCATACAGCATATACTTATATGATCACATTTTTGTTGCTGTTTTCTGGGGCTATAAACAATAACCATAAAACCTCTCATCCACATGATAGTGGATAAAGTATGGTCTGTTCATACACTGTAATATAATACATCGATGACAGTGGATATACCACAACTACCATCAATGCTTTGCATGAATAACACAAGTATGATATTGAGCTAAAAAGGCAGATAACATATTGTCTACTTTTGATACCATTTATATAAATTTCAAAAGCAGATAAGCCACATTACATTGTTCAGGAATGCACATAAGTGGTAAAACTATAAAGAAATGTAGCAATAAATAATGGTTATCTCCAGTGGGAAAAGAAGAAGGGGGCCACTTATCCTTCACTCTCATTCCAACATAAAATTCTCTGAACTGAGCTTTACACACCCAGACCTTCTCACTTAATATCACATCTGATTACAAGGACTGATTTGTTTGATAGGCCTGAACTTCAAAGAACTAATGAAGTCCAATCTTAGATTTTTTAAGAACTTCTGAGAAGAGAGAACAGTAGTTAAGTACGGATCTCCTGGTGGTTTTATTGTCATAGTAAGAAGAATGACTGTATGATGAGACCCAAGGAGAGGAGAGCGAAACTAAAATTGAAAAATGTGGGACTGAGTGCTCAGGAAATCATTGCAATTTTTGAATTTGAACAGGACAAAATGAAACCTACATCTGGAACTCTTATTTGAGACAGTAAGTTGACTATTTAGAAGAGCATAAATCGATTTCTGTCCCTTGTCAATAAAACATTTGACATTCCATAGGTCATCAAAATGTGACACCCCACGATTTTCCAGTATGCATACCTGACTACCTTTCATACTTGTATGTGGTACACAATTAAGTAAAATGCAATAGTTTCTACTGCAAATGCAGAAAGAAAAATGGGCCTCGACCCCAATTATTTTCCTCTAAGCATCACCTATCCCTTTGGAGCTGGTTTCAGGTTACTGTTATCACTCATGCTAGCTAGCATCATTGTACACTAGCATTATCTTCCTTTACTTTAATACCATGAGGCATAACAAACACAAGTCTCATATATTGAGTAAAGTTTTTAACGTTACACTTAAGTTTAAATCTATCTTCAGAGGTCACCATGCTTGTGACCACAAGTTAATTAACTCATTAATTAAAACACAATTTCTTCGTCTATAAAACTGGTGTTAACAATAGTATTTTCTCATAAGTTGTTGTGCAAACTAAATAAAATATATACAGAAGCTTGTAGTGAAGTGCTTAAAAGTGCCTATTGTGGTCCAGTCAGTGAACGCTCAGACCTTGGCTGTGTCTCTACCAGGCATGAGACATTGAGCAGCTCTGTGCTTCAATGTTTTCATCTGTAAAATCTGAATAACAGTAACTGCTTTCATAGTATTGCTCCAAGATTTAGATAATAATAGTGCTTAGAACAGTGCTTACTACTTAATAATTGCTCAATGATTGTTTACTTTTATTATTAGAGATTAATACTTTGAAAGTGTCTGGCACATAATAAATGTTAACTATTACTATTTAACAACATTACTAATATCTAGAATGAAAGACTGGATATCACTACCAATTCTACAGTTATGAGAGGTTAGCATGAAATATTATGAATAATATTGACAATAAATCTGACAATTTAGATAAAATTGACAAATTCCTTGGAACATAAAACTTACCCAAACTAACACAATAAAAAATAGAAAGTCTCAATAGCTTCATATCTGTTAAAGACATTTAATTCACAATCAGAAAATTATCTACAAAGAAAATTCTGGTTCCAGATGGTTTCACCCTTGAATCCTACCAAACATTCAAGGAAAGAATAATATCAATATTACAAAAAAAAAATTCAAAGTATAGAGAAGGAGGTCAATGGCCTCATTTTTTAAAGCTAAACTAACTGTTACCAAAACTTGAATATAGTAGTACAAGACACTTCATAAACATAATAAGATATTAGAAAATTAAATCAAAATATCACAAGTATAATCCATAATGACCAAGTAGGCTTATCCCTGAAATGCAAAGATCACTTAACAACTAAAAATCAATGAGTATAATTAATCATATTAACAGAAAGAAAGATGAAACAAAAATAAGTTCAATAAGTTCAGAAAAAACATTTAATAAAATTCAATACCCATTCATGGGAAAGACTCTCAACAAATTATTACATAAGAGAATCTTCCTTAATCTGATTCACAGTATATAGTAAATAGAAAGGTGGCCCCCAAAATATATTTGCATTTTTTGGTTCCCAGAAACTATGAACGTCACCTTATCCAGAAAATGAGTCTTTGCAGATATAATTAAATTAATATAATATCATCCTGGATTAAATTCATTATCTCACAGTTGTGATGCCAGAAGTGAGCCCAAATTTCCAAGGAGAAGTGTCATTATAAGATACACAAAGAGGAAAAACCTATTACATACAGAAGAAGAGCAGACAATATAACCATGGAGATGGACTGGAGCAATGCAGCCACAAGCCAATGAACGCCTGGGGCCACCAGAAGTAGGAGGAACAGAATCTACCCTCCAGTCTCCAGAGGGAGCCTGGCACTGCCAAAACCTTGCTTTCAGACTTTTGGCATCCTAACTGGTGAATACAATGAATCAGTGGCATGAACTAGGTAACCTAGAGAGCTACCAATTCAAGAAGGTAAGGAGGAAATGTATATTGTTAAAGACAAAAGAAAGAGCAAATCACAAAATAAAAACAGTAACTGCATGCATGTGAGAGGTCCTTGCTCCCAGGGGTGGGGGGGAGGACAAACACTGGATAAAATAAAAGCATGCTTCTCTATTATGCCATTGAAGAGCAATGAATGCAAACAAATCTGAATTAAATAAATTCTAAAGAGGATAAGCCTTTCAGTGAGGTGTTAGACATGGGTCAACTGCCCAAAGCAGGTGTGTGTAAGCTGAAGGACATGAATGCTGAAACTGGTGAGGCATTTCTAGGAAAAAGAGAAACCAGCCACACTTTTAACATTGTTGTTTGGAAAATCTGGTTCATAACTGGAAGAGTCTCAAACACAAAAATTAGTATCTTGAAATTATTCTCCACTGGAATTTTGCTACATTAACTAGGGAGAGTAGAGCTGTAAAACAGAGTACCACTGAAGTTGAATTTAGAGCTAAGCTTAGCATAATGAAAGCTACAAAGACACACTCAGTCCCAGACAACATATGAATGATCAAAGAGAACAGTCCCTCTGTCAATGCAAGAAGTTGAGGGCTGGGACAAAAGGCAATATGCTCCCTGTTATGTCATTTGAAATCAGAGGTAAAGTAAAACTAATTACATTTGCACTTGTCCAAACCCAGTTCGGTTCAACTCAGCTGTTAACCATTTCACGTAATCTCCTATATTTCCAGGGGAGACAATCAAAACAAAACAAAATGATCTATTTTGCTCTCTGCTGAACTTTTATACAAAATGTCAAGCATGCTATAATGATTAGAGATGTGCAAATATACAGGGAAATGTCACTCATAATTAAAGATAAAAGTCAACAGGCTCATAACAAAGAACGTCCTAAATGGTAAAATTAGGAAGTACAGATAAAAGAATAAGATAAAATCTTTAATAATTAAATAACTAAATGAAAGAACTAATAGAGACAAGGATTATTAATTTGTAGGAAAAGATGGTTAAAATGTGTTAATAGATAGAGATTTCAACAAAGAAACAAAGGCTCTCAAAACTACATAAACATTGCAGAACTGAAAAATAAAAAAAATATGAAATTAAATATTTACTAGGTGACATTGACAACATATTTGACATTAGCATAAGAAATGATCAGTGAATATAAATGAAAGTAAATAGGAAATATTTAAATAAAAAATAAATAAATAAATAAAAGAAAAAAAGAAAAAGAACATAAACATAGTATTAGAGACCTGTAAGAAATCAAATCAACTTACCATTTGTAAACTTGGATTGCCAGAAGGAGAGGAAAGAAAAAAATAAAGTATAAAAAGGTCAAAAAAGATATTGGGCAAAACTTATCAAACTGATAAAAGATATCAATCCACAAACCTAAGAGGTTCTATAAACCCCAAAGAAGGTAAATACATTGAAAATCACATCTATGTATATTACAGTCAAATGCTAAACTCTAAAAACAACAAAGACACTCTTAAAAGCAACAGAAGAAAAGGACTTTACACGTGCATGGAAAGTGCAATAAAAATGATAGCTGCCATCGCATCAGAACAATGGAAACACAAAGTTAATGAACAACCTCTTTAAAGTGATAAAACTAAAATGTACATGAACTTCTCAGCAAAACAACTTTAAAAGATGAACACTAAGTATGAAAATTTTCAGGGAGATCTGAGTTTTTGTCTAGTAATACTGTTTTTCAGCCTGAAGAACTTCCTTTAGCATTTCTTATGGTAGGGTCAGGTGTTAAAAATTTTTTTCTGTATTTATCTGAAAACTCTTTATTTTACCTTCATTATTTAAAGTTAAGCTTATAAATTATACTTTACAGAATATGGACAAATTTTAAGTACAATGTCTGTCCAGATTAAGATGAGCCATTGTTAATATAATTTGAATGGTTTGTGTGAAATAGATGTAACCTGGCAGCCAAGGAGAGTGGACTGGAATGAGCATGCATGAAATGACAACTTCACCATATTAGTCAGTGGGGGCAATAGACATCATTGAATGACCATGTGTACTGTGTGGCCGTCACATTCAAAATAACTGGGCGAGAACAACAAAGAATCTGCATTAAATTTTATGTGAAGCTTGAACATTCCTCCATGGAAACTATTTGGATGATTCAGAAGGCCGCAACTATGGACAACTGGTGATTGATAACTTCATCACAACAACACGCCTGCTCATGTATCATGTCTCATGCAGAGCTTTTTGGCAAAACATCAACTCGCCCAAGTGACTCAGCTCCCATACAGCCCAGATTTAGCACACTGTGTCTTCTGGCTTTTCCCAAAATTAAAATCGTCTTTGAAAGGGAAGAGATTTCCGACCATCAAGGAGATTCAGGAAACTATGATGGGGTGGCTGATGGCTATTGGGGGAACTGTGTTCAGTCCCAAGGTGCCTACTTTGAAGGAGACTGAGGTGTCATTGTCCTATGTATAATGTTTCTTGTGTCTTGTATCTTCTTCAATAAATGTCTCTATTTTTCATATTACATGGCTGGATTCCTTCTGGAGAGACCTTGTATATAGTCAGATGAATATTCACAAATTCACAAATGTATACCCCCATAAGACTATCACATTATTTAAGGTATAGACTATTTCTATCATTCTATAAAGTTCTTTGCATCTCTTTGAATTCAGTCCCAGCCTAATTCTTACCCAAATAATTTATGTGATCTATATTATTATATATCAATTTCACTGTCTAAAATTTCATACAAAGAAATCTTAAAATATTACTCTTTTGTTTCTAGCTTCTTCCATGCCACATGATGTTTTTGAAATCATCAATGTTTCATAAATCAGTATTTGATTATTTTATTGATAAGTAAAATTCCATCTTATAAATATACCATGAATTATGAATTCATTCACTGTGGAGGGACAGTTAGATTATTTCTTTTTAGGATTATTATGAATCAAATGGCATATGTGTATAACTCTTTTTGGACATATATTCTTTTTTCCTCCAAAAAATACCTAGGAATAGAATTTCTGGATATTGTAATAAGTGTATGTTTAACTTTTTAAAAAATGAAATAATATTTACCAAAGTACTATTTTACTCTATTGTTAGCAAAATATGAGCGTTGTAGTTGTTTCCCATATGGCCAATACTCTTTTTAATTGTAGTCACTCTAGCGTTTATGAAATAGTATGTCATTCTCATTTTAATTTGCATTTCCCTAATCACTAAGGCATTTGAGCACCAGCTCTTGTGCTTTCTGCCTACTCTTATGTCTTTTTTGTATAATGTCCAAACAATGTAGGACTATAACCTGAATACATAACCAGTTCTTACAACTTAATAATAACAAGATGAAACCTCTACAAAAGTAATGGGCAAAAGACCTGTTTGGTCTCCTGAATATAGTTACAGCTATAAAAATCTAAAAGGAAACCACACTCTCACAAATTGTGAAAATAAAGGCATCAAAAGGGTGAGGGAATTTCATTGACAAGTTAGAACTCTGTATTTGTTGTATCAGGTGTTGTGATAAATAATACACTTCTCTTGTGTGTTGTATTATTGTTGACAATACTAAAATTAAATGTTTGTCTAGTGCTTAACAGTTTACTAGTCTTTTAAAGTGCATTATATTATGTACTAGTAAAATAATTCTGTAAGAACAAAGACTGTTAATTTTCCTCTTTTCTGATATTTCTTTTTTCCGTTTGTAGGTGAAGGAAGTAGCTTCTGCAAATTCATGAATTTCCCTGGGTCAAATAAGTTCTGGAGGACTGACTGAAACCTACCTAGTTCCTGTGTCCCCACAAAAATATGTTTTCTTACTACAATCAAATTTTAAGGGCATTCTTGAAATAAAGTGCAAGTTTCAACTTTAAATGCATTCAAAACTGAATTTGCAAAGAGGAGGAAGTGGGCAACCCTTCCCCAGAGTCTTCATGCACTATTACATGTTTCTCTGCATGTCTGAGAGAAGGCGATAACTCTCACTTTTAAACTTTACTGCATTAAAGAATGATGGCTGTTAGTTTATTTCATATCAGCATTCATTTTCTGGATTTTCTTTCTTGACTAGAAATATCACTTCAACTCCACTCACCATGGCAACAAAACAGCTGAAGATTCTTACAGCTTGCCTAGTGAAGAAAAATACTTGAAAATATCCTTTGATGCTAAAATTGGTTTTGTTTTCACAGTACCACATGAAGCAACTGAGGATGAAGGATATCACCATACATTGCAGATGGATTCACCCAGTACGAGTACGGAGGGGTCTATAAGAAAGAAAAGGAAGGAGAGAAAGAAGGAAGGGCTATCCCATGTTTATATACTTGAACACACACTTATACACATATATGTTCCCACAAATCATCTTTCATTTATATCACTGAACTCACTTTGCCATTGGATATCTCCCGTTTATTCAGCTGTCTCCTCCAATTGAACTATAACTTTACTGAGGACAGAGGCCACTCCTTGTTCATTTTTCAATCTCTACCATTCTTTTAAAGCATGTGTTGAGTAAAAGAATAAATTAAAATTTTTATAGAAAAATCAAAAAAGATAGAAAGTATAGTTAACTTCAAACAACTTCAGAATTCTTGGCATGAAAGGAATTGAAAGAATAGTCGTTTTCCTTGAATGTATTATTTGTGGCAAACATCAGACTATTTTCCTCTTTCTCTCAAAATAGGGGGCAAAGTCCTGCATCAAAGATTAATGCCTGGTTGGGGTAAACTAAAAACATTTGGAAAGGTAAATACTTCACCAAATAAGTTAGGTAATAGCTTACAAATCCACATTGAATTGATTATATTTATTTATTTTTAAATGGTTATTTTTTATTTATGAACATAACTGAGATTTGATTGCATATGCTGAAAAATGGCTAAGTTGCAGTTCTGTATTAAAAACAGTTTGTTTTGTTTCCTGTGCAGTGGACAGCTTCTTGAGAGCTTCGTTTTCAAAATCTGATGGCCATGTGGATGGTTTTCTGTTCTTGCCTTGTAATCATCAACAAACAATGGCCTCCATTTGGAGAGAGGTATATGAGTTGCATGTTGTCAAATGATTAAGAATACCAATCTAAGAGAAAAATAAAGCCCATGTTTGTAGTGTTTGCCAATTTCTATGGTTTAAATATTCCTATCATAACCAATTTCAAGCTGATAACACAATGTCACTGGACACAGCTGGGGAGAAATGTGCAGTAAGTCATACACCATGATGCAGTGGTTCCACCATAAAATATAATCATTGTAAATAATCTCAAGAACAAATATAGTAACGAAAGTGAATAAGTGATGAATCTTGAGTATTTATTATTTTGTTTTAACATGATTAATTATAAGTTTACATCATTTAAGTTTTTAAAGGCTTTGTTAATACTTTAATAATCATCTGTTATGAGTGGGCAGGAGCTTGCACCAGCATATCACTGGATATTGGCTGTGTAGGTCTGCCCTCGATTACAGTGATATTGGGGTATGTTGCCTGATTCCTTAACTATGGCACCTCTTAGCTTGAGTAAGGGGGTATATAGTCACTCTCTCTTTATACAACCAAGGCACAGACACACAGCAACAGGGGGCTGTGTACTGTAAGTGTTAAACCAGAGATATTGAAAAAAGTGGAGGAAGAGAAGTCGTATAAGATATGTTTCCATATTTGCTCACCATTCTGCAAAGGCAGCTTGTGTTGGGCATCGTTGACACACCAAGAAAATGCAATCCAATTGGATCCAACAGAAGGATCCAATCCTCAACATCAGTTTGTGTATTATAGAGAAAGAAAAGCAGAAAATGTGCAGTTTACTATATAACAATTGGAGCTTCCTGTTGAAGAAATAACCTTGTTTGAAAATAAGTGTTTCCAAAGCTGTTCTCCCATTGTATCAATTTGTACATACTGAGTCAGATTCTGGAGGACTCCTGATGTGAGAAGAAAATGAGCCTCTATAGTATTTTGAATATGCTTTACTTCGTCCCACATTAATTGAGCAGAGTCCTCAAATAAAGTAGACTTGGCTGCAACTGTTTCTTTCCTCAGGCTAGATTTTAGTTTTTCTGAGTCTTCCAATTTTCCTGAGTGGTATGGGCAGATCCCAGAAATTCTTAGACCTCCTTCTGAAGTAGGTAGTGGGGTTAAAGTCTGCTTGTGAAGTCTGAACAGTTAAAGGGAAGGATGATTCCCAGTCAATTCTGTGCCATTGATACCCTGGCCAGAAGATGAAAAGTGGAAGTGGAGGCCACTGGGAGAGGGTATGAGGAATCAGCAAACACCCAGGGGTGTAATATAACCAGTGGAAGGTGATGTGGCCTTCATTAAGCTAAAAGGAAATGGGATATATAATTACCAGCTACTGTCTTTAGCAGAAATTCTGGAAGAGATCAGTAAGAAACCACAGGACCCAACTGTGAATGGAAGACTCTTATTCTTCTGTTGCCATGTGATAGAACAAGCCCCCTCATACACCTGGGCATCATCTTTGGCAGAGGAATGAAGATGAAGTAATATTAGAGAATGAACATGTTTCCCTAAGAGCACTGAGCAATTCCTTAAAGACTATTTGAATTATTCCATGGGACTGAGTTTATTACGCTGGAATTAAATTATATGAGGTCTGTCCAGAAAAAGTTCAGCTATTGTTAATATGATGAGAATGAATATTAATGCATGTTTGTGCAACATCAGTGTCACCTGGCAGACAAGGAGAGTGGACTGGAACGGGCATGCTATTTTATTATGAATTTCTATGTAAGCAGTAAATGTACATTATTTTTCATTCTCTTATGTAATTCTCCCATGTGATTTTGAAGTTACTTTGCTCTTTTGACTGCTTTCTTCGCTCTCCTTTGGGAATATCTCAAGGAAGAGGTTTAGAAGATAATTTGTTTATTATTGTGTGAAAACAGTGACAAATGACAGAAGACAGCTGAAATTATTTACTTAAACTCACTTTTACTTGCATGTGAAAAGTCCATTTTAATGAGTTTATTAAGTACCTATCTTTTATTAAGTACCTAATCTTTTATTAAGTAATGAAAGAAAAATAATGTTACTACATGAAGATGATGAAGTTGGACATGATTATTTTGGTAGGAATAAAAGTCCCTTCCTCTCTGAAGTCATATTAGTACTAGTAATCATGTTTGTAAACCATTTTGTGATGAGACAGGATGGGCATTATGGGGCTCGGCTTCACTCTTCCTTTACTTCCTTAACTTATGTATGCCATGAGATGAACAAGGTTGAAAATCGCTGACCTAGACAGCTAAGTGACTAACAGGATGGTAGTATATACTGTATGGATAACCTGGAAAACAAGATGATTCACGTCCAAGGCAGGATGGAGAAGGAAGGTGTGAGATTTCATCATGCCACTCAACATGGCATAAATTCAAAATTTATAAATTGTTTATTTCTGGAATTTTCCATTTAATATTTTTGGATGGCAGTTGACCAGGCATAACTGAAATCAAGGAAAGCAAAACCAGAAATAAAGGGGGACTACTGTATTAGAAATGGCCTGGTGCCATAACCACACCTTAATGTGGGTAAGGTACTAACCACATTGCCCTTAAACTGTGTTATATCCCCTACTCTTCCCTTTACTGCAAACTAACATCCACATTACCAATATACCATATTTTGCCATGTATAATGCACACTCACATTTTTGGACCCAACTTTCAGGAAAACAATCTTTTGTTTTAATTCAATGTTTATTTATATTTAGACACAAAACCAATTATCATATTCCAGGGTATTATTTTACATACAGATATTGGTATTGCTTCCTAGAGTTACACTTTTAATGCATAAGCATAAATGAAAGAATTAAAAACATTTATATAGTTATGGGATTAATATTATCCGTGTATAATATACATCCTTATTTTTCCCTCAAATATTTGGGCAGAAAAGTGCACATTATACACAGCAAAATATGGTAGTTCATTTCAAACATTAGTCTTAATAAGATAAAGAATATTAAATTCAGCAAAAATTGTGGCAGGCTTTTTCCAACAGCTTTATGGGAAAGCAGAACAAATGATTTTAAGCTAGTTTATGTTGTTCCTGTTAATATTTTTCTAATAACAAATGTATTGATTGCTCATTATAGAAAATGCAAAAAAGTAAGAAGAAAATAATCATTCCCCTTATTCCTACTAATAAAATAGGAAGATTTTTTTTTTTAGCATTTTGGTATTTTTTATCATCTTTTATATGTGTGTATGCATGCACACATGTACACACTTATGTCATCAAGTCTGGATTTCTCTGTAACATTAAAGAGCCAAAAAAAAAGTAAAGGAGTTTATCATGACCAAACCATTATTATATGAAATGTTAAAGGGATTTATTTAAGAAAAAGAAAATGATCAAAACTATGAACAGTAAAACAGCAATAAATTCATATCTATTAACAATTGAATCTCAAAAACAAACTAAGCAAACAAGAAGGACAAATACAGAATCATGGATACAGAAAGTGTTGTTATGGTTTCCAGATAGAAGGGGTTGTGGGGGAATGGGCAAAGTGGTGAGGGGATTAACAAGTACAAATAGGTAGTTACAGAATAACCATGGGGATGTAAAGTACAGTATAACAAAGAACTTACATGCTTGACTCATGGACATGAACAATGGTATGGAAATGGCCTGAGGGAGGAGGGGGGTGCTGGGGGGAGGGGGTCAAAGGGGTAAAAATTGGGACAACTGTAATGGCATACTCAATAAAAAATAATTTTAAAAAAATGAAAAAAAATTTTAAAAATTTGACACTTCAAAAAATTTACTTAATCAAACCAACTCTGCCTTGAGGGCTCTCTCCTTGATGTTGAAGAGAAGTGTAGTTTCCAGGGTTCTGAATAAAGTCCTTTATCAGTGACACCTCTGTCCAAAAAGCCTGGCATATTGCTGGCCTCTGGTCATTGTAATGGTCTCCTTATCACTAGGACTCTGACTAAGGGTGTGAAATCTGTTTGAGGGTGGTTACCTTCTCTAGAAATGCAGCATCCTTTGAGCTAAGCTTGTTCACCTGAGCACTATATCTCAGTCCTAAAATCTCTCCAATTTGTTCCCATACTCAATCTTTATCACATTTTACAATTGCACCTAGTTTTCAAGCAAATTCACAATTCCTAAAACAACAAATTTTGAACTATTTATCTGAGCTTTCAGAACACTGTCTCTTCTTCAAAATCATACTTTTACAAATCTCTTATTGAAGTTATCTAATTTGTTATTCTTAGCAATAAAAATCTTCCTTTACCAAAAGCAAGCCTGTTGGCTGCCTACCAATCTCTGCCCAAATCCTTAGGCCATTCAATGGGTAGCACAATGTTGTGCAGTGTTCCTAAATGATTTCTCTATTTCTGGAGGGTTTTATCTAATGCCACTTTGCTACTGGAAATGAGATCATCTCCTGCCTCAATTGCCTCAATGTCTAATATGCTGAATGAATGGCATGCAGACATCTTATTACCATTGTCTTAAGATAAAAAAAAGTTACTGGAGAAAAGAGTATCTAAGGATTACCAACAAAACTTCTTCTTTTCATCCATTGGACACTGAAAAGGGAATGTCAAAGACACAAAGTCAGTGGACTGGATGTTTTTGAGAGGGATGAAACAGTAGGGATTCTCGTATCTACACCGAGCGCTGGTTTGCCAACCAGCAAAAGCCCTAGGAGAAGTGTATAGGGCCGCCGAAACTGTTGGATTGATCGTTTGAGGAGGAAAGTGCAGGGCAGAATGAAAGAAGACTAGGCCCAGGAAGGGGGCCCAGGGTGCAGAAGAGAGCTTCGGTGGGTTCTTTTCTCTCAGCAGCCTTGTTGCATGACGGCCACTGGCTTCACCGTCTCAGCAGAGTAAGGGAAAGTCATCAGTCGGCACGAATTACCTGACAAACATTTCAGCATTAACTCCAACCTAAATCTCTTCCCACACTTCAAGGGCAAGATGATTACAACTGAGAAACATCACTTATGAAAATTAATAGTGCAAGGACAGAGGTACAATATTATAATGCCAAAGAATTACTGTCTCGAGACATGGCCTCAACCTCTTAAATTCATCACAAAGAACATAAGATAATCAAGGCAGTGTGCAAAAACCCTTCGAAGCGCGCAGCACCAACAAGCTCACAGAGAAAAGCTGAGAGGATTTTAAGAGCACAGCTTTGTACAGTGAGGTCAACACAGGTTGTGCCACACATAACCTTCTCTTTGGTCTCCCAGGGAGCTCTCCATCCCCTCCCTGCCCTTCTCCCGAGTCCACACCTGGGCGCTGCCCTCAATTCAGTCGGCTCTGGGAGGTTGTCTCCACCAAGGTTTGATCATTGGTCCCCTGATCATCCCCTGACAGGAAAAATGGACCCCGAGGGAATTCAGAGCCCAGGTCCAGCCACGGAGGGATCGCCTTGTGGACCCGCAAAAGCATGCTATTGCCATGTCTGGAGGTAGCTGGGCTCATTTAGCAGTGGGCATGGCCTTGGACAAAGTGGGAGGGCACCACCCCCTACGCCTTCGCTCTTCGGGGAAGAAGAGACTGCCCAGCAGATTCCCACCACTTTCTTCTCAGTCAACGCCGCATTGCATTATGGGAGCATGTGACCCTCCGGCTCTGCTACTGGGGAGGGTCTGGCTGAAAACAGGGTTTCTCACGGAGCTCACCACTTCTCGCAGAGGGCTGAACTCTGCAGGGTGAGTTGTCTCTCAGAAGACAGGCTGGCCTCAACGGGTGGGTCCCCAACCAGTCGCGAGGGCAGCTCTGAAGTGAGGGAGGGAGGAGCATGGGCGCAGGCGCTGCTGAAACTTCCACGTGGAACGCGCTGGGGAGCTCGGGGAGATTTAGACACCGTCCCTGTCTGAGGGGCTCCTAAAGCTGGTACATGGCAGCATCCCTTTTTGACATTGGTGGTATCGAGACTATTATGAAGCTGTTTGTTGACACAGTGCTGATATTAAGGTAACAATGGGGATTATTGTGCCTGAGGGGCTTGTGCCTCAAGACATGGGCTCTGGGTTTGTCACTGCTTCACCTTAATCACTTGGGGTTGCAACAGAGAGAATTCCCAGAGTGGGACAGATGTTGGGTTTTAGAGATGTTTCCCAGCAAGAAGGCCCAGAGTAGGCTTGAGATAGGAAAATTAAAAGCTGAAAATGGTCTCAAAATCTGCTCTGGGAAGACATGATGTTGAGGCCCAAGGATTAGAATAAACCCAGATTCCAGTTGGGAAGATCTTTTAGATATACTTTTATGTTTTAGACCTCAGTATTTCCAAGATCTGGGCCCAGAAACCTGGTATAAACTCAGAGGTGGACTCACAGAGCCCTATCACTTTCTCACCAATTACTTGAATGACATGAGGTCAAATGTAGCCCTAAAGGGTGTTTTTCTAACTTCAGACTGAGAACAAGAAAGGCTTGTGGTGGCCTCTGTCTTTCTAGCCCCAGTCCTTGCAGGGCTTTCTAAGAAGGATCTCAAGGTAGCAGAAGGAAGTGTTACACACGTAAATATCAAGGTTCAGGAGAGTTTCAATATCTCCAAGCTTGTGAAACATTTTCTTTGTTTTCTGTTGCTTGTTTTTACTATACGTAAACTAGACATACTATTTTACGTTTGCTTGTGAGTTTTTCACACATGTATAGTTATACCACCATCATCACCTGAAAGACTTGTGGTGCCAATTTGTACTGCACCTCTACACTCTTAACCACTGATCTGTTTAGGTCCTTTACCTTTTCCAGAGTAGCATATAAATGGAATGCTATTTTGCCTTATGAGTCTTATGTGTATACTTTGATGCTACATTTGTAAAAGTGGATAATTTCTAAACCTTGTGGTGTTTTTTATGAGTTTAAAAATTTTGACAGTAAAGGAGCACACATTATACCCTCAGAACAGAGATTCCACTATTATGAGCTATGTGAATTTGAGTAAGACCCATGTTAGACTTTCTTTATTTGCATAATGAGGGGAATAATAGGGGCAGGTAATTAAGTGAGAAACTAATACTAACAAAATCACATAAGCTCTATAGCACTAAGAAAGCATAAATTGACACTGAAAAAATGGAGGAAAAATAGCACAGCTATACAAAAGGAAGATAAACAGAATCATTTACACAAAGTAAAATTAATAGAACCAATAATTGAAGAATTTAAATGAGTCTTATTAAGTATTCTCAAAGAGATAAGGAAATGTAAAGTTATAAGCAGAACCAAGGGTCAGTATTGTATTAATTTGTTTTTATTTTCAATTAATTGTTTAATTAATATGGAGAAATAGCTAAGCAGATTGGGAAGGTAAATTAAGGTAAAGACAAATCAATGAATTCAAAGTTCAGATTGTGATACATTTCTGAAAAATGTAATAAAAAGATAAATAAGTAGATAATGCAAAAGAAAAGTATAGGAATATTGAGACAAAAATGCAAATATAGCAATATAAAAGGAGTGTCAAGGATAGAAAACTAGGAATATTGTCTTAGAATTTCCAAGAATAAGAGAAAACTACTAGCAGATTGAAAAGCTTCATAGCACTCAGCATCACATCTAGAAATACTTTTGTGAAATAGAAGCAAATTAAATGCAAAAACATATTTCATAACCTCTAGAAAGAAAAGAATTCAGTACAGAAAACAAATTCCACCAAATCACCTCAAATTTTAACAGCAAGTCTGAAGTAAGAAGAAAGTAATATTTTAAAGTGTTTAAGTAACTTTGAGACTGTAGTTTTATATCCAACTCAGTTATCACTGGATCAATAGTTAAAATAAAAAATTTTTCAGGCTTTCAAGGTATCAAATGGTTTACTGTACCAAGATCTATTTATAAATATTCTTGAGAATAATGCTATAAATATAATGCTATTTATAAACACTCTTGAGAATAAAGAGAAAGCAGTGTCATGGAGGATAGTAGGAACCGATGGAAGTAATGGTTTTACAAAACTTAGTAAAATTTAATGTTTTCTCACAAAGTAAAACAATATACAAGTATCAAATATATATGACACCTGTGCAGAAAGTATCCAGCCATGTAATATGAAAACAGAGCCATTTATTGAAGAAGATACAAGACCCAAGAAACATCATAGGTAAGACAATGATGCCTCAGCTCCCTTCAAAGTAGACACCTTCTGACCTCACACAGTTCTCCCAATCACCATTAGCTGCCTCACCATCAGCTCTTCCTATTCAAAGGTGATTTTAATTTTTGGGAAAGCCATAAGTCACAGGGCTCCGAATCTGAGCTGTAGGGGGGCTGAATCACTTGAGTGATTTGATGTTTTGCCAAAAAACTCTGCACAAGATGTGATGCATGAATGGGTTCATTGTCATGATGAAGCTGCCAATCAACAGTTGCCCATAGCTGTGGCCTTCTGAATCGTCCTAATAGTTTCCATAGAGGAATTTTCAAGTGTAAGGCAAAATTTTATGCAGATACATTGTTCTACTCACTCAGTCATTTTGAATGTGATGGCACACAGTACACATGCTCACTCAACAGCATCTACCGCCACCACTGACTAGTACAGTGAAGTCATCGTTGTTCATGCATGTGCATTCCAGTCCATTCTCCTTGGCTGCCAGGTTACATTGATGTCTTGCAAACCGTTCTCATTGTAATAATGGTGGGCAGACTTTTTCAGACAGACCTAAAATTCTAGATGTTTTTATTATGCATTGGCTGAGAGAGGAGAGGTGGGTGGAATGTGTCAGAATGAAGAAAGACCATGCATATGAAATCTGGCAAACATGCTCACTTTGCTGACGTGATGACATAAAAAAAAATGGTAAACTAAAATTGTTGTGAAAATAATTTTAGTATCTATTAAGGAGAGAAGAAAAAGGAGTCCTGAGAACAAAAGTTTCAAGATTTGATACATTTACACATTACAAATTATTGAAATAGGGTTACACAAATCATTCTGAGTGAATCTAAAACTATGAGAGATAAAAACTATGGTCAGAGAACAAATACAGTACCAACCCATTTTTATAAAGCTGACAAACAAGCAAATTTAAAACATGTGTTATTCACAGATATCTACTATTATGAATAACCTTCAAAGAAATAGGAAGAAATGTTTATCTGCAAATTAAGAAGAGTGATGCTGTTGTGATGGAGGAATTGGGAACAAGTTTGGGGAGGGGCCCACATGACAACTCTAAAGCAGCAGTGCCCAATATTTTTGGCACCAGGGACTAGTTTCATGAAAGACAATTTTTTCACAGATGGACAAGGGGTGGGGGAAGTAGGAGCCAAGGTTCATTCACTTACCTGCTGTGGCAGGAGGCAGAGCTCAGGCAGTAATTTGAATGAAGCTTCACCTGCTCATGGCTCACCTCCTGCTGTATGACCTGGTTCCTAACAGGCCAAGGACCACTACCAGTCCCTGGCCCTGGAGTTGGGTAAGCCTGCTCCAAAGTACTAATATATTTACCTTAAAGAGACACTGGTTCAATGTGGTACATTTTATTATTAGTTAACTTTATGTATTTGCCATATACATCTTTTAATGCACAATGTATCTTCCAACATATTTTTAAAACCAATTATTTATTACAGTTGCTGAATTTCCTCTGCTTAATGGACATCAGCATACACATTTTTATAAATAACACACTATATGTTAGAAATTTTAATCATTGCCACTGACCAAAAAAATTACCTACGTGGAGGTACATTGTCTTTTATCTGAGACATCTTGCAACCCTTTAATATGATGAGTTTGACAAGTTTTCACCATGGGTTTTGGTGTTTCAAATGCACTAATAAAAAATTACATAGTTGTCCAAGGAGTGATAATGTGATAGTGCTTGTAAGCTGAGGCACACAATTATTTTGAAAACCAAAGTACAAAGGTCTGTCCAGAAAAAGTCCAGCCATTGTTAATATAACAAGAACGGTTTGCACAACATCAATGTAACTTGACAGCCAAGGAGAGTGGACTGGAATGTGCATGTATGAACCATGGTGACTTCACTGTACTAGTCAGTGGGAGCAGTAGACGCCATTGAGTGAGCATGTGTACTGAGTGAGCATTCAAAACGAATATGCATCAAATTTTGTGTTAAGCTTGAACATTTCTTCATGGAAACTATTCAAGTAATTCAGAAGGCCATAGATTTGGGCAACTGTTGATTGGCAGCTTCATCATCACAACGTGCCCACTCATGCATCACATCTTGTGCAGAGTTTTTTGGCAAAACATTACATCACTCAAGTGATTCAGCCCCCCAACAGCCCAGATTTGGCACCCTGCAACTTCTGGCTTTTCCCAAAACTAAAATCACCTTTGAAAGAGAAGAGATTTCAGACCATTGATGAGATTCGGGAAAATACAACGGAGCAGCTGATGGCAACTGGGAGAACTGTGTGAGGTCCCAAGGTGCTTATTTTGCAGAGGACTCCAGCATCATTGTCCTATATACAATGTTTCTTGTATCTTGCATCTTCTTCAATAAATGTCTCTATTTTTCACATTGCATGGCTGGGTACCTTCTGGACAGACCTCATACACATGATAAAATTAACTTTTTTTGTTTGGCTTCTCTTTGAACTTTTAAAGAGCCCTGCACAACCTTATATATTCTTAGCTAAAAAGATTGTTTCATATGTTGGGAAGGTTTTTTTAAATTTATTTTTAGAATGATTTTTTGTTTTTTGTTAATGATACCATCATTCATTTATTCAACAAATATGTAACAAATCCCCCATAATATCCCATGCATTGTGCTAAGTACTTCACATATGTCACTTTCAATACAATATTAAAAACAAAGTTATAGGTGTGGTAACATGAAATTCAGATTAAATTCCTCTTTCACTATTGGCTGTTTTAAACATATTGAATAAATAATTGGTAGCCAAAAATGAATGAATAAATTAAAAACTGACCAAAATTCATCCAAAGAATAAGCATCAAAACTGGGATTTCAGCCCATCATTCTGTATCTGACGAGTTTATATCTGTGCTTGTTTCTGTTTAGCATGTATATGAACTGTACTTCATCTCCAGTTTGGTCTACGATTTTTAGAATACACTACTGCTATTTGTTTGTTTCTCCTGTTTGCATCCAGACTGCTGTATGCTTTAAAATATTAGTTTAAATGAATCAAGATATTATTAACCTACTGTAAGATTTTAAGTGATGTTATTCTTTGTGTTTAGAGACAGGTTATTTGAGTCAGGGAAAAGTTTGTATTAATGCACACATGCACTGTTTGGGAGTGGTGGATGGATGTCTTAGGAAGGAATGCATGACTAAATTTCATAATAGTATTTTTAAAATTACATTTGAGATGAGGATTTAACTAACAGCTTAGATTTTTAACTGATATATGAAATTTTTTTCAATCATATTCTGGCTTTTTCTACACATCATATTACTGAATCACTGGGGAGATATTTTCATGACAAGTATGCCAAATATACCAAATGTTAAAAATGCAAATAGATATACTCCTTTCTCTGCATGCTTAACATTATGCAAATACAAACTTAGGAAAAGGCCCAATATAATATACAACACAAAAGTAAATAAGCAAGCACATCCTCTCAACATATTTTGTGATTCAGTAATACAAGACTTTCTATTTACAAAGGAATTTCAAAGTGCTGGTCTTCAAGTATATACTCTGGGGCAAGACATCTGTGTTGGAAGCTTTTTATTTCATGGAATGTTTTTATATAAAATTCATATAAGATTACTGATCTAAGATAAATACAAATATTTGTGAGAGCCTGAATAAATATCAGTGATTTTTCATTATGGAAAAAGCAGTGATCAGCAGTGCAGGTTAATGTTTAACATATACTAAAGGAGGAAAAATAATCAAGAAATTTAACTCTTTAAATAATGTATGATATTAGCACATGTTGAGTCATAATGAATATTCACTTTTATTCTGGTTGATGTTATTATTTTCTAAATCATATTATGTCAGAAAGCTATTGCTTTGGCTGTTAAAAATATCTTCTTTAGAATATACAATGCTTTACATAAAAAATGTGTATAATGGAATAGTACAATTTTCATTACATATGCAAAAAAACACATGAGTGTATACAGGAAATAATGTTCTAGTGACACATATATTCAATTCAGAAGTAAGACATTATCAATTTTCTAAATTGTATCTCAAAAAACTATTACATAATATTATATAATATATATTTTACATGTGTATTTCACAATTGAATCATATTTGAATAGTTGGAATAATTATGGTCCAGTATTTTTCTGGGATGTACCAAGCCCTCTGAAAAATACTTAAAATATTAGAAAAATGCATCCAGGAAAGAAATAAATGGCATTTGAGGCACATCATTTGCCAGGGGCCAAAGTGCCTCATTTTCACCTTCCAATGTGTCTTCCAGACAGTTCTCGGTGTCCTTTTTCTAATATGAAAATTCAATTATGTTACCATCTTTTACATTTTTGATGCCTCTTTATTTTCCATAGGATAGAACAAAATTTCGTTTTTATAGTATCATGGTCCAGTGATGCCCACACATCATACTTATTTTCTCTTCTTGAGCAGTTGGTATTTGTTTGGCTTTTGGTTTTCTATTATGTTATCTTCTTGTTTTCTATTCATAATTTACTTTGGAGGTTATCACTTTATATGATTTTACAATAATTCTGTTCATTTTATATACTAAGAAGGGTATTGGCACTACCCTCAGCCTTGCCCCAGAAGCAGGCATGTGAGATCAAACATGGTATGACAGAGTGCCCCATATATATGGAAAATGTAATTGGTTCAGAAAAGAGATAAGAATCCAAAGTGAGCCAATTTCCCTACCACCCAGACCTTTTACTATAACATTAGGAAAATAGCAACACCAACAATAAAAATTATTATTCTCTAGGTTGGCTAAAACAATAGGTAGAAATTGTCAGCTTAGGCTACTATCTTTGTAGGCTCACTAGAATGAAGCCAACACTGGGAAAAGAGGAGACAAGGGATGGAAACAAAAGGGGAGTCCAGATAATGTGATTTTAATCCCTAAATATTCTTACTCCAGAAATCACATTCATTTTAGTTATATGGGTACAAATAGTTCTCTATTTCCCATTGAATTCAATTGAGGCAAGTTTCCATCTTTGAACTGATGGTCATTACTAATACATCTTCCCATCTGCAACTCAGACATTAATATCCTGCAATATTAGAATCATACTGTCCAAAACAATTTGTCCTTTCACCTTTCCATGGCTCAGCACAAGTCTCTTCATTTAAAACTCTTTCCCATTGTTTGTCCAGTTAAACATTTCTCATCATTTCAATTCTAAATGAAATGTTTTCTCTACTGTCAAGATTTCTCTGACTCAGTCAAAGATTTAGTTCATCCTTTTCCTATTTTCTGCACATATGACATAATTTCTTTCTGATAAAAATGTCTTTTTCCTTGGATGTTTCCACAGTAATTCCTACAGAAGTTAAGGACAAACATTATGAATGGTAATGCAAACCATGACAGTGTCTGGTACTTTGTAAGTTTTATATGCACACTAGATAAGTAAAGAAATGTATTGTCTTGACTTGGAGGCTAGAAATCTGAAATCAAGTTGTCATCAGGATTATGTTTTCTCTAAATCCTTAAGGGAGAATCCTTTCTTAATTCTTTCTAACTTCTGGTGGTTTTCGGGCAATGTAGGTAGCTGTAGTACTTCGATCTCTGCTTCGGTTGTCACATAGCATTTTTTCTGTGTGCTTGTGTCTTCATATGACCACATTCCTCTCTTATAAGGACACCAGTCATATCAGATAAGGGCTTATTTTGAGGAATTCATCTTAACTTGATTACATCTGTAAAAACTCCATTTATAAGAAAAGCTACATTACAGGTATCTTCAGGAGGAAAAACAATTTTCCAACAACAATGATCTGATTAGGTGCATACAATAATAATTAAATACCTGAGGATGTAATATGAGACAAAAACAACATAAAGGGGAGAGATGGAGCTACATAGATGCACAGTTTTATGTATCATTAACATTAAGTTGATTTTCATTCAAACTAGTTTGTTATAAATTTAAGATTTTTTGCAATTTTTATTGTTGTTCAAGTACATTTGTCTCCATTTTCCTACCACCACTTTCCCCCACTACACCTACCCCAACCTCCCACCCTCAATCCTTCTCCCATTTGGCTTTGCCCTTGGGTCCTTTATACATGTTCCTTGACAACTCTCTCCTTCTTTCCACTGTTACACCCTCCCCCCACTCTGCTTACTGTCAGTTTGAAATAAATTTAAGATTTTAATTGTAACCCCAAGGTAATCACTAAAAAAAACTAAAAACAAAAAAAAAGTAAAACAAGAAAAGATGAGAAGGGAATAAAAATGGTACACTCACAAATCAATTAAATTGTAAGCAGTTGCATTAAACATAAGTGGGTTAAACTCTTCAAATAGAGGTCAGGAATTGGCAGAATGAATGAAAAAAAAAATGACCCAAATAAATGCTCTCTACAAGAGACACATTTTACTTTTAGAAATACAAATTTGTTAAAAGTAAAAGAACATAAAATATACTTCATACAAATAGTATCCAAATGGGAGCTGAGGTGGCTTCATTGATATCATGTGAAAAGACTTTAAGTGAAACATTGTTTAAAAAGTCAAAGAAAGCATTATGCATTGAAAAAAAGTGTCAATTCATCCAGAAGAAATAACAGTTGTAAACATGTGCACCAAAAAAAAAAAAAAAGACCCAAAATACATGAATCAAACAATGACAGAATTGAAAGGACAAATAAATAATTCAACAGTAATAATTGAATACTTCAATACCACATTTTCAATAATAGGTAGCAAAAACTAGACAAGATTAACAAGGTACTAGAGGACTTGGCCATACCATAAATCAAATATAAAACTCTATGTAATGCAGACACTCATTTTCAAGTGTTCATGGAAAATTCTCCCAGACTGCTCATATTTTAGCCCTCAAAACCAACCTGAACAAATGTAAAAATATTTAAATAACACAAAGTGTCTTCTCCATCCACAATGAAATGAAATCAATAACATAAGGAAATCTGGAAATTTAAATACATATATGTGGATTTTTTTTTTGTTTTCAAAAATGAAATCACAAGGGAAACAGGAAAATACTGTGAAATGAGTGAAAATTAAAGTGTAACAACAAAACTTATGAGATACAGCAAAATGAGTACTCAGGGCAAAATTTAAAAGTGTAAATACCTACTTTAAAAGGAAAAGGGTGGCATATCAATTTCTTAAACTTCCACCTTAAAGAACAAGGAAAGGAAAAGCCAACTAACCCCAGAACCAGTAGTTGGAAATAAAGTTTAGAGTGGAAATAAACAAAGTAGAAAATAGAAAAAACAATAGAATCAACATTGCTAGAAGTTTTTTTTTTCCTTTGAAAAGATCAACAAAATGGACAAATATTTAGGTAAACTGACCCAGAAAAGCAGAAAGAAGACTCAGATTACTAAGATCAGGGCTGAAAGTGGACATTACTACTGACCACACAGAAATAAAAATGAATTTAAAAACAATTAAAATGCCAACACCATTCAATAGGGAAAGAATAGTCCTTTCAATATATAATGCTAGGACAACTTGATAGCCAAATGGAAAAAAAGAAATTTGGACCCCTAATTCACATTATACAAAAAATTTAATTTACAATGGATCAAAGATCTAAATGTAAGTGTTAAAACTCTCAAAATCTTGTAAGAAAATATAGGTGTAAATCTTTGTGACATTTTGGTAGGCAACATTTTCTTAATAATGACACCAAAAGCACAAGCAAAAAAATAAAAATGAACACATTGGACATCATCGAATCTAAAAATTTTATGCTTCATGGTCACTATCAGGAAAGTCAAAAGACAGCCCACAGAATGGGAGGAAATATTTGCAAACAATATATTTGATAATGGTCAAGTACTTATAATACATAAAGAATTTTATAATTAAACAAAAAAAAAACAGTAAAAATGAGCAAAGAACTTGAATAAATACTTCTCCAAAGAATATATATACATGGCCAACAAGCATATGAAAATAGTCTCAACACCAAATCCTTATAGAAAACCAAATCACAAACTACAGTGAGCTACCACTTCATATTCACTAGGATGGCTATAGTCAGGAAAATGGAAAATGTTGGCAAAGATGTGGAGATGTTGGAAACTCTATACATTGCTGGTAGGAACATAAAACACTTAACTTGCTGAAGCAGTTTGGTAATTCTTGTAGTGTTAAATGGAAAACCATGTAGCCCAGCAATTCTACTCCTCTGTATACACCGAAGAGAATTTTTAAAAAGTACAAAAACATGTACATGAATATTATATGTTTATTCATATGTTGGAAGAACTCATGTTCATCATGTGATGAATGGATATGCAAAAGTGGTATATCCATAAAACAGAATGTCATTTGAAACATAAATGAAATTTGATTCATGCTACAATATGGATGGATCTTGACAACAATGTGCTCAATGACAGAGGCCATGCACATATTGTATGTTTCTACTTATATGAAATTTCTATAAGAGAGAATACCTTAGAAACAAAAAACAGATTAGTATTGCCATGGGTCTTAGGGTGGGCAGGAATAAGAAGTAGTTGAGTAATCAGGTTACTTTGTGAAGTGATGAGTATGTTATAAATTTAGATAGTGGTGATGGTGGCACAATATTATGAATGTATTAAATACTATTGAGTTATACACTTTAAGTTAATTTAAATCGTGAACTTTCTGTTATGTGAATTTTATCTAAATTTGAACAAAAACAAGTGTAAGGTACAATGGAAGTATATAATATAATATATATACTATTATATATTATGTATAATATATACATATATTATATATATATAATACAGGTCCTGACAAATTATATTAATGGTTATTCAATTAATTACATACTGATTTGAAGAGATTTCTTATATCTTCTTTTTCCTGTATTTTATTCTATTTTACTCAGCACAATTTTTTTGGACATTATTGTAAATGTAATATAAATTAACATTTGTAGGTGCAATTACTTTGTCTTCTTTTGCCTACCTGATATTGATATTGATATTGATATTGATATAATCACTCTAATATTGACAAATAACTTCAGTTTTCATGTTTTTCAAATAAATACATTTGTTAAACTTCAGTAATAATTTTTTTAGTTTAGTTGGTCAATTTTTTCACCAAAATTTCTTAAAAATAAAAAATATTTTTAAAAGAATAAGTATGTGGCAATAAATATAAACCCTGAAAAATGCATTTTTCCCTTACTTTACTGTTGACAAGTACAAAATATTTAGGTGTATGGATAAATCTTAAATATTTAAGTGACACTGAAGAGAGATGCTATAAAATTAGTAGGGGTCTTCGGAATGTGTGGAAGAAAAATAAAAAGAGTAATAATATTTATTCTTGTGGAAGAAAAAGAATATGGGAATATTTGCTGATTTTCCAAGATTACAAATAATGTGACCAGGCTGTGGCAGGACAAGCAAAACAAGAGTAGCAGCAGCCTAGGTTCTGGGTTCTGGAAGGATAGAGGGATAAGATATTCCCAATCATCCAAAGGTTCTTTGTGTATTTCTTTGCTTGATTTTTAATTGTATCTAGAAACAAATGCTTAATTTTGTTATCGGAAAGTGTCCTGTTGGAGATTTTTGGGGGGAAGGGTATTCTAGAAAAATTTTCTGATTAGTTGAGTTGATTCCTCATTTTCCATCCCACCTTCACATGTGGTAGCAGTTGCCATGGAAGAAAGAGACATAGAACAAAACCCAAAACATGAACAAGTTTGACATTCTGTTTTTCATATACAGTTTCTTTGTAAAACTATCAAAAGAAATTGTTTTTATTTTTTTGAAATCAAGGCACCATAAATAAAAAACAATCATAATGTGTCCTACAGTTGACAGTCACGGGCTGATTGTATTTCACCATTCTTACTACTTCACCAATCAGTCATATACCAACATCAACAATGCAATGAATACTGTTCTGTCTGTACTTACTTTCCTTAAAATATACCAATTAATCAAAACCCCAGGTGAAAATATATATCATCTGGGGAAAAGAATAGTTTGAAAATTTAGAAAGAAAAGGATTTATTTGATACAAGGCAAGATACCAATAAAATAATGCAAATGAAAAACATTACCCTACTAACTTGTATTTACGTTGCCTGGGTAAATTTCAGAGTGGTATCAGATCTCATTTCATAGTATATTAGCAGATTAAACTTAGAAAAGTAAATGTGGCCAGTTATAGTCTTCTCTTCAACACATGGTTATCTATGAAAAATATGCACATACACACCTTGAAATGAAAGCCCTCTTCCCATGTATCCAGATTTTCACCTGTTTGAAAATTAAACAAATCAAATAGATTTCCTCAAGTAATGCCTTATTATGAATGAACACTTTTTTCTTTTTAACACCTTTAAATCTATTTCTGTTATGTAATATTCAGTTAAAAAAGAGAGGAATACTGTAGTAAAGAAACAGTTAATTGTGCAGCTTTGCTATGTTTAGAAAACTAATACCAACCCAAGTCCTGAGTCTGTTTTAGAATATAAACCAGATTTTGCACCTGGTCACCAGCACTACAGCATCTCACTGAAAGAAAAACATGTATTGCTACTTAACATTGTCAGATATGATTCAGAAATAATAGTTATTGGATGCGATCTTCATTGTTTATTACTATAAATATAATATGCATTACTAGCAAGGTCTGATTGCATCTAATGCTGCTATGTAAAAGAAGCAAAAACCTCAATTTTGTAACTAAGTATTAAAGCAGTTGACATTAGAATAAATCTAAAGGGTAATTTAAATTAGATGTTTTGGGTTTGATTAGTGAATTAAGGTAAATCGATTCTTTTGCACACATATGGATAGATAGATTATATCCTATAAGCTATTCCTCTTACAGGAGATACTGGGCTGGCCAAAAAGCCCACTTAGTTTTTTTCTATAAAATAAAAGACACATTTTTCACTTTTACCAATAACTTTATTGATTTAGATATTTTTATTATATTGGCTAGCTCATGCGTAGTATAATATAGATTGTTCTCAATTTGATTGCTATCAACTTCAGCTTGCCTACCCAACCATGGAGCATTGTCCATGCATGGAGAAATCTCAAGTACGAAACTTCGTAAACCATTTTTTGACATCTTCAGTCAGTCACAGCACCTTCTCCACACACTACATGATCTTTTTTTCTTTCTGCATTTCAGTTGCATTTTTACCTTCCTTGAAATACTAAAGCATAATATGCCAAAAATGTTACATATTTTCTTCCATCTACAATATTAAAATGGCTACACAAAAATTCACCGATCTTGGTAAGTTTTTTTAAATGCATGCTGATATGACAGTTGTAGCAATGCAATCTAACAAAATTGTTTCAAATGAAGTTAAAGATGACTAAGTGCTACTAGAACCATCCTTTGGAAAAAAACAAATGAACTTTTTGGCCAACCCAATCCTTCTTCCTTTCTCTAAAGATTGGCTCTTTACTGGCAAGTACGCTCAAGAGGACCAGATGGCCAAAGCCGTACGAGATCATTAGACAGTTCCTGTTAAGATTTTGGACAACAATTAACAGAAGCCCAGCAGGAGTTCCCCACTGTTGACCCCTAAAGAGTGGCTAATGAGCGGCATATGTGTTTATTTATATCATCAGGCCTTTTTAATTAACAGCTCTGAGGTGTGTACTTTTTGGAATTTAGTTCAGTATATTAGGTAACAGTTCTGAAAAGACCCAGTCATAAAGCATAATTTAAATAAAAATTGAAGGCAGAAGACAACAAAATGGTCATCATAGAGATGGACAAAATATTTACAGGTTCCCCACAGAAAAAAGCCCTTTAGCTAGTGCCAAGGTTTGCCGAGGGCTGGTCCTATTTTCGTTCCTCCACCTCAGTCTAGACAAATTTACATCATCTATGATCATAGCACTTTTCTAACTTGGAATGTTTCTGCAAATACTGAATCCATAATATCCTTCTCTTATTCTTAGCAATGCCCTGTTATTTAAAATGAAGTTATATTTATAACACAGGATAAACGGCCTTTGCATTCATGTTGAGAGGCCAAGTTATAGGCCCTTCTCTAATAGGTCTCCTGAAAGGTAAGTTTTCTTGAACCAAGTGTTTTAGTGAGGCTCATAATTTATAATAGAAATCAGTCTTAAAAATAAGCACATTATTATCGACAATGAAAAGAGCTAAAATAAAAACAAAGGTAAGAGTGTAATGAGTTGGAAAGGCAGTATAACTTACTGAAGAAGATGACTTCTGAGCTAGATTTAAAGAATAAATGCAATAATTCCATGAATTATTGCATTCCTTGGGGTGGCGGGTGTATGTGAAAAAAGAAAATATGGAAGCTTCAACATTCATCAAGTTGACTTTATGCTTTCGTCCCACTCTGCATTACTCAAGGTTTCAGTCTAGGTTTTGATTTATTTCCAGATTTCACCCTTCATAACATCAAACAAGCTGTAAACAAATATAAAGATGACATATTGATTAACTCAGTATTTCTCAAATTCAAACTTCTGCAAAAAAATGAAAAGGAACTGCAAACACTAGGGCACTCGGCTGATTGATAGCAATAGAACAGATTCTTCTTTAATTTCAGCAAATACCTAACACACACCTTTCCTTAGCATCCTTTCCCTGTGTCACCACACCCACAGTCATAACACCCCCCCGCCAATGTTGAGACATTGTCACAACTCATTTTCCTGCTGACAGCGGTGCAGCCAAGAGTCCTCATCTCAGCACTGAGGCATCTTCTTACCAGTTATTCAGGGGCAATATGTGCCTGGGGGCGTGGGAAAAGTAAAAGGGAACATGGAAGTCTACAACTAAATTCCTCCAGAAGGAGTAAAAGAGATGTAGTGGGTAAGCATTTCGTGGATGAGAAAAAGAAAAAGCACTGTTTCATATGGTGCTGTGAGAAAATAAATTTTCACTTCCTAGAAAATAGAAACTCCTCAGAATTTTTTATTAATTTACAATTAGCTTTTAACAGCTTTTAAATTATTATTATTAAACATATCATATAATATGTTTATATTAATAACAACTAAATCATCATTAGCAGAGGACACCAGCTTGATTTCACAAGTATATTTAATATAGCATAATTTATGGAGTTTAGTTTCAGAATAAGTACCGTTTACCCTATCTGACATCTCTAGCACCCAGCAATTAGACCTCTGGACAGCTGTTCTTCCCTTCTCGCTCAGCAAAGCTATTGGCAGAGTATCAGTCCCATGAGCTCGCTGGCCAGACAGATGTTGTACTGGGTGGATCCCACAGTTTGACCTTTCCTAAGTTCTTTAAATAAAAATCTGGTTATGATATAAAATCTGCAAACCATTCAGTAATTTGAACAAAGTAATTCTTAGAAAGTTGCATGAATTCTTTCTGTTGTTTGAGTACAAACACAGGAAGGCACACATTTTTACCTCTGTCTAACTCTAAGTACAAAGAAAGGAAACATTTCAATTACAAGGACAATTAAAGTAGACTAACATGGTAAAGTGAAACCTTTCTTCAGATACTGTTTTTTTTCATGGTGCTAGTACTGGCTAGCTGATTTGCTAGGCCCAGTGTAAAATAAAAAGATGGGTCCTGACACTTGGGTCAAGTGGCCGGCGAGAGTTGGCGAGTGTGTGTGTGGACCCGCGAGGGCTGGCGAGGGCTCGCGCGGGCTGACAAGGCCTCCCACATGTTGGCACTGATATGGCCTGCAAGGGAGTGCGCAGAGCGGCGAGGGCAGGCGTAAATTGACCCTCGCGGGCCACAATTGCAGAGCGGCTCACAGAATTAGTGGATCCCGGGCCGAAGGGGTCACAGAGCTGCCAAGAGTCCCTGGAGGAGGGACCGGAGACAGGATTAACCAGAGAGTCCTGGAGCGGACTTCCTCCCATTTCCGTAGTCCCCATCTGGCGAGGGCAAGCAACGCACCCAAAGAGCCAAAAGCAGGGAAAGCACGCAATAGAAGACCCTAAACTGACCAGTGCCAGGGTGCCTGCCGGCCAGGGGCAACAGACGAGTACGTGAGGTCTGGCGAATAAGCACCCAGGCTGGCAGGGGAACCTGCCCAGCCGGGGAGCGCGCTCAAGGAACCGCTGGCATGAGACAGCAGAGTGATCCACAGAAATAGTCCATTCCTGACTGAAGGGGTCACAGAGGTTCCCCAAGCAGGAGCCAGACACAGACAGTAGACTCCTGGAAGACTCAAACAAACAACCCAAGGTCATATAGGGTCAACAACTGACATCATCAGAGGCAGGCCCAGAAAGAAAAGTAAAGGGAAAAACAAATAAATAAATAAATAAAAAGACCCACCCACTACCATAGAAGTTTAATCCACAAAGTCAGGAAATGTAGACGGCCCAATTGAAGCAGAAGCAAAAATAAATAAATTACTTAACAGAACCTCACAAAAATGGGAAAAAAAGAAGTTCCCCCCAAATAAGTGGAAAAGAGGACTCCTCACAGAGAGAGCTAAATGAAATAGAGGCAAGGGAGCTATCAGATCTTGAATTCAAAACAATGGTTCTAAGGAAGCTCAGTGAGCTCAGCCAGCTCAAAGATAACTATGAGAAACTGTAGAGAAACTATCAGGATCTTACAACAAACTGGAAACTTATATGAACCTGGAGAAGGACATAGAAACTATCAAGACGACACTAGAGGAAATGAAGAATACCATTTCTGAATTGAAGAACACAGTAGAAGGAATCCAAAGGAGGCTGGATGAAGCTGAGGATCGAATCAGTGAGATGGAGGATAAGGTAGAAAAAAGCTCCCAGAAAGAACAAGAAATGGAAAAAAGACTCAAAAAGAATAAAGAGGCATTTAGGGAAATGCAGGACAACCTGAAACGGAATAATATTCGTATAATAGGGATACCAGAAGGAGAAGAAGAGGAGCAAGGGATAGAGAACATCCTCGAAAAAGTAATGATGGAAAATTTCCCTAATTTGAGGAGAGAAAGGGTCTCATGGATCCAGGAGGCACAGAGGACCCTACTCAAGAGGGACTCGAGGAGGTCCACTCCAAGACATATCATCATTAAAATGGCAACTATCAAAGACAAAGTGAGAATCCTCAAGGCAGCAAGGGAGAAGGAAAGAGTAACATACAAGTGGGCCCCAATACGGCTAGGAGCTGAATTCTCAACATAAGCACTACAAGCCAAAGGGAATGGCAACAAATATTCCAAGTCATGAAAAGCAAGGGCCTACAGCCAAGGCTGCTCTACCCAGCTAGGCTCTCCATTAAAATAGAAGGGGAAATACAGAGTTTCCCAGATAAGAGAGGGCTAAAAGAGTACGTCTCTACCAAACGAGCACTCCAAGATATGCTAAGGGGACTGGTTTAAGCAGATGAAGGAAAAGAATGAGAGAGAGAGGAACGCAGGTACAAAGAGAAAAGATGAGTAACTTTCTATCAGTAATATCTCTCAAGGTGAATGGACTAATTGCCCCAATCAAAAGACACAGGATAGCTGAATGGATAAGAAAACATGATCCACTCATATGCTGCGTACAAGAGACCCACCTCAGAGCAAGAGACCTACACAGATTGAAAGTAAAGGGATGGAAAAAAATATTCCAAGCAAATGGGCATGAGAAAAAGGCCGGGGTTGCCATACTTGTATCAGACAAAGTCCATTTCAAAACAAAGGCCATAACAAGAGACCCAGAGGGGCACTTTGTAATACTTAAAGGAAGAATCTATCAAGAAGACATCAACATTGTAAACTTATATACTCCCAATATAGGAGCCCCCAAGTATATAAGGAAATTGTTGGACGACTTCAAAAAAGATATAGACTATAAGCAACACACTGATAGTAGGGGATTTCAACACCCCACTGTCAAAAATGGACAGATCTTCCAAACAAAACATTAATAATAAATATATTGTGCAGCTGAATGACACACTGAATCAAAGAGACTTAACTGACATATATAGAACCTTACATCTCAAAGAAGAAAAATACACGTTCTTTTCAAATGTTCATGGCAGTTTTTCAAAGATCGACCACATGATAGGACACAAAGCAAACCTCAGCAAATTCAGGAAAGTTGAAATAACCAAACTTTTTCTCGGACCACAAGGGATTGAAACTAGAAATCAACCTCAAAGAGAAACTTCAAAAACTTGCAAACTCATGGAGACTGAACAGTAGACTATTAAACAATGAATGGGTCGATAATGAGATAAGAGAAGAAATCAAAACATTTCTGGAAACAAATGAAAATGAACAGGCAACAGTCCAAAACCTATGGGACACAGGAAAGGCAGTCTTGAGAAGGGAGTTAGTGGCAATACAGGCTTACCTAAAAAAGATAGAAACATTTCAAAGAAAAGACCTAACACTACAACTTCAAGAATTGGAGAAACAATAACAAGTAAATCCCAGAGCAAGTAGAAGGAAGGAAATAGTCAAGATTAGAGCAGAACTGAATGACATAAAGACAAAAAGAACAAATCAAAGGATCAACCAATCCAGAAGCTGGTTCTCTGAAAAGATAAATAAAATTGACAAGACTTTAAGCAGACTCATCAAGAAAAAAAGGGAGTGGACCCAAATTAATAATATCGAAACAAAAGAGAAATAAGAACTGATACCACAGAAATACAAAGGATTGTCAGAAACTACTATGAACAATTATATGCCAAGAAATTTGAAAATCTTGATGAAATGGACAAATTTTTAGAAAAATATGATCTTCCAACACTGAAGGAGGAAGAAACAGAAAGCTTGAACAGACCGATAGCAGCTGGGGAAATTGAAACAGTAATCAAGAAACTCCTGGCACATAAAAGCCCAGGGCCAGACGGTTTCACAGGAGAATCTTACAAAACATTTAAGGAAGAGCCCCTGTCCTTCTCAGACTATTCCAAAAAATCCAAGAGGAGGGAAGACTCCCAGACTCTTTTTATGAGGCCAGCATCACCTTAATCCCAAAACCAGATAAAGACCCTACAAAGAAAGAAAACTATAGGCCAATTTCACTGATAAACATAGATGCTAAAATCCTCAGCAAAATATTGGCAAATCGCATCCAGCAATACATTAAAAAGATTATCCACCATGATCAAGTGGGATTCATCCCAGGGATGCAGGGATGGTTCAATATACGCAAGTCAATAAGCGTAATACATCACATAAATAAAAGAAAAGACAAAAACCACATGATCATCTCGATAGATGCAGAAAAAGCATTTGATAAGGTACAGCACCCATTTATGATCAAAACACTCAGCAAAATGGGAATAAATGGAGATTCCTCAATGTAATAAAGGCCATATATGAAAAGCCTACAGCCAATATCATACTCAACGGGCAAATACTAAAAGCTTTCCCACTAAGATTGGGAACACGACAAGGATGTTCGCTTTCACCACTTCTTTTCAACATCATATTGGAAGTCCTATCCACAGAGGATCAGACAAGAAAAAGAAATAAAAGGCATCCAAGTAGGAAAGGAGGAAGTAAAGCTATCATTGTTTGCAGATGACATGATAGTGTACATAGAAAACCCTGTAGACTCTACCAAAAAACTCCTCAACCTAATAAGTGAATTTGGCAAAACAGCATGATACAAAGTCTATATTCAGAAATCAAAGGCATTTTTGTACACCAGCAATGAAATAGAAGAAGAAATCAGAAAAAAAATACCATTCGATATAGCAAGAAGAAAAATAAAGTACCTAGGAATAAATTTAACCAAAGAGGTAAAAGACCTGTACGCAGACAACTATACAACATTGAAGAAAGAAATTAAGGAAGACATAAATAAATGGAAGCATATACCGAGCTCATGGATTGGAAGAATTAATATCATCAAAATGTTGATACTACCCAAAGCAATGTATGGATTCAACGCAATCCTTATTAAGATACCAATGACATATTTCACAGAAATAGAACAGACATTTCAAAAACTTATATGGAACCATAAATGACCCCGAATAGCCACAGTAATTTTGAGAAAGAAAAAGAAAGTAGGAAAGATCACAATACCGGACATCAAACTCTACTACAAAGCCACTGTACTCAAAACAATCTGGTACTGGCACAAAAACCGATCCATAGACCAATGGAACAGAATAGAAAGCCCAGAAATAAGCCCAGGTCTCTATGGGCATCTAATATTTGACAAAGGGGGCAGAAGCATAAAATGGAGCAATAATAGCCTCTTCAACAAATGGTGTTGGGAGAGCTGGACGGCTACATGCAAAAAAAATGAAATTGGATCATCAGCTGACACCATAGACAAAAATAAATTCAAGGTGGATAAAAGACTTAAATATACGTCGCAACACCATAAAAGTCCTAGAGGAGAACATTGGCAGGAAACTCTCAGATATCCCACGCAGCAATTTTTTCACTGATATGTCTCCTAAAGCAAGGGACACAAAGGAAAGAATAAACAAGTGGGACCTCATCAAAATAAGATGTTTTCTTCTGCACGGTGAAAGAAAACATCAGCAAAATAAAAAGGGAGCCAACTGTATGGGAAAATATATTTGCTAATGATACATCAGATAGAGGTTTGATCTCCAAGATATATAAAGAACTCACTCGACTCCACTCGAAGACAACAAAAGATCCAATCAAAAAATGGGCAAAGGACCTGGGCAGACGCTTTTCCAAGGAGGAGATACAGAGGGCCCAGAGATTTTTGAAAGGATGCTCGGCATCACTAGCCATCAGAGAAATGCAGATCAAAACCACCATGAGGTACCACCTCACAGCGGTCAGAATGGCCACCATAAACAGATCAACAAACAACAGGTCCTGGCGAGGCTGTGAAGAAAAGGGAACACTAATACACTGTTGGTGGGAATGCAGACTGGTGCAGCCACTATGGAAAGCAGTGTGGAATATCCTCAAAAGGCTGAAAATGGAACTGCCTTTTGATCCAGCGATTCTCGTGCTGGGACTATACCCTAAGAATACCAAAATGCCGATACAAAAGAACCTATGCACCCCAATGTTCATAGCAGCACAATTTACAATAGCCAAGTGTTGGAAGCAACCTAAATGCCCATCAGTAGATGATTGGATCAAAAAACCATGGTACATTTACACAATGGAATAGTACTCAGCAGAAAGAAAAAAAGAACTACTAAACTCCACAACAGCATGGATGGAACTGGAGAGCATTATGCTAAGCGAAATAAGCCAGGGAGCGAAAGACAAATACCATATGATCTCACCTATAAGTGGAACCTAACCAACATACAAAGATGCAAGGAAAATAAGACCAGCAACACTGAAAGGAAAAGAAACCAACAGAGACAAGAGGGAAGCGGGGGTGGGGAAGGAAGGGAAGGGGAAAGTCAGGGAACATATAGCAAGGACTCATGGACAAATCCAAAGGGGACAAGCTGAGGGAGGGAGGGAGGGAAGGAGGGGGCATGGGAAAGTGGTGGGGGGGTAGGCAGAGACAAATGTATTTGAAAAAATAAATTAATTTAAAAAAATGATGGGTCCCTTGCTAAAAATTATTGAGAATGTCAAGATGGCAACAGAAGAGCATTAAACCAGTTGTGGGCCCTTTTGAACATGGGCTTGTGTGACATGTCCTGTAACCAAGAAGCCGGCTCTGTTTTCATGGTTTGATTCTCAATGTTCTGTGTGTACCTCGGCACTACTGAATCTAGTATTTTCATTTACCAATGATTTTTTTCTCTTTTATACCTTATGATGGATTAACTATTTTCCCTTTATTCATAGTTTTACTTGAAAATGAGAAAAATAAATGTTAAATACAGTTTTTAATTTATTTACTATTGGCAAATTATTAGATTCTTTTTAGAAAGAAAGATATCTAATATAAATTCATAATTCCAAGAGTTAAAAGAAATAGAAAACATAAATGACTTGAAAATTAATTACCATAATTTTAGGTATATTTAATATATAGTAGTACTATATTAAATAATAGTTCAAAAATGAAATTAAATGACAAAATTTTCATGTTGCATTTCATTGATTTACTATTTTGATACCATCAGCATTGCCAGACAGAAAAACAATCTTTCCAGTTACAAAAATACTAAAGACAAAAGATGTGAAATTTTACAAATGAAATGTGTTTTAATATACCAGCTTTGTGCTGATTGGTATGTGAATATGGGCCCCTTTACTATTTGCTGCTAAATATCCAATCACACCAACAATTTGTTGCATGTAAAACCTGTGTGCCACATAAAGACGTTTTGGTCAATGACAGACTTCATATAGAATGCTTGTTCCATAAGGTTATAATGGAGCTGAAATTCCTGTTGCTTAGTGAGGCCTAGCTATAAGTTGTAACATCATACCATATGCTATTACTCATGTGTTTGTGGTGATACTGGTGTAACAAACTTACTGTACTGTCAATTGTATAAAAGCATAGCACATATAGTTATATATAAAATACTGGATAATAATAATAAATGACTATGTTACTGGTTTATTTACTACACTAAACTTTTTATGATTATTTTAGAGTGTATTCTCTCTAATTATTAAAAAAGAGTTTTCTGTAAAACACAATGCCCTCTTAATCTGGCAGCAAATCTCATGCATCTTGTGTTTGCCACTTTAATTGCATAATTTTCTCTGTGATTGATTTAATCTCATGTCACTTTGTTCATCATGGCCCCCACAAGTATAAAATTCACTGCTAATGTTGCCAGTAAGAGGCCACAGTAAGAGATTGACCTGGAAGTGAAAGTAAAAAGTGATCAACAACCAGGAAGGTGGAAAATCAGTGATGATTATTGTTTTCCAGTCAGGCATGTCCCATTCTACATTGCTATGATCTTGAAGAATGAGAACAAAGCAATGGAAGCTGTGAAAAGATCTGCTTCATTGAAGGCCATGATATTAACAAAATTTAAGATGGCCCTATATCACACATAGAGAAATGTCTAAATACCTAGATCAAAGACTAGACATCGACATAGATCCCTCTCAGCACCATAACAATCACAGCCAAAGCAAAAAAAGTTGATTTCTGATATTCAAAGAAATGGCTGGACTGAGTATGATGTTGAATTTTCTGCTAGATCTGGATAATTTAAATAATGATTCAAGAATCATTCATTACACAATGTAAAAGTAAGTGGTGAGTATGCAAGTGCTGATATGAAAACAGCTGAAGAATTTTTGGAAACTCTAGATAAGCTGATTGTAGAGGAAAATTACTTGCCAGAGCAGATATTCAATATGGATGAAATCTCCCTAATCTGGACATGGATGCTTGAAAGGACTTTCATCCATAAGTAGGTACATCAGTGCCATGTTTCAAGGCTGTTAAGGACAGTATAACGGCCTTGCTTGAGGGCAGTATTGAAGGCTACAAATTGAAACCCTTTGTAATCTGGCACAGTGAGAATGCCAAGACCTTCAAACATATCAATAAGCATGCACTGCCAGTGTACTACAGGAGCAGTAAGAAGATATGGATGACACAGCACCTTTTCCGAGATACCTACATGAATTGCTGTGCCAGCCAAGTGGAGAAGCACTCTTTGGAGAATAACATACCTTTCAAGATTTTGCACCCAGACATCTTCCTTTTTATCGGTGATCTTCAACACCACCTCTTTGATCAAACCAATGGATAATAGAGTATAGCAGCTTTTAAGTCCTATTATTTAAGGTCCTTTGCCCAGGCTCTAGGCTGCAACCGAGAAAGACACTGATGCAATTCTAGAAGTATCATAACACCTATGACTGCATCAAGAATGTTGCTTGAGCTTAAGGTGATGTCACCAAGAAGTGTATAAATGGTATCTATCCATTTTTGGTTACTTAATCATCTCTTTGAGTTGTGTTTGTAAATTCTGGCTATACATACTTTATTAGAAAAATATTTTGCAAATATCTTCTTCTGATCTGTTTCTTCTCATTTTCTTAATGGCCATTTTGTTTAACAACTTAATTTTTTAGGGCCATTTTAGGTTCACAGCAAAATTGAGAGTAAGATTCAAAGATGTCTTATATGACCTCTACACCCACACGTGCACAGCCTCACTCTTTAATATCTCCACCAATGTGGTGCATTTTTACATTTGATAAACCTATTATATATTGACACTTAATAAACATCCAAAGTCCATAGTTTATATAAGGGTTCACTCTTGGTGTTGTATATTCTATGGGTTTGGGCAAATATATAATGACATATATTCACCATCATAGCACCGTGTTTTACTTACCTGAATATCCTCTGTGTTAGGCCTATTTATCCCTCCCTCCCTCATAGCCTCTCTGGCAACTGCTAATCTTTTTCTGCCCCCATAGTTTTACCTTTTCTAGAATGGCTTCTTTCACTTAGTGCAATAATATGGTTGGAATCATACAGTGAGTGGCCTTGTCAGAATGACATCTTTCACTTAGAGATATGTATTTAAGGTTCCTCCATGTCTTTTCACAGCTTGATACTTCATTTATTTTTAGTGCTGAATGATATTTCATTGTCTGGTTGCACCTCAGGTTATTTAGCAACTGACCTATTGAAGATATCTGGTTGCTTCCAATTTTTGACAACTATGAATAAAGTTGCTATAAATATATGAGTGCGGGATTTTGTGTGGACATAAGTGTTCCAATACTTTGGGTAAATACCAAGGAGTGTGATTGCTGAATCATATGGTAAGAATATGTTTAATTTTGTAGAAAACCACCAAACTGCCTTTGAAAGTAGGCATACCATTTTGCATTCCCACAAGCAATGAATGAGAATTTCTGTTGTTCTTCATCCTTTCCAGCATTTGATATTGTCAGTGTTCTGGATTTTGGCCATTCTAATAAGTATGTATTAATGGTGATTTATGGAAATGAAAATTCTGAATTTTGAATTTTGGTGAGGTCCAAGTGATGATTTTTTCTTTTATGGCATGTGTTTTTAGTATCATAACTAAGAAATATTTGCCTAATGCAAATCTCAACAATTTTTTCACTATTTTTCATTGTTTTAGTTATACCACTTAAGTTTATGATCCATTTTGAGTTAATTTTGTGGGTGGTATGAGGTATAGTCTAAGTTCATCTTTTTGCATCTAGATATCCAATTGTCCCAGCATCATCAGTTGAATAGACTTTCTTTTCCCTCAGTGAATATTCTTGGCATCTTTTTCAAAAAAATAAGTTGACTACAAATATAATTATTTCTTTCTGGATTCCCAAGTCTATTTCATTGGTCCATATTTCTATCTTGATAACTGGAGGTTTATATTAAATTCTGAAATTGGTTAGTGAAGTTCCTCCAATTTTATCTTTTTTCAAATTGTTTTGGTTATTGTACATGCTTTACAAATCTATATAAATTTTTGAATTAGATTGTTAATTTCTGCAACAAAAAATGTACTGTAATTTTGATAGTGATTAAATTGAAACTAAAGGTCAATTTGGGGATTATTACCCTCTTAACATTATTGAGTCTTTCAATCCATGAGCACGGAATGTACCTCCATTTGTTTATATTTTCTTTAATTTCTCCCAAAATTTTGTAATTTTTAGTTTATGTCTTCCCTTATTTTTACTAAATTTATTCATAAATATTGTATTTCATGCTATTGTGAGGAGAACTTTAATTTAATTTTTAGATTTCTCATTGCTTACAAGCATGTATTACTTTTGTATTAAACCTGAGACAAGGGAGAACAAAAGGTCCTAGCTACATATGTGGAGGAGAGGAGGAAAAACTCAGACAAGGAAAAAAAAAATCACATTTTAATATTGAAATCATCTAATATGGCATACATATACATTTTAAAAGTAAGAACCTGTACTTTTCTTTTGGGGGCAATAAATACTCATTGTAAAAAATATAGGTATAATACAGGAGTCACTGGAGGTTGCAGTATCAAGTAGTTGAGTCACGCCAATGTCAGCCTCAGTTCCCTGGTCCCACATTCTATACCTACACAGCCAAGACTGTGGCATTCACTGGTTTCCAGATTCCTTTCTTGCCACCTTTCTACAAAGCATTTTCTTAACAAGCTAAATTGCTTAGTGGTTAAGCACCAGGATTCTGGATTCAATCATAATGCAACACACAACAGTAGTGAAACCCTGACGGGGGCTTCAGTTCCCCTAACTATAAAAAGAAAAGATCATTTTTGTCTTTAAGCTTTCACCAGTCCAGTAATGCACAGATGCATAAAATGTGTGTGTGCTTGTACTCATTTCATATAAACCTAAGCTGAAAATGTTGTCTCTATTTTGAAAAAAAATATATGTATATTCATTTCTGTTATTTAGTCCAAGTTGAGTTCTGTAACCATGGATAAAGATAATTTTATCACCGTAGTTTGTGATACTTATAAAGTAAAAAAATTTAACTCAAAAACTAAACTGATGCACAATTTTTAAATATCATAGATAATTTCTGTTGCAGAATAAAAGACCTATGTAGTACATTAGAATATTGGTCTTTGATTTTGAATTTGGAGAGAGAATTTAGTGGGTGTGTACCACAATACTCTATGTTTTACAATAGAATAGTAATTGCTAGTTATTTCTTATAGGCAGTTTCATATATTTAGTGACTTAAAATTATTTTAGAAGCCATATGACAAAAACTCTTCAGGGACAGAATGTCCTCACACCTCTTAAAATAGAAGTAAGGGCTCAGTTCATTCAGAGGACGTTAAATTGTTAAATGAAGGGGTTTAAAGTACATGTTACTTAGTGACATAAATCTTGACTTTCAGTCCTCAGAGGCTGAATGGTGGAATTTATGTCATTGTTCTGCATAATAAACAAAAAGCAGAACTTAGTTAATAAAAAAGAAACACTTGCTAACTGATAATAAGCCACTGTATTCCTTGTAAAATGCCTGTCGGATGCAGCCTTTTTCGCTGAAACGTACAATCTAATTTTGCCATTTTTGAAGTGGTTTTCATTCTATAGCCTGTGACTTAGGAGCTATTACTAAGCTTCTCTTAAAACCCTCACACCTGCTTTTTTACAGTTACTAGCTTTAACTGTTGACATGTGTGTCAACAATTCAAAGAAGACAGAATTGGTGTTTCTCTACTACTTAGTTCTTAAGAACAGCTATGTGAACATCTTTTTAAAAATCTCTTGTGTGGAAACTGCAAGGTCCATGCAGTAGGAAAATACCTAGGTGATCAATAGTACACGCAACACAAATGAAGAGAATATGAATATATCTAAGTTAATGCAGCATCAAGAAGAGAGTACTATTGAACACTCTTCCCCATATTATAGCAGTTCAATCAGCAATCTGCTGCAAACTGAGGAGGATATTCCTGAGAACCAGAATTAGATACGGCAAGGTAAAGCTTAGAAACTTGGGTCTAGAAAGTGTAGGGCTGTTGTAAACTACACCCTACCCCTCTCTTCCACCTCCACCTAATGTAACAAAGCAAGACTTTTTGAAAGTATGACCTAGGCTAACTTCTTTATTTCAAGTTTCTATGAAATCAAATTATAATGTTCAGGTCCCTTCTGACTCTACGTCTTGTGGTTTTGTGAAAGAGATATGTAGGGTCCCCAGAGTTGGCTTCATGGGTATGTGACCTGGACAATCACATAGGGCCCTGCACTCAGAAAAACCCCATGCTTAGCATAGTGCCCTGCCATTGTCATCTTAAAATTTCTAATGTTATTATTATTATTTTTTTTTTTTTTTTTTTGCTCTGGCTGGTTTGGCTCAGTGGATTAAGCACTGGCCTGCAAACTGAAAGAATGCCAGTTTGATTCCTGGTCAGGACACATGCCTAGCTTGTGGGCAAGGTCCCCAGCTGGGGGCTTGGGAGAGGCAACTGACTGATGTTTCTCTCTCTCTCTCCCTCCATTCCCTTCTCTCTAATAATAAAATTAAATAAATAAATAAATAAATAAATGAGGAAATATTTTTTAAAATGTCTAATAATTTTTTAACAAAAGGTCCTACATTTTTATTTTGCACTCGGTATTACAAATCTTATCATCAATCCTGCATGTACTATTTTGTTGAAAGTTGTAGTCAAATCTTATGAAAAACTCTGTGACTTGGATAAATAACATTAACTTTTATTATGAATAAGATTAGATGAACATGACCCTAATGGAAACAATTATTTTAAGGTAGCAAGGCTTATATAAGGGTAGACAGCTCTACTCTAGATTATATAAGAATTTGATAGCTGCTAACTTATTAAAGAATAAATAACAATAACATAATAATGAAGAAAATTTTCCAAAAATATTTTTCAAACTGATTTCCTTACATATACTAAATAAAATTCATAAATGGTAGCATAATAGAATTCAGTAATACATGAAGTGAATAATAAAACGACTAAATTGGAGTTAATCCAAAACTGCAAGATTTTTAAAAATTAAGAAATATATTAATATAATTCATGATATTTATGTACATAAGGTGAAAAATAAAAGATCTCCATTAATACTGAAATAACATTTTAAGATTCATAATCTGTCCTTGGTAAAAACATGTAATGATAAAATAAAAGTAGACTATGTTTTAAATACAATAAAAGCAAAATCAACAGTATCACATTCAATTGGGAACACTAAACCCTTCAGGAAAAGACAAAATGTGTACTATTTAACATTGGCACAGTACTATTTATCATAATTTGGTCACTGTCTTTGCAATCTGTGCTTTGTATGTAAGTAAAAAATTGAAAGTAGCTCCTATTTATTTTATAAAAATTGGGCTGCTTATATTTCCTGTCATTTCTGGACTCACTTTAGAAAATTATATTTTTCCAAAATGGCTGCAGAGTAACTGGGAGCTGCATCTACTTACTCCCAGCCCCAGACCCGTCTTGCAACTAAACCAAAGAGCAATCAACTTGAAAATCCAGCTGAGTGTGAGTGAGAGTATGTATGAGATAATGTATGTGGACAAGTGTGTGGATGTATGTGCAAGTGTGCAAATGCCTGTTTGCTTGTGAGAGCACCCAGGGGTGGATGGCCCAGGCTCTCCTGTCAGAGCCACTGCCTCTGCACCAGCAGCTGCCACCCAGCCCGGCACTTCTGTGCTGCACAGATTTGGAGTGCAAGCCATTTTGTGGTATTTGCAATATCTTCCTTGGGAAGAAGCCACCAGAGCAGCTGCACCACGGCACCTGGACGTGTCTCTCTGATCTTCACACTCTCTGGGCCATGCACCCCACCATTGCTAGGAGCCAGGGTATAGGGGACTGCGTTGTTCGCCCTGGAGGGTGCTGTAGCCTCCCTGGCCCCAGGCACCACTGAAACAGCGAACAGGACAGAGTCTGACTGAGGAGGCTAAAGATCGGCCAGGGAGCCAGGAGCGCTGGGGGCCGAAAGAGGCAGCTGGGGCAGCGTTGGGAGCAGAAGGGCAGTCGGGGGAGCGCAGTGACAGAAGTCTAAGGCTGAGACTCACTGGAGAGAGTAGCGTGAATGCCTCACCACTAACCCTTTCTATATATAGTTTTGCTGCTGGAGTCCCCTTCCCTCCCCTATCCCATCAGAATGATATGAGACTTAAAAGAAGATGATGCTCCCTGGGCATGTTAAGGGTTGTGCCCCTTAGTCAGATGGGGGAAAGTTTTCACCAATGAATGGGCCAATGAAAAATCAAGTCCCCAAATAAAACAGGAGAGCCCACATAATGCACAGAAAGCGCATTCTTAGAGCACCCAGATCAGGAGATCAAGGAGTCTGCACTATGGGTGCTCTCTGCTCTCAAGAGAGATGGAAAATGCTAGAGATAAACCTACCATCTTTTTTTTTCCTTAAAGGGACAAAGCACAGGTTTTATGTTTGCAGCTATCCACTTTGGGCCCCAGCAAAGGGAAGGTAGATCAGGCTGATGTCACATTAGGAGAGTCTAGGGTGGGAGGCACTGGGGAAAGTTTTGGGGAAGCAGCTGTCGGATTTTCAGGGACTGAATATACCTGGGCTACACAGTAGCCATTTTTCTTGAGACTAGTTTACCTTACCCTCTGGTAAGGATGTTCTCCCCATCCTCCGACAATCCCCTAGCCATAAATCTGAAATCCTGTTCATGCCACTCAGCAACATTTTTTTGTTCTTCTTTCAGTTTTACTCTGTCCTGGTGTTCTGTTTTGTTTGTTTGTTTTTCTTTTCTCCCATCCTGCATCTTAACCATTGCTGAGGAGACAGTGACAAAAAAAGATTCAGGAGTTCTCAGAGACTGGCAGTAGGGTGCAGCCAAACCATACATTATCCTGAAAAACAAACTGGTGCTTCTCCCTCATGGGAGAGCCACAGAAACACCCTCACAGTGTTGGGCAGACCCAAAATCTGGGCTCTGGAAGCCTACTAGGCCCCTCCCTGTTGAGTACAGGGAAATAATCCTGGGCAAGCTCAGAGTAGTGTCTTGGGGGAGGGGGAATAAACCCACCATCTGCCCTGAAGTCTGAAAAGTACCTGCCACAGGAGATAGAGGATCACAACTCTGTTTCTGCCAGAAGCCGTTTCACAAATAGTTGAGTCTGTAACTAGTATAAGATTGACAGTAGGCCAGGAAGCAGAGAGGCAGAAAGCAGTTCCTGTGATAATCTGGGACATTTTCTGACAAACCCTCAGACCTAGTGTTGGTAAAAGCCAGTATTGAAGCAGCAGGGTTCACTCTGGGAGCAGCCTTGCCTGGAGGAATTAGCCATAAACCATGGATTGATGACCAGTGGCTTCAAAAAGATAGCTGAGAGCCAGATGTGGGCAGCACCTGTCATTGGCTTATACCAGTCTTAGATGCCAGAGCAGTATCCAAAGGAGAAACCAGAAGACAAGATCTAAATTGCTGAGACAAATACACTTAGCTTTTTTCTCATTATCTTAGCTATTTTTTAATCTATTTTTCTTTTATTTTTGGTGCTCTAATATTTCTTTTATATATCCTATTCTACCCTTATCTTTGATTACTCCACTCTTCCCTTCTTTCCTGTTATGATTTTTGTTACTTTTTCTGTATTCCTTTTCCCCATTTTCCTCTTTCTGTTCATTAAAAGTAGGAGTTCTCTTCCCCTTTCTCTTCTTAATAATCACTTACCTTTTCTTTGGTCCTCTCAAATTCTTTTTCCTTTTCCCCTTTTCTACTATTCCATTTCTCCTCCTTTTTTAATATTTTTTATTCTCTTGTTGATATTGCTGTGCTGATCAGGGAGAGGTTGCTTGATTTGGTGGTGGTGGTCTTTGTTCTACAAGCATGTATACAACAGTGTACAACATAAGGTGGAGGTTAAGCATCCTATTCAGCCAGATGGATGGGGCATTCCCACCAACGAATGGGTCAAAGCAATCAGGACCCAAATACAATGGGAGAGTCCACATAACTCACACAGAGAACATTTCTAGGGCATACAGATCGGGAGATCAAGGCATCTGCATGACTGGGGCCCACAGGATTTCTAACACACAAGGCCACTCCCCAAGACAGAGAATCAAAGAAAATCAGTCTAATTCATAGAAACACAAAGAGACAGCTAAAATGGGGGGGACAAAGAAACAAACCCCAAAAGAAGAAAAAGTAGGAGTCTCAATAAAAAAAATGTTAAGTGAAATCAAGGCATAGAATTAAAAGTAGTGGTTATATGGATGCTCAGGGAACTTAGTGGGACTTAAGTCAGCATGAAAAATGAGAGAAACCTTGAATAAGAACCAGATGGAAATGAAGAATGCACTGTCCGAAGCAAAGAGCACACTAAAAGGAATTAAAAGCAAGCTAGATGAACCAGAGGGTTGAATCAGCAAGGAGGAAAACAAGGCAGGAAAAAAACACCATGTCAGAGCAAGAAAAATGAAAAAAGACTCAAAAAAGAAAGAGGATAGTTTAAGGGAGCTTCAGGATAACATGAAAAGTAACATATTCATGTCATAGGGATACCAGAAGAAGAAAAGGAGCAAAGGATAGAAAATCCGTTTGAAAAAATAATGATGGAAAACTTCCTTAACTTGGTGAAGGAAAATGTCACTCAAGTCCAGGAAGCACACAGGGTCCCCATCAAGATGAACTCAGAGAGGCCCACTCCAAGACACATAATAATCAAAGTGGAAAAATTTAAAGACAAAGAGAGCATCTTAAAGGCAGCAAGTGAGAAACAAATGGTAACATACAAGAGAGCCCTGATAAGTCTAACTACTGATTTCTCAACAAGAATACTACAAGCTAGAAGGGATTGGTATGAAATATTCCAAGTAATGAAAAGTAAGGACCTGCAACCAAGACTACTCAATCCAGCAAGACTCTCATTTAAAATGGAAGGTGAAATAAAGAGCTTCCTAGGCCCCTCCCCCTCAAAAAAAAAGGCAAAAATGTAAATCTCCACCAAGCCATCACTGCAAGAGATGCTAAAGGTACTGCTTTAAGAAGAAGAAATAGAGATAGAGAAAGATAGGAACACAAGTACATAGGGGAAAAAATGGCAATGAAAAAGGATCCATCAGTAATAACCTTAAATGTAAATGGATTAAATGCCCCAATCAAAAGATACAGGGTAGCTGAATGGATCATAAAATATGACATGCATATATGCTGTCTACAGGAGACCCACATCAGAACAAAAAATATACACAGGCTGAAAGTGAAAGAGTGGGAAAAAAATTCCATGCAAATGACATGAAAAAAAAGTAGGAATAGCAATACTTATATCAGACAAAAAGACTTCAAAACAAAGGCCATAACAAGAGACAAGGAAGGTCACCACATAATACTTACAGGAGTAATTGAATAAGAGGAATAAGAGTATACATATATGCACCCAATATAAGTGCAACTAAACATATAAAGAAAATATTGAAGGACTTTAAGAAAGAGATTGACAACAATACAGGCATTGAGATAACTTTAACACTCCACTGTCAACAATGGATAGATCTTCCAAGCAAAATGTCAATAAAATAATTGCAGAATTGAATGACACTCTAGATCAAATGGACTTAATTGATATTTATAGAGCATTTCACTCAAAGAAACAAAATACACATTCTTCTCAAATGCACATGGATTATTCTCAAAAGATAGACCATAATTATAGGACACAAAATCAGCCTTGCCAAATTTAACAATTAAAATCATACCAAGCATCTTCTCAGATTACAACAGCTTGAAACAAGAGACCAACCCCAAGAAAAAAAATTCAGAAACTTTCACATACATGGAGGCTGAATAACACGTTATTAAATAATGAATGGGTTAACAATGAGAACAAGGGAGAAATCCAAAAGTATCTAGAAACAGCTAAAACTGAACACACAACAACCCAAAACCTGTGGGGCACAGCAAAGTAGTCTTGTGAGGGAACTTCATAGCAATTCAGGCCTACCTAAAGAAGATTGAAAAATCTCAAATAAACAACCTAACTTTTCTTCTAAAAAAACTGGAGGAACAACAAGAAACAAAACCGAGAGCAAGCAGAAGGAATGGAATAATCAAGATCAGAGCTGAATTAAATGACGTAAAGACTAAAAAAATTCAAATGATCAAGGAATCCAGGAACTGGTTATTTGAAAAGATAAACAAAATTGACAAACTGTTAACTAGACTCATCAATAAAAAAAGAGAGAGGACCCAAATAAATAAAATCAGAAATGAAAGAGGAGTAGTAACAACTAATACCACAGAAATACAAAGGATTGTAAGAAATTACCATGAACAACTATATGCCAAGAAACTGGACAACTTGTGTGAAATGGATAAATTCCAACAATATACAATCTTCCAAAACTGAATCAGGAAGAAGCAGAAAACCTGACTAGGCCAATAACAACTAGGGAAATCAAAGCAGTAATCAAAACTATTGACTCACAAAAACCCTAGTCTAGACGGCTTCACAAGCAAACATTCAAGAAAAACTAATGCCTATCCTGTCAAACTATTCCAAAAAATTCAAGAAAAGGGAAGACTCCTAAACTCTTTTTATGAAGACAGTATTATCCTAATCCCAAAACCAGGTAAACACACAACAAAGAAAGAAAATTACAGGCAAATATAGCTGATAGACATGGATGCTAAAATTCTGACCAAAATACCAGCAAACTGAATCTAACAGTACATTAAAAAGATCATACAGCATGATCAAGAGGGATTTATCCCAGGAATGCAAGGATGGTACAATATTCACTAATTAATTAATGTGATACATCACAAAAGGAATGAAAGACAAAAATCAAATGATCATATCAATAGATGCAGTAAAAGCATTTGATATAATCCACCACCATTTGTGATACAAACATTCAGTAAAGTGGCAAGAGGGAGCATATCTCAACATAATAAAGACCATATATGAAAAACCTACTGCCAACATCATACTCAATGGGCAAAAACTGAAAGTGTTTCCCTTATAATCAGGAACCAGACAAGGGTGTCCATTTTCACCATTATTATTCAACATAGTACTAGAGGTTCTAGCCACAGTGATCAGATAAGAGGAAACAAAAGGCATCCAAATTGGAAAGGAGGAAGTACAGTGTCATTATTTGCAGATGATATGGTAGTATACATAGAAAACCCTATGGACGGCACCAAAAAACTAATACTTGAATTTGGCAAAGCAGCAGGATACAAAGTCAATATTCAGCAATTGATGGCATTTTTGTGCACCAACACTACACTGTCAGAAAGAGAAACTAAAAAAAGTTACACTTAGTAAAAAAAAAAAATACATAAATAAAGTACCTAAGAATAAATTTAACCAAGGAGGTAAAAGACCTATACTTGGATAACTATAGAATACTGAAGAAAGAAATTGAGGAAGATACAAATAAATAGGAGCATACACACTATTCCTGGATTGGAAGATTAACATTTTAAAAAATGTCCATACTACTGAAAGCAATGTATAGATTCAACACAATCCCCATTAAAATACCAAGGGTATATATCACAGATCTAGAACAAATACTTCAAAATTTTATATGGAGCCAAAAAAGACCCCAAATAGCCACAGCAGACTTGAGAAGCACAAAGTTGGAGGGATCACAATACCTGGTACTAAACTTTACTACAAGACCATGATAATCAAAACAGACTGATACTGGCATAGGAACAGACATATAGATCAATGGAGCAGAATAGAAAGCCCAGAAATAAGCCAGTGTCTCTATGGTAATTAATATTTGACAAAGAGGGCATGAATATACAGTGGAGTAAAAATAGCCTCTTCAATGTATGGTGCTGGGAGAACGGGACTGGTTCATGCAAAAAAACAAAAACAAAAACAAAAAAATAACTAGACCACCAACTTACACCATACATCAGAATAAACTCAAAATGGATAAAAGACTTAAATATAAGTCATGATACCATAAAAGTCCTAGTGGAAAATACAGCCATAGCCCATAGACATATGAAAAAATGCTCAAAATCACTAGCCATTAGAGAGACATAAATTAAAATCACAATGAGATACCACTTCACACTGGTCAGAATGGCCATGATAAACAAATCAACAAACAAGTGCTGGCGAGGCTGTGGAGAAGAGGGAACACTAGTGTACTGTTAGTGAGAATGCAGACTGGTGCAGCCACTGTAGAAAATAGTATGGCATGTTCTCAAAAAATTAAAAATGGAACTGCCTTTCGACCCACCTATTCCACTGCTGGGACTATACACTAAGAATCCTGAAGCACCACTTCAAAAGAGCTTAAGCACCCTTATGTTCATAGCAGCACTATTTACAATAGTCACTGTTGGAAATAGCCTAAGTGCCCATCAGTAGATGAACAGATTAAAAAACTGTGGTACATCTACACCAGGGGTCCCGAACCCCCAGGCCATGGACCAGTACCAGTCTGTGGCCTGTTAGTAACCACAGCAGAACAGCAGGAGCTGAGCAGCAGGCGAATGAGCAAAGCTTTGCTTGAATTACCTCTTGAGCTCCACCTCCTGTCTCTCTCACTCCCCATCCATGGAAAAATTGTCTTCCATGAAACTGGTCCCTGGTGCCAAAAAGTTTGGGGATGATTGAATTACACGATGAAATACTATGCAGCAGAAAGAGAAAAGAAGGAATTTCTATCTTTTGGGACAGGATAGATGGAACTGGAGGCTACTATGCTAAGTGAAATAAGCAGGTCAGTGAAAGGCAAATACCATGTGATCTCAATTATGGGAGGAATCTAATGAACAAAATAAACTAATGAACAAAACAGAACCAGAGACATAGAATCAGGGAGCATACTGACAACTGCCAGAGGAAAGCAGGGAGGAGGAGAATGGTGGAAAGAAGGGAAAGGGATTAAAGAACATGTATGAATAACCCATGGACATGGACCGTGGGGAAAAAAATTGGGACAACTATAATAGAAAAAATAAGAATAAAAAAATAAAATTATATTTTTCCAATAAAGTATTTATTTCACCCATATTAGAAACATATATTAGTAACAGATTAGCTAAGTTATTTTATTATAACTAGTTATTCTTTGTCATTCTTTTTATTTCATTCTTCTTCAAAATTTGAGCTTATTTTTTTCTTTAGATAGAAATTTATGTTTTATGTATTTATTTTTCAAAAATCCAACTTTTAGGTTAATTTATTACTCTCCTAGATCTCTGTTTTCTAACTCATTAAGTTTGTGTTTGTGTTCTTGTGTTTTGATATCCTTTATTTTATTGTGCATTTGCTAATCAGTATGACAAATTGACATAGATCCTTTACGCCTGCCTTTGATGTAGAACACTCTCTTATCTTTCTCGTACTTTGCAAGGATAGCTGAAACAGCCTCATCTACTCTGTGAAAATGTTCACTACAAAACATCTCACTGCTCTACTTTATTGATGATGTAATGATAATTGAACCTGATAAGCAGAGACTAATGAAAACTAGAATGCATTAGTAATAACATGAATGCCAGAGTGGACAATAAACCTCATGAAAATTCAGACGCCCACTAGCTCATGGAAATTTCTCAGTATTCAGGGACCTGGAGATTGTTGATCCCACTAAAGAAAATAAGATGCTGTGCATTGCACTTCCTATTACTAAAACGTACCACATTACATATATAGTTCTTTTTATGCTTGTAGTCAACATATAGCACATTTAGGGTGCTGGTCTTATCTATTGGCTATGTATCCCATTATGTTGCTATTTTAAATAAGGCACAAAACAAGAGAAGCTCTACATCAGGCCTAGCATAGTGAAGATTCTCTGATATGTGGACCTTAAAACCAAAACTATCCAATGGTAACGGAAGTGCTTATAGCAAACAAGCTTGTCTCTGGCAGGCTCTAAGAGGATCATACCAAAAAAGACCCCTAAATGTGTAGATAAAAGTTATTTCCTATTGTACATGTATCTTATGCTCCTTTAAGGGAACAGATTCTGGCTTACTCCTGAGCTCTAGCAAAGACTGAATGCGTGTCTTATCTAGTAGCATTGAATGCAAATCATTGCCAATGTTGAACTAATGATGTCTGACCAGAAGGCTCAGTGTACTCAACAGCAATCCATAACCATGTAGAAATGATATTTAAGAGATCAGGCTTGAGCAGGTTAGAAAGTTCCAAATAAGTATGCATGAACTAGTGCCTAGAATGCAGACCAGTAGCCTCATTAAAATTCCATAAGAATTGTTGACTGAGAAATAAAAATATGGGTCTCTGCAGAATTGTGAGCATCCAATGTGAAGTGAATTGGTGCATGGTTACGGCCTTTTCAGGAATGTAACAGAAAGTGGTGAAGACAAACCTTCCCAGGAGGCCGAATTTCTAGCTCAATAGTTAAGTGTTCATTTTGTGTGAATTGAGAGACACAAAAGTTATGGTTGCACTGTGAAATATCTGATTTGAAGTCCTGTGGAAGTGAAAAAAAAAAGGAGAAAAGTCACAAAAATTATGAACAAAATTTATTTTATGGTAAAAGAACAGCAATTTAATATCTAGTGAATTACATGGACTTCAGTGTTTGTCTCACATGCTAATCTGAGTAGAACTATCTCTAAACTCTGTAAGTGAACAAAAGCTAATGTTTAAAGCTTTGCTTTGGCAAAGCTATACATCTAATTTTTTAATTTTATTTCAAACATTTAAAGAAAAAATTGTTGTAGAGGTGTGGTGGAAATATCTAGGAGCTGAATCTAGATTTAGACTTTTAAGGTCTTAATTTTAGGGGCTGGTACAAGGCAAATTGATCAAAAGACGAAATTTCCATCTAAATGAAATCCCTTTCACAACAACAAAGCAAATGAAGTCTTACTCACTGCAAGGGGGACAATAGTTGAGTCTAAAGTCTTTGGGAGTACTATTTTAGAAGCAGACCTGATATTTGACATCAGAGTCCACCTCTGTTTCAGCTGTTCAGTAGGGTTTGTAAAAGCAGTTACACCAGAGAGGAAGTGAACCCTGCAGGACTTTTTATCAGGGTACTGTTGAGCCTGATTTTCTTCAGGTTAAAAAAAATGTTAAGGAAATGCGAGTATTAGAAACAAAAATGTTTAGTTAACTATTTCCCTTTAAATTATCTTTCCCATTTCAGAAATTTGGAAAAAGTGCCTCACCGTGATTAACAAGTGCCCGAAAATCACATACCTGGGATGTAGCAGAATTAAGTTTCAAACTTGTTTGTAATAATGCAAAGTTTATAATCTTAATTTTTTAATTTATTTTTTAAATGTTATACCCATAAAATATATATACATTTATAATTTTTAAACATATATGCCATATATACAACACTTATGTAACATATATACACAGAGAGTTAAAGATAATATTAAATAATCTATTTGTACCTACCACTCAGTTTAAGAAATTGAAATTAGCAGTACTTTTGAAGTGTCCTGAATTCTGTGAAATTGCATCACCCCTCCTTCACTCAAATGTAACCACTAGTCTGTTTCATTTTAGTCATTTCTTTGTTTTCTTTCATATTTTACTGAATTATATTCCCTGAAGTGAATAATGTTCACTTTGATCTCTTTTTAGGTGATAGAAGTGCCATATCTATTTTCATTGCTCTACTGAACTCCATTGTTTGAAGATACACAGGTTTACTTCAGAGATACTGTGGGTTCAATTCCAAACTACTGCAATAAAGCAAATATCACAATAAAGTGAGTCACACAAATATTTTGGTTTCCCAGTGCATATAAAAGTTATGTTTATACAATCCTGTAATCTATTAAGTGTGCAATAGCATTATGACAAAAAATAAACAATGTACATACCTTGTTGCTAACAAATGTTAATCATCATCTGGACTTGTTGGAAAAATGGCTGAAAGACTTATAATTTACTAATTTGGTGGATGGAAATTATGTATCAGCTCTTTTGCATATTTTATGTTATAGAAAGTAATTATAAACTTTTTTCCTATTATTTTACTTTAAAGAAAGGTCAAACTCTTGTTTATATCTTTTCACATTATTTTTTTCCTTAACTATTGTGGTAATTTGTTATATTGTAAATATTAAACTTTGTACATTTCCATGTACAAGAGATTGATTTTCTTAGGTATGGACAGTGTTTTCTTTGTTTTCTTAATTAAATTTCACTTTGAACTCATAAATTTACATTCACTCATAAGAAATAATACAGGAAGAGCTCATGTATCCTTTACTTAATTTATTCCAGTGGTATCATCTTACAAAACCAACTACAATGTCACAACCAAGGCACTGGCATTGATATAGTCAAGAGACAGAATATTTCCATCAACACATGATTTCTTCATAGTGCTCTTTTATAACCACACTCAACTCCCACTTGCCCCTAACCCTCACTAAGCCATGACAGCACTAATCTTTTTTTTTTTTTAATTTCTATAGTTTTGTCATTTTAAGAATGTTACATATGGGATTATGCGGTATGTTGATTTTCTGGAATGTAATCTATCATGATGCCAGTAAAAATTCTTTTGAAGTCTTTCTCCTCTAATCATAAAAGTTAAATTGTAATTGTGGATGCTAAATCTTCTGTGTTTAGTGCTGTTCCCCTCAGCCCCTCACCAAGATCAAAAACTTTTATTGGATTAAACAATGTGAAATCTTGTATTTGCTTCAAAATTATCTGGGAGTAGGAGAAGTGATAGAGTGAAGATGAAAGCAGAGTGACCATGAATTGGTAATTGTGGATGATGAAGAGGTTCAGAACAGGCCTCCCCAAGATGTGCTACTTTGGTGTATTATTTTGAGCTAAAGGCAATAAAGACTCTTTAGGCTCAAGAAAAACTTTTATCACTCCTTTAAAGAATTTAGATTTGGGGCCTTGCCCATAATTAGATTTATCACCAGAAATAACTTTTTGGATCTATCTATAGGGAAAAGCAAACTTTTAATTACTGAATATCTACTATTCGATTGTCCTACAAATACCTCCTGCTCTCTGAAGCCTCAGGACATCTATTTTCATTCGTTAGTTCAGGATGTCCCATATACCTCATTTTACCCTGCTGTCTCTGAACCTCTCATGTATGTGGGGCTCCCATTTATACATAAGTAATTAAATTTGGTTATTTTTTCTTGTTAATTTGTTTCTTGTCAATTTAATTATTAGACTAGCAAAAAGAACCTTGAAGGGTAGAGTGAAATTTCTTTCTCCCCCAACAATGAGTACATGGGGATTCTCCATGCTATTCTTTCTTCTTTTAGAAATAAATTAGAAATTTTTCATAACAATTTGTCACAAATAAAATAATACTTCTAAAATTCTGTGAGTCGTTTTTGCTTTAGTATATAATGAATCACCTTCTAGCTATTCATTGACTAACATGGTACCTGGCAGAGTACTTAGTAAATGTATATTGATAAAGAACATTCTTAACAGCTTAAAACACTTAACAAAAATGAACTTTTATATATAAATTTAAAAAATTCTTGAGCATAAATATATATAATAAAATAAAATGAACTACAATTATTTGAGATTAATCCCTGAAAGTAGAATTAGAATGCAGCTGTTAATTTTTTAATCTTTTGACTTCATACTGAAAAAATTACATTATGAATTAGATACATTTTTAATAGAAATTCCATTTTTGAAACTTACGAAAAAGATTAAAAGTCATTTTTTCTTCTAGAGCAACAAGTGTCTTTACAGTTTGTAGAAGAGCAGAAGGAGTAGCACATTACCAACCAATGTTCTGTTTTAACTAGGTACTGGAGCAGTCTTTCCAGACATAGGTTGAACTTCTAAGGGACAGAGCAAGTCTATTTTAACAAAGCCTTGTTCCATCTCACATTATTTCCCAGGTATATTTTGACTAGCAACAGTATCTATCACACTTTATTTCCTATAATTTTATTTTTAAATATTGTCATTTACTCCTAAGTGGGCTTTTGTTGTTTAAAAACTTGCAGAATTAGACATTTTGCCCTAAAAAGCAAACTTTTTTCTTCACAGTTCTTATGTTTCCTTGAGCGCAGTTTTAGTACCCATATGGTAATAATTATTTTGTTAAATCATTAATTTCTTTATTTCTTAAAGCCAAAAGTTAACTCTCAATACAACATGGATAGGCAGAAAGGTTAATTTAAATTTTTATTTAAGTAACCTGGCCTTTCTTCTGAGCAGTCATAAATTTAATTAAATTTGACATCTGTTTAAAGCACATTCTAACCTGACATTTAGGCAGTTATCAATCTCTGTTGAATGCACATCCTTAGTCCTCTGATTGTCTCCCCTAATACATGTCTGGCTGTAAGAAAGGTGGTCTGGCTGATGTGATTTGTGGCCCTTGATTTTATGACAGTTTGTTTTATGTAATGTTCTTTTGTTATTCTTTGGTCCCTGCCCATAGCCTTCACCCCGCCACTTCTGGCTTCCCACTGTGGCTTCCTCAGAGGTCGCTGGTAACTACTCTGGGTACTGCTCATCAGCCAGCTTCTCTCAGATTCGAGAATGTTCCAGGAGCTACTCCTTGGCTGCCCCGGCCTGAACTTCAGCTCACAGAGGACCTGCGTCTTTTCTCCGATATCTAGCTGTGATTCCCACTCTCTCCCTCCCCAGGCTGCATCCCACCCTGTGGTCACCTTGCTCTCTGGCAAGCATCCCCTCAGTTCCCTGGGCCTGATCCCAAGACATAACACAAGGAAACAGGACAGTATGGAAAGATATACCCCCAATCTCCTGCTGCTTGCCCATGTTGCAGGGGCTCATGTTCCTTGGAGAATTTCTTCCCCAGGTGGTTGTGTAGCAGCCTCAGAGGACGCTGCTATTCAGAACCCTAAGAGAGGCATCTCAACGTTGCCCTCAATTGTTGAACATATCCCACCCCTCTCGGGGCATCAGAATATTGGACTGCCTCCATCTCCTTCCCCTCTGATTCCTTTCCAAGGCTTCTTAGCTTTTCTCTTATTCCATCCATGTCATACCCCCTACTTCTGAACTGTAATAAGCAAAATAATGTATCCTTTCTACTCTGCAGGAGAATTCTAAGGACATGTAGCACTAGGCTTGGTTGTTGATACATAAAACATATGAAAAGGGAAAGAAATATGGCAGTCTTTAGCCATACAACAAATGGGCTTGCAAAGTGAATTATCTTGCTTCAAAATTCTATTTTTCATATCAGAAACTTTTTATTTGAAATCCTTCTATAACATAACTGATTTTCTCTGAAGGCAAATGAACTGCCTAGGACAACTAGGCCTCAAGTCATGCATTAGTGAAGATATTTCACAAAGACACATTAATATTTCTCATTTTTTTTCCTATGTTGAAAATTCACTGTGAGTCAGTATTAGGTTAGGAAAATTCATATTTAAAGTGAAGAGAAAGTAACAGTGTGATAAAAAATAAACCCAGAGTGGGATAAGCACTAAAACCCTGGAGAAATGTCTTGTACAACTTGGATACTGAGAAGCCTACAGGTCCAAAATGGAAGCAAGACTTCAATAAGATAAGGTTTATCAAAACCAGTCTTGGAATCATGAGGTGAAGATTTTTTAAAAAATCAGAGCATAGGCACTTATCTTCCAATTGGGAATTCTAAATTCATGGGTTTGGATTCATGCAAGATTCTGCACTATAAGAAAAGAAAGTACTTTGGATGATTGTAATGAATTGCTTAGTTAAAAGAGAAAGTTTGCAGCCTACAGGAAGCTCACACACAAACACTCATACATTTTTTCTGTTGTACCCCTACTTCCAAAATTACCATTTGTGTGAGAGAAGTGCAACTTCTGGAGGCATTAAGGAAAAATGCCCTCATGGATCCTTAAAAATGAAATAGTTTCACAACATGACTGTAGTTAACAGTGCTTGCATGGTATATTAGAGAGTTAAGAAAATGGATTCCAAGAGCTCTCTCCTTAACGAAAGAACATATTTTTTTCCAATCTATATAAGATGATGTTAACCTGGTTCATTGTGGTAATTATTTCATAATATTTGTAGGTCAGATCATTTTGTTCTATACCTTACAGTTATGCCATATGTCACTTATAACTTAATAACACTAGGTAAAAAAAAAGAAATCGTTTGTGAAGAAACCATTTGGGACACATTTTTATTCTGGAGATGCTATATATAACATATGTAGTGTGTTGAGGGAGGCTCCCTGTCCCCCAGAGTCCCTCCTGGCCACCACGGATGAAGAAATAAACTGTACCAGACACGATTTGCCTGTCAGGAGAGGGGGTGGCGATTCCCTTCAGTGGAGAATGCCCCAAGCCCTTCTCTTGAAGTGGCTTTTATTGAGAACGACTTGTGCACAGGTATACAGCATGCATGCAAAGCTTATCGGTCAATGCCTAACGGCTATATTTACAGAAAACAGATAGAGATCATAGATAACAATTGAAGGAACACAGAGATTTGCCTCAGGTCAGGGTCTGGTAGACTGGGTAACACCTCTTCAGTCCTAAACCTGGGAAAATAAACTCATGCTATGATTGGACCCCAAACATCAGTACTCATTAACTCGAGGACATTCTTAGCAAAGTAGGTTTCATAGGATTTAATACATTCCTTTTCCTTGTCTAATTGCCCCTGGGAACTACCTGATCCAACCCAGGGCTGCCTCTAGCACTGTTTCAAGCTTGAGTCTAGCAGGTGGAGCAGAGCAGCCAAGAGATAAGGAGACCTCTTTCAGATAGAATGAGGACTCCAGCCATGACAAAGCCGAGGGGTGAGGGTCTTTTGTCCCTTCTTCATGTCCCCCAAACCCTTCTCTGATGGCCCCTATGTGACTGTGCCTGTCTTAGGTTGCCCCTGCCATAGAGGGATCTTACTGTCATTGACTAACCAACCATCCTCTGGGGCCAAGCAGGGTAATGTGAGGGAGACCAGGGCTGCATCCTTGCCAGGGGGACAGGTTTTGTCTCCTCAGTGGCCTAGCTCAGCTTTCAGCTCCGGCCTTGGGGCCCTCTCGCCTGTCGGTGAGGCTACAGTCCCTGAAATCAGGAGGGACAATTCCCAACAGTGTGTAAATGAAGAGAGAAAAGATTAGATAGTTCAAAGTTACTCTATACCATGAGCAAATTTTTTACCACAACTTTTTAAAATCAGTCCCCTCCTTTTTTCCAGTTATCTAGTCCTACTCTGTCCAATCCAGTAGTCACTGAAGACTAGAATGTGGCCAAGCAAACTGAGAAGCCTGAAAGTGTAAAATATCCATGGAATTTCAAAGGCTTAATATAAAAAAGTGACAAAGAATACTTCAATAATTTTTACATTAACTACTTGTTGACAAGATAATGTTTGGGATATTTGGAGTGTAAATAAAACATATTACTACAATTAATTTTAGATGTTTCCTTTTACTTTTTTTATGCGGTACTCAGAAAATTTAAAGTTACACATGTGGCTCTCATTTACTTCTTGCCTCACATTGGACACTATTGCTCTAGTATGTTAATCCTTTTAATTGTGGTTACTTAAATAAAATTATGCTTTTCCTGGGATGTGTTAGGTACATCTTTATATAAACATCTTTATGACACCTAATTAGAGCAATTAAGTAATATACTGCAGAAAGAATCTTATTTGGGTTCTGGATAATTAAAATCTTTTCTAGATCTTGAAAACCTAAACTTTCTTTTAAATTATTTTAATGTCTTTACACATATGTAGGTATATAAATTGTACATGATATGTGAATAATCAAAGCCAACTTTAAGTGCTTTTATGCTTAACTGTCCCTTTTCCCACATCAGATTTTTTTTATCCTCACCTCCATAACATGTTAACAAAGTGAACAATCTAATATATAATCTTTATATTTTCCAATGCTCAGATAATCATTTGTGTGTATATGTCCATAAATGTATGTATTTGTCATTTTTGCTTTGCATCTCATATGCATTTGCTAAATCTTTTATTTTTTACTCATAGTTTTTTGTGGGCATCTTTTCAAGTCAATTTTTAATATTTCCACTTATGATTTTCAGTGGCTGCAGGAGTATTCCAAGATGTGAGTGCAATATAATATATTTAGTTTTTTCTCTATCTCTATTGATGAACAATCTTTGTTTTTAAGGGTTTGTTTGGTTAATTGGTTGGTTTTCTTTCTTCCTTCCTTCCTTCCTTCCTTCCTTCCTTCCTTCCTTTCTTTTTTTCTTTCTTTCTTTCCTTCCTTCCTTCCTTCCTTCCTTCCTTCTTTATTTTTCAAAAGAAGGGTGGCATTACAAGCAAGACTTTTACAAACATCTCATGCATGTCATTTTTAGCTGGAATTTTATTTCTAAGGGACAGGTTGCAAGGAATGATATTGCTGTCAAGAGATTTATACATAACACATACATGCATATTTATGTCATAAAATATTATTAAATAATATTATTTTTCCACTTAAAATAATATACTTACTTATAGTTCTATGGTAATGATAAGAATAAATTAATCCCAGGCAAAGGGAAAAATCTTTGTTCTTTTCAAGTTTTGCCAGTGAGGTGAATGTAAAGTTACCTTTACCCTTTGTTACCTTCATCACTGTTGTCCACCACGCTAGTTAAATTGGGCATTTTTTGTTTGTTTCATAATTGGCCATTTGTGTTTGCTCTTCTGTAAACTGACAACTTAAAATTTTAAGAGATACTAGAAATATTGTCTTGAAATGAGGTAACATGACTAAAAAACAAAATTTTATTTTTTTTATTTTAATTTCAACTTAAATGGCCTCACCTGTCTATAGGTTATTATAGTGGATCTTGCAGACTTAAAGTACTATCCAATCATTTATCTATTCTTTAACTTGTAAGTATTAAGTGGTACTTCTCATAGACATTAACTCTTTATCATTCTATGTTATGTTTCTCTATAGTGTTTAGCTTTTGGTTATTTAGTATATATTATGTTTTGAAAAGGGTTAGCATGATATTGGAAAATTTTATGCAAAGATACGCCTCCTTTTAAAAATTGTCTCAATAAATTTTGAGATTCAATCATGCCTTTGTAAGTTTAACAAATAGGATGAGGGAAAAAGAGAGTACCTTAACCAGTGCTTTACTACACAAGGTCTGTTGGGAAAAGTCCAACTATTGTTAAGAGAATGAGAATGATTAGGACAACATTGATGGGACCTGGCAGCCAAGCAGAGTGGACTGGAAAGTGCATGCATGAACAATGACTTCACTGTACTAGTCAGTGGGGTGCCAGACGCCATTGATGAACACGTGCACTGTGTGGCCATTGCTTTCAAAATGATCGAGCAAGTAGACCAACACATCTGCATGAAATTTTGCATTAAGCTTGAAGATTCCTCTGCTGAAACTATTCAGATGATTCTGAAGTCTGCAGCTACAGGCAACTGGTGATTGGCAGCTTCATCATAACACACCTGATGCATAACTTCTCCTGCAGAGATTTTTGGTGAAACATCAAATCTCCCAGGTGATTCATCTGCCCTGAAGCCCAGATTTGGTGCCCGGAAACATCTGGCTTTTTGCAAAACTAAAATCACCTTTGAAAAGGAAGAGATTTCAGACCATCAGAGAGATTTAGGAAAACATGACGGGGTAGCTGATGGCAATTGGAAGAGCTGTGTGAGGACCTAAGATGCCTATTTTGAAGGGGATTGAAGCGTCATTGTCCCATGTCCAATGTTTCTTGTATCTTCTTCAATAAATCTCTCTATTTTTTTACATTATGTGGCTGGATATTTCAGGACAAACCTCATAAATGTAATAACTGGCTCTTCATCTACTCTGCCCCTTTGGCTTAAAAATTCCCTTGAAAAAAGGATAAATATTAAATATTTAAAGTATTTACATTTATTATGCAATTTTTAGGCATTAATACTTTCTTTTACCTTAGAATAACTGACATGTACTGTGAACAGTTATCTCAACATCTGGCTATTGGTGACAGGTTGAAATTATTTTTGCCTCTTTCAGTATAATTGTTTTCAGTAGATGCTAAAACACAGTGTGGATGGAGGGTGAGGGTGAAGGGACTCCCCTCAGAGCCTCTCAGTGGCTCATATGAAAACATCATTCTCACATCTTGCCAGAGCACAATAATTCTTGACAGAAAAGAGAATTTGTGATTTCAGTACAATCCTAAAACCATATTCCTCTTTATTACTCCTCAGATTTGGACATAATATGAGAGTTTTAACCCAACTAATATCTACTGAAAGAATAACAAATACTGATAGCATAACAATGTTATTATTGTTATTTTTATTGATAATTTAATAAATTCCTGGCACTTAGCTAGGTTACCAAAAATACGAAGGCTCGTCCAGGAAGTATCCATCCAGGTACTATGAAAAATAGAGATATTTATTGAAGAAGATACAAGAAACATTGTACCTAGGTCAATGATGCTTCAGTACTCTTCAAAGTAGGCACCTTGTTCTTATCCAGTTCTCCTATCTTTGTTGATGATATCCTGTACACATTCAACATTCTTAGATGTTCTGCTTATTGCAGGCCCTCCAGAACATGAACCACTTTCAACAGATTCTCAACCATCTTTGAAGTGTTTGTACCACACATTTATTTGTGCTGCACTCATTGTATTATGCTTGAATGCCTTCTGAATCATCAAGATAATTTCCGCAGAGGAATATTCAAGCTTAATGAAAAATTTGATCATTTTTATGGCTCTACTGACTCGGTCATTTTGAATGCTATGCCCACACTGTACACATGCTCACTCAATGGTGTCTACTGCCTCACTGACCAGTACAGTAAAGTTGTTGTCATTGTTCATGCTTGCACATTCCAGTCCACTCTCCCTGGCTGCCAAGTTCTATCAACGCTGCACAAACTGTTCTCATTGTATTAACAATGGTTGGACTATTTCTAGACAGTCCTCCTATATCACAAAAGATCTGCTGTGAAAGTTTATTCATTTTCTGATGATCATATATGCATCCACATTATAAACATAGCACCCAGTTTTGTATTCATTTTCCATTAACTAATAATTAATTTACAGGCATCTATGCTATGTGACACACAGTGTCAGATTATTCAGATTATTTGATTATGTATCATATCTAAGGAGTCATAAAATTTAATTTTTCTACTTAAATTGCACCTACATAGATTTACCGAACTTTGTACTTGATCTTTCCTCTACTTATGATTCCCATATGTACTCAATCATTTTTTCTAGCCCTGAGCTCATTTTCATGAAAGGATAAATGATATTAACCTAGTTTGTCAGTTGTAACCTCTTTTCTGCAAATTATGAGAGATATTTAAAGGTGACTGTAAAGTAAAAATTGATTTCTGTATCTGTTTTATGCCATTTTATGCATTCGTTCATTTATTTAATTAAGAAATAAGCAAGATCCTGTAATGTGTAAGAGTTTGGACTTTAAAGTTAAATGAAGTTAAAATAACTTAATTTGACTAAGGACAAGTTAACTTCTCTAAATCGAGGTGGGTAGCACTGTAAAAAACAAAAAAGATGCTTATGTTTCTGCACAGTTAGAGCTCAGTAAATTTTACTGAAACTTGGATCTGAGCTGAAAGCATATCTCAGAAATTAATTTGATATTATAGAGACCAAGAACTTCAGAGGCTTACTAACTGTGGAGTCACACATTGACAGACATTCTGGGCAGGTGGAGCAGTAGGAAGGCCCAGGATCATGGCGACATTTTGCATCCTAAAATTGAACATACTAAGCTTAGCATTTTTCTGGGATTTATTTACATTTGAAGAGTTGGAGTAAGATGCTTTAAGACAGGATTAGTATGAAGAGGACAGGGAGACAGTGATTTCTTTTCCCCATTCTAATCAGATCACAATTTTTTTCCTCTGTTGCTTGCCTATAATACATAGCCCAGGGATAAGACCTAGGAGACAAAGGAGAACTACGTTATGTGTTACTATGAGATAATAAGAAATACGTCTCTGATCCAAAACCCTAGCAAGTATATTTAGGACACAATTAATAAAGATGAATATTAAAAACATAATTATTTATTGCAGATATTAAATATTTTGGCACATGAAAATACTTATCAGAGTATCTAGTACACACTAAGTCCTCAGTATATTTATTTTTTTATTAAATATTATTTATTTATTTTTGTTCAAGTACAGCTGGCTCCATTTTCCCACCACCACTTTCCCCCACCCTACCCACCCCTACCTCCCACCCTCAATCATACCTGCCCTTGGCTTTGTCCATGGGCCCTTTATGCATGTTCCTTGACGACCCTTCCTCTCCTTTCCCCCATTCTCCCCCTCCCCCGACTCTGGTTACTGTCAGTTTGTTCTTTATTTCAGTGCCTTTGGTTATAATTTGCTTGCTTATTTGTTTTGTTGATTAGCTTCCACTCTCAGTTATTTTTTAGCTGTCATTGTAACTTGCTTCTTTTTAGCTCCTATGAGTAAAAAAGAATCTTTTAGGTGCTGTTTCATGGTATCTCCCATAAGAAATAGAGAAAATAGCAGGGTTATTAAAAGTTGGCTGCATATATAATTCCAGAACAAAGCATTCATCAGGAATTGTAGGAAAGTCTATATTTCCTTGATCTAGAGAGTTGCCTCTGTACATTTATCTATATGAATTAAGGCTGTAACATGGGTCATTTAATTTCTAATTTTAATATTTACGTATATGGGAACCTTGATACCAAATTAACAATTTCAAATCTTCATGTTCCAAATGTTTCCAGCAATAATAGTACTGCCATTTTATTAGGATGTAGCTCAAACCATCAAAATTCAAAAGGAAAATATGGGACACCAGTGCATAGTTGTTGTTGAAACAGAGCAAGAAATCCCATTAGCAATCAGAACATTTTAAGATCTAAAAATGGTGTCAAGATAAATTTAAATACTTTTTTCAATACTTCATGCCTTTGTAAGTAATAAAAGATAATTTAAATGAAGAATTAAGAAAACATAAGGTCTGAATATAGATAATCACAAGGATATGCACACAAAAAGTCCTCAATTTTCATTTGTAAATAAAATATTCAGTAGTTATAACTTAAACATATAAAGTAAAATAAAACTCAGCCCACAGTTCTACAGATAATGTTTTAAATGTATGGTCATTAGGAATTAACAATTTTTACCCCCCAAAAAGGAATTTAAACTGATTGTGGTACCCTATTTGAGCACAAGACATACATATGTTGATGTCATATGTGTAGTTTGCATCTGCTGAGCTATTTATTGACCTCCCTTAAGTCTTTGTTCACTTCTCATTCAGGTTTATCTGTAAGGTCTTAGAAGACCTATGACCCTTTCTGAGTCACAGAGGAAACTCATAGCTGAAAGAGATGATTTAATATTTCCATATCACACTGCAACCCAGGAATTCGATCAACCTCCCTTTGATTAACTTACTCAGTTCTATTTTAGACCATAGAAATTGTTGTTTCTCTTGTGCACTGCTGAGATGGGGAGGAATGTTGCAAGATTGCCTCATGTTCACCCTCCTCCGTGTCTTTGCTTAGCTGATCTCTCATCATTCTCTGTTCACCTTAAGTTATTTATTAGAGATGTTAGGTTAGAGCTGTTTAGTAGAAATTTCTGAGGTGATGGGATATGTTATATTTGCATTGTCCAATACAACAGTCCTACATTCATGTAGCTACTGTGCACTTAAAATGTGGCTAATGCAACCAAGAAAATGATTTTTAAATTTTTATTTCATTTTAGATGTTGTAAATGTAAAAAGCCACATGTGGTTAGTGCATATCATTGTGAGTGTAGATAACAAAAGCAATTTAGAGCAAGAGGCTATAATGGGTTAGATGTTAAGCTGTAAAATGAATAGTTAATTCTTGAAGGTCAGAGTAAAAGAATAGAGATAAAAAATATAAACATGGACCAGGTTACTTTAAATACATAATTGATTTATATATAAAGTATAAAATCACTAAGAATATTTTTATTCATTGAATAATATAAAAAAATAACAGAAAAACAAGCTTTAAACCAAGCTCTAAAGTTGGAGAAGTCTTCCTAATTCCTGGGAGTTTAATGAATTCAGTTTCTCAAAAACATCCCTCTCTCTCTATATATATGTAATCTGTTTCACATTGTTTTTGCTGCTAAAGTTCCCTTTAAAAAAATGTTTAGTCCCATCAGAGAGATTCAAATTAAAACCACAATAAGATATCACCTCACACCTGTCACAATGGTTATCATTAATAAATCAACAAAAAAACAAGTGCTGGCGAGGATGTGGAGAAAAGGGAACCCTAGTCCACTGTTGGTGGGAACGCAGACTGGTGCAGCCACTGCGGAAAACAGTATGTAATTTCCTCAAAAAAATTAAAAATGGAACTGCCTTCTGATCCAGTGATTCCACTTCTGGAAATATATCCTAAGAACCCTGAAACACTAATTCAAAAGAATGTAAACATCCCTATGTTTATAGCAGCACCATTTACATAGTTGAGTACTGCAAACAGCCTAAGTGCCCATCACTAAATATACCACAGATCAAAAAAACTGTGGTATATTTACACAATGGAATACTACACAGCAGAAAAAAAGAAGGAACTCCTACTTTTTGCGACAGCATGGATGTAACAGGAGAATATTATGCTAAGTGAAATAAGACAGTCAGTGAAAGACAAACACCATGTGATCTCACCTATAAGAGGAATCTAATAAACAAAATAAAGAGCAAAATAGAACCAGAGGCATAGAAACACGGAACAGATTGATGGCAACCAGAGGGGTGGGGGGAGGGGGATAGTGGTAAAAAGAAGGGGAAGGGACTAGTCAAAGAACATGCATGAATGACCCGTGGACATGGACAACTGTGTGGGGGTTGATGATGGGAACAAGGGAGGCTCGGTGGAGGAGGGCAAAGGGGGACAATTGTAATATAATGATAATAATAATAAAATTTAAAGCAAATTAAAAAATAAAATGATAAAATAATTAGAAATGTTTAGCCCCAAAATAACAAATAATTTTGGGGACTTTTTTTGTTTGTTTTGACATTTTCATTTTGCAACTGCTGAATGCTGAATTGTCTCAGCCAGCTGAGGGTACCGAAACTGCATGTCATATACAGCCTTACTTAACTACACTTTGTTAACTGTTCTGCTAAAATGTTAAATTTACATGAGGTAATAATTAATGCAATGCAAAAGAGAAACCACTTATAAGTACGACAGAAAATATCCTGGTTTTCAGAAGTAGGCTTTATTTTAAATTCATTGTTTTCCCACAAAGAACATACAAATATAAGATCAGGTATTTTAGATCTTGATCCCTTGGTTTAAACAAAATAGACTACTTATCCATAGGCGTTTTATGTTTTTATGTTAATTTAACCTATTAGAAATGCATAAGATTTAAAAGTCATTTTATCGTTGTCATTTACATATAAAAACAGAATATAAAACTCAAATTGCAAAAATCAAGGAATTCCATGGAAACATAATTAGGCATGCTTTTCATAAACCTAAAAGCCTTCATAAAAACATAACTATTCAGTTTCCTGCTCATTTAAGAAACTGTAACATTAAGTAGATGTAACCTAAACTATGTTTCTCTAAAGTGGTACCACATTCATTTCCTCATTCACTGTCTAACAACTGGCAGCCAACCAGGCATAAGAGACCCTATTAAGTATTGAGTATACTGCAAAGGACACATTATTGACTTTTACCGCCAAATAAATCACGTTTTTATTATTATTTTATATTTTTAAGATAAATAAAAAGGATTTTATTTATTTATTTTTTAGAGAAAGGGGAAGGGAAGGAGAAACAGAGGGAGGGTAACATTAATGTGCTAGAGATACATAGATTGGTTACCTCTCGCACGTCCCCACTGTGGACCTGGCCCAAACCCAGGCACGTGCCCTGCCTGGGAATTGCACTAGCGACCTTTTGGTTTGCAGGTTGGAGCTCAATCCACTGACCCACACCAGCCAAGGCAGCTTTTGTATTCCTTTAAAACAAAAATAAAAGAATAAAATTGAGTAGATGATTCATGCTACTTATGAAATACCTATAAAGTCTATTTGCAAATTTTACCTAGTGAAACATTTGCTAGGTAAATTTGAGGACAAGTTTGCATTAGTGTGACAGCAATCTAGAGAGTGTTACATCACTATGTACCTTAGGAAACAATGCGGCCAAGAACTCAATAATCACAAATATTTATAAAATGTTCTTTGCAGTTATCTTTGAAATTTTAGGTAGTCTATCAAAATCACAAAAGTCTTAATTGCTCCATTTTATCAAAAATTCAAACACAAAACATATTCAGATTTTCAAGATTTCAATTTCTACCATTCTAAATAAAACTTGCTTTTACCTCCCAAGAATTTTATTATTTTATCTTTGTTCAATTAATAGGCATGTCTGCTTATCAAGTGTTTCTAGCTTTGGAAGAGCAATCAGTGACCAGTTTGTCTGAAATGAAATGAGAAAAGAAAAAAAAAAAAAAGAAAAAATATAGCTGGAACAATAAAGTTTAGAAAAATTGCAATCAAATATGAGCTTTTCAAAGACTAATGCTATAAACAATTTTGAAAACATACTATGTAGAAGAAAAATAACCAAATACCAATAAAAATACCAGCTGTCCTTTATTTTTATTTATTATATTTTCACCACTATATGAACAATGCATATTCATTTTTGCTAGTTGAATGCCAGGTAACATTACTGACTGTTTTTCTTGGAGAATTAAAATTATTAACTAAAATTTTATACTGAGTAACTAAAATATGCACATATTTTATTTTTCAGCTAGTTCTATGGTGAACCAGGAATCTTCACATTCTCCCCAATATTGAGGGATTCGTGCTCAAATCAAAACTATAAAATTGTTGGCAAAGAAAAAAGCTGGAATTTTTGTTGTTACATAAGGGGTCTGACATTTCTCAGTCTCTGGTAGGCACCAGGAAGCACAAAAATATTTCTGTATCACTTCTAAATTCCTGATAAACATATAAAATTAGGGCTAAATGTTTTGCCTCTGCATTAAGAAAAATACCAATTATCTATGCAAGAAAAAAAGCAATCTTTCTTGTGGTAAATTTGGAAAAATAACAAAATGAATTAAGAAAAAATTAACATCACCCCAATTTCACTATCCAGATAGAACAACTATTAACATGTTTGGCATCTTCGTATATTATGTATGAGGAGTGGGGTGTGGTTGGAAAGATATGCATTTATCTTTGTAATTTATTTTTAGAAAACTGGAAACAAAGGTATATATAGTTGAAAATATTAATATTAGTGACATTTGTCCTAAAATATACTTCAGAAATATAAGTTTTCATTATATTCTATAGCATAACAATTTTATTGCTTAATTAATCTCAATTTTTTATATAAGCATTACTCATGAAGTTTTGTTATTATTTTTAAAGATTTTCTTTATTTACTTCTTATAGAGAGGGGAAGGGAGGGAGAAAGTGAAGGAGAGAAAGATGAGTGTGTGAGAGATATATCAATTGGTTGCCTCTCGCACATCCCCAACCAGGGACGTGGCCCGCAACCCAGGTATGTGCCCTGACTGGGAGTTGAACCTGCGACCTGTGGATTCACCAGCCAGCACTCAATCCATTGAGCCACACCAGCCAGGGCAGAGTTTCACTGTTATAAACAATACTGCCCTAAATATCTATTATTAATAATTCCTATAAATAAGCTTAGTAGCTACATAATGTGACCTTAAAAACAACAATTTCCTTGGCTAGATTAATATTAATATCTTTTCTGTGTACAATATATGTTCAGTGCACAGGAAGCAAATTTAAGTATTTAAAATTATTCATAATTCTATCCTCTTCTTAGTTTTTAAATTCATATAGGCTACACGTTTTTAAAAAATTGAGATCCAACTTTTCCTAAGATAGAAAGCCTTTTGTTCCAGATTTTTAGTGCCAAATTGCTTTCCAAAAAGGTTGCACCTATAACATTCTTCACAACTATGGTTATATTCTGAGCTAAAAATAAATGTTTTATTACAAAATTAGAACATGCTCATTTGAAAAATATTTAAAAATACATATAAGCAAAGTACCAAAAAAATTTAAAAACATTATTTCATTGCAATGAAATGGTCATTGTTAATATCCTGGTATATCTACTTATAGGCAGGAGGGAAACAGCTGCTGAGAGGGAAGATGTTGGAGTCAGCTTGTTGGAGTTCAAATTCTGGCTCCATTTGTAACAACCATAGTACCTACTTGTTTTTGCCTTTGTTTCCTTGTTGGTAAAATAAGGATAGTTGTTTCTAACTCAATGAGCTATTTTGAAAGAATAATGGTTATTATATATGACATGCTTAAAACATTTCAAGGTCCAAGGAAGTGCCAAGCAATGTGTTCAGAGAAAGGAGGTGAGTCTTTGCTGTGAGCTTACTAGTGCTCCCTTAAGATTGCTGAACACTATGGTGGTCAGCGAAGCTTCTTCACTCTGCCTCTTCGGAGCTCTGGGAATTGTCCAGCTACAGCTAAGTAATAAAAATTTTTCCTCTCTCAACCTCATGAAGTTTTTTTCTTTTCTTTCTTCCTTTCTTCTTTCTTTCCTTCCTTTAAAAAAAAGTAAATAATGGTGGCAGAGTTAGTGATTGTAAGGGCAGAGCCATTAAGACCCCTTCTTGTTTTACTTTATTATTTCATTTTGCTATCCCTATCTCCCCACTCTTTCCCATTTGACAACCATCAGCTTATTCTCTATATCTATGGGTCTGTTTATTTTGTTTTGTTTTTTCATTTATTTTGTATTTTACACTCTACATATAAGAAATTATATAGTTTACATCTTTCTCTCTCTAACTTGCTTGACTTTGTGTATACTCACAAAGTTTGACCATGTTGTCACAAATGACAAGATTTTATTCTTTGTATTGCTGCATATTATTTTAGTGTATGTATACCACAACTTATTTATTCATTTGTTGATGAACTTTTAGATTGCTTCCATGTCTTGGTTACAATAGAAATGCTCCAATGAATATAGGGAGTTGCACGTGCACACACATACACACACAAGGTTTGTCCAGAAAAAGTCCCGCATAACAAGAACAGTTTGTGTGACATTGATGTAACCTGGCAACCAAGCAGAGTGGACTTAAATGCACATGTGTGAACAATGACAACTTCATTGTACTAGCCAGTGGGGGTGGTAGACACCACTGAGTGAGCGTGTGTACTATGTGGATCATATTCAAAATGACTGAGTCAGTAGAGCAACAGCTTTGCATCAAATTTTGCATTAAGCTTGAACATTCCTCTGTGGAAACTATTTGGATTATTCTGAAGGCCACAGCTATGGGCGACTAGTGATCAGCAGCTTCATCATAATTACATACCTGATCATGCATCATGTCTCATGCAGAGTTTTTTGGCAAAACATCAAATCACCCAGGTGACTCAGCCTTCCTACAGCCCAGATTTGGCACCCTGAGACTTCTGACTTTTCCCAAAATTAAAATCACCTTTGAAAGGGAAGAGATTTCATACTGTCAACGAGATTCAGGAAAATACTACAGAGGAGCTGATGGTTATTGGGAGGAAGAACTGTGTGAGGTCCCAAGGTACCTACTTTGAATGGGACTGAGGAGTCATTGTCCTAGGTACAGTGTTTCTTGTATCTTGTATCTTCTTCAATAAATGTCTCTATTTTTCATATTACATGGATGAATACTTTCCGGACAAAGTGTGTGCATGTGTGTGTGTGTTTGGATTAGTGATATTGTTTTCTCTGGATAAATACCCAGAAGAAAAATTGCTAGGTTGTATGGAAACTTTATTTTCAATTTTTTGAGGAATCTCCATACTGTTTTCCATAGTGGCTGCACCAGTTTACAATCCCACCAATAGTGAACAAGGGTTCCCTTTTCTCCACATCCTCACCAGCACTTGTTATTGTTGATTTACTAAAAATAGTCATTCTGACAGATGTGAGATGATATCTCATTGTGGTTTTAATTTGCATTTTCCTGATGAATAGTAACATTAAGCAATTTTTCATATGTCTGTATGTACTCTTGGTAAAAATGTCTATTCATGTCCTTAACTCATTTTTTAAATTAGATTGTTATTTTGATGTTGCACCCTTTATTGGATGTATAATTTACAAGTAGTTTTTCCTATTCAGTAGGTGGTATTTTGGTTTTGTTGGTGATTTTCTTCACAAGGTAAAAACATTTTAGTTTTATGTAGTCTTATTGGTTTAGTTTTTCCTTTGTTTCTCTTGTCAAGGAGATATCTTTAAAACTTTTACCAGGAACGATATCAAAGAGTTTACTGCCTCTCTTTTCTTCTAAGAGTTTTATGGTTTGGGGTCTAACTTTTAAGTCTTTAACCCATTTCAACAACACAGGTATAGTTCAATACTCGAAGACTGAAGTTGCTTCTATTTCCCGACATTTTCCTCACTGCCAAACCAGCATCATCATGCCTTTCAGAAATAGTAGCCCCAGTCTAGAGGCACCTCCTTCTCCTCAGATGCCTTGTTCCCATTTCTGGGACAAGTCAGCCAGCACCTTTTCCTTAGAGGCCTGGGTCCCAGCTTAGCAAAAGCTTTCGCAAGCGCATGAAGTACTAGCACCACCTGGGCAACCTCCACACTCAGGTGTCCATGTCTCAGTTCACAGGGCTCCTTAAACAAGTTCCAGGGTTATGATAACCCCCAACCTCTGCCTCTTTTATCATCAACTCTTGTAATGTACTTCATTGTGGCAACTCACAGGGTCCATTTTTGTATTCTAGTCCTCCAATATCTATTTAACCAATATCTTGTATTAAATTCATTCTGGTAAAAAAAAAACAAAAAACAAAAAACTATTGGGCTTTTTGTTTTCTAAATTTGATTCTAAAAGAGATTACATCTGTCTGATGCAGATTTCAAGCCCTCTAATTTGAAAGTGTATTAGTTAAATCAGTCTTTAAAAATATCACAGCTTTGCTAAAATTTCCTTTTTGAAGCCAGAAAGGCATTATAATTTTTTTCAGTAGTCTCTTTGGAAAAAAAAAACCTGGATCCTCTGACACTCCCTATTCCTTGGGCAATTATGTTAGTAGATATTATAAAGGACTAGCAAGTGGGCTTTTTTTTCAGATTGTGGACAGCCAATGGATAATTAACTTTTTCTTACACCAAATAAAATTTCTAACAATAATATAATTCTGATATCACCTATTTGGTTTTTAAAAGGAAAATGCAGTGAGATGTTATCTAAAATCAGTGCCTTCTGGACTATACCCTTACCTTAAAGAATAGTGAAAGCTAGGACTCTGAACTCGGGAGTACAGAGGACAGGATAATGAGATGATGCACATTTACTTTTACTAACTCATGGACATGGCCCTGTATTACTTCAGCGGGCAGCCCATCCATTTAAACATCGTTTTATTCTAAGAAGGCTATTTAGATAGTTTTACATTGGTAAGTATAATGTCTATGGCATGCATTATTTTCAACAGTTTAAGCTAATTTCTGACTTTAGTTTCAGTTGTTCTTAGTCTCTGCCCCTCAGGATTAGGATACTACCCAAAGGTCTCATGTGTGACGAGACAGGACACTCAAACCATGTGGTCCTCAGTCACTGAACCACAGATGAGCAAAAAGCTATGCATAGGGCCTGGTGATGCAGCCAGTCCCACTCTATGTGGTGCTCTTAGGCCACCAACAGCTTTGGTGAGGCCATGGAGGAGGGCCCATGTACATGCCTCCTGGGCATTTCTGCCTGGTGTCCTCTCCAGGGCTCTGTGAGGAGCAGGAAGCAGACTCTTCTGCTTTCAGGGCGTGCAGAGATGCCTCTCCCGTCTCTTCCCTAGCCTGGGATTTTCCACTGGACAGTCCTTAAAATTATATTTTTTTATTTTTGTTTTGTATGAATTTCCTCAAAAGTTTACCCATTCTCTGTATGCTAGGTTATCAGTGATAAGAGCCTACAAAATTACTTAACTCCATAATCTGCCATTATCTTCAGTTATATATAATACATTGATATAAACATTGGACAAAAGAAACTTTTGATGTGAGAACATTGTGGCCTTTTAGGTGAGTGTTCCTGTAACTGAATTGCTTTAACATCATCAGTCCCTTGTGAAAATTTCTTTATTTTTACTATAATTTAAAGGATCATTTTAAAATATTCATTTGGATTTGCCATGTGTTTCTGAGAACCACATGAGATTTTGAAGCCTGAACTTGCACTCGTTCTTATTATAGTATTCGCCACCATTGTTATAATTTTATCAAGTATGATTTTCCTATTAATGTAATTTAATTTTGAAGCATTTATAAAGTTTTTATAAAAGAAGTTTATAAAAGGAAAAAAATCCCTTGTTTGATCCTAATATTGAAATGAATTAAAAAAATCTTAGTTTAACATGACTTAGTTAACATTTTAACCTAATAATCTTCATCTATTATCCACTGAAACAAGTTTTATAGTGCCTATGGCCATATAGTATTGACAGTCTTGAAACCCACAAACTGATTTCTATTATACATCTTTGGCTGTTTCATTGTTAAATGACAATTCATGTAACAATTTATGATTACAAAGAGAATGATTTTAGAAATCCACAAGGGATCCACAGAATTCTATAAACTCCAGAGTCAACTACAGGGTTAAAGCAAAGTCCATCTCTAATTCCCCTGAGACTTACACATGTCTACAGAGCTATAAATGAGTGGAAGTTAAAACAGCAATTCAATGAATCTATTCTCCACATTCAGAACATTTCTCTGCCTCAGATTTTATGTTTGTTGTTTAAAGCTAAACTCTGTCCTGAATGAATACAGAGACCAACCAGTCACGTAGTCTGTCAGGTCATACATAGTCAGCTCTGATAACTTATCCTGGTAGCTGTTCAATGCTGAACCAACCAGCCCTGTGAGGAGGGGATAACTAATTGGACCTACTGCAAGTGTAATAATTTGGTACTAAAGGTAACCCCAGGACAAAGACTGGTTCTCAGGAACTAAGATAATTGGTAAAAACATTCTTTTGCAAGAAAACCTACCATACTTAAAGGAATAAATTACTTATCTTTTCACACTGGATGAAGGTTTTTTGTTTGTTTGTTTGTTTGTTTTGTATTTATCCCTATGTTCATACATCTCTATTCCACTTCCAGACTCTGGCAACTTAATTTTCTCATGTGAACCTTGGTTACTCCTAGAAACTGGGTTTGTGGCATTTTATTCCTAATTCTTGTACCAGAAATCTTCTTAGATCACCCATTCCAAATATGAGCAATTGATCAATTTTCTCTTACCTTTTTGTAACATTTTAACTATTTTATTTTCTCTTAGCAATATACTTAAACTTTCTCCCCCTCTCTTTTTATACTTTGTATCAATACATTGATACAATTTGTATCAATAAATTGTTATTTCCTCATCTGTAAAATAGTAGTTGGATTAAAACTATGGATTTTATCTTTGTCAATAACAGAAAATATTTGATAAAAATGTATTTTATAGCTACCTTTAAGATATCAAATTTAAACTTCACAGAAATAAATCTTAGGAAAATATTTTTATATTTCCCTACACAAAAAGTCTTAGAGCTTAAGAGTCGATGTAATCATGTCCTTTAGCTTAGTAATTCAGTGTGCGAGCTTGGCTTTAGAAACATAGCATTGATTTTACTTCTCAAAACTACAGCCGTGAATAGCGTTTACTTACTTAGTGCCTCAGTATATGACATGTACCTTTTAGGATGGGTTACTTCAAAAAGGTGGAAAATTAGGAATTTCTTATTTACGTTAGGTGAAAAAGTAAACAAGTTGAAGGAAAATCTGTTTATCAAATTTGTAACTGCTTTCAGATTTCCAGACTATCTAGTTTATTCTCTTTCTTCCATGGACAATCTTTTAGAATTTCACCTTTACCATGATAAATAGTGTATCCTTATAAAAGCACACGATTATCTGAAATTATTTTATTACTTAAATAGGTGACAAGAAATGGTGCTGTAGGCAGCGTGTTTTGTTTTGTATCTTTTTTGCTGTCTCCATACGTCCTGGCTGCCACTGTTTGTTGCCTGACAGGTGCCTCCCTCTGCAAGCAGGTTGTCCCTAGTTGTCCCTGCATGAGCAGATGGTGGGCAGTTGGATGGTCTGATATCCTCTCTTTGTTTTCTCTGTATAATACTCTTTGAAGTTGTTTGCTTTTTCCTGTTAAGCTCTTTTCACCAGCTGTAGGCAAACACTTCATTCCACATCAGCCCTGCTAGAATCTGTCATGACAACTTAGAGAACAGATAGAATTTCAATGTTGTGAAACCACAGTGCAAGGCTGTCACTTCCTCCTGAAGAATGCTCCTGCCCAGTGATTTAACAGACCTGTTCTGACACGGTGTGAAACTAGCAAGGGAAAGCTATTGCTCTCTGAAAAGCTGTTGATTTTCTCCTAACAGAGCTCAGAAGTGTTATACAAATTAAAAGACAAATATCTTCTCCCTTAAAACCCAATATATGTATTATTATGCTATACCTTTATATACAAACACAAAAGCCACAGTACTGCCCAAATACTTGAAAAGTAGTGTTTGTGTTATTAAAGGGCGCCTGTCAGTGTATTTTGATAAAGGATGATGAAGCTCAGTCTTACAGCATACATACATTTTAAACTAAATTTCAAAAATGTCACCAAAATACAGAGGGAGCTTTTTAATAGTCACTAATTCATAAACTACCAGCTTAATTTTCTATAAATCTGAACTAAAACAGTCCCATTCTAAATGCTAGGTAATACAACATATTCTGATCATTTTTCTGTAACTACTTTGTATTATGCTGAGGGAATTATTAGTGCTATTTGTAACAGGGTGCAGCTAGGCCCCCACAAAGGAGATTTGTAACTGGGCCCAGAACTTGGGGTGTCCAAGAAAAATATAGGATATTCTCCCTGTCCCCCCAAGGCAGCCTGCTGTGGGGGATGGGAGACATGGAGCAGGACCATTGAAAGTTACTTTGCATGTCAATAACAGGAAGATAGTTTCATACCTCATATGTAAAGAGGATTATTTTGCATATCAGCAAGGCTAACCAGGAAGATTTGCATAAGTTTAACCCTGGATGTAACTGGGAAGGCAGCACCTCCAAGTTGCAGCACCTTCCGAAAGAGTTGGAGATGGGGTTGCAGGGGAGGATTCGTGCCAGGGTTTGGACCCAGGCACAGCAGCCATGCTAGAAGCCTTTGAGCATGTGGTTTTGGGAGCGAAGTGGGGGCTCCCTTTGCCACACAGCTTAGGAAGCAGGAAAGCAAGATGTAGCAGCCATGCAAGACAGCTCCCTGGTTACTGCACGTGCGCAGGAGAGCTCAGAGACAGTTTGCTCCACGCTGTGAGAGAACAATGCGAAGACCATGCAGGAAGGAAGGGGGAGAAAGGGCTCTTGCTAGTGGGCCATGAGAAAGTGCCATATGGTTCTAAATTAAGAACTGGAGATCGTGGCAACGCAGTGAATGTTGCTGGGAACAGCAAGAGGCCTGCGTAGCTGAGCTCCAGACTTCTGTTCTTTTTCTTCTGAAGGGTATTACCCCTGACTGGCCTGAGAAGGCAAAGCGGGGAAGGCAGGACTGTGTGTGTTGGTGGGTGTTTTAAAGGGATTTTGAGATTTAATAGCAACATTTAGCCATTATTAAAAACCTGTATAACTTTTAAATAAGTAGTTCCTTTGCTTTTCAACAAACTCTGCCATTAAAAGCCATAATTTTTAAGGATGGTGGGCAAGGGAACTAGAATAGACTGACCCCGGGGAAGGGAGAGTGTTGTTCCGATAATAGCATTTGGGGCTCCCCCTGCAACAGGTCCACATTCAGTAACACTACTTCTATGCATGTTACTAAATCAATCACAACAGTACATACAATAAGCACAAAAACTGAAATCTTGTTGTGCAAATTAAAATGACTACTTTATAAAAATACTAGGGCATGTCACAAGCACCCAGGTGTACACACACATAACTACTTCTTGAATTAGGAAATAACACTTTCAATTTAAAGTGATTGATACTTTATCACAGTGATTTCAACTGGAAATGTTATTGACGTCAGAGTGCATTCGGAACTCTTTGTGTCTGTTTTGGTTTTTATTTGTTTGTTTTGTTTGTTTTATGGGTAACAATAGCTCTGGGGCACAATTTGCATTTAGTGGGTTCACAGATGAAGAGAAACAGCGCACCAAAATGCCAGTCACAGCCTTTAACAAACAATGAGTTAACAATATCGCACATTTCACCCTTTGGAACTTTCTACCACAGGACTCAGAAAGGATTGGAGGAAGCATTTGGTTCTTTACTTTGTATCTCAGTAAGAATAAACACAACCTTACAAAATCAGGAAGCCCAGAAGAGAAACCATTAAGAGGATTGGAATTTCAGAAATCCCTTTAAGAATAGAGAGCAAGAGTGTTTGAGAGGACTGAGAAAAGGATACAAACTGGCTACCACAGGAGCTGGGGAATTTTTCAGGAGGGTAAGAGATTTATACTGCCCAAACCTAGTTCAACTAATATTGCCTACCCTGGATGGGGCCCTCCCTGCAGCTACATTTCTATCTCATTCAAGTTTCTAAAAAGTCTAAAAACAGTCTCTCAGAGAGATATATAGACTCCCATGTTCATTTCAGCATTATTCACAATACCCGGGTTATGAAAACAACCTAAGTGTCTATTGACAGACGGATAAAGAGTGATATGTATATGCACAATGGAATGTTATTCAGACACAGGAAAGAAGAAAATCCTGCCTTTTGCATCAACATGGATAAACCCAAAGGACATTATGCTAAGAGAAAGACAAAACGGAATGATCTCACTTATATGTGGAATAAAAAAAAAAAAATGTTGCATTTATAGAAACAGAGGGTAGAATGGTGGTGACCAGAGCCTGAAGGCAGGGAAGATGGGAAGATGAGGAGATGCTGATCAAAGGGTGTAAGTTTTCAGTTATCAGATGAATAAGCTCTGGTAACTATAGCAGTTACTAATACTGGAAATTTGCTGCAAGTAGATCTTAAGTATTCTCACTATAATAAAATAAATAAAAATGTAACTATGTGAGGTAATAAAGCTATGAATTAACCCGATTAACGTGATTGTGGTAATCACTTCATTAAGTATACGTATATTGAATTATCACATTATACACTTTAAATATATACAATTTTGTTAGTTATATCTCAATATAACAGGAAAAAATAAAATTAACCTGAACCATGTTCTGATCCTCTGATCTGATGACATGCATTTTATCTAATAACACTGAACAACTCAACCTACTTCTTCCTAGAGGAAAAAAGAGAAAAGACTGCGCCTATGAAGCTACTCAGTTGCCCAAAAGAAAACTGTGATTCTGATACAAATATTAATAACATGGACAGGTGGGTACTCGAATCAACTCTTATTCTGAAGGAAAAGTATGTGTTACCAGTAAAAACTAGGTGAACATGAGACAAACTAGGTGATTAGAGAGGTATATTGAGCACAGAAACTGATTTTGTCTTGAAAACATTTGCTAAATCAGAAAAAAAAATCACAGTGTGCTGGGGTCAGGTTAACCACAGGACAAGTTAGGTGAGGCATATAAGGGGAGATTCTTCTCCCATAAATTGGGGCCCAAAAGGGCTATTTTCTCAGACGACCCCTCTCCAACTGAGGAGTGCAAGGGAAATCACCTGCCTGAAACTGTGCAGAGGTGAAAAACTGCATCTCAGAAACTGCATCTCAGAATGTAGGAAGACAAGGTGTTTTTCTGTGAGTTTTATGTTCCAGAGCCATACTGAGCAAAGCCTAGCATGCTGTTAGGACTGATCTTGTCCTGCCACAGCCTCAGTTTCCTGGCTGATGCAAGTGAAGACACTCTCTGAAAAATGCATTCTCACTCTGGGCCCCAAATATTCCCACAAACAAATGTCAAGAAAAATATGAAACCAGGACACAAAAAAAACTAAGCACAAGCAAAGAGGCTCCATCCATAAACAAAGCCTGGTGATTTAATAGAAAGATTAAATAAACAACATGCTTGATTTGTCAAACATAGTCTATAAAGTAACTATGCTTTATAGGCTTAATGAACTAAAAAAAAAAAAGGTTGAAAATATATGGACAAAAAAATCTATAAAGAATTAACAAACAGATTTTTTAAATATTCACAGAACTTCCTGTTGAAATTAAAAATATAGTAACTAAAACTTAAAAAGCAAGGTATGAATTTAGTGGCAGGTTGGATACACTGAAGAATCAGGCTCTACCACATGTCCTGCTGCGCCTTGCTTTCCCTTTGTGTGCTTCGGTCACCCCACCAACGCTTCACCTACCACACTGGCTGATGGAAATTTCTGTGAAGAAACGAGATGGCAGGAGGCTGACTGTAACAGTGAAAAATTGTAATGGTGGGAAAGTGTAACCCATCCCACCATTCTTTTGACATTGTTTCTGTAAGTGCTGACTCTGACTAATATGTAGCTTGTAGGTGAACAGCATGTTTATATAAGAATCTTAAGAACTAACTTCAAAATGTACAGACTCTGACCTTCAGGCATCCCAGTTCCAGGAGATTTGCTGACCTTCAACCATGGAGACAGGATGACGTGAATCCAGGATGACTAAACCAGGATGATGCACACCAGACTGTCACTTGTCTTATTGGAACCGACTGTGTTAGTCTGCACGTAGAGAACTTTCAGTGCCCTCTTTTGATCTTTGTTCTGTTCTCCTTCCCTCATAAAAACCTCTGCTTCTACTGAGAGGTAGAGATGGTTTTGAGACAAGAGTTTCCATGGTCCCTCATCTTCCCAGGGAAATGGGCTCTGTGACATGAGTCCCTTCCAGGTGGCCAGCACCTGAAAATAAACCACTTTCCTTCACATCAACATGTGCCTCTTGAATATTGGCTTTCTTAGACACAGGCAGCTGTACCTGCATTTGGTTACATGACTCTGAAGATGACCAGGAGCAGGAAACTCATGAGAAAGAAGAGGAGGAAGAAACAGTGAGAAGGAGACATGAGCACATCAGATGACATGGATAATGACCTAGAAAAGAAAAAGCACAGATGTGGGTGTGTTGCAGCCTGGTACATCTCAGGGTCACAGTGGCGGACCTGCAGCAGCTTCGGGTGCTGAAGGCGGCGGACTCCATGGTGAAGAGTCTGGAAAAAGAGAATATCCAGAAGATGCAGGGCCTCGTGTTCTGGTGGTGCAGCAGCTGTTGGGAGGACAGGCAGGCATCCATGTAACAGGTGTACCACTGCAGTGAGAACTGCTACATGCCTCTGGCTCAAGCCCAGGCCCTGGTTACCAGTGAACTGGAGAAGTTCCAGGACCTCTTGGCCCAGTGCACCATGTGCTGCAACAACAAAGCCAAAGATTCAATAGATGCAGGGAGTAAAGTGCTTCAGAAGAGGCAGCTGGAGAGTTATATGACCAAGTGTGTGGGTAACCATATGACCCTCATTTCAACCACAACCAAGAAGACAAAGGAGTCTCTCTCACCCATTCAGAAATAGAAGACTGCCATTGGTCATCGGGGCTGAGGGCAGGAATCTCTTTAAAATGAAGAATGAGAATTTTGGTCTTTCAAGCAGAGTTTATGAATGAAGAAATTAAGGATAGCAGCACGGTTGAGACATGTGTCACTTACCTCTGGACACTGGTTCTTTTATGCTTTAATCCTAGAAAGTGAAATGAAAAAAACTGGTGCAAAATTTGGGTCAGATAGTTCTTGACAGACTAAATTTTATGTAGCAAATGCTTATCCTGGCAGTAGGTATTTCCCTCAAACCCAGCCAGAGCCCTCCGAGGTATAACAGGCTGGCAGGTTCCTCTAACTTGCCAGAGATCTGGTGGAATGTGAGGAAAGGCGTTCCTGTTTGTTGCCAACCTCCTGTTTACCAGAAGCATCACCACACCATTCTTCATAAACTGTAAGACAAAATCTATGAGGTCACTAATTTAAAAGGGAAAAAGTGGTTTCTGTGTGTTTGTTTTGCTTGGTTTTGTTCTATATCCAAGGGCATTAAGTTGATTTAAGATATGGCATTGGGAGAGGTAGTTTGGATAAGAACTTTGAAAGGTTCCTTTGGATATCCGTTTCTATACATCAAGATGTGGATATTCTTAAATTCTCACACATTACATCTTTCAGCTTGGAGATCCTCCAAAAACATGAGAGGCAATGTCATGCTAGGTGTGGAAAGCAGACCTTCCTTCTCACTGGCTGCCATGATGGGGCCCTAAGTCTGTCTGTAGCAGAGTGAGAAGATCTTGCAGTGGTACTTTACCTTGAAGGGAAGGGGGCTTTTGATGTGCTATATAGCAATATCCAGGAATGAACAACAAAAGAGGAACTGTTAGCTACTTAATTAAGAGAGTTATGAAGTAGTGGGTTTGGGAAAAAAATCTGGTTTTCAGGAATGAAACCTAAACCCACTATTGCTTACTTAGCCCCCTGAAGTAACAGAGCCCTACTGAGACAATCCTTTGGTAACAGGAAGGTCAAGGTAGAAAAAGTAAACAACTCAAGTGAATTGTGGCTCCTTTCAGCAAAAAAGAAGCAGTGCACCCCTCCCATTCCCAATGTCACTTTTGCCTGGGAGCTTTGCAACATGCAGTATTCCTACCCCAGCTCTGGCACCTTACCGCTTTGATAAGGACCTGTTGTCTTTTTACCAACTTACTAATTGAAATGGCAATATAGCTTTTCTGTTTGCTGTTTCAGGACTATGATAGATTTTCCCAGTCATTTGGTTTTAAAAAATAAATGGTTTAATTTAAAAAAGAAAAAGAAAAAACACAAAATTAGTGAAGGTGACTAGGCCACCAGAAGAAAAAACTGAATTACAGGAAAAGATGAAAAAATAAGACTGCTCTTTGTTCCTTTCTAATATTCTAAACATGGTCAACTTTGAATAGAAAATTCTGCCCATGAAAGAAACACCACTCCTGAACATGATATAACACACAAAATGAACCACAATTAAAACACCAAGCAGAGAATTTTCAATGGACAGAGGGAAAGAATCTAAATTTTTAAAGGTATTAGTTCTCTAGGGCTGCCATCACAGAGTACCAAACACTGGGTGACTTACAACAACAGAAATTTCTTGTCTCACATTTCTGGAGAATGAAAAGTTTAAAAGCAAGTACATTGCATGGCCAAGAAATATGATGTCTTAATTTGCTTGACCTGGGCTCATCTTTGTGCATTTGAAATTAAAATATAAGACAGAAATTATATAGTTATTTTTTAAGTCACCATCATCAAACTCTGCCAATCAGTAGGAATGGAGGTCCAGACAGATATTTCACACATTCTTAAAGAATCCTCTTTGCATGACTCACTGGCATTTGTAGTTACTGGTAAATTCAAAAAAATATATGCATAAGAATTAAGACCCTTGCAGGATGCAAGCCATCTGTTCTAACATGCCATTCATACATATTCTTTATTTCCTTTTTATCTGCCATACAATTTCCCCACTATCACAGAGATTTTCCTCTGCATGAATCCTCCCAAACTGTGCTTTAATTCTTTACTGCTGTGGTTGCAAAAATATAAAAAACTGTACAATTTATTCTTTTCTAACATTAGTATATCATTCGTACGTCTAAAAGTATCTTGCTGAATTGGTCTTTTCATAAACTTATAATGATAGTATATTCTATTTTTACAAAGCATACTATGTATATTTTCAAACATGGAAGTGTATAATTGAAATAGGGAGGAGGAGAAGAAAGTAAGAGACTAGGATGTTATAGGAATAACCTGTGTGAATATTGAAAACATCAAAATCAACAGGGGAGAGAATAACAAAGAATGAAGTGAGGAATGAACCAGAAGTCTGCAGGTGGCTATTATGAACCCCATGTTCTACAAGAAGAAATCAAAGCACAGAGACATTAGTAACCTGCCTTAAAAGAAGCAGAGCATGGACTGGAACCAGTAGTCCAGCTCCAGAGCCCATACTCTTAACTCTCACCTCTCCAAGTATGAGACGACAAAGTCTGATACAACCCCAGCCACCATTATCTTTCAAAAGTAGCTTTTATTAAACCAAGAAAAGCATCATCATGACTGATAACTAGATGAGATGATCTTTATATCTGATTCCATGCCCACTGAATTTCTTTCAGTCTGTTTTTTTCTGATGTTGTGGCACTCTCTTGATATTCAAAAATATTAAACGACATGCAGACAACATTATTTAACAAATTGCCCTACATTGTGAGTAAAATGTTTTCACTCATAGCCATATAGGCTGAATGTATCATAGAGGGTGCAGTATAAATTGCTCCTCCATTATACATAAATGGTTGTGTTTACATTTATGTGCTTATATACAAAAAAACCCTACATATGCATACATACTCAGTGAAAAAAAAGTTGGATTTGCCTATGTAATCTCTATTAGGGCCAAGAAGAAGGTAGGTGGCCCTAGCTGGGGACCTGAACATACACCAGATGGCTTAGAGTATGGACAAAAAGTCCCAGACTGTTTTCCATTCATTATGTGATTCTATTTTTTTTTTAAATCTCAAGCCTAACTCTTCTTATACTCATTTGCTTCATAGTGCTATGGAGACATGCAAACATAAAAATCTAAAGATGGTAACACATAATTTATTTTTATGCACCTATATATAAAGTTCTGTGAGTATTTATAATTAGGTCTAATACAAATAAACAAGAAACACTTCCTTATAATAAACTTTGAAAGTCTTACCATATCTCTGAGGTACATTTCTGAGAATAAGAATTGTTTGACAAATGACGTAAGAAGTAAGTCAAAGATAGACTAATCAAAGAAACCAACTTACCTGACAGAGTATTGTGTTTTCCCCCAGAAATCCTTAATGAAAAATACCATGCTTTTTTGCATGTTTTCTAATGTTGAAACCAAAAATTACAAGACTTTATACTTGCACCTAGTTTTAGAGCACATCAGACCAAGTAGACTTGACTTTACATGAGACTCCAAAAACTTATGCTAGTTTTTATATTTACCTTCTTTTCTTCTAACACAATCAAAAAGCAAAAAAGAAAAAAACCCACTTATAGACACAGACAACCATATGGTGATTACCAGAAGGAAAGGGGAGTGGGGAGAGGTAGAAGATGGTAAAGAAGGGATAGATGGTGATGGAAAGAGACTGATCGTGGGGTGATGAAGACACAGTACAATATACAGATGATGTATTATAGAACTGTATACCTGAAATGTACATAATTTTGTTAATCAATATCACCCAAATAAATTCAGTTAAACAATAAACAAACAACAACAAAGCCTCTTACTTTCTTCACAGTAATCAGAACATGAAATATTACCTGGTGTTCCAACTGCAGCATGTCTCTACAAGGCTCTTAGGAATTCTACACCATGTTGAAAAAAAATACATGCTTGCAAACTCATTACAGGAAAGAAAACCCATGGTTCTTGAATTCGTGCAGGGAATTTTATGTGTTCAAGACAAATTCAATTAAATAAAAATTCCACTAGAATTTTAACTAAAAAATAACTGTCCAGACACTTTCTATTTTAGAAAAAGTAATTCTGGCTTTTATTTCACTTCTCCCTAGTCCCTCCCTATGGTGAGAATATTTGGCATTTTCCATCTTAAGATATCAAAATTTGAAAAGAGATTACGTTGTTTTATCATAATGTTTTAAGCCCTTATCATCTTTGATGTGAGGAGGCAACACAACATAGTGGTTAGGAGTTTGTGTACTGGGGTAGACAGGTTGTGTTCAAGTCCTTGAACAATTAACCATTTTTTGCTTCATTTTCCTAATTGTTCTACCTAGGGGATAACGACACCATTTAATTCATAAATCTTTTATGAGAAGACAGTACTTGGAAAATGATGCCCGGTGCCTAGGAAGCACTTGATCAAATTTCCATGTCTTTATGAATTGCTATGGGTTTGGCCATACAGGCAAAAAACTATGATGTATTTTTCCTAGGTTTATTATTCTTTAATAATATGGTTTGGAATAAATAGAAGACTCATTAAACTCCATCTATCTAAATTGTTTCCTTGAATGGTTCTCCACTTGGAGACCCAGTGTCTTGTCTGTAAATAAAAGCAAATGTGTCCAAGAGAAAAGTGAGGTGATAATGGGTTGAACTTTTGAGAAATGAGCTACTTGATATTTCTTCATCCTTTCTAGGCACATTGGGGCTTAGATACACCTTTTGTTTCCCATAGTGCCATATGTGTTAATTGTGAATAAGGTGATGTCTCTGTGCAAGTATATGCTTTGTGCTATGTTCACATAGTATTATCCATGATAAGTTTTGTGAGTATATGTTAGAAATTAGAATGGCAATGATAAGCTATACCAAAAACAGGTGACTATAAAATCAGAATAACAATAAGGAGTACTTTACCCTATTTTTCAGACACCAAATATAACAAAGAATCATCCTAAAAAACTAGATCCTATAGACCCTATCTATAAGTGGTTTACTAGGAGGATGGGGAAACTACTCTCATTGTACTCAAGTGTAGCTCTTTGTAGATCTTTTCCCACATTGGTTTTAGAGACAAACATTTCCAACAGCGTACACACAAACACACACACACACAAACATGTAAAAAAAGACTTTTCTATTACCTGTAGTAATTACATTGGGAGTTTTGTACTTCATGTTTCCATTTTCTAAAGAGCAGGGAGGATTTGGAACATATGGTAAGTGAAAAGCACATTGATTTTATATAGTAACTCAAGATGCTAAACATGAAACCTGTTCCCAGAGAGTTTTCCTTCATCTTTTGCACTTACTTTTTTGAAATGGAAACATTTAATTGTGAATTCTAGTTTCAGTATATCAAAATAAGAATCACATTGGAAGATTTTGCTGAAATAGTTAAGCCACAAATCTCATTTTAAAAATGTTTTATTAAAGGATAACTGACAAACAATATTATATTCATTTCAGGTGTACAACATATTGATTTGACATTTATATACCTTATGATGTGATTACCCCAATAAGTCTAGTAACCATCTGTCACCATGCAGTTATTACAGATTTATTGACTGCATTTCCTGTGCTACACACTACATTCTGTGGTTTATTTATTTTATAGCTGGAAGTTTGTACTTCTTACTCTCGTCAACTTTTCAACCATCCTTCTCCCAACCCTGGTGGCCACCAATTTGTTCTCTGTATCTATAAATCTGTTTCTATTTTGTTTGTTTCTTTGTTTTGTTTTATTTTTAGATTTCACACATAAATGAAATCATACGGTATTTGTCTCACTCTGTCTGATTTATTTCACTTAGCATAATACCCACTGGGTCCAAATCAATATTTCATTTTTTAATTGATTAGTAATATTTTATATATAACGTTTATATAAATAGTATATATATTACATTTTATTTATCCATTTATCTCCTGATGGGCACCTAGGTTGCTCCCAAACACCTTTTAACCATTATCATGCCTGCCAGAATTTGAGGTAAAATTGTTAAGAAATATTTAATGGACATATTCACAGCTCCCTTATACTGTTCCCTGTAAACAAGGAGCAGAATAATACAAAAAAAATGTATGTTGTAGAGAAAGGGGATAAAAAGGGAGTCTGTATTTTCCTTATGAGGTAGTCCACAGTTGAACTGTACACATTTCTAGTAATGTTTCTAAAACTCAAATCTGTTCCAAAGTCAGTTATAGACTTCTGACAATAAAATAAGCCAAAATAACCAATTTTCACTTGAATATAAAATAACATAGAATGCAGATAATGATCATTGCATCATATATCTCTCCATATTTTCAGTGCTTTCCAGTTTTCAAAATGTTATCAATCATAATGCTATCAATTATAATGTGATGGAAAAGGACATTTCTCGGAATAGCTTATATCTGGGCCATTAAATTATGTTATTAAAAATTGCATAAAGCTAATGTCTTCAGGGCCATAGCTAGAAATATAGCAATAAAAATCAATATAATAGTGCAATTATTGAAGCCAGTACTTGGGGTTAAGTATAATTTTCAAATCAGTTTATTAATATTTTTTTCTTTTGAGCATTAAAATACCTCCTTTTTATGCAGTTGAAGTGCAAATCCCATCTCAGCTGTCTTATTCTGTGCCCCATAAAATAAATTGGGACATACCTACAGCCGGGGCCTTCTAGAAAATTCCCATTATTTATGATTCACTTTTTCAGGTCATTCCAAAAATATTCTTTAAAGAATTTTCAAAAACATCTTTACTGAATTTTTTCTAGTTTAAAATTTTCTTTTTGGTTATTTGAAAACGTTACAATTTTCCTTAAAAACTTACATGCTTTAGAGTAGTTTATAAAGGCAAAGTTTTTCTTGGTTTTTTTTTTTTTGCCATAAGAGAAAAATGATGTTAAGGCACATTTATATTTTCATGAAAATAAAATCGACATTTTCTACACTGACTGTACTTGTTTACTCGAAAATCAAGATTTCCTGGCATAGGATGTAATTTTTAAATTTCCCTTGGTGTCTTACATATTTGTCATGATTTGAATCTTATATTGTAAATTTCTTATTTTTATAACTAACATGTTCTTAATTAAAATATAATTTAAAATTACTACATTTCAGAAAGTAAAAAATATTCTAAAATTACACCCACCTAAAAAGCAAAGTCCTAGGATTTTATTGTCATTGCTGTTCACTGAAGCAGCCATGTTGAGCTGATTTGTGGAAAATGGGATTAGGAAATACAAAATAAAAAGAAAAGTTGTCTCATGAGATGATTACATTTTTCAAAAAAGAAATGAATAAATCATAGTTTTAGGTCTCAAAATATTTGTTCAGATAACAAAAGTTTCACATTTTTTGACATTCTTTTATTAGGTATATACACATCAAGCACTGTTAATGTTGTCTTGGAGAGTAGGCTCCTTTTTTGTTATGTAATGTCCCTGTCTTTATCCCTGACAATTTTGTTTGTTCAAAAGTATGCTTGTCTGCAATTACATGACAACTGTAGCTTTCTTTTGATTACTGTTAGCATGGTTCTGTCTTTATTCTTTTACTTATAAATGATCTGCATTGTTAAATTTTAAGTAGGTTACTCGTAGATACAATAAACATATTATTGGGTCATTTTTTAACCCACTCATAATTTCTGCCTTTAACTGGTGCAAAGTGAATATTGATATACTTATATTGACATCCTCCTTGTATATAACATATTTCTCTAGTGGGATTTCTGGACATACAACTCATGCAAGTATGGTGGCCACCCAAGGTTATATCCCCCAGCTGTGCCTGTCACTCATGCTAGTTCATTCTTTACCTTCAGCATTTGGTCAGTTACCATCTAAGTGTTCTCACCAGTTTATGGCTCCAACAGGTTCTTAGATCACTAAGCTGATCTCAGCTCTGATTATCTGTATCTGCCTATTTGTCTAGATTTTGAGGTAACCAGTCTCACTGTGACCTCAGCTCACTAATGAGCCCAAGAAAAGTAATTGTTTTTTTAAACTTTTTTTTTTATTTTAAGGACAGGACTTCCAAGATCTTTACGTAGAGTTGAAACAAAAAATCCTGCAACAATGCTTTAATATTTAGATATGAATGTAACTAACCACATTAATAGAACAATGAAAATCATTGCTTAAAGAAGCAGAAAACGTACTGGACAAAAATAAACAAATTTTCTGATGAAATGTTTTTAAAAATACTCTCAACACACTATAACTTAAATGAAATTTCTTAAATCTGATAAAAGGTATTTATGAAAAGCTACAACTAAAGTACAACATGAAATATTAAACACATTTTCCATAAGGTCAGGAATAAAATAAGTATGTACACTATAAGTACTTCAACATATTCTAGGTCCATCCATGGCACAAAAAAACACATAAATTACATACATGCATGAAGCAATAAAAATAGTTCTCACTTAATTTAGAGATTCCAAGCAATTCCAATCAGATATCAGGTTTTTGTAAAGATTGACAAGCTGATTCTAAAACATGGAACTGCAAGTGACTAGAAGTCAAAAAATCATTTAAAAAAAATTGTAGAAAAGAAAATTTGATTTCAAAATTTACTATAAAGATGAAGTAATCCAGATATGTGGTATTAACATAAGGGCAGTTGCCAATGGTAAAGAATGAAAAGTCTAGAAATACCCTGGCTGGTGTGGCCCAGTGGATTGAGTACCTGGCTACAAGCCAAAGTGTCACTGATTCAATTCCCGGTCAGGGCACATGCCTGAGTTGTGGGCCAGGTCCCCACTTGGGGACACATGAAAAGTAACCACACACACACTGATGTTTCTCTCCCTCTCATTCTCCCTCCCTTCCTCTCTCTTTAAAAAAATAAATAAATAAAATCTTTAAAAAATAAGAAGTCTCTATAAATATACTCACAAATATATGGCCCATTTTTTTTGACAACACGACCAAAGTATTTCAGTGAGGAAAGCTTTTCAACAAATATAGTACCACTGTAACAATTGATATCCATAGACAAAAAAGGAAGGAATTCAAATATCAAACAAATAAAAATTCTAAATATACAGTAGATGTAAAAACAATTGTAAAACATATATTTGTGTCCTTGTGGTAGGCAAAGATTTTTTTGGATTCCAATAACACCCACTATAAAAGACAAAAATAATAAATTGGCTTTATCAAAATTGAAAATTCTTCATCACAAGATACAGTTAAGAGAATTAAAAGACTAGCATTAGATAAGGAGAAAATACTTTGTGTATATATATATGTATATTTCATCATCGTGTTTATAACACATTTTTAAAGTCCAACAACTCTATAACAAAAAACAAATAATTCAATTGAAAAATGGTCATGAGGCAATTTGAGTTGGATAGAAGTAATATAAGAGTACATTTTGGGCAACACTCACTTTATAGTTAAAGGCTTTGCATTTTATTGTATTTTATATATATATGTTACTGTATAATATATAATAAAATATATGTAATTAGTGATGTTCATTTTACTAACTTTTTCCCTAATGTGAAATTAAACTTACTCTAGAAATAAATTGGGTTAAATATTTTAAAAAGAACTATTTCTGAAGAGAATGTTCTATGTTTTTAATCTAAATATTGATGATGCTTGAATAGAAGTTCAACTGCTTTTAGATTTTTTCCATGTTTAATTCTACTCAGGTGAAAATATTTTTAACAATGTTCACTACATCTCATGGGACAGATCTCTTATCATCAGGATATACCATTATATTTTCTCTTTCTTCCATTATGTAAGTTGAGATCTCCCCACTTAGAATTTTACTAAGCTTCTATCTCTCTCTTTTCTATTTTTACTTTAAAAAGTAGATTTGATTATATCTCATAATCAATAAGAATAAGATCTAAATAAAAGGAAATAATCTTAAAAGTAAACTATCTAGTTGGGGAAACATGTGCCACATAAATTCTATACTGCAATGTCAAAGACTGAATCAATCAAGTGAATCTTAGACTTACATTAAAGAATACATTAATTAAGTAATCTACATATTTTTAGAACATTTTTCTTTCCTTGAGACATTTTTGTTTCAATTTTCATTTATTCATGTCAAAAACTGAAAATATTTCCTAACAAGACCTGAATATACAAATATATAGGAAATATGTATATTTCCTAATATCCACATATATCTATGAGTGTGTGTGTGTGTATAATGTTTATGGATTTTTAATTAAAGACTGCTGATGTACCTTTAGATAAAAATAATATAATTACTAAATAACTAAACATTCTGAAATTAAATTATTTCTATTTGCATGAATTCAAAATTAAAATTTATTGTTTTATGAGTAAATATGAAAATCTTACCATTTAAAAATTAGAAATAAACTGAGAACTTATTAAAAAGGTAGTTGACAAGAGGAATGCATATTATATCAGTATTTATACTAAGACTATAAAATTTATATGCTACAGAAAATACCACAATGGAAGAAAAGAAATTAATTTGATACATAAATATTTAAAGTGACTTCACATGAAACAGTTATATATAACCTAGTAAAAAAAAAAATAACTATGAAGAAAACTAGAAGTTTAAATACATTGGAAGATTATCTAAATTGATAAGAAATGCCAAAATAACTTCAAGAGATTAATTTATAAAATTCATGAAGATATGATTTATATAAGTAGAAAAGTAAACATATATATAGGCAAATACCCAACTTCACTATTGAGAGCTATAAATTAGAACTGAATTGAAGTAAACTTTTGACATATGCACAAGGAATTTAGGAAATTTTAAATGCCTAATGTCTACAGAATAATAGTGATTCTGGTTGTCTCAGACTCTGTTTAAAAATGGTATAAAGTGATTCTGATAATTTAGAATGCTAGGACTATACTCATTAAGAGATCTTATAATTTTCATATTGTTTAGTGACCACATATCTTGTAATAAATTTAAAAAATCATCATTAAATATGAAAAATGAAAAAGGCAGGAAGATATTAAACATTTTTAACATAATTAAAAATCAGGAACAAAATGATTGTTCAATAATATGGAAATTATTTCTATTCAGTAAGATGTGATTTTAAATGATTTAAAATGATAATTAAGAAATTAAGAGTATTAATAAAAATATAACCATGATATAACAATATACAAAATGTTAACATAAGAACAAATCAATTTTTTTAAAAGTCCTATTTAGCACTATAATTAAAAACATGTTAACAATGTTTGCATAAGGGTGATCCAATTATGAGTATCTTTTTCCCCCAATTATCTCATCTCAAAATTCAATAAAATCATAATAAAAATGATATATAAAAGCAAAATGAAATTAGCTATCAATATATGTATAAGTCAAAACAATGATATGTAAGAGTCATATTTATGTTAGTACAAATATTCACTATTTAAAAGCTTATTTTTTAAGTTTCGTTGCATTTTATCCATTACCATTTATCCCCCTTATACTCCCTGTCCCCTTGCAATCCCCACACGGTTGTCCATGTCCATGAGTCCTTCTTCCTTTTTGCTTGATCCGTCCACCACCTAACCCCAACCCCACTCCATAGCTGTCAGCCTGGTCTTTACCTTTGAGTCTGTCTCTGTTTTGTTAGTTCACTTTGTTCATTAGATTACACATATGAGTGAAATCATATGGTACTTGCCTTTCTCTGACTGGCTTATCTCACTTAGCATGTTTGCCAGTCCATCCCTGCCACTGCAAAGGGTAAAATTTTCTTCTTTTTTATGGCCAAGTAGCATTCCGTTGTGTAAATGTACCATAGTTGTTTTATCCACTCATTTACTGACAGACACCTGGGCTGCTTCCATGTGTTGGCAATTATAAATAACACTGCAGTGAACAACGGTGTTTATGTTCTTTTGAATTAGTGTTTTGGGTTTCTATGGATATATTGCCAGAAGTGGGCTTGTGGATCAAAAGGCAGATCCATTTTTAATTTTTTGAGGTATCTCCATACTGCTTTCCATAGTGGCTGTGTAACGGGACACAGCCAGGGCCCCCGCAAAGGGTATTTGTAACTGTCCAGAAATGGGGTGTCCTAAGAAAAAATATATTCTCCCCACCCAGGGCGGGCCACCATGGGGAATGGGGGCCTTGAGCAGGGCTATTGAGAGTCATTTTGCATGTCAATAACAGGATAGCTTCATTCCTCATATGCAAAGAGGGTTTATTTTGCATATCACCAAGGCTAATCAGGAAGGTTTAAAAGACAATACCGAATGTAGCTGGGAGAGGGAGGAGGAAAGACAGGGACCTGGAGAGACAAAGAGACTTAGACTCTAGGGAACAGTGTGAAGACCACGTGGGAAGAAAGCAGGGAGAAAGGACTCTTGCTAGTGAGTCATGAGAAGGTGCCACATGGTTATGGATTAAGACCTAGAGATCGCAGCTATGCAGCAGATGGTGCTGAGACCCTTGAGAGGCCTGCCTAGCCGAGCCTGGGACTTCTGTTCTTTTTCTTCTAAAGGACAGTACCCTTGACTGGCCTGACTGGCCTAACTGAGCAAAGGGTGGAAGGCAGCACTGTGTGTGTGCTGGTGGTTGTTTTAAGGGGATTTTGAGATTCAAAAGCGACATTTAGCCATTAATCAAATGTGTATAAATTTTGAATAAATAGTTCCTTTCCTTTTCACCAAACTCTGCCATTCAGAGCCATAATTCCAAGGGTGGCGGGCAAAGGACCTACAACTGAGGGACCCCTGGGAAGGGGGGGTCATTGTTTCAGTAATAGCATCTGGACACCTCCCCCCTGCCCCTGCCACAGGTCCATTTGTTCAGTAACAGCTGTACCAGTCTGCATTCCCACCAATAGTGCCAAAGGGTTTCCCTTTCTCCACATCCTCTCTAGCACTTATTGTTTGTTGATATATTGATGATAGTCATTCTGACAGGTGTGAGGTGATATCTCATTGTGGTTTTAATTTGTGTTTCTCTGATGATTAGTGACATTGAGCATCTTTTCATATGTCTATTGACCATCTGTGTGTCTTCTTTGGAGAAGTGTCTATTTAGGTCATTTGCCCATTTTTAAATTGTGTGTGTGTGTGTGTGTGTGTGTGTGTGTGTTGAGTTTTGTAAGTTCTTTATAAATTTTGGATATTAACCCCTTATCAGGTGTATCAGCGAATATGATCTCCCACTCTGTGGGGTGTTTTTTATTTTGTTGATGGTTTCCTTTGCATTAATAATCCTTTAAATAAAACTATTCAGCAATAAAAGTAGATAAAATGAGAAAGATAATATAATTACCAAGGCCTTCAAAGAAGGGAAAAAAATGATCTTCCTTCACTTCCTGTAAACTTGTGAATTTTGTTCCTAATGTTTCCATATAAACTTATTTTTGTAAATGTGATAAATAAATGTAGAGTTAAAGTCAACCATCCAAGTCTTGGGTTTTAAAAAGTAGAATTTCACATGACTAATCTCTCTAATAGTACATTCATTCTACTAATGTCTACTCAATGAATCCAATACAGCAGAAAGAGAGAGGAAAAAAAGGAAAGGAGGGACTGAAGGAAAGAATATTGATTAGTTTATTAAATTTTTAATTATTTTCAGTGGACTGTCTCAATAGTTCTGTAATATAGTTATATATATATGGATCAAATTTATGGATATATTGTATTCTATATTCATTCATAAGTATTTATACCATTCAAGATTAACAAATGTTTCACTATGCCCAAGCTACATAGATGGTTTTATTACTTAGATAATTTGTGGAATTTGATACTTGCATTTTATGCTGTGTATATTTGTATGTTTCTTAAGAAATAAATTCCTAAAGAATAAGCATTTTGTTTCCTATTTGCGAATTTTTTGTACTGACTTTTATAAAGTTGTCCTATATGTAAAACTTGGATGCAAAAAAAAAACATGAATGAAAAACAAAAAACCAACAGCAGTTTGTTCAGTTTTATTCAGGGTTATACAGAAGAACCACAAGAATCTCACTTCTGCTGTTAACATTGCTAAGCAAGAATACAGTCTTACCTGCAAACTGGCTTCCGTTTGAGCCAGGGAAACTCTAGCAGTGGTATCCAAACTTTTAGAGTTTCTGTGCCACACTGGAAGAAGAAGAGTCGTCTTGGGCTACACATTAAATACACAAACACTAACAAAAACTGATAAGCAAAAAAAAAAAAATGTTTTAAGTAAATTTACAGTTTTGTGTTGGGCCTCATTCATAGCCATCCTGGGCCACATGCGGCCCATGTCTGCAGGTTGGACACTCCTGTTAGAGCATAACTTGCTCCTCAGTGTTCTCCCACAACTTGCCCAGCCTTCAGTACCCTTGTGTCTGTCTTTTAGTTGTTGGCCAACTGGTTGCCTGAGAGAGGGGTTGAGGGTATAACAGTCTGGGAGAGGTGACTTCCTTTATAATGCATAGTGTTGTACCTGGCAATGTGTAATCTCTCAATAGTTTTTAAATGTTATATACTATCTGCTTAAGTTTCTATGGTTTACTCATCATGTTCAACATAGTGTTAACTGGATTCTTTTTTTCTTCTCAGTGCCTGTTTCTACACCCACTTATCCTTTCTTAATCTTATTATTATCCTCCCAGACACTGGAGCAAGAAATTTCTAAGTCAAATGTATCTCTTACTTGTCTTTATTCACTCATAAATAATTCATTAATCCTACAAATATTGCTGCTAGGAACTAAAATAAGTGCTGGTGACACAGAGTCCAATAAAACACAGCCTCTGTTTTCAAAGATAATTGTATCTTATGAGAAAGAGAGACAAGTAAATCACGATTTAAAGGACAATGTGCAATGTGCAAGTGCAATGGCAGAACAAAGAAGGAGCATTAGGTGAGAGGCCAGGAGAGGTAGGGAAGTCTTCATGGAGAAGGGATCCTTAACCAGAATTTGGAAGAATAAATGGGATAGAGCTATGTGGAATGAGATAAAGTGCAGAGAAAATGATGTTTGCAAAGGCAGAGAAGATTCACTGGTGACATCTAGTTGTACAGAATAGCCAGAGTGGAAACCAAAGGTCATGGGGTGGGATGAAAGCTAGAGAGGCAGAGAAGGACAGCCTGTCTTCCAAATACCAGACATCCGTGAGCCCCAGGGAAGATGAACTAAACAGACACAGTTTTGCCGGACGGGCATTTAATCTATGAGAGCTCTAGAGAATGATTGGGGGATTTCATACAGGATTTAATATTCTCTTTGTGTGTGTGTGTGCATGCATGCTGTTATATCAAATTTTTCATATGATTTACATATATTATGTTTACAGCAATTCTCTTATATATGTACTAGGTCAAAATGAAAATACGGTATTATCTAATTTGTTCTCAGCACTGAGGACTCAGAAGCAAATAGAAACCAGTCCCTACTCTGGTGAACTCCTGATCCATAGGTCATAAAAATATGAACAATATAATGTGGTAAATATTAGCACAAAGGTATGAACTGGCTGCTATTACAGTGCAGAGGGGAAAAAAAACTGCCTAAAATATAACTCTGCACTGGGTCATGCTGGCTTCTGGTGAATAGGCTTTCTTATCTAAGTATCTACAATCAGCCTCTTGATAACTGATTCAAGAATCTTCTGCAGAATTGAAGACACATTCATTTGTCTGCTGATAGTAAATTCTTTCCTGACTTAGTTCGTATTAAAACTTGTTTTTGTTAAAACATTATAAACTTAAAATATTTGCAAACACTAGTAATACAAGTGTATTTCAGTGCTTGTTAGTTGAAAAAGCATATAATGATAAAACTGTACAATTAAATATTTTAAATAAGTAATTTTTACTACAGTTACAGTAGCATCTATATCTATTAGAAAAATGTGGGGATGTACCTGTGGGTTTGTGTTTGTATGTGTTGTGGGTGTGTATGAAATACATATTTGCAAGAATTATTTAAAACCAATGCTATTGAGTCAATCTCTGTGATTAGGGAAAAGAAAACATTAACAATGACTTCTAAACATAAAGAAGGGATACAATTCAATGAGGAAAAAAAGCAGTAAAATAAATAGACACATTCTAACAATGATTTTGGGTAATACATACTCTTATAAATACTGTTGGGTAAGTGCCAGCTGCTGGGCAAAGAAGTTTTCTCACTCATTATTTCCTTTAACAGAGCAAAAAGGGTAGAAAAAAATACAAGAAAAACAGACACTATTTACAAATATGTAAAGGATCCTTTATCCTAAAGGATTCTGTCTTAAAGGCATAGCAGAAAGATATGCCTCACAGTCTACTGTCAAATACAATAGAACAAACTTTCAACAGAAAATAGCAAGGCATACAAAAAGAATAGAAAAATACAGTCTAAAGAATTAAAGTAATCATTATAACCAAAACAGTTATAAAATAGATATTGAAGCAATCACGTGAGGAATATAAAAGTAATTCTGATTAATATGTTAAAGATATAAGTAGACAAAATAGACAACATGCAAGATCAGAAGATAAATTCAGCAAAGGCAGATAAAATCTCTAACAGTCAAATGAAAACATTTGGAATAAAAAACAATCACAGAAGTGTAAAAAAAAGCTGCCTATCAGCACTGATGGTGGAGGAGTAACTGGGAGCTACCACCTCCTCCCAGGACCAGATTAGAATTACACTAAATTAAATAAAAAGGATCCTGAATAACCAACTGAACTCTAGATGGAGAAACTTTATAACAAAGAACAGATGAAAGAAACCATTTCACCACAATGAGACTGGTAGGAAGAGCGGGGGCATAAGAGGGCTGACTGGGTTCCCATGGGCAGCAACTGAGTTCCAAAGGGATATTTCAGCAACTGGGGGGTTACCCCTCAGAAAATGTAGTGTCTAAACAGCAAGTAAGGCTCTCTGACTAAAGCACCAGAACTAACTCAAATAACCAAAAAACATCTGGCTGATATAAGCAGCAAGTTTTCTGTCTGCCAGGGAGAGATTGCTAGAGAGGCAGAGAGCTTTTTACTGGGCCAACGTACAAAAGGTTGTTTTCAGCCACTTACCCTGAGCTCTGGCACAGGGAGGGCACAGGGAGGACAGCGTGAACTAGAGATGTGTGAGGAGAGCCTGAGGTGGGAGGCTCTGGGGAGAGAGCTGAAGGATCAGCCAGAATATCCCTGTGCTGAGTAATACACCAGACAGCAGAAGCCATCGTTCTCCAGGAAAGCACTTCTCTTCAAGGAACATTGGCCTGAGGGGAAGAATATCACCACCTGCAGGAATCTTTCTCTCCCAACTCTGTAGACCTTAAGCCTGGCTGCTAAGTACAGCTGGAGGCTACTTCAGTGACTTAGCCTAACAACAAAAGTTTGTCTCTGGAAGCTCTGAAACTTTATTGACCCTTCATTGACCTTCACTGGGACCAGTACTGGAAAAAGCCAGCCTTGATGCACAGACTGGTTCTTTCTGCACACACCCAGGCCCAGCAGAGAGAACCATAAGTTGTGGACTGCTGATAGCTCCAAACAGGAGGCCCAGGACCAGCCATAGGTAGTATCTGCAATAGGTTTGCACCAGAGTATTTACATATCTACCTAGTACATAGAAACAAATACAAATAAGCAGTCAAAATGGGAAAACTTAGAAACAGGCCCCAAATGAATGAACAAAGGAATTGTCCAGAAGAACTAGAAGAAATTGAGGCAAGCAATTTATCAGATACAGAGTTTAGAGTAATAATTATAAGGATACTCAATAGCATGCAAAAAGACATAGAAACCATAAAAAGGACCAGTCAGAAATAAAGAATGCAATATCTGAAATAAATAGTACACTGGAAGGAATTAGCAGTAGATTAGATGAAGCAGACAATTGAATCAGTGTTTATAAGATAGGGAAAAAAACACCCAAGCAAAGCAGCAAAAAGAAAAAAAAATTTAAAAATGAGAAGAGCTTAAAAATACTTTGGGACAAAATAAAGCCTAATAACACCCACATTATGGGAATACCGGAAGAAGAGAGAGTGAGCATGGATTGAGAATCTATTTGAAGAAATTAAGACTGGAATCTACCCTAACCTGGTGAAGTAAAAAGATGCACAAGTCCAGGAAGGCCAGAGAGCCCCAAACAAGATGGAACCAAAGAGGACTACACCAAGATAGATCATAATTATTAAAATGGCAAATCTTAAAGACAAGGAGAGAATCCTAAAAGCCACAAGAGGAGAGGAGAAAGTTGCCTACACGGGAGCTTCAATTAGACTGTCATCTGATTTTTCAACAGAAATATTTCAGGCTAGGAAGGATTGGCATGAAATATTCAATGTAATGAAAAGCAAAGACCTACAGTGAAGACTTCAACCCAGCAAGGCTATCATTTAAAATTAAAGAGCTCCCAACAAGAAAAAGCTAAACGGGGTTGTTAACAACAAACCAGTACTACAACAAATGTTTCAGGGCTTGCTTCAAGAAGAAGAAAAAGAAAAAGAAAGAATAATAAAAGGATAGAAACAGAAGAAAATAGTTAAAAAACAAAATGGCAATAAATATTTTTCAATAATAACATGTAAATTGCTTAAATGCTGCAACCAAAAAACATAGGGTAGCCGAATGGATAAGAAAACAAGACATATATATGCTGTCTCCAAGAGACGCACGTCAGATCAAAGACAGACACAGAAAAAATGTAAAGGGATGGAAAAAGATACTTCATGCAAATAGAAAAGAAAAAAAGCTGAAGTAGCAATACTTAAATCCAACAAAATAGATTTTAAAATCAAGGCTACAGTAAGAGACAAAGAAGGACACTCCATAATGATGCAGGGAACACTCCAACAAGAGGATATAATTGTAGTAAACATTTAAGCACACAATATAGGAGCACCTAAACATGTAAAGCAAATCTTGATGGGCATAAAGGGAAAGATTGACAGAAATACAGTTATAGTAGATTTTAATAACCCATTGACTTTAATGGATAGATCTTATGGACAGAAAATCAACAAGGTGATAGCCACCTTATATGACATTTTAGATCACATGTATTTGATTGATATCTTCAGAACATTTCACCCCCCCCAAAAAGCAGAGTATAGATGCCTTTCAAGGTCACATGGAACAGTTTCTAGGATGGACCACATACAAGGATATTAAAGAAGTATGATTAAATTTATGAAGATCAAACATCTTCTCTGACCAAAATGTTATAAAACTTGAAATAAATCACAAGAAGAAAAGTGAAAAATATGAAAATATGTGCAAGCCAATTAACATGTTATTAAACAATGAAAGGGTCAACAACAAGATCAAGAAAGAAATTTAAAAAATAGCTTGAAACAAATGAAATGAAAACACAATAGTCCAAAATCTGTGGGACATTGGGAAAACAATTATAAGAGGCCTATCTCAAGAAACAAACAAACAAAAAAACCCCTCAAATAACAATCTAACTTTACACTTAAAATAACTTGAAAAAGAACCTAAAACAGAGCCCATAGTGAGTAGAAGGAAATAATAAAGATTGAAGCAGAAATAACAATTCAAAGTCTTTTAAAGAGATACAAAAAATCAATGAATCCAAGAACAGGTTCTTTGAAAAGATAAACTAGATTGACAAAGCTTTAACCAGACTCATTGAGAGAAAGAGAGAAAAGACCCAAATAAATAAAATCAGAAATGAAAGAAAAGAAATAACAACTGGTATCAAAGAAATAAAAAAGATTGTAAGAAAATATTATGAACAAGTATATGCCAACAAATTGGACAAAATGAGTAAATTCCTAGAAACATACCATTTCCAAAACTAAACCAGCAAGAATCAGAGAATCTGAATAGACAGATTACACCTAGTGAAATTGAAGCAGTAATCAAAAAACTCCCAAGAAACAAAAGCCCTGGATGAGATGGCTTCACAGGGCAATTTTACCAAACATCCCAAGAACAAACACCTCTCCTTCTCAAACTACTTCAAAAAATTCAGGAAGATGGAAAGCCCCCAAGTTCATTTTACTAGGCCAGCATTATCTGAATTCCAAAGTCAGGGAGAGGCACTACAACAGAAGAAAAAGAAAACTAGAGGTCAATATTCCTGATGAACATAGATGCTAAAATCCTCAAGAATATATTAGCAAACTAAATGTAGTGATACATCAAAAAGATTATACATGCTGGTCAAGTAGGATTTATTTCCAGAAAGCAAGATTGGTACAATATTTGCAAATCAATAAATGTGATTCACCACATAAACAAAATGAAGAATAAAAACCACATGACCATATCAACAGATGCAGAAAAAGCATTTGATAAAATCGAGCATCCATTTATGGTAAAACTCTCAGCAAAGTAGGACTAAAGGGAACATCCTTAAACATAATAAAGACCGTATATGATAAACCCTCTGCCAGCATTATACCCAATAGGCAAAAACTACAGTGTTCCCCTCAAGGTTAAGAACAAGACAGGGATGTCCACTTTCACCTCTTTTATTCAACATAGTACTGGAAGTCCTAGCCATAGCAATCAAACAGAAGAAGAAATAAAAAGCATCAAAATTGGGAAGAAGGAAGTAAAACTGTCTTTATTTGCAGATGACATGACACTGCATGCAGAGAACCCCAAAGTTTCCACCAAGAAACTACTAGAACTGATGCGTAAATTCAGCAAAGCACCAGGATACAAAATTAATATTCAGAAGCTGCATTTTTATATTAAAATAATGAGCTATCCAAAATAGAAATTAAGAAAACAATTCCATTCAAATTGTTTCAAAAATAACAAAATACCTAGGAATTAATCTAACCAAAGATATATTGACAAAATATCTCTACTCAAATATTATAAGACACTGAAAAAATTGAAGAAGGTACAAATTAGTGGAAGTACATATAGTGTTCATGGGTAGAAATAATTAATATCATTAAAATGTCCATGCTGCCCATAGCAATCTAAAGATTTAATGAAATTCTTATCAAGATTCTAATGACATATTTCACAGAACAAGAACAAATATTTCAATAACTTATATACAGCCACAAAAGGCCCCACATAGCAACAGCGATCTTGAGAAAGAAGAACAAATTTGGAAGAATCATGCTATATCAAACTAAAGTATAAGCCTACTGTAATCAAAAAAGCATGGTACTGGCATAAAAATAGATACATGGATCAATGAAACCAAATAGAAAGCTTAGAAATGAATCCACACCTCTGTAGACAATTAAAATTTGACAGAGGAAGCAAACACACACAATAGGCTAAATATAGTTTATTAAATAAACGGTTTTGGCAAAACTGGACATATAGATGCAGAAAAACAAAACTAGACCGCTTCCATCACCACACATAAGAATAAATCCAAAATGGATTAAAGACTTACATATTTGTCCTGAAACCATAAAAATCCTAGAAGACAACATAGGCAGTATATCTTGGACATTGCTTGTAGAATATTTTACCAGATATATCTCCACAGGCAAGAAAAACAAAAAGAAAAATAAACAAATGAGACTACATCAATCTAAAAAGTTGTTACACAGCAAAGAAAACCATCAACAAAATAAAAAGACAATCGACAGAATGAGAGAACACATTTGTTTATATATCTGATGAGGGGTTAATATCCAAAATTTATAGAAATTATAAAACTCAACACCAAAAAACAAAAAATCCAATTTAAAAAAGGGACAAATGACCTGAACAGACACTTCTCCTAAGAGGACATGCACATGGCCAACAGACATATAGAAAGATGCTCAGCATCGCTAATCATCAAAGAAATGCAAATTAAAACCACAATGACATATCACCTCACACCTGTCAGAATGGCTATCATCAATAAATCAACAAACAACAAGGGCTGGCAAAGATGTAGAGAAAGGGGAACACTTTTGCACTATTTGTGCAACCAATGTAGAAAGCAGTATGGAGAGACCTCAAAAAATCAAAAATGGATCTGCTTTGTGACCCACGACCCCATTTCTAGGAATATATCTGAAGAAACCCAAAACATTAATTTGAAAGAACCTATGTTTATTGCAGCATTATTACAATCACCAAGATATGAAAACATCACTACTGTCCATCGGCAGAGGAGCGGATAAAACAACTCTGGGACATTTACACAATGGAATACTAATGAGCCATATAAAAGAAAGAAAAAATTTTTACATTTTTATTTTTTCAAATTTATAAATCATGTTTATCCTATTACAGTTATCTCAATTTTTACCCCTTTACCTCCCTCCACCCATCCCACCCTCACCCCCCACTCCCATAGTCAATTCCTACTCTGTTGTCCATGTCCATAGGTCATTCATACATGTTCTTTGTCTAGTCCCTTCCCCTTCTTACCACCATTGTCTTCTTTCCCCAACCCCTCTGGTCACTTTCAGTCTGCTCCATGTTTCCATACCTGTGGTTTATTTTGTTCATTAGTTTATTTTGTTGAATAGAGTCCACGTATAGGTGAGATCATTAGGTGTTTGTCTTTCATCAACTGGCTTATTTCATTTACCGTAATATTCTCCAGTTCCATTCACATTGTTGCAAAAGGTAGGAGTTCTATCTCTCTCTCTCTCTTTTGTAAATGTATATTGATTTTATTTATTTTTTTAAATGTCAAAGTTAATTATAAAATAATAAAAATATTTAAAACCATTATAAACTCTCACCAATTAAACCAACAGGACACCAGCACAGAAATAATCAAGTAAATCAATGAATTATAATGAGTATTCTAAAAACAAGCATATATATCTAACAATATAATATATGATTAAGTTGATATTTCAAATCAATGGGGAAAATAAGGTTTACTCAGTAAATAAGGTGCATAGAATAACACAGTTTGCATTCCGTCTGTCTCTTGATTGCCCTGGCATATGAATGATGCATCCTCTGAACAAGGAAACAACAGGACACTACCCTGGATATCCCATATGCCTATGATTGTGGGCAGCACCAGTACTTTGTGCTTGCTGCTAGCAGATTGCCACTATTACTTGGAAAAATAAACAAATACAGAGCCCTATTTCACACAGTATACAAGAAATATTCAGATGAGTTAAAAATCAATATGTAGAATCTAAGGAGTTTTAGAAGAAAATAAAACTAATATTTCTCATGACCTGAAGTAAAATATTCAACCCTATAAGCAATAAAGTAAATATTGACAATATGACTATATTAAACATTTAACTATATAGTATATACATATAAAAAAGTTAAAGGACAAGGAATAGAATAGGAAAGTATTTGCAACACATCTAAAACATGGTCAATAGGGATTTTGTTTGTTTGTTTGTTTTAATGTTCTACAAACTTTTATTCAATAAATGGATAAATACCAAAAAGTCCTTTAAAGCTTTTTTAAAAAAAATAACAGAAATAGGCAAGAAATATACAAAAAGAGGTTTAGTTTCAACAAATAGTAAAGAAACAGTTCAAATAACATCATTGTCACAGTCAGATTAATGAGTATTAAAAATATTGGTAATATCAAGTATTGGCAACTCTGAAAGGAACTGGGTATTCATAGAAACTTTTTCTTCATCTTAGAGTCCCTTTAGCATATTTTGCAGTGCTGGTTTGGTGTAAGTATATTCCTTTAGCCTTCTTTTGTCTGGGAAACTCTTTATTTCACCTTCCATTTTAATTGAGAGTCTTGCTGGGTAGAGCACTCTTGGCTGCAGATCTTTGCTTTTCGTTACTTGGAATATTTCTTGCCACTCCCTTCTCGCTTGCAGTGTTTCTGTTGAGAAATCAGTTGCTAGCCATATTGGGGCTCCCTTATATGTTACTACCTCTTTCTCCCTTGCTGCCTTTAGGATTCTCTGTTTGTCTTTGCTATTTGCCATTTTAATGATGATATGTCTTGGAGTGGGCCTCACTGGGTTCCTCTTGAATGGGACCCTCTGTACTTCTTGGACTTGTGTGACTTTTTCTCTCCTCCAATTAGGGAAGTTTTCCATCATCACTTTTTCAAACAGGTTCTCTATCCCTTCCTCATCCTCTTTTCCTTCTGGTATCCCTATTATACAGATTATTATGTTTCATGTTGTCCTGCATTTCCCTAAATGCCTCTTTATTCTTTTGGAGTCTTTTTTTCATTTTCTTGGTCTTTACAGGAGCTTTTTTCTACCTTGTCCTCCCGTTCGCTGGTTCGGTCCTCAGCTTCCTCTAGCTTGCTTTTGATTCCTTCTACTGTGTTATTCAATTCAGAAATTGTGTTCTTCGTTTATTCTTGTCTCTAATTGATAGTTTCTATGTCCTTTTTGATGGTGATACAGTTTGCAGTAAGTTCCTCATAGTTTTCCTGTAGTTTTTTGTAATTCTCTCTGAGCTCACTGAGCTCATTGAGCTTTCTTAGAACCATTGTTGGAACTCAATATATGACAGTTTACTTGCCTCTATTTCATTTAGTTCTCTTTCTGGGGATTCCTCCTCTCCCTTCTAGTAGGGGATGTTTCTTTGTCTTCCCATTATTTTTGAGACTCTTCTCTTTTGCCTCTGATTCTTAAGTTGATCTGTCTTGACTTCCTGGCTTTGTGGTGTGAATTTATATGGTAGGAGACAGTTGTTTTTATTTTCTGGATCTGCGTCTGATGTCAGATGTTGTCCCTGTCTGACCTTAGGCAGTTCGTTCGAGACTTCCAGTAATCTACTCTTTGTGGCAGTCTCCTTCAGCAGTTAATCTAGTCATTCTGCACACAGCACGCTGCCTTAGGCAGCTTAGGGTGAGGCGGAGTCCCTCCTGGGAGTGGGGTTATTGGGTCCTCTAACACTGCTGCCCTATGGGGGAGAAGTCGGCACTGGGATCCCACCAGTACTCTCTCCATTCTCTCCCCAAAGCCTCCATCCCCTGTCTCTCCTCAAGTGTTTCCACATCTCTCTGCCCCCCTGTAGCCAGGGATCTACTGTCTGTGGCTGCCACTCTGCACTCAGCAGGCAGCTTAGGCAGCATGGGGTGGGGTGGAATCTCACCTGGGGGTGGGACTATTGGGTCCTTTGATGGTGGTGCCATTCATGGGGAGTGGTCTCTGACTGAGCAAGATGGCTGCTGCTGCATGTAAACGAGTCAGGACTGAGATCCCGCCAGCTACTCTCTCATTCCTCTCCCTAAAGCCTCCTTCCCCAGTCTCTCCCCAGTCACCTCCAACCCACTCTCCCCTGCCTTTGTTGTAGACCAGGGTAAGTGGCTGAAAATAAAAAATTATGCATTGGCCCCTTAAACAGTTCTTTGCGTCTCCTGCCTCCTGTCTCTGGCAGAGAGCAACCCTGCTACTTTTCGCAGCTGGCTGTTTTCTGTGTACTTTTTGGGCTCTGGTGCTGTGGGCTAGAGATCCCCACTTTTGGTTTAGACATCACTCTTCTCAGGGGGATCCAACTGGCCATTTCAATATCCTTCTGGTGCTCCATCCCGTGGGCGTCCCGCCTGCCTTCTCGAGTCTGTACTGTACTCCTTACTAGTTAAATTGCACTAAAGCTGATTCTTCTGTCTCCAAGGTTACAAGGCTCCTCTCTCGCTATTGTTCAGTTGTTTTTCCCAGGTGATTTCTCCACAATTTAGTTGTAATGCCAGGTTGGTCCTCGGAGGAGGACAGTGTGACTTCCACTCACTTCTCTGCCATCTTGATTTTCCAAAGGAAGAAAATTTTAACCTTTGCGACGATATGAATGGACGTGGAGACATTATGCTAAGTGAAATAAGCCAGTCAGAGAAAGATAAATACCATACAATGTCACTTATATGTGGAATCTAATGAACAAATTGAGCAAGCAAAATCAAGACAGACTCATCGATAGAGAGCTGGATAACAGCTATTGTGAGAAGTTTTAGTGGGTGGAAGGATCTGGAAAAATGGAGAAAGTTCTTATGGACATGGACAGCTTATGGTGATTGCAGGGCATAAGGAGGATAAATGACAATGGATAAAAATACAATATAAATAAATAAATAAAATTTAAAAAATAAAAAACAACCACAGAAACCACAGATCTTATCAGTAGACTTGCCACAAAATGAGCATGATAAAAAGAATCTTGGATCTAAAGAAAGAAACAAAGAGTGTTGTAAATGAGACAAATAAAGGAAAAATGTTTTATCATATTTTAACAGATTTAAAACATAAATTATTGTTAATTGACTAGTATTAACAATGTATTGTATGATTATGTCATATGTAAAAATAAAATGTATGACAAAATTGGCACAGGTAATGGATGGAAAAAATTAGAAATTTACTGCTATGACTTTCTCACACTACATCTGATGCATTCAATCATATAGTATTTCTAGGTGGACTTAGATTATTTAAAATTGTATTTTGTACATCCTAGGGCACAGTCCCTTTAGTTAGAGAGATGTAGTGCATGTGCTTTTTTCTATCCTATTTACTAGTATTTTATTTGTATATGATTTTTCTCACAATAAAATTATTATCATTAGAGGGAGGTCATTCTCAGTTCACCAACTCTTATAGCCCAATCTCCATCTAACTAAACTATACTTTTACTACACCGGATTAACCAGTGTTCATAGTTCATTTCACTCTGCACTAATATAGGCTGGTATAACAAATATACCAGAGTTAGTGGTTTATAAACAACATAAATTTATTTGTTAATCTTTTGGAAGCTGGAATTCCAAGATTGAGGTGTCTGCAGATGCAGTGTCTGATGGCCCCTCCATCTTCTTGCTGTATATTCATGTGGCAGAAGGAGTGAGAGACTCAGGAGCCGCTTTTATAAGGGCACTAATCGCATTCATGAAGGCTTCACCCTAATGATCTGATTACCTCCCAAAGTCCCCAACTCTAAATACCATCACATTAGGGGTTAGGTTTCAACATCAGACTTTGGGTGGACACAGAAATTTAATCTATAGCACATTCTTTTTCAAAATGTAAACAATCTACAATTTCTTCCTTTTAATCTGTTTCCATACATTATTATTTTTAGCCAGTATACCTTTCCTTAAATACATGGACTTAATAGATTCTGAAATTACTTATTAATGCTAATTGATTTTTTTTCTGAACATCCAACATTTTTCCCCTAATCAATGCTACTTTACAAAATTAGCTTTCCTTTATGAGTTTCCTTACAAGAGGTGGCCAAAGAAGTTTGCCCTTAGATCTCTCAGAAGAGAGCTTATTATGGGGCGCATCACTGACTATCAGCTCAAGGCCTTGATCCTCCGAACCTGTACTAGGTTTGTGCTAAGGCCATACTTTTTCTGGGTTCCTATCAGTTAATGAATGAACGTGGCAGAGGTACTAGAGCAAGCCTATCCCTATCTTATATCAGACTCCTCCAGTGGGGAAACCTTGCTGGGAAACTCTCTATTCACCTGAGAAGCTGTGATCTGACAATCTCCCTACCCAAACCATTCTCCCTCTCTTTCCATGGCGATCTGACATGCCTCATACCTGAAGACTTCCCTGCTGTTAACCTGTTCCTGACCCCTCCTCCTTTATTTGTTCCATCATTTCCTTTAATAAGTTTTTTGCACACTTAATCGTATCATGACATTTGCTCCTTAGAGAAATCAAATGATAGCTCATCCATATGTTAAGCATTCAGCATTTATTAAGACTAATCTTCACAAGTAAATATTGCTACCACCATTTTACAATGATAAAATTACTTCTATGTAATTCACATTTGATTTTGTTTGGCTCCAAGTTTTATACTCTTTCTACTACAAAACACAGTCTTTATTGGTAAGCAAGGTCCCTTGCAAATGGCTCAAGCAATGCTTGGAGACTTCATCATATTTTTAGGCAAATAGATGTCATATATATTTTTGTATCTTCCAAATGAGTTTATATGCCAAATCTAATTTCATTGATTATATAGTATGATGTGTCTCAAGTCTGATTAATTATATTATCACTTTGATGAAAGCTCTTAGAAGCACTAAAAGATGAACAATTCCATAAAGTATAAGTATAATCTATATCCACATATAAAATATATTTAAATTCTTGTTCTACCACTTCATAGAGATTTTCAATTTTATGTAGTAGGTTATATTTCAAAAATTCTAAGATATTTTCGTACCTAAACAAAATGGAGAGACTTGTAATAATAACCTAAAAGTCTGAATTAAATTCTGAATCAAAAGATCCTTGCAATTCAAAAAGAGATAATTTTAGAGTTAGGGAGCAAAATAAACCTATATATGCATGTTATGATTTAGAAGTGACATTTTTATACCTGGATTCAATGTGCAAGAACAGAGCAAACTTTTCTATCCTGTAAAATCTGTCAAATTTCTTATAAGATGAACAGCAGTGCCCTTGCCTCCAAATACAATTGGGGTTGGAAGTGAAAAATGCCAAACCTCCCACCACTAATTACCCTGAACAAATTAGCAGACCAAGCTTTCTCAAGTGTCAGGCATAGAGTGTATGTTTAACTGATTCTTTTACAAATAACAGACTGCTCTCTATCTGAAATAATTTGAAATCCATGATTAATATGAACTCTGCTTAAGACTGCTAATATCTTCTAGAAAAAAAACCTTGAGCTACTGTCCAAAGACTAACACAATAAAAATTCATATTTTAACATCTTAAGAAAATAAAATTAACACTTATTAGTAACAATTACATAAGATTTGTGTTAATCCAGAATTTTAAAACTCTGACTAAAATGGAAAAGAGGAATCAAAGTGGGATTAAAAATACGATGGCTCAGGAAGAATAGTAATTGAAGTTTTGGATGACTCAAACTATAGAAACAATGGACATTCAAGTTGTATATACAGCAAATATTATTATTCCAATATAATGAAGAATAATAAGGCTCTCCTAGTCAAAAATATTATAGACTCACTCTTAACTAGTACTATTCTTTATTACTAATAATTTTCATGATCTTGGTGATCAAGTACAAGTCAGGTTGCTGTGTCTTGCAGCACCACTTTTTAATTATCCTCACCATCACCATCACCATCACCCTCATAACTATGACCATCTTAGTCTTGAACCTATGAGATGTAATGTAATTTGTCCAACTGAATTTCATAGCCATTTTAATTGTTTCTATAGGCAATTTCTTGCTTCTTAACTTAATATTCTTTCTTCTCCCCAAAATAATCAAATAGTACAAAATATGAGAGGTGATCCATTAGTAGTAAATATGCAATGAAGAATTTAGGAGTAAAGGGTGTAATATGTCTGCAACTTACTCTGAAATGGTCAAGAAAAATAACACCGATGTAGTAATGTTAATATTGGAGGATTCAGTGTGAAGGGCATCCAGCAGTTCTTTGTTCTATTATTATAAAATTTCCCTGTTTTTAATTATATCAAAAAATTTATACACAGCTATAAATATTGGAACAGATGACCACTTTTATTAAGTCTATAGTCAACAATGATAAGTATTCTCTGATAATTAAGAAAGTGCCTATAATTCTGTAGTACCTTGTCTCTATAATAATAGCAATATTGTTTATCACTGTATTCAAATGCAAGAGATATGCAAGGATAAGGAGATACTATGTTTATTTTAGATTTCTGAATTATAAGCATTTTTGGTTGTTGCAACCTTTGTTTTAATTAATGACAGTACTATAATAAGAAAGATGCTGCTTTACTATGCATCAATATACTAACAATTGTAAGTAGAGAAGAAAAACTTGTATTAGGTATCTGCTCTGTGCTGTGCTAGGTATTTTAGATAAATTTGTATGTAATCCTTCCAAGAACTCCTCTGAGATACTTGTTGCTAGACTTGTTTTACAGGTAAGAACACTGAGTGCTAGAGAAGTCAGTAATTTTCTCAAAGTAACAGGCATTAAAAAATGTACCAGGTTTAAACACAGTTGTATTTTTCCTCCAGTTCTAATCACTAGACAGTATTAATATTACAATGTGTTTAGAAAAAGAAGTGGATACTGCACCCTATAAGATACAGTCAAAGGAACAAGGACTGTTTATCCCTGGGAGAGGACACGCGATGGCCATGATCTCTGTCGTGGGTCTGTCTCTGGAAGGATCGACAGGATTTGGATAAACAAGTTTTATTTTTGCAAACTGTTGTCCAAAGGTTCATGAAATTTCACTGTTTAAAAAACAATGTTGATAACGTGGTCCATCTTTCTTATTGTCAGAGAAAGAAGTTTCAACTAAGCAAGGAAGAAAATGCCAGAATGAACACTAGTTTTGCATTAGAATCAGAGACACCAGTGTAAACACAAGTTTATTTTTATCTGTAAATGCAACTATTGTAGATAAATGCAGAAATAATTGTAGAGATGTGTGCATGTATAGGTTATTTTGCATACCCAGTTTCTTAGTTCTGTCAACTGAGAGACCATAGAAGCAGTGAAACCTCTGTACAGTGTGCACACTCCGCACCTGAGTCTTGGATAAATACCATTATCCACTAAAAGAACATAAGGCACTTTGGAGAAATAGTTGAGAAATGGGTGGGGCAGGAAAATATAAGACAATCCTGGACTGATAGCCCCATAATATAAGAAAAGGCTCAAAATCAAACAAACATACAAAATGATGGGAATATGTCAAAAGAACACAGGGGCCAATATGAAAGAGCTCCTTGTGAATAAATCTGGAACTTAAACAACAAAATAAATAAAGTAGAATTGGTTTATATCCCCAAGTATAAAAAATATGCATGGATTCATATTTATATATGTAAATAGGTAAGGAGGGATTTTCTTACAGAAGAATTCCGAAGATAGAACTTAATTCTCCTACCATCACATAATGTTAATGTTAATGAGGATATGTAAGCTCTATTAAATACGTTATTTGCAAAAGGCATTGGCTATTACACAAAGTAATTTAAAATAAATAAACACAAGAAAATACAGTTTATTTATTAAAAAAATAGGCCAATTATTTGCTGTTGTCATTTTCCATATATTGTCATCAAAACATTGTTTACATTTTAATGCCTATATCCACTCATCATTCAACCCTATTGCACAGAAGACCCGCCAACTGAGGATTACTTTGTCTATTAGATCAAAATTTATATTCACCATCTAAACTGAATCCTTAAGCTACCTAGAGAATTTTAAAGCAAATTCATACACTGAAAGGAAAAGGAAAGACCAAGAAACATGATTAAGAGCAAAATACAATTGCTCTTTCCCAAAGTAGGCGTGAACACCAGCAAGTAAGTCACTCCAGGGAAGAAATTCAATGACAAGCTGTTTGAATGTGAATTGAAGTATTGTTAATTTACAGTGGCAATTTATGCTTGGCAGGACTACTTTTGATTAATCATTTCTTGAACTTTTAAAGATCCCGAGACAGTGAGTTGCCACATTAACATTGCATATATTGCATTTTTCAAGACATAAAACATTTTCATAAGGCTGGTTAGAAGATTTAAAGAAAAGTTTCAGAGAAAGGCTTTCTTTAATTGGTCTGTTAATTTTCTTAATGAAAATTAATTTCAAAATAGTTGGTTTTTTGCAAATGCTTATTGGAGTGTCCTGTAAGAGGTAAGTACTAAAGATACAAAAGAAAGAAGTATGATATCCAGATGTCATGAATAAACTGGCATTCTAAGTCAAAGGTTTTTGACAAAATAAGTGAAAGGTACTTGATAAAACTAGTTAAGTAGCATGACTTCCTTTGTGATTGGGAATGATAGGGCTGGTTTGTGAGAACTAAAGGGGATAAGATAGTTTAGTACCTGCAATTATTGTCATTATTTTACTGAACCTGAAAATAAGGTCGCAGCTATGCACTGATACATATTCCTACTTGATAGTTTGAACAATAGTGTCATCTGCATATAGTATGTTATTTTAATCTTAGCCATTTTTTCCTGTATTATTCATCAACATCTGTCCAAGTACTTTTAATACCTTTATAATTTGCCATGTATAATGTTCAAGATGATTATACACACACACACACGCACACATACGCACACAGGGGTAAAAGTAGGTTTACACTCATTTTGATTTTATATATGTGTAAAATTATTATTTTATATATGGGGACAGTAGGTTTAGTTACTTATATGAAAAATAATACAATAATTAATAAATAATAACACAAGAATAAAGTGTTTTGTATACTCACAACAGTAAATCTACTTTTACCCTATCTTGGTGTCTACATACATATACATACACACACAAATATGTATGTGTACTTAATTGGTATAAAAAAACATAACATAACTTTACACTCTGAACAATTCCAAGGTAATATTTTTGGATTCATATATGTTTATATTTATTCTTTGTGTCTAACACTATATATTTCTAACACTATGAAAACAAGTTGAAATAAATCAAAGCATCAAAAACAGGCCTGATAGGCTTTTGTCCCATAATCTTGAATTGGGAAGACTCATTTAAATCCATTAAATGATTATCAAAGGCTTTTCACTTGTCATAGAAATGCCATGCAGTCCACTAGCATTCACTGCAGGGATTGTAAGACCCTATGAATGAGGAGCTATGCATCCTAAACACTCAGAATTTCTGAGTTGATACTGAGCATCTGTTACACTGGAGGTTAAGGAGAAGTTGAAAGCCCAAATTTATACTCTCACAATATTGAAATGTTATCCAGGGTTTTCTTTAAACAATGGGTACCACATATGCAACAATGATGATGGTCTGCCACAGAGTGTGTGTGCCTTAAAAAACAAACTTTTTTTCCTTCAAAACTTTTATTTATTGACTCACTTATGCATTCACTGGTTGATTTCTATGTATACCCTGACCAGGGATTGAACACTCAACCTTGATGTATCAGGGTGATGCTCTAACCAACTGAGCTACGTGGCCAGGACTGGAAAGGACCAGAGGGGAGGGCAGAGGACAAAAATGGTGGAAAGAAGGGGAAGGGACTAGACAAAGGACATGTATGAATGACCCATGGACATGGACAACAGTGTGGGAATTAACTGTGGGAGTGAGGGGTGGGGTGGGTGGAGGAGGGCAAAGGGGGAAAAATTGACACAACTGTAAGAGAATAACAATAAAGAATGCTTTAGTAAAAAATAAAATAAAATATAACAAAGAAAAATAATAAAAATTTTAATAAAGAAAAAACAAACTTATTATGAGCAGAGGCTATTTATTGTTCATGTTTGTATGATGCAGCTAATCGGATGTCTTATGCAAAGTGACCATTTGTGTTTGTAGACCTTTTTCTTTTCTTTTAAATATTTTATTGTTTATGCTATTACAGTTGTCCCAATTTTTCCCCCTTTGCTCTGCTCCACCCAGCCCGACCCCCATTCCCACAGTCGATCCCCACACCATTGTTTATGTCTATGGGCCATGCATGTGTGTTCTTTGACTAATCCATTTACCTTCTTTCAAGTAGTTCCCACCTCCCCCATCCCCTCTGACAGATGTCAGTCTGTTCTATGTTACTATGCCTCTGATTCTATTTTACTTGTAAGTTTATTTTGTTCATTAGATTCTACTTATAAGTGAAATCATGTGGTATTTGTCTTTCATTGGCTGGATTATTTCACTTAGCAAGTAGCCTCCAGTCCCATCCATGCTGTCACCAAAGGGAAAAAGGTAAGAATTTCCTTTTTTACTGATGTAGAGTATCCAATTGTGTAACTGTGCCAAAACTTTTTATCCACTTATCTACTGATGGGCACTTAAGGTGTGTGCAAATCTTGGCCATTATAAATAACACAGCTCTGAACATAGGGGTGCATAAGTTATTTTGAATTGGTATTTCTGAATTCTTAGGATATACTACACTAAGATACACTAATCATTGGGCAAAAAGGCCGTTCCATTTTTAATTTTTTGAGGAAATTCTGTATTGTTTTCCAGAGTGGTTGCACAAATCTGTATTCCCACCAACAGTGCACTAGGGTTCCCTTTTATCCACATCTTCACCAGCTCTTATTTGTTGATTTATTAATGATAGCCATTTTGGCCTGTGTGAGGTAATATCTCATTGTGGTTTTAATTTGCATCCCTCTGATGGCTAGTGAATGTTGGGCATTTTATCATGTTTTCATGCCACCTGTATGCCCTCCTAGGAGAAGTATCTATTCAGGTCCCTTGCACAATTTTAATTGGATTTGTTTGTCTTCCTGGGGTTGAGTCTTATGAGTTCTTTATATATTTTGGAGATTAAACCTTTGCCCAATTATCATTGACAAGTATGTTCTCCCATAAGTTTGTTCTGTATTCATTTTCATGATCATTTCTTTAGCTGTACAAAAGCTTTTAAATTTGATGTAGTCCCAATTGTTGTTTTTTTGTTGTTGTTTCCCTTGCCCCAGGAGATATATCAGTGATAATATTGCAGTGTGAGATATCTGAAATTTTACTGCCTATGCTTCCCTCTAGGATTTTTATTGCATCACAACTTATATTGAAGTCTTTTATCCATTTTTAGTTTTTTCTTGTGTTTGTTGTAGTTGGTGATCTGGTTTCATTGTTTTGCAAGTACTCTCCAGTTCTTCCAACATCATTTATTGAAGAGACTATTCTTACTGCATTGTATTCTCTTGCCTCCTTTGCCAAATATTAATTAACCATAAAAGTGTAGGTTTATTTCTGGACTTTCTATTCTGTTTCACTGATCTGTATATCTTATGTTAGTACCAGACTGTTGTGATTACAGTGACTTTATAATATAGCTTGATATCAGGTATTATGATCCCTCCGACTTTGTTCGTATTTCTCAAGATTGCTGGGGCTATGTGGGGTTTGTTTGTTTTTTTTAATTTCAGATTCCATATAAGTTTTTGGAATATTTGTTCTTGGTCTTTGAAATATTCCATTGGTATTTTAATGGGAATTGCGTCAAATCTGTAGACTGCTTTGAACATTTTAATGATGTTAATTCTTCCCATCCATGAATAGAGTATATGCTTCCATTTATTTATGTCTTCCTCTATTTCTTCTGCACCATCCTATAGTTTTTGGAGAACATGTCTTTTACCTCCTTGGTTAAATTTATTTCTAGGTATCTTATTTTTGTTGTTGTTGTTGCAATAGTAAATGGGATTGTTTTCCTTAGTTTCTCTTTCCAATAGTTTATTATTGATATATAAAAATGCCATCAGTTTCTGAGTACTGATTTTGTATCCTGCTATTTTGCTGAACACATTTATTAGGTCCAGTAGTTTTTTGCTGGGGTCTATAGGGTTTTCTATGTACAATATCATGCTGTCTGCCCATAATGGCAGTTTTATGTCCTCCTTTTCAATTTGGAGGCCTTTTATTTTTTCTTCTTGCCTGATCACTGTGGCTAGGATTTCGAACACTTTGTTGAATAAGAGTGGTTAAAGCAGAATTCCTGCCTTGTTCCTGACCTTAAAGAAAACGCTTTTAGTTTTTGCCCATGTGATGTTGGCTGCAGGTTTTTTGTATATGGCTTTTATTATGCTGAGGTGTGATTCTTCTATTCTCACTTTGCTGAGAATTTTTATCATAAATCAGTGCTGGATTTTATCAAATGCATTTTCTGAATCTAATGATATGAACAGATGACTTTTATCTTTCATTTGTTTATGTGATGGATCACATTTACTGATTTGTGAATGTTGCCCCAACCTGGCATCCCCAAGATAAATCTCACTTGATCATGGTGTATGATCTTTTTACTGTGTTGCTGGATCTGGCTCGCTAATATTTTGTTGAGGATTTTAGCATCTATTTTCATTAGGAATATTGGCCTATGGTTTTCTTTCTTTTTTTGTATCTTTTTCCGGTTTTGGAATTAGGATAATACTGGCCTCATAAAAAGAGCTTTGAAGTCTTCCATCTTCTTGAATTTTTTGAATAGTTTGCGAAAGAAAGGTGTTAGTTCCTTTTGAATAATTGGTAAAATTCACCTGTGAAGCCATCTGGTCCAAGGCTTTTTCTTTTCTTTTCTTTCCTTTTTTTTTTTTTTTTTTGCCAGTAGTTTTTTTATTACTTCTTTAATTTCATTAGTTGTTATTGGTCTATTTGGGTTTTCTGCTTCTTTCTGATTCAGTTTTTGAAGGTTGTGTGTTTCTAGAAATTTATCCATTTCATCCAGGTTGTCCTGTTTCTTGGCATATAGTTGCTCATAGTATTTTCTTACAATACTTTGTATTTCTGTGGTATAAGTTGTTAACTTCTCTTTCATTACTGATTTATTAATTTGATTCCTCTCTCATTTTTCTTGATGATTCTGGTTAAAGGTTCATCAGTTTTTCTGTCTTTAAAAGAACCAGCTCCTGGATATATTGATCTTTAAAATTCTTTTTTTTTTTTTTTTTAGTCTCTGTCATTTTTTTCTGCTATAGTCTTGATTATTTCCTTCCTTCTATTCACTCTGGCTTTGTTAGTTGTTGTTTTATAGTTCTTTTGGGTTTGCTAATATTTTGTTGGAGATTTTAGCATCTATGTTCATCAGGGATATTGGTCTATAATTTTGTTTTTCTTCTTTTGTAGTGCCTCTATATGCTTTTGGAATTAGGATAATGCTGGCCTCAGAAAGTGAACTTGGGAGCCTTCCCTCTTCTTGAAATTTTGAAATAGTTGGAGAAAGAGAGGTTTCAGTTCTTCTTGGAATGTTTGGTAAAATTCCCCTGTGAAGCCAAGTCCAAGGCTTTTGTTTATTGAGAGTATTTTTATTACTGCTTAATTCTCATTATGTGTAATCTGTCTATTCAGATTCTTTGATTCTTGCTGGTTTATAATATATTTTGCACACATTGACCAATTTGTTGGCATACAGTTGTTTATAATATTTTCTTACAATCTTTTGTATTCCTTTGGTATCAGTGATTTCTAATTATATTTGTTTTGGTCTTTTCTTTTTTTCCCCTCAATGAGTCTGACTAAAGGTTTGTCAATCTTGTTTATCTTTTCAAAGAACCAGCTCTTGGATTCATTGATCTCTTGTATTATTTTTTAGACTCTCTTTCATTCATTTTTTCTGGTCTTTACTATCTTTACTACCTCCTTCCTTTTATTCACTTTGGGGTTTTTTTGTTGTGTCTTTCAAGTTCCTTTAAATGTAAAGTTAGATTTTTTTATTTGAGCTCTTTCTTGTTTTCTGAGATAAACCTATAATGCTATGAATTTTCTTCTTACGATTGTTTTCCTTGTGTCCTGCAGATTTTGGATTCTTGTGTTCTCATTTTAATTTGTTTCAAGATATCTTTAATTCTTCCTTAATCTCATTGTTGACACATTCATTGTTTAATAACATGTTATTTAGGTTCCAGGTCTTTGTCTATTTTTCAGTGTCCTTCTTGTAACTTATTTCTACTTTTATAGCATTGTGGTCAGAGAAGATGTATGATATGGTTTCTATCTTCTTAAATTTATTGACACTTGTTTTGCATCTTAACATGGTCTATCTAGAAAATGTTTTATGTATACTTAAAAATATGTATCCTCTGCTGTTTTGGGTAAAATGGTCTGATGATATCAATGAAATCCATTTGATCTAAAATATTATTTAAGGCCACTGTCTCCTTGTTGATTTTCTCTCTGGAAGATCTATACATTGAAGTCAATGGGTTGTTAAAATCCCCTACTATGACTGTATTTCTGTCAGTCTTTTTGCCCATCAAGATTTGCTTTAGATATTTAGGTGTGCCTGTGTTGGTTGTGTAAATGTTTAGTATGGTTATATCCTCTTGTTGGAGTGTATCCTTTTTTATTTTGTAATGTACTTCTTTGTCTCTTAATGTAGGCTTGGTTTTAAAGTCAATATTTTGGATATAAGCATTATTTCCCCAGCTTTTTTTTCTTTCCACTTGTATCAATTCTCTTTTTCCATCCCTTTACTTTTAGTCTATATGTATCTTTCAGTCTGAAGCAGGTCTCTTAGAAGCATCATATATATATATGCATCTTTTCTCTTACCCATTTAGCCACCTTATGTCCTTTGGTTGGAGCATTTAAGCCACTTACATTTAAGGTGATTATTGAGAGATAAGTATTTAGTGCCATTTTATTGTTAGGCTGTTTTTTTCTGTTCTTCTAGCAAGCCCTTTAACATTTGTTGCAGTACTGGTTTGATGTAGCTTTCTCTTATCTGGAAAGCTCCTTATTTCTCCTTCGATTTTAAATGATAACCTAACTGTGTAAAGTAGCCTTTGTTGTAGGTCCTTGCTTTTCATGACCCTGAATGTTTCATTCCACTCCCTTCTGGTCTGAAATATTTCTGTTCAAAAATCAGATAGCAGTCTAATTGGAGCTATCTTGTAGGTACTACCTGTTTTTCTCTTGCAGCATTCAGGGTTCTCTGCTTGTCTTTAAGCCTTGTCATTTTAATTATGATGTGTCTTGGTGTAGGCCTCTTTGGCTCCATCTTGTCTGGGGTTCTCTGAGCTTCCTGGATTGTGTATCTTTTTACTTCACGAGATTAGGAAATTTTGGGCATTATTTCTTTAAATAGGTTCTTAATCCCTTCCTCACTCTCTTCTCCTGTGGATATTCCCTAGATGCAGATGTTTTTATGCTTCCTGTTGTCCCAAAGATTTCTTAAGCTCTCCTCTTTTTTTTAATTCTTTTTTCTTTTTCTGCTCTGTTTGGGTGGTTGTTTCTACCTGGTCTTCCAAACCACTGATTCAATCCTCTGCTTCATCTAACCTACTGTTTATTTCTTCTAGTGTATTATTTATTTCAGATATTGCATTCTTTATTTCTTACTGGTCATTTTTTTTTGGTTTCTATATCATTTTCATGCTGTTGAGTATCCTTATAATCATTACTCTAGACTTTCCATCTGATAAATTTCTTACCTACACTTCATCTAGTTTTTCTGAAAAATTCTCTTGTTCTTTTATTTGGATCTGTTTCTTTATCTTCCCATCTTGGCTGCTTACTTGTATTTGTTTCTATGTATTAGGTAGATATGCAAAGACTCTGGTATAGTCCTGTGTCAGATGCTGCCTGTGACTGTTCCTAGGCAACTGTTTGGTGCTATTAGCAGTCCACGGCTTGTTGCTCCCTCTACTGAGCTTGTATGTGTGCAGTTAGAAGCAGTCTGTGCACCAAGGGCAGCTTTTACCAGCATCAGGCCAATGGGAGGGTCAGCTAAAGTGTCAGAACTCCTAGAGATCTGCTACTGCTTTCAGGCTTTCTGCAAGATTAATCAGTAAAATTCTTCCAGCTGTACTTCTCAGCAGCAGGGCTTAAGCTCAACAGAGTGAGGTAGAGTAATTGCTGTGCATGGGGCTATTGCTTCCTCTCAGGCTGATGCCACTTGAGTAGGAGTGCTCTGCCTGAGAAACAAGGCCTCTGCATTATGGGGAATGACTCAGCACAGAGATGCTTGGAGCTGTTCTTTCAGTTTCTCCCAAGAGCCACCAACCCTAGACTTTTCTCATGCATCTCTAGTCTACTCCGTCCTCCCTTTGCTGGAGCTCATGGTAAGTGGCTGTAGACAAAATTTTGTGCATTGGCCCTTTAAGAGGCTCTCTGCATCTCTAGTTGTCTCTCCTTAGCAGACAGAAACTCTCCTGCTTTTCACAGCTGTATGTTATTTGGGTTATTTCCCTGATCCAATGCTGTAGGCTGGGGTGCCCCGCTTGGGTTTTATACCCCACACTTCTCAGGGGGAACCCCTGTGCCACTGAAATATCTATCCAGGACTTCAGCTGCCACCCGTGACATCCCAGTCAGCCCTTTTGTGCCTCTTCTGCTCTCCATACCCATCTCATGTGGCTTCCCCGGCCTGTTCTTGGTTTCTCTCCATCTGGTATTCAATTGGTTATTCAGGATAATTTTTCTCAAATTTAGTTGTAATTCCAGTTTGGTCCTGGGACAAGGTTAGTATAGTTTCCACTTGCTCTTTCACCATTTTGGGTCCCTTCCTAACTTTTATGTGTGTTGAAAATACAAAATTCTATTTTTGAGTCCTTTTATTTATTTTATTCCTTATTTTAAAATATGTTACCATTAGTTTGAAACTCAGGAAAGTTGTCATTTTATGCAATTCATTGTGCTTTTATAAAATAGTTTTTCTTTTTGTTAATGTTGTTAACTATACAGTCCTACATTCTTGCATAAAGGGAGCTAATAAGTATAAATGTCATGTGTATGCTGTGTAGTAATGGTATGTATAGATGACCACTCCTAAGAGTAGGAGGTATCAAAAAGACTTTTATTTAGTATATTAATTAATCAGGCTATAAAATATCAGTCCGTCCATTTACTTTAATGACCCAGCAATTCCACTTCTAGGAATATATCTGAAGAAACTCGAAACATTAATTTGAAACAGTATGTGCACCCCTATGTTCATTGCAGTGTTATTTACAATAGCCAAGATAAGGTAGCAACCCAAGTACCATCAATAGACAAGTGGATAAAAAAGTGGTGGTACATATATACAATGAAATATTACTCAACCATAAAATAGAATGAAAGCTAAAGGACAAAATAAATGAGCAAACAAAAGAGAAGGAAACTCATAAATACACCGAACAATAATTATGGTTGTGAGAAGGTAGGGTGTTTAGAGTACAGCATGAAAAATGTGAAGGGATTAAGAAGCAAAAATTTGTAGCTACAAAATGGTCATTGGGTATAGGTACTTCACAGGAAATATAGTTGATAATGTTGTAATACCTATGTATAGTGAAGGGTAGGTATTGGAAATATTGAGAACATTTTTTAAAGTATATGATTATCTACCCAGTATGCTGTACACTTGAAAATAATGTAAAATAATATTGAATGTCAACTGTAATTGAAAAATAAATTTTTTTAAAAAACAAGAAAACTCAAGACACTTGACATACAGATTTAGATATAAAATATAGGATAGAACTGATGTTCACATCATAACCAGGAAACAGGAATAAATAGAAATCTATCATCAAAACCTAAAACAACCTAGTTTAAGAAGAGAAAGGTGAGCAAAATTTAATAGTTAAAAGTGAATATCAAAGTTATGGAGCCATTGTGATTAGCTGTACTTATTTTTTTTAAAGATTTTATTTATTTATTTTTAGAGTGAGGGGAAGGGAGGGACAAAGAGAGGGAGAGAAACATTGATGTGCAAGAGAAACATTAATCTCTTACCTCATGGACACCCCCAGCTGGGGACCTGGATCACAACCCTGGCATGTGCCCTAACCAGGAATCAAACAAGCAACCTTTCAGTTTTTGTGGGAGGATGCCCAATCCACTGAGTCACACTAGTCAGGGAAGCTGTTCTTATTTTCTATGTTAGGACTTCTTTAGTTTCAGGTGACATAAACCCCAGACAAATTAGCTTACACAAAGCACAAAAAAAAAAATATTGGCATGCATCTGGGAGGTCCTAGAGCTCTGCCGTCTCCAGAGGTTAGAAAAATTTCATTATCTGGCAGGCTGCCTTCATGAGGTAAACAAGATGAAGACCAGAGGTTCCTGCTTACATCATCCTCCTGGCTAACAAGCCCAGGGAAATCAAAATCACATCACTCCTAACTGTTCCAGCAAATAACTTTCTAAGATTCTGAGCAGCCCCTCTTAGATCAAATGCTAATCTGTTCAATAATTATTGTACACCAGGTAGATACAAAACTTTTGTGAACAGTTCCAGTTATGCCCAAACTTGGCACAAGACAAGACGAGTCAGAATTATTTAAGCCACATGAAATGAGTCCTACATAAGAAGGTTTGGTTTGTAACCTAAAAACATATGTTTTTGGCTGAAAACAACCTGTTGTCTCCCTAATCTGTAACCACCACTGTCCACTACAGCCCCAGCTCTGAAGGGCGTACTGGAGCACATGGTCTTTAACATAGACTCTGGACAAAGATTAGCGACAATCAAAAGTGGGCAAATATGTTGAATGTTCAAACCCTTTATTTCAGCTTCTTAATCCTAATCTCCTCTGTTCCTATTCTCAATTTATATGGCCTCTGTTTATATTTATCAACCTCTGTCCTTCTGATATCAGCCTCATAATCCAATCATAATTCTCTCTTTCTAGGCCTTAGAAAAAATGGCCAGAGATACTTGTTTGCACATTTGACAACTTATTCCATTGTTTATTGTTTTAAGTATTTTCATCTGTTAATATTGCCATTTGAGACAAGGGTACAGCACTATTTGACATTAGCTTGAATCTCTGGCACATGCTGAACAACTGTGCTCTTGCTGTTATGTGTTCTTGCTGTAAAACAGACATGTCAGCTTCTAACTGAAATAGTGGAGCACTTCCTGGTTAGTTGTCATAATAGAAAAATTTTACTCACTATTCAGAGGCCCAGATTTCTCCTCTAACTTTCAACTGTTTAATGTTTGTATACAAAAGCCTATGTGCTGAATGATTTGACTCTGCCCTACAGTATTTAATATTCCCCCTTGGTTTGGAGACAGCAATTTCCTCTTAGTTTTATCTCCCCAGATGTTAGCTCTGGACTGGGATCGGTTTCAGGCATGAGCTTCCATAGGCTGGTGACAGAGAACACTCAAGAATATTCTCAGTGGATTTTCTGCTCTCCTTGGAAGGACAAACTAACCAACAGTGGCAGGTTTTATAGCTTTTCTGACTCCTAATGGTATCCTACAGCACTAATGTTGATGTTTCTCAGAGTAAAACTCCAAAATAATCTTCTCAGTGAGATGGCATGTAGGAAAGTTGCCTTTACTACTACTGGGTATAGACCAGTTCAGAGGCAGTGCAGTACAATAAGCTGAATAAACCCAGGAGAATGCCTGGGTGATCACTCAGAGTGCTGGGCTGGAGGTAGATCATCATTAGGATACTCTCTAGAAATAAAATTATATCCTGTAAGAAATATATACTGAACCAAAACATATTTTTTCCAAATTAGCAGTAAATGTTTAAGTTCAGAAATTTGTATGTAATAGCAGACAGAAGAAAGGCCTGAATCATTTTATAAATAGGCACATACATTTTTCTTAAACACCTGGATACTTTAAAGCCCCTAAAGGGTAACCAAAATAGAAGGAACATGTAACATGTCTTGAGAATAGAATGCACTCTAGAGAAAACATCACTCAGTTACTTCCTTAAAATATAGCCTTACTGCCCTTGAGTCACTTTACACTTTGTAAAGTGTATCTTTGTCTACTCATAAGTGCTGTCCATTGTTCCCATTTTCTATGGCTATGTCTCATGGTAAATTAATTAAGAACACTGGGGTTCTATAAAAAGATATTATATAAATTATTTGGTTGGCACATGATTTCATTTCTGTTGAGAAATCAGCCGCTAGCTGTATTGGGGCTCCCTTGTATGTTACTACCTCTTTCTCCCTTGCTTCCTTTAGGATTCTCTGTTTGTCTTTGTTATTTGCCATTTTAATGATGATATGTCTTGGAGTGGGCCTCACTGGGTTTCTCTTGAATGGGACCCTCTGTGCTTCCTGGACTTGTGTGGCTTTTTCTCTCCTCCAATTAGGGAAGTTTTCCATCATCACTTTTTCAAACAGGTTCTCTATCCCTTCCTCATCCTTTTCTCCTTCTGATATCCCTATTATACAGATGTTATTACATTTCAGGTTGTCCTGCAATTCCCTAAATGCCTCTTTTTTCTTTTTGAGTCTTTTTTCATTTTCTCACTCTTTATGGAAGTTTTTCTCTACCTTGTCCTTCATCTTACTGATTCGGTCCTCAGCTTCATCTAGCCTGCTTTTGATTCTTCATACTCTTTTCTTCAACTCAGAAATTGTATTCTTCATTTCCTCTTGTCTCTTATTGATAGTTTCTATGTCTTTTTTGATGCAGTAAGTTCCTTGTAGTTTCCCTGTAGTTTTTCGTAGTTCTCTCTGAGCTCACTGAGCTCAATGATCTTCCTTAGAACCATTGTTTGGAACTCAGTATCTGATAGTATACTTGCCTCTATTTCATTTAGTTATCTTTCTGGGGATTCCTCCTTTCCCTTTGAGTGGGGGGTATTTCTTTGTCTTCCTATTATTTGTGAGACTCTTCTTTTTTTGCATCTGCTTCTTAAGTTGATCTGTCTTGATTTCCTGACTTAGAGGTGTGAACTTCTATGGTAGGTGACCGCTGTTTTTACTTTCTGGATCTGCCTCTGATGATGTCAAATGGCGTCCCTGTCTGACCTTAGGCAGTTTGTTCGAGACTTCCAGGAATCTACTCTTTGTGGCTGCCTCCTTCAGCTGTTAATCTAGTCACTCTGCACTCAGCAGGCCACCTTAGACAGCTCAGGGCAGGGTGGAGTCCCTCCTGGGGGTGGGGTTATTGGGTCCTCTCTCACTGCAGCCGTATGGGGAAGGAGTCAGCACTGGGATCCCGCTGGCTACTCTCTGCATTCTCTTCTCAAAGCCTCCACTCCCAGTCTCTCCTCAAGTGTCTCCAGACCTCTCTGCACCCCCTTTAGCCAGGGATCTACTATCTGTGGCTGCCACTCTGCACTCAGCAGGAGGCTTAGGCAGCACAGGGCGAGGTGGAATCCCAACTAGGGGAGGGACTATTGGGTCCTCTGATGTTGGTGCTGCTCAGGGGAAATGGCTGCTGCCACATGGGGGATGAGTCAGCACTGAGATCCCACCGGCTACTCTCTCAGTTCTCTCCCCAAACCTCCTTCCCCAGTCTCTCTTCAGGCGTCTCTAGTCCACTCTGCCCCCGCCTTTGCCTGAGACCAGGGTGAGTGGCTACAAATAAAAATTTTGTGTTGGCCCTTTAAAGGGCTCTTTGTGTCTCCAGCCGCCTGTCTCTAGCAGAGAGCAACCCTGCCACTTTTCGCAGCTGGCTGTTTTCTGTGTACTTTTTGGACTCTGGTGCTGTAGGCTAGAGATCCCTGCTTTTGATTTAGACCCCCACTCTTCTCAAGGGGATCCAACTGGCCCTTTCAATATCCTTCTGGTGCTGCTGCCCGTGGGTGCCCTGCCCACCTTCTCAGGTCTGTACCGCACTCCTTACCAGTGAGATTACACTAAAGCTGATTCTTCTGTCTCTGAGGTTACAAGGCTCCTCTCTCGCTATTGTTCAGTTGTTTGTTCCAGGTGATTTCTTCACAATTTAGTTGTTATTCCAGGTTTTTCCTGGGACGAGGTCAGTGTGACTTCCACTCACACCTCTGCCATCTTGATTTTCCTGGTGAAATGTCTTCAGCTTTTTAAGAAAACCTTGTAAAATTAATTTAGTCAACAGAAACTTAAAAGCGATGAAGTCAAAATGGCAAATTTTCAAAATATGTTAATTGAAAGTGAGGATTTTGCAAAAAGAGTCATTTGATATCTAGAAGTGTGGAATTGATAGGAGGATTTTTTTATACATATAAACAAAAATGACATATATTTTCTAGTATTAACTGAGTTACGCTGTATTAGCAAGCAGCAATCAACTATTATTTGATTATTATCAAAAGGCTAGACTAATTTACAGTACTTTTACCAATGAAATTGAATTCAAGTCCAATCATTTCTCTCACATATCAAGTTGTGGGATTTATTTTTCTATTTTCAATTTTCTTGTACCTTATATATATTAGATTTTAATCGATTCTAATACCTTTTTTTCACATTTCAACATCTCAATAATCACATTCATCTTATAATTGATGTATACCATAATTTATTTAGCAGTGAATTTTCGTTTCTAGTGATATATAACAATGATGTAAGATAAATCTCACTTGATCATGGTGTATGATCTTTTTAATGTATTGCTGAATGCGTTTTCCCAATATTTTGTTGAAGATTTTAGCATTTGTGTTCATCAGCCTTATTGGCCTGTATGTTTCTCAAAAACTTGCAAACTCATGGAGACTGAACAGTAGACTAATAAACAATGAATGGGTCAATAATGAGATAAGAGAAGAAATCAAAAACTTTCTGGAAATAAATGAAAATGAACACACAAGATTCCAAAACCTATAGGACACAGCAAAGGCAATTCTGAGAGGGAAGTTCATAGCAATACAGGCCTACCTAAAAAATATGGAAACATTTCAAATAAATAACCTAACACTACAATTTCAAGAACTGAGAAACAAAAACAAATCAATCCCAGAGTAAGTAAAAGTAAGGAAATAATCAAGATAAGAACAGAACTGAATGGCATAAAGACAAAAAGAACAATTCAAAGGATTAACCAATCCAGGAGTTGATTCCTTGAAAAGATAAATAAAATCAACAAGCCTTTAAGCAGACTCATCAAGAAAAAAAGGGAGAGGACTCAATTTAATAATATCAGAAATGAAAGAGGAGAAATAACTACTGATACCATGGAAATACAAAGGATAGTCAGAAACTACTATGAACAATTATATGACAATTAATTTGAAAAACCTGATGAAATGGACAAATTTTTAGAAAAATATAATCTTCCAACACTGAAGGAGGAAGAAACAGAAAGCCTAAACAGACCGATAACAGCTGGGGAAATTGAAGCAGTCATCAAGAAACTCCCAGCACACAAAAGCCCTGGGCCGGATGGTTTCACAGGAGAATTTTACAAAATATTTAAGGAAGAGCTAACCCCTGTCCTTCTCATACTATTCCAGAAAATCCAAGATGAGGGAAGACTCCCAGACTCTTTTTATGAGGCCAACATCACCCTAATCCCAAAACCAGATAAAGACCCTACAAAGAAAGAAAACAACAGGCCAATTTCGCTGATGAACATAGATGCTAAAATCCTCAACAAAATATTGGCAAACCACATCCAGCAATACATTAAAAAGATTATCCACCATGATCAAGTGGGATTCATCCCAGTGCAAGGATGGTTCAATATACGCAAATCAATAAACATAATACATCACATAAACAAAAGGAAAGATAAAAACCACATGATCATCTCGATAGATGCAGAAATAGCATTTGATAAGGTACAGCACCCATTTATGATCAAACACTCAGCAAAATGGGAATAAAGAGCACATACCTCAATGTAATAAAGGCCATATATGAGAAACATACTCAATGGGCAAAAACTGATGCTTTCCTACTAAGATCAGTAATAAGACAAAGATGTCTGCTTTCACCACTTCTATTCAACATAGTATTGGAAGTCCTAGCCACAGCAGTTAGACAATAAAAAGAAATAAAAGGCATCCAAATAGGAAAGAAGGAGGTAAAACTATCATTGTTTGCAGATGACATGATAGTGTTCATAGAAAACCCTGTAGACTCCATCAAACAACTCCTCAACCTAATAAGTGAATTTGGCAAACCAGCAGGATACACAGAAACCAAAGGCATTTTTGTACACCAGCAATGAAATAAAAGAAATCAGAAAAAAATACCATTTGACATAGCAACAAGAAAAATAAAGTACCTAAGAATAAGTTTAACCAAGGAGGTAAAAGACCTGTATGCAGAAAACTATACAACATTGAAGAAAGAAATTAAGGAAGACACAAATAAATGGAAACATATATTGTATTCATGGATTGGAAGAATTACTATCATCAAAATGTCCATGCTACCCAAAGCAATTTATATATTCAAAGTAATCCCTATTAAAATACCAATAACATATATCACAGAAATAGAACAGACATTTCAAAAATTTATATGGAACCATAAATGACCCTGAATAGCCGCAACAATTTTGAGAAAGAAAAACAAAGTAGGAGAGATCACAATACTGGACATCAAACTATATCACAAAGCCACTATACTCAAAACAGTCTGATACTGACACAAGAACAGACCCATAGACCAGTGGAACAGACTAGAAAGCCCAGAAATAAGCCCAGGTCTATATGGGCAACTAATATTTGACAAAGGGGGCAGAAGCATAAAATGGAGTAAAAATAGCCTCTTCAACAAATGGTGTTGGGAGAGCTGGACAGCTACATGCAAAAAAAAATTGAAATTGGATCATCAGCTGACACCATACACCATAATAGTCTCAAGATGGATAAAAGACTTAAATATAAGTCGCAACACCATAAAAGTCCTAGAGAACATAGGCAGGAAACTCTCAGATATCCCATGTAGCACTTTTTCACCGATATGTCTCCTAAAGCAAGGGACATAAAGGAAAGAATAAAAAAGTGGGACCTCATCAAAATAAGAAGCCATGCACGGCTAAAGAAAACATCAGCAAAGTGAAAAGGGAACCAACCATATGGGAAAATATATTTGTTAATAGTACATCAGATAGAGGTTCGATCTCCAAAATATGTAAAGCACTCACACGACTCCACTCCAAGAAAACAAATGATCCAATCAAAAAATAGGCAAAGGACCTGGGGAAACACTTTTTCAAGGAAGAGATACAGAGGGCCCAGAGATATTTGAAAGGATGCTCAGCATCTCTAATCATCAGAGAAATGCAAGTTAAAACCACAATGAGATATCACATCACACCGGTCAGAATGGCCATGATAAACAGATCAACAAACAACAGGTGCTGGCGAGGCTGTGGAGAAAAGGGAACCCTAATACACTGTTGGTGGGAATGCAGACTGGTGCAGCCATTGTGGAAAGCAGTGTGGAATTTCCTCAAAAAGCTGAAAATGGAACTGCCTTTTGATCCCATGATTCCCCTGCTGGGACTATACCCTAATAATCCCCAAAATGCCAATTCAAAAGAACTTATGCACCCCAATATTCATAGCAGCACAATTGACAATAGACAAGTGTTAGAAGCAACCTAAATGCCCATCAGTAGATGATTGGATGAAAAAACTATGGTACATTTACACAATGGAATACTACACAGCAGAAAGAAAAAAAGAACTACTACACCTTGCGACAGCATGGATGGAAGTAGAGAGCATTGTTCTAAGCGAAACAAGCCAGAGGGCGAAAAACAAATACCATATGATCTAACCTATAAGTGGAACCTAACTAACAAAATGAAGAATCAAGGAAAATAAGACCAGTAACACTGAAAGAAAAAAGAAACCAACAGAGGCAAGAGAGAAGGAGGGAGGGGTGTGCGGGGAAAAGGAAGGGAAGGGTCAAATCAAGGAACATATAGCAAGGACTCACAGACAATGATGTAGGGAAGGATTGAGGGAGGGAGATGGGGTAGGGGGGCAGGGAAAAGTGGTGGGGGGAAGGCGGAGACAAATGTATTTGGAAAAAAAATAAATTAAATGAAAATTTATTTATTTCGTAAATGAAATGAAATTAAATGAAAATAAACAAATTAAAAATTAAAAAATAAATATCTCTAAAAAAATAAATAAAGAGAATGTTAAAAGCAGCAAGAGAAAAGGAGACAGTCACCACAAAGGAGTGGCATCAGGACAGAAGGAGAATAGGGTAAAGGTACAGAGAATAAGAAGCATAAATGGTAGGTACAAAATAGTCAGGGGGAGGTTAAGAATAATATAGGAAATGGAGAAGCCAAAGAATTTGTATGTACGACCCATGGACATGAACTAAGGGGTCAGGCAGGGGGAATGCTGGAGGCAGGTGTAGGATGGATGGGGAGAAAGGGGAGAAAAAAATGAGACACCTGTAATAGCATAATCAATAAAATACACAAAAAAATAACATTCAAGAAAGTTATGCATATTATTATTTCTTGTTTTGAATTAAAAAGGCAAGAAATTGGAGAGCAAATCAAAAAGTCTACATTTGCTTGTCCCTTATCCTTTGATTTCCTTTATGCAAAAGAGTCCTATTTAGTTTGTGTATTCTGTGTAACTCCTAGAAATCCAAATGTCTATTTGTGCAGCATTATTTTTATATTTGAAGTCATCCACAATATACCCAAATCTCTATCAATCTATCATCTATCTATATGTATATACACACACACATACATATCCCTATGTTTTCTAATCTGTTAACTGAAAATAATTATATGATCAACTAATTTATATACTCTTTTAGCCACTAATATTTATTAAGGAATTGCTATGAGCTGAGCACTGTGTTTGAATATATATTAAAAAAAACCATAACCTCATAGAAATCCTAGTTTAGAAACTCTGCTTTGTTTTGAGACACAGGCAGAAGAAAATATCTAAGGCAAAAACTTAGTAATAAAAATTCTGAGGAAAATGATGAAAAAAACTTAGGAGAAAAATACTGAAGAGATAACTCCTGAGTAATGACATCCTAATAAAGGAGAAAAAAGGCCAAATAATACTAAAAATTAGCCAGAGGTGAAAACGCCTTGCATTTCTACTTTGAAAGGCATTCCCAAATCCCAGGACAATCGTGTGACCTGTCTTGGTGTCATTTCTGAATTTCAAAACTAAAGAAAATGCAATGCAACTTTGTGATAGGAAAAATAAAATAAGAGAGTAAAAAATGAAATCCATCACTTTATGAACAAGCCTAGTAGATAGATTACAGTGGAATAATATTCTAAACTTTGGAGATACTAGAACTGGAATCAAGAATACTGTGGAAAGACAAGATAACATCCATCTGCTAAGAAAAATAAAGGTAGTTTGGGAATTTAAAAGTTCAGGAAGCATTTTGCCTGAGGTGGTCTTGGCATATTGGCTCTAAGCCCATGCCCTTTCATTCTCCAGAAGGGTCTGCATCCTCAGACCAAGTTTTCCAGTCCCCTTTGCCAGCTGGTGTCTAAATAGCTTCCAGTGATAGGAGACCCTGACAAGAGACTGGCAAGTAGAAAAAAATAGAAATCAAGATATTTCTTCTTATTCCTTTCTGCTTCAGGTTGCATCCTTGGCTGACACTGACTATCTCTTCTATGGTTTCAGCTCCCACCACAGTTCTGGCAATACTATGTGGTCCCCTTATCACACCAGCCCTAATTGAAATAGCTGTTTCTTGCTATTGCTAATCAAAGTGCTCTTTCATCTCTTCCCACACCTTTGTCACAAGTTTCTTGCGATTGGTCTTTCAACTACTGAACTGCTTCATGTGTACTCTATTACTCTGTCTGTATATGCCATCTATCAGTACCCTAAGTATTCTGAGAAATAACCATCAAAACAGAGCATATACCTCAGGGAATACTAAAAGGAGAAAAGAGTGGGAGAAGCCCTTTAAATCCATTTAACAATGAATTTTGCAATACATTGTTAAACACTAATGGGTGATGATAATGAAAATGAAAATTTGAACATTTATTGCTATGTAAAGTTTCTTAGAATAACAAAGCTGTATAATAAGGGTGAGTTTAGTAACTATGGAAATAAATAATTTTAGGCTCTCTTGAAGAGAGGAGATGAGGAAATTCAAAGTACTTTTTAAAAAAAGTATTAAGATTTCCTCATGGCATTGGGAAATGATGGCAAGTAAATGTGGGGGGAGCATATAAAAATTAGTTAACATCAACATAGTCCTATAAAATAGGAAGAAGGTTTGGAAATTATAATGGAAATTCCAACTTCACAGGAAAAAGAGGAAAAATGATTCAAGCCATGAAAATAAAGAAAACACAAAAGAAGAGAAAATAACACCATAAAATAATTACTAAGTATAAATGCAACTTAAAGATTTAGAGTAACTTTACCACTTAGGATACAAAAGGTCAATGTGTTAAAATGTCATCTCACATACAATACAAGTCCAACTCTATTATAAACAAAAATAGCTCTCTATTACTTACAAAAATACCACAAAACAAGGTGACAGGAAAAGTTTTAAGGTTAAGTGGATGTCAAGGGCACACAGAGCAAATGAAAATGAAAAGAAAGCCACAGATATTATGTTCACATCAAATCATACAGAACTCAGGCTGAAAGCATTAAATAGGACAAAAAGAGCTAGTATGTGTGATTCTAAAACATGTAGTCTTCAAAAAATAAACCTTTATGTCTCTACCACCATTGTATGCGTGCACGCGCCTGTGCACGCAGGAAGAGGAGGCTGTAAAACAGATTTATAATATTGTTGCAGGCCTAACTCTTTGCTAAAGCTGCTGATGGAGGAACCAGAATAGCATCAAACAGCATCATTAGGCTCATAAAATCAGGCAGCAGCTGTACTAATAAAGGAGATGGCTTTCTGAACTGAGGAATGAGAGTAATAAAGTACATTTCTCTCCTCCCTTGTCTCTGCAAAGTTATTAAGTGAACTTCAAATTTGCATCAATGTTACAAGGCTCCTGAGAGACACTTCCTGGACTTAGGTACCAAGCAGCACTCCAGTGCTCCTATCTGGAAGCAGATCTTCAAGAAGTGTACCTTGCCTGCAGCAGTGATCTTAGAGTAGAAGGTATCTAACATCCCTTTCAGTTCTATGATTCCAATATATAGAAAAACTTCTACCAAGCAGTTACTATTTATAAAGCATATGACAGTATATTCTCAGAATTTTATAATGTCTCCTTTTATAGGGAATAAAAATTTCCTGGTAGTTTGATTATACAGAGACTTAAATTTGTACAGCCTGGTATAAGTTTCTTACTCTTAATAGTCCTACCCATCTATAAAATGAAAATAAAGTACAAAATAAATGTAAACAAAACTAGAAAAATAAATTTATTTCAAATCAATAGTATTTATTCAACTAGATTTTTCTGTTGAAATTAAATTACAAATGATGACCTTTATAATAAAGAATATTCACTTAATAATAAGGAATAAATTTACTTAAATATACTAATATAGAAAATAGCTATTTCCCTTGATATGGTTTATAAAATATTAATAAATTTAAGATGACTGTTCGAGCTAATCTGGATTTTTACTTTAATGAAACAGCCATAAGACATCCTCTTATGCTGATGTTAATTAGAATTTACTTGTTAATTCTGTACTATTGTCTATGTGAACATAAAGATTGCATGGCTGCAGTAACCAAATTCTGTATTTACTGGTGTGCATTGTAATCACTGCCACTAACAGGAGCATAAAAAGTGTTTGTTGACAATGAACTCTTGACAAATATGTCTACTGACAATATGGAGTTGGCAATGTATGATGGCAGAGGTTGTTTTGAACTTACCCAGCCTCTGCCTATGAGAGATGTGTTATGGTCCAATTTCACCCCCAATTTTTTTCAAAGTATTGCAAACCCCTCATTTCTACAGTTTACCACAGATGTTTACACATGGTCTCTACATGCAGTGAAATTAGACAGAAAAAAAAAAGAACTAGGAATCTATTACAGGCAGTAATGCATAATCTAGAAGACACTTATATTAAATGTTTAATTAAACAAAATCACAACACAGTGTGCAAATATGGAAAACCTGAAGGTCTCTAAGAATAATTCCTTGGCTAATAGGAAATTTTGGATCACAGTTTAAGAAATATGGATTTTTGAGCATAATAGCTAATAAAAGTACCAAAATCTTTTTAAGTGAGTACTCAGAAACTCAGAATGCATTTTTTTTAACTGAGAAATTTTAAGGCAGGAAACTAGTGGAAGAAGCTAAATACTTTATCAAAGTTCTAAATAATCTCACTATCTGTTGCTATACTCTTTTCTTACAGAAAATATAACCTGTAGAAAATAAAGCTAAATTTTCAACTAGTGGTTTCCAAAATTGATTTAGATGAGAAATAGTATAAATATGTAGAAACATCAGATGTTCTTTCAGATCCTGTTTTACTTGGCTTATTTATCTATTCAGCTGCTTTGAAGCAAGCAGGAGAAAATAACCTCTTTTATTTCTGCCTTTCCTCAGTGTGCAATGGTGATGCTAATGAGCACAACATTTTCAAAGAGAAAAGAAACACCAGGTCATGGAAGATGAACTAATTGGATAACCTGCTTCCCTGCAAAGAGACCTGGCTGTCCCTCTGAAATAATAAGAAGGTAGAGTATTTTTTAAAGCTATACATTTCTGGTTATTTTGGAAAAGAACAATGTTTTGTCAGCATGATACTTGTACAGTCTGAAAGGAAAATTTTAGGTTATACCATCCTTTCAATTTAAAATAGGCAAAAACGTTAATGGACAAATGATCAGGGTTTAACTTGAGGGCATTACTGCTCAAACAGTCCCTGTTCTCCATGTGAGAACTAAAAAGATTTATTTGATACCTAGGAGCTTTGAGATCAGTTATTGTACCTTATAAGGGAAAAAAAGTAAGTAAACCCTTTAAGAAACTGAATTCCCATCATTTTTAAACTTTATTAGGGTGACTTTGGTTAATAAAATTACATAGGTTTCAGGTGTGCATTCCTATGACACGTGGCCTGTATGTTGCACTGGGAGCCCACTGCCCACAGTCAAGCCATCTCCCATCACCATGTATTGGACACCCCCACCCCAGTATTTTTAACTTAGAGTTACTTAATGTTTAGTTTTTTAAGACAAAATTTTGTAATTGTATCTGGAATCAGGGGTTGATTGTTAAAGCAGGAACATTGGAAACAGACTAATTTTGCCTTTTTATTTTAGAGCGAAGCCTGACTCAGGGAATATTGCTTAGTTGTGAGGGGATGGGAATTTTCATTAGATGAAATTTGGGTTAGGGTGTTAATTCCATTATTAATTGTAGCATGGCCAGAATTAAAGGTTATTCACCTTCCTAAACCTCATTATCTTTATCCATAAAATATGAATGATAGTACCTCTCATATGAGGTTGCCAGGAAGATTGGGCCAGGTATGATCATAAAGTACACTGCATATGAAAAGTGCCTAATAAATGACAGCTATTATTATTAATTCTTGAAATCACATGATTAATTACTACTTTATGATGGCATATGCCAAAGAAAACATATGCCTTCAGGTTATTACTCCTCATATGACCCTAACCAGCACAAACTTCTGCACAAAGTACACTGAATTAACAAGACACCTGAGTTTTTGTCTTGACTTTGATATCAATTCTACACATGGTTTGAGGCACTTCACTATAACTCCTTTGAACCTTGTTTCTCATAATTAAAACATAAGGCAAGGCTTTGTATCCTTTAAGTGCCGATCTAGTGATAAAGTCATATCATTAACTACTTTTGTATGAGTTCCTAGTCTCTGAATGATATGGACTGCTCACAGCTTTTACACGAAGTAGGTGAAGCGAGTACTCTTGAATTGGCACAATACTATAGCCACTTATGGAAAAATGACTGAATCTTGCCTTTATCATTCCCTACACGTTTTCTGCTGCCTGGTAGCAAAACCAATCAATAATAAAAAAATTACTGTGTGACAATCATGAAGTAAAACGATGGGTCCTTCAGGTGACCCAAATTTGAAAAGGTAAACATACACGTAAGAAGAAAACTAACTTCACTCCGCCCTAGGCACAGCTTATGGCAATTATTTGTTTCTAAATTCGTGCTGAATATATGAATAAAAGAAAAATATTGAACATTACCTGTTTTTAAGGTGCATAAGACTCCTATAATAAAAGGAGACATTTAGTGACAAGTATTTCCTATCTTTCTGTCCCATACTACATTTCATTTAGACACATTTTTCTGTCATTTGATAGTCATTTTTAAGTATTTACACATTCCATTACTGAGGGAGATATAGAAAATATATGTATATATACAAAATCAAAATGAAATTATCTTCTGGAGGGAGGGCCCCTTGAAGCAGAGGTTTCCCCTGTTAGGTGAGAGTTCTAGGAAACCATAGGGATCAGTGCACCAGCTGGCATTGTTGTGAGGTTGCATTCAACCAGTGAATTCTTTTGGAGACTCTTTCAATGTGTTTGCCCATTTCATGACGGATGATTTACAAGCACACCTGCTCACACTGCGCTGAGTGTTCCCTATTCATTCTATCTCACCTCAAGTGACTGTTTTTGTTTCCCCAGATAAAAAAAAAGTCCTCAAAGGGAAACATTTTGCCCATGTAGAAGAGGTGAAACAACAAAAATGGCAGAATCACCAAAAGGCATCAAAATTGATGAGTTCAAACAGTGTTTTGAGCAGTGGAAAAAAATACATCCATAGATAAGTGTATTGCATCAAATGGAGAGTACTTTGAAGGTGACCGAAGTTTAAACATGTAAGGATAAATACACAATTTTTTATAAATTAATTCTGTTTTTTAGGAGGTCCTCCCTCATTTAAATAAATAAATAAATAAATAAATAAATAAATAAATAAATAACTCTAGTAGTAGAAAATCACCTGTTCCTAAAACCTTTTGGAATCTTAAACTTCTGTTTGAGCTTTAAGTTATTTCATGAGTTTAGATAATTTCTCCACCTGAAATGCTAGTGCCCCTCATTTCTGATCATACATGCAAGAAGGAAAACCTGAATATACCATAACAGGTTTTTGGAGAAGATTTGGGGCTCTTCAACATACCAGCCTGACACAAATTTATTAGAATCTTATATCACTTTAGAATTTTCATATTTGGCTTCTCACCAACACCCTGTGGTTCAGCGAGACTGTCCTACCTAATCACTCCCCTATCATACACCATCTTTTGGCCATGAAAATGTCTTTACTGATCTCTGAACACACATGCTCTTTCAAGCAATAAGACATTTACGTATGCTGTCCAATTAGTGAGGAAAACTCCATCAGTTTCCTGTAGTTGGAAAATTTCTACCCACTTCTAAAAACCTCTGCAGATTGTTCTGTTCTTTCCTCTGTTCCCTCACATATTTGCTGAGACCATCCAATAGAGCTTCTACCAATTTATATTGCAAGGCATTGTCTTTCTTACATTGCTTTTCTAACTAAGCATGAGTCTTCAAAGGTGCAATGTATCATTCATTTTTGAATCAATGGTAATTTCTGTTGAATCAAATGGACTGAAAGATTCTGAGCTGCTTTTAATTTCCAAGAGTAAGTGTAGGCATATTCCAACAGCAGGGGACTTTAAAAAGGAAAATGACTCAAGCATGATGGTAGGTTCTCATTATGAAATTGTGAAACTATACTGACATAAGACCTTACTAAGAGAAAAAAATTATTACCTATTTGAAAAGATTATGTAGTTGTACAGGTATTCTCTAACAAATTAAGATACCAATGGCTGTGTATACAAAATGGAAAATAACTAGGGGCAGAGAAAAGATGGGAACTCAGAAGTAAGGTCATTTACTCTGGGGCACTAAACTATCCATGGAGGTTTATTCGTCCCTGGGGAAGCAAGACAGGAAGACAAATTGCAGTGTCCACCAGACCACAGAAGGCATGTCCTGAGACAGTGTCACTATTGAAGGAGGCTGATTGAACTAATAAAATGTATCAATAAGAGAGGTAAAATCTTCCTAGTTTCATGTACTTTCAGTGGGATTAATTAAGTCCTTGTCAGAGTCCGAAGCACAGGCCATATGGAAAAAAAGATTAGCAGAGGATAGACAAGCTATTAGAGCTACAACCAAAGGAGTTAGTGGCAAGTACAAGAGTGCAAATCAGAGTCTGGGAGGGTCAGTTATTGGGCTGAGAAGTTATAATGTAAAATACTGAGGCTGTTGGGTGTTTAAAGATATAGGGAAGTAGAAACAAAAAGAACAAGAGATACCAACCTTATGTAAAGAGATTGTCTGCTCTCATAAGTAACTGTTGATTCTAATGTTTTATTGGCTGTTAGCTAGGTCCTCTAGTAGTAAGGTCAGGAGGTTAAAACCAAATACAGGGTCAACAATGAAGCAAGGTTACTAGAGGCTATTTAATTCTAATCTTTATTAATAAGAGTAAGCTACCTAAAATATGTGATTAATACTATATATTTGAACTGCCAGTTACATACCAAGAATGTCATGTTGTGTACTTAGCATGCATGTTAAGATGGAAAAAAAACACATGAACATATTGAATAGATTAATATCCAGAATTCAAGATAACCTCAAACTATGCTATATAACTGCAAAATTATTTTTAGACAGAAAAGAGAAAAATATAAATTATTAAAGCATGATTTAAATGTAGAAGTGAGACTAAATCTATAATTTGTGAAATTAAAACTAATACCAATTATCTGAAGTTGAAGATAATTTTTAATCTCTCTCAATACAAAGAACTTTTTCCTTTTCTTCAGTAATATGGCTGCCCAAACAAAAAGAAAAAAGGAACAATCTATAAAATGTATACTTTATGAAACGTGATCATTGGTAAAATATTTTGTTCAATATAGGTAAGAAAGAGATTAGAATTTCAAATCAGTAATATCTCTTTTAAAATCAACCCTGCTAATAAAAAAAATTAAAAAATTTTTTGCTAGTCATATTCCTAGACCTTAGGATTTCTTAATTTTTTAATCTTTTTTGCTACTATAAATATTACTCTTTTAAACTTTATATTCAAAGAGCTATTACTGGTGAGTGGGAACAAAACTGGTTTTCACATGTTCATTTAATATCCAGCCACATTGATGGCTACCTTAGAAATTCTGAATTTTGACTTAAATTATCTTGTTTTTTTTCCCATATACAGAATAATATCATTTTAAAATAATAATAGTTTTATGTAGTCTTTTCAAATTTCATACATTTTATTTCTTTTTCTTGTCCTATTTCACTCTGTGTAGTGAATGAAGTAGTAAGCACAGCCATGTTTGTCTCATTTCTTATTTTAAAGGAAATGCTCCTAACATTTCCTCATTAAAAAAGTGTGTAAGGGACATATAGCAAGGACTCATGGACAAAACCAAAGGGGAAGAGCTGAGGGAGGGAAGGAGGGAGGGGGCAAGGGAAAGTGGGGGGGGGGGGGTAGGCAGAGACAAAAGTATTTGAAAAAATAAATAAAATAAATAAAAAAAGAAACATTACATGGAAAAAGATTATGGTACATTTACACAATGGAATACTACGCAGCAGAAAGAAAAAAAGAACTACTACACTTCACGACAGCATGGATGGAACTAGAGAGCATTATGCTAAGCGAAATAAGCCAGGGGGTGAAAGACAAATACCATATGATTTCACCTATAAGTGGAACCTAACCAACAATACAAAGATGGAAGTAAAATAAGACCAGCAACACTGAAAGGAAAAGAAAGCAACAGAGACAAGAGGGAAGGAGGGAGTGGGGGCAGGGGGGAAAGGAAGGGAAGGGTCAAATCAAGGAACATATAGCAAGGTCTCATGGATAAAACCAAAGGGGAAGGGTTGGGTGGGGGGAGGGGGCAAGGGAAAGTGGTGGGGGAAGGCAGAGACAAATGTATTTGAAAAAATAAAAAAACACAATGTAAAAAATAAAAAAAGTGTGTAAGGGAGATCCAAGATGGCAGAGTGTAAGTGGAAGCTACACTAACCTACTTGCAGAACCAAAATGGAATTAAACTAAATTAAAGAAAAATTATCCTGAAAAACCAACTGAACACTAGCTGGAGAGAAGTTTTATAACCACAGACAGACAGAAGAAACCACTTTGCCACAATGAGACTTGCAGGGAATGCAGAGGAGTCATGAGAGGGCTAGCTGGATTCCCAGGAGTGACACCTGAAGTCTCAGAGGGACATTTCAGCAGTCAGCTCGGTGTTTTGCTTGAGAAGTATGGGGTCTAAACTCGAAGCTGGAGTACCCACACTACAGCACCAGAGCCAGGAAAGAACCTAAATAACATCTGGCTGTAAAAAGCAGCAGGGTTTCTGTCTGCCATGGAGAGATGGCTAGAAATGCAGAAAGCTTCTTAAAACACCAAAATACAAAATTTTCTTTGAGCCACTTACCCTGGTCTCTGGCAGAGGGAGGGCAGAGTGGACTAGAGATGCATGAGGAGACTCTGGGGTTGATGGGTCTGAGGAGAGAGCTGAAGTTTCAGCAGCCAGAGTTGCTGTGCTGAGTCATTCCCCATACTGGAGAAGCCATCTTTCTAAGTCAGTACACTCCCATCCAAATGGCACCAGCCTGAACAAAAGTGCTGAAGAGTACAGCTAGAGGCTATTTCAAACACAAAGCCTAACAGGCAGCCTTCAGGAAAAGTGGATTTTGGGGAGATATGAGACTTTAACTGACCTTCACCCAGGCCTGGTCCTGGTAAAACCAAGCTTGGTGCACAGCTTGGTTCTTTTGGTACAAAACCAAACCAATCAGAAAGAGCCACAAGCTGTGGATCACTGATAGCTCCTAACAGGTTGCACAGGGCCAGTCACAGGTATCGTCTAACAGAGGACTGCACCAGAATCTGTGCATATCTACCTAGTACATGGAAACAAATATAAGAAGCAGCCAAAATGAAAAGACAAAGAAACAGGTCTCAAATGAAAGAACAAGAAAATTCTCCAGAAGAAGAACTAAATGAAATAAATTGCTTGGAGGCAAGCAATTTATCAGATATTGGGTTTAGAGTAATAATTGTAAGGATACTCAACAGCATTAAAAAAGACATAGAAATCATAAAAAAGGACCAGTCACAAATATGCAATGCAATATATGAAATAAATAATACATTGGATATAATAAATAGTAGGTTAGATGAAGCAGAGATTGAATCAGCAACGTGGAAGACAAGGTAGAAAAAAGCACCCAAGCAGAACAGGAAAAAATATAGAGTTTTAAAAAATGAAGAGAACTAAGAAAACTTTGGGACAACGTGAAGGATAATAACATCCACATCTTGGAAATACCAGGAGAAGAGAGTGAACAAGAGATGGAAAAACTATTTGAAGAAATAATAACCAAAAACTTCCTTAGTCTGGTTAAGATCAAGACAAACAGCTCCAGGAAGTACAGAGAGTCCCAAACAATATGGGCCCACAGAGACCTACATTGACACATAATTGAAATAACAAAGCTTAAAGACAAGAAGAGAATCCCAAAAGCCCCAAGAGGAAAGCAGGTAGCTGCCTACAGGGGAGCTCCAATTAGACTGATTTCTCAACAGAAATATTTCAGGTCAGAAGGGAAAGACATGAAATATTCAAGGGGATGAAAAGCAAGGACCTACAATGAAGGCTTTTTACCCAGAAAGGCTATCATAAAAATTGAAGGAGAAATAAAGAGCTTCCCACACAGGAAAAAACTAAAGGAGTTTATTAACATCTAACCAGTACTGCAACAAATGTTAAAGGGCTTGCTTTAAGGGGAAAAAAAAAAAAAGAGGAAAATATTTTTAAAATAATATAGCAATAAATACGTATCCATCAAAAATCACCTTAAATTGAAATGGTTTAAATGTTCCAACCAAAAGGCATAAGGTAGCTGAATGGATGAGAAAATAAGGCACATACATACACTGTCTCCAAGAGACCCAACTCGGATCAAAGATACCCACAGACTAAAAGTGAAGGATTGGAAAAAGATATTTCATGCGAATAGAAAGGAAAAAAAGTTGGCATAGCAATACTTAAATGCAAAAGAAGAGACTAGAACCAAGACTATAGTAAGAGACAAATAAGAACACTACATAATGATAAAGGGAACAATCCAACAAGAAGATATAACCTTAGTAAACATTAATACACCCAACATAGGAGCACCTAAATAAGTAAAAGAAATCTTGATGAACAAAAAGGGAAAGATAGACAGAAATACAGTCATAGTCAGGGATTTTAACATCCCATTGACTTCAATGGATAAATCTTCCAGGCAGAAAATCAAAAAGAGCAGCCTTAAATGACACAATAGATCAAATAGATTTAGTTGATATCCTCAGAGCATTTCACCCCAAAGCAGCTTAATATACACACTTTTCAAGTACACATGGAATGCTTTCTTAGGGTAAACCACAGGTTAGGATGCAAAACAAGTCTCAATAACTTGAAGAAGACTGAAATCACATCAAGCATCTTCTCTGACCACAAAACTGTGAAACTAGAATTCAATCACAAGAAGAATACAAAAATACACAAAGACATGGAAGCTAAATAATATGTTATTAAACAATATATGGGTCAACAATGAATTCGAAGAAGAAATCATAAGATACCTTGAAACAGATGAAAATTAGAAGACAATGGTCCAAACACAGGGAAAGCAATCATAAGCAGAAAATTCATGGCATTACGAACCTATCTCAAGAAACAAGAAAAAGTTCAAATAAACAGAACAGCAAACAAAGCCCAAAGTGAGAAAAAGGAAGGAAATAATAAAGATCAGAGCAGAAATAAACAAAAGAGTCTTAAAATGATACAGATGATCAATGAATCCAAGAGCTGGTTCTTTGAAAAGGTAAACAAGGTTGACAAACATTTAACCAGATTCACTGAGAAAAAAAGAGAAAGGACCCAAATAAATAAAATCAGATATGAAAGGAGAAATAACAACTGACATCAAAGAAATACAAAAGATTGTAAGAAAATGTTATGGACAAATATATGCCAACAAATTGGACAAACTGGACAAAATGAATAAATTCCTAGAAACATGCAATCTTCCAAAACTAAATCAGGAAGAATCAGAGAATCTGAATAGATAGATTTCACATAGAGAAATTGAATCAGTAATCAAAAAAAACTCCCCCCAAAAAGTCCTGACTGGATGGCTTCGCAGGTGAATTTTACCAAACATTCTAAGAAGAACACTTCTCCTTCTCAAACTATTTCAAAAAATTCAAGTGGAGGGAAGTCTCCCAAGTTCATTTTATGAAGCCAGCATTACCTTAATTCCAAAACACTACAATAGAAGAAAAAGAAAATTATATGCCAATTCCCTGATGAACATAGATGCTAAAATTCTCAACAAAATATTAGCAAACTGAATACAGCAATATATGAAAAACATACACCATGATCGGGTGAGATTTATTCTGGGAATGTAAAGTTTGTACATTTGCAAATCAATAAATGTGACACACCTCATATACAAAATGAAGAATAAAAACCACTTGATCATATTAATATTGATCATATTAATAGATGCATAAAAAGCATGTGAAAAAATCCAGCACCTATTTATAATAAAGACTCTCAGCAAAGTGGGGATAGAGGGAACATTAATAAGAATAATAAAGACCATATATGACAAACTCACTGCTGGCATCATACTCAATGGACAAAAACTACAAACACTCCCCTTAAGATTGGGAATAAGAGAGGGATGGCCACTTTCACCTCTCTTATTCAACATAGTACTAGAAGTCCTAGACACAGCTATCAGACAAGAAGAAGAAATAAAAAAGCATCCAGTTGGAAATAGCTGTTTATTTGCAGATGACATGATACTATACATAGAGAATTCCAAAGATTCCACTAAGAAAATGCCAGAACTGATACATGAATTGAGCAAAGAATCAGGATACAAAATTAATATCCAGAAATTGGATGCATTTTTATATGTCAAAAACTAATATTAAGGGAAATTAAGAAAACAACCCTGCTCACAGTTGTGTCAAAGGAATAAAATACCTAGGAATAAACCTAACTAATTATGTAAAAGACTTGTACTTGGAAAATTATGAGACACTGAAGAAAGAAATTGAAGAAGATACAAATAATTGGAAGCACATACTATATTTATGGATAGAAAGAATTAACATTAAGATGTCTATACTAGGCCAAGCAACCTATAGAGTCAGTGCAATTATCAAGATTCCAGTGATATATTTCACAGAACTAAGAACAAATATTTCAAAAATGTATATGGAAACACAAATGGCTCCTCATAGCAACAGTGATTCTGAGAAAGAAGAAAATAGTTGGAAGAATCCTGCTACTGTATATGAAACTATACTATACAGCATGGTACTGGGGATAAAAACAGATGCATATCTATTGGTACCCCAGATCAATGGGACAAATAAACAGCTCAGAAATAAACCCACAGCTTTATTCAACAGAGACAATATTCAACAGAGGAAGCAAGCACATACAATGGGCTAAAGAGAGTTTATTCAATAACTGGCGTTAGGAGAATTGGACAGATAAGTGCAGAAAAATGAAACTAGACCACTTTCTTATACCACACAGAAAAATAAATTCAAAATGGATTAAAGACTTAAACGTTAGACCTTAAATCATAAAAGTCCTAGAAGAAAACATAGGCAGTAAAATCTTGGACATTGCTCATAGCAATATTTTATCTAATATATCTCTCCAGGAAAGGGAAACAAAAGAAAAGAACAAATGGGACTCCAACAAACCAAAAATTTTTCCACAAAAGGGACACGATCAATGAAATGAAAAGACAACCCACAGATTTGGAGAACATATTTGCTGATATATCTGATAAGGGGCCAATAACCAAAATTTATAAAGAAGAACCTGCAAAATTCAACACCAAAAAAACAAACAACCCAATTAAAAAATGGGAAATTTAAAAAATATTTTGTGGAGACACAACTCCAAAGACAATGTACAGATGGCCAACAGACATATGAAAAGATACTCAGTGTCACCAATCATGAAAGGAATGCAAATTAAAACCACAAAGAGCTATCACCTCACACCTGTCAGAATGTGTATCATCAATAAATCAACAAATGACAACTGCTGATGAGGATGTGGAGAAAGGGGAACACTTTTACAATATTGATGGGAAAGAAGATTGATGCAACCATTGTTGAAAGCAGTACAGAGATGCATCAAAAAAATTGAAAATGGGTCTTCCTTTTGACCCAGTGACTTCACTTCTGGGAATATATCTGAAGGAATCCAAAACACTAATTTGAAAGAATATAAACACCCCTATGTTCATCACAGCATTAATTATAATCGCCAAGATATGGAAGCTGCCCACGTATCTATCCGTAGATGAGTGGATTAAACAACTATGGGACTTTTAACACAATGGAATACTACTCAGCCCTAAAAAAGAAGAAAATTTTTTCCTTTGTGATACCATGAATGGAGGACTTGGAGAACATTATGTGAAGTGAAATAAGCCAGTCAGAGGAAGACAAGTACCATATAATTTCACTCCTATGTGGAATCTAATGAACAAACTTAACTAACAAGCAAAATGAGACAGACTCCTAGATGGAGAGCAGGATGACAGCTATGGGGGGGCATTAGGGAGTAGAGGGATAGTGCAAACATGGAAAAGGAACCATGGACATGGACAACAACATGGTGATTGCAGGGGGAGAGGGATTTCAGTGGGTTAAATAGTAATGGAAAAATACAATAAAATATTTTTTTTAATTATGTCAGGAAGGATATGTTCAGTGACAGGAAAAGAAACCACTCCAAATATTTTATGCATAAAATTAGTTAACACAGAGTGGTTAATACTAATTAAATATTTGAAGATGCTGAAGTAATGACCTTATGAGTATTCATCAAAGAAAAATATGATATGTATATTATGTAAAATAATATATATATAAATGTTATATATATTATTATATCCATCGAGACTTGGCTTTCCAAAGCAGCCAAGAGTATAGCTGCCACCTAACTTCCACCTTCCAGATGATAAGTTTATCTAACTGGAATAAATTAACTCACTTTCAGAATCTTATCTGTGAAAGAGGCAGGGAAACAGCTTTTAGCAAATACCAGAAGGTGTGCTGAGGTCTTGCCTTGAGGCAGTTCCACATTTGTACATACTCATCCATGGACATTTGTACTTTCAAACAGTGACCTCTTTGTTTGTACTCGCCCTTCCCCTTAAAAGGGAAATCCATAGTCCCATCAATTACTGTTCACATCTCTGGAGGATGTCCTTTCCTTTTCCAAATCAGTCAGAATCTCACTTCACTATCCTAAATCCTAAGGACTTAATTAAATGGCTAACCTTCATTGACAGTTTTTTTATATATGCTGTAAAAGAGAGGAAAGAAAATGCCTTAATTTTTACAATTACATGCTAAGGAAGCAAAAGTGAAAATAGGGGTAGTTATTAGAGCCTTAGTTTCTGCCATTTATCAAGAGATCATGACTGACATTTAAAATGTATTCTCCCTCCACTCTTTTCACATTTCTATTGCCTCATTCAGCATCTTAGCTGGATGAGTTCTTTACGTGGGGGGAATATTGAAATAAGGGACTCAAATCTTTATTTTACAGGCCTGAGCCCCTAAAGACTTACTGAAGTTTTCCATGAGTTTTTACCACTAGGCAGCATTAGAATGAATTACCCCCAATGATTCTCTAGGATTCTCACACCTTCATCCCATCCCACACTGCCAGCAGCAGCCCTATTTCACCATGTTAGCCGGGATTAACAAACCCAGCTGACATTGAATATTTGGGTGCCTATTGGATCAGTGGCATGAAAAATACAAAAATGCCAAGTGATACTCTCAATGGAAACATTGTTATCCCTATGATGAATCATGCATCCCTGATATCCTAGCCTTCTGACAAAACAGAGTTCAAACTGATGGTCATAGAAAACAAACATTTTGCATATGGGCCCATTGGTGTAAGAATAAGTGCTGTCTCTTTTTTTTATCCCTGGGTTCCTGATCCAATGTTCTGACTGTGGAGAAGACAGTATTATTTCTTCATCGATCTGCCCCCTTTAGGACACCATTCTACACTTCCAGTTATTTAATCCCAAATGATGATCTAACTGAATTGTCAGTGAGCCAGCTGCATGTAACTGTTGGTACATAATATGAATGAATGGCTTAATATGAGGCTATTGCTTCATTTATTTTTCTGTTTTTTTTTTTAAGAAGGGGAGAGAAATACAGAAAAAAAGAGAGACTGACTTGATCAGAAGTAACATTGTATGGAATACTATGAAAGAGAATAAGACATTCAATAAGTTTACAGTTTACAGTGTAGTCCTGGAAGAGATATAGCAGGCATGGAGGTCAAATCCATTTTCTTTCTTTTCTCTCTCTCTCTCTCCTTTTTTTTTTTTTTTTTTTTTTTTTGCTATTGGAACACTTTTCATTCATTCATTCATTCATTCAAATACATTTGTCTCCATTTTCCCACCACCACTTCCCCCTCCCCCGCACACCCCCACCACCTTCTCTTAATCCTTCCCCACTTTGGCTTTGTCCATGGGTCCTTTATACATGATCCTTGACTTGACCCTTCCTCTTCCTTTCCCCATTATCCCTTTCCTACCCCCCTCTCATTACTGTCAGTTTGTTTTTTTCTTTCAATGTTGCTGCTTGTGTTTTTCTTGCTTGTTTTGTTGGTTAGGTTCCACTTACAGATGAGATCATACAGTATTTGTCTTTTACTGTCTGGCTTATTCCACTTAGCGTAATGTTCTCCAGTTCCATCCATGCTGTCACGAAGGGTAGCGGCTCTTTCTTTCTTTCTACTGCATAGTATTCCATTGTGTAAATGTACTGTTATTTTTTGATCCACTCATTTGCTGATGGGCACTTAGGTTGCTTCCAGCACTTGGCTATTGTAAATTTTGCTGCTGTGAACATTGGGATGCATAGATTCTTTCGAATTGGTATTTTGGGATTCTTAGGGTATAGTCCCAGCAGTGGAATTATCAGGTCAAAAGGTAGTTCCATTTTTAGCTTTTTGAGGAAATTCCAAACTGTTTTCCACAGTGGCTGCACTAGTCTGCATTCCCACCAACAGTGGACTAGGGTTCCCATTTGTCCACAGCCTCGCTAGCACTTGTTGTTTGTTGATTTGTTTGATGGCCATTCTGACCATTATGAAGTGGTACCTCACTGTGGTTTTAATCTGCATTTCTCTGATGGCTAGTGATACTGAGCCTCTTTTCATATGTCTCTAGGCCCTTGTGTATGCCCTCCTTAGAGAAGTGTCTGTTCATAAGTACTTTCCCATATAATTGGTTCCCTTTTCATTTTGCTGATGTTTTCTTCAGCCATGCAAAAGCTGCTAATTTTAATGAAGTCCCATTTGTTTATTTTTTCCTTTATGTCCCTTGCTCTAGGGGACATATTGGTGAAAATATTGCTGTGTGGAATATCTGAGGGTTTCCTGACTATGTTCTCCTCTAGAACTTTTATGGTGTCACACTTGTATTTAAGTCTTTTATGCATCTCAAATTTGTTTTTGTGTATGGTGTAAGTTGGCGGTCAGATTTAATTTTTTTGCATGTAGCTCTCCAGATTTCCCAACACCATTTGTTGAAGAGGCTATTTTTAATCCATTTTATGCTTCTTCCCCCTTTGTCGAATATTAATTGACCATATAGACATGGGTTTATTTCTGGGCTCTCTATTCTGTTCCATTGATCTATGTATCAGTTCTTATGCTAGTACCAGACTGTTTTGATTACAGTGGACTTGTAATATAGTTTGACGTCCGGTATTGTGATCCCTCCTACTTTGTTCTTCTTTCTCAAAATTGCTGCAGCTATTTGGGGTTGTTTATGGTTCCATATAAATTTTAGAAATGTTTGTTCTATAGCTGTGAAATACATCAAAGTATATAGGTTCCACTGTAATGAAAGTGAGCCAATGGAGTCAACCTGCCACAGAGTAGCTGGGTTCTTTTAAAGGAATCATGTCATAGCAGGGGCTTAGAGTCAGTCTCTGCTTTGGTAGAATGGGTCCTCAGCAGTATTGTGGAAAGTAAGTTCATATTATTGGGCTATATTTAACCTTATAAATCTATGAGGTCTTCCTTTGGTTATCTTTTATTTATTTCCTTTTTTCCTTTTTGCTTATTTCCAATAAAACTGTATTGGGGTCAGAGAATGTGTGCTATCAGTTATTTTATGCAGTTTTTGTTAATACTTACATTATGACTCAGCCACAATTTTTATAAATGCTTTATGACACACTTGACAAGAGTTTGTTTCATATATGTGTGTGTGTATGTGTATATGTATATATTCAAACCAGGTTAAAATACATGCTCACTTTAACTTTTAAAAAAGTAATACATTATGAACATTTGCCTATAAAACTCCAAGATATTACTAAAAATCTTTTAAACTTTAATATAGAACTTGTCCACAAAAGTTTTCATAAGTCCTAGAATATTCTTTAAGACATGCTGCTTAGGGACTCAGGAATATCAGACACCGATAGGTGTCTGTTTGTAGAATGTGAAAACTTAGGAGACTTTAAAACCATGCTGTTATATTTGTTTGTTTTTCTGCCTCCTTCTCCATTGAGGCTAGAGTCAGTTCTTTAGAAATAATGAGCACCCTGTGCTTCTTTTCTCAGACATCTATAAGAACTGGGAAAATTGGGATCCATTCTACACCAGGCATGGAGAAGATTCACCAACAACAAAGAAGGAATAGAAGGTGCTGGTTTTTGAAGGAGCAAAGTGGCTGACTTTCCCTGAGTCGACTGAGAGGAAGAAAGGAAAAATATGAGGAGACCATTTGCAGAGTTCTTTTCAGGCTCTATCTTCTCTGCTTGGATTCTAGGAGAGATAGAAATACATTCCAGCACCGCCCTGCACAATTTAACAACTCAACTAACACCCTTGCTGGGAACCAAGTCACTGAATCCTGCAACACTTCACCCAGGCTGCATTAAAAAAAATAAATAAATAAGCCCACAGGCTTCTGCTGAATGCCTGAGGGACAATGCCCTTAAATTTCCTTGAAGTCCAATGTCTGATTTGGAGGACATGAAGCATACCCCTCATTGGCTCAGAAGGACCTTGGTTTGAGGAAAGGTTGATCTTTCCAAGGTTTAGTTATTTCACAGTGACATTTTCATCTTTGCACCAGGCTTTCCTGACAGTGCTCTGGAGTAGGTATTTGCTCAGAAACCATTTTTTAATTTTAGCATTGTTTGGCATCTGGAGAGCTGAGAGCCTTCCAAACTAGCAAGTCACAATTTATTTTTAAGTCCTTCCTTTATGTATTCCTGTCCTCTCACATTTTATAATAGTCAGCAGGAGCAAGCAGGTAACACTTGCAACACACTGACCAGAAATCTCCTCAGCTAAATCACCCAGTAAATTAGGTATATTTTTTACTTCCCACATACCCACAGGTAACAGTGTTGCTCCTTGTAGCTCTAAAATAACAAGCCCACACATTGTCATTTCAAATCATAGCTCCATTCATTGCATACAAGAGAGTTTATAGTCTCTAAAACACTACACTAAATTTTTAGTATTATCTCATCAGCCAGTATTTAAATTCTCAACCAATACTGCCATTTTTGGTCAATGGCAGTACAGGGAGAAGAAATGGGAATAGGGAAGGGAGGAGTTGGCTGGAAGAGGTTGGGAGAGCAAAAATCAGGTAGATAAGACAGTAAATGGAGAATAAAAGGTCACTTAAAACCCTCTATGCTTAGCATAATGTTTACTAAGACAGTGCAAAATCTAGAATAAATACATGATTTTAATCATTAAGATCCTGTTTTATTTGTCAGCTCCAGATCTGGCATTACCTAAACATATGACTTTAAGAACATCAGTTTACCTCTCTGGGTCCCCAGTTGATCTTCTGAGAAATAAAGATCTGTAATGTCCCTTTGGTTCTAAATTCCTGAGCTTGTGCTGCCTTTGGAATATTTGTGCAAAGAAGAAAATGTACATTCCTCCTTACCCTCAATGTCTGAGGATGGTTGCTTGACAGAGAACTGCTGCACGATTCTTGGGTCCCCTCCCAGCCTGGGTGTGGATATCACAAATGTGTTTTCTATGTTCATATGCAGGGAGACACAATGTACTGGTACTGTCACCGTGCTTTCCCTGTTTGTTCAGCTTTTCCATCATTGCAGTTGTTCAAATTGAGCTGTGTCAACTTTGATTGTTCTCTGTCACCTGTTACCAAGTAAATTTTTTTAATCCTCACCCAAGGATGTATTTATTGATTTTAGAGAGAGAGGAATGGATAGAGAGACAGAGAGAGAGAGAGTGAGAGAGAGAGACAACAGTCAGCTGCTTCCCATATGTGCCACCACTGGGGATGGAACGTACAACCTAGATATGTGCCCTGAGTGGAGACTGACTCCACAACATGCATGGGAGGATGCTCCACCCCACTGATCCACCTGGCCAGGGCCCAAGTAAATTTTAAGATCTAACTGCCTTTATTAAACTTTTGATGAATTGGGCAGCATTCCATCCAGCAACTAGAAGGGGCTCTCTAAGAGGTTGTAAAAAATATATGGGTTTTATAGGAAAAAGATGAAGCAAGAGAGCTATTAACAAAAGAAAAAAAAGGATTACATTTAGACCAAAACATCTTCTTTTGTGGGGAGCAGAACAGCAGAGATTTTTATCATGCAGATTGCCTCTGCTTCAAGAGGGAGAATGGAAGAGGCCCTCGTAACAGATAATCTCATTGGTGTTGACCAGAAAATTCCAGGCTGGATGATTAAAATTATATTTCTGGGAGAGGTTGAAAGGTAATTAGGTCAGGTATTAAATCTAGGTTTGGTATCATGGACTTTAGCACAGTGTTGCCATTTTGGGCTTATGGTTTTCTCTTTTACACACCAGAATCTCATCTGCCTCCTTATTGCCCCCTGCTAATTGATAACAGATTGCTTAGTGTTGAACATATCTTCTAACATTTGGAGGACAAAAGGGAGTTCTGTCTCACACCGTGTGTCATATATCCTGCTGGAGTCTACTATCATTGATTATTTTTTGAAGAAGTAAAAGATGAAAATGGATGTATTTAAGGCCATATTATTGGTACCATCTTTATCTATGCAGAGCTATAAGCATTGAACATGTTGTAAATCAATGAAAACTATCCTGGAAAACCATTCATAACAAAAGAAAGTCCATATAGCAACTTGCAGTATCTCAGAGATGGAAAGAAGATACTGAAGTAAGTTACTTTTATAGAAACCTAGTAAGTATTAAATAGGCATACAAGGGATTGTCTCTGAACTCCTAAAAGCACTTCTCATTCAATCGGCATATATGACAAATTTATTTGTATCATTAACTTTATTCTGATCATATTTATCCAAGTATGTTTTACATTTCTTAAGGAAGTTTATTTTGTATGCTCAATTCATATGTGTTTCTTCAATGGTTTTTAAAAATTATAGTTCATGAATTACTATTATATGATGTGTGGTATAAAAATAGAAAAAATAAATCTCTAGAATTTTAATTTCAAGAAGCTTATAGCTAATTGAAAGTGTCATGTTTGTGTATAAAGTTAAGAGTTACATTATTTCCTCCACTGAATATGAATTATGGGCTTCTTGCTCAGTGGTTTCACCATAAAAAAGGCGGGGGGCCTTATAATACACATCTAAAAGCTATGAAGATGACATAAATGCATGTTGTATATCTAAAACATGTTTGGCAGTCAATAATCATGGGATTCCAGCTTGTTTTTTTCTAAAAACATAATTGCTTGTTTAACAAGCATTTATATAATATATTCAGTTCCAGTCAATGTTATAAAAAGCTTCATAAATATCAACTCACTAATTCTCACAACTATCCTCTGAAGCACTATCACCATCTCATTTTTCGGAAGAGGACATTTCGGCCCAGTGACATTAACAAGTTGCAGAGCTAGGAATTAACACTGGTAAAGCTGACTTCAGATTCCGTATTCTTCACACTAAGGTGTACTACCTTGGTTTATGAAGCCAGGCATTCATGAGAGGAATCTCGCTGCATAGTTGATTTCTAATTTGTAAGTAAACATCGAAAACTGATGATTTCATTTATAATTTATGATGAGACTGAACATTTTTCATTTTCTTTTTATTGTACTTGTTTTGAAAATTTCTAAATTTTCTATTTCTATTAATTTAATAATCTATAGTTGATTTGCTGTATTCTCCACTTACTGAAGTAATAAGTTTTGCTGTCTGAACTTGCAAATATGTATTTTCACTTAGTCATTCAACAAATTCTTATAAAAAATTTAGTGAATTTTATGTTGAGCACTTGAGAAATAAAAAAGAAGCATGTTTTGCTCTTTGAGGGATTAAAGTCTACCTAAAAGTACAGATATTGAAACAAATTCATTGTTAAAGGAATTATCAGTTTGATCCTTCAAGTCTTCTTTTTTCCATTTACTAGCTATGAGACATTGACAAAATACTTAACACCTATTTCCTTTAATTTCCTTATTTATAAAATTAAAGTAACATTACTATCTACTACATAGGGTCATATAAAGAACTCATTGAGTAATGCACATAAGTTGCCTACCAAAAAGGAGGTTATAATAAATTTTACCCATGATTAGGAAGCAATGCTTACAAATAAATGTAATATACAAGTAAACAATAAAAGGGCTATAAATAGAGAGAGGGGGAAGATGGCGGAGGAGTGAATGGGAGTCACGCTGACTTCCTCCCAAGACCAAACTGGAATTGTGACTAAATAGTGGAGTAATCACTTGGAAAACAATGGAACGATAGAGGGAGAGGAGCCGAGGAGCCGAGGACAGACAGTGGATTCGACTCTCACACATCACAACGGGTGAGAAGTGCAGTGGAGGCTCAGGAAGATAGGCTAGGCACCCACGGGCACCAGCACCAGAGGGACATTGAAAAGGCTAGTTGGATCCCCCTGAGAAGAACAGGATCTGCACCATAAACAGGGACCCCTAGACTACAGCAGCTGAAACCAGGAAAACGCACAGAAAAAAAACGCAACCCGGAAAAGCTTAGGAGCGCTCTCTGCCAGAGACAGGCAGCCAGGGATGCAAAGAGACATTTAAAGGGCCAACGCAAAAATTTGCAGTGGCAGCCACCCTCCTTGATCTCTGGGTAGAGGTGGCAGCAGAGTGGACTGGTGCCTGGGAAAAGATTGGTGAGGAAAACTTTGTGAAGAGAACTGAGATGGCGGCTGGTGGAGCCCCGGTGATAATGCACCTCCCACTCTGCAGCTACCATCTTGCTCAGGCATAAGGGAATCAATTAACCTGCCTTTTGTGCGCTCCGCACACAGCTTGTGCACATGTGAGCTGGGGGGCTAAGTGCAGACAAGCTGGAAGAAATAGAGGATCCCTGGCCAAAGGGGTAACACAGCAGCATAGAGAGCCTTGAAGAGAGACTGGAGACAGGGTTAACGGGAGAGTCCTGGAGCCGACTTCTTCCCATTTCCATAGTCTCCATTTTGCGCGGGTAGGTGACGCCCCCAAAGAGCCAAAAGCAGGGAAAGCACACAAGACCCTAAACTGACCATTCCTGGGGCGGCCTCTGGGCGTGGGCACCAGACGAGTGCGTGAGGTCTGGCGAGTAAGTGCCCAGGCTGGTGGGGGATCCTGCCGGGCCAAGGAGCGCAATCAAGGAGCCGGCAGGAGAGTGCAGAGCTATTCCACAGAAATAGTCGATCCCTGGCTGAAGGGGTCAGAGCTGCCCAAAGCAGGAGTTAGACACAGACAATAGGCTCCTGGAAGGCTCAAACAAATGACCCAAAGTCATATAGGGTCAAGAACTGACATCATCAGAGGCAGGCCCAGAAAGAAAAGTAAAGAATGAATGAATGAATGAATGAATGAATAAATAAATAAATAAATAAAAAGACCTGCCTATTACCAAAGAAGTTTAATCCACAAAGTCAGGAAATCTAGATGGATCAATTGAAGCAGAAGCAAAAATAAATAAATAAATTAATTAATTAATTTATAGACTCTCACAAAAATGGGAAGAAAAAGAAGTTTCCCCCAAAGGAGTGGAAAAGGGGAATCCCCACAGACAGAGCTAAATGAAATAGAGGCAAGGGAACTATAGATATTGAATTCAAAACAATTCTAAGGAATGGTTCTAAGGAAGCTCAATGAGCTCAGACAGCTCAAAGAGAACTATGAGAAACTGCAGAGAAACTATCAGGATCTTACAGCAAACTATATCAGCCTGGAAAAGGACATAGAAACTATCAAGAAAACACAAGAGGATATGAAGAAAAACATTTCTGAATTGAAGAACACAGTAGAAAGAATACAAAGCAGGCTGGATGAAGCCGAGGATCGAATCAGTGAGATGGAGGACAAGGTAGAAAAAAGCTCCCAGAAAGAACAAGAAATGGAAAAAAGACTCAAAAAGAATGAAGAGGCATTGAGGAAAATGCAGGACAACCTGAAACACAATAATATCCGTATAATAGGGATACCAGAAGGAGAAGAGGAGGAGCAAGGGATAGAGAACCTCCTCAAAAAAGTAATGATGGAAAATTTCCCTAATTTGAGGAGAGAAAGGCTCTCATGGATCCAGGAGGCACAGAGGACCCCACTCAAGAGGGACTCAAAGAGGTCCACTCCAAGACACATCATCATTAAAATGGCAACTATCAAAGACAAAGAGAGAATCCTCAAGGCAGCAAGGGAGAAGGAGAGAGTAACATACAAGTGGGCCCCAATATGGCCAGGAGCTGACTTCTCAACAGAAACACTACAAGCCAGAAGGGAATGGCAACAAATATTCCAAGTAATGAAAAGCAAGGGCCTACAACCAAGGCTGCTCTACCCAGCAAGGCTCTCAATTAAAACAGAAGGGGAAATAAGGAGTTTCCCAGACAAAAGAAGGCTAAAAGAGTACATCTCTATCAAACCAGCACTCCAAGATATGCTAAAGGGACTGGTTTAAGAAGATGAAGAAAAAGAGTGAGAAAGAGAAAAACACAGGTACAAAGAGTAAAAATGAATAGGTTTCTATCAGTAATATCTCTCAATGTAAATGGACTAAATGCCCCAATCAAAAGACACAGGATAGCTGAATGGATAAGAAAACAAGACCCACACATATGCTGCCTACAAGAGACTCACCTCAGAGCAAAAGATCTACACAGATTGAAAGTAAAGGAATGGAAAAAATTATTCCAAGAAAATGGGCAAGAGAAGAAAGCAGGAGTTGCAATACTTATATCAGACAAAATAGATTTCAAAACAAAGGCTATAAAAAGAGACCCAGAGGGGCACTTTATAATACTTTAAGGAAGAATCTATCAAGAAGACATAAACATTGTAAACTTATAGGCTCCCAATATAGGAGCCCCCAAGTATATAAGGAAAATCTTGAACGACTCCAAAAAAGATATAGACAGCAACACACTGATAGTAGGGGATTTCAACACCCCACAGTCAAAAATGGACAGATCTTCCAAACAAAACATTCATAAACATATTGTGGCGCTGAATGACACACTGAATCAAAGAGACTTAACTGGCATATATAGAACCTTACATCCCAAAGAAGAAAAATGCACATTCTTTCAAATGCTAATGGCAGTTTTTCAAAGATAGACCACATGATAGGACACAAAGCAAACCTCAGCAAATTCAGGAAAATTGAGATAATACCAAACTTTTTCTCAGACCACAAGGGCTTGAAACTGGAAATCAACCTAAAAGAGAAACTCAAAAACTTGCAAACTCATGGAGACTGAACAGTAAGACTATTAAACATTGAATGGGTCAATAATGAGATAAGAGAAGAAATAAAAAAATTTCTGAAAACAAATGAAAATGAACAGAAAACAGTACAAAACCTCGGGACACAGCAAAGGCAGTCTTGAGAGGGAAGTTCATAGCAATACAGGCCTATCTAAAAAAGACAGAAACATTTCAAATAAATGACCTAATTCTACAACTTCAAGAACTGGAGAAACAACAAATCAATCCCAGAGCAAGTAGAAGGAAGGAAATAATCAAGATTAGAGCAGAACTGAATGACATAGAGACAAAAAGAACAATTTAAAGGATTGACCAATCCAGAAGCTGGTTCTTTGAAAAGATTAATAAAACTGACAAGCCATTAAGCAGACTCATCAAGACAAAAAGGGACAGGACCCAAATTAATGATATCAGAAACGAAAGAGGAGAAATAACAACCGATACCACAGAAATACAAAGGATTGTCAGAAACTACTATGAACAATTATATGACAATTAATTTGAAAAACTTGATGAAATGGACAAATTTTTAGAAAAATATAATCTTCCAACACTGAAGGAGGAAGAAACAGAAAGCTTGAACAGACCGATAACAGCTGGGGAAATTGAAGCAGTAATCAAGAAACTCCCAGCACACAAAAGCCCTGGGCTGGATGGTTTCACAGGAGAACTTTACAAAACATTTAAGGAAGAGCTAACCCCTGTCCTTCTCATACTATTCCAAAACATCCAAGAGGAGGGAAGACTCCCAGGCTCTTTTTATGAGGCCAGCATCACCCTAATCCCAAAACCAGATAAAGACCCTACAAGAAAGAAAACTACTGTCCAATTTCACTGATGAACACTGATGCTAAAATCCTCAACAAAATATTGGCAAACTGCATCCAGCAATACATTCAAAGGATTATCTACCACGATCAAGTGGGATTCATCCCAGGGATGCAGGGATGGTTCAATATACACAAGTCAATAAATGTAATACATCACATAAATAAAAGAAAAGACAAAAAACCACATGATCATCTTGATAGATGCAGAAAAAGCATTCGATAAGGTACAGCACCCATTTATTATTAAAACACTCAGCAAAATGGGAATAAATGGGGGATTCCTCAACATAATAAAGGCCATATATGAAAAACCTACAGCCAACATCATACTCAATGGGCAAAAACTAAGATCGGGATCACGCCAAGGATGTCCACTTTCACCAGTTCTATTCAACATCGTATTGGAAGTCCCAGCCACAGTGGTCAGATAAGAAAAAGAAATAAAAGGCATCCAAATAGGAAAGAAGGAAGTAAAACTATCATTGTTTGCAGATGACATGATAGTGTACATAGAAAACCTTGTAGACTACACCAAAAAACTCCTCAACCTAATAAGTGAGTTTGGCAAAACGGCAGGATACAAAGTCAATATTCAGAAATCAAAGGCATTTTTGTATACCAGCAATGAAATAGAAGAAGAAATCAGAAAAAAAAACACTTGATATAGCAAGAAGAAAAATAAAGTACCTAGGAATAAACCTAACAAAGGAGATAAAAGACCTATATGCAGAAAACTATACATCGAAGAAAGAAATTAAGGAAGACACAAATAAATGGAAGCATATACCGTGCTCATGGATTGGAAGAATTAATATCATCAAAATTTCCATACTACCCAAAGCAATTTTTAGATTCAATGCAATCCCTATTAAGATACCAATGACGTATTTCACAGAAATAGAACAGACATTTCAAAAATTTATATGGAACCATAAATGACCCTGAATAGCTGCAGCAATTTTGAGAAAGAAAAGCAAAATAGGAGGGATCACAATAACGGACATCAAACTATACTACAAAGCCACTGTACTCAAAACAATCTGGTACTGGCACAAGAACAGACCCATAGAGCAGTGGAACAGAACAGAAAGCCCAGAAATAAGCCCAGGTCTCTATGGGCAACTAATATTTGACAAAGGGGGCAGAAGCATAAAATGGAGCAATAATAGCCTCTTCAACAAATGGTGTTGGGAGAGCTGGACGGCTACATGCAAAAAAATTGAAATTGGATCATCAGCTGACACCATAGACCATAATAGTCTCAAGATGGATAAAAAAGACTTAAATATAAGTCGCAACACCATAAAAGTCCTAAAGGAGAACATTGGCAGCATACTCTCAGATATCCCACACAGCAATTTTTTCACCAATATGTGTCCTAAAGCAAAGGACATAAAGGAAAGAATAAACAAGTGGGACCTCATCAAAATAAGAAGCTTCTGCACGGCTAAAGAAAACATCAGCAAAATGAAAAGGGAGCCAACCATATGGGAAAATATATTTGTTAATGACACGTCAGATAGAGGTTTCATCTCCAAGGTCTATAAAGAACTCACTCGACTCCACTCCAAGAAGACAAATGATCCAATCAAAAAATGGGCAAAGGATCTGGGCAGATGCTTATCCAAGGAACAGATACAGAGGGCCCAGAGACATTTGAAAGGGTGCTCGGTCGGCATCACTAGCCATCAGAGAAATGCTGATCAAAACCACAATGAGGTACCACCTCACAGCGGTCAGATGGCCATCATAAAGAGATCAACAAACAACAGGTGCTGGCGAGGCTGTGGAGAAAAGGGAACCCTAGTACAGTGTTGGTGGGAATACAGACTGGTGCAGCCATTGTGGAAAGCAGTGTGGAATTTCCTCAAAAAGCTGAAAATGGAACTTTCTTTTGATCCAGTGATTCCCCTGCTGGGATTATACCCTAAGAATCCCAAAATACGAATTCAAAAGAACCTATGCACCCCAATGTTCACAGCAGCACAATTTACAATAGCCAAGTGTTGGAAGCAACCTAAATGCCCATCAGTAGATGATTGGATCAAAAAATTATGGTACATATACACAATGGAATACTACACAGCAGAAAGAAAAAAAGAACTACTAAACTTCGAGACAGCATGGATGGAACTGGAGAGCATTATGCTAAGCGAAATAAGCCAGGGGGTGAAAGACAAATATCATATGATCTCACCTATAAGTGGAACCTAACCAACATACAAAGATGCAAGGAAAATAAGACCAGCAACACTGAAAGGAAAAGAAACCAATAGAGACAAGAGGGAAGGAGGGAGGGGGAGCGGGGGAAAGGGAAGGGAAGGGGAAAGTCAAGGAACATATAGCAAGGTCTCATGGACAAAACCAAAGGGGAAGAGTTGAGGGAGGGAGGGGAGGACCGAGCAAGGGAAAGTGGAGGGAATGCAGAGACAAATGTATTTGAAAAAATAAATTAATTAATTAAAAAAAAGAAAGATGAATTTGAAAAAAAGGGCTATAAATAGAGATATAAATAAATACATGAGATTAAACAGTCAGATGGATTTATTATGATTAAATAATCATAAAAGTCACACCACAGGAAGTTTAATGAAGGATGTTCTATAAATGTTGGGGCTTGTAGGTTGAATAAGCTTTTATCCACCAGGAATTCGTGTGAGAAAGGCTGAAGGAGGGCAAAGATGAGAAATAGTAATTTCAGTATCTGAAACATGGGTAATTTAAAAGGTAAGGAGGACAGGGTAAAATACTTAAATGAACTGTGATAGTATACTAAGAATTAAAAAAATATATCTTTTATATTTATATTTATTCTTATATTTTTATTCATTATACAAATTAGCATATTATCTTCTGAGGAGTTAAGATTTTTCTGTTGGTGATTCTGTTATTGTGAGTTCAAAATTGGCACATTCTTTAATAATCCTTTATAAAGCTCACTGTTTATTTGAAGAGAACTAGAATGATATAGGTATAACTTCATGGAGATTAACACCTGAAGCCATTAAACAGATTATTGAAATGTGTCACTAGCTGTGATAACAATAAGACAGACCATATCAATGTCACCACCTGGGTATACCTCCCACTCTTCTAATGAGCACTGAGAAAGAATGAACATGCAAACACTTCAATGGCTGTCTCTATGTTAAGGCCAAACACTCTCATAGAATTTGGTTCATTTCAGTACCATTTTTGTCAGTAAAAGTAACATCATTTGAACTTCTCACAAGGTTAGGCTGTTAGAATTTCATTCTTATTTCCATTATGACCATTTTCAGAAGAGGCTCAGTGATTTGTCCACATCACCTAGCTAGTAAGTGATGGAACTCATACTCTAGTTTTGATTTTTTTTCCCCTACATCACTATGCTTGAGTGTGTGCACATTTACATCCAGGCACACACAGGAACCATTATTAATAAGAATGAAGTAATCGATACAATAAGCTTTGGAATTCAGTAACACCAAAGGGTAATGTGCTAGTAATACCATCAACTCATCCCAGGTAATGAGTTGCAGATTATAATAATTTCCATTTCCGTCATTTCTGTTATGCCTTCTCATCTTCAATTGCTTAATATATGAACTAATATTCTTTTATCCCAGCTATAGCCCATAATATTGTCTGTAATAGAGTGAGAAACACTTGAATTTCCTAGCTTTCTGCAGACCATAATTCTAAAATATAAGAAACCTTCAATGATGACTTAGAAGAATCATAGGTTATAATGCATACAACTTTGTTGACAAATTTTATGAGCTTTATTGAAATAAAAATGACCTACAATAAAAATGACCAACTTTAATTTTTTATTAAATTTATTGGAGTAACATTGGTTAATAAGATCATAGAGGTTTCAAGTGCACATTTCTATGACACATGACCTGTAATTGCATTGTGTGCCCACCCCCTGAAGTCAAATCATCTTTTATCACCATATACTTGACCACTTTACCCTTTACTACCCCTCCATCCCTCTTCCCTCCAGTAACCACCATGATGCTGTCTGTTCCTATGAGTTTTGTTTGTGTTTTCCTTGTTTGTTCATGTGTTGCTTTGAGTTTTATATCCTACATATGAATGAAATCATATGGTTCTTAACTTTTTTTGTCTGACTTCTTTAACATAGCATGATATTCTCAAGTCCATTCATTCTGTCTCAAGTGGCAGTATTTCATCTTTTCTTCTGGTTGAGTGGTATTCTATTGTATGCATATACCACATCTTCTTTACCCAATCACCTATTGAAGGACACTTTGGTTGTTTCCATGTCTTGGTCACTGTGAATAATGCTGCAATAAACATAGGGTTGCGTATATTGTGGTGAATAAATGTTTTCAAACTTTGGGGGTAGATGTCCAGAAGAGGGGTTGCTGGGTCATATGTAACTTTATTCTAAGTTTTCTGAGAAAAATCCATACTGTTTTTCACAGTGGCTGTACCAGTTTACATTTCCACCAGCAGTGAATAAGAGTTCCTTTTTCTCCATAACCTCTCCAACACTCGTTATTACATGTCTTTTCGATAATAGCCATTCTAACTGGTGTGAGGTGATATCTCATTGTAGTTTTGGTTTGCATTTTCCTAATAGCTAGTGAGGTTGAGCATCTTTTTATGTCTGTTGACCAAAAATGACCAACTTTAATTGCACGAGCTGACAAACTTTCCAAATGCATATAATCATTTAACTACCACCATAATCATGATAATGAACTTTTCTATCATGTCCAAAAGTTCCTTCAGTCACTTGTGAGGCCAATCCCAGCCACTGTCTTACTTTCTGTCACTAGGACTTTGTCTTTTCTAGAATGACATATAAATGGAGTCATAGAGTGGATGGTCTTTTGTGTCTGATCAATCAATGACATTTGAATGCTTATTAAATTTAGAGCTCAGATAAGTGGAAATTCCAGGGTGTTATTTAATAGAATGATAATATTACTGTACCAAGAAGCAAGTTACCCAGAATTATATGTTCTTTTGAATATTTTCAGTGTGCTATGAGAAATATAAGCTGGCTTTCAATAGCAATTTTCCTGCATCTCTGGAATTTCATGAGATGAAGGAAATCTGTAACTAGAACACATTATCAATTTTGACAAAATCGTATTTAAGCCTGTATAGATCATACAGATATTCACTATACATGTTAATGCAAAGGAATTCAAAAATGGTTATTTGGACATTTATTAAAGTATTTTGCTCTTACTTGAAAAACTGTAGCAAAACTATATTACATGAATACCTATAGAGATGTTTCGGTTCTCTTACATACTGAAATGTTATCATTATTTAATTTTTTTCATCCATGTCTCAAAAATCTTTGTTTTTTACAAAGTATTTGGTTTTATTTGCTGTCTTCTCTTTCACGTGTATTTCTGATTTTTTATTCATAAAAGAACCAACATCTGTTTTATGACATATTGCCTTGGGTTGTTATAACCTTTAGGACAGTCATTCGAACAGAGGCCAGTGAAATGAGAAGGTATCAATCATATCAGAAAATGGACTAGGAGGGAACATATTCAAATAAAGATGAGTTTTTTCTGGGTCTGAACCCATTCCTCTCTACAACTAAAGACAAACCAAAATCTCTCTATTCACTGCTCCCAAACATAGTATCTGAGTTTTTGATCCCAAACTTGGGTTACCCTCTTCTCAGATATGGGAAAAGGAGGCTGACAGGCTTAAATCAGGACATCAGGATTTGTCAATCTAATCAGCAGACAATCCAAAATTAATAGAAAACACCAAACTATTTCACTGTGGATCCGAATGTAAGGCCTCTTTCAAGTTTAAGACCTGTTCTTTATCTTTCTCACTTATTTTTAAGCTTTTATTTATGTACCATACTAACCAATGGGAAGTCAAAATAACTATAAAACAGTTTTTCTGCCCTAATGGTCCTTACTATTAGGAAGAAAAACATATTGTTAAATAATGTTACATAATAAGGACTATAATTGATACATGTATATAACTATGAATAAGAAGAATGGGCTACTCATGCTCTCTGGGCAGATCAAAGAATTCTCTAGACTAGATGTGACATTTGAACTGAGACTTAGAGGACAGACATATGACAGGCAGGAGGCACAGTCTGCATGAGAGCAGAAATATGGAAGTTTATTCTGTGTTTAGGGAAAATAATGAATAATTTACTTTACCATTATGATATGCCCAAAATATTTAGAAGTTAAGTGTTCAGTATATTCCCAAGCTAAAAGATATGCGATGGTTAAAAATGTTCAGCTCATTCATCTGGAAATAGAAAAAAAATTAACTAATATTATTATTAATCCTTTATCTCTAAAGTTTCTTTAATTTACATTGACTTCCATTCCATGAAATCAGAAGCATACTAAATCAATCATCACATTTGGAGAGGCAGCTGAAATAAAGGCATTTTCTTTGTTCTGTTAGTCATGGTGCTGCTGAGGAAACTCACTTGTGTGCCTTTTTCTCAATATTCCCTCCAGCTTCATTTTCATGAGCTTTCTCAGCCTGCATCCCAGTTTGCTACTGACATCATTTTCTCATGCTTTTGTTGTTTAATGAGATCAAGATCTCTATTTTCATTGTCTATTCCATCCACTAAAGTTAACATCCTGCAGATATAGGGTTCTTACTAAGGGCCATCTGTGATTCAGTTAAAAAATTTCATCTTGTTTTTTTTTCCCTTAACTATCATTTAATGCGCAGTATCATTAAAATACAGCTGAACTGTGTCCCACTCTTTTATAAAACAGACCGGAAATTAAACTCACACATGTCCCCAGATATTCTTAATTTCAAGGAAAAATTCTTAAAATAATCCAAAACTAGGTCAAAGGTAAACTGGAAAACAATATAGAACCTAAAATGATAATAAGGCAAAACAAGGCTCTTGTTGACATATCATCATCACTATACCAAAAGATTTATGGAGTATTACCAGCATTTTTACATTACGACAAAGATATGTATATAACGCAAGACTCTCAGATTTCAGGAACTTACAAACAAGGTTAGTAACTCTATTTGTAAAAAAATGAGCCCTGGTCTTGAAATATGTAAGCGGTTAATATTAATAGTATAGGTATGATTGGGTGTTTAATGAACTTTTAAGAAAAGAAATTGTTGCAGTCCTCTATAAAAGGAAAAAAAAAATCTCTAGCTGGTGTGGCTCAGTGGATTGACCACCAGCCTGCAAACCAGGGAGTTACCAGTTTGATTCCCAGTGCAGGGCACATGCTTGGGTTGCAGGCCAGGTCCCCAACAGGGGGCATGTGAAATACAACCACACATTGATGTTTCTCTCTCTCTCTTTCTCCCTCCCTTCCCCTCTCTAAAAATAAATAAATAAAAATTTTTTAAAAAGGAAAAAAATCACTTTATGCTGACATATAATGCAGAAAATTGGTACCTAGAATGGACTGAGTGCCATTCCATATCATCTGAGCAGATAATCAACAGAAAAAAAATACAGTATTAGAGTTACCTGTTTATTTATCTCCTCCATTAAGTTATAGACTCTCCATATTTCAGATTTTTGCAACATATGGCTGTATATTTCAAGAGGTAATCTTTGGGCTATTATATATCTCAATACATTAAAAAAAAAGAATGTAACATTTTGTCTTTAGCTTTTAATTTGTGTACCCAAAGCACCTTGCATAGTTCCAACGGAAAATGGGTGCTTAATACATATCAGTAGACCTGACTTGAATGATGAGCTATGTTATAATAGGGTTGTATTATATCAATAATTAAACTTTTAGTCAAATCCTGTGACAAAGAACAAGGCTTAATTCACCCTAGAAAGGGCACAATGTCCTTGATAATGACAAGATTAAAGGCCTATTAATATTTCACAAAAAATATGATCATTAGCATTTATCTATTATGCCTCCTATTTTTACTGCTTTGTCACTTTGGAACTTACTATGTAAGTTATACGAAATTCAATTTTCCACTTATTTGATCTTGGTTTGATGCTTATTATATAAAAATAACAGCAAATTTGGAGCTGTAGGGACACATGATTTCTTCTCTAGAATAGTATAATCCTATGGAGAAGTTAACAAGGTTAAACTACAAAGCACCTGTGCATTAAATAAAATGTGTATGTACTTGAGGGGAATAAACATGAGTTAAAGAATGACACTTAGGTTCACACCACAAAGTCAGGAGATCAAGACAGATCAACTGAAGAAGCAGAAGCAAAAGAGAAGAGTCTCATAAATAATGGGAAGACAAAGAAATACCCCCCACTCAAAGGGAAAGGAGCAATCCCCAGAAAGAGAACTAAATGAAATACAGGCAAGTAAACTATCAGATACTGAGTTCAAAACAACAGTTCTAAGGAAGCTCAATGAGCTCAGTGAGCTCAGAGAATTGCCAAAAACTACAGGGAAACTATGAGGAACTTACTGCAAACTGTATCAACATGAAAAAGAAATAGAAACTATCAACAAGAGACAAGAGGAAATGAGGAATACAATTTCTGAATTGAAGAACACAGTAGAAGGAATGAAAAGCAGGCTCAATGAAGCTGAGGACCAAATCAGTGAGCTGGGGGACAGGGTAGAGAAAAACTTCCAGAAAGAGCAAGAAAATGAAAAAAGACTCAAAAAGAATAAAGAGGCATTTAAGGAAATGGAGGACAACCTGAAACATAATCATATCCATATAATAGGGATACCAGAAGGAGGAGAGGATGAGGAAGGGATAGAGAATCTGTTTGAAAAAGTCATGATGGAAAACTTCCCTAATTGGAGGAGAGAAAAAGTCACACAAGTCCAGGAAGCACAAAGGGTCCCATTCAAGAGGAACACAATGAGGCCCACTCTAACACACATCATCATTAAAATGGCAAATATCAAAGACAAACAGAGAATCCTAAAGCAAGCAAGAGAGAAAGAGGTAGTAACATATAAGGGAGCCCCGATACGGCTAGCATCTGACTTCTTAACAGAAACACTGCAAGCCAGAAGGGAATGGCAAGAAATATTTCAAGTCATGAAAAGCAAAGGCCTGCAACCAAGACTGCTCTACCCAACAAGGCTCTCAATTAAAATGGAAGGCGAAATAAAGAGTTTCCCAGACAAAAGAAGGCTAAAGGAATATACCTGCACCAAACCAGCACTGCAAAATATGCTAAAGGAACTCCTTTAAGATGAAGAAAAAATTTCTATGAATACTCAGTTCCTTTCAGAGTTGCCAATACTTGATATTACCAATATTTTTAATACTCATTAATCTGATTGTGACAATGATGTTATTTTAATGGTTCCTTTATTATTTGTTGAAACTAAACCTGTTTTAGTATATTTCTGGCCTATTTCTATTATTTTTTAGGAAAAAAGCTTTAAATGACTTTTTGGTGTTCTTTATCCTTTTATTGATTAAAAGTTTGTAGAACTTTTTTCCCCTAAAAAAAAAAACCAAACCAGAAACAAAAAACCTATTAACCATGTTTTAGATGTGTTGCAAATACTTTTCTATTCTATTCTTTGTCCTATAACTTTTTAATATGTATATTACTATATAGTTAAATGTTTAATATAGTCATATTGTCAATATTTACTTCATAGCTTCTGCGGTTAAATATTTCACTTCAGGTCATGAAAAATATTAGTTTGTCTTTTCTCCAAAAACTCCTTAGATTCTACATATTGATTTTTAACTCACCTGAATATCTCTTGTATAATGTGTGAAATATGACTCTATATTTGTTTTATTTCAAGTAATAGTGGTCCATGCACCTTATTTGTTGAATAAGCCTTATTTTACCCATTGATTTGAAATATCAACTTAATCATACATATATTAATCAGATACATACGTTAGTCTCTAGAATGTTCATTATATTTCATTGATCTACTTGATTATTTCTGTGCTGGTGTCATGTTGGTTTAATTGCTGAGACTTCATAATGGTTTTAAATTTTTTTAATATTTTATAATTAACTTTGACATCTAAAAAAATAAATAAAATCAATCTGCATTTAAGAAAAAAGAGAGAGAGAGAGAGATGGAACTCCTACCTTTGGTGACAACATGGATGAAACTGGAGAATATTAAGCTAAGTGAAATAAGCCAGTTGATGAAAGACAAATATCATATGATCTCACCTATATGTGGACTCTATTCAACAAAATAAAATAATGAACAAAATAAACCACAGGCACAGAAACATGGAGCAGACTGAAAATGACCAGAGGGGTTGGGGAAAGAGGACAATGGTGGAAAGAAGAGGAAAGGACTAGACAAAGAACATGTATGAGTGACCCATGGACATGGACAACAGAGTGGGAATTGATTGTGGGAGTATGGGTTGGGGGTGGGGTGGGTGGAGGGGGGTAAAGGGGGAAAAATAGAGACAACTGTAACAGAATAAACATAATTTATAATTTATTAAACATAATTTATAATTTATAAATTTAAATTTATTAATTTATAATTTAAAAATAAATAAATATTTAGAAATAAAATAAGAATAAAAAAATGACACTTAAAGTACATTTGGCAAAGATAGTCAAATAGGGAAAAATATTCCTCTTAAAAAGAAATATCTAAAATAATGATAATCATTGATAAAATGATGAGTGATATCATAATTAAAAGATATTAGAAATACATTTTAACTAAGCCATTAAAGCAGACGACCTATGTGAAAAAATGTTATTTTTGTGTTTGTGATTTCACACAACAGGGTACAATCTGCTTTCTTGTAAGTGAATAAAATGTAATTTATAGAACTGAAAATTCATTTGCAGAGAATCTGCTATGGTGAGAATATACTTCTATCCAGAATAGAGTGGTGATTATATTATTAACCGGCATAGGATTGTTTTCACTATTGGTATCTCTCACTCTATAATTTCTACTTACTGTGCTCCTCAAGGACTTGTATTTCCTCAAAGCTGCTAATTAGCAGACACCACACCGAAAGCACACTTCAAGTTAGATCTCACATAAACTAGTTGAAGAATACCCTTACTATTCAAATATAAATAAATAAATAAACACACACACACACACACACACACTATTGAGCATTTAAGTTTATTAAAATCCCTTGTCTGCTTGATTTCCCTTCTATAAATGCATTCATTAAATTGCAAGACCAAAAATACATGGCATTTGGGTAATGGTTTGTCCATATGTTGGACCTCAGGAAAAATTCTACCTTTTACTTTATGCTTTCAGTGTAATCTTTATACAATACATAGCATTCTTGGACAGTACCATGTATAAATTCATTCTGCAATTAATATTTACAATTTCCAGCTCAAGAAAGCAATCATTCTCAAATATATATTTCAACAACGTGGGTCCAGTTTCTGACACTTGCATACATTTTGATAGGTTGGTTTGAAATATTACCACAATCAAGAGAAAGGAGTAGTGCCCAGCATGTTGGCTATAAATTGCTAATTTAGCAAAAATCATTATCATTATCTCTCCAGGTCTTCTCTGTGTGTGGCCCTGAGCTGGGTGCTCTATATGTGTCTTCCCAGACAAATTCCTTTATATGACGACAGTAACAACCCTAGAGTTAGGTCCTCATATGGTTAACAAGAATCAGCATAAGAGAGTCAATTGGCCAAATCAAGATACCTTATATTATAGAAGATACATGGAATAAGCATATATAGGGTTTATAGTTGTGAGTATGCAAAATACAAAGTTTACTCTTGTATTATTTTCTATATGAATAACCATAAAACTGCTTTTGTCCATCCCTGTATATGTGGATAAACATTAAACTAATTGAAACATTACTATATAGGTAAACATTTCATATATGTACAGTGAAATAAATAATAAAGCTAAACTATGGGAATAGTATTTAAACTCTATAAATCTTTTAGATGCATTCATGCTAATTTAATCTAACACTTCAACAAAGAAAGTGCCCTAAATACAACTACCCAGTGATGTTTTGTTGACTAGTTTTCTCATGACATGACTCCATTCTTTTTTTAGGTAATCTATTATTGAAGTAACATGCTAATTCAAATGGAATATCCTTTGGTTTCCTAGAATTTATAAAGTTTTGCTACTCAAATAGAGTGGTTACAATAGAGTAGAGTTATCAAGAGAATACCACTGGGATTCAAAAAACCTGTATGAGAATATGTACATCCTCTTGCTGTGTGAATCTTGGAATATATATTCATATTCTCTTTCCTTATCTGTAAAATTGACCTAATAATAATATTTATAATGTTGTTGAAAATTTGATGAAATTATACTTCTCAGGACAGAAATGGCTATTGTTACTACAGAGCATTTTTAAAATCCAATTGTTAAAATAAAAGTAAATTATATTGTTAGTTTTATACTCTGATGAGGTTTTGAGTCCTATAGTCTAATTCCTAGGGAAAAGAAAAAAAAAGAGTGATTACATTATCCACAATCAAACAAAAGTGTAAGATCAGTGACTATTCTACCCCCACCATGGTGGCCCTGGCTGTTCCCTCAGAGGAGATGGTCTCTCTGCCTATTAACCTCCACCACCCAGTTATATTCCTTTTCATTACCCACTTAGCTACACTTCCCCTTTTACTCTACTTATAGTGAACTTTATACCTCCAGATATGATCCTGAAACAGGCAAAAGTGAATAAGTACAGAGAAAGTCAAAATGAATATTCAACAACAACAAACAAACAAGAAATTTAAGTCTTATAAAGAGATCAGGAATTGCTTGGTGAGAAGAAAATCTTTCTGGGTTTTATACATGCTTATTAGAGGATGATAGGTGTATATTCATACCAAGAATATACAAGTAATAAATATATAGCATATGCATCCACAGTAGTATCTGCTGGATGAATTTCCCATTAAAATGAAAAGTGTATGAATTTTTTAAGTAATTGAATGATTTATAAATTTCCCTTTACTTCAAAAATGTATTAATCTGCCCAAAGATATCAATAGGCTATTAGATAAGAGGTTTTCAAATTTCTTTATCATGAAGTCAGGAAGAACTAAGTAGTATCTAAATTGTCCTCCTGAAAATTTTTGCAGAACAAAGAACAATATGGAAAAAGTATATTAATTATTAAAATGCATTTCAGGCCTAATAACATAAAAGAATAGGTTGCTACCCAAAGAAAAATTGTTATGGTTCTTTTGTTTTTGTTTAGAATAATCTCACTTCACATATATTTTCCTAAATGTCTTTTTATTCTGAAGACAATATAATTTTATCTGATACAGTTTCCTTCAATGCCTCCAGTTAGTTAAGAAATTGAAAATAGCTATCACAGATTCCATCTTCTTGAATAGCATAGAGAAGTTCCTGGTCAGAATTGTATTTTGACTTTTACTAATGAAATGGAATAAAGAGTAAAAGAAACCAAAAATCAGTTAGGAACATAAAGCCTCGTCTATTTAGCCAAAACCTAAAATAAATTTGATAAGGTTTAAATTAATGATTACAATGAAAATAATTTAGCAGACTTAAATATTACACACACACACACAAGGTTTGTCTGGAAAAAGACTAACCATAATTATTATAACGGGAATGGTTTTCGCAACATCAATATAACCTGGCAGCCAAGGAGAGTGTATTGGAAATGCACATGTGTGAACAATGACAACTTCACTGTACTAGTCAGTGGGGGAGATAGACAACATTGAGTGAGCATGTTGTGGGCTGAGTGGCTGTCCCACTCAAAATGACTGAGCGAGTAGAGCAAAATCTACATCAAATTTTGTGTTAAGCTTGAGCATTCCTCTGCAGAAATTATTTAGATGATTCAAAAGGCTTCCAGGGACAATGCAATAAGTGTAGTGCAAATAAAGGTGTGGCAAAAATGCTTCAAAGATGCTCAAGAATCTGTTTTGAAAGTGAACCACATTCTGAAAGGCCTGCAACAAGCAGAACACCTGAGAATGTTGAACATGTACAGACCGCAATCAACAAAGATTGGTGACTGATAGTACAAGAACTAGAAGCTGATCTGAGGATTCCAAAATTACTGTGTCAGAGATTTTGACCCAGGATTTTGGCATGAAACATATCATGGCAAAATTCATTCCACAGCTTCTGCTACCAAAGCCGAGGAACATCCTGCTGCAGTTGCTAATGATTTGATTCATATCGCTACCAATGAACCAGATTTCCTCCAGAAGGTCATAACTGGAGATGAATCATGGGTCTACAGCTAGGATTTGGAAACAAAGGCCCCATCATCCCAATGGAAGTTCCTGGTTGTCCATTCCAGAAGAAGGCGCAGCAAAATTGCAGCAAGATCGAGACCATGTTAACTGTGTTTTTTGACTGGGAAGGTGTTGTCCGTCACAAGTATGTCCCTCCAGGCCAAACAATTAATGAGGAGTACCACCTCAATTTTCTTCATCAGTTGAAAAATACAATACGAAAATAAAAAACAAAACACTGCAGCTATGGGTAATCCGTGATTGGCAGCTTCATCACAACGCATGCGCTCATGCATCACATCTCATGCAGAGTTTTTTGGCAAAACAGCAAATCACCCAGGTGACTCTGCCCCTCTACAGCCCAGATTTGGTGCCCTGTGACTTGTGGCTTTTCCCAAAACTAAAATCACATTTGAATGGAAAGAGATTTCAGATCACGGATGAGTTTCCGGAAAATACAAAGGGGCAGCTGATGGCAATTCCAAAAAGGATTTCGCAAAGTGTTTTGAACAGTGGAAGTGAAGCTGGGAGAACTGTTTGAGGTCTCAAGGTGCCTACTTTGAAGGGGACTGAGGCATCATTGTCGCATGTACAATGCTTCTTGTATCTTGTACCTTCTTCAATAAATGTGTCTATTTTTCATAGCACATGGCTGGATACCCTCTAGGTCTGTATTTTTTACTAAGATACAAGATTAAATCATAGAATAATTTTAAGAAAATGTGAGTCTTTAATAAACCAGTTGGGGAGGATCCAATGATGTTCAAAGTAATTCAAAAACAAATCCCCAAAGTTGATCTATTTAGTGAAATTAGTTCAATTTAAGTTTAGATGTTTCTGAAAGAACATACTACACCAGCCACAAAGGTAATTTACAATGAGACTTTCAGGGAACATCCATTGTCAGCTTCCTAGCACAATTACCCATCCTTTTGCAATCATTGTGTCTATGCGCTTGGGACAGAACTGAGTCAGTCTCAAGGGGTGCAGGGGCTGATTGCCTTAAGTAAGTCAATGAAACTCATTCCCTGGTCACAGCAGTTGGTTCAAGGAAAATCCAGTAGCCAAAGAAAACAATAATGTATGGGAAGATATTTGCTGAAATCTTCCATGAAAGAGAAATTTCGTTTTCTTTCCACAGAAGATATTTGGAGAGATACTCTTTCCTCTTATAAACAATATGATCTGAGAATTGAGATCTGCAACCCTCGAAGTCATTTTGATGTTTCGTGAAGAGTAACTGGGAGAGTGGTGGATGCTTGAGGAATCCTGGTAGAGAGAGAATAAAATTAATGTTAACTAAGGCAGAGGAAAGAATTTTGATGAGTCATGGTCCTAGGTGCATTGTTTAAGTTATTACATAAATGCTCTCCTCATGCCAGATTTTTAGTTTTAAACCTAGTAAATTAACTTTGTTGTTTAAAACAGTTCAAGTTGGGTTTTTCCTACTTATAACACAAAATATTCTAAAGTTTTAAATTGATATTTTCTCAATGCAGTATTTTGAATTTCAAGGAGGGTTTGTAAGTCACCCACAGATAGCCCCAAAATATAAAAATTCCCAGTAACACATCAGGAAGTAATTCCTCACTTTATAAATAATTCATGATGGGGCTTCACTGAATATAATCCACCCAGTGCGCTTAAGATGGAAACTGACTTATAAACAATTTATGTTCTAACGTGAAAGGAATAGCCTTCATCTTTTAGGATTTCACAGTTTGTAAAGCTGTTTTATGTGTATTATCTCATTCAGTCTAGGAAACCATAAGAAGCTTACATTGGCCAAGATCCCAGAAATATGCTTTTAGAAAGAGCTGATGTCTATCTCAATCCATCTGACATTGATACTGATTCATTTTGCAGTTCTCCATAATTGTGCAAGTGCCATAAATCCAGAATTACCATAAATCACCATTCACATATCACCCCATATCTCACAAAGCAAAACACAACATTTTCTGGTAGATGGTCTCTGGTTCAGTTATCCTCCTGCTGAGTGGGAAGCTCGTGGGCTTGTTGAGAGACAAACTGAGTTTGAAATTGCCCACATTTACTAAGTATAGAACATTTCAAAAAGTTACTTAAACATTTTGGGCCTCTGACTTATCATGTGAAGGTAGGAATAATAACCATAGCACAGAGTTTTGAGCACTAAGTACGATGACACATTTTGTTATTTTATTCTTTCTGTGACTTGTCTTACCCTCTTCAATTATTCTTTTATAAAATATGGAAATTTTCATACTTTTTAAATTTATAAGTTTAATCATTTCATTGCCATGCTTAAACTCTTTCAGTGATTACAGAATGAAGCCTGAACTTCACATGAGGACCTCCAAATTACCCATGATCTGGTCCTGGACCACCTTCTCACTTCCTGTTGGTTGGCCACCGTTTATAGCCCTGTGCTCCTGGATGTAGATCTTGCCCTAACGGTTCTGAATGTTCCTCTCAGCATGACTAGACTTTAGTCAGGCATCTTCCTACTCTAGGTCACAACTTCTGTTTCCTTAGAACATCTACTTTAGAAAACTTGTAAATTCTTACTTAGTGCCCTTGTGATGTATGCAATCTTTTTAAAGCCTTTTGCAAATTTTGCAACTCAAACCCCTTTCTTAAGGACCTGAGAGCCATTTCTTTAAAATGTAAACATTGTAGGAGATAGAACCTTGTGGAAAACAGGACCAATAAAGTGGCATGGTGGGTTAAGATAGCATAAAGTATATAAAACAAAGTGGTGTCACTCATGTCAACCAGGATGGCTGCCAGTCAGCCATGGCACTTTGGTTCGAGAAGGAAACTACCTAAGTCATGTTAGACACATCTGGCAAAGGAGAAACACCTAAGATACCTGCACACATGACTAGCACAGCCACATCTGCACAGCAGGTCCACGCATAGAGAGGCTCCTGGGGAAATTCTCCACTTGCCATCAGGGGTGCCAAGACACTTGTTAAGAGACCCAGAGGGGTGGACTATACCACTCTGAAGGGTAGAGCTGAGGCAGGCTCCAGACCACTGCTGAGAAAGCTGAGCTCCCCATGCCAAGATGCTATCCCATGTCATGCTGATCTCCCGATTGCCATGCTGCCGGAGATTCTGCCCTGCTGGACTGAGGATTTGGCCTTCCCTGCTGCTGACCCATACTCTCGGCTCCAGATATTTTGCCTTTTAAGATGCTGACAGCTTTCCTGCCGACCGTGCTGTCTCCAGACCCATAGACTGAGGCTCTGGGACTTGGGTTTGTTATCCCCCAATTCTCTTGTGTGATATTATTACTGATTATTTCTGAGTGATTAGTATGTTATTAGGTTAGTATACATTTGGATTAAATCTGCATTAATAAAACCTGAGTGAACCTGCACTAATAAAAGCTGAGTGAATAGCATAGTTACCTCTCTTGGCTCCCTGTTATTTCTCTGTACCAGTGTTAGCTGTATGACTGGTGGTTGTACAGGTGGCTGAGAGCCTTCAGTTCTTAAAGCCCAGGTCAGATGATCTGAGCAGGGACCAAAGGCTGATTTACAGGAAAGACTATACCACAAAACACAAGCTCACTGCAAGCCCCCATCTCCCAGGTTCCACTGAAGAGTAGGAGCCTGCCTTTGTTGGGTAGTTGTTTCAAGTTGTAAAATTATTTCCTGTCATAAAGCTTTAAGCAAGTTTACTTTTCCTTTGGGCGAAGTGAATTAGCAAACATGGATGGCCTGTTCTTCTTCTCATATAGGACTTAAGAATCTTCTCATTTTGTGTTTCGCAGTTGAAAGTTCAAAGGCTTGGCCTCTCTTATGCTTTGACATCTTCAAATGCAGCATGTGGTTATGCTCATGCCTGTCTTAGCCCACCTTCTTTTAATTTGGAACAACATTCTCTCTCTTACTCACAGTTCTTTGTGAATTCTTATGTCGAAGGAATTACCATGTAGTTTATTGAGTTTGTTTCACCCTTCTGCCCATTAGGACTAGGAGCCTCTTAAAGAAAGAAACGGATTCAAATTTTTGTTCTTACAGGTTATCCCAATATTAGGTTTTCACTGTACTCTCAACAGATGCTTGGTATTTATCAAGCAGAATAAACATTGCACCAAACAGACGTTAGCCTCTTATTTTATTTAGCCTGAACAAGTAAATTAGAGCCCAGAAGGAATTTAGAGGTTAGAAGGGAAATCCCATAAAAAAAACCTGGAACAAAATACAAGTGTTGGTGCCTACCAGAAAATGATGAGAAAAATAAAACTATATGCTCTTTTTTTTTCCAGAAAATAAACTATTCAGTGCAAGGGCAGTGGTGGTAAAAACAAAGGTGATTACTTCTAAACCTTCAAAAATGTAGTTCCCTCCAAAGAAAATAGAAATATCTCTTTGATTTTTCCATATAGGTTAAGACTACAATTTTGCTTAGTATTTTTTAAACATTAATAAAGCAGATGTTGAAACATTATAATTATAAAAATAATATGAAGAAAAAAGAAGAGAGTAAAGAATATTAAACATATTGGGCACTTACAAATTTCTAGGGACTGTTATTAGCAATCACAATATGATGAGGTAGGTACGTTGATACTAAGGCGGCAGGCACAGGAGAGGCTTGGAAACCTACCCAAATTCACTCAGCTAACAAGCAGCACAGCCTGCATTCAAACCTAGGCACTGTGATACCTCAGCCTATGAACAAGCCCACTATGTTATAATGAAGCAATATGTTCACTTATGGATAAATTTAGAAATTGTAATTCAAATAATACTGTTTGTGTTAATCACTGCTTGGATATGCACCTACAAATTATAATGAACTTTAATTTATAGAAACTAATCACTGGTTTTTCCCACACACTAGCCAAGATTTGGGAAAGAAAATTGCACAAAATTCCTTCCTTCCTGACTTATATTGCCTACCACACCTAGCCTGGAGAACATAGATTCTCAAAGAAAAACAAAAGTGGAGCATACGTGAATTAAGCCAAAGTTACCACAGTTCACTCTCATGTACTTTAAAATCTCTTAAAATTGAGTAAAAATGGATAAACTTGATTTTTCTATACAAACTACCTGTAATTTTTAGCAGAATAATATTTTGCTCCAACTAAATATAAATACATAGAATATCATCAACAAAGAAAGTCATGTTTTTCTAAGAAAATAGCAATTTTTCTTACACAGACTTCAGTCTAGTTTGAGAATGATGAAATTCTCAAAGAAAATAATTTTGTTCCTGTAATGTGTTCTAGCATCTCAAATTGCTTGGTATCTTGATATTAAATTACTCAGAGATTCAATTGATCACTGCTTGTTAATGCACACTGAGACAGTAAGGAGAATTGTCAATTGAAAAGTAGTTTCTAAGAAAAAAATCAAAGATATCCATTTAGAGTTTTAATAAGAAATCTGAGAAAAGCTCAATAAGAAAATAGTTAAAGTAACTTCAACTTGACTATTTTTACTTTTTTCAAAAGTAGGAAAGCAGCTTAGATGGAAAATAAATTAATTTTATACTGCTTTGGAAACCTCACAGGTATATTAGCCATGACCTTTAGAAGAAACATTTCTTTTGTCTATTTTAGAATGGGAGTAGCTAAGAAGTTAAAAGCTAAAAGTAGTACTGAGAAAGCTAAGCTGAACTACATCCAACCACTTAAAACTTTTGACTGGAAGCATGTACTACTGAGTACTAAGATCACATAACTAGACTCTTTGGTATTACCAGAATAATTAATATTTCTGATTAGAGAAAGTCGGCTTAGTTTTTAGAAAATCATCCCCTAGATAATATACTTCTGGATAAATACATCAAATTTTTACCATAGCTATGTGTTAGAATATGTTTTAAAATAATTTTAACTTTGGCAAGGACCCGTGCCTCCCAAATTACTGCACATTTGCTAAATTGAATAGTTTTGTCCTATGTTACCTGAGTTTCCTCTGGAATTTAACACAATCTAATGTTCTCCTTAAACATAATATATATAGTCTGTCCAGAAGGTATCCAGCCATGTACTATGAATAATGAAGACATTTATTGAAGAAAATACAAGACACAGGAAACATTGTACGTAGGATAATTATGCCTCAGTCCCCTTCAAAGTAGGCACATTGAAACCTCACAGAGTTCTCCCAGTCACCAGCAGCTGCCCCGTTGTACTTTCCTGAATCTCATCGATGCTCTGAAATCTCTTCCCTTTCAGAGGTGATTTCAGTTTTTGAAAAAGTCAGAATTCACAGAATTCAAATCTGGGCTGTAGAGGGGCTGAGTCACCTGGGTGATTTGATGTTTCACCAAAAATCTCAGCATGAGACATAATACATAAGCAGGTGCATTGTCATGATGAAGCTGCCAATCACCAATTGCCTATAGCTGTGGCCTTCTGAATCATCCTAATAGTTTCTGCGAAGAAATGTTTAAGCTTAAAGCAAAATTTGGTGCAGATTCATTTCTCTCTATTCAGTCAGTCATTTTGGATGAGAAGACTGCACATGCTTACTCAATAGAACTACTGTCCCCCATTGACTAGTACAGTGAAGTCATCATTGTTCATGCATGTGCTTCCCAGTCCACTCTCCTTGGCTGCCAGGTTATATCAATGTTGTGCAAACCATTCTTGTTATATTAACAATGGCTGGACTTTTTCTGGACAGATCTCTATATCTATGCTTAAATCTAAATGTCTATTCCTTAATCAGCTCAACTTTCTGTGTGCCTGAATTTTCTTCTCCTGCCCTTATTTTCTATTTCTGACATGGGTTTGTAGTACTGCTATCCAAGACTGGAGACATTGTCCATCCTCTGTCTCTTTTCTCTTTAAGTCCTGCAATTTTTGCTATGTGCCTCTTACAGCTGTTCTATCTCCTCCATTCCCATTGCCAAAAGCTGCTTTTGTTCAGGCTCTCAATATATGCTTTTCAATTGTCTCCTTGGCACTATTCCTTACCATAATCCACCAATCAATAATACTACTACCTGAATAAACCTAAAATAGTCTTCTATAGCTTTCTATAACATATCATAAAATCTGTCCTTTAGTATAACTTGTGAAGATATAGTATTGCCCAATTTTTCATCTACTTTCTCTCTGCCCCATCTGCAATTTATGCAATAGTAATTCTGAGCTAATTATCATTTTGCAAATACACTGTTATGGACAGTGTATTTGTGTACCCCTTAAATCCATATGCTGAAGCCCTTATCTTCAATATGATGATATTCGGAGGTGGGGTCCTTGGACAGCAACTCAGTTTAGATGACACCAAGAGGATAAAATCCCCACCATGGGATTAGTGCCCCTAAAAGAAGAAGAAGAGACACCAGAGCTTTTTCTCTCCATGTATATAAACCAAGGAAAGGTCATAAGAGCTCATGGAGAGAAGGCAGCTGTAAAAGCCAAGAAGAGGGTCCTCACCTCCATTTTAGGGTTTTCTTTTTGGATATTAACTATTCTAATAACTGTATAGTGAGATCTCATTGTTTTTCATTAAGTATGATTTTAACTATGGATTTTCTGCAAATGTTCTTTATCAAGTTGAGGAAATTCCTCTTTATTCCTAATTTTCTAGAGTTTTTCTTATCATGAATTAGTTTGGGAATTTTTCAACTGTTTTCTTCTGCCTCAATTAATAAGGCTAGATAAGAGGATTTTTCTTCCTTAACCTGTTGTTGTGATGGGTTATATTAACAGATTAAACTACATCTTTTCAATAATTACTTATTGAATAACTTAAAAAATCCAAGACTGTAGTATAAAACAACTAGAATTAAAAAGAACTTGAAATGGTGGATATACACTTTAACAATAAAAATTAATTAGTAAGCACAGCAAGAAAAATATTATTGACAATATTGGCAAATTTAAAAAAATACTAGGAATATATCTAACAAGAAAGATATAAGATCATCTCTATACGCCCTTATTAATACTGGTCCATGTGCTGTTGATAGTGGAATTGCAGGTGGGAGTTATCTTTGCTAATGTGGGTTTGTTTCCTGCACTTTGTGGTTTTGTTCTGGTAGCACCTGCCCAACAGCATACAAGACACAGTGGGTGGAGAGACCTCCAGTAAGCCACCTGGAAGGAAGGACCCACCAAAGGACAATCCAACAACAATCAAAACCCAATTACTTCCAGAGACTAACACAAATGGCATAAAGGGCATCCAAAGAACATCATGTTCAGGAGACCAAGGAGACTGCATCACTGAACCACACAGGTCTCCAACCATGAAAGTTCACAACACAAAGAGAGGTAGTCAAAACAGACAAATTTAAGAAGCAGAAGCAAAAAAGAGTCTCCACTAAAATGGGGAGACAAAGAAACAACCCCCAATCAAAAGGAAAGGACAAATCCCCATAAAAAGTGCTAAATGAAATAGAGGCATGTAAACCATCAGATATTAAGTTCAAAACAATAGTTGTAAGAAAGCTCAGTGAGTTTAGTGAGAATTACAAAGAACCACAGGGAAGCTACAAGGAAATTACTGCAAACACATCAACATGAAAAGGAACATAGAAACGATCAAGGAGAGACAGGAGGAAATGAAGAATACAATTTCTGAATTAAAGAACACAGGAGAAGGAATTCAAAGCAGGCTAGATGAAGCACAGGAACAAATCAGCAAGCTGGAGAACAAGGTAGAAAAAAATTCCCAGAAAGAGCAAGAAATGGAAAAAAGACTCAAAAAGAATGAAGAGGCATTTAGGGAAATGCAGGACAACACAAAATGTAATCCTATCTGTATAATACAGATACCAAAAGGAGAAGAAGGTGAGCAAGAGATAGAAAATCTGTTTGAAAAATAATGATGGAAAACTTCCCTAATTGGAGGAGAGAAAAAGTCACAAAAGTCCAGGAAGCATAGAGGGTCCCAATCAAGATGAACCCAATAAGGCCTACACCAAGGAACATTATAATTAAAATAGTAAAATTCAAAGAAAATCAAGGGAGGAACAGGAAGTAACATATAAGGGAGCTCCGATGAGGTTAGCAGCTAACTTCTCAACAGAAACACTACAAACCAGAAGGGAATGGCAAGAACTATTCCAAATAATGAGAAGCAAAGTCCTGCAACCAAGACTACTCTACACAGCAAGGCTCTCATATAAAATGGAAGGCAAAATAAGGAGTTTCCCAGACCAAAAAAAAAAAAGGCTAAAAGAATGCATTTCCACAAAATGAGCATTGTAAGACATGCTAAAGGGATTGTTTTAAGGAGGTGAAGAAAAAAAGTGAAAGAGAGAGGAATACAGGTACAAAGGGAAAAAATGGAAATGAATAAGTACCTATCAATAATAATCTTAAATGTAAATGGATTAAATGCTCCAATCAAAAGACACAGGATAGCTAAATGGATAAGAAAACATGACCCACACATAAGCAGCCTATAGGAGACCAACCTCAGAACAAAAGACATATACAGACTGAACAAGAAGTGTTGGAAAAAGAATTTCAAGAAAATGGACAGGAAAAAAAAAACAGGGTAGCAATACTTATATCAGACAAATAGATTTCAAAACAAAGGCCATAAAAAGAGACCCAGAAGAACATTTCATAATACTCAAGGGAAGAATCCATCAAGAAGATATAAACATTGTAAACATATACACACCCAATAAAGGAGCCCCCAAATATATAAGGAAAATCTTGGAGGACTTCAGAAAGGATATAGACAGCAACACACTGATAGCAGGGTATTTTAACACCCCACTATCAACAATGGATAGATCTTCCAAACAAAACATCAACAAGGATATTGTGGCACTGAACAATGCACTAGGTCAAATGGACTTAATTTATACACAGAACCTTCATCGCAAAGAAGCAAAGTACATATTCTTTTCAAATGCACATGGAACATTTTCAAAGATAAACCACATGATAGTTCACAAAACAAGCCTCAATAAATTCAAGAAAATTGATATCATGTCAAGCATTTTCTCAGACCACAAGGGCTTGAGACTAGAAACCAATCTCAAGGAAAAAACTCAAAAACAATCAAATTCATGGAGACTGAATAATATGTTATTGAATAATGAATGGTTAACAATGAGGTCAAGGAAGAAATCAGACAGTTTCTGGAAACAAATGAAAATGAACACACAGCAGCCCAAAACATGAGAAACATCAAAGGCAGTCCTGAGAGGGAAATTTATAGCAATACAGGCCTTCCTAAAAAGAGATAGAAACATTTCAAATAAACAACCTAACCATACATCTACAAGAACTAGAGGAACAACAAACAAAGCCCAGAGCATATAGAGGGAAGGAACTAATCAAGATCAGAGGAGAATTCATTGACATAGAAACTAAAAGAGAATTCAAAGGATCAATAGATCCAAAAGCTGATTCTTTGAAAAGATAAATGAAATCAACAAGCCTTTAATCAGACTCATCAAGAAAAAAAGAAAGAGGACCCAAATAAATAAAAACAAAAACTAAAGAGGAAAAATTACACCTGATACCACAGAAATACAAAGGATTGTGAAAAACTTCTATGATCAACTATATGCCAAGAAATTTGAAAACCTGAGTGAAATGGACAAAGTTCTAGAAAAAATATGATCTTCCAAAACCAAATCAGTAAGAAGCAGAAAGCCTGGACAGACTGATAAAAGCTAGTGAAATTGAAGCAGTAATCAAAGAACTCCCAGTACACAAATGCCCTGGACTGGATGGTTTCACAAAAGACTTTACAAAACATTTAAGGAAGAGCTAACCCCTATCCTTCTCCCACTATTCCAAAAAAAAAACCCAAGAAGAGAGGAAATTCCCAAAGTCTTATGAGGTCAGCATCATCCTAATCCCAAAACTAGATAAAGACACAATAAAAAAAGAAAACTATAGGTCATATTGTTCATGAACATAGATGCTAAAATCCTTAACAAAATATTTGCAAACTACATCCAAAAATACATTAAAAAGATCATACACTGTGATCAAGTGGGATTCATCGGAGAGATGTAAGAATGGTACAATATTTGCGAATCAATACATGTAATACATCACATGAACAAAAGGAAAGACAAAAATCACATAATCATATCAATAGATGCATAAAACATTTGATAAGGTTCAGCACCCATTTATGATATAAACACTCAGCCATGTGAGAGTAGAGGGAGCATACCTCAACATAATAAAGGCCATATACAAGAAACCTACAGCCAATCTCGTACTCAATGAGCAAAAACTAAAAGCTTTCCCACTAAGATCAGGAAAAAGACAAGGATGTCCACTTTCACCATTTCTATTCAACATAGCATTGGAAATTCTAGCCACAGTGATCAGACAAGAAAAAGAAATCAAAAGCATCAAAATTGGAAAGGAGGAAGTAAATCTGTCATTGTTTGCAGATGACATGCTAGGATACCTAGAAAACCCTATAGACTCCACCAAAAAGCTGCTTGACATAATAAGTGAATTTGGCAAAACAGGAGGATACAAAGTTAATCTTCAGAAATTGAAGGCATTTTCATACACCAACAAAGAAATAGCAGAAAAAGAAACTAGGAAAAAAATCCTATTTTCTATAACAACAAGAAAAATAAAGTACCTAGGAATAAACCTCACAAAGGAGATAAAAGACCTGTACTCAAGAAACTACATAACGCTGAAGAAAGAAATTAAGGAAGACACAAATAAATGGAAGCATATACCGTGTTCATGAATTGGAATGATTAGCATCATGTTAATGAGCTGGAAGAATTAGCATCATCAAAATGCTCACACTACCTAAAACAATTTATAGATTTACCACAATCCCTATTAAAATACCAATGATGTATTTCACAGCTATAGAACAAACATTTCAAAAATTTATATGGAACCATAAATGACCCCGAAAAGCTGCAGCAATTTTGAGAAAGAAGAACAAAGTAGGAGGGATCACAATACCTCCCATCAAACTATATTACAAGGCCACTGTAATCCAAATAGTCTGGTACTGGTGTAAGAACAGACACATAGATCAATGGAACAGAATAGAGAGCCCAGAAATAAACCCTTGTTTCTATGGTCAATTAATATTTGACAAATGGGGCATGAACATACAATGAATTAAAAATAGCCTCTTCAATAAATGGCATTGGTGGCACTGGACTATTACATTCAGAAAAAAAATGAAATTTGACCAGCAGCTTACACCATACACCAGAATAAACTCAAGATGGATAAGTCTTAAATATAAGTAATTACACCATAAAAGTTCTAGAGAAAAACTTAGGCAGGAAGATTTCTGGTATCCCACATAGCAAAATTTCTGCTGATATATCTACCTCCCAGCACAAGGGAAAGAAACAAAAAAATGAATAAACGGGACTTCATCAAAATAAGAAGTTTCTGCATGGCCATTTTTCATTTTCATTCTTTGCATGTTTCATTTTACTAAATCTAGTAAAATTGAGTACTTTTACTAAGTCTCAGACTTTAGAACTCTTTAACTCCATGTATGTATTCCCTCTTTTTGCCATTTGTGTAATTATTGTCTGCAGTTTAATTTTACATGTATTTTTAATTTCATGGATGTTAGTACTATTATTTTGTATAATCAATATTCATTAGATTTACTTATATTTACTTCAATATATTTACTCAATTCATTATTTTTTTCTTAACATATATTCTTCTGTATGAGATAATTTTCTTATAAATGTGATTATTGTCCTGTACCTAATGAACTCAGCATTCCTTTTTAATAAAGTTTTATAGTCAACAAATTATCCCAATATCAGTTTTTCTGGAAATATCTTTATTTTACCTCCATTTTTAAAGATAATTTTACTCAGTATAGAATTCTTAATGGCAATTGTTTTTCTTTCTACCCTTGAAACACATTACTCAATTATCTTTAAATTCTATTATTTCTTTTGAGAAATCAACAAGAAGTTTTATTGTCTATGTGAAAGGAATGTGTCTTCTTCCTCTGAAATCTTTAAGATTTTTCTCTTTGGAGTTTTATTTTCCTTTAACAATTTTACTATGGTGAACTTAGGTGTGTTACTCTTTGTATTTATCCTGCTCAGATTTGTCATATATTTTAATCTATGGTATATTGTCTTTCATTAGTTTTTAAAGCTTATCTTACATTATCTCTTCAGATATTGTTTTTACTTTATTTAAATACTATTTCTTCCCTAAATACTATTTATTTAAATACTATTTCACTCTCCTCCTCCAACTTCAATTACATGTGAGACATTTTCATCATTTTATAACTTTTTTACCTGCATATTTTTACTGACAGGTCTTCAATGCAGTTGAATATAATCTTCAATTAATACCATTTATTTTGATTACTGTGTTTTTCAACTGAAGATTTCCTGAACTCTTTTTTTAAGTTAAATATATTGGGGTGACATTGGTTAATAAAATTATATAGGTTTCAAGTGAAGAATTCTATAATACATCATCTATATATAAATTCTTTTTGATACACTCACATTCTCTGGTGCAATCCTCCATGGTGTCATCTACTTCCTGGAACCTAACAATCATAGTTATTGGAAGTATTATGTCTAATAAGTCCATTATCTAGATCCTCTGTAGTTTTGCTTCTTTCATTTCTTTCTCTGCATCTTGACATATCTGGTAATCATTGATTAAATGGTGAATATTTAATATATAATAGTTGAGTGTCTATGAGTACATATAAAAGTTAAATGTAAGCATTTAACTTTTGACAAGCATTTGGAAAAGACAAAGATGCTCTTAATCTGATCTGGAATTAAGTTCTGCAATATATGCATGTATGTCTTCCACCTGGGTATGATTTTGTTTTCTCTCCAGTCTATACCTGCAAGAGTATACCTCCTGGTTTTGAAGTGGGTTTTAGATTTCAGACTTTAAAAGTCATAGTTGATTTCTGGTTTATACTTTTCTTAGGATGCAGCCCTTCAGGTATTATGGTATCCCAAGTAAGAATCTGGGATGTCTTATAGGGTACCTCTTCCTTGGCAACCCTAAAACTTGAATTCATTTGTCTAGTCTGATGAAACTTATGAAAGTCCGCTTACTCCTCAATCTCTGAGTAATTGGCTTCCCAAATCCTAGCTGGTTTGGTATCCTGAATTTCAATTTTACTCTCCTGGTTCTATGAGCAAACCAAAAGCTCCACACAGCCACTGTTCTCTGCTCATATTTCTCCTTGGTTTCCCAGGTCCTAGTTCAGATTATTAATGCAGATTGGTGCAGCCACTGTGGAAAGCAGTATGGAGATACATCAAAGAATTAAAAATGGATCTGCCTTTTGACCCAGCAAATATATTTCAGATATATTTCCTCTCCTGGGAATATATCTAAAGAAACCCAAACATTAATTTGAAAGAACATAAGCAATACTATATTCATTGCAACATTATTTACAATTGCCAAAATATGGAAGCAGCCCAAGTGTCTATCAATAGATGATTGTATAAAACAACCATGGGACATTTACACAATGGAATACTACTCAGCCATAAAAAAAGAAAATTTTACCCTTGCAACAGCATGGATGGACCTGGAGAACATTATGTTAAGTGAAATGAGCCAGTCAGAGAAAGACAATACCATATTCTTTCACTCATATGTGGAACCTAATGAACAAGCTGAACTAACAAGCAAAATAAATGCAGACTCATAGAGAACAAGCTGACAGTTCTGGGGTAGGGGTTTAGGGGTGAAGGGTTTGGGCAAAAAGGAAAAAAGACTCATGGACATGGACAACAGCATGATGATTGCAGTGGGGGGAGGTCAGTGGAGGGGGGTAAAGGATAATGGAAAAACTACAATGAAAATTAATTATATAAATTACGTAATAAAATTAAAAAACAAATATCAGCAAATGACTCAGGGGAAGTGCAGCATATGTCAGACTCAATTTAGTGATTTTTCTCTTCTCTCAGTGATCTTGAATCTTCCAATTTTGGATGCTCCGGTGCTTTCTGATGTCTCTGAACAGTTTTTTGGGGGTGGGCAGTAGGTGAGAAGGGTTGCTTTACATATTGCTTTTCTAATTTTGGAAGATACAGGGTTGTGTTGCTGAAATCTAGTCCATCATAGGTGGAAACACAATTATTTGCTGGAATATTTTAAAGCAAATCTCAGTCACTGTATCATTTTTGTCTATAAAACTTCATAGTATTTATATACATATGCCTTATATTTATATTTATATAAATATGCCTTACTAACAAATATGATGTTTCCTTAATTTAGCACAAGTCTGTGTCATAAAAAAATAACAATAATTATTTCATATAACCTATTATCAAATCTATGTTAAAAACTTCTCAAATACCTAAAAAATTATTGAATTTGGATGCAAATGAGGTTCAAACACTGCATTTTATTGATGTTTCATTTACTCTTTAACAATCTCTCCTCTATGTCATTTTCACTTATAATAAAAACGTAGTTATTTTAATGTAAAAGTTCCCATATTATCAATTTTGCTGAATGTATTCTTGTCATTTTACTTGTTCCTCTCATCCCTGTAAATTGAAAGTTAAATATAGAGGTTTGATTATGTTCAAGTTTTTGACAAAAATACTTCAGAAGATTAAGATAAGTTTTTATTATCCTATTCTTAATGGTGTTTTATATTGGGCCAAGGTGTTGTCAGCACAAAATCTTTTAAAATGAAAAATTTCTTTGTCATTGACATATACTATATGGTCAATTTTGTATTTCATATATAATCACTATGGTTATCTTTAGGTGATATTATTGGCTTCTATTTTCTTCATTTGCTTAGTGTCTTTACTTTCAGTCATAATTGTATTTTTTTTTCAGGTTTAAGGGACATATAACTTAATCTCAGAATATCAAGGGTTGCTAGAGAAACTGTATATGTCCTGGAAAAACTCTCGTGAGAAAAAAAATAAATAAATCACCATTTAACAAGATAGAGTAAAAGAAATATCCGTAAGTCTAACCCTGACATAAACTAATTTAAAGCAATGGTTCTCAAATGGGCGGTGCTATCCTTGGTGAGCATATTTAACTGAATGTTTGTGTCCTTTGCAAACTTATTTGTCTAGCTCCTCGCTCCTAAGGTGATGGTGTTAGGAGGTGGTATTAGTTAATAGTTGGGTTCTCTGCTCTTCTTCCTCCAAGACTCTGACCTTCCTATCTTAGCCTCTTGTGCCAGCCCTGGATCAGAGGCTGTGCTACATATGGACAGATCTCTCATACTTGGGGGTGCCTTAATTTTTCTTCCAGCCCATGAATGAAAGGGGGGATCTTCTGGTTTTGACAGGAGACTACAGAGTGTTCCTGAGCATATTCTTTATTTTTTAAACTGACATATATCACCTAGCTATTTTCCTCATGGCCATATTTTGTAGCTGTTTATTCTCTCCCTCAAATTAGAAAAAGGATTTGTGCTTGATTCAGCTTGGCCAACCTCTATATTGGCCCATGGCTGCTAAGAAATCTGGGTAAGTGGTGCCTGGGTCCAGCCAAAATAAACCAGGTGCAGGAGGAGCCAGACTTTGCACTACTTCACCCTCTACAACCAGTCAATGAATTCCCATTGGGCACAAAGTACTGTGTGAGGTATTAGTAGATAAGGTTGGGAGAGATTCAAAGTTAAATAAAATGTGCCTCACCTCTCAAAGGAATTTACAGTCTAGTTGGAGAAATAATTGTTACAACAGAGTTGACAATGCCAAGAGAAGGTTTTTTGTGACATTGTTTCAGAAACACAGGCTGCTATTTACTCCAGCCTCTCTGACATTCTCCTCCCTACCGTACCCTACCATCCCTATTTCTGTTAGTCATTCATTCTGCCTTTTCTTTGGTCAATATTGAAATTAGGCCAATAATCATTACTGAAAGGAGCCAGGGAGGGAGGGACCTTCTTCAGGTTTTAGAAAACAAGATAATCAAATATACAGAAGGACAAAAGTGAGGGATATATTCAGAGAAGAGCCCATACTCCAGGGTGAGAAAAAGATTTCAGGGAGAGAGGGCATTAGAGATATGTGAGTGAATAATTAAGTAAAATCAGTAAACAAAAGGCTGTCTGTAAATCTGCTTACTTTTCCTAATGTTCACACCAAAAAAAAAAAGTGTGGGTACAAAACAAATATTCTGTAAGCTCTGTTCTACTTCCCTATCGGGGAGCGGGGATGTAACCTAATTACAGCACAGATTCAACTAGGCTGAAAAAATCACCTTGGAATTGAATGGAGTTAGGAAAGCACTGAGACACAAGAAAGATTGATTCCCTCAATAATACTCCAGACCTAGTGTCTCTCCACATCCCTGCTTCTCCTTTGAGACTGTATGTGCCCACGCAAATTTTCTTATTTCTCCTGCCCTTGCACGCCACCTTTCTTTGCCTTGCATTAAGCTGCTCTGATTTGCACTATTTAACTCTGGGACTCCTTGAAATCCCAGCTTCTCTCCTACTTATATGACTCAGTTTTATTTATTTTTTACTAGAAGATTCCAATACCTACTAATTTCTCCATCATTTAACAATTATCTTTACATTTTGGGCCTCTTTTCTGAAAACTCATCATATTTTTCATAATACTTTTAATTTTATTCAATTATTACATTTACATTATTGTAGTTATCATTACATGATATTTTGGTTGAAAAACTGGGCATTTAAAATCCTACCTCTTCTACTTAGTAGCTGTGAAACTTTGGTCCCTGCTTCAGTTTCGTTGTTGTTAAAATGGGCACAATAATACCAACAGAAAGATTGTTGTAAGTAATAAGTAAATGATACATACCGACTGCTTATAAGAGAAGCAGAGATTTAGCCTTCAATAAATTTTAGCTATTATTATTGACATTAATATACGTTATTTCTATACTGAAAAATTCTTTTCATTGTTAGTACAGACATACATGTTACTTTTAAAATTACAGAGTGGGGAGGGAACCTAGTCACACTAAATAGAGAGAACCTGCCATGCTTGTTGGTTTAGCGCTCAGATTCGAGGCTCTTCTGAGCTTTTGCGATATTATATGCTGCCACCTGCTGGAGATCTCAGGAATTGTCCCCAGTGCATGATGTGATGAACCTTGCCATGTAGTTTGATATAAGTTAACATTTACACAAAATTGTAAAATGTATTATTCAAAGCACGAATTCAACTACTTTTATCTGAGCAATTGCTCTAACTAGGTGGCTTTATGGATAAGTGTCATCTTAAAACGCTCTGAAGGCTGTGTGGTCTGCAAAAAGAAAACGTCAGTGTGCTAATGACTCTTAATGCTCTCTTGGTTATGAAATGCACACTTCACAGAATATTGCAATGAAAAGTAGAATATGAGATGTGACATTTAAAAGATTTTATTTTAAATTAAAAAGAATTGAAGTTATTAATATCATAAAACAATGTCCTTCTTGTTATTTAGAAATACTTCAGTATAAAATGAAGAAAATGATTAAATAAATAGGAAACACTGAGATAAAAATCAATACTTTCTATTCATAATTTTAAGGAAAAGATAAAGTATATTCTTGAAATACTTCTATTAGTTTTCACTAGTTAGCAGGTTTTTGTTTTCCAGAGTCTAGGGATCTGTAATGAGAGCCACAGCTTAGTTAATAAAGTGAGAGATAAATCCATATGGAATCCCAGAAAGTCACATGGGAGAATTTCAAAAGCAAAGCTTAGAAAATATAACATCTCATGACTTAAAAGATCTTAACCCAAAGATAATCTTAGAACATGTGAAATCTTTCATATTATGAGTAAAGACAATAAAGTATCTGTCCCCTGAAGGTCTAAAATCCCAAATAGTAGAGTGTTGGCACACATTTTTAAAAGTTAGTTATACTAGTGAATTTGCACATATCCTTTAATAACTAGTAAATCATTAAATACTGGTTTCTCTGTCTAGAAGGAGCACACATTAGGGCTATGAAAAACAGGTAAGAAAATGTGATAGCTCTTTTCCTAGCTTTCCTTTTGAAAAGGTCTATGCATCTGAGTACACCTCTGCCTAACTCAGGACCACATACCCTGTGGGTGTTGTACCTCATCGTGGTTAATATGTTGGGTATCAGGAGCACAAGTGAAAGTTATATGAAAGCTATAAAGCTTTTCTCAGAAAAATTCTCATATCCATCACACACACACACACACACACACACACACACACGTTGCCAAGTCCCTGAATTTCTTTTTTGAATCCCTTAAATTTAAAAAATCCATGACCATATCATATGTAAAGGACTTTCAAATACTCAAGTCCAAGTAGTAAGCATGGAGCATCATGATGGCTAATTTTATGTGTCAACATGACTGGACCACAGGATGCCCAAACATTTGGTCACATGGTTCTGGGTGTCTATAAGGGTATTTCTGCATGAGATTAACATCTGAATCAGTAACCTGAGTAAAGCCGATTGCTCTCCCTAATGTGGTGGGCCTCATTCAATCCATTTGAGGTATAAATAGAACAAAAAGCTGGGTAATAAGGAACTTCACTCTACTTAATGTTTTAAAGCTGGGACATTGGTCTTCAACTGCCTTTGGATTTTGATTTGGACTTAAATTGGATTTATACTATCAGCTCTCCTGGGTTCTCCAGCTTGCTGACTTCAGAATTTAGGACTCTGTAGCCTCCATAATTATGCAGATAATCTTTACAATAAAACATTTATATAACGTTTATATAACATTTATATACTATATAAAACATTTATTAAAAAAAAATATATATATATCTATATATCTTGAAGAACCCTGCAGTCAGGTATATAAAAGAAGGAGAATCTACAATTCTCTGGACTTGGGAAGCTGGAAGAATGACATAACGTAAAATGGTTGTGTGAATTTCACATTCTCTTTGCTCTCCAGATGCAAGTTTGCAATGGTAGGCACCCAGACTGAAAGACTTTTCTTCATACCATCAGAAAGCTTAAGAACTTCTACTCAAGGCATAACAGGGGTTACCTATATCCACACATGACAGTGGTGATTGAAATACAGAGGACACACTTGTAAGAAGTAGGTCTGTCCTATTCATGGTTCTGATATTTTCTGAGTCATCAAATAATGGTTTGCCCTTCTTATCCTTCAAGAAGTGGCCCTGGTTTATTTCTAAGTTCCTGCCAGTGAATCCACAATGCACCCATGAGTGTATGACCCTTTTTGGTTTATTTATAGGCCACAAAGTGAGAGCCAGAGTCCAAATTCTACCATATAAAAGAATTTTGACTTCCTTACATTTAGTCACTTGAGTTCAAGACCATACTCATTCTTGAATTACTTGGTTCATCATGAAGGAGTACCAACTGGGACAGACAGGGGCTGCTCTTCTCAGTGGGCATTTATTCTGAGTATTTAGGATGAATAGCTGACAAATGATTTCAAATGTGGCCAAACATATTTTAATAATTGTGTCAACTTCAACATGTCAGCACTTACATAAGATGTGTGTATACAGAGATATATATTTTTAATTTCAAATCTGACAACCCACTAAAACAGTATTATAGATGAGAAAACTGAGGTTCAGAAAGTTTAGTATCCTATTCAAAGTCATGCCAGCCATCTAGATAGGTCTGGCACCAACAGTTCCCCTTACTACATCCATCCTCATGATCCCATAGCTGAACCTCCTAAGAATAGGATCATGTTATTCTCTTTTTACCCATTAATGTTTAATTTAACTGAGGAACAGGCCTGATATTATTAATCAACTAATTTGAATTTGTCAGAAGGTGCATGTCTGTAAATACCAAATAGGGTGATTTCTTCCAATAAAATTGATTGATTGGTTCTTCTGTCAAACACCATATCCTGGAGCTTACTACCATGTTTTAGTACCTACTTTCAAAAACAAATTTTACTAAAGACTAAATGACTTAATTACTTTTTCTAATTCATTTGTGCTAATAATCAATGTTCTTAGCAACTATAATATTGTAACTAATTTCCAAGTTTGTAATTTCTGAATAACTTATGCTTTCAATGGCTTCATTGGTACAGGCTTCTGATAATAAAGAAGGTTCTCATATCCTGTGGTCTTCCTCTGTACATTAATGAGCTCCCATCCCTGCGACAGGAGGGCCCACATAAAAGTCATAGTGGCCAGTCTTCTGTCTTTACCATCATGGGTTCAAATCTAAACAGAACCATAACTTTATACATTTATCTTTCCTGCCTCAAGAGATACAGTCCATGAGGTGGCACAACTTTAAAATTCAAATTAACAAAAAAGATTGTGAGACTCCCCAATGTCTTTGTGACAGCACACTTGACATCGTATTTTTCTGAGGCCCTCTTGCCCTTAAAGTTTTGATTATAAATAACAACTTTCTAGTTGTTAAAAAGAAAAGAAAAGAAAAGAAAAGAAAAGAAAAGACAAGAAAACCCACCTTGCCTTGGATTGGTTAAATGAGCATTAATAGTGTCACTTTTCTAAGATGGAAGACAAGAAGCAGGACAATTGATGGTTTTCTAGGTCAGTCCTAACTTAAGGATATTGTGGAGATGTTATTATGATCTCTCAGGAGGCATAGCAAGCTCTGTGCTCTTTTACTGACTCATTCTCTAATACTAATATAATATTGATAATCGAGAAATCATTCCTCCCTGTCTGGAGACTCACAGTTCTTGCTGATCATAGCTTCATACTGTTATCTTACTTTCACTCTAAAAAGAAATTGATCCCTTTGCAAACAAAGCCTCTAGACAATAAATGTCTTTTGAGATAACATCAAAACGAAACACTATGGCACTTACTAAAAGTGAGGGCCTGCCTCAGGTAAATGTGTGGATTAGGGGGCGTCCATCTTTCTTATCTCCACTTCTACTTTTCCTATGAAGTATTTTGTCCTGCCTGCAGTGCTTTCATTCCCCTCCAATGCACTCTCTCTATTTTAAGAACTGTAGTAATAAACAGTCCCAAATGGATAATGGCTTTGCACAATAAAAGCTTATTTATCAATTAAAAAAAAATCTGAGATGGGTGTTCCCCATCACCAGGCATCATTTCTCCTTGTGGTCATTCAGGCCCAGGTTTCTTCCATCAGTGGTTCCTCTTGAGAGTGGTAGGAAAGAGGAAGTCTTGGTTCTGCAAAGCTACACATCACTTGTGCTTACACTCAGTTGGAGAACTAGTAACATGGCCACACCTTTATGCTGAAGGGCTGGGAATTGTAGACTGTGGGCAGGCAGTTATCTCCCAGCTACAACAGTAAATTATGAATGGAGAACACGAACTATGGTACTGCTAGCCATTCCTGCCACACTATGTATGTGGGCCGTTAAGGAAAAGTTAACCTTAGAGGTTTCATTTCCAGTAAGCTACAAATGACTCCTAAAAATCCACTGCTGAAAATCACTGTTTAGTGGTGGTCTCATTTATATCTGAAATTAGAGCATAGATTTTCAAATGGAATTAGTTTATTGCTAAGCAGGTAGAAAGGAGTGGTGATGAGAATGTCAGAAAAATCTTCTGACAGAATCAAGATGGTGGAGGAGTGAGTGGAAGTCACACTGACCTCCTCCCAGGACCAACCCAAATTACAACTAAATTGTGGAGAAATCACCTGGAACAAACAACTGAACAATAACAAGAGAGGAGCCTCATAACCTCGGACAGACAGAAGAATCAGCTTTAGAACAACCTAACTGGTAAGGAGTGCTGTAGAGACTTGAGAAGGTGGGCAGCGCACCCACGGGCAGCAGCACCAGATGGATATTGAAACAGCAGTAGGATCCCCCTGAGAAGAGCGGGGCCTAAACCATAAGTGGGGATCTCCAGCCTACAGCACCAGAGTCCAAAAAGTGCACAGAAAACAGCCAGCTGCGAAAAGTGGCAGGGTTGCTCTCTGCCAGAGACAGGCGGCTGGAGATGCAAAGAGACATTTAAAGGGCCAAAGCATAAATTTTTATTTGCAGCCACTTACCCAAAGAGGCTTTGTTTGCAAAGGCAGGAGCAGAGTGGGCTGGAGATGCCTGGGGAGAGACTGGGGGGAGGAGGCCTTGGGGAGAGAACTGAGAGAGTAGCCAGCGGGATCCCAACGCTGACTGATCACCCAAACAGCAGCAGCCATCTTGCTCAGGGAGACTACTCCCTTGAGCAGCAACAGCATGAGAGGACCCAATAGCCCCGCCTCTAGGAGGGACTCAGCCCCGACCTGTGGTGTCTCTAAGTGGTCCTGCTGAGTGCAGAGTGGCAGCCACAGATAGTAGATCCCTGTGTGTGGGGTGATCTAGAGACACTTGAGGAGAGACTGAAGAGGGAGGCTTTGGGGAGAGAATGGAGAGAGTAGCTGGCGGGATCCAGGTGTTGACTCCACCCCCATAAAGCAGCAGCCATCTGGTTCAGGCAGACCACTCCCCTGAGCAACAGCAGTGTGAGAGGGCCCAATAGCCCCTCACCCAGGAGGGACTCCACCCCGACCTGTGGTGTCTCTAAGCGGGCCTGCTGAGTGCAGAGTGAATAAATTAACAGCTGAAGGAGACAGCCACAGACAGTAGATTCCTGAAAGTCTCGAACAGACTGCCTAATGTCACACATAGTCAACATCTGACATCATCAGAGGCAGATCCAGAAAGAAAAAAAAAGCTGTCTCCTGCCATAGAACTTCACATCACAAAGTCAGGAAATCAAGACAGATCAATTTAAGAAGCAGAAGCAAAAAAGAAGAGTCTCACAAATAATGGGAAGACAAAGAAACATCCTCCACTCAAAGGGAAAGGAGGAATCCCCAGAAAGAGAACTAAATGAAATAGAGGCAAGTATACTATCAGACACTGAGGGCAAAACAATGGTTCTAAAGAAGCTCAATGAGCTCAGTGAGCTCAGAGAGAATTACAAAAATTACAGGGAAACTATGAGGAACTTACTGCGAACTATATCAGCATGAAAAAGGGCATAGGAACTATTAATAAGACACAAGAGGAAATGAAGAATACAATTTCTGAATTGAAGAACACAGTAGAAGGAATCAAAAACAGGCTAGATGAAGCAGAGGAACAAATCAGTGAGTTGGAGCATAAGGTAGGAGAAAAGTTCCCAGAAAGAGCAAGAAAATGAAAAAAAAACTCCAAAAGAATGAAGAGGCATTGAGGGAAATGCAGAACAACCTGAAACGTAAAAATATCCACATAATAGGGATACCAGAAGGAGAAGAGGAGTAAAGGATAGAGAACCTGTTTGAAAAAGTAATGATGGAAAACTTCTCTAATTGGAGGAGAAAAAAAGTCACACAAGTCCAGGAAGCACAGAGGGTCCCATTCAAGAGGAACCAAATGAGGCCCACTCTGAGACACCTCATCATTAAAATGGCAAATATCAAAGACAAAGAGAGAATCCTAAGGGAAGCAAGGGAGAAAGAGGTAGTAACATATAAGGGAGCCCTGATAAGGCTCGCAGCTGACTTCTCAACAGAAACACTACAAGCCAGAAGGGAGTGGCAAGAAATATTCCAAATCATGAAAAGCAAAGGCCTGCAACCAAGACTGCTCTACCCAGCAAGGCTCTCAATTAAAATGGAAGGCAAAATAAGGGGTTTCTCTGACATAGGAAGGCTAAAAGAATACATCTCCACCAAACCAGCATTGCAAAATATGCTAAAGGTACTGCTTTCAGAAGATGAAGAAAAAGAATCTATGAATACCCAGTTCCTTTCCCAGTCTCCAATTATTGATATTACCAATATTTTTAATACTTATTAATCTGATTGGGACAATGATGTGTTAATTGTTACTTCATTATTTGTTGAAACTAAACTTGTTTTTATATATTTCTTGCCAATTTATATTATTTTTAAAAAACTTTAAATGAATTTTTAGTATTCTTTATCCATTTTTTGATTAAATGTTTATAGAATTTTTGCCCTAAAAAAAACACAACCCAAAATTAACCCTGTTTTAGGTATGTGTTGTAAATACTTTCGTAATCTATTACTTGTCCTTTAACTTTTTTAATATGTATATCACTATATAGTCTTAAATGTTTAATATAGTCATACTGTCAACATTTTACTTTATAGCTTCTGAGTTTGAATATGTTACTTCAGTGTAAGAAAAATATTATTTTGAATTTTCTCTGAAAACTCCTTAGATTTTACATATTGATTTTTAACTCATCTGAATATTTTTTGTATAATGTGTGAAATAGGGCTCTATATTTATTTTATTTCAAGTAATAGTGTTCCATGCCCCTTATTTGCTGAAAAGCCTTATTTTCTACATTGACTTGAAATATCAATTTAATCATATATTACATTGTTAGACAGATATATACATTTGTTTCTAAAATGCTCATTTTATTTTATTGATCTACTTGATTATTTCTGTGCTGGTGTTACGCTGTTTTAATTGCTGAGACTTTCTAATAGGTTTAAATTTTTTAATATTGTATAATGGATTTTGACATTTAAAAAATAAAAAATCAATCTGCATTTTTAAAAAAAGAAAGAAAGAAGGAACTTCTAACTTTTGCGACATCATGGATGGAACTGGAGAATATTATGCTAAGTGAAATAATCCAGTCACTGAAAGACAAATACCATATGATCTCACCTATAAGTGGACTCTATTCAACAAAATAAACTAATGAACAAAATAAACCACCTCAAGGAAACATGGTGACTAGAGGGGATGGGGAAGGAAGACAATGGTGAAAAGAAGGAGAAGGGACTACACAAAGAACATGTATGAATGGCCCACGGACATGGACAACAGAGTGGGAACTGACTGTGGGAGTGGGGGGTGGGGGTGGGATGGGTGGAGGAGAGCAAAGGGGGAAAAATTGAGACAGCTGTAATAGAATAAACATGATTTAAAAATAAAGTCAAAAAAGTAAAGTATTTGCTTTACTGAAAAAAAAAAACCCTCCTGAAATTCTACAAGATAAGCAGCTGGCTTCCACTTGTGCATTGAGTCATCTTGGTTGAAATATTAGATTCTCAAAACTGTATATGAAGCATTTCAAACAGGGTCCACGCCACATATTTGAGCATGAGAGTGAACATGCTACTAACACCTAACATCATCCCCATATAAATAACTCCCTAGAATAAAATTGCTTCATTCCTACATGAACAACTAACCTACCCACAATATAGTATTAAAGCTTAGAATATTCACACAGACACTTCAGGTACCCAAAACTACCTCTTTTATTATAGTTGTGGTCCAATTCTAATGAGTATGCAATTCTCTGTGATGTAAGTGGGAGGTAAGTAGCCCTGTAAGCCCTGAATGGGAAATGCAGCCCTTAGGGAACATTACCACCAGCCCTATGTGCAAACATCTCAGTGCAAGGAATCAAAGCATTTAGGCCTATATTATACAAAAGACAACAGAATAATGGTCTCATATTAAAATATTCACTTTTGAAACTAATAACAAAGAAGTACACATTTCATTTGCTTTTCTGAATTTTTCACTTTCACTTGTTGATGTGAAAAAACTCATACAGGATGATTTAACAGAAACAGATTTTTAAAACACTGAGTGTCCACAATTTTAACACAGTATCTTATATTATGAAACTCCATTATTAAATACCTTAAAAAGTCAGGGGGACTGTGAATTTAAATGGGTATCAGAGCTTTTTCTGGTTTTTACATGAATAACTACAAATCTAAGACCAGTAAGTAGCCTAAAGACAGATATTTATTACACAAAAGCACCTATGTGATACATTTTTTCCTGAAGAAATTTGAGAATGTCCTTAAATACTTGCAAAATATCCTTAACAGCATATTTAAATGACACTTTAAAATACTCATAAATAAAATAGGACCAATCATATGACATTTACACCCCCAAATATTTTGCGAGGAGGGCAATTTTATTGTACACAAATAATACTAGAGAAACTAAGGCAGATATTGGAGTTTTCCCTTTCCCTTCATCAAGGGTTAAAATGTGTCTGTGCATCAGAATTATTTGGAGAACTTCTAAAATTATAGAGTCTAGGTCTTATGTCCACAGTTTCTCAATCAGTATGTTTTTTTGTGGAGCTTGAGAAGTTGCATTCTATTTAACTAACATATCAGGCAATTGTGGTGTAGCTGGGTCACAGGTTTTTAGATCATTGATAAAGACTTTGAAAGATTTAGAACAAGGCTCCTCATACTTTATTCATGCAAATCACTTGCTTCGAAGGATTTTTGTGAAAAATAAGAACACATAAGACTTTGCGCATTGTGAGGTTTAACCAATATTAGATATGATTGTTTTCATTAAAAGCTTATACAGAGTTAGAAAAAAGGAAAAATGTTCAACTCTTGGAATAAAATTGAAAGAAAACTTAGTGTTAATGTACAGGGAAAATAGACACTAATCAAAAGACAGGCGATACCATATAGCAAGACTTCCAGCTCCTGGGACATGCCCATTTTAATTCCTAAAAGGCAAACAACAGTCTTCAAACATGTAACCCTGTCTTCATCCTTACTGGTTTTCAGTGTATTCTCCACAATAAAGACAGATAGAATTTTCTGGTAAGCTAGACTGAATGTATCACACTCTTTTTTAAAGTCCCTCATTGACTTGCCATTGTCTTTAGGATGAAAGTGAAATTCCCATCAGTATTTCTCCACCCCCAAATTCCATCCCCATTAATCACCGTTTCCTAACTTAGACACCACTTCCTCAAGGAAGCCTTTCTCCAAGCCTGTATCTCCTCAATCCAAACGTTTTTGTATGTCATTGCAATACCTTGCTTATTTTTCTGTTTTCCTCTACATCTGTAACAATAGTGAGGGCAAGCGTTCTCATTGTCTTGATCACTGTTTAATTCCCAGCAGCCACACCATGTCATGTACAGTGAGTGCTTACTAAGAAGATGTGGTACACACACACACAAAGGAATATTATTCAGACATAAAAAAGAATATTTTGCCATTTGCGGCAACATGGATGAATCTTGAGGGCATTATGCTAAATGAAATGACCAACAGAGAAAGACAAATGCCTTATGATCTCATACATATTTAGAATCTAAAAAACAAATAAACAAACAAATGCCAGGCTCATAGACACACTACAGAATGTTGATTGCCAGAAATGAGGAATGGGGATGTGTGGGAAGGGCAAAATGAATGAAAGGGGTCAAAAATGCAAACTCCCTGTTATAAAATAAATAAGTCATTGGGATGTAATGCATAGCACAGTGACTATAGTTAATAATACCGTATTTCATATTGTATTTTTTAGTGTTGCTACTTGTGCCATTGCTGTCCTACCTTTTAGCCTGATTCTACTCTTAGTCTGTGATCTTGCTCCAGGTTTAAATATCCCTACTATTTGGTGAGGCCATGCCTCCTTTCGTTCAGTCAGTCTCCAAATATTTATTGATCTCCGTTGCTAGTTACCAGACTGGCTGCTGAGAAAGCAGTGCAAGGAGAGGAAGCCAGCTCTCTGTTCCCACAGAACAGCAAATGCTGTTCTCATGCGGTATGAAAACATTTGCAGGTCTGCTGTTGGTGCCACTCAATGTGGTCTTAATTATTCTTTTCTGCATAGTCCCTCTCATAAAGAGTTTTGAGTGGTCTGGGACTGGGTGACATCCCAGTCCTACCAGAAGCATCTCTCCATTGCTGGAAAACAGCCTTCATCCCAGGGTCCATCCAACTCCCCTCACCTTCCCTCAGGGGGAGTTTACCACCTCCCAGGACACTGCGTGAGGCTCTGGGCATTACCTTCTGTTCCAGAGACCTAACTTTGGGGCCCAACTGTTATTTCTTCTTGGTATCATCTTTTCTCATTGAGTACATCAAATATACAAAAGAAGATGCAAAAGCTCTCCACTGAAATATATGTTGTTACCTAGGTGAAGATGAAGCAATTATTCTAGTACCTTTGTGACTAGGACTTCAAACCCTATGTCAGTATTAAAAGATGGACATATGGTCTCCACAGAGAAAACTAACTTAAGGCAGGACTTCTAATAACTCTCCACCTGTCAATTCTGACTTCACCCCTAAGTCTGAAATTGAAGAATCAGAAACTCTCAAAGTTTCAATCAACTTGTTTCCAAATGAAAAAAACATTTGACAAACAGTAATATTTATTTATACTCTAATTACCTTCTTGTATTTAGGAAAAAGTAAGAAAACAAAGATTTGCTCCTTACGACTAATATTCCACTTAGGAATGTACAATAACCCAATAAAATACAAGGTGGAGTCAAAGCAATAAAGATAAATGAGTGTTTTAAATAGGTTAACAAGCACAAGAAAAATTGAAGTCTACACTACACAGTGAAGTTAGTGAACTGAAGTGTGATAGGGGAATATAAAATACTAAAGAGATTGGAAACAATTTAGAGAATATACAGGTTAGGAGTTGGAATAAGGAATGATGAAGCTGTTTCTGAACTAGGAACTAGAAACAATGCGTAGATAAAATGTGCTCAAACATTCCTTCATGGTATAGCAACATTACAAAACTAATGGGTACACTTTTAAACTGCTGATATTTTATGAGCCCAGGAAGAATACTCTTAGTAATACTAATTTGTAACATTTTCTAGTCTACTGACCAGGCACATTTCTAAGCTCTTTACTGGTAATTTCCTGGTAAGCATTTCCCCCAGAGCAACAAGTAGGGCTTTCATCCCAGGTGTTCTGACACCAGGACCCCAAATTTAAACTATTTATTTGTACTTCTTTTTGAAAATTCTTCCTTGGTCTCCAAGACTAGATTAGATGTCCCTCCCATGTGCTCTGTTTCATCTTATGTCTCTCCATATTCCTTTGTTGGCATGGCCTAGTTTTGTCTTTCTATTCAACCAATCTGTGGACTGACACTTTCAGGCATGAACAATGCCTTATTGTTGTATTACTAGGGCTTACCACATAACAGGCCCATTATTTATATTTGCAGAATTATTGAAAGAGAAACATACAAATCAATGTTAAAACAGCAAGACCAAGAGGAAAAAAATTCCTTCTTGACCAGTAGGTGGCAACAGTAAAAAGCTGGTGATAGAATGACCCCTGGGACCTGACCAGGGAGACTGGTCAGGGCATACAGTTTTGCCAGAGGAAGTCACCTTATTATATTAATAAATTTAGTTACTTTTCTCTAGATGCCTTCCAAATTTGCTGCCCCTTTTTCCAGAAACTAGAACTGGTTTACTAATTCCACTTGTAATATTTTTGTTAAATCTATTTTTTTCATTAGCCTAACTTGTAAAATATTTATTTTCAAGGAACTGATAAAAGGGTTTATACACTTTACTTATATAATTGAGGTGTAATTTACATACATATATGATACATGCCACAATTTCAAAGTATATTTTCCTATTCTTGAATATTTGTGGTTCGAAGAAATCCTACCTATAATCACAACTAGATATTGGGGTTATTCAAAACTAGAAACCATTATTATTGAACAGGGAAGAGGAAAATGAATGTCAACAATTTTTCCCTTTAGATTTAACCACAGTCTAAATATTCTAGAAGGAGTTGCACTCCACAATAAAATTAAGATGTGCCTCCCACACTTATCTATATAAACTCCCATTCCTTCTAATAAAACCATTAGACTAGTGCTTCCCAATGTTTATAGTGCGTATGAAACACCAAGGGATCTTATTAAAATGCAGCTTCTGATGCAGGAAATGTGGGGTGTGCCCAGAGATCCTATATTTTTAACAAGTTCCCAGATGAGACTCATGGTGCTGGAACATGGACTATAGTTTCCACTGCAAGGACTTAGAATACACTTATGTCCAGCACTTTTAAGGACAAGAATAACCTGTACCTGTGTGTGTTAATGAGTATCTGATGGCCATCAGCTGAATCTTAAGTATTTCTTAATTATATTTTGAGTCATCTTAATACACTTAGCTGGGTTACTATTTGATTATTTTTTGTAAAAACAGTCATTTCCAGAAATTAATGTAATACATTTTTGTAATCAAAAATGTAATATTCTGGTTATTCATTGCTGCATAACAAATTATCCCAAAACTTCAGTGGTTTCAAATAACAGTAATTTCATTCTATCTCACAATTTCATGGGCCAGAAATTGAGGTAGGTATTGCCTGAGGTTACCAATGGTATTCAGCTGGCAGGTAGTCTGGTCTCGAGGGTCCCAGGTATCTTGACTGATATGTCTGGCGCCCTGAGAGCAGTGGTTGGAAAGTTGAGTTTATCTGGACTTCTCTCCCATTCTGTGGTTTCTGAACCTCTCTAGATGGCCCCTTCAGCAGAGCAAGTGGACATCTTCCATGATGGTTCAGGCTTTAACATCAGCTGGAAGCTACCACCCTTTTAAAAGAGAGGCATGGAAGAGGTATTACTTCCACCATACTCTACTAGTCAAGGCTGTTACAGGCCATCTAAGGTGCCTGGGAAGGAGAAATAGACCCTTTCACTAGACAGGAGGGGGTCATTGTAGCCTTCTTGAATCTCCCACAGTGAACTAACACCAGAGAACGAATCAACGTTATGGAATCAGTGCATGTCTGTGTATGTTTGGAGGGGTAGAAAGAACTGGGATATTTATATTGATGTTTTTCAATAAAATTAGTCATGTATTTGAATTGAATTTATTCGCATCTCTTTGCTTCACTCGACTATTGTACTCATAAGATGGAACACATTTAAGATGGAACATTTAGGTTTGCAAATATATTTGTTAGTATTGAGAAATATACACACTCTCTGTCAGTTTTCTTCTTATTAAATTGAAAGTAAGAACTTACCTGATTGTTAAGCCTCCTTATAACTCCATGATTATAAGATTTTTAATCTGTCATTTCATGTGTAATATACTTGTAGTTGTTTTTTAATATGTAATGTCTCAAAAGCATATCAATCTAAACAAGAAAGTATACGTGTGTGTGTGTGTGTGTATTTACCTATTTATACCTCTCTGCCTCATCTTGATTTCCAGCAAGTTCTTCAAGAGCTTCTGTATAATTTAAGTACTGCTTATTTAAAGATTTACCACTTTAATTATAGACATTCTCCCTTTTTGAAAATCTCTTAGATGTTTAGGGAAATCTTACAGCTCATTCAAGCCCATATAATTTGTTTATATAACACAATTTAAAGCTTAACTAAAACATTCCTCAGTTCAAATTATTATTAACTATTTCAAATCTTTTGATCTTTTCATATTTCCTATAAAACATCCTCTTCCAGCTATAATTTCCCCAAAAAATTAGACATTAAAAATATCCACATATATACTACCTCGAGTCCACTCTAACAATGGGTGGTAGTGAATATTTGGATTGACATTCAGACCTAGAATAAAAAAGAAAAAAGTTTACATCATGAGGAAGTCAAAATTTCTAGCCATTTCTATAAGTGCACATTGACTTTTCAAGGGAGTAAAAAATATTATTTATAACTCAAGACTCAAAAAAAAAGAGGACTGGGATTAGGAAAATTGAACCTCTTCAGATGTATTGGATGCAGGCAAGGAGTAAGGTATCAGAAGAGAATAAAATAAACAATGAAAGAGGAAAGGACAAGAAGAGAAAAGCCCTCACACAGAAGGAAAAAAGAAAATATGGAGTATGAAGATTTGGGGCTGAGCAGCCAAGGCCAGCCAGAGCCTGCAGGCACCTTACAGTAAATGCAAATGCTCAAGAAACACAGGGACTGGAAGCTCTAACCGAGATTTTTATGCAGTACAGCTGCACAAAGTGTCATGCATTCCTTTTTAGCTGTAAAACAGATACATACTTAAACAAATTATTAAAAATACATGGTTTTACCCCCAAATTTATAAAATACCTGTTATGGGTTAAATTGTGTTTCCTCCTGCCCCCTCCCCAAATGCATATGTTGAAGCCCTGACCCTTTGTACCTTAGAGTGTGACTGTATTTGAGACAGGGCTAAAAAAAAGTTGATTTTGAGAAACTGAAGCATAATTTGAGTGTTGAAGAGGAGACAATGGTGAACAGGCAATGGGGATCATGATGAACAGGGGGCTATTCTTCATAAGGTGGAAATGATATGCTGTGGTTTCTCAGTCCTAAGCCATTATTTCTTTTCCTAATGCTCTCTCTTCTGATTTTCATTGTCCTAAATAGGTACAGTCTGTGAGTTAGACTGTTTTATTTACATATAAATTATATAACATAGGAATGCTATACTGACCCCAGTCATTAAGCTCATCCTACAGGTCTCTGAAGGAGGACTGAAGAAACTAAGACTCATGTGATTCAGTTACAATGCATTTGATATGTGCTGCTATCTTCATAATTTATAGTTCCTGTCACTTACACAAAGGACACCTGCAGAATTTTTACTTATTATCTTACTTTACTCTGATATATTGTACTACAATATCAGTTCTTTGCTTAAATAAAGTAGGAACGTGTGTAGGTAATGCTCATTCTCATACAAGTTTATTCCATATTCTGGGTCCATCCATTATTTTCATGGTAGACTTCACAGCAGTGAGGACTAGCATTCAGGACTCTGATACTCCAGTCTCTATTTGGAGTCAGCAAGACCATTAATGAACCTGAACTAGATTATACCTAACAAGTTACAATTAGAATAAAATATAACTCCTGTTTTACCACTAGTAAAAATATGTGAAATAAATGAAGAAATTATTAGAAAGGAATAGATATCTAAAAAATTAAATTAGTCCATGGAAAATAATGCACATTATCTTATGAGGTCCATTAGGAGGAAAAAAATAAAATCTGATTTCAGTGTTCAATGTCTCATTTTTAAGTTCATACTGATTTCATTTTACTGGAACTTTCCCCTCAATGCAAAAGGACAGAGAAACTCAGGACAAAAGCAAAGAAAAGAAGGCATTCATAATTACTGTACTTACATACACTGGTGTATATATTTTGATATATGGTTTATAGGTCATATTTTTCTATGCATTTAAAATATGCTTTTAAAAGATTACATATCATATACACTATTTTGCATACTTGCATGTCATTAAATCTTTTTTCTTAATAACTTAGTGACTGTCATACTGTTATATGAAGTACTCTATTGTACTTAACCATTTAGATTTTTCCCAGTTCTTTTCTATTGTGAACAATATTGTGATGTGCATACTTACATATATGTCATCCATAAACGTGGAGTGCTATTTTAAATGGTGATGCTAGCCAAAAACTAAATCATGAAAAATGTAACTTCTCACTATGTTCAAAAAAATAAATATGATTAAAATTATGTATATCATCTCCACCTCTCCCCTCAGGTATTTGGTGGTAACTTATAATTAGCAACTGCTCCTACAGTGATCTCATTTATGCTAATTAACAAAATCAAATAAGGTTGAAATTTATTGTCCTGTTCAGTGAATCATGAGTATTGCAGCTGCTACTACCAAGGCTGGCATTTGTGCCTGACTATTTAACAGATTGCCTAAAAAAGTACTTTGCTGATTATGTTCTAATGAACTTATTCTGAGACAATATTATTAAAAATACATCACCAAATTTCTCTACTGAAAAAACTTTAAAACTGATTTTATATTGAGATTTGTTATACCAAAGGGGAAACGCCTTCACTTAAATTTACGATAAAGAAAAACCTGGATACTCTAAAGAGCAGCTGTTTTGAGATATTATTGAGGAGGAAGCTCTGTCTTCTCCAAATTATTCTGCTATTGGTCAGAGAGAGACAGCATGTCTGAGGGGAGACTAAATCCACTTAGCAATACTGTGCTCTTCAATTTTCTACCTTACCTTTAGTCCAGAGTATCCATTTTGGACAAGTCAGATCTTATCTTTTTACCTTTATTTACCATTACAGGACCAATATCCACATTATCTTCATCGTCAATGTAATAATAACAAGGAAAGAAGGCTGTGTGCCTCTGTTGTAATTAAACAAGATTATTAGAATTACCACTTATCCTTGAAAAACAAACACAAAACATACCTTAAATGTAGCCTTTCTCATGCCAAATGTGAATGCCAGCTAAATTTAATCATTATAAAAATGTGTCAAGAAAATAGTCAAGGCTTCTAAATTTAGGTGCTAGAAGTCAATGACATCCTTAACTCCAACAAAGTTTCTATATGTTTAAAGTGGTGCTGTTCATTAGAATTTTTTTCACTAAACAAAATATTTTTATTTTAAAATATTTTATTACTATGTACCAAATAACTAAATATATTGTTTTTCAATATAAAAATTAATACAAAAATAATATTTTGGTTTTTTCGTACCAGAAAAATGGTTACTGCACAGTCCCTAGGCAAGGCAATGATATTCCCCACATCCTTGAATGCTGTCATGGCATTAATATTGGAAGATGCCAAAGAATATAGTGATTATAGTTATTAGTGTGGGCATTCGTTTTTTGGTCCTTCCTTGTATCAATAGATAATACATAAATACAGTACGCGATCTAGGAAGTATGAATAACTTTAAAGAAAAGAGAAAAATCTCTTTCTTACCCCTGTCTACTTAGACTCTCACTTGCCTTTTCCAGAAGAGACCCTTGGACAGTTCCGGTGCAGTGTTGAAGAGACTTGATAGTGTGTATAAGCATTTCAGCACGTCTTCCTTTAAAAATACTACTGGCAGCTTCTTTTTTAAAAACAACATGGAAATGCCTTGCTCTTTTCTAATAATTTTACGTTGTCATGAGCCGATAAACTGTTATTTGTTTAACCAAACTTTGTTATTTATCCTTGTTCACCATAGTATAATTTTTCTTTATATATTTGTACATTTTTTATTTTATTTATTTTTCTGCAGATTTTTATTGTATTTTTTCCATTGCCACTTAGTCCCTTTATATCTCCATTCCCCCAGCAATCACCGTATCGTTGTCCATGTAAGTAACTATCCTTGGAAATACATCACATTTGTGAGATAAATCTCTGGAAAATAAATAATTTGCCCAGAGTATAAAGGCATTTAAAATTTGAATAAGTATTGTCATTTGTCCCCATAGAAAATCAATATATACATGATATAAATATAAACAATTGCATCAAGGAAGTATGAGAATATATCTATTTTCTCTAATTCTTATTAACACATATATCATCAAAAAACTGGTTTGCAAATTTGATAGCCAAATGAGAAATGCAACTTTAGTTTGTCATCGCTGAGAATATTTTTTATGTTTAATAGCTGTTTGTTTACTTTGACAGATCTTTTTATGTTTTTAAACATTTTTATATACAGTTGTTATTATTTAGTTGATAGCCTTACATACAAAGGCTCTTAATATAAAAAACAATTATTTTTCTTTATTTCATTCAAAATATTCCTACTGTGTTACTTCCTTTGACTCATTTATGGTGTTCACTGCAGAGTATTTTTATAAATTTTATAAATTAAATATTTTCTTCTCTGGCTTCTATTTTTGTTTTCATATTTAAAACACCATTCTTCTACATTTGTATTATGTGTACGGGTTTGTTTTCTTACTTTTCAATATCTGGTTTATTTGAAGTATATTTGGTATAAGCAATGAAACAGGGCTCCAAATTGACTGTTTTTTTTTCTAGATAACTACACAGTTGCCTCCAAACTATTTATATATTAAATAATCCATGTTTCCTCCATTGACGTGAAACATCACCTTTATTAAATGTTTAAGTTCACATATGTATTCCATTAGAATTGGACAAAGCCAATCCCAAAGCTAGAACTTAGGCTTCAACAAGGATAGCATTCCCAGATTCACTTCAGTATGTCACCAACAAATACTTTTTCCAGATAGATGTTGAGTTAAAGATAACACTGTCATATAAATCTAAAGGTTAGATTCTATGCCCTAAGAGGAAAATGTCACATTATGTAAGATCAAAAGCTATATTGAAATTGAAAGACATTTATATTATCAAAGAATAAATTATATTTATGGGACATGATTTACTCTTCATACCTAGAGGAAAAAGAAATGGTATTCTTCATAGTTTCTTGGTTTCTATAGGTTTTTTCAAATCATTTTATTGTCTTCATTTTATCAGACACAATCCAAATTATGAAGACTCATGGGCCAAAAAAAACATATAAGTATAAGTAATAGAATTTTTCCTATGAGTTATTTTTCTTTATAATAGTTAAAGTTGTATTATGGATTCTATCACCTTCCCCTGCTATATACAGAGTGTGGCAAAAGTAGGTTTACAGATTTGAGTACACAAAACACAGTTTATTCTTGTATTACTATTTATTAATTACTGTATTATTTTCCACACAAAAACTGTAAGCCTACTTTTGCTCCACCCTGTATAGTGTTGCAAAATTGGAAGAAATTTACTCTAACTTAGCAAACTCATCCCAAAGCAAAGACTTACAGTTTTCTTGATCTTAATGAGACAATTTATATACAGTTGTATTCCTGCTATCTAAAATTGGCTTAGGTCCCTGATGCCTATCTTTCTCATTATAAAAGTTGCAAATTATCAAAAATAATTCAGTATCACTTAGGTCTTTGAGGGTTCACTGTGGCAGTGAGCAAGTGTACTAGTGAGCAAGTGGCCTTCCAGAAGGTAATTAATAATAAATAGCATTTACATAGGACTGTACATCTTCAAAGGACTTTGCAAACACTAATTAACCCACACACTAACCCTTTTAAAGAAGCAGGAATTAGCATTCCTTTCATGAATGAGAAACTGACTTGTAATAAAACTATGGTTACTCATGGTCTCAGGGAGTTACTCACAAGTAATATAATATCTTGTCCTATTATACTTCAGATGATTCTAGAATAAGTTTTCCCAGCCTAGCACTATTGATTGACATTTTGGTTTGAATAAATACTTGTGGAAGCTTTTTCTGCTTATTGTAGAATGTTTAACAGCATACATGGCCTCTACCCACTAGATGCAAGTCACATCACCTCAATCTTGATAATCAAAAGTTTCCAAATTTTGCCAAACTCCTGGCAGGCAAAAATCATCCCCAGTTGTGAACAGCTGTTTAAAAGAAGGGCAAAAAAAAAAAAGATTGATAATGCCTGTTACAAGGTTTTCCCTTACAAATGCAGTTGTATTCCCCAATTCACTTTTTCTTATTGCTATTTATCATAGAACCTTGGCAGCTAATATTTTTTCTTCCCACTTTAAGTACAAAAACTGATATGATGCAGTGTTCTAAGCGTTGTTCTAACACACATCCACATATGCATTTGGTCCTCATGACAACCCTATAAAACAGGTACCACTTTATCCTATTTTTATACAGGAGAAAACTAAGGTACCGAAAAGTTGCAGAACTCCCCCAACTAGAGAAGTCTGGATTCAAGCTCAGAACTTTGGTTCCATGGTACGTACTCTTTTTTTTTCCTTTTTATTGCATTTATTGGGGTGACATTGGTTAATAAAATTATATAGGTTTCAGGTGCACAATTCTATAAAACATCATCTATATATTGCATTGCGTTTTCACCACCCCAAGTCAAGTCTGCTTTCATCACCATTTATCCCCCTTTACCCTCTTCAACCACCCCCACCCCATGTCTCCCCCACCCCCACTTCAACCCCCTATCCCTCTGGTAATCAGTATACTGTTGTCTGTGTCTATGAAGGACTTTTTTTTTTTTTTTGCTTAATCCCTTCACATTTTTCACCCATTCCTGTAACCTCCCTCCCCTCTAACAGCAGTCAGTTTGTTCTCTATGAGACTATTCCTATTTTGAATTCCGCATATGAGTGAGATCATATGGTACTTGTCTTTCTCTGACTGGCTTATTTCACTTGGTATAATGCTCTCCAGGTCCATCCACGCTGTCACAAAGGGTAAGATCTCATTCTTTCTTAAGGTTTAGTATTCCGTTGTGTACACATACCACATATTTTTAATCCACTCAGTAACCAGTGAACACTTGGGCTGCTTCCAAATCTTGGCTCTTGTAAACAAAGCTGCAATGACCATAGGGGTGCATATATTCTTTCAAATTAGTTCTTTGTACTCTTAACAACTGAGCTATACATGTAAGTATATATATTTTTTTCAGAAGAAAGTTTTTTTAGCAGTGAACACTTAATTTTATCTGTGTCAGTGTAAAATCTCTAAAATATAACAGTGATACTATGGATAAGATATAGATAAAGTCTCCAAAATGAAAGGAGGAAGGCAGCTCTGTGTAGTTGTACTCCAAATACATTTATGAGTTACTCAGCAAAATAAGACACACTGAAGCATCAATGATTCACATATTCATATCTTCAAAGAGCTTACCCAATAGATAATATCAAATAAATAGATTATAAGGCAGAAAACTATAAGGAACACAGAATTTTTGAATACCTGGGTGGTAGGGAGGAGATTCATCTTACCTGAGTGCTGGGGCAGATCATATAATAAAAATGACATGTGAACTGTGACTTTAAAGATGAATAGGATTTTAAATTCGAGGATTGTTACAGCAGGTGCTCAAAGAGGGCTTTTCAGATAGACAAAATAGAATATTCATGGAAGTAGAAAGGATGAAGTAAGTCAGTGTGGTTGGAACTAAGCAGAGAGATAAGACGAAAAATTAGTTTGATCAGGTTATAACTGTATTACAATCAATCTGTATTTTTTCTAGTAGACCTTAACAATGCAAATGAAGAAGTGGTTCGTTAGTGCCTTCTATGCACTAAACAACATTGAGTACTTTGAAATACATTACCTTATTTAATCATTGAAAGGCTTCAGAAAAGAAGAGCATGATGAGATATGTATTAAATATCAATTGCTACCTTTTTACCTGTAGGCTCAATTGGAAAAGCATCTGCTCCCCTGCTCTCATGGCTTTTGGCAGGATTCATTTTCTTGCCCTTATAGGGTCCATACATCTTAGTTCCCTGTAAGTTAACAAGGATGGAGTGGGGAGAGATGGGTAGAGGAGGAAGAGGGAAGCAAGAGGGAGAGTGAGGGAGGGGGAGAAGACACACTGGGCCAAGTCAGCTAACAGGATGGAGACTTATACAAAGTAATGTAATCGGGAATGCCACCCATCACTGTTGTCATATTCTGTAAATTAGAAGCAAATCACAGGTTCTGCCCACATTGAAATGAAGAAGGTTCTACAAGAATGTGAATACCAGGAAGCAGGGATCATGAGGACCACCTTACAAGCTGTCCACCACAGTTCATCTTCTAGTCCTCTGTGATACATCTCCCTCCGATAGGCAAAGTACATTTGCTCCTCCTAAGGTTCCCGAGAGTCTCATCCCATTACATCAAAAAAGTACAAACCTCATCATCTAAATCAGGTTCGAGTGCAGATGAGGTTCCTGGTATACACTGTTAAGTCCAGCTCTCCATCTATGGACCTGGGAAACACAAATTGTCTGCACCCAACAAACCCTACATGCAATAGTAGGAGAGAGAGAGAATAATAGCTGTAGATTTCCCCTTCAAAAGGGAAGTAAAATGAAAGGTAGAAAGAGGTTTCTGACTATGGCAGTTCGAAAACAGGCCAAGCACATGCTGGGAGTTCCTGGATTAGTTTTCAAAGTTCAGAAGTAATTCTGTGTGGCTCTTGCCTCCAAACTCCGAATTCAGGGCTCTGTCCTCTGAGTCATCTTTTTCTCATAAACGAGGCCGTATGTTTGTAGCTCAGTAGTCTTCTGAGACTGCTTCCTGCCAATAGACTTTGGGTGGTTTTCCTTCATTCTCTTCTCATCATATACTCTCAGTCTAAACTGGCAGTGTTTCTGCTAAAATAATTTTCTCAAGAATCTTATGGGTCTCCTGAGGATTTTAGCAGGGTTCTTTCAACCAGACAAAAATCACACAACAGATCTATGCAACGTAAGACCTTCTTTACATTGACCTCCTGCGGAGATGGCTCAGAGACAAACAACATACCTAACCTTTCTACAGGCCCTATGGTTTGATTGAGAAGATCTTTTGAGAAGACTGTGAAATTAAATAATCAGGTCTTTATGTAGTTCTAAGCTTAGAACAAAAGTCTGCACAATCACACCTTCAGCTATTTCTACACACCATACTCTTGAAGCAATTTCTTAATTTCAGCAGCTTTGCTATCTGGAGAGCCTGAGAATTTTCAAAATCATCAAGTTCTGGTTTCTTTTTGTTTCACACACAAATACAAATTTTGTTTAAATCCTTTTGCATTTTACTATAAGCAGCAAGAAACAAGGTGGCATCAATAATATTTTGTTTGTAAATATCCTTAGCTATACACAATCAAGTTCATCACCTACAAATTCTTCTTTTTACATAACTGCAAGAGACAATTTCATTAAGCTTCTGCCACTACATAACAATGATACCCCTTCTTTCAATTTCCAATAAGTTCCTCATTTCCTTTTGAGCTCTCACTGACAGCATCCATGAAATAAGATTTCTACTCACAGTCTGCCTGGTGATTTCATCTTTTTCTATTGTGTTCCTCAAATTTCTTCCAGACTCGGTACCCTAGCCATTCCAAAGCTACTTTTTAGGTATTTGTTTAGCAGTGCTCTACTTTTGGAATCAAAATTCTGTATTAGTTTTCTTTTGCTGCTTTCTCATTTGAAGGATAAGATGAAACACTTCCTCAACTTCATGTTTTTTGCAGGTGATCAGTTCCTTGAGGCTGGGGATCCATGGCCACTTACTTCTTCAAAGACACAAGGGAGAGAGAGGGAGAGACTCTTTCAGCTGAGTCTCTAGACATGGAGGAATCAAGACAAGACACTCTTGTGTTCCATCTGAACACCTGAGCAGAATTAAAATGGTTGTTTTACACTATCCAAGTTTGGACTGACTTACTATGTAGTAATAGTAACTGGAACAATATTTCTAAGTTCAATTTTTGTTTTTTAATAAGTAAATTCATTTTAATTTTCTTTAAATGAATTATTAAAGTAAGCCATGATTTGTTGGCAGAAATTTTAAAATAGCGTACCATATCCCATTTGGGAATCTATTGTATGTTAAAATATATGCTAAAAATTAACTATTTCAGGATCAGGAATTTATAAAAATACTTCCAGTTCATGATCATTATTTTTTGCAAATTATACTTCAAAAATCAAGTGTATTATTTTCTTTACACTGGGCTTTTATTTCTTCAAGTGGTTAGAAAAAGAGAACATCTGAAGGTATTATCTGTGAATATTACTTTAAAATAAATACATTGTCATTATGAATAGTGTTCTATTACCAATAAATAAAGGGAAAATTAGAAATAATTGTCGATATAGCTTATTTTTTGTTTCACATTATTTGAGAATAGCTAGACCTTTGAACTCAATATGATATACAAGAATTTTGATCAGATGACTACAAATTATTAATCTGGTGATAATCATCTTGATATGTTCATGTATTGTTACTTATATGTTCATTAATATGTTTTATTTTAATTAACATATTTTATTTTTCCTTTTTTAACTGAAGATACAGTATGAGAAAAATGAAGTTATATAACTAAGTATAAAAACAATTCAAAACTGAATAAAGGCCCTAAACTCCATGTCAGCAAGGGGTGTTCAGCTTTAAGTGCTTGCTTAATTTTCACTTTGCTTCTTTTAAAATGCTTTCAGATTACTTGATTTTTTAAAGAAACATTAATTATTTATTAATTCATTTGAAAACCAAAGATATTTTTAAAAATTACTAACTTAAACATCTTTGTACACCAGTGAGGTCCCCCAACTGTCAATGGAAAATGCTGATCTACCCTAAATCCAAACACACGACTGATTGTCAGTTGTCATTTAAGACTAAATTACATGACTCACAGAACCCTCGTATAGCTATGAACAATACCTAATTTCTGGCAGAAAGGAAGTAAGTTAGAGAATGAAAAAGGGAAAAAAATAGCACAATTACCCCTAATTTTCTTTTCAGACTATAACCCATGCCCTCATACCTCCAAAAAGTCTTGCTCCAATAATTGTAAAAACCACTAGCAACATAAGAAAAAGGATCTACCTTATTTAAATTATATAAAGCATGAAATTTAAGGAACACATAGTGCTGAATGGTATTTTTACCCTTAAATATCATGACGTACATTTTGTAAGAATTTGAAGGCCAGTATTATTTGCTGAATTCAATTTACTTTTTTGTTTCCTGAAATTAGACCTGAAATCTAGCCAGCAGAAGCTGCCAGATTCCTTTAGCACATAAAAAAATTCTAAGAAACTGTAGTGCTATTCATTACAGCTATCAGGAGCTTTGGTGATTTTAAAATCATTAATTAAAACTGAAAAACAAAATTTCAACTAACTGATATTGGCAAGAATTCATTTATTTGTCTTATCTTGTAACAAAAAGTACACTAACATTGTTATAAAAACAACACCTACTATTATCTGAGCGACAGCTCTGTGCTAGGATTATGTTAAGTTTTGCCTTTTAATCACTATGTTATGCTGACTTCGACAAAAGTTGATGGAGTTGCAGTGGCTGCTCCTGAATTTCTATACAGAAATTTCTCTGTAAGAGAGGCTTAGAAAAGGCAGTCTGATAGTAAGTAAGTATATTTATATTGTTGGAAGAACAACAAGATTTCTCTTGGAGTGCGTTTATTTAGCAAGTAGTTTGTTCGTATTTATGTTGATGTTAGAGATTAATAAAAAGGTCAAATCTATGAAAGAGTTTTATTTATGTAAGATGTAGTAATCTCATTTGTTCAAATAAAAAAAAATGATCTAAATGAGAAGCCATTCTTTGAAAGAGCCACTGCTAGACCAAATGCCGTGCTTCTCCTCTGGGTCTTCCCACGAGCTGCCCATCAATGCCATTGAACAACGAAATCATCGTAATAGCCCAACTTCTCGTTATAAAAATAAAGGCACACTAATAGATGAACTCTAGGCTCCTGAACATATTAGATGTTATGATCTCTTGATTAACCAATATGCAGGAGGTTATGTAGACCTCTATAGGGTCAGATCTGGTATTAGAATGCAGATTTTATTGCCAAAATCAACGCAATTTCCACTCTTCCATGCTGCTTTTTTCCCTCTCTCTTCAATTCTTCCACATCTGTCCAGTTTTCCTTACTTTCTCAACCAATCACCTTCCACAAGTGTCCTTTATCGTTCCTACCCCTCAAATCTTCTCTCTCCATGTTATACTCACTGGATATTGAAGAATTTAATTGGTTCTACATAGCTCCCTTGAACCTCATTCACATTAGCAGTGTGGAAGGTTAGAATCAGGAATAGCAGATAGAAAACTATGGTAGTATTCCAGTTTATTAGTATCCGAATTAGGGTAGTGGCAAAGGCAGTCACATGGTGGAGATAAAAATAAAGATACTTTACTTTTAAAGGAAAAAAAGTCAATTAAATGAAAGCAGCCGACACTTTTATAGGGCCTACCATGTGCTAGGCTTTATTCTAAATGTGTTATGTATTTTAACTTGTTCAGTCCTCCTAACAACAGTCTAGGGAAAGAATTTCCATTTTACAGATGAAAGAATGGAAGGCCTTGCCCTCCTAGAACAGAGATTCAAACCCAGGCCTTCTTGCTCCAGAGGTCTTGCTTACAACATGATACAAGTAAAATCTCCAGGAATGCCTCAGATCTCTAGAGTCTATGAGTTTCATATTAAGAATCTGTGGTATTTCTATACATGAAGTTGTAAGAGCAGATTAATCACTCAAGCAGGAGAGGATAACATGAAAAAGAAGACTGGAAATAGAATACAAAACGATCTCTAAAAAACTTTTTTTAAAGGGACAAAAGTACAGGAAGAAAAACCAAAGACAAAGAAGATAAAGATAAAAGGGGAAGCAAGGGTAGCAACATCTCTTTTCCATTGATTATGGTGTCTTTCACTGAGAAAAGTTTAATATTTTATGTAGTTAAATATATCAATGATTTCTATGATTTGAGATTTACAGTAACAAAAGGTTTGGTTTCTTTCCCTCATACCTAATTACTGAATTATGTTACCTTATTTCTGAATGTTTCTAATTCTGATATATGTTGTTCTTTCATATCTTTTATCATTTTTCTTAATATATTCTTGATTTTTGAAATAGAAGTTTACAATTTTGATCTGTTTTATGGCCATTTTTTTCTCGCATGCTTTCATTCTCTGTAGAAATGTTATTCTTCCAATTTCTCTCTTTTATCCACATCACATCTTTGTATGTTTAGCCTCAATATTTTTGGTTGCTCCTTTTTAGGTGAGATTAACTTTCCCTAACATTTAGGAGGAAATGTGGTAAATGCTAACTTTTCTAATTTCCTTATCAGTTAGTTCTCTAAAATATGTGGTTTGTTTTCCTAAACCTTTGGCTGTTTCTCCATCTTTATCTGGACCTTCTATTTATTTCCTCTCTCGTCCCTATTTTGGTCATTTTTTAATTTCACCTCAGTAGTTTATCTCCAAGCCTGGAAAGAATCTGTGGTGGCTCCGTCTTAAGAATTCTTAGGGTCTAGAGTTTGCCAAGTCTTTCAGATTTAGCTAAGGATTCTTTTCCTCACCTGCTATTGGGCTGGACAAAACCCCTCCCAGTTTTCCCAGGATCTGTGGCTGTTCTCTCTGGCCCACTGTGCTTTCCAATATATTACCTGCTGACTATTTATGGAATTTATGGTTTTCTTAGGTCTCTCAGATGCCCATACTATCCCTCTCCTTTCTTCACACAGAAAGTTTAGTTTTTAATGTGAGGATTTGTAGAGATTAAAACACTATCTGTTAATGCCACCATCATCCCAAAATTCAAAAGCTGTTGGCTTTTTTGAAGCATCATCACATTTAAGAAGTCTCCTATTTTTATTTTACTTTTATTTCTTTAAGGAAGAATGCTATTAAATTTTATATACCAATTTTTATTGCTGCCTTTAATCTATTAATATAATTACATGACCTAATATATTTGAAAATACTAGATCCTCACATTCATGAAAATTGGACACTACTTGGAAATATTTTATTGCTCTTCTCCTTGCAATATTTAATTTATAAAGGGTTATTGGGATACTTTTTCTATGTGAATCTCTGTAGTCAATAGTTTTTAAAAATATTTAAGTAATTTTTCTAAATACAACTTACACAGAATAAAATATTCAAACCCTAAGTCCAAGGGTTTTGACACATATATACACATATACATAGATATGCATATGTATACCTGCATATATGCATATATGCATAGGTGCATGTATCTATTCATTACCCATATATACACATATATGCATGTACATACACATACATATATACTTATGCATGCTTATGTATGTAAATATATACAAATATGTGCATATTTATAGGTACATGTGTGTATATACATATATATGTGTGACCAATACATCAAATTACTTACTTCCATCACTCCAGAAAGCCCCCTTCGCTCTTTTCCAGTCAATCCCCTTTCCCAGTGGCAACTGTTCTTATTTCTACCAACATAGATTAGTTTTGGCTTTTCCTGAACTTTGTATAAATGGAACCATACAATGTGTATGACTGACTATTACAGATAAAGTTTTGAACATTCTCAAACAAATCATTTTGTAAACATAGCTTTTCCTTTCCTGTGTTTATATATATCTAAGGATAGATTTACTGAGTCACAGGTATATAACTTAATTTAAAAATTACTAGTTTTTCAAAATGGCACCATTTTACACTCCCACAAATAATGTATGAAAGTTCTGGTTTCTCCAAATATTGTGCTAGATTTGTTAGATGTCAGTATTGAGGTTATGAAACCCTAAAAAATGATTTCAAAAGATTTGTTTTTTTCTGTGCTCCAAAATGTTTCAAGTATCAAAGCAATTATCAGTTCCTTTAAAAGGTAATTCCCCCATGACATCTCACCATCAATCACCAGGGTTTATTTGGTTAATGTGGCTTACCAGGTGGTATTCCCTTCTTCCATGTTCCAAGCACCTTTTCAGAAAACGATTATCTTTTCTTCTTGATGGAAACTATGTAAGTGTTTGTGCTCCCCTAACAGAATTTCCAACAAGCTCTTAACATTTATGGGAAGTAGAAATAGAGAGGTCACTTTCTTTTTTAAGAAAATTATACATGTAATTTTAAGAGTGAAAGCCAGGAAATGAGACTAGCATTTTAGACAATTCTTTTAAAATGCTGTATGTGAAAAAATAGTCAAGAAACATAGGCTTGTTTAAATGTCGAAGGAGACAGCCCCTAAAAGGAGCAATCAGGAAACCAGAAAGAGAAGGAATTATTGATTATTCTTCTTTCCCTTCTCCCCACTAAAATGTAAACTGAATGAAGGCAGGAATTTTTGCTCATTTTGCTTATTCCTGTTTGCCCAAGTACTGGAACAGTAGCTACAGTTTACAAGATACTCCTATTTGTGAACGATTACATTTTTAAAAGGCAAGGGAGTGCCTGGAATCCACATGTGGAAACCCTAGTCCTCAATGTGATGGTATCTGGAAGTGGGGTCTTCAGGAGGCAATTAGGTTTAGACAAGCTGATGAGGTCCTGCGGCCCTACGGTGGGAGTAGTGCCCTCTTGAAATGAAGAGCCCATAGCTCTGTCTCTCTCCACCATTTGAAGATACAGCAGGAAGGTGGCCATCTGTAAACCAGGAAGACACACACCAGAAACTCACCTTGCGGACACCCTGACCTTAGACTTGTAGCTTCCAGAACTATGAGAAATAAATTGTTTAAGCCAGCCAGTCAGTGGTATTTTTCCTATATCAGCTTGAAGGAAGATAGGGAAAATTAAGAAATTAGCCTTAGGCAGAAGCCTAAAATATCTTGCTTAAAATTCTTCAGTGTACTTTTCTGGAGCTCCAGATACTACATTTTGTAGTGTGGCACTTAAAATCTTTTAAAATCTATCCTAATCTATTTACATATATCTCCCCCTCGCACCTAAATCTGAATATTTTACAAATATCCTCCCACACTTTAGTATTCTCCATGTTTTTACTTAAATCTTCCCTCTGCCAAGAAAAGTCTTCCATATCATTATGACTGATGAAATTCCACATATCTTTCCAGATTCCACTTACTCATTAACCCCAGGCAAGAGGCCTAAGTAAGAGCAGCACCTAAGAGCTGGAGAGCCTTCCCCCGATGGGTGTTGGAGTGTCAACCCATACACCAAACGGCCTGTCAGGGCACATACCTAGGTTGCGGGTTCAATCCACAGTCAGGGTACACCTGATTAATGTTTCTTTCTTGCTTGCTCTCTCTAAATATCGATAAACATATCCTCAGGAGAAAACAAAGCTGGAGAGTCCTTTTTAATGTATATGCTGGTTACTTTCATTCTGTCCTTGAACGATTTAAGTGAGATAGGTATTGTTTCCATTTTTGCTCAAAATAATACTGATACTTGGATAGATCTGGGAGTGAGGTCCAGTGTAACTTGATTCTAAAGCTTGCACTCCTTTTTCTGTACTGGATGGCTTTTGGGCCAATCCATTATTCCTTTAATTAGGATTGTATTTCGATTATCTTTACCTTTCAGTACACTGTGAGTTCCTTGAGAGCAGAGCCTGCCTTGTTCATCTTTTTACCCAAATGATTATCAGAGAATAAGAACTTAATATACATTGGTTGAAAGTAAATGGTGGCAATTGTTTATAGATCTAGTGCTGAATTCCACATTAGATGTTTTAAAACTAAACTCATTTCCCCAAAAGCGAAGATTTCAAGGATACAAGTAGCCTTGTTAACTCTGATTTCAGACAGGCATGAGTATGAATGAAGCACCTAGGTCTAACCACTGACTTTCCACGAAGGTACCATCAGCCTGAGACATGAATGAACCCTTTTGGGACAGTTTTAAGTTATCAGGGATGCAGAAAAGGATGGAGTTCTTGAATAGTATGTAGCTCATCTTGCTTTGTGGCAGGAAACCATGGCCTTGGAGAATGAGAGCAAAGTAGGTTTTTCAGTCTACTTCAAAGGATATTCCATAAATAGTACAATAGGTTAAACAACATAAACCAAATGTCTTCAATTATATAATTTATATTCTACTGGTAGGAAGTAATTTTATAATAAAGTGGGTGTGTGCCTGAAGGAAAATGAGAGGTCTGAACAGTGCTCAAAAGAAAAGCAAGCAAACCAGCCTGACTATTCCGTGGTGAGCAAGGGGTAGTGGGTAACTGGTAGGAAATGAAGTCAGAGAGCTAATGGATGAAAAGGGGCCATGTCAAACAGACCATGTTAAAGGCTTTGGAAGTTATGAGAGAGAAGGTTTCAGTAGTTTTGACCAGGTGATTAACATCATCTGACTTGCATCTTTAAACAAATTTTGTTCTGGAGAACAGATAGCAGTAGAGTAAGAGCACAAGGAGGAAGGGCCATTATGAGGGTGTGGAAACAGTACAGTAATAGGGGTGGAAACAATGGTTATCAGTAAGAGTGGTGAAAGGTTGTATTCTGAATGTATTTGGAAGCTCTATCCAAGATTTGCTACGTATTGCAAGTATGAGAACAGGTGGAGTCAAGGAGGGGAATACTAGGAAAAACCGCAAGTTTCATAAATAAAGAGCTCTATGTGGGATACTTGTAGATGAAATTGTGTGATCCAAGATTACTTCAAAATAATCCACAGGTTGATCATTGGTAATTGTTGAGACAAGGTGATGTGCACATGTAGGTTTATTATACTATTCTCTTTTGCATTTAAAATTGTTTTATATTTATTAATAGTTTTAATAATAATTTTTAAAGAATACTTATGGTTATACACAATAAGCTTGAGAGGCCCATCAGACTTCATGCAGAGATATTAGATATACAAACTGGAGTTCAACAAAGAAATCAGGGCTAAAAAATTGTAGAAGTTATCAGCATATTTAAAGCCATGGGACAGGACGAAAATAGCCATGGAGTGAACAAGAATAAAGAATAGGTCCAATAGTAAGAAACTGAACTCTCCAATATTTAGAGATGAAAAAAATCTCGAAAGGCATTTTTGCCAGTATTTTGCAATGTATACTAAATCACTAAAAACTATGTAACTTTGTATCAGTAATTCCATTTCAGGAATGTATAAGAAATGAATAGGAGTACTGTTTACAGACTACGTAAAAGATTTATTACAAATGCTCAGTAGGGGAATAGAAGTGGGGAGGTGGCATGGTGAAATAAACTGGAAGTCAGACAATGGACTGGCAGTGACACATTACAGGACATTCAATGGAATATTGTGCAGCAATTAAGAATGGTGTAGGTATAGTCTCAAAATTTATTAGTGAAGAAAAGCTGATCAAATAAGGCATTCTAGTTTGTTTTACACTTATTTGGTACCCTATAATGTAAATGTTTTGCACTAACCTTACCATCAATAACTTAAAATAGTAAATGTCATTATATTTGGTGGTTAAAATCATGCAGTTTTTCCCCACTTCATTTATCTGTATTTTTCTCAATAGATATAAAGGTATACAAGGTTAATTTTTTAAGTTAATTTTTAAATAAAGCTCATTAAGGAATTATAAAATACAAATGGCCTTAAATAGGAGTCTGATTTGAACTAATCAAAAATTATATTGATTACCTCTGACTGAAATAACTATTTTAAAATAAATATACCATAAGAAATTATTTTAATAGCATATAAATATTTTATTTAAATTAAGAAATGTAATAAAATTACATGCATTTGTTCCACTGTTTGGCTAACATTTCTAATTATAAATAACCTACACATTTTCTCAGGTACCAAGTTCCAAGTATTTCAATGGTTTCATGAAAGCATATTTTTCAAAATGTATAAGCTGTATTCTAAAATTTGATATTTAAACTCAGATACAATATATATTATACACATACTTTAAATAACCTAAGGATAAATAAGTTATATTAAAAGTCAAAGCAATTTACTTCTCTGTAATTAAAGTTACAACACACATGCCATTTTGACACATATTCAATGAACTATATCTAGAAAAATCACTGTGAATATCATTTATACTGGAGTACAAATTCACATAAATATACTTTATTTAAAACATTTTAAACCTATTTTAGAAAAAAAATTAAATGTGGACTAAGGACTTTTAAAATCTCGAGTTTTTAAAAAAAAATCAAACTGATCTAATTTTAAGATTTTAGACCATTAAGTGTCATTTTACTTCCACTAACTTAGCTAATGACACCATTAACAAGGTCTTATTCATGAGCTCATCCTTAACTTAAAAAAAAAAAAAAAAAACTTGTTCACAACATTTAACATTGAAAAGAATTTCAGTTTTCACTTTAAAAGACACATTTTTACAAGTCCAATTTAATAATTCTGTTTTTTTCCTACAATGCTTTTATTAGATAAAATCCTATTTAGGTCAACACTATGACTCTAAAAGCTTCTACATATATTTTATTAGTATCTGACTCAAACGTCTATAATTCTATGGGGATATTACATAAACATCTTTTCTTTAAACTGCTTATTTCATCTTGGTTATAAAAATGACCAAATACTACATTGCTCAAAATTTTTTTTTTCTTTTTTGGCTTTGAGCCATTCAGTGTCTTTTTTATCTCAAAAGTTGTAAGATTGTTTTTCTGTATCAATTCTGTTCAAGCACAGATTTATCAGAGATAAAAATAAAATTTAGTTTAATTTATTTTCTCATTACCACCAGTTAGGAGTCAGCCAAATCAGATGCTTTCATCACTAGAAAAGTGAGCTTTAAACCAAATACTCATTTTCCTCCTGTAACTCACATTTGTCTATTGAATCAGTTACCCAACCTTCTTGCAGAATTTTAAACTTTCTCTTAAGGGTTCTTCGAAAAGCTTTGAAGTCTGCTACACGACTATGATCCTCCCCAACGATTACATAAGATACTCCCTCAGCTAAATAAGAAACTACTTTTGCTCCATGAAATTGAAGCTCTAAGGCTGTAAAAGCTAATCTTGTTCCCTCGATTCTGCTACTCAGGTCATTAATAACAGTATACAAGTCCAAATAAATAGTGAGGTGTCGAAACATACTGAGGGGAGAGTAGTCCCCTAAGTATCGATATTCTAAATCAGCAATCACAGAAGCCATTTCTTCAGTAGTCTGTTCACCAGGACTTTTAATTCCTGTGAATACTTCCTTCAGTTGGTTCAAATCTGTATCAGCAAAATAACTATCACCATAACAATCATATTCATGGGCAAAATGTTCTTTTGTTGATGGGCACATATGAATCATAAAGCAAGGCTTCCATGGCACACAGCTTTTGGTCTTAAAACATTCTAACAGCCACTCAGGCTTGACAACATCATGTTTATTTGAAGAAATTATGTTTTTCACTCTTATGTTCTCAGACCCTGCAATAATGCAGTAGGTATCTGGGCCTGGGTTTTGTACTATATAACCACCAAATTCTGCAATTCTGTTCTCCAGATCAGTCTTTGGATGGCTATTTATTCCACTCATAACACAAAACTCCACATCTTCAAATATATTGGAAACTTTGTTTATGTTAGAAAGGTTAGGTGCTTTTAAGTGCTCGATAATTCCAATAACTTTCTTCATCTTTGGGGCAGCTTTCCGTTTTTTTTCTTGTGGTCCATCATTACTACTGACACAAAAGTGTTTAGATGCAAGCTTTCCAGATGCTTTCCCTCGAAGTTGTTCTAAGTCATCCAGAGTCATGCATTCATGCCACTCTTTGTCTTCTCTTATCTTCTCAATTCGTGGAAAACGCAAAGTGCAGCCTGTTTTATACATATCACTGGGAACAATCTCTGTCGCTTTAATCTGAACAATGACAGAATTACAAGGTTCAATGTACACTTCTGGTTTCTCCGTTCCACATAAAATGTTACTTGGTGGAGCTTTTTTATGAAAAGGTTTCCAGTGTTTGGCCAATTTCAAACCCAGATCATACAGTTCTTTCATGGTATAACCTGAGCCAACACGACAAAGAGTATGAAATACTGATGGTTTTTCACGAGAAGGGGGCTTCTCTGCTACAGCACACAAAAAATGAGACATCATTCCACCACGCGAACCTTTACCCCAGTAGCCCCCAACAATTATGATGTCCAGTTCATCCATCAGTCCAGTTACATACTCTGGCTTAATTTTTAACCATCCTTCACCTCTTTTGTCTGGCTTATAAATGGATAGAGGATGTTTTATCATGATTCCCTCTTCTCTTTTATCTATTGCTTCATTCAGAGCCTCAATTACTTCTTTATTAGTATGAGCTTCTGTCTTTTGCACTACTTCTATTCTACCTGGTATTGGTGTAAAAATACTACTAAGAATTTCATACCTCTTTCTCAGGGTTTCATGTCCTAGCTTTTTATTATTGACCATCAAGACGTCAAAAACACAATAACAAGTCTGCAGCTCTGAATATTCTACCATTCTTTTAATATCAAACTTATTCCCCTTTTGCATAAAAGTTTGGGTATTAGGATTGTAGGCCATCATCTCACCATCCAGGATACAAATTTGTATATCTGTTTTGAATGCCTTATGAATGAATGGTGTGAGAGAACCCTCATGTGGAGAAGCACCAAACTGTTCTGTATATTTATACCCATTCCGTGAGAAGTATTCATATACATCACCATCTTTGTGCATTTGCATACGCTCACCATCTAGCTTGGTTTCAATGTAGAAATTCTGGTTTTTCATGTCCTTCTCAATTCGCTCAATATCTGCTATTGCAGCTAGCATTGGTTTAAAGGGAGAGAATAAAGTGATAGAAATATCACTGAGTCCTACTGAAGGATCATGCAGTTGCCTGCAAACTTTTTCTAGATCTGTGGTGACATTGTGCAACTCAGCAGCATCATTATGAAAAATAGAAAACACGGTTTGCTGACTAACACCAAGCTTTAAGTCCTTTACAATCATTCGTATAAGCCACTTTTGTTCAAGTGCTGAACACTTACTTATAAGGTGAAGAAAACTCTTCTTTACTAGGTCCTTTCTTCTGGCAGAATTATTGCTGGCAATTGAGTCTAAAATGTCGTTTACTTGCTGTATGGTTAATTGTCCTTTCTGTAAACATCTTGGTTTTAACACAAAGTATGCAATCATTGCAAAGTCTCCAGCATCTCCATGAGTTCCAGTAGGTGTTCTGTAATTTAAAAGTTTAAGAGCATCTTTTCCTTCTCTAGGTAAATTGAGCAATTCAATATAAAGCTTAGCAAGCATAGTTTCTTTGATCCCATAGGCCATTCTCTCTCTTTCTAGCTGAGGAAGAATAAGTCTCATTGCTGGATAAAAAGAGTCTGTGACATCTTTTTGGTTCTTATGAAGGGCATCATGAAATTTCCTCCAAGAATCTAAAAATTCCCTCAAGTATCTGATTTTATCTACACGTCCTTTACTTCTCTGTATTCGTTCTAAAGTTGAACACAAATCTGCAAAAGGAACGTGGGATGCAACAGTTTGTGAGGTTTGTGAGGTTTGTGAGGCAGCCATAGAAGCGACGGTGAATCCTCTGGTTCAACTAATGAGACAGAAAGAGAGGAACTTTAAGTAAAAGATGAAACTCAACGAAGTATTTAATGTAAAGACCTTATGGAAAACCTGGTTCATCATATTTGCTAACTGGAAACAGATCAACACTATAAATGCTACAAATAATGCCCCTTTTCAAATTCTGCATTTAATAATAATCAACTAACTTACCTTAATTCTATTATTTATTATCAAAAGTAGTCGTATTCCATGTATTTACAATATTAAAATTAATCATTTTAATTCTTTCTTCCTAAGTTGCAGCTTCTATTGAAATTAATTATTCTATTCCTTACTCAGCAGATAATGCAAAAAATGATTGCTAATACTGAAAATGGCAGATAAGGCTCAATTCGCTATATTTCTGGGACTCTAAAGTAAGGCGTTTCCTTACATTTCTCTTCTCTGTCAGACACAGAACCAAAAACAAACTTCTTAAAACAGATGTTTTCAACAAATCATTAGCTTATTGAATTGAAATATGTATTTGTACAAAGTTTGAGCCCCTACACAGACAAGGCCCCACTCCATCAAAAAGAAAAAAAAAAGGTATCTTCTTTCACATTAACAAAGCCTCTATCTATGTTTATTCCTACTTCTTCACTGCTAGCTATGCTGATTCACTCTGGAATTCAAAACCCAACTCAAAGTACCCTCCCCATAAAATCCTCACTTGACCTGTCTGTTTTAACTCTGTATTTTATCACAGTTATTTACGATGTTATAAATTTCAATTCATTAGTACACTTTTTTGTTTCTATTTCATGCCAGTTACTACCCACCCCCGCCCCCAACCCAACCATTCATTGACTGCACATGAACCAGGCACTGTGCTATGGGCATATACAGTATGGAACTGTCTTAACAAAGCATGTATCCTGTAAAGAAAAAGGGACATAATGGCGTGGACAAAAAGAGTCCACATACAAAACCTGACAAACTCAGAGGAGGCCTGTGTGGCAGCCTTACAAACTCAGAAACCTAAAACAACCACATAGGATGATCTGAAATGAAAACTTTAACTAAAAGCAGTTCAGAGTGGGTAGTCATCTCCTAAGGCAGTAAGCAGTTGACCCTAAAAAAGGTCAATCTTCACCTTAACTAAGCCTGTTATTTTTTTTTTATGTGTAGGATAACATACCTGGTAAACATGCCTTTGCAATAACAAAGTAATTTCCCTTTTTCCAGACCCCCTTCACAGTGGGAAGACCACAAATGCCCTCATTATTATTGTTATCACATTAATTGTTGCCTGTTAACTATCCTGTAACCCATCTATGAAAAAAAGTATGCATCTATCACTTTACTTTTACCCAATCCCAGGGGAACCCCCCTTTTTTCTCCCCACCTCCTTAATCTACCACCAATGGATTTCATGTAACCCTCTCATGTTCTTTTGATTATAATGTATAAAATAAGGTGCAAAACTGCCCTTTTTTTCTGCAGCATTGTCTTAATTCGTTGAGGTTTTGCTTCCTGGCAACTGTCAGTTTGGCTTAAAGAAACTGATAAAAATTCTCACAGGTTTGGACATTGCTTGTGTTGACAATGGGAACTAATTATAAAATACTAAGTGCTTTAACAAAAACAAAAACAGCAAAATGTCATGACACAGAGCTTTTCACTGAAGTATCTTCTAAAGTTAGAGACAAAATAACATGTAGCTTGTTGTGCTAAGGTCTAGAATATTTGCCAAAGCAGTCAGAAGAAGTGTGAAATTTCTTTGACATTTTAAATGTCCATGTAAATTCTATTAGAATCTATAAGGTATCAGAATTATTTTAATATAGTTTAAACTATGTAACACTAACTTTTCAAAGAGACATCATGTAGGAATGTGTGCTCCAGGGATAGACTTTTTTTATCTTGTGGTTTCAGATACCTCCTGGCATATCCCTTGCAGCCCAGAGAGCCCACAGCAGTGTCACAGGGAATGAGGGCATCTGCTTTAGTGGAGAGACCACAAAATTCCCCACTCCAGCAAACAAAAGCAATCAAATATACTATCAGTACAAGGCTACAATATCTAGCACAAGAAACGTAATGGCTAACTACTGTACCACATTTACTAAACTGTTAGTCTCTAGGAGTCAGAAATCATGTTGCTATGTGATATGTGGCAACTATTTAATTTCTCTAAGATTCAGTTTCCTAAGGGTAAAATGGGGTTAATAATTGTAGAAATTAACATAAGAATGACATCAGATAATTTACTTAAGGTGCTTAACACAATACCTAACATTTAGTAAGTCTTCGATCAATTTTAGTACTATAATGCCTGGTGATCCAAGCAATTTGTGCCACTAGTAATTGGTGAGCAGGGTTTGTTCGTTGAATGAATTACTGAACACCTAGAGCTGAGTTCCTGAGCAACCACACTAGGGAATGCCAGCAGACAGACTGAGACACACACACACACACACACACACACACACACACACACACGCACACGCACACGCACGCGCGCACGCGCATACGCATGGGCCCTGGGGGCATTCAGCTTGGTTAACAACATTCAGCAGCGATGACTGTACTGGGAAAGAATCACAATAACCATTTATTGGTCTAGAGGGGAAAAAGCCACATTTTTCAATCTAATTCCTGAAGAAAGGAAATCCCACTTCCACTGAGTCAGTTAGACCAAGAGATAAACCGACGAGACTACATTCTTAAGACTTTCATCTTTGAATATAGTAACTGTTTCCCCTCACTGTCTCTCATTTGCATAACTGAATGTACCACCTGGTTATATATGTTTACTGTCCTACCTCTCAAAAATACATCTGGTATATAATGTTATTTTTATAATTTATATAATGTATGTTAAAATAAAGTATGTGAAGAAATACTACTTTAAGTGTTCAAGGATTAGTACATAGTTTCCAATCTACTTGTAGATTCTATATGGTCTCAAAGTCAGTTTTCCTCAAGTCCCAGGCAAATACTCAAATAATTTCATACTAATGTTGAAATCTATTTATGGGTATAGATACATATGCATGTTAAGACTGCCCTGGCCGAGTAGCTCAGTTGGTTGGAGAGTCCACCTGATGCACCAGGGTTGTGGGCTCCATGCCCAGTCAGGACACATTTCAATCAACCAATGCAAAAATCAACCAATGAATGCATAAATAAGTGGAACAACAAATTGATGTTTCCCACTCCCTCTGTCTCTCTCTAAAATCAATTAAAAAAAAAAAAGATTTCCACTGCTTTTTACATGCTAATTTTACTTTCTGAATTCTGGTGTTATTTTAGCTGAAGTTTTCAATTTGTGAAAAAATAAAACGAGGTTTGTCATTAGGCCACAGGATCTGAAATCCATAAACCTGAATTCCACTGTGGACTCTAACACTTACTTAGTGGCTATGTGATATGTGGCAACTATTTAATTTCTCTAAGATTCAGTTTCCTAAGGGTAAAATGGGGTTAATAATTGTAGAAATTAACATAAGAATGACATCAGATAATTTACTTAAGGTGCTTAACACAATACCTAACATTTAGTAAGTCTTCGATCAATTTTAGTACTATGCCTGGTGATCCAAGCAATACTTAAAAAATACTACAAAACACTAAGCAGATAAGAAGGGGGACACTTTTCGATAACAATAAGCAAAGCTTTCAAGAGGATGAAAATAAGTAATGAACACACAATAATGACTTGTCCATTCCGCTGCTGCCTACAGTGTCCCGATGTAATACAACAAAACACGCTAGCAAGCTTGTGAATATTGAAGATAATTCAAAGCTCTTTTATTGGAGAGAAAGTGATACAACTCAAGTTCCTTCGTGAAACCCTGGACTAGATGATGTGTCTTCCGTATGAGACAGAGCGTTTACAGTACCGTATCTTCCACAGCACTTTGTGACATTTGGGGAGAATCTCAGCAGAAAGAAATGAGTAGTAAGAAAAAACTTAAAGCCCGAGGGAACCAGTATGTTAATGAAAGACAAAGTGTAAGAAAAGAAAACAAAGTAGTAATTCCCTCCAAGCCTATAGCATCTCCTTTAACTCCACCGGTGCTCGCCTGCAAAATCACTGGAGTGGTCCACATCACTCCTCTGCCTCCAAACAAAACCTCCAATGGGTCACGGATGAATCCCTGGCCCTAGACAAACCCCGTAACCTCTCTGAGCCCAAGGGTGGTCCTGGGAATCAAAATGGATACAATTAAAACCACCAACACGGTTCTTGAGAGACAAACGTCTCAGGGGTTGGGGTCTAGTTTAAGAGCGCGAAAGACCCAGCTTCTAACACAGCGCGGTCACCAATGTTGTCCGTACCCCTCACCTATGAATCCATGGGGGGCGGCTGAACTAAGTAACTTTTCGTCCAGAAATTAAAAAAAAAATAATAACCTTTTTGAGCATTTGTTGGCCTGAGACGGCCCCCTCCTGCTTTGGGAACTCTTGACCAGGAACTCCGCGAACTATGGGAACTTCGCCTGCCCAGACTTCACATTTGCCTCGTTCCGTGGACTCTGAGACCCCTCGCCGCCAGCGGTGCCCCACAAACCTCCTACCTGACGCGAGTACTGACGTGTCGCCACCAAGCCGGAACCCAAAGCCCAAAGAGCCGGTCCCGCCAGCTGCCTCGGGCGCAGGTGCAGTAACCACTCGCCGCTGGAAGCGGGGAGGGGGGGTGGTGCCAGGATGTAAGGGAAAGAATGCGCGCAGGCGCAGTTTCATTTGGAGGCTGGGAAAACCAGGGTGTCAGAGGAACGAAGGGCGCAGGCGTGGCTACTCTCGGGAATGGTCCTGCAAAAACCAGGCATCTCGCAAGTGTGCGGAGGACCTGACAGATCCCTGGTAGCAGTGTCACTACAAACACAGCTCCTAATAGCCTCCCAAAGCAGCAGGTGCTTTTGACAAGAGGTTGACCCCTGAGAGTTAATTTCGTCGCGGAGTGAGACACAAGAACACTTAGTGCACTTACTCCTTATTTAGACCTTAAATGAGCCTGAGCCTTCTTTCTGCTTTGCCCCTAATTAGCAAGGGGCAGCCTCTCAGTTCTGTTCCCTGTTTGTGAACAGTGGTACCAATACTCTCACGGGCTAATTGTGAAAGCTCAGGTTGAAGAGGGCATCTTCCATCCCAAAACGCCTGTGGTTATTTCAGCGGAAAAATTGGCTTTTACAATATTGTTTAAGGCTATCCATTCCTATTTGTTTTTCATGATGGCACAACTTTGATATGAGTTCTTGTCTCTTAATACAGGAATAATACATAATTCATATATCATTCATAATACAGACATAAACAGCTGCATGCCCAGAGTTCAACTATGGACTCTTCCAGTATCTGTTAAAGGATTCAAAATAAATTTATTAGGCAAACCTTTATTGAGCACCTACTGTAATATAGTAATTGCCCTAGGTATGCAGGATTGAGAGATGAATACGAACTTCGTCCTTACGTTTCAGGAGCTGTTGATTTATATCAATATTTATTATTTTAGCCTTGCTTATGCTTGGTTCAAAGAGAATCACGGGTTTCTAATTAAGCATCTTACTGAGTTGCTGTGGTTATTAGTTTATTACATAAGCGGTCTAGCTTAGTGCTTCGCACTTATTAGGTGCCCAAAAACAGGAAGCTTTTATCAAGAGCCTGACTTTGTCCTAGAGCTCTTGATCTGGTAGTAGAAATCAACATATTCTGTATACATAAAACTGTGTACACAGAATAGGGAATGACCGAATGATGGAGGACAGAAATCTGTAAATAGACAATCCAGTAAATTAAAGGCCGGGGTGGGGGTGGAGGGTGACAGTGAAGGTAATAAAGCTACAACTTCAGGGGCACAGTTGTGTGGCCATTTCGAAGGCCCTGAGAGTGGCCCTAGCAATGTTCCGTTGGTCTTGTACTTCAGGAAAATTTGCAAAAATAAGATAATTTTGCATTCTTTTCCTTTAAAAGGAACCCCTATTTCTTGCAAGGCCCAGGCCTCACATCTGCATCTGCCCCCGTGATGGTCCACTATGACAGAGGTAGAAGAGGGCTGGGTTGGGAGAAAACAAAGAGAAAAAAATAATTATGGAAACGCTTTAAAGTACAGGATCTCCTATACTCCTCACAATCCTATTAAGGCAGACACTTGCTCCAGCAGAGAGAGCTGGTGGGCTTCGAGCTCTCACTCCAGAAGCTCGGACACGTGGCTGAAGCCGGGCTGTACACCACTCCCAGCCCCGTCCCCACCCCCATTCCCGCCGTCCCGCACCCGGGGCATACATACTTGACCGCTGGAATCACGCGCGTGCCTGCAACGAAGCGCCGAAGTATCTTGTCCGTCTCGGCCACCGTTGCGGGGGTACGCCGGCCTCGATTTTTGCGCATGCCCAGAAGGGGGAACCGGGTTCCCACTACTAGGGGAGAGGCGGAGAGCAGGTGATGTGGAAGTCGGCGGGGGTTTTTGCCCGCGACACCGAGTGTGGGCCGGAAGTGGAGGAGTCGAGAGTGGCAGGCGCTGGACCTCCGGGCTAGACTGAGGGAACGGCGACAGCCCCTTGTCTGGAGGAGGACGATGAGGAGCGACGGAAGCGGCAAGGAGGGACGCTGCTACGCGGCGCCGGGTTGCGTGTCCGCGGCAGACTGCGCAGTTTGCGAGCAGGTCTAAGTAAGTGCGGTGCGGTTCTTTCAAGCAGCGGGGTCCGCTTTTTCCGCAGGGGTCGCGGAGGGTGGCTGGCAGGAGCTTCGCTGGTATCCTGTTCCCGAACCGCCTCCCGGGTAGTGCGGGGCTGCGCGCCTAGGGCCCTGCGGGACCTGTTCCCCGCCGCGCCAGCCCCGGAAGGAGCCCAGTCCGCAGCCTTGAGGGCGGCGGGTAGAAACCTCAACGAACGCCCTTTGTGGAAACTGGCGCGCGGATTACCAAAGGCCCTCCGGTGTCCTGCTGGGACTTGTTGCTTACGACGTATCCTAGAGTCGCTTGTCAGTGTATTTCCAGTAACGTGTAATACAGAGAAATCATTCCACCCACCCCCGCACTCCCCACACACACGAAAAGTGAAACAGAAATCCCAGGTACTAGGTCTGAGGCATGTGGTAACCCTGATCATTCACGCCACTAACAGGTTTACGCGTTCGAATTTCACGGCTGGAAGTTTAGGTGTTTAAGAAACAGCAAGAGAGCACCCCCATACAATTGAAGTCCATTTTGCTGTAGATTTTTGTGAACATTTATTTTCTGAAAAATGCGTTACTAGTGTTATTACCAAGGTCTCATAACCAAGAACCTTGTCTTTTATTCAGCAGCTTTTGCGTACGTTTACCGTGTAATAGTAACGGAATAGAAATACACACGAGGATATGGGCTTTAAGGGTTTTTTTCCCTTAAGTTTTTTTACTTGATTGATTTTAGAGAGAGGAAGAGAGAGACAGAGGAATTAACTTGTTGCATTCCTTTGTTGATTCTTTTATGTGCTCTGACTGGGAATCGAGCTCTAACCAGCCTAACTACCCGGCGAGTGCTGGCTTTTAAGTTTTGATGGTTGATTTTTACTGATCCTTTCCTGGTTTCTTTTGGCATGGATTAAATCATATTTGTGTGCATGCTTAACGATTTGTCTTTTACTAAAAGGTTAAATTTTATTCCACCAAATTAGAATTTGTGGTTGTCCATCAAGTGTTATGTCACAGTTATACTACTTAAGATACAGACAGCACAATTCAGCAGTTGTTATACAGACTTACTATGTGCCAGACATTGCTACCTAATGAAAATACAGTGTTGAATAAGATGAAGTCGCAGTCATCCAGGAACTTAGAATCGGTGGAAAGTGTAACCCAGAATCTGAGTGCCACCACATTGATTTGTACAAACTGTAGAATGTGGAATGATTGGCAGTAGGAAATAGAGGTCCAGGGATGGCTTTCTGAAGCAGCGGCTCCCTGAGCTGGGTTTTGAAAGAAAAATAAGGCATCATGTTAATTATTCCCTGTGTGCAAATACTCAGGTATTCTCCAGTGAGTTTTATCCATTACTTAATCCAATCTAACAGAACTTTTAGTTGTATTTCACTTACTCTATTCTGACGGATAGTACCTTAAGTTTTGCCTCGTAGAAGTACCTGCATTTATTAATACTATGGATTACATTTTATCTCATCAGTTTTGCAGTTACCTATTTCATCCCCTTTTTGCATATGAAGAAACATTTAAAGAGGGTGAGTGGGCAAAAGCCACGTAGCTATTAACAAATCAAGCCCTGAAACACACTCCACTGCACCACACTGCCTCCCATTGAGAGCTAATTTGAAATGATGAAGTCAGGCCAGTTTATGAATAATCTGTACTGGCAGATCTTGGCACACTGCCTGCTGTCTCAGTCACACCTCAGGCCCCTTGCCTTCTGAGGGTACTTAACCAAATCGTTCTGGGTTAATGACATAACTTGGTGGTGGTTACAAGAAACGGCTTAACGTAACATTTTTCTATGATCTCCCTTTTCTTGTCACTTAATCCCAGGGGTATCTGTTTCTGTTTTCCTTTTTCATTAATTTAGAACTCTGTTATTACTCAGAGATTTTAAAATTTTTCTAATTCTTATTTAGTTACCACAGGAATGTGTGAGACCCTTATTATACCCATTTTAGAGTATACCTAAAGAAGATTCTAGTTCTTCTAATTATTCTAATTAAGATTTTACCATCAGTGATAGATGTCTAATAAATTATTCCATTTTATGTTACTGTTTCATATAGGTGTTAACTCCTTTAGTAGTACATTTTACTGGAATTGTAAAGTTGTAGATTTCCAGAACATGGACCGGAATTGCATGCATTTACAAGCTTGCCTGAGAGTCTTACTTCCTCTGTAACATTGATTTTATAAGAAAATAAATTCTAAGTTTCATCCATGCCCTTTATAGTATTTAGCACAGTACCCCTTCATAAGTAGGAAACATTCTGAATTTCATTGTCTTAATTTGAACATCTGTTTTGGATTATTGGCCTTGTAGATTATTTCCTACCATTTTCTTTCTTACAGATATTTATACTCTTTGAATAAATTGTGACTCGCTTCCTTAGTGACAATAATATGTTGTCTTTTTTTCTGTCAGAGTTGACTCCCAAGTCTTCGGTGCTTTAGGTGAAGGGGAAAGCACAAAAATGCTACTATGTTGCTGCCTAGTGTAATGTTTGACATTATCTGCCCAAACAGATTTAAATCCCAGTTTAAAATGCTGTCTGAACTACTCAATTACTATCCAACATCTTCATAGGCAGTTATTGTTCATTTGTCCCATAGGACTATTAATACATACTTTTTCATTATTGATGACATGTGGGTAACCATTAGGGAAATAGATAATTCATTCTGTGGTGTCTCCAACACACCGACAGATAGCGATTTGTGTTTTCATTTCAGTTGTGCAGCTGGCATGGTTTCTTAACTTCTCAGTTCTTAGCAGAAAAGAAGATATATTCAGACAGGAAGACTGAATCTTAGTACTTAAGGAGCACCATGAAATACTCATTCTTCACCTGTGATGTATCTGTTAGCAGTTACAGGTGAATTTGCTTTCCACTTTTTACAGTCTTCACATGAACCTATACACTGTTCTATTACTTGTAGATATGTTTTTTAATGTATGAGCAGTTTTCATTATTAAACAAGCTGTTCCTAAAATTATCAATTTGAGATGGACTCTAAGGGCCTTAAAAGTAATAGTGCACTTATGACTTCGGACATTTTTGTTTTATTTATAATTGGTTAACCTTCAGTCACATTGTTTTTGGGAAATACATATTTAACTCACGTATAGGTAAAATCTTTTGTAGTTTCAGAAAGCTTTTATTATTGGCAGACTCGGTAAATCAATATACCCTGCGTAGTACAATGTAAACTTTTGCAATTAAAAATAATTAGGATAATTAGCATTTACTTTTTTTAATTAATTTATTTTTTCAAATACATTTGTCTCTGCCTACCCCCAGCATTTACTTTTTTTGATGAGACAGTTTTTACCTTCATTAAAATACAATTTTATCTGTGATTGAAAGAATAACATTTGTCTGATTTACTCTGCTAATTATTGGGGCAATGATAATTAGAATATGCCATTACTGTAGTTTGAGTTTTAGTTCTTAATATATTTATTGTTTTTTAATTTAAGTTTTTTGTATAAAGATTACTGGGAAAAGTGATTTGAATAGATTACCAACGTCAGAGGGAGAGAATAAAATTCGTTGGTATGGAGAAGGTTGAGGGTGGTTGTTACTCTAGACTTGGAATTAATCTTTAATGTATTATTTGCCATCATTTACTTTTTATTGGAGAGAATAACCTAAGTTCTGTTGACAAAGCACAGAACAAACACTGCTGAATTCATAGCAACTCATGACAGTTCCTTATGTACTTACCTATTCCCTGGCTTTTCTTTCTCCCCTCATGTTACTAATACACTCCTAAAACATATCTGTTGTCTTACATGAAGGTTGTTTATCCAGTTATTTTCTCCAACGTTAACTAACTTTATGCTCTTTAAAATGTTACTTAATGATAGTGGTCTGGAAGAAGACTGAAAATGTATGATGAATAAAATATTTTGCAAATCTCAATTGAAATATAAAATTATCCCATCTTTGCTCATCAGAGATTTCTAGAGACCTGTTTTTAATCTTGGGTGCATTCTTAATGTCTCAGTAACTTTTCAATTACTGTTAAAAGTCACATAACCAGGGCCACCAATCTTCTGTACTATTTAGTAAAGATATTATTTATAATACAATGCATATTTTCCAACTCTACATCTTTTTTTTCTGTGACCTATAAAGTATAATTTGTGAGACCCTAGGTTATTCAGATAGCCTCTTCCTTTTACAAACGTAGAAATTTGGGTCCAGTTAAAAAAGTGATACATATGCAAAGATACTCCTTCAAAATGAAGCACCACATTTAAATGTGGACTTGGGTAGTGATCTGAGAATGTGGGGTGTGGCGCTCACTGGATTAAAACCTCCCTCCGGGCCTGCCTAGCCCGGGGTGAAAGGCACTCTTCAAAATTTCACATCTGTCTTACATTAATGATCTTTGAGAACCTGAAGAATGTTATGTGTTTTTATTATTTTTTTCTCTTTCAGCATTTAGGAAACTTTAGTAACCTTTACATATTCAATGAACAAAAGATTTAATGTACTACATCATTCTAAATTTGAAGGAGACAGGTCTGGGGGTCTAATAAGATTATATGGTTATGCAGTATAGAACAGTAGTTATCAAACTTTTTTAAAAAGTTTTTATTTATTTTTAGAGAGGGCAGAAGACAGGGAGAGAAATATCAATGTGAGGGAGAAACATTGATTGGTTGTGTCTTGCTCACACCCTGAGCAGGGACCGAACCCTCAACCCAAGCGTGTGCCCTAACCCTGACTTGGAATCAAACAGGTGACCTTTCCGTTTGCAGGACGATGCCCAACCAACTGAGCCATACTGATCAAGGCTAGTTATCAGATACTTTGGTCTCAGAACCCCCTTACGTTTGATCCTGTTTACATTTTTAAAAATTATTGAGAACTCAGGAGTTTTTGTGTATGTGGACTAAATATAGAGATATTTACTGTGTTAGAAATTAAAACTGGGAATTTATAAAATGAAGCTTTGTCATTTCAAAATAACAATAAAAACCCCATTACATAACATGATAAGCGTTTTTTGGTGCAAAACAACTGTTTTTGGAAAAAATTAGCAAGGAATTTGATATTGTTTTACATTTTTGAATCTCTTTCATGTCTGCTTAATAGAAGACAGGCAGATTTTAATGTTTCATTCTCATACAGTAAGTTGTTTTAGATGAAATACATGAAAAAAACAAGCCCACAGAAATTTGTAGTTGTAAAAGGAGTATTTTTATAGTCTTTTCAGATAATTGTGGATATTCTCTGCCACTACAATATTCAACAGGTAGTAGTTTCTTAAAGATCAGTTACATTGTGGAATCTGAAACCCGTATCAAAGAATTTTTTGTCTCTGTTACATTATTTTTTTACCCATTCTTGATTTTGTGATGCCATTTGTTGGTCATTTGGAAAATACTAGTTTGCTGTGTTGAGCAGATTATTGCACATGTTGACACATGTAATAGGTTATCAAAAATCTCATTTGCTTATAGCACCATGACGATTCTATCAGAAAAGTGTCCAAGTTGTGGGAAGCTATTGGCAACTTCATTCATTTTCCAGAAAATGCCTGCCAAACACCTGAGTTTGAGTGATCAGTTTGTTAATTTTCTTTTTAAGTCGAAATGGTGCCACCTAAAAAAGCTGCTAGCTCAGCCCACACCTGGTGCTTTATGTGTCCTCCCCATTTGGTCAAATATTTGTCACACAAAATGTAATTTAACTGCTTCTTCAATGACATTCGCAAGTAAAGACTGATTTTCACTCTCCCACCCCCACCAACTTTCCTAGAGTTCATGGTGTTAAAGAATGCAATGACTTAAACAGGTTCGTGCCACTACAATTCTTGCTAAGGTACCAGCAGTTTTACTCCTCGCTGGTTTTATACCATTAGTACAAATGTCAAAAAATGAAAAGGCAAATAGCATTCTCGAATGATTATAATATTAATCTCCCAGACCTTTTGAAAAGGTCTTGGGGACCCCCAGAAGTCTGCAGCCACTTTTGGAGAACCACTGGCATAGAAAGATCTCAGGTTTATAAAGTTTACCCAGTTCAACTGCTCTGATTTTCCTTACACTTGCCCTTGCTAAGTATTTATTTAGAGTATACTTGAGTACTAGTTGCTGTGAATAATTGTGCTAAATAAATAAAAATGTGTGTCATAGGCAGCTGTTTGATGGAAAATAAAAGAAATTCCTAACCCTGGCATTGTACTTTCTCCTGTTTTTAAAAAGTTTGGAAAAATTTCCACTTGGTTTCTAAAAGTAATCAAGCACGATGAAATCCAGATATTACTAAACTTACGTTATAAAGGACACATCGTTAAAGTTTTATTTTTCTCTTCCTATATTTAAGGACAATTATGACCTTTCTTTAATTTTCTTTGAGTCATCTGTAATTAAATAAACTTATGTTAGATGTGTACAGTTATATATGTCTGTGTCTGGTTTCCTGAGTAGATCATGAGTTACTTGAAATTTATTGAGTAGCTCACGAGTTACTTAAGAACGAGGACTATACATTTATAATTTTGAAGTAGTTTATAGTGCCTAGGTGCTATCATTCTACATAGCAGGTATCAACACATATTTGTAGCATCGTCTTTAATCTTTTAAATAGTATGGTAGAATAAATTGGAATCTTAAGAGGCTTGGAAGCCAACCGTGGGACCACTTCACTGGTCTGGGTTTGAGAACTCTCTGGGGACTTGTGGGTATGTTCTGAGAATTCATGCCATTGTAGTTGGGCATAACTTTGGTATTGACCTTTTTTTTTAAATAGTATCATCAGCTTATAGAATAGTTACTTAAATATTTTTCTTTAGAAATGAAACCATTTGAGATCCTTCAACGACATATATGAGGTAATTAAGATGAATATGCCCATCATTCAGTTGACCCATCACTCAGTTACCACTAGTCAACTTAGTGGTTCAGAGAGCTTCACAGCTTTAAATTGTTTTTTATTTTTAGTTTTAAATTGACTACACAATGTATAACACGCTCCCATGTATAATTTGCACCCACATTTTTGTGTGCATTCTACATGGGATTATTATATGCATGGTATGTAATCATTATACCCATGTATAAGGCACATCCTTATTTCCCCCTCAAAAAATTGGGCAAAAAGTATGCATTGTATACAGCAAAATATGGTAGTCATAATGAACTTCTGTTTAGAGACAGGAAGCATATGGAGCACTAAATGTGAACAAATAAGTTAATGCAGACCATAAAATTCTCAAGATGATATTCACTAGATCTGTAAGGTGCATTCATATGATCAAAGTGCTTATATGGCACATCAATATGTTGATTACACTTCAAAACCATTCTTTTTAAAGGAAAACAACTGCAAATATATCTACTTGTCTATACATTATAAAAATAAGTTATGCTTTTAATAAAGTATTTTTGAGAAGTGCTTACTTATATAAATATGATACTTCTAACTACTTCATCTAAATATAAAGCACAAAAATTATTTTTAAGGTTGACTTTTTAAAATTCAGGTTTGAGACCTGTGCATGTTAAAATAATGTGTCTATTTTTGATACTGTAAAATAATTTATGTTATATATTGAGACTCAAAATCAAACCTATGTTTTAAAAAAATGTATTTGTTTACACATGCTTTTTTCATAATTAACATAAAGCATGCAAAATGCTAGGCAAGGAAGAGGAAGTGTTTAGTTTTGGATAAGTTTGAGGTTGTAGATAGACATAGAGAATGGAAATAGTTCATACACAAATATGATAGGTGGAGCCACAAGAAAGAATGAGATCACTGAAGGAAGGAAGGTAAATGGATAGGACCTTGGAAAATGCCTAAATTGGAGTAGGTCAGAGAGAAAAACACAAGAGATTTGAGTATACTGGAGGCTGAGGAAGAATTAATGTCTACTGTCATGTAGGGGTATGGTGCTGCAGTGTGCATTGAGAAAAATCCATTAGGTTTATTAGTAAATGAGGATTGCTTTTTATGAGTAATCATAAAAGCTGATACATCAGATTCTGAAGATAGTAAGTGTAAGTAGTTAAGGAGTTACTGGGGGGTGGTTAAAGTTAGAAATATATGAGTACTGGTTTTAGAGATATTTGACATGTGACAGCTGGTATGGTAACATGGCAAAGGCAGAAGTAAGAAATGGTAATGTGTTTATTTAAGATGTAGGCATAAGGTTAAACACATAAAAATAATGTAAAAGTGTGGGAGATGAGAGGATATTGATTGACTAAGATTCTATGCTCCACAGGTCTAACGTTCTTTCCTTACAAGTTACCCTCCTGAGGAGTACAAACTTGGATCAAACTTTGAATATATGCAACTCACTATTCTCCTCTTGATTATTTATGTTGTTAAGATGTTATCAGCAAATGCATTTCAGCATGAAAAAGAACCCACCTCTACTGGCAACATATTTTATAAATATTTTGTCCCATAGGGCGTATTTAAGGGGTAACTAATCACCTGGCTTATTCTGCATGACTAGCAGCATGGTCTTCGGTTCAGCTGGACATTAACACTCACAAGACCCAGAGGACCATACCTGACACTATTTTGTTGAAAGATACGGGATAAAAAAACCCAGGATGTCAGCATCAGGTGTATTTTTCCCAAGTGATAGTTGAGGCTAGTGGGAAGATGACATATGGGTGGGCACCTCCTGACTTAACTTTTGTTCTCCACAGGGAACAGTATCTTTTGTAACGGCACATAAGCATACTGTCTAGGATTCAGCAGAGGGACAAGCAAGTTACAAATTATATACCACTCAGAAAAGCCACTCTGTACCTCCCACTTGGCAAATGTAGCCCTGCTCACTGTCTGCTCATTCTAGATTTAGCTCACTAATAGGGGTCAAGTTTACCACACAAAATGTTGCTTAGAAACATAGCTGATATCCCACCTTTATGAGGTTTCCAGGGAAACCATGCTAGAGGGTTAGCCAGAGGTAATTTTTTTCATGGATAAAAAAGGTTTTGTTAAGCCTGTACTCACATTAATTTATTGACAAAATGAATGGAAAACTTGCACACTGCTAGCTGTAGAATCTTTAGGGGACTCTATCAGAGGCACTGCTCATTTACATTGACTATCATAATATCTGGGTCTATGTGAAGTTGTTTCTACATCTCAGCAGATAGCCCCAGTAATTGTACTTCGCTTATAGCTTCAGCAAATTTAGTAAATAAAAAATTTTTCCTATATTAAGTTTGCTTGTTCCATTTCCTTTAAGAACACAGAGAGATACCATAAAGACTAGGTAGCAGAAATTACAGACAAATGGGTTATGTAAAAATGAGGCGGTCTGTGCATAGAGGTCTCTCTTTAGACTACCATTGTGTCATAATGTATTAAAGAGAAGATACACAGACACCCCAGAGCAGTTTTTACTAACCTGTCCTTATTAACTTTCACTTGGTGTTCCTCAAAATGAATTGGCTTTTATTCTGACTTTTACAGTTTAACAATCTATTGTAAGATTATCTTTTTTAGTCACAGAGTCAGTTAGGACACAGAGTAAGGTGTCTTCTCAGAAGAGCTTTGTGGAAAACTGCGAATTGAATAACTATTTTTCCTAACCAATAATGGACTCACATATGCAGTTTTTCTGATGTCCACTTTTAAACATATATGCCCAGTGCTCAGAATACAGTTACATTCTCTTAGGAGTCTAATAATTCAAATATGTTACTGAATTACTTATTTAAAAAACATTTTAGTCTTGAGTATATATAAGGTATTTTACTATCCAGTAGGAAACACAGTAGTGAAAAAGAGAAACACAGTTTCTGGTCTAAATAGCTTCAAATTCAATATTGTATGTTGAAATTAGAAATTAAAGAATCTACTTAAAAATTACTTTTCAAAGTTCGAATAATGGAAAATTTTAACTATATAGATTTAATGTATGCAGGTGTGTGTCTGTATGTGTGTGTGTGTGTAGTTTGAATGTCAAAGTATGCCTTGTGCAGGTATTAGGAGCTTTATATTTTATCTAGTATTGCAATGATAACTTGCTTAATTCGAAAACTGAGTCAATTCACTACTGGTTATCTGGGTTATAAGAGTGCTTTGCCATGCATGCACTTACTCAGATTTCTAGATTATTTTCTTTTCTTATAGTGGTGTGGTAAATGCTGATGTTGATATTGATTTGAGCAGAACATGGTTAAGAATGAAATGTTACAGCCAGAAATACTAGTCACAAAATCAAATAAAGTTAATGCTGACCAGCCTTATATGTAGGTATTTTTAAGTTCTCATTCTATTGAGGGAAAAAAAAAATTCAGACTGGAAATAAGTGATAAACCCAAGATTATTCTGCAGATATATGATAGAGACTTTAAGACAGATAGAATTTGAGTGGCTTTTTCCCCCGTTTTATCACCAAACAAATGATGTTTGAGTTCATCGTTTCCCTGATACCTCTCACAAATGATTGGCTTGACTATGAAAATAGTAAACTTTTTCACTAAAAAAATCTTAAATACCTTATTTTTGAAATAGTACAGTGCTCCAGTGTATTTGTATTTTATAACCCAAACCTTGTTAATCCTAATACTACACAAAATTCTTTTACTCTGATAAAGTTTATGCCATGTGTTTTTATATTTCCCCAGTAAAACTTCCCATGTGCATGTGAAAATCACTCAGATATTGCTTACACTTAAAAAAAATAATAAAATTTAGGAAACATTAAATGAAAAGTGTAAGTGATCAGATGTGTTGCTGAGAATTATCCACCACAACGAGGGAATATAGAGTAGTTCTGTCTAATTCAAGCTGTTGATTCTTGACCTCGAACAAGTATTCACATTTACTGTAATTGGTTTACTTGGCTACTGTAGTGCAGCCCCTTTCAATCTGACTTTTAACCAAGTCTGACACCTAGTGCCCGGGTATTGCTTCCATGGTTTTTAAGCCTGGGGTTTTGTTTACCTGACATACCTGCTTTTCTCTAGTTTAATATAGTGCTCATTGTAATGAAACTTGCTACAACTGGGTGGCAGTGTTGATTTCAGAGAAATTTCAGAAAAATGCTATAATGTTGGTTTATGTTCACACACAGTCTCTTGAACAAGAATTCATATTTGAAAATCTGTGTTTAATGAAATAGTAAATATGTTTGGTGAAATAATAGTGAAAATTTAAATCTATTAAGACATCTAACTCGTCTTTATAGCCAACCTAATTTAACTTGATTTTATGTTTTCAGTGTTTAAATCTAATGATCAAGTAAAATGCCACATTTATTAGCTTATGGCATACATTACACTTTTAAAATTACCCATAAACAGGCATAATTTTTGATAAAACAGTTTAAAATTTTATCAAAAGGAAGAGTAACTTCTTAATGTCTTTTAAAACTTGGTAAATATATAAGTAGATGACTACTCTAAGAAAAATTATAACTCACCTCTTGTCTTTTAAAGATAACATGCATAAACTTTTTTAATTGATTTAAACAGTTTTTGATAACTTTTTTCTGTATTTTTATCATTTATGTTTTTCAGCAATATTTAAAAAATTTCTCCAATAAATCACTTTGCTTATCTCTGATTCTCAGCATTTCCATTTCTTTTACATTTATTCTTCAAGTACTTACGGCTTTACCAGTACACCATATCAATCAGTGTTGACTTACTGGTATGAAATTGCAGTAAGGACTGTAAGAAAGATTGCACATGTTTTATTATATTAGCAAACCAAAATTTCTTTTTAATTAGATGTGAAAGAGAAATTATTAAACTTTTTCTTAAAAACAATACAATATTAGAAAATAGTGGTTAATTTAAATAAATTATTTTTTAAGTTTAGCTGTGAGAAGCTCCAGGTAGAGAGGAGAATACTCTTTCTTATCCTGGTTTAATTATAATTTTTCTATAATGTGAAAAAGGAAATTGACCATATTATATCAGATTGGTCTTGATAAGTTAGAATCTGTTAACTACCTTTTTAATCGAATTTGCCTTCAACCTGCCTATCTCAGTAAAGCTGTAGAATTCAAAAATCTGTTGTCATTCTTTACACTAATGACAGACTGTCAGAAAGAAATTAAGAAAGCAATCTCATTTATAATTCCATCAAAAGGAATAAAATACCTAGGAATAAATTTATCCAAGGAGGTGAAGGATAAGTACAATGAAAACTGTAAGACATTAATGAAAGAAATTGAAGAAGCAGCATAAATGGAGAGCTCTTCCATGCTCACGGATTGGAAGAATTAATATTCTTAAAATGTCCATGCTACCCAAAGCAATCTACAGATTTAATGCAATCCCTAGCAAAATTCAATGACATTTTTCACAGAAATAGAACAAATAATCCTAAAATTTCTGTGGAATCACAAAAGACCCCAAATAGCTAAACAAATTTTGAGAAAGGAAAACTAAAGTACAAGACTGTAGTCAAAACAGTATTGCACTGGCATAAAAATAGACACATAAATCAGTGGAGCAGAATATGAGCCCAGAAATAAGTCTCCACGTAGATGGTCAACTAATTTACAACAAAAAACAAGCCAGGAATATAATGGAAAAGTACAATCTCCTTGATAAATGGTATTGGGAAAACTGGATCACTATCTTACCATGCGCAAAAATTAACTCAAAAGAGACTAAAGACTAATGTAAGACCTGAAATCACAGAACTCCTAGAAGAAAACATAGCAGTAAGCTCCTTAATAAAGTCCTGACAATGATTTTTTGGATTTGACACTAAACAAGGCAGCAAAAGCAAAAATAAGTGGGACTACATCAAATTAAAATGCTTTTGAACAGCAAAGGAAACCATCAATAAGATGAAAAGGCAACCTTTGAATGGGAGAAAATATTTGCAAATCATATATCTGGTCAGGGTTTTAATCCAAACTATAAAACGCATGCAACTCAATAACTTACAGAAATACAATTAAAAAGGGCAGAAGTTCCAAATAGACATTTTTTCCAAAGAAGATATAAGGAGGCTAATAGGTACATGAAGAGATGCTTAACATCATTAATCATCAAGAAAATGTAAATCAAAACAATGAGATATAACCTCATACCTGTTAAAATGTCTAACATCAAAAAGACAGAAATAACAAATGTTGGCAAGGATGTGGAGAAAGGGAACTATTGTTCACTGTTGGTGGGAATGTAAATTGGTACAGCTACTAATAGTATGGAGGTTCCTCAAAAAATTAAAAACAGCACTACCATGTGATCTGGCAGCATCAACTTAACTTTTCTATCAAATCAAGGAGACTACATGAATGAAAGTACTTGGCAGTAAATAAGAACATTAAAAACATGAATATAACTTGATGACTATCATAGAAACTGGAGGAATAAAGGTGACTTTATAACAGAAGGGACAAGGGAAATTAGAGCAACCACTTTTGTGGATGGATTGATGTAGGCTTCCAAGGATTCATCTAGTACCATGATATATATCACGGATCTAACTTTAAAATAAGAGATATATGCCGAATTACTGATAATGTCTCTCTCTCTTTCTCTTTAGGATACTTACAGGGAGCTACAATGGAAAAGTCCTGGATGCTGTGGAACTTTGTTGAAAGATGGCTAATAGCCTTGGCCTCGTGGTCTTGGGCTCTCTGTCGTATTTCTCTTTTACCTTTAATAGTGACTTTCCATCTGTATGGAGGCATTATCTTACTATTGTTAATATTCATATCAATAGCAGGTATTCTATATAAATTCCAGGATGTATTGCTTTATTTTCCAGAACAGCCATCTTCCTCGCGTCTCTATGTCCCCATGCCCACTGGTATTCCACATGAAAACATTTTCATCAGAACCAAAGATGGAGTACGTCTAAATCTTATTTTAATAAGATACACTGGAGACAATTCACCCTATTCTCCAACCATAATTTATTTTCATGGGAATGCAGGCAACATAGGTCACAGGTTACCAAATGCATTGCTTATGTTGGTTAACCTCAAAGTTAATCTTTTGCTTGTTGATTATCGAGGATATGGAAAAAGCGAAGGAGAAGCAAGTGAAGAAGGACTCTACTTAGATTCTGAAGCTGTGCTAGACTATGTGATGACTAGACCTGACCTTGACAAAACAAAAATTTTTCTTTTTGGTCGATCCTTGGGAGGAGCAGTGGCTATTCATTTGGCTTCTGAAAATTCACATAGGATTTCAGCTATTATGGTGGAGAACACATTTTTAAGCATACCACATATGGCCAGCACTTTATTTTCATTCTTTCCAATGCGTTACCTTCCTTTATGGTGCTACAAAAATAAATTTTTGTCCTATAGAAAAATCTCTCAGTGCAGAATGCCTTCTCTTTTCATCTCTGGACTCTCTGACCAATTAATTCCACCAGTGATGATGAAGCAACTTTATGAACTCTCCCCATCTCGGACTAAGAGGTTAGCCATTTTTCCTGATGGAACTCATAATGATACATGGCAATGTCAGGGTTACTTTACTAGCCTTGAACAGTTCATCAAAGAAGTAATAAAGAGTCATTCTCCTGAAGAAATGGCAAAAACTTCATCTAATGTGACAATTATATAATGTTTTTCTTTTTGATTAATGCACTATATTTTAATTTGTGCAGAATGATAAAGAATATTGTTTTCCAGAAGTGTGTTATGTCTGTATTTGTCTGAAGAGTGACATTAAACTTTGAAAGGACTTCAGTGCTCTATTAAGATGATCCAAATAGTTTTTTACATTTGAAAAACTATAATTGTTGGGATTATTTCATACATTTTCATTAAACCTTTCAGTGTGTTTATGTGTCCATATCTTTAGTTTCATATGCCAGTATAATATATTCAGAAGTTTCTTGTTGCTAAAGTGATTTACTCTATGTGATACTTAAGAGTGATGGCTGGGTGTAGAAGATGAGATATAAACGAGAAACCTTTGAATATTATTCCTTTAGTAAATACTGGGACAATCATGGTACGCAAGCTTAGTTCTGTAACTGCATTTTTCACCTTAAAATAAAATGCATGATTATTTTATTTCTTGAATTATGCAATGCAATGTTTTTAATGTAAATAGCACTGGGCATATACTGATGTATATGGTAACCGGGGTTATATATATTTTTATGTAAATTATTTTGGTTTCGGCAAGAAGTGGAAAGGAGGCCTGTGTGCAGGTTGCTTTTGAATTTTGTTCTGGCAAATGCTGAGATCCGGCTTTTTCTTACAAATAAATGGGACCCCACTTTCCAATATAAATGTACTGTGTTTTATTAGGTACAGTATGGATCATGGCATGTAAACATAGAAATTTAGAGTTTTACTGCAGCTTTGATGTGCATATTTGAACTTTTTAACATTTGTAATTTTGGTAGCGGAAAGAAATTTAGCTTCTATCAGTTTCATAAGTCTACAGGTAAACCACTAATGGCAGTCATAAAGAAGATTATAACTTGTTTAAGAATTAAATTAGGAAGCCTTATTACATAATTGTACATACTGTATTACAGAAATCCCCACATTTAATTTGTAACTCCCAGTATCTAGGTATAACTAATCCATTAACGCCAAGATATCACTTATTGAACTTACTGAAAATAAAAGTTACAAAAGCAAAAGCAAAAAAAAAAAATATGTTCTTTGGTTTAATGTTGCACTTATAAAATTGAACTGCAACAAAGGACAATTTTAAGAAGTCTCACTTATTTTCTACATGTACGAATGTGGGGATACGGGAACTCTAGAGCTTTTTATCACAGAACCTTTTACCACATTTAACTATTAAATGGCTATCAGTAGTAGTATTCAGACATACAGAAAATTGAGAAAAATCTTATTTTAAAAAACCCTTAAAATGGCAGGATTTACCTTTTATATATATATATATATATACACACACACACACACACATATATATACATATATGTAAGCTATGGGTCATAATTGTGCTAAGTTGTTTCAAGCAGTTCTCAAAAATTAGACCTAATTGAGCTCTACACATTATGTCAGCATAATATTTTGAATATTTTGACTGTGTTTATTGGCTTCGTGCAAGCAACTAGAACAGAAAAATAATGTGTCAATAATTTTGACCTTAATTTAAAACCCTTTCCATGGAGATGGGACTAGAAATACTTTTGCCAAATCCTATTCTTCTCATTCACTTTATGTCAGTATTTAGGAAACAATAAATTTTAGCAAATAAGGTTTCTAAAGGATAATGTTTTTCTATAAATTATTGTTTAAAAAGTCATGCTTTTAAAAACATTTGGTGATACACATCATGGAAGGTGTATTTTGTATGTATAATTTCACCACAATTAAAAGCTACTTTTGTCAATCATTGCTCTGTAGAATAACTGTCCTAAATAGTAATGTATTTAAAGAAAAAAATGTTAATACAACAAAATGTAGTATTAGACATGAACTTAAATGGTATACCTTAGATTTATATCATTCTTTAAAGCTTACAGAGTACCTTCCTGTATTATCATGTTAGCATTTAGTCTACTATATCATGGAGGAATTTATCAGCTGATTTTTTTAATACTCCAGGTTTATAAACAGTCTTTTTTTCTTTTTAACATCCGGACTTCAACAGCCGGAAAGTACTTATGTCCCATCTCTACCTTCATTCTCTTCTTTGGGTTAAGGAGCCTGCCTTTATGCAGCAAAGGAAAGAGGCTGTTTCTAGGGTTGTAGTACATCTTTCTTTCCTAATTTCTGTGTTTGAGAATATTTCCTTAGATAGGAAGGGATAGTAAACAAATTCTTACTGTCACAGTCTCTGAAGCCAATGGCATCATTTCTTCAAAACATGTCTAACTTTTGGCCAAAAGTTTGGTGTTAATAAAATATGGATTCTGAGTGAATTACTTCATTTTGGACTCATAGCTTAGTAGGAATAGAATTATGTCCATCTTGTGTGTTAATTTCTGGCTCACTTACACAAGAGCAGCTATAGGAGTTTCTGAATGAATTTTAAGTTATTAAACTACTGTAAATTTGGAAATACTAGATTTGTTTTAAATATGGCAAGATACTATTTATTTAGATCAAAATCCACTATTTTAGAAGAGATTATTGAGGGGAAGTGGCAAAAAGGACCCTAGAAAGGACATTGCAAAATTTACAGGAAATGAAAGAATATTAATAGAATAGAATGAATTAAAAAGGGGAAGGTGAGGTATTTCTTAAAGATCTAGGAAATAACTGATGACATCAGTGTGAAAAGGAAATGTCCTAGTGCAAAACAACATTTAAACACAAGACATTTCTAACAGTGACTGGAGCACCTGGCATTGCAACTACCCTATATTTGTGCAAATACTTAGTAAGATTGATACTTTAATTGAAATTTTGAGTTTTGTTATAGGGCAGCTTAAATTTTTTTTTTTATTATGAACTCTAGACACTTAATAACTACCTAAGTTCCAGCTTTGGTAATGTGTCACCAGATTATGTTGTAATATTTCTTATCAAGAATTCATTCCACTTGATGCTTTCATATTTATATCTTAAGTTTGAAAGATTTGGTTTGAGGTGGGAATAGATTTGGTGGAATTACAGAGTGAAGGCCATATTCAACTTTCTGTAAGTTATCTTGGAAGTTCAGTATACATACAGTTTTTATTGAGTCCCTTATTGCCTTAAGGTTAGGAGTACGGATAAACTTTTTAAAAGGATGTCTCAGAAGTCACTTTTTAAATTAGGCCATGATTGAGATATACTGAAATCCTTCACTGACCTCTCTCCTCTGACAACAATTATGTAGAAGAACTGTGACAAAAAAATCAGTCATACGGTTTTGTTTATCCACTTAAATTTATGTATTTTTGTATCACTCAGGTAAAGTTGGAAATGACAGCACAGACATCTATTTTTTAAATAATAGGGTAGAAAATGAAAAGCACTGCTGTTTGTTTATATTACCATATGTGCACATCATCTTAGCTAATCAGAAATAATACATGCATTTGTGTGGTGAAATAAATGCAATCATCCTGTAGTAGTCAACATATTTTTGCCAAATGGCGCAAATATACCTCCATTTATATTTTGTGTCTTAAATATGTAATTTAAAAAAAACTGTAAGAGACACTTTTACAAAAAGTGCCACATACACATATATAACAGGGATGAATATATTGTTTCTTAATTTATAACAACTTATGTCAGTACAGCATATACTTAAAATTCAAGTTTTCAACCTATTTAGGTATGTTCAGGATAAAATAATCCAATTTCATAATGTAAATCATTTTTGTTGCCATATTTTATTTGAAACAGTAATAGTGTTATAGCTCAAATGTGAATGTTATGTGCTAACAATGGCAAGCAAACATTTACATTTGTTTTTTTATTTACAGTATCTTTTAAACTATACTTTCTGTACTGACATATGCAATAAATTGACACATTAAAAGTTTGATTAATGTCTTAAGATAGTTTGTGTTCAGTTTTTTTTAAAAAACATTGTTCATTAACCTAAGTTATATGGTAGGGCATTTAAGCTTCCTTAATGGTTAAATAAAATTCCTGAATTTGTACTGAAATTAGTGGATTTTTATTGTAGTAATGGTATGGATAAAAAAGTAGAAGTTTATGTTCTCTGTTCTCATATTATCTTCACATTTAATTTAGCCTAATATTAAATATTTTCTATATATAAATTGTTGGTGAATGAATAGGCTTCAAAACATTTGCTTAATTAAATTAGTAGAGGGACAAATAAATTAGAACTGTTCATAGTTATGTTGCTTTCAGATTTCATAAAGTGCCTTTTTGTGAAATTTTCAGGTGCTTCCCCCCCCCCCCCCATTAGTATTTAGTTCGGAAACCATGATATTCATTCAGCCTTTAGGAGTTTGTACCTTGCTTGCTTTGATGTGTGTACGTGTATCTATGACTTTTGTTTTGTTCTACTTAATCTCCACGTTTTTCACCCAGCCCAACATCCCTCCCTTCTGACAGCTGTCAGTCTGTTCTTTATGAGTCTGTATCTTGCTTTCTTTTTAAATTACATGTTTGAGTACTGTCAGAACCAGTGAGATAATAGGAAGTATATGACAAACCTTAAATAGCCCCTGCAAGTAGGGATAAATAATTAATTTACTGGAGACCATCTTTCCATGGGTAGGTCTGGTGGCAAGTAGGGTTTCTCATGTACTTCCTGAAAGATTGCCACCTAAGTCCCAAGGTGAAGCAGTTTTTCGATTACTGCTTTTATTTTCAAAAGATGATTTCAGAAATCCTGAAGTTCATGAACAATTGGATCTGGTTAGAGAATATAACTCCTATCTTATTAAGGGGAAGGAAGGGAAAAGACGTTTTTTTGAATACCTACAAGTATAAGGCCCAAGTGTAGACTATGTTAATGTCATTGAACCCTCACAACAAACCTTTGAGTAATTTGTAGTCCCATTTTATAATAAACAGGCTCAGAGTTCAGTAACAGGCTCAAGATCACCCTGAATGGAGGCATGATAGAAATTTGTCTCCAGTTCTAAATGCAGGCCTATACATTGCCTCATTTTCTCAAACAATTTGACAGTTTTTATTTACATCGTAATAGATTTAAGATGTTGAAATGTAATTAAAAGTAGACCAGTTTTTCAGGAACATGTCCCAAAAATTGGCTATAAATAAAAAAATTAGGAGTAGTTTGACTCAAAATGTATGAATGACACAGGGACATGGACAATAGTGTGGGGATTGACTGTGAGAACGGGGTGTGGGCTGGGCAGAGGAGGGCAAAGGTGGAAAAATTGGGACAACTCTTAGAATAACAAAAAATTTTAAGAATTAGGAATATAGTATAATCAACTACTTTTCAGAGTAGTTAATTGCTTTTCAGAGTAGTTAATTGTGTGTTCCTACAGGAAAATCTGTAAGTTAATATGACTTCATCCTCTTAGCCTGTTATAGATAACCAAGGTTCAAAAAATTGGAAGCATCTTCCTCATAAAGTGAAACTGATACTTTTGAAACTGATCGTGCTGTTTCTACTACTACCATGCCAGTCCCTGAAATTATTTTATAATAGTTAATATTTTTATTGAATGTTTGTGCTCAGTATTGTACTGACTTCTTTTTGTCATTTGTTCTTGATGACTGATTAGTCTGACCTGGTTTCTAACTTCATTGATCCCACTCCTTGATCTCCGTCCTGTTCTAACACGCCAGAAAAACTTTATGCCTTTTCCTACTGAAGGGCATTTAGTAACTCCATTTCTCATTAGATCAGAGTCAGACTTCTTGGACCATAAGGTCCTTCACAAATTAAACTTGTTGTGAAAGATGTCTGTTCTCTTTCATGAATGAAATTCATTCATCTTTTATGTGTTTACTCATGCCTAGTGCTTTAACCTCTAGATTGAATGTCTTCTCACTTCACTAGGCTCCTGAGCCATGACCCAAATTCATGGTAGCTCTGTCAAGTTTCTCCCCTTTCTGAACACATACTGCCCTCTTTGCATTTTGTGTTTTCATCTTTGACAACACTCTGTTCAGTTCTTTATTACGCACTGTTTTATTTCCCTTTCATGTGTCTTGCTATTGCAGTAAACTAAGGCCTGGCAGACTGTCATGTGATTCTTTTCTTCCACAGCACCTAGCACGGTCCTAAGGGCCTCATAGTGCTAAATGTATTTTCTGTGTAGAATTCGCTCCTTACTGATTATAAAATTACTTTAAACTTTTCCTTCTTTAAGAAAGAAAAAGTTTAAAGAAAAAGATGCACAAAGGCAATCACTATAATATTTTGTACTAAAGTTTGAGACCTAAAATAGCAACAAACTTGGAAGGAAAGTTAAGCATACACACACACACATAACCAGGGGTTAAAGTAGGAAGATCAGAAGTTACCCCTGTGATTTAAATTACTGTTCAGGATTGGAGGACAATAATTCTATAGGAGCTATGCCTCTTAGGGGCATCTAGCTTAAGCTTAGCATATCTCTATAGAGGAGCCTTGAACTCACACCTCAAAGTATATGTCCTGGGAATAAAGGTTATGAAAATGCTAATAAGTCATTAAGTGCTTGTGACATCTTGTTCATTAGTTTAAAAATAACAAGGATAATGATAAATTTTTTTAAAGGGACACATGGGGGGATTATAACAAGAAACAAAAGCTGGGACATAATCACTATTATCCACAGTCTATGTTCCATGGCAGGGAGTTCTTTGGCTTTCGGTCGATGTGCCCTCTTGACATTCAGGCCCTTCTTGTCTTATCCTATACTGGTTCAACTACTTAGTGCTAAGCTTATTGATCCCATCTGATCCCTGTTTTCATATCCACTAACATTACTTGACTCAATAGTATTTTCACCTTTGTCTCTGATCAGCTTAAGCTTAGTTTATACATTACATATATTGCATATATATTTATAGTAAATTGATTGTTGTCAAGGGTGCCAAGACAATTCATTATTGAAATAATGGTCTTTTCAGCAAATGATAATGCGTCAACTGCATATCCAATACAAGTGAACAAGTTGGACTACTACATCACATATAAAAAATTAACGTGATGTGGAGCACAGACCTAGAAGAAAACATAGCTACATTCATTATGACCCTGGAATAGGCAATAGTTTCTTAGATGTGACACAAAAAGCAGAAGTGACAAAAGAAAACAGATAAATTTTGCTCGTAAAAAGTTATTAATTGTGCTTAAAAGAACATTATCAAGAAAGTATAAAGATAACCTACAGTATGGTAGAAAATATTTGCAAATCGCATATCTGATAAGGGACTTGTTTCTAGAATATAAAAAACATAGAACATAATGGGCTTGTTTCTGGAAAACAAAAAGAGCACTTGAAACTCAACAATATAAAGACAACAAAATTTAAAAATGGGCAAAAGAATTGAGTAGACATTCTCCAGAAAAGCTACACAGGTAGCCAATAAGCAAATAAAAAGATGCTCAATGTCATTAGAAATCAAAACTATAATGAGAGACTACCAGTGGAGATAGCATAAGTACACATGGCTCGCCTCCTCACACAACCACATCAAAATTACAACTAAATTATAGAACAGCCATCACTCAGAGCCATCAGAAATCAAGTTGAATGGGAGCCTGACTACGACGGAATTAAAGAAACCACATCCGTCCAGACTGGTAGGAGGGGCTGACAACGTGGAACGGGCGGATTCCACATCCACGTGTGGTACAAATTCAGGAGGAACATCTTGGGAGTGAGGAGCCCCAGCCCCACACCAGGTCCCCCAGCCCCACACCAGGTCCCCCAGCCCAGCATTCCAGTGAAAAGAAGAAAAGTCCAGATAACTTGGGGCTGCACAAACCAGCAGGGACTAAGTTGGTGGAAGAAACTGCTAGAGTCCCAAGCAGTTCCTCTTAAAGAAGCCACAGATGAACTAATCTACTCAGACTCACTCCCTCTGAACTCAAGCATTAGAGTAGCAGCTTGAAAGGCACAGTGGCATATGGGGAGGAACTGAAGTGCCTGGCATAAAGGTGAGAGCTGGGGGACAGCCTTCTCCGACAGGCCGTTGTCCCTTTTCTGAACACTCCCCACACAGCGACAGAGCTGGCAGGTGGCTGCCATATCTGAGACTCCTTCAACCTGACTAGCATGGTTTTTACCACCCTGGAGATCCCCTGAGACCCTGTCCCATCCACCTTACAGGCCTGCATCAACTGTTTGAACAGAGACCTTTCTATACGACTGGGTGGTCTTGGCTCGTGCTTCATAACTTCCTAAATCTTCTCAAACAAGCAACAGCCAATCTCAGTGAGCCCCCAGCCGCTCTACCTCTTGCTAAGTGGCCCCAGGCATGGCACTAGCAGCAGCCACCTTACATTCAGTTTGGCTTCGCCTGGGAATCTCCAAGCCTAGTACAAGTAGCAGGCATCTCACTGCTCTGCAGCTCATGCAGGGTGGCCCCCTGCAAAACACAGGTAGGGGCCGACCTTAGCCTGAACCACCCGGGGAACCCCAAAGGTTGCGCATCCAGTGGACGGCTACAGACCACGTCAGAGCACCACCACCCTGCCACTGCACAGCTGATCCTCCACGGAGGCTGCAGTTTGGTGGTCAGTGGTCACAGCCAGTCCTTGCAGCAGACTGGCCTGGGTAAATCCCTCCCATTGACCTGCCAACAGCAATCAAGGCTCAATACAAGGAGAGGGTGTACTCAGTCCTCACGGAGGGCACACCTTAAGTGCCCAACTTGGGTGATAGGGAGGCTGGGCCACTGGACCCCACAGGACACCTACTGTATTAGGCCACACTACCAAGACAGGGAGTCATAGCAGCTGTACGTAGAAACACACACAGGGAGGCTACCAAAGTGAAGAGCAAAGAAACATGGCGCAAATGACAGAACAGATCAAAACTCCAGGAAAATATTAGACGCAATGGAGATGAGCAATCTGAGATGCAGAGCTCAAAACACTGGTTCTAGGATGCTCAAGGAAGTTAGTGAGGACCTCAACAGCGTAAAAAGGATCCAGTCGGAAACAAAGCATGCACTAATTGAAATAAAGAACAGTTTCCGGGGAAACGACAGTAGTGTGGATGAAGCCAAGAATCAAATCAATGATTTGGAACATAAGGAAGCAAAAAACAAGCAATCAGAACAACAAGAAGAAAAAAAGAATAAAAAAAAAAAGGATAGTGAGAGCAGCCTATTGGACAACCTCAAACATTCCAAACCTTCGCATCATAGGGGTGCCAGAGGAGAAGAGAAAGAACAAGAAATTGAAAATCTATTTGAAAAAATAATGAAAGACGACTTCCCTAATTTGGTGGAGGAAATAGACATGCAAGTCCAGGAAGCACAAAGAGTCCCAAACAAGACAGATGCAAAGAGGCCCACGCCAAGACACATCATCATTAAATGCCAAAGTTTAAACTTAGAGAGCGAATCTTAAATGCAGCAAGAGAAAAGCGGTTAGTTACCTACGGGGGCAGCCCCGTAAGACTGTCAGCTGATTTCTCAAAAGGGACTTTGCAAGCTAGAAGGGATTGGCAAGAAATATTCAAAGTCATGAAAAGCAAAACCTACAGCCTAGGCTGGCCTACCCAGCAAAGCTATCATTTAGAATCAAAGGGCAGATAAAGTGCTTCCCAGACAAGAAAAAACTAAAGGAGTTCATCATCACTAAAACATTATTATATGGAATGTTAAAGGGACTTATTTAAGAAAAAGGTCAAGACTATGAACGATAAAATGGCCACAGAAATGTAGCTATCAACATCTGAATCTAAAAAGCAAAGCAAACAAGAACAGAGACAGCATCATGTTTACGGAGAGCATTTTTAAGGTTGCCAGATGTGAGGGATGTGTAAGGAACTGGGTGAAGCATAGAGGGGATTAAGAAGTACGAATAAGTAGTTACAGAATACCCATGGGGATGTACAGTATAGTACAGGCAATGGAGTAGCCTAAGAACTTGTACACATGATCCATGGGCTTGAACAATGGTGTGGCGGCTGCCTGAGGGAGTCGTGGGTGCTGGCGTGAGAGGGGCAAAGGGGTGAAAATCTGGGAAAACTGTAATAACAATAAAAAATAATTGCACTAAAACTCCAATGAGCTACTATTTCACAGCCTTAGGATGGATATACTAAAAAAATACAGAGAACAACAGGAATCAGTAAGGATGTGGAGAAATGTCGCACATGTTATTGATAGGAATGTTGAGTGTAGTAGCTACTTTGGAAAAAGTGTAGCAGTTCTCAAAATATTAAAAATGGAGTTAGCATATTACCCAGGATTTCCATCCCGAGGTATATATCCTTAAAACTTGTGCATGATTGTTCATAGCAGCATTATTAATAATAGCAAAAAAGTAGAAACACTCCAAATATCCATTAAATGATTATGGAATATGCAAAAGGTGATACATCCATCTTTTATGTGTAATATTATTCAGCAATGAAAAGAAATAAAATGCAGATAGATGCTCCAACATGAATGAACCTTGAAAACGATGCAAGTGAAGGAAACCAGTCACAAAAAATATATACTATATGATTTAATTCATTTGCAGTTTCCAAAATAGGCATCCCTATTTAGAAAGAAAGTAGATTCGTGGTTACCTATGTTTAGGAGTACTGGGCAGAAATGGGGAGTGACTTCTAACGGACACAGAGTTTCTTTTGGGGGTGATGAAAATGTTCTAAAATAAATTGTTGTTATCAATCTGTATTGCAACTATGTGGGAACACTGAAAAATGATTGAATTGTACCTTTAAATAGGTGAATAGTGTTGCATGTGCATTATATCTCCATAAAGCTATTGAAATGTGTAAGACCATTTAGAAATATTCTGAGTAAAAAAAAAAAAATCTTGCATTGAAATGATAGTAGTGGACCTGGAAAGAAGTGGATGGATTCAAGACATACTTGGTATATAACTGATCGGGGGGAGTGCAGGAGAATATAGCATGAAAACTTACATATCTCTGCCTTTAATACCTGGATGATTAGGAGAACCCAAGAAATTTTTAAGAGAAATGCCAGTAGTTGAAGTTAAGTTCATAATGAATTTCCAGAGCCTAAAAAACAATGCGATAAACATTTTTCATTCTTTTCTGCTGCACAACACCTGCTGTTTAAAGAAACATTTGGCAAACCTTCCATCTGATGAGTTGGAGCCTATCTCCCAGTATGAGATATTCTTACAGCTCAGATGCAGTTTCTGTACATGACCCAGCTTTTGTCAACAAGGCCTGAAGGTGGAGGCTGGTGATAAGGAAAAGGAAGGCCATGTAAAATCTATGCTAATGTGGGCAGGAGAGTGAGCAGTAGCATTAGCGGCCAGGTGCAGGTTTCAGAGGCTCAGCGTCTGTAATTCGAGCAGTAGGTTCCCAAATGTGTGAATGCAAATGTTGATACAGCCTCTAGGATCTGTTCTGGGTGAGAACAGCAGTGGTATGTTTTTATAGGTCCAATTCTGCATTGTAGAACCTAAGAACTAGCCTGAGGAATTTGAACATTTAAAGTATCAGAGAATGAGAGATATTCCTAGATGAGAAAGAGAATGAGATGTTTTTATTCAATTCTTTGCAGAGTAGTTGGCACCTGACAGTTTGGAACAAAGTGTGTAGCCTTGTTCAGAATTTGGATAAATGAATTAGCTTAATCCTCAACTAGAGAGCTCCTGAGGTTGTTGAGTGCTAACTGCTTATGTAAATACACGTTATAAAGTTTGGTTGATAGTGTCATGGTGAAAAAAATTAGCAAATTGGTAGGATGGCAAAGAACTGCTCTTTTTATTACAGTGCAGAGTTCACAGGAATTAAATGGGGAAGAGGAGACTTGGTCCATAACTATTTACTCTGCATATAACAAAAAGCAAGACTTCTCTATCTTTATTTCAGTAGCACTCACTTACTGAAGCTTTATAGAAAGTTTTAAAATCAGTGCAAATCTGAAACATTTATTCTTGTAAAATATTTTTTGACTATCCTAATCATTTGTATTTCTGTGTACATATTGAAACCAAAATATTAACTTTCTTTAAAAATCCTACAAATTGATGGGCTATCAATTTGGGTTGAATTATCTTAAAAATCTTCATCTTGAGGCTTTAAGTTCTCATAGCATCCTTTTTAAATTTACAGTCTATCTTCAAATATTATTATACCTTTTTACATAAAATTTAAGAACCTTTATATGGTATATTTATGTTTTTCCCCTTCTTGCTTTTCTGTTATTTTTGTTACTTATTTTGCTTCTATTGAATATATGCAATATTCAATATTGTATTGTCCCAGAAGCTGGGACAACCATAGGTTTATAGTTGTATGAAAAAATAATACAATAATTAATAATAATACAAGAATGAACTCTAGGACCTTGTTGGTGTGGCTCAGGGGATTGAACTCTGGCCTGCGAAACAAAGGGTCATTGGTTCAATTCCCAGTCAGGGCACATGCCTGGGTTGCGGGCCGGGTCCCCAGCTGGGGGGCTCCCAAGAGGTAACCACACATTGATGTTTCTTTCTCTTTCTCCCTCCCTTTCTCTAAAAATAAATAAAGCCTTAAAAAAAAAGGAACTCTGTGTTTGGTGTACCCACAGCTGAAAACCTATTTTGCCCCACTCTGTATATTATTCTCACACCAAAAACTCAATCACAAATGCAGTGCTGTAACAAGAAATAATGGCCAAATCAAAAAGTTGCTTTTTACACCAACTTTGTGTCATTATTTTACTTTTTAAATAGAGGACTGTTGTGTCCTTTAGATAGATAAAACTGAGATATGCTTCACCCAGTTCCCGACACACTCCTCACACCTGGCACCTCCAACTGTTACTTTACACAGAACTTGTAAATAGAAAAAGGTGATTAATATTTTATTCCTTTCTTGGGAGTTACAAAATTTTCATGAATAGACAAATGTCCAAATAATAAAATCTATAATCATTAATTTGCCACTTAGATTCAGAATTTGCTTGTTTTTCTCCATATTTGCTTCACCTCTCTGTGTCTGTTATATCCATCATGTATCTGTCCTTTTATGTTGAAGTATTTCAAATAAACTTGCAGCTATAACATTTTACCCATAAATACTTCATTATGTATCACCTAAGATAAGGACATTCTACATAAGCATAATATCAGTATTACACCTAAGAGAATTAAGAATACAGTACCATTAAAAAGAATGAAATAATTAGAAATAAACTTAAGCAAGTAGGCAAAAGACTTCTACACTGAAAACTACAAAATATTGCTGAAAGTAATAAAAGACACAAATAAATAGAAGGACACCATGGATTAGGAGACTTAATATTGTTAAACTCCTCTTAATTTTCCCTCCCCAAATGTCTTTGAAACTTTTTTTTTTAACCAGGATCTTCATCTGGTTGTACATTGCACTTAAGTTTTACATTTTATATTATAGGACAGACTATAGTAGATTAAACATATGCAAAATCACCCTTAAAAGTAGAATGATTCATGAGACAAGACTACAAATTCAAGGAAAAACAATGCCCCAGTTAGAGAAGAGTTGGCTGGAACAAAGCTTTAGAAAATGTAGGCCAGGTTGGCAGTAATCTCCCACATGACTAAGGAGATGGTAACCTAGACTTAGTACTGTGGGTGTTAGAGCAGATGTGTCTTTGTAGAGGATGTAGGTCTATTTTGCTAATATGGTAACAGTAACTGTAAAATGAATCCAACTAAGTCTCCTAGTCAACTCAACAACTTTGTGCTTCTAATTTTGCTTCACTGGTATATTTACACATGAATCAACATATATTTGAGAAATTTGCTGATCAATAAATAACTATTTATAATTTATTTCATGTTAGTGTCAGCATGCATGTTATTTGAAAAAATAATTTAGAAATTATATATATTTCTGTATTTCTAATAATTTAGAAATATATATATATATATTTCTAAATATATATATATATATATTTGAGCCTGGTTCCTGACACAGAGTTCCTAAATTCCTTAGAATATCCTTTGTGGTAGCAGTGTCTTGTATTCTAATGAAATGATGATCACCAGAAAGACAAAAACCATGATTAGGAGCTTGAATTTTTAAGTTTCACCTTCAGTTCTCCAGAGAATGACAAGGGGCTGGAGATGGAGTAATGATTGATTATGCCTAATGAACCCTTTTAAAAATCCCGGAAGTATGGGGTTTGGAAAGCCTTTAGGTTGGTAAATGCACGTGGGTGCTGGGACAGTGGTGTTCCTGAAGAGGGCATGGAAGCACCACACCCCTTCCCCACACACCTTGCCCTGTGCATCTCTTCCATCTGAATATTTATGTGTATCCTTTGTTATATTCTTCTATCACAAACTGGTAAACAGTAGGTAAACTGTCCTCTTGAGTTCTGTGAGCTGCTCTAGCAAATTATTCAAACCTGATAAGGAAGTCACGGGGACTTCTGATTTATAGCCAATCCATCAAAAGCACAGGTGACAACCTGGACTTGTGATTGGCATCTGAAGTAGGATGGAGGCGGTACTATGGGACTGAGTCCTTCACTGGAATCTGGCATTACTAGCTTTGGGTAGATGTCAGAATTTAATAAGTTATAGGATGCCCAACTGATTTTTCAGAGAATTGCTGATGGGGGAGAAACCCCACATTTCTAGTGTCAGAAGTGCTGAGTATGTTGTAGTGTGAAAGTAAAAGAGATACATGGGTTTCTTTAAATGTATATTTGGGAAAATTTACTGATCAATGAATAAAAACTGTGTATATATCTATAGGTTTACTTCAAATTGTAAGTAACTTAGCATTTGTGTTTTTTAGGTACTATTTTAATGAGCTATAAAAATGTCCATGGTACATTATTAGCAGGGAAATGGAAATCAAAACTACAATAGCATATCACTTTATATCCTTCAGGATGGCTACTATGAAAAAAAAAAAAAAAAAAACACCCAGAACATCAAGTGTTGACAGGGAGGTGTAGAAGCTGAAACCCTTGAGCACTGTTGGTAGGAATGCAAAATGGTGCAGTCACTATAGAAAACAGTATGGAGGTTCATCAAAAACCTGTAAAATATAATTACCATATATTCAGCAATTGTTTTTCTGTGGATGTATCCAAAAGAACTGAAAGCCAGGATCTCAATAGCTAAAGCCTAAGTTCAACAGCCTAAGTTCTTAGGCTACTCCATTGCCTGTACTATACTGTACATCCCCATGGGTATTCTGTAACTACTTATTCGTACTTCTTAATCCCCTCTATGCTTCACCCAGTTCCTTACACATCCCTCACATCTGGCAACCTTAAAAATGCTCTCCGTAAACATGATGCTGTCTCTGTTCTTGTTTGCTTTGCTTTTTAGATTCAGATGTTGATAGCTACATTTCTGTGGCCATTTTATCGTTCATAGTCTTGACCTTTTTCTTAAATAAGTCCCTTTAACATTCCATATAATAATGTTTTAGTGATGATGAACTCCTTTAGTTTTTTCTTGTCTGGGAAGCACTTTATCTGCCCTTTGATTCTAAATGATAGCTTTGCTGGGTAGGCCAGCCTAGGCTGTAGGTTTTGCTTTTCATGACTTTGAATATTTCTTGCCAATCCCTTCTAGCTTGCAAAGTCCCTTTTGAGAAATCAGCTGACAGTCTTACGGGGCTGCCCCCGTAGGTAACTAACCGCTTTTCTCTTGCTGCATTTAAGATTCGCTCTCTAAGTTTAAACTTTGGCATTTAATGATGATGTGTCTTGGCGTGGGCCTCTTTGCATCTGTCTTGTTTGGGACTCTTTGTGCTTCCTGGACTTGCATGTCTATTTCCTCCACCAAATTAGGGAAGTCGTCTTTCATTATTTTTTCAAATAGATTTTCAATTTCTTGTTCTTTCTCTTCTCCTCTGGCACCCCTATGATGCGAAGGTTTGGAATGTTTGAGGTTGTCCAATAGGCTGCTCTCACTATCCTTTTTTTTTTTTATTCTTTTTTTCTTCTTGTTGTTCTGATTGCTTGTTTTTTGCTTCCTTATGTTCCAAATCATTGATTTGATTCTTGGCTTCATCCACACTACTGTCGTTTCCCCGGAAACTGTTCTTTATTTCAATTAGTGCATGCTTTGTTTCCGACTGGATCCTTTTTACGCTGTTGAGGTCCTCACTAACTTCCTTGAGCATCCTAGAACCAGTGTTTTGAGCTCTGCATCTCAGATTGCTCATCTCCATTGCGTCTAATATTTTCCTGGAGTTTTGATCTGTTCTGTCATTTGCGCCATGTTTCTTTGCTCTTCACTTTGGTAGCCTCCCTGTGTGTGTTTCTACGTACAGCTGCTATGACTCCCTGTCTTGGTAGTGTGGCCTAATACAGTAGGTGTCCTGTGGGGTCCAGTGGCCCAGCCTCCCTATCACCCAAGTTGGGCACTTAAGGTGTGCCCTCCGTGAGGACTGAGTACACCCTCTCCTTGTATTGAGCCTTGATTGCTGTTGGCAGGTCAATGGGAGGGATTTACCCAGGCCAGTCTGCTGCAAGGACTGGCTGTGACCACTGACCACCAAACTGCAGCCTCCGTGGAGGATCAGCTGTGCAGTGGCAGGGTGGTGGTGCTCTGACGTGGTCTGTAGCCGTCCACTGGATGCGCAACCTTTGGGGTTCCCCGGGTGGTTCAGGCTAAGGTCGGCCCCTACCTGTGTTTTGCAGGGGGCCACCCTGCATGAGCTGCAGAGCAGTGAGATGCCTGCTACTTGTACTAGGCTTGGAGATTCCCAGGCGAAGCCAAACTGAATGTAAGGTGGCTGCTGCTAGTGCCATGCCTGGGGCCACTTAGCAAGAGGTAGAGCGGCTGGGGGCTCACTGAGATTGGCTGTTGCTTGTTTGAGAAGATTTAGGAAGTTATGAAGCACGAGCCAAGACCACCCAGTCGTATAGAAAGGTCTCTGTTCAAACAGTTGATGCAGGCCTGTAAGGTGGATGGGACAGGGTCTCAGGGGATCTCCAGGGTGGTAAAAACCATGCTAGTCAGGTTGAAGGAGTCTCAGATATGGCAGCCACCTGCCAGCTCTGTCGCTGTGTGGGGAGTGTTCAGAAAAGGGACAACGGCCTGTCGGAGAAGGCTGTCCCCCAGCTCTCACCTTTATGCCAGGCACTTCAGTTCCTCCCCATATGCCACTGTGCCTTTCAAGCTGCTACTCTAATGCTTGAGTTCAGAGGGAGTGAGTCTGAGTAGATTAGTTCATCCGTGGCTTCTTTAAGAGGAACTGCTTGGGACTCTAGCAGTTTCTTCCACCAACTTAGTCCCTGCTGGTTTGTGCAGCCCCAAGTTATCTGGACTTTTCTTCTTTTCACTGGAATGCTGGGCTGGGGGACCTGGTGTGGGGCTGGGGCTCCTCACTCCCAAGATGTTCCTCCTGAATTTGTACCACACGTGGATGTGGAATCCGCCCGTTCCACGTTGTCAGCCCCTCCTACCAGTCTGGACGGATGTGGTTTCTTTAATTCCGTCGTAGTCAGGCTCCCATTCAACTTGATTTCTGATGGCTCTGAGTGATGGCTGTTCTATAATTTAGTTGTAATTTTGATGTGGTTGTGTGAGGAGGCGAGCCATGTGTACCTATGATGGCATCTTCTTAACCCAGTTTTTTAAAAAGTAAAATAATATGTGTACAGTTAATGATTTGAGACCATTGTTTTGAAATGGTAAGGATTTTAAGTAGTCTCTAGCAAAGTACATTTTATATATTTATTATTTGATATTGTTATTCTTGGTGATTACAAATACAGCTTAGTTGATAAATGAGAATGAAAATTTCATGTGAATTTTGCACTGCATCATGATTGCTTTTGCTGAGTGTTGAAACACCAGCATTGGCCTGGAGTGTATTTGATTTTTGAAACTCTTGGAAACCATTAGAAACTCATTATTCACTTTGAGATATGTCAACAGCTGGAGCTGTGAGATAGTTACACTTTTGGTTAAAATTCTGGATATCACCCTCTCTCTTTTTTTTTTTACACTAACTGTGGAACAAAGAGGCTTATATTTAAGAGGAATCAACAAAAATCAGCAAGTCCTTTTTAAATGCAATAAATTCTCAAGTAATTAATGATAAGTACAATTGATAAATTCTTACTAACATGAGACATGTTTTATGACTTATCTAATACAGCTTTTAAAATTTTTGCATGAAGTTGTATTTCTGTTTAGTAATAAGACTTGGTATTAAAACAATTTGCAAACAATAAAGTCTTTAAGATTTATAATTTGAGTGGCAAGGAAAACACAAGAAGAGAAGTCACTGATTCCCAATAGAGGACTAAACATTATGTGAGATTTTATGTTCTTTTCCTACTGTTTTTTTCCCAAAGGAATAGATCCTTAGCAGTGAGATTGTTGAGTTTAAGTATGTTTGTGTTTTCAATGTTACTAGGTATTGCCAGATTGTGAAAACAACTTTATTATTTTACAGTTTTGAAAATGTGTTTTCCACTCACATTCTAACTAAAATACAAAATTAACAGTTGTCAGTGTTTATTATCTTTAGCAGTTTTCATTTTGTGTTATTTCAGCATATTTTATTACTTTTCTAATTTCTTCAGATGAACATTTGATTCTTTTGAATATCATTGTTTTAACTATAGCTTTGTTTTCACTACTATAATTTTATTAATGAGTATTACCTTTGCTGTTTTAGTATAAATTGGTTTCCTTTTTATCACATTCTATGTTATGCATAATTTCAGTTTTGCATACCTCCTTTTTTTTTTTAAGATTTTATCTATTTTGAGGGAGAAGGGGAGAGAGAGAAACATCAACACACGGGAGATATATTGGTTGCCTCTCACTCTCCCCTAACTGGGGACCTGGCCTGCAACTCAGGCATGTGCCCTGACTGGGAATCAAACCAGCGACCTTTCAGTTTGCAGGCCAGCACTCATTCCACTGTGCCTCACCAGCCAGGGCAGCATACCTCCTTGATTTAAACTTTATCTGTGAATCTATTTTTACATTTTCAAGTAAACTACTCTTTGATGAACTTTCTTAAATATTTCTATTTTTATTAAATTATTATCCATGAATATGATATTTCAGTTATGTGTTCCTAAATAACAAACCACCCTAATTTTGAGTCTTATAGCAATGATGATTTATTACTTTTGTGATTCTGTGGGTTTTTCTGAGTGGTTCTTCTGGAAGTCCCACCTCACTTCATTCATGTGGCTACATGCCTCTGGCAGCAATGCTGGATTAGAAGGTTCAGATGACTTCACTCACATGTCTGGCAGTAGATGCTGGCTCTTGGCTGGAACACTTTGGTGCTTCCCCACTTGTCTTCTCCTCCCCCAGTAGGCTAGACAGACTTTCTTATATGGTACTCAGGGAAGCCGTCCAAGAGAGTGCAAGCTGAAACTGGGTCACATCTGCCATATTTTACTAGTCAAAGCAACTCACTAGTCAGTTTAGATTCAGTAGGCAAAGAAAGAGAGAAATCTTTTGATAGGAAGAGCTTCAAAGTCAGACTGCAAAGTCACAAACCCCCAACAGGAGGTTTGTTCTCAAAATCTTCACAAACCATCCATCATGGAAGCCTGTAAAACACTCTACCTTTTTGAATGGTTAATGTTCATTAAATTTTGTAGTGTTCCTTACACATTTGAAAAAAAATTCTTTTTGATCGACATAAGTCATTATCTTCCTATCTTTTTAGAATGTCTTTGTACTAAATAATATAATGTTAAATAATATAACATCAAAAATGTCTTTGTACTAAATAATATAATGTTAAATAATATAACATCAAAAATCTTAAAGCTAAAACCACATAAAAAACAACTGGAAATACACAGAAAAAAATTAGTTGTAGGGTTTATTCTATCTCCATTCATCTGTGACAGACCATATAAACAAACAAAAAAAGAATATTGCAGATTTTAAATAATAAAATTAGTAAGGATGTACCTTCTTTTCAAGTACCTATGTTAAATTCACACAGAGATGATATATTATTAATCCACAAAAACTATAATTTCATCAATAGAGATAGTAAGAGATAATTAAAATGGAATACAGAAAACTAGAAGTTAGTAAGAAAAACAGAAAAAAATGCCTGGAAATTAAAGCAAATTAACAAATAGCCCTTAAAATCACTTTTGAGTCAAAGTAGATATCCAAACCTCATTATCAGGTTTTCTAGAAAATAATAATTATCAAAAACATTACATGTCAAATATGATTGAATTTCACTAAGCAATGCTCATAGAAAACTTAATCGCCTATATTTCTATCAAATAAGAAATTAATGCTTAACTATTCAACTGGCAAAGTTAAAATAAAGACCAAAGCACACTTAAGAAAGGTACAATAATACAAATCATAAAGATAAGTAAAATCATCTGCTGATAGATAACAATAATAAATTTTAACTATCTTTTCATGAAATGAAATAAGAACTTACGGTACACAATTTAATGAAAAAGATAGTCACTGCTACAAAAGAAATTGAAAGTGAACTATTTTGCATAAGTCTATTAAGTAAAATTTGAAATAGTTTGAAATGAATGATCTTGCACAATAGAATTCAAGCTTCCCTAGCAGGAGTTTTCAATTGTTTTTTCTTTTCTTTCTCTTTTTAATCTCTAGCACCTAGAACATTATTGAAGGAGTGAATGGTAAAGATCCTTCATCTGGCAATTGCTTTTACTCCTTTATTACTCCATTTTTTATTGTACACACAAAACTATTTATGTAAACTCCCACTTCCCCTTACTATTACTTCAAAAATTTGTTCATAATACCCTTAGTATCTTTTTAGCATCTGTAATAGCTCTAGAAATGTCCCATTTTTCATTTGTTAATACAAATTTGTACTTCATCTTTTTCTTTGTCCTTTCATAAAAATTATTCATTTTGTTATTTCAAATAACCAGATTTCTTTATCCTCTCTATTGTATGTTTGCTTTATATCTATTTTCTTACTTCTCTTTTTATTTTTTTATCTTTATGTTTAATTTACTTTTACTTTAAATTTTTAGGACTTTGAGAACTATATACTTATTAGCTCTTTGTTTTTCATTCTTCTTTTCTGATATATGCAACTGAAACTGTCATATTCTCCATAAAAACAGCTTTAATCGCATTTCACAAGTTTTGATATTTTTTACATATCTCACGTGTTATACTATGTTCGGAAATTTCATCAGAACTTGCTTGGGTCTATTTTTCTGAGTTTCTACTTGGTGAAGCACTTGGTGCAGTTTCAGGCCTTTTGTAAATTTAAAAAGATTCAGGTTTTTTTTTCCTACACATTTTTAAGTCATTGTCTCTTTAATCTATTCCCTCCTTACATCTCCTGTTTTTAGTATGTTAAGTCTACACTCATGTTTTGAGGTTTTGTTCCCACTTCAGCCTGCAGGACAGTAATTCAGAGCTCAAAGGTGAACATCTTTTCCTTCAACTCATCTATTAATCTGTGTGGTTGGGAAACAATGGGGATCTTTTTTAGTTCTTAAAAAAGTTTCCTGCAATTGAATCTTCTATTCTTTTAAATTGGAATTTTTTTTTTATTGTTCAAATACATTTGTCTCAAATTTTCTGCCACCACTTCCCCCTGCCGCACCTATGCCCACCTCCCATCCTCAATCCTTCCCCACTTTGGCTTTGTCCATGGGTCCTTCATACATGTTCCTTGACTTGACCCTTCCCCCTCTTTTCCCTGTTTCCCCCTCCCACTTCCCCTCTCTTTACTGACGGTTTGTTTTTTCTTTCAGTGTTGCTGGTTATATTTTTCTTGCTTGTTTTGTTGATTAGGGCCCACTTGTAGATGAGATCATACAGTATTTGTCTTTCACCACCTGGCTTATTTCACTTAGAATCCGGCTCTCCAGTTCCATCCATGCTGTAGTGAAGGGTAGTAGCTCGCTCTTTCTTTCTGCTGTGAGTATTCCATTGTGTAAATGTACCATAGTTTTCTGATCCATGCGTTTATTGATGGGCACTTAGGTTGCTTCCAGCTCTTGGCTATTGTAAATTGAGCTGCTATGAACAATGGGATGCATAGGTTCTTTTGAATTTGTGTTTTGGGATTCTTATGGTGTAATCCTAGCAGTGGAATTGCTGGGTCAAAACGCAGCTCCATTTTTAGCTTTTTGAAGAAATTCCAAACTGTTTTCCACAGTAGCTGCACCAGTCTGCATTCCCACCAACAGTGTGCTAGGGTTCCCTTTTCTCCACAGCCTCGCCAGCACCGTTGTTTGTGGATCTGTTTATTATGGCCTTTCTGACCGGTGTGAAGTGGTATCTCATTGTGGTTTTAATTTACATTTCTCTGATGGCTGGTGATGCTGAGCATCCTTTCATGTGTCTCTGGGCCCTGCGTATGTCCTCCTTGGAGAAGTGTCTGTTCAGGTCCTCTGCCCATTTTTTAATTGGATTGTTTGTCTTCCTGGAGTGGAGTCATGTGAATTCTTTATATATTTTGGAGCTCAAATCCTTGTCTGAGGTATCATTGGCAAATATATTTTCCAGTATAGTTGGCTCCCTTTTCATTTTGCTGATGTTTTCTTTAGCTGTGCAGAAGCTTGTTATTTTGATGAAGTCCCATTTATTTATTGTTTCCTTTATGTCCCCTGCTCTGGGGGACATATTGGTGAAATATTGCTGCATGGAATATCTGAGAGTTTCCTGCCTATGTTCTCCTCTAGGACTTTTATGGTGTCACAACTTATATTTTATCCATCTCGAGTTTATTTTTGTATATGGTGTAAGTTAGTGGTTGAATGTCATTTTTTTGCATGTATTGCTGTCCAGATCTTGCAACACCATTTATTGTAGAGGCTAATTTTACTCCACTTTATGCTTCTGCATCCTTTATCAAATATTAATTGCCCATAGAAACAAGGGTTTATTTCTGGGCTCTCTATTCTGTTCCATTGATCTATGTGTCTGTTCGGCGAGTACTGGACTGCTCTGATTACAGTGAACTAGTAATATAGTTTGATGTCAGGTGTTGTGATCCCTCCTACTTTGTTCTTTCTCAAAATTACTGCAGCCATTCAGGGTCATTTATGATTCCATACAATTTTTGAAATGTTTGTTCCATATCCGTGAAATACATCATTGGTATTTTAATTGGAATTGCATTAAATCTATAAATTGCTTTAGGTAGTATGGACATTTTGATGATGTTAATTTTTCTAATCCATAAACATGGTATATGCTTCCATTTATTTGTGTTTTCCTTAATTTCTTTCTTCAGTGTTGTGTAGATTTCTGAGTATAGGTGTTTTACCTCCTTGGTTAAGTTTATTCCTTGGTACTTTATTTTTCTTGTTGGTATAGCATATGGGATTTTTTTTTTCCTGATTTCTGCTTCTGATATTTCATTACTGGTGTAAAAAATGCCTTTGATTTCTGAATATTGACTTTGTATTCGGCTGTTTTGCCAAATTCACTTATTAGGTCGAGTAGTTTTTTGGTGGAATCTATAGTGTTTTCTATGGACACTATCATGTCATCTGCAAACAGTGACAGTTTCACTTCCTCCTTTCCAATTTGGATGCTTTTTACTTCTTTTTCTTGTCTTACTGCTCTGGCTAAGACTTCCAATACTATGTTAAATATAAGTGGTGAAAGCGGACACCCATGTCTTGTTCCTGGATCCTAGTGGAAAAGCTTTTAGTTTTGCCAGTTGAGTATAATGTTGGATGTAGGTATTTCATATATGGCCTTTATTATGTTGAGCTATGCCCCCTTAACTCCCACTTTGCTAAGTGTTTTAATCATAAATGGGTGCTGTACCTCATCAAGTGTTTTTTCCACATCTATTGATATGATCGTGTTTTTTTGGTTTCCTTTAGTTTATGAGATCTATCATGTTTATTGCTTTGCGAATACTGTACCATCCTTGCATCCCTGAGACGAACCCCACTTAATTATGGTGGATGATCTTTTTAATGTATTGCTGGATGCGGTTTGCCAATATTTTGTTGAGGATTTTAGAGTCTGTGGTCATCAGAGATATTGGCCTGTAGTTTTCTTTCTTTGTTGTGTCTTAATCTCGTTTTGGGATTAAGAGAATGCTGGCCTCATAGAAAGAGTTGGCAAGTCTTCCCTGTTCTTGGATTTTTTGACATATTCTGAGAAGGACAGGGGTTAGATTTTCCTTAAATGTTTTGTAAAATTCTCCTGTGAAACCGTCGGTCCAGGGCTTATGTATGCCAGGAGTTTTTTGATTACTGCTTCAATTTCACCAGCTATTATCAGTCTGTTTAGGCTTTCTGCTTCTTTCAGTGTTGGAAGGTTATATTTTTCTAGAAATTTGTCCATTTCATCGAGGTTTTCAAATTTCTTGGCATGTAATTGTACACATAGTAATTTCTTACAATCCTTTGTATTGCTGTGGTGTCATTTGTAATTTCTTCTCTTTAATTTCTGATGTTATTTATTTGTGTCCTCTCCTTTTTTTTCTTGATCCATCTGCTTAAAGGCTTGTCGATTTTGTTTATCTTTTCAAAGAGCCAGCTCCCGGATTTATTGATCCTTGAAATTGTTTTTCTAGTCTCTGTGTCGTTCAGTTCTGCTCTGATCTTGATTATTTCTTTTCCTCTCCTGGGGCTGGGTTTTGTTTCTTGTTGTTCCTCTTGTTCTTGAAGATGAAGGGTTAGTTTGTTTTATTTGGAATGTTTCTGTCTTTTTTAGGTAGGCCTTTATTGATATGTAATTCCCTCTCAGGACTGCCTTCTCTGTGTCCTGTAGGTTTTGGACTGTTGTGTGTTCATTTTCACTTGTTTCCAGAAACTTTTTGATTTCTTCTTTGATCTCATTTTCACCCATTCATTATTTAATAGCATGCCATTCAGCCTCCATGAGTTTGAATGTTTTTGAGTTTTTTCCTTGAGGTTGGTTTCTAGTCTCAAGCCCTTGTGGTCCAAGAAAATGCTTGTTATGATTTCAATTTTCTTGAATTTATTGAGGCTTGTTTTATGTCCTATGATGTGGTCTGTCTTTGAAAATATTCTGTGTACATTTGAAAAGAATGTATATTTTGCTTCTTTGGGATGAAAGGTTCTATGTATTTCAGTTAAGTCCATGTAATCTAATGCATCGTTCAGTTCCACAGTATTCTTATTGATATATTTTTCGGAAGATCTGTCCATTATTGATAGTGGGGTGTTAAAATCCCCTGTTATCAGTGTATTGCTCTCTTTATCTTTCTTGAAGTTCTCCAAGATTTTCCTTATATATTTCCGTGCTCCTATATTGGCTGCATATAGGTTTATAATGTTTATGTGTTCTTGATGGAGCCTTCCTTTGAGTATTATGAAGTGTCCTTTTTGGTCTCTTTTTATGGCCTTTGTTTTAAAATCTATTTTGTCTGATATACGTATTGCCACCCTAGCTTCTTTTTTCCTGTTCATTTGCTTGAAATTTTTTTTCATCCTATCCCTTTATTTTCCGTCTATATATGTCCTTCGTTCCAAGGCAGGTCTCTTGTAGGCAGCATATGTGCAGGTCATGTTTTCTTATCCATTCAGTTACTCTATATCTTTTAATTGGAGCATTTAATCCATTTATGTTTAAAGTTATTATTGATAGGTACTTATTTATTTTTTCCACCTCTTTTTCTCACACTTTTTCTTCATCTTCTTAAAGCAGTCCCTTTAACATCTTGCAATGCAAGTTTGGTGGAGATGGATTCTTTTAGCCTCTTTTGCCTGGGAAACTCCTTCACCTTCTATTTTAATTGAGAGCCTTGCTGGGTAAAGCAGTCTTGTTTGCAGGCCTTTGCTTTTCATTACTTGGAATATTTCTTGCCATTTCCTTCTGGCTTGCAATGTTTCTATTGAGAAGTCAGCTGCTAGCCATATTGGGGCTCCCTTGTATGTTACTACCTGTTTCTCCCTTACTGCCCTTAGGATTCTCTGTTTGTCTTTTTGATATTTGCCATTTTAGTTATGATGTGTCTTGGAGTGGGCCTTATTGGGTTTCTCTTGAATGGGGCCCTCTGTGCTTCCTGGACTTGTGTGACTTTTTCTCTCCTCAAGTTACTGAAGTTTTCCATCATTACTTTTTCAAACAAGTTCTCTATCCCTTGTTCCCCTTCTCCTTTTGGTATCCCTACTGTATGGATATTAGCATGTTTCAGGTTGTCCTGCATTTCCCTAAATGCCTCTTCATTCTTTTTGAGTCTTTTTTCAATTTCTTGCTCTTTATGGGAGTTTTCTTTTGCCTTGTCCTCCAGCTCCCTGATTCGATCCTTTGCTTCATCTAGCCTGAATTTGATTCCTTCTGCTGTGTTCTTCATTTCAGAAATTGTATTCTGGATTTCCTCTTGCCTCCTGTTGATAGTTTCTATGTTCTTTTTCATGCTGGTATAGTTTGCAGTAAGTTCCTCGTAGTTTCACTGTAGTTTTTTTTTTTGTAATTCTCTCTGAGCTCACTGAGCTCATTGAGCTTCTTTATAACCATTGTTTGGAACTCAACATTTTAAAGCTTAGTTACCTCTATTTCATTTACTTCTCATTCCTCCTTTCCCTTTGGCTGAGGGTGTTTCTTTGTTTTCCCATTATTTGTGAGACTCTTCTTTTTTGCTTCTGCTTCTTAACTTGCTCTGCCTTGACTTCCTGACTTTGTGGTGTGAACTTCTATGGTAAGAGACCTGTTAGAGTCAGTGGTACAGTCTCCTTGATCTTCTGAACTTGTTGCTCTTTGGGTTCCTTTTATGCCATTTATGCTGGCTTTCTGGAAGTAATTGGGTTTTGATTGTTGTTTGGTCCTTGTGTGGTGGGTCTTACCACACAAAGTTGACTGAGAGTTACTCTGCCCACCGCATCTTGTGTTTTTTGTGCAGTGCTGCCAGAACAAAATCACAAAGCCCAGGAAACAAACCCACATCTGCACAAATAACTCTCCCCTGCAACTCCACTATCAACAGCAAAGGAACCAGTATTAATAAGGCGGTGAAGAGATTAAGACTATTATAAGAAAGGAGAGAAATAAACTATTAGTGTAAAATCTAATGGCTTAATATGCACAAAGTGGATGGACCCAAAATGGTTACAAAGCTATATAATAAAGAAAATATTGCAAATCATGGAGAAGAGCTCAGTGGACTTTGTCTTGGTAGCCTCAAGTATTTACCACTGTGTTTTCTTTCTAGATCTGCCTCTGATGATGTCAGGTGATGACCCAGTCTGACCTTAAGCAGTCTATTCGAGACTTTCAGGAATCTACTGTCTCTGGCTGTCTCCTTCAGTTGTTCATTTAGTCACTCTGAACTCAGGAGGCCACAGGTCCAGGGCAGATTCCCTCCTGGTGGCGGGGCTATTGTTTCCTCTCACACTGCTGCCACTCAGAGGAGTGGTGTGCCTGAGAAATTGCTTGCTGCCATATGGGGGATGACCCAGCACTGGGATCTCGCCAGCTACTGTCTCAGTTCTCTCCCCAAAACCCCCTTCCCCAGCTTCTCCTCAGGCCTCTCTAGCTCAGTCTGCCCCAGCCTTTGTTGGAGCCCAGGGTAAGTGGCTGCAAATAAAAATTTATGCATTGGTCCTTTAAATGGCTCTTTGTGTCTCACGCCACTCATCTGTGGCAGAGAGCAACCCTGCCACTTTTCACAGCTGATTGTTATGTGTGTATTTTTTGAGCTCTGGTGCTGTAGGCTGAGGATCCCCACTTATAGTTTAGACCACACTCTGCTTAGGGGAATCCAACTGGCTGTTTAAATATCCCTCTGGTGCTGCTTCCTGTGGGCGCCCAACCTGCCTTCTTGAGTCTCCACTGCACTCCTTACCAGTCAGGTCGTGCTAAAGCTGATTTTTCTGTCTATCTGAGCTTATAAGGCTTCTCTCTCACTATTGTTCAGATATTTGTTCCAGGTGCTTTCTCCACAATTGAGTTGTAATTCCAAATTGGCCTTGGAGGTCAGTGTGACTTTCATTTACTCCTCCGCTATCTTGAAAACCTCTGCATCTTCTATTTTTAAAATTCAAGTTGTCTCTGCAACCTGTTTTGTGTATGTGTATGGAGACTTCTGCATTTTATTCTATGACTACTTATCTCTCCAAGATATCCTTAGTTTTCTTTACCCACTGAGCCGGTACTTTCTTGTCCAACTGGTAGAAAATCAAGTAGACTCTAACCCAGTATACCAGCTGTGTACTCGCCAGGAAACTTGCAGTGTACTGATGAGGCATTCAGGGAGACTTTCCCTTCCTTTTGTCCCCATGTATTCCCCCAGTCTAACACAGCCAAGGAGAAATGCCACTCATCTAGTTTCTTTGTGTGCTCTCAGAGGACAAGGAAATTTGGTAAACTCATATGGGGCTCATGATAACTATCCCACCTTACTCATTCATTCCAAGAGCACTGAGACTGCAGTCTCAGATGCAATACTGTAAATTCTTACTTTAGGGGAAAAAACCCTCACATAATTTTTCTCTTTGTAGGGCCTGTTAGAAGCCAAGGTCTCACTAACCTCTAGCCTCTGTGGTCTTGGATCCCTGCAGCTTGGCTCAGGAAAGAGAGAGAACTTAAAAAATTGTTAGGAAGGAGAAAAGAGGTGCATTTACATTGCATTTTTCTCAGAATACCCTGGACTTCCTTGGTTTTTCTTTTATTTGAAGTGGTTCCCTTCTTACAGGGAGACCCACAATTTTGATTTCCTATTTTTTTCTTTTTTGAAAGAGGGGACTGAATTTATTCTGGGTCCAAATAGAAAAAGCAGATCCATTAAATACATATTTTAAAGATGTTGTTTTAAGTTTCCTAACACTACTAAGTAACTGAACTTATAAAAAAGAAAACTTTATAGTACTGAAAATAAGACTTTTTAAATGAATGAATTCATTTTTCTAGCAATGGATGCTGTCCTTTTCTTTTAAATTGTAGTTTTTAAAATGTTGACATTTGGAAACATTTTGAAGGAACATTCATAATTGTTGTGTACAAAGCTTTTTAGTTGTAGGAATATAAATATTCTCAAGCTAACAGAATTAGGATGTCTTTGGGTGTATTAACATCTAATCTTATGTCAGATTGGCTTAAAGAGTAAGGAGAAAGTATTACTCAATGTAAGAAGTCCCCAAATAAGAAAACATGAAGAGTTGATTAATTCAACAGTGCAGTAGTGGCATTAAAGACCCAGGTTTCTTACTCTCTTACCCTCAGATTGGCAGCCTGGGCATCACAGCAGGTGGTGGACATCCAACAGAGTTCCAGGTTGTTACATGTAGATATGTTACAGAACAAGAAGAAAATAATCTGTTCCTAGTAGTATTAGGAAACTTTAAGAAAACAACATAATTAAAAGTGCAGTTGTATGGAGATGTATGTAATGGACCTGCCTTTTGTATGTGGACCCATAATAAATGCAGTCACCTCTTTAAAAAGGAAAAATAACAATATCTTATTGTTAAAAACCTTCTATTTGTTTTATCTTAGCTATGTCACCATGTGGATGGAGTCACCAGGGCCGCACTGCAGTGAGTAGGATTGAAGTGTGCATTTGGTCAGCATCACACAAAGATGGATATTGAAACAAAATCAGTTTCTAGATTTTGGGAAGGCAATAATTTGTTAAGATGGTGGCACAAAATTAGATGTACAGACATGTCTGACTTCAGAGTCCACACTCTTAACCCCATCATTTTACTACTCACGTTCAATAAATCGTTTCAAATAAATCTTTAAAAATATTTGAAAATTCAGCTTTATTTATTTTTAAAGATAGAATTTCATAAGTAATATTTCCTGCATGGGTAGAGTTACTTTATCTTTTCTCTCAATGTTTTTGAGGTGGTCAAATCTGAACAGGTATTATTTGAGTGTCCTTGTGTGTCAATGTGTGTTCTGTATATCTGTGTACAAATCAGAAAAATTCATGTACATGAAATAGGTAGATGATCGCATAGACTGACATATATCCATCTTAATACTAATAAAAATATTATTATGTAATTATTATAAAGGTAAGCAGTGACACATTAAATTGCACTCTAATTGGAATGGTATTGAATGCACAGACATTTCTTAAAAGCATACTTAAATAAATACCAGCATTCAAGAGCATTAAATTTGAAAACAGCATATTCATGAAGGAAAATGAAGTTTTTATCAAAGTTCATTTTTTTTGAACAGTGACAAAAGTTAAGTTCTAGTAAATGCATTACACACTTCTCTTTTTAATAATTGTTAGGAAAGATGAATTAGCCTTGCTAATCACTGACATCATTTTTTTGTATAAGAATTGGCCAGAGTTGGCTAATGTTAAAAATACACGGTTATTTCGTAGTTAAGTTATTCAGAGTTGTTAGCATTTAGTTTTCCAAATCAAGTTTCACTATAACTGTAATACCAATAATTGCATAGCTGTTTCTACCAGAAAACAGCATGATTTTTTTCTGAAATTATTTGTATCTAACTATTTTCCATATTCTGAGTACTTTATTCATTTTTTTTAGAGAGAAAGAGGAACAGAGAGAGAGAGACACTTAAGTTTGTTGTTCCATTTATTTATGCACTAATTGGTTGATTCTTGTATGTGTCCTAACCAGAGATTGAACCCGCCACCTTGGAATACAGGACAGTACTCTAACCAACTGAAGTACCTAGTCAGGGCTCATAGTCTAAGTATTTTGGAGGCCATTTTTACCCAGATCTGTTTTTAGGTACATCTGCATGTCTGGAAAAGCTTTGCCTCCATGCTTGTATGATCCAAATGCTTAAGAGACTGTTTTCCTCAAAGAAAGGTATAGGAGAGATTTCCCCAAACTTCTAATTCTTCATAATACTGTTAAACCAGTTTATTATTGGTGAGGTTTTCAATATAAGAAGCAAGCATTCAAAGAGTGAGTGTTTGTTTTATGTTATGGTTTAGTCCCTTAGGTAACTTAAATTCTTTTCAAAACCCTCACATATTCGTAATTGCCCACTCCTAAATGGATGGGGCAAAGGAATGTGGTATCTCAGATTTTTATTAAATTTGGTATGGATATGTCACAGGAGAGTGTTTTACATTCCAGTTGAGAAGAAGTGGGTAAAAAGTATTGAAATACTGACAGAGAACTCTTTGTGACCCAGGTATGGTAGCTTTTCCTCCTGCAATAAACTTGTGGTTTGCTGTATTATTCAATGAATATAAACATGCTGTTTGTTTCACAGAATTTCAGTTGAATTGCTGTCAAACAATTTCCTCTACAGGAAACAGATCGTTAATTTATGGAGTAATAACTTCCTTTTGTTCCTCTAATAAGATATTCAAGAGCAGATGAATGCCCTTTAGCTTTCTACCTGTCTTCAGAGAAATTTGTGTGGTCCTTGTGGAGGACATTCAAATGGCAATGACTGCTTCCCCATGTCTAGATCAGGAAGCCTCCCGTGGAGGAAAAACTAGCTCTCTCCATGTTCAGAGTTGCCCATTGCTTGATCCAAGATGGGGTACATGTTTTAGAAGGGCCTGCACATGCACTGGTCAGTGGCTCTCTCTTGAGATAGTCGGCAGTGATGTTCTCTGCTCAGCAGGGCAACAAAGGCAGACAGAATTCTCTAAAGTGATTAATAATTCCCTCTCTCTTCAGAACTTTCACAACAGAATATGGAGATGAATGACTGCTCAGAAATTAAAAAATGTTGGCTCCCAGAAAGAAGCAGTGGCTTCAAGGGTCCTGAGTAAAAGAAGAAAATAACTGATTTCCAGCACTGCCCTGAATTCTTTTATTTCTATTGTATGTTTTCAGGTAATATTAAAACACACACATATAACCTGAGTGAGTTGCAATTATTTTCAGTCAGGAAGTTTTAATATAATTCACAAACTAGTTCCTTTTTTTAATGGAAACATTATCTAATATGTGTCACCCTGATTGACATGGAAAAAAGGACTGTGAGAAAAGGTATATAATACGGATGTCTGATGCAAAAGAGTTTATGTACTCATAGAACACTTATACCGAAAGATTAGAGAACAGCTAATTTGAAGGATCAAAGTAATGATTAAAATAATTTTTAAGGTTTTTAAAGTTTTTTAAAGTCATTTAAAAAGGTTGTGAAACTTGTGGACACCAAGGAAAAAATAACAGTCCCATTAGGTAAAAATGAGTAAGTCTGATGAAATCACACTTAGTGAGACAGTGAGGACATGGGAACTCACAGAAGGGTAACAGTGACACCTGGAAAAGGTGAAGATGCGTCTACTTTTCAGGAGGTGTTTGGGAAGCTCTTGCAGATGTTACAGTGGGACATGCACAGAGATGTCTATTGTGGGACTTTGTAATGAAAAAATATTTCATGTAATTCACAGGTGTCCAACCCACGGCCCAAGATGGCTATGAATGCAGCCCAACACAAAATTGTAAATTTACTTAAAACATGAGATTTGGGGGAGGGGGGGTTATGTGTCATAATGTATTTATTGTGTGGCCCAAGACAGCTCTTCTTCCGGTGAAATGAAATGAATGAAATTTTTCATGTAATAAATGATTGCAGTGAATAAAAATGAATTAAAAATGGAAACCCCTTAAGTGTAGTTTGTTCTACATTTCTGTAAGCCTCCAATCTCAGGGACAGTGATCATCCCATTTAACAGATGAGGAAATTGAATCACAGAGAGGTTACATATTTCGCTCAAGCAGAGTAAAGGGTAGAGCCAGGATTTGTATCCTGGCTCTGGAGCCATTACTTACCTTTACTGAAATTGTGTTTATCACTGTCTTTTTGAAGAAATGTGAGCAGAGATATACGTAATGCTTCACAGTCTTAGTGCCCAGGGGAGTTGTGCCTGACCAGGCCTTGGAAAGTGCTCAGTAGCTCAGTCATTGAAGTATGAGTTCCTTACAAGATATGTAGGTGGAGGGAACAAAGCAGCCAGAAACCAGAGAATGTCCAGGAGCTGACTATCAAGACAAGAGTAGTGTCCTGGCAGCAACACCAAGTCCAACAATAGAGTCTTGAAACTAAAGGACCCTGGTTTGAGTCAGGTCATTTTGTATATATGTTGGATTGGGATGCAGTCAACCTAATGTGGACTAGTACACAGGTGCTTTAGAGAAAGAGCAATTAAGCATAGGACTGAGGCATTTGGAGCTGGAAGCAAGGCCAATGCTCCTGAAAACAGTGTCAGACTGAAGAATACTTGAAGCTCCAGACATGGGAGCAGTGGAGGTGGGACACCTCCTCAGAACGAGTTGTGCTGTTGCTAACGGACTCCCTAGCAGTGAGTCCCAGAAGGAAATAAGATGACTGAGATTTCTCTTTAAAATGTGTTTCCCTGCATGTAAAGAACCCTCTTCCTATCTAATCTAAATAGGTTTGCAAAATTTAGTCACGTCCTTTTTATTACATTGCTAAGAAAATAATAAAGAGACTACTCCCCAGTGGACTTCCATGCCTCCTTTGAGGACAATTCATTTTACTTTCTACTTGAGGGCTGTAAATAAATCACTCTCCAGTTGAGTACAAGTCAATGCTAGGGCACTTAGCTTTTTTGACCTTTACATTAATTATTTCTATTACATCAGCAGGAACTTTAATGCTCCTTTTCTCCTTTCCTGCAAAGCTCCATGGCCTTACGGAGACCCAGTTCGCCCATAACACCAAAGGGGGAGCTCCTTAAACACCTGCATGGCTTAGAAGTTCTCTCAAGTGTGTTGATCCAAACTTGAAGTTATGTCAGATCAGTAGATTTAAGGGATTCGTTTCTGTATAAATGTTTTGAGATGCTATTAAAATTCTTACAAAAACTGAAAGTGAAATGAGGAAGACTGATTGAGCAATCGACTAGAAGGGTGAATGCCAGGAAGACCTATTGTACAGTAGGGGCAGAGATGCAGCAACGCAGGGAGAAGAAAATTCAGGAGAATTCTCCTGAGGGCAGGAGCCAAGCTGGCCAATGTAATCAATGTAGGACATCAACAAACACAGATAACAGGAAATGATCCATTCCCCGTGGTCACTTATTCTAAAGTCCTGAACTTTTATAGTTCAGGGAGTGAAATGAATGACTCCACAGAAGGGAAGCAGTCACGCCTTTCTTGTTGTTTTAAGAGAAGAGAAGAAATGAAACTGAAGGAGTATGTCTCCATCCTCCCCCAGAAGGAAAGCCCCTCTGTCCAATTCTCCAAAAATGGAACACTGCTGGCCTTCACCTTGCTGCTAGCCCTGGTGTCCTGCTGCCTCACGGTGGTATCTTTCTGCAGGGTGGCTGCCTTACAAGCAGAGCTGAGAAGCCTCCGGGAGGAACTGCAAGAGCACCAAACTGAGCAGCTGCCAGGCCCTCTCCAGGCAGGAGCAGCAGCAACCAGGGCAGCTATGCGGGAGGCTCCAGCTGCCACCTCGGTACTGAAAGTAAGTTTGCAGCAGCTGAAGCTCTAGGCACAGTTCTCCCTGCAATGCTGCCTCTTCTACCTCAGATGTCTTTGCCATAACTTGAGGTTTTTCTCCTCTTAGGGGATCTTGGCACCGCGAGCTTCAGGAGAAAGCAACTCCAGTCAAAGCATAAGGAATAAGCGTGCTGCTCAGGGTCCAGAAGAAACAGGTATGTTTGGGGCACGGAATCTTTAGGATCCAGAGATCCCAGCCTTCACAGGTGTGGAGGATAGCATCATTTGGAGAGAGGGGCAGGGGAGTGAGAGGTGAGCATAACCTAGAAACTGAAATTTACACTTTAAACCAAATGTGGCTTTACAAGCAAGCCTGAGCACTGGCAGGTTTAATAGGCTGCAAGCACGTTTTGTTCTCAAATGAGCAGATTTTGTGCATAGGAGTATTTGTGTGTGTGCTATACTTTAAGTATAGGGGAGGAAAAGGAGGCACATATTTCTGATCAAATAGTTCACTTCTATGTCAGAAGCATTCCCCATCACTTCCCTGGGGAGGAAAAAAAGTACTACGTGTTAGTGTAGAATTGGTTTTTGTCTACCTGGGTCATAAAAGTTCAGCCAAAGAAACATTTCCTGAGGGTGCATTGGATGCTGTGAAATCAAATGAAGCAGGTGTGTGTTTGTGCTTTATTTGGTTTCTTGCTTTAAAAAAGTTTATACACACACACACACACACACACACATTTTAAAACTTTAGTGTATGCTGTTTCAGGAGGTCCACATATTCATAATCTTGTAACAGTTCTTTAGTGGTTTCTGCCTTCTTCATGTTCCACTTGTTCTGCAGAATTTTATAGGCTCCTGAAACTTCACATTTGTTGGAGCCTTCTAAAATAAACTATTTTAGTTCCTTCATTTCAAAGATGAAGAACATTCGCATTGCATTTACTAGTATCACAATTTAACAAATCCTTGGCATTGTTCCCCTTTTATATTGAAGAACATTTTTTAAGCACCTAGAATGTGCCAGGCAGGAATGTTCTAGGCTAAGTATTGTACACCTACTGTTTCCTTTAATCTTCACAGTGAAAGTGAGGTAAATAGAACACGTGTAATTATTTATATATATTTACACTTCTGAAGAGAAATGTGTGAGATACATAGAGACTAGGTGTTCTTGTATCAGACACACACACACACACACGCACACATTAGATGCTCTGACTGTAAACCGTTTTTTCACTAAATGCTTTATTTATAAAAAATATTTTTATTTTATAAAATTATATTTTTATCTGGTTATTGTATCTTTGTGCCAATTATCAGAAACAATTGGGTTTAAATATTTTTAAACTAGGAAACATTTATACAATACTTTAAAATATCAATAATTTTTATATTTTGCATTTTATCATTTATATTTTCTACATAATTGAAAAAATACAGCACCTATACTATGGAATATTTTGTGTTCACTTATATATTGAGCATTTTTCCTATTGCTGAGTAATTCTCACACATCTACATTAGCTTACTCATAATACAGTTATTTAACATAGACTTTTTTTTTTTTTGCTGTAATGGAATATACCAAAACTTTTGGTGCAGATCTCTTTTGTTTATGAGGACTAATATCTTCAATATAAATTTAGTAGATGGAATATCTGAGCTAGAAGGATGTACACCTTTATCACCCTTGCTACCTTTTGCCTATTGCTTTTCCAGTGAGTTATAAGTGCAATTAAAAAGTAATGTACAAGTTCTCCACAGTCTTATAGCATCTTATCTTTTAAAATGTATCTAGGCAAGTTTAGTACTTGTAAAACTATATCTCAGACTGAATTTGTTGCTTGCTTACAAATGAGAATTAACTTCATTCCACATATTTTAATAACTCCTAATTGTATCTTCTGCTAATTTTTATTTATAACTTCTCTCATTTGTCTCCGCTATTTTCTGTAATTTTGAATATACTCTATAACACATTAATTGTGTATTGAAATTTTTATGTTAATATTTTTACAATATTTTGCTATTTTTTAAAATGTGTACAGAAATTTTGCATCTGTATACTTTAATGTGATAAGCTTTTCCTTTAGATTTTCTCTCATACATCAAAGCTAAAAATATATTTGTTCATAGCCTCTGAAATAGTTTATCATCTGCTATTTTGACTTTTTTATAATTTAGTGTTTTAGCTTGGCATTTAACTCATAATTACTTCTGGCATATACTTTGATAGATTATGTTATACTAGCTTTAACTTCCCCTTTCTTCCACTTTTTCCTTCCAAACTGCTGCTAAATATCTCAACCAAATGTATTAGATGATAATTTTTAACTTGTTTGCAGTGGAAAGCTTACTGTGTTATGTTAAGTTCCTCATATATAGTTGAATCTATTTGGAAACTGTCTTTCATTGATTTGTTAATTTGTTTATCTGCACTAAAAATATTTTAAATAATTTTGTAATGTAGTGAGCTTCAACAGATATTGAAGGATCAGGGTGCCCCAATCATCGTCATCTTTCTTTGCTGGTATTCCCCTGCCTCTACATGTTTGTTTTAAAAATAAACCCTACCTTTACCATTGCAGAGAGGATAGAGGCTCATTACAGCAGCTTAAGAAGAAGAGAATAGAGTAATAAATCAATAACTCCTTGAGTTTTACTTCCCCAAAATATACTCTATTAATCTTTTAAAATTCCTCCCATGATCATGTATTTACATATTTGTGTTTTTATGGCACCAAAAATTGTATACTGATAAAAAAAATTTCCCCAAATAATTTGCAGTTTTTAGAAAGTAGATATTAACAGAAAATTCTGAGTGACTTATAATTTATCCAGTTTCCACAGTCCAGATATAATCATTGTTGTCATCATGTTTTGCCTCTAATTTTTATAAACCCGTAATATAGTATACAGGGATGGGCAAAATAAGTTTACAGTTGTTCATATAGAAAATAATACAAAAATAATAATATAAGAATGGAGTCTGTGTTTTCTGTACTCAGAGCTGTAAACCTACTTTTGCCCACCCCTGTATAATGTACATACAATATGTATAGTATATAGCATATATCATGTATATATATTGTACATAGTACATACTCATAACATTCAAGATCTGAGATGGCAGGTTTGAAGATGAGAGCCTTAGTGACAGGTAATATATGCTATTCCTTGTCAATGAAATAGCTAGAATGTTGTTATAGACACTATTTTGTGCAAAGAAAATTTATTTTGCTTAGCACTACTCTAAAATTAATGTATATACCCAAGAATATTGTTTGAAACTCTGATTTTGTTGCTGTTATTTGTTAAGGTCTTTTTTTTCTGGAACTGAGAAAAGTCTATGCAGTTTGAATCTGCAGCTTTCTGTTGTTGTTGTTCCATTCTACTTGTTCTGATTTATTTTCAGGAAGACTCAGAAACCTTTGGTTGTTCCTTTTACTTTCAAAGTGTTCATTTATGTTCTTATTAATTTTGTTTATATATTTTGGGACCATTAATATTTTGTTGGAATTTAAAACTGAGGAAGAAAATGAATTTATACACTGTTTAATTGATATATTCAAGAATTTTTTTTATCTCTATTAAACATTTAATTTCCCAATAAAACATTTTTTCTTATATAAGTTTCACTGTTCTTTCAAAGTTAATTTTAAAAAGTTTTGTTGCTGCTTTAGAGTCTTAGCATTTTCAAATAGCTTGTTAAACTGTTTAAAAATGTACAGAATTTTTAATAAATGATATAGGATTTGATCTCATGCTTATTTTTAAGCCTCAGCATCTTACTAATGGATTTATAACATATTTATGGATGTATACTTAACAGAATTATAATATTATTTTCAATTTTTGTCTAGAACTCTGCTTTCTACATGTACTGTTCAATGGCAATGCTTCATTTTTTTATAGCTATGTCAAGAAGGTTCAGAGCTAAATATTGCCAAATGACAAACCAGAATGTTACCTATTCTTATTTTTTTATAAATCCAACGCACATTTCAGCCACTTCAATCAGCCACTTCGGTTTTATTGTGTGTATATACAATTTTTAAATATATTTCAGTTTATTGGTCTAGAAAGCCCGATCTCACCAGCACAGTAAGCCTAGTACTGCATCAGTATCGGGTACTTACTATATATCATCTAGGAAGGCTACTGTCTATTTATTTGTATATCTCCTGTGTGTACAAGTAGAGCCTTATGTGGCCTGGTTCATTTTTGTCTTCTGTATATTTTTCACGACGCTTTCACACAGTAGGTAGTCTATCAATATTTGTTGATGGAGTTTGAGCTCAATATGAAGCAAGGTAGAATGATTTGGGAATCACTTGTCATCATTTCGTTGAGGGGATTTTCCCATGTTTCACTTAGAGACCAACGTAAACATTTTAAAATTTGACATTTAAGGCAATTAACCAAAGAATGAGCCTGATCACAAGGCTAGAGTCATGGGAAGAGTTTGGGAACCCATTGCCTTAGACTCTCTTGGTGCACCAGGTAGACACAATAGTTGTTATGATTTATTTCCAGGAAAACTCAAAAACCTTTGGTTGTTCCTTTTGCTTTCAAAGTGTTCATTTATGTTTTTATTTATTAATTTTATATATGCATTTTCTATATACAACTAAAATTTCATGGATTTCTTGTTTAATTTTTTATTTTACTTGAAGTATTATTACATATAGAAAGGGCACATATCTTAAGGATACAGCTTGGTGGATATTCTTAAAATGACAGCAGTAGATCAAGGGACTACCATCAGCCTACATGCCCACTTGTTACTTCTTTCAGTCCTCCCAAGGGTAAATTCTGCTTTTTCTTGACTTTATAACTTGCTACTTAATTTTAAAATTGATTCTAGTTTTGTTTTTCTTTAATTATGTTGTATTTCAATGAAAGTCTTACTAAGTTTCATAAGATAATTTCTGATTATAGTTTAACAAACAGAAATGTGGGGAAATCCAGGATCAAAGAATTGCCAAATGGCTCATACTAAACTGATTAGGCCCATTTGTGGGCTTTTAAGCCCATGATGGATATTTTCAGATATTCCTAATTAAAAATAAATAAAATTTATGGCTTTGAAAATATTACCCATTACAATACCTTCACAAATGGGATCATGATGACCCATATTTTGAACCCTCACCTAACTTTACTCATTAATTATATTTATTGATGATAAGCTTAGATTCATAGAAGTGTATTCATTTTTAAAACCCAAAGATAAGAATATTTAGAGTTCAACAAGAAAATGAATTCTTTCACATGGGCTCCTACTGAAACCATTATTTTATTAGTTTATAAATAAAATCAGATGGCCATTGTATGTTCTCCCTGTTACTCATTAGGGTATTTAAAGTTTATTGGAAATCATGTGTTTTAAATTATAGAAAGACAAAAATTATTTTATAATTTTATTATAACTGTCTCAACTCTAATAATAAAAGTGTTGAAAACATGAATAACTCAAAGAAATATAAAAACAAGAGTATCCAAATTTCATCTTACACATATGTATTGTAAGATTTTTACCAAACTACTTTATTTTTTTTTTTCATTTTCAAGCAAATTTTTTAGTTTGGCTTTATTTTAAAATTATAGAAAAGTTGCAAACATAGTGTAGGAATTGGTTGTATATCTCTCATCCAGTTTCCCCTAATGTTAACATCTTACCTTACCTTGGTACCTTTGTCACAACTAAGGAACCAACATTGGGACTTAACTAATAATGAAACTCTAGATTTTATCTGAATTTCACCAGTTTTTCTACTAATATCCTTTTTATGTCCCAGGGACTATCCAGGACACCACATTGTATTTAACATTTTAAAGTCAAAGGTTTTAATATAGTACACATAAGTTAACACCTTATATTGTAACTCAACCATTTCTCTGGGGTAAACATTTTTAATTGTTAAAAGAAAAAATATCAATACTATTTTTGAATCTTTTTCTTGAAATTCATAATCTCTCTCCTTTTCAAGGAAAGATGGGATATCTGAGAAGTCTATAAAACTGTCTTTGTTTCATTGACATTTCTGGCTCAGAAATTTACAAAGCTGTAAAATGCCTGCTAAAAACATAAAATGTAAAACTCAGCCTTACAGTTTGTATCAGAATTAGGCTAACTGGAGCTTCTTACCCAGTAAGGGCGTGTTCCTTCCTAGAACATAAACAGCTGGCTGCTGCCATGGTGATCTTTGACCAGATTTTCCCCTGACGGTTATTTTAACCCTCTGCTTCAATAAGGAGGGCCTCTTTTTTCAGTGTTGCAAGAACAGGCTTCTTTCTGTTCAATTTCCAAAAAAGTATTTAAAGTGAAAATAGTGACTTGACAACCAAATCTTTGAACCCTGTTCTTGTCAATTTAAAGTTTTAGGAAACAGAAGAGCAAGGAAACAAGTCAGTCGGCACAGCCAAGAGTGATATTACGTCTCTTCCACATATTCTGCAACACTGCTAGGTTCCAAGATTTATTCTAGTAGGTGGGTGGTGATTGGAAAATAGAACAGATAAAAGTTTCTGCCTGTCAGTGATTACGTTACAATAAAGTAGAAAGACACAGAAAATAATCAATAAACATAATTAGTGAGTGAATCATAATACTAGCAAATGGCAAATGTATTGAATATGTGAAAATCTTAGGGCTGGGTTAAGGACCAGGAGAGAGCGAAGAGGGTATGTTTCTATTTCAAATAAGGAGGCCAGAGTAAGTCTATCTTCTTGAAAGCGCAGCAATTCTTAATACTTTCAGTTTGTTTGTTTTTTTTAAATTTCAGACATGGTTAGTTATTTTACACATAAATTCTATAATGTTGAGGGATGTGTTCTCATTCTGTATGAATGGATCATCTTAATTTTAAAGTTTAATTATGCTTTTTATAGGTCATGGCCTACTTAAAAAAACTGCGTTGGGCAGTTCTTTGTTATGGTGAGGTTTTCTTTTAAATGATATATACATTTCTGAAGAGTTAGAGAAGAAACTATGTTTTCCACAGAATGAACAGCAATTATGAAAAACTCTGAGGTAGGCACTCTGGAATCTGTAGAAAAGTGAAGAGAGAAACTAAGTTAGTTATTGGGTGTGTTCAATATGTAAACTCTGGGTTATGTCCTGTTGATCTAAGATTTACCCTCTCAATACTCCTATTAAGTTGTCATTATTGTCTTTAATTTAAATGGTAGACTTGAGGCCCAACCAGAGTTGGTTCCTTCTCTCAACAAGCGGAACATTTAGTTAGAGAAATTAAGCAAAACTAATGTAAATTTTAAGATAATAAACACCAAGCCCTTTAGCTTTTACAAAACACATGTAAATTATGACTGCAGTTGATTCTTATAACACTATGAAATAGATATTATTTTTATTATATAGATAAGAAAACATTTCAAAATTATGTCAGTCTTATGATTAAACAGCTAATTGGTTTGAAAAGTAAAATCTTTTGACTGTAAATTCTGAGTTTTTTGTTATGCAAGCTCTATGTGCTTACTGGCCAAGTAAGACACCAGATATGAAAAAAAGTACTGAGTCCTTTGAGATCCAGACTTTTATTAATATTATTACCAATGAGAGGGTCATCCTGTTTGGAATCATATAATGTTAGTTAGTAATGATGATTATAGACTAAAAGATTATCTACTCCATGGTAGAGAAGAGTTAAGCTGGGTTTAGAAGATTGAGGAGATTTGGGATAGAGAAGACTCTATCCTAGAGAGTGTAAACAATAATAAAGGAGGAAAATAAGTATAAGAAAAGGTCTTATTTTAGTAGGTAGAAGAGGTATAACATGCGAACACCCCTTTACTCTTTTAAATGTATAAGATTTTTGCAAGTGCTAATTGATTGAAGTGTTTTTTACAAGTTGAGGCTTTCCTCCTCCTCCTCTTCCTCCAATGGCTAGCCTGTTTGAGATAGGGGAAATGGAAAATAACTGCTTTTGATAGCTTCTGACACTAGTTATGAAGTCTCACGTCGATTCATCCTTTTTTCTTTTAACTCCTGCTCTAGAGCTTGTCAGAGTAATAAAGAGTAAGAATTTCAGGAAACTAGTACAAAGCCATTTACTTAAAAAAATATAATAGTATGCTATAATTCTGTGGCTGAAGATTAAAAACTTGATTATTGAGGATTATTTGTTATGGAAAATGTTTTCAACATAACCATGAACCCAAAGATTTATTGTTAGAGGGCCCAGAAATTATTGAAATATATTTTCTTTAAATTTATGAAAGCTTTTTCATCTAAGGCATTAATTTAAATTTATTTAATGTATTATAAAGTTGGATGTTATGATGTCTATTTTTTTTTCTAAATTGTTCCACAGATCTTTGTTTTAGTCTGCTCAAACCAGACACTGCAACTTTGTAAATGAGAATCCTTAATGTCAGGTGACTTACAGTCTAGGGAGAGAGACAATTAAAAAAACCATTAGTATGTATAGTGAAATGTATGTCAATAGATGTATGTTTGAAGTATAGTAGGATCAGATATTTAGCTAGTAGGACCAGGGAAAGAGTTGATATTTTATCTGAACCCTGAGGATGAGCGGGCTTCCACCAGATGAAAAGGGGAGGAATATTCATGCAGAGGAAATGGCAGATACACAGTCACGGGTGCATGAAGATGACCTCCTTTTCTGAAAAGTGTATTTAAGTACAGCTAGGTGGGTGAATCGAGTTCATGACGCTGTGAAAGTAGACTTTGTTTTTGTATTCAAGAATGGCCACTGAAGGAATTATAAACATTAGAACAAGATAAATTGAGGTTTAGAAAGATAACTGTAGAAAAATGCTAATTATGGACTAGAGTTTGTAGAAAAAAGAAGAAACACAACTTGGTGGGCTAATGTAATTGTTCAGGGTGACAAGGGTGAAAAATCTGAACATAGGGTACATTGCTCCTCACCTTCCCATTTTTATCATTCTCCCCCTCTCTTTTCCTTTCACTCATACTTGCTGTGTCCCTCCAACATAGACCTTTCCATATACTGATGACTATTAATTTTGCCTCAAATGTTCCTGTTCCCTTCTTCCTTCTGATTTTATTTAATTGAAGTGTCACTGTTCAGAGAAACCTTCCATTTGGGTCAAATGGGTATGTTTCTCTCTTTCTCTCCCCCACTCCCAAATCCTCCCTCCTCTTTCTTTCTCTCTCTCATACAGTTGCAACTTTATTTCTGTTTTTATCATGTTGATTCACCTCTGTCCTCCCCACTAGTTTGTAAGCTTCATGAGGGTAGGAATTGTGTCTCCTTTTTTTGCTCTCCCTAGTGCAACACATGATGGAATGTGCTCAGTAAAATTTTTGAATGAAATGAATGAGATATACAATCTAAATTGAACAAAAGTTATAAATTCAAACCATTAGAATTTATTTATTAGTTGAATTTCAAAATTGAGAAAGAAGGAATAAGGCATGTATATAGATTTTCTAGTTTGGGCGACTCAGGACAGTTATACAATCCATTAAGGGAGGGAAAGAAAGGAGTAAGAGGTGAGTGTGTGAGGAAGATAAATCAATTTGGGGCATGTTGAACTTAAGGTATCACTATGGCATCCAGATAGAAATGTCCAAGGAGGAAGTTGAAAATGTAACAACCATTTGTGCAATTTTTTATTACCTTTCTCCAGACATTCAGGTATACTGCTGTTTTTGGTTTTACCTTTCTTGCAGACATGTTTGCATAATGTTTTTCACTAGTAAGTTACTGATATCCGGTGACCTCTGAGTGTACATCATTAATTGAGAAATATTCTAAAATAATGCAAAGGAGTCATGGCAAAAGAAAAAACATATCCTGTGGAGATGATGGCTCAACTATAAAATTAGTAATTTTAAATTAAAATATTTGATCGGTTGTAAAATGAAACATTAAATGAAAATGGTGGAGGTTTTTTCTTGTTTTGATTTTTAGTTCCTAGTGATCATGAGGCTATGTAAAGGGCTGCTGTTTTACATATCCTACATTGCTTTAGGCATAGAACACAATTATATTATGAGTGATACATGACAATGCCCAATTAATGCTAAATGCTCTCTGTATACACAGAGAGAAAAATCTTTAATTCAAGTACTTTTCTTTAGTTCTATCAAGTGTAGTTATTTCTATTTTATTTTATCAACTCCTTTGTAGCCCCCCCAAAATAGTACCTCTTTCATACTTCCCCAAGGCCATTATAGCACTACAATCTTTCTTAATTCCTCAGACTGAAAACTTGTTTTTATTATTAATTTTTAATTCTCCTTCAAACTCATATAGTCATTAGTCACAGACTTTCAGTTTTTTTAAACTTTTAAAAAATTTTTTTATCTATTTTTCAGACAGAAGGGAAGGGAGGGAGAAAGAAAGAAAGTGAGATGGAGCATGTGTGGTTGCCTCTCACATGCTCCCTACTGGGGATCTGGCCCACAACCCAGGAATGTACCCTGATTGGGAATTGAACCAGCAACCCTTTGGTTCCCAGGCCGGAAGCTCATTCCACCTAGCCACACCAACCAGGGCGACCTAATATTTTTTTCACAATTTATCTTGGGTGCATCATTTGTATAATTGTATTTTAGACCAGTAAAACTCCCTCAACTCATACTGGTTTCATAAGTTGCTGCCCAAGCAAACTGCTTATCATTGATCAAATAAAACTTTATAATCCAGTTTTCCACACCTAAATTCTTGAATTTCCATTCCAGTAGAAATGTTTATCCTACAGCAGTTCTTTCTTCAGTTTTTTCATAAATCTATATCCAGCATAAGGTCAATATATAGATCTTTAAAAGATTTCTTCTAATTAAACTTTTCCATCTAAGTGAGAGGAATAATGAAAAATTAGTAGATGTAATACATATGAATTGGGCAAATGTATGGTATCTTTCATGGGAGCCACATGTAATCTGTAATAATTGCATTTTTGTAGTAGTTTTATATATTAGCCTCTTGAAATAATGTATAGTAAACAAGGTTCTAGTTTGAAAGAATTTAGTTCCAATATAGAGAGCAATATAATAGATATTAGCAATCCCAATAACTTTCAAGTCCCTCCTCCTGATTAATGATATTTGAATAACAATTTTGAAGGTAGCATTCAAACTCAAAATGGTTTTTTGTATAGAAAATATTTAAATGCTATTTTAATTGTGAAATTGGTTAGATTTATTTTATTTATTAAATGTTGAGTGATAGCAGATTATTTGTTTTGAAAATTCTTATATTAGGGATTCTCTTTTGTAATCTATTTTTGTCATTAATACAACTTGTTTTTAGAAATATTTTACAAAAAGTTTAATATTATGAGTAAACTTTCTTATGCTGTCACAACGTACTTAACAAGAATAACTATCCATGTTTCTCACATTATTATATGTATATAATATATATATATTTAGAAATATGTTTCCCAATCATGTAAAAAGGTTTTAATGTATGCTGTTGCCTTGCTTAGTTAAAAAGATAAATTATTCTTAAACTCTGTGTAATTCCTGTTAATTGTAGTAGAGGGAATGACATATGAAAGACTTACGAAAACCAAACATAATCAGTATTACAATTGTTATCAATATTATGTTTTACATTGACTCTGCATTCTCAGAACTATTGTGATTGGATATTTATGCTCTTGGGAGATGTCAGAAAATACTGTGTTCTTCTTTACCCGCTTTTTGGGAGCAATAATCTGTAGTTAAAATCAGATTTATGTTGAATTAGAGTCCTAAAAGGCTGAACTGGAAATAAGTGGTAGTAGATACTAAATTTTCTAAGAAAGAAGAGTTGAACTGTGAAGAGATAAGTAACACTGATTGGGTTAATGGGACCTGAGCGGCATCTAATGAGGACAATCCTATTGTTATTTTTCTAACATTGTTATTGAACTGTCATTTTGATAGCCCATTTTCTTTTCTGAAGAGTATTGCTTGAAATAAACTTTTCTCTTGATAGCGTATTTTTTTCTAAAAGGTAGATTTCTGTTACTACATGATGAAATAGATCATTGTTTTTCAACGTGTAGGTTGTAGCCAAATTTTAGTTAGGCTGCGGAGATTAAAATTCAGACAGATTCATATCAGTTTGGTAGTGTTGAGGCTTCACTCATTACGTAAAACTCTTTGTCCTATGGGAGTTTTGGGGGAGCAGTCAAGGTAAGGGTTAATTGAAATGGGAAGTAATGTATTGTAGTATTTCTGTGTTCTTTTTAATCAGCTTCACTTGTTCTCATGTTCTCATAGTGTCCATTACGTGCCCAGTTTATTTCGTGCAACAATGTTAGGAACAGTATTGCTAGCACTGCTACTACTGATAATAGCCAAGAGTGATTTTGCAATTATTATGTAACAGGTATAGTGCTAAATGTTTCATATGCATTATCTCATTTAATCTTTATAATATCCCTGTACACATAATGACAAAAGAAGATGGAAATTTGGATATTTGACTTGGACTTTTGTCAACATCCTCTTCTTTTTCTGTGTGGAAGAAAGATTAGAGCTTTAGGTGTTCTGATTGACCATTGCATCCCTCACAGAAGTAATTATGGTGCCTTGTAAGTAGTAATTCCTTAAGAAGTTTTTGTTACAAAAATAAAAACATTTAAAATAGGTTTAACGTGGCTACTCTGTTATTGTGCCCTTCAGATTATAGCTCCTTTGGATGCTTTGTACTTCTTTCTTCAAAACCTCCTTATCCACAATCATTCTGCCTGTTACGATGTTTTGACTTAATTTCCTAGCAAAGGGTGTGCCATAGTAGTTGCACTAATGAGTCACATTTTCCCTAACACAGACATGGCTACCGCTGTTTTACAAATCAATAAAAGAATCAGAAACTAAATTAAACAGTTCTCCTATCGAATTGATCAGACTAACATAAAAATGTGTTAGAAAAGTTTCATGGTTATAAAGAAATTGAGGTTTTTAACATTATATTCCACCTTTAAATGCCAAGAGAAATTTCTTAACAGGTTTTCTTATGTGATAACTCTCTTTAAGAGAATTATTCTTAGGCCAAAGCACTTGCACAACCCAGAATATCATATAATTATTACATCCGTTATTTCATGTTTTAAATATTAGAAATATTTAATCAACTGAAGCAGAAATTCAGTTCTTAAAATCTATACCCTGAGAAGCATGTTTAAAGTATTACTTCAGTTCTGAATGCAATACTTGCTAAAAAATAACAAACCTAAGCTATCAATAATAGTTCATTGATTTAAAATAGGCATGCTCAGTTTTATGTGTTATATTTTTCAAAGATATTTACTGTTTTGCTTTCTTTTCCTACAGTCTACTTATTTTGCTTTTACCTGATGGCATTTGTCTTTAACAGAATAGTTATTTATTCCCATGAATATTCTCTGTAATATTTTATTGTACATTTAATATGTGATATGAGTTGATGCTTCCCAGAAACTTTACTGATTAAGCTATCTCAGGGAAAATCTTCCATTTTATATTTAAAAGATGTTCTGTCTGTACTCTTTTTGATCCAAATATTTGAATGGAGGGTGACTTTGACTCCACAGTGAAAGAGATGTGGTTTCCACCTCAGGACCTGGGCAAGTTGATTCCACTTTCTCAAGACAGTTTTCAGTGTGTAATTTTTAGGATTTTTGTGAGGTTGGTTTTATATTGGCTCAATAAGTGTTAACAATTAATTTCATTTTTTAACAATGTTAATAGCATCTTTAATACTAGTGAGTAGTTATTTATTGTTAGATTTTTTAAACAAAAAATCATTTTAGAATATTCTGCTGGAGTAAGTAGCTCATGTTTTTGGTAGACTTGAAAAACAATTATGACTAAACTTGCTTTCTATCTGTTAGCATTTTAAAGCAAGCTAGCTTAAAAGTGTAATGATATACTTACTGTATTTCTACAGCACATAGGTTTTCTCAAACATGAATTTCAAGTACAAATTTTATTTCAAGTACAAGTTATAGTAAAAACCTGTGGGCAAATTTCATAAAGTAATATTAAAAACAATATACGAACTATGTAGAAAGTATAATGCATTTAATGTTCCTGGAAAATGAGTTCGTAGCTTTGTGTTCTCTAAATCATCTTAGATCTGTTACTATTTCTATTCAAGTAACTAAAATGATACATTTTTGCTTTTCAGTCACTCAAGACTGCTTGCAACTGATTGCAGATAATGACATGCCTACTATACGAAAAGGTAATAAACTAGTCCCAGTAACTTTTCCACTTAGAATTTAATATATTCTAGTCACTTGTAAATTTCAAGCCCAAAGACTGTATTCAGACCTCAGCTCAAATTTATTCTCTACCTCAAAACTTTAGTTAAATTAAAACAATAAGCAAATTTATTCAAAATAATTAGGGAATAAATATTTAGGTTAATCTAATATTTTAAAATAGAATTATCTTAGAGACACTAATACTTAGAAGTCTTAAATAATTAACATATGATAAAACAAAATCGATACTAAAGGAAAATTTATTTTTTATTATTTAGAAATCATTTTGGCTCCTACAATGCTTCAAGATCATCTTCACAAATATTAATTATCCAATTAAGCTGTAGAAATCATAGGATGCAGTAAAATCGAGCATATCATAAACATCTTATAGAATTAATTTATTAATAAATATATAATATGTACAAATAAGCAAATATAACATTCTATGATAAATCTTCAGTGTGAAATTATTGTTTTATATTTTACATGTAATGGTTAAGAATATACAGTATTACAATTACTGTGTAGCACTGGAGCATAGCAGTGACTAAAATATGTATGGTTCCTTATTTTCATGGAGTTTACCTTCTGATGAGGAAAAATACAATGAATACGTAAAGTGTAAATGCTGTTCATAAAATTAAATGCTATTGAGAAAAATAAAGCAGGCAGCAGTCAAGGGCATGTTCAGGTTATGAAACCCAGAAAATGGAGTTCGAAAGTGTCAAGAGGTTAAGCTGGGGCCAGGAATGGGGAAACAAGAATGAGTCCAGATTGGATTTGGATTGAATTTGGATTGGCCTTTGTAATGATTCCCAGGAGTGTTATCTTGCATCTGTATTTTTCTATGTGACTTTTAGTTATTTTAAATGTAACACAAATATTAAACTATTTGAAACTCTGTTATTATTTATTACTCTGCATTTTCCAAAATCATGTTTGTAACTTTTAATAGGCAACTAACTGTTTCATAAGAATTAAAATTAAGCCAGAAAAGACCCTAAGGACCAAAGATAAAATTTACAAAATACATAATTTAGAAAACGATTTGTTTTACGCATTTGGCCAAAATCCAAAATGATAAAAATTACACAAAAAGATTCAGCTGCTACTCGATTGTGAGTATGAGTTACACAGTGTTGTCATCTTCTTGGCTCGGTGGCTGCTCTCCACTGATCCAGGGTGCTCGCCTGAGTGCCTTGCCCTTTGGACACATTGACTGGCCTTGTGTTGCCAGCAGGCCTTGCTTGGACAGTGGGTAAATGTAAGTGTGCATGTACATTCCAGCAGTAGTGCTTCACTGTGTCCCATAAATTTTTATATGTTCTGTTCCCTTTTTTATTTGTCACGAAATATGTCTTCATTTACCTTTTGATTTTTTTCACCTGTTACTTGTTCAGGAGTGTGTTGTTTAACATTCATGCATTTGTGAATTTTCCAGTTTTCCTCCTGTTGTGGAGGTCTAGTTTCGTACTGTTGTTGTTGAAAAAGATACTTGCTGTCTTTTAATTGGTTGAGACTTAGTTTGCACTCTAACATTTCATCTATCCTGGAGAATTTTCCTTGTGCATTTAAGAAGATTGTATATTTTGGTACTATAGACTGAAATATTCTGTATCTCTGTTAAGTTCACTTAGACTTGTGTAGTGTTGTTCAAGTATTCTATTTCCATATTGGTTTTCTTTTGGATGATCTGTCCATTGTTTGAAATGGGATATTGGATTCTACCGTTACTGTATTGTTGTCTTCTTCTTTAAAAGTTCTTAATATTTTCAATCCCCAGTATTGAGTGCATATATATTTATATTTGTTATATCCTCTTGAATGTCATCATATAATGACCTACTTTGTCTCTTGTGACAGTTTTAAAATGTCCATTTTGTCAGGTGTAAGAGGAGCCACCTCTCTTTTTTGTTTACTGTTTGCATAGAATATTGTTTTCTAAGCCTTCAGGTTCAACCTATCTGTGTCCTTAAAGTGAGTTCCTTACAGGCAACACATGGTTGGATTTTTTTAAAATCCATTCAGCCACTCTACATTTTTACTTCTCCCTTCTCCACACTTTATGTTATCGATGTGACAATTTACATCTTTTTCCATTGTGTAACTATTAAATTATTATATGTACAGTTTTTTAAAATACTTCTGTCTTTTAACTTTTACACTAGAAGTAAAGTGATTTACAACTTATTTCAGCCATTTACTTCAGCTTGTTTATGGGAAGTTTGTTTCCTCTCTTTCATTGTGTTGTGCTTTCTTGATTCTTTATATTCCTTGTAGATTTATTTTGTTATTTGTGCATTTGAAGAAGCAGCTACTTTTTCCAGTCTTCCTGGGCTGATTTTGACTGGGAGACATGTGTATTGGTCAACAGTGCTTGGTATTAGCCATGCTAAGTCTGAGGACAAGATCCCCTTTGCTTTCTTTTTTCCCTCCTTGAGGAAAAGAATCAGCTCCTCCTCAATAAAAATGTTGGCTATAAGGGGATGCTCTCCCCTTTTCTTTTTTTCTAACTGTATTCAGGACCAACCAAGCTCTTTTGGTTTTTCAGTGTTCAGTATTAGCCAAGGTAGGAACTTACTGTTCTTCCATAGGAGGAATCATGGAGTAAGGCAGTCTTCTTGGTGCTGAGCTCAGTGTGTTTAGGAGAAAAATTGATGTGAGTAAACTGAAATTGCTCTTCTTACCTATACAAATATGGCTGCTTCTCACTTTGTGCTCCTTTGAAATGCTTCTACTTAGCTAGATTCTGAATTTCTCTTCAAGGTATTTTGATTTAAAGTCATTGTTTCAATGGAGGGGTAATGTATAAGGCTTTCTATTGTACTTTGCCATCTTGCTGATGTAATCCCTCACTCAGAGCTTTAAATATATAATCCTACTGCCTTTTGCCTACATGGTTTCAAGTGAGAGATCAGTTGTTCATATTATTGAGCCTCCTTTGTACTTGAGTTGCTTCTTTCTTGCTTCTTTCAAGATTCCATTGTGTCTTTGTCTTTCAGCTGATTTATTTTAATGTGTCATGGTATGGATCTCTTTGAGTTTAGCCTTCTTGGAAGTCATTCAGTTTCTTGGACACATAGATTTATTCTTTCTTAAAAGTTGGGAAGAGTTTGACAATTATTTCTTTAAATATTCTCCTTCTCTTCTCTTTCTGGAACTCTTGTCACTCACACATTAGTGTGATTCATGGTGTCCTACAGGTCTCTTGGACTCTCTTCACTTCCTTTCATTCCTTCTTTCTTCTTCTCCTTAGACTGGATAACTTCAGTTCTTCTAGCTTCAGTTTTGCTGATTCTGTCTTCTGTTGCTCAATCTACTCTGTAACCCCTCCAGTGAACTTTTTTTGACTTTTCTGCTCCACAAGTTCTGTTTGGTTCCCTTTCCAAAAATAATTTTTATCTCTTTACTGATAGTGTCTATTTATGCAAACAAAGTTCTACTGCTTTTCTTAAGTTCTTTTTCTGTGGTGTCCTTTAGCTCCTTAAGCATATTTAGAAGATGTAAAGTCTTTGTTAAGTCCAATGTCTGGGCTACCTTAGGAATGGTTTCTGCCAATTTTTTTTTTCCTGTGAATGATCCATAAATTTCTGCTTGTTTATATGCTTTGTATTTTTGTTTGAAAATTGAACAATTTAAGTATTACAGTGTGATAAGTCAGGAAATTATATTTTTTCCTATCCCACAGGTTTGGTGTTGATTGCTGTGGACTATGGTGGTCCTTTTGGTTATTAATTTTCCAAAATTATTTTTGTTAAGACTGTATTTCTTGTCCTATGTGGTCACTGAAGTTTTTTGTTATCTCTGCAGTCAGTCTGATTTTTTTTCATAGAATATTATTTATTAGTGAAGATTAATTAGGATGTATGTCAGCATATAGTTTACTATTTTAGTGTTGATTAAAAAGCACATTGTAAAATGATAGGTATGATATGTACATTTTAAAAAATGAAATAATATTTATTTTAGATATTTATATAGAAGTATCTAAGTTAAAAATCATGAAACTGATTTTTTTACTTAAATTCATAATTTTTACAATTTAAAAAAGTTTTTCAATTACAGCTTGCATTTAATATTATTCTGTATTAGTTTCTGATGTAGAGTAGTGGTTAGGCAATCATGTGCTATACAGAGTGGTCCCCAATATTTCAAAAACCCACCTGGTACCAAGCATAGTTAGTATGATATTATTGACTATCCTATGCTGTAATTTACATCTCTGTGACTGTTCTGTAACTACCAATTTCTACCTCTTAATCCCTTCACCCAGCACCCTGAACCTCCTCCCCTCTTTCAACCATCAGTCTGTTCTCTGTATCTATGAATCTGTTTCTGTTTTCTTTATTTTGTTCCTTAGATTACACATAAAAGTGAAATCACACAGTATTTTTCTTTTCTCTGTCTGACTTATTTCACTTATCATAATACCTTATAGGTCCATCTATGCTTTTGCAAAAAGTAAAATTTTATTCATTTTTATGGCTGAGTAGTCCATTGTGTAAATGTACCACAGCTTTTTTAGCCACTCGTATATTGATGGTCACCTGCGTTGTTTGCGTATCTTGGCTAATGTAAATAATGCTTCAGTGAACATGGAGATATTCTTTCAAACACATATTCTTTCAAATTAGTGTTTTGGGATTCTTCAGATAGATTCCCAGAAGTGGAATTGCTAGGCCATAAGGCAATTCAATTCCATTTTTAATTTTTTGAGGAACCTCCATGCTGTTTTCCATAGTGGTTACACCAATCTGCATTCCCACCGATGGTGCCCTAGGATTCCTTTTCCTCCACATCCTCCCCAGCACTTGTTGTTAGTTGATTTATTGATGATGGCCATTCTGGCAAGTGTGAGGTGATATATCTCATTGTGGTTTTGATTTGCATTTCTCTGATGCTTAGTGATATTGAGCACCTTTTCATATATCTCTTGGCCCTCTGTATATATTCTTTGGAGAACTGTCTTCAGGTCTTCTGCCTAATTTTTAATTGGGTTGTTTGTTTTTTTGGTATTGAGTAGTCTGAGTTCTTTATAGATTTTGAATATTAACCCCTTATCTTATGTGTCATTAGCAAATATCTGTCGTTTTGTTGATGGTTTTCTTTGCTATGCAAAACTTTTTTTAGTTTGATGTAGTCCCATTTGTTTATTTGTTCTTTTGTTTCCCTTACCCAGGACAATATATCATAGGTTTTTTTAAACCTCTAATCCTAATCCTGACAGAGGTTTATATAAATACCAGGAACAACAATAACAACTACAAAAATACTATCCTTTTCTTAGCAGATTGGCTCTGAGCTGGGGAACTACTTCAACATTTAGCCAGGCCGCCAACAACTCTGCCGTAGACTTCCCCTCCCACTTACATGGAGGCTGAAGATTAACTAGAGGCATTATTGTAGGATTTTTTTCAGGTCTGCTCTGAGCATGCACGTTGCATTACAGATTCCTTGGTGTGTATAGTGGCATGTGAAAGGCCTTATTTCTTCAAGTATCTTCCTCCTCAGCCTTCTTCTCAGGCTTTTGGTTAGTCTGTTGCCTGCCCCATCTGCTGTTCCTTGTTCCAAGTAGCTACAGGTAGTGAATGTCTTTAAAGCTTTTGATTGACAACAAACAGCCTAGGGAGCTTCCACTTGAAAGGGGCTTCTAGGTAGGTCATAATGCATAGCCTCAATGTTTTGAGAATAAGTATTTCACTCCCTGGCACCAGCAAGGCGCCACCGGGACTCAGGCTGCTATTTTCATATCTGTTGCTAACCTGGAAAATTGAAGATGGTAAATGAATAAGCAAAAATACTATAACACTTTCTTACTGAAATTTAACAGCCTTTTTTTCTTTCTTTGTGTTAAATGCTCTCTTGATCCATTAAGTTTTTTATATACATACAGATTTTATATATAGATTTCATACATCCGAAAATGTCCATGAGTTTTTGCCATCTTAATTGCTTTTCAGTGAAGGGACTTATTTTTTGAGCTTTCTACTCTGCCATTTTCCATGACATCATTCTGACATCTATGATTATATCTTTAGACAATTATATCTATTGATTTTCCACTCTGGTCTGTGATAAAATTAATATGATTGCTCTTTATTTTATCTTCCTGTTCACCATAGATTCTTTTGGATAACAATATTATATTTTGTAACTTTTGTGTATTTACTATTAAAACGTTTATATATTTATTAATCGACCCTTCAACTTTAACTTATATCCTTTAAACCCCAGCTGTTAGAAATGAGACAGTTGATAATTTACTGCCAGCATTTTCCCTCTTCTACTTCCTATATTTGGTAGTTATATAATTCCTACATTGACATGGCATAAAACTATTTCATCCTTTCTGTCAAACAGTTCTTTTTATGTGTTTTTATCTTGGTTTTACAGATTAACGTATTTAATACTTATTGCAAGTCTTTTTAACCATGGTTTCCTCATTCATGTCTTTGGGAATGATCTCTGTTAAACATCATGTAAAACTCCATTATTATAATCTCTTCACTAAAATAGTGTTGTCTGAAAAACAGGCAATGATGAGTTTGCCCATTATTCATAAGTGAGGATATCTTTGATTCACGGGCTATCATTAATTATCCAGTATACCACTGGCGGGTTTTCATTTAAGGAAAGTATTTCTCAGATACCTTCTTTGGGAACAGCAATTGGGGTCATCAGGCCTGCCCCATATTGGGGACATTCACTCCCTGTGAGAGACGTGACAGAAGAGGCTTGTGGGAGTGCTGAGGAGGGGCCAGCCAGAGCACCTTTGAAGATCTGGGATGCCCCTTCCTTCTTGCCTTCCTTTCTCCCTTCTCCTCAGTCTCTGACAGCTCTTCCTCTGTCTATGATAATCTGAACTTGGAAGGCTACCTTAAGGAATTGTTTCATTTTAACATGAATTCACAGTGTCATTTTCCTTTGTTGAATTACTTGCGTTCTTAACTCACAGTATTAAGTCACTGTTGTAAATTCTCACCATTAAGTAAATATTAGAGTAAATGGTGAACTATAAAACTAGACTGGGAAACCTGGTTGAGAGGGACCATAAATAAATTGGTATAAAATATGTAAATAGACAATTTAAAAATGACAATATGGTAGACTAGTAAAATGAAACTGTGGTAATCTAAAATCATATTTAAAATGTTCCTATGATTAATAATGTTGAATCATTTGTGTTAACAAGCCTCACCTTGGTTATAAGAAAAGGTGAACATATATTCAGAAAATATGTGTTCTTGTATTATAGTCTTCCCTTGAGAATCCTGTTGGGGAAAAGTTCAAAGATGAGGAACTTGCCTTGGGGACCTGTTGATGTGGGTTCATACACTGAGCAATTGTATTTATGAATATGAAAACATTATCAACTACCACATCTTAACATGTCTCCTTAAGAAAATCCTCAGGCAAAAATTTCCTTTAATCTCAATTCTGTGACAAGTTGTCCTTTTCTTGAGCTCCTGGTATATTGTCTTGTGGACTCTGAATTTTTTTATTGATTTTTGTTTCTGTTTTTGTTATAACCAAGGTGAAGTTTGGGAACACAAGTGATTCAACATTATCAATCATACGAACATTTTTAATGATTTTAGATTACTGCAGTTTCATTTTACTAGTCTATCATATTATCATTTTTAACTTTTCTATTTACTTATTTTATACCAGTTTCTTTACTCCCTGCCAAGTTTCTCAGTCTAGCTTTATGGTTCACCATTTACTCCAATATTTACTTAATGGTGAAAATTTACAACAGTGAACTTAATACCATGAATTCACAGGAAAAGAGTGTTTACACTGTTACTAGGGTTGATGTCCAGAAGCATCATGTCCTGGCTCAATGATTTGGTCCCCTCCTGCCAACTCGTTTCTGTGGCTTCTGTCTTCTGTCTACGACTTCATTCTCCTCGTGAGCACAGTGCCTCCCCTGTCACTCCTCAAGTAAAGTTTAGGGATAAAGGAGAAGTGTAGTACTGGACAGAAATCATTCAGTTTGAATATTACAGATCACGACCACAGTTTCCTGACCATTTCACAGGAGAAACTACGTCTCAGTAACTTTCCCCACGCCTCTTAAACTGACCTTCACAGGTGCTCTTGTATGCCCGCCTTAAGGACTCCAGGAATCTCTTTTGTGACATCTCTCACAGGCAGTGAATACCCCCCAAATGGACCAAACCTGATGACCCTAACTTGCTCCTCCCAAAAGAGGTCCCTGAGAAATACTTTCCTTAAATGAAAACCCTCCAGTGGCAAACAGGAAGAGGATAGCCTGTGAACCAAAGATCTCGGCGATAAGTAACAGGGCAAACCCGTCGTCGCCTGTTTTTATACATTATTTCAGTGAAAAGAGGGGCTTGCTTTCTCCTGATAACCTTTGCTAAATTCTCAACATACTCACTGTGTCCTCTCTAGGAACCAAAGAAAAACTGGAAAAGTTCTCTTAGGGTGTAATTCAGAGATATTTTATACATTCTTTGCCTCAGACTTTCCCATCCAGACCATCCTTAAGAAAATTGCTGAAATACAGAAGACTGAAAGAAAAACCAGACATTTCATCTTAAGTATTTGCTGTCAAGTTCCTGTATCTGATATTCACCTCAGTTAATATATAAGTGACACTGGAGAAGCCAATGGAGTAGTATAATTTGTCTCCTTTTTCTCTCTTCTTTAAAACATAAAATTCTCTTCTATGTTTCACACTTAGTTTAGAAATGAAGTGGATATGAAAAACTGCTTTTCTCAGTTTCCTATCTTATAAATTGTTCTCTTCATTGTAGGATCTTACACATTCGTTCCGTGGCTTCTCAGCTTTAAAAGAGGAAGAGCCCTAGAAGAAAAAGAAAATAAAATACTGGTCAAAGAAACCGGTTACTTTTTTATATATGGTCAGGTCGGTTCCATCCCCTTTCTGTTGTCACAGCCCAGTGCTTCCCATTTTGTGCTTACTTCTGACCGAGTTCTTTGGTTTATTTCTCAGGTTTTGTACACCGATAACACCTTTGCCATGGGACACCTAATACAGAGGAAAAAAGTCCATGTCTTTGGGGATGAATTGAGTCTGGTGACTTTGTTCCGATGTATTCAAAATATGCCTGAAACACTACCCAATAATTCCTGTTATTCAGCTGGTAAATAATAATTCTCTATAAATAGGAAGACATTCCTCAGTATACTGTGTGATTTTTATTGTCTTGAATGATAAGCTAGTCTGTTTTAATTGCGGCAGATAAAATCATTCCTAATAGTTTTATCATTTTTATATACATTTAGAAAAGGCAGTTTAACTGTATAGCAATCAACACTAAGAACAATTCTAAGCTGTATTTTCTTTAACCTCTAATAACAACAACAGTAGAAGAATAAGAGAATGATTACCATGTGCCAGGCAATCTTATCAGCACTTCATACCTGTTCATTTAATCCTCCTGTTTCAGGGAGGTGGAATCTGAGGCACAGAGCTACAGTAACACACTTTGTCTTAGGTTGCACAGCTACTAAGTTCCAGAACTTGGTTTAAACCAGTCAGTTTGATTCCAGAGTGTGAACTACCAAAAACTCTTCTTTATATGCAGTGGAAAAAATCCCCTTTGCTGATTCGAGGATCAGGTCGCATTGCCCAGTGGCTTCTCTCTCACTTTCATGCAGGTAACGTCTGGTATAGTGGACACCAGACGGCGACTTTGGGATGTGAAAGTGTGGGAGTACATACGCATTTCAACGCAGGGGCCATAAAGATACAGAGAGAAAAGAGGGTGGGTAGGCTTCGTTCATTTCAGGTCTGCAGTGTTTGCCTCAAAACATTTATTTATTCCTTTCTGGTGGTTAGACAAATCCATTTAGGACCTGAGCAATGCCTGCAGGTCCAGTGACCATGAAATGGCGGTGTGAAACCGAGGGTTGGGGAGGGACTGCTCAGCGTGAAGTACCGTATTTCAAAGGCATTTATTAACAGAGAGGCACAATAAATCAGAAAGAAAGGGAAGAAGCACATAGTAATAGGGGTGATCGTCATTCTGGACCTGCAGCCATAAACAGCTCAAACAGGGTGATGGGGAAGTTTGTTACATTGGAATTTCCTAACTGTCATAAAAAACTGCTTCCCTGTACCCAGTAGCCACCAGTATTTTGATGCTGCAAAATATTTATAGATGGGAGGTTATGCCAATCTGCTATGTATTTGTATTCATCGGTACTTATACCTACAACAAACTTTCAGATTTTCTAATAACCTGCTGCTCTCACATTTACTTTCTCAAACAGATATCCTAAGTGCCGTCCTTTTTAAGAATAAATAACTTGATCTTAAAGATATTTCTCAATGATAATAGCTTAGTATTATATATGAGAACCATTCTGTATGAAATTTTAGGCTTGCAATTTTTATCTGTTCTGGGGCAAATTTATTTAAAACCATGAACTACACATTATAAGTGTATAAAATGCTTCCATAATAACCTGAAAAAAATTAAAATGGCCCTTTTGAGAAACCTAACATAATACCAAAGAACCTCTTCTCTACACAAAGCAGAATTTTATTCATTATTTTATTAACAGAAGTGTTTATTGTAGAAAAGTTTATACTACTATAAGCTCAAAGAACTGAAATAGCCAATAACTCAGTGTAGAAATTTTAAAGAGAACCTACTTTAAAAGGTAGTTTGTTGGTTCTTGTGGTTAAGTTGTGTGGATACATATAGAAACATTGAAATGATATGATGTCTAGAATTTGCTTCAAATTATAGATGAAACAAGATTGACAATGGGTTAATAATTTTTGAGACTGAGTAATGTATATGTGGAGTTTATATTATCCTCTCTTCCTTAGGAAACTTTTAACACTTTCTTCCCTAGCTGGTGTTGCTCAGTGGATTGAGCACCAGCTTGTGAATCAAAGAGTCGCCGGTTTGATTCCCCATGTAGGGCACATGCCTGGCTTGCAGGCCAGGTCCCACGTAGGGGGCGCACAAGATGCAACCAACATTGATGTTTCTCCCCCTCTCTTTCTCCCTCCCTTCCCTTCTCTAAAATAAATAAATAAATAAATAAATAAATAAATAAATCTTAAAAAAAATTCTAACACTTTCTTAAATAAAAATAAAAAACAAAACGTGTTGGTGAGAGGGGTCACTCCCACTTTGTTTTGAGAGTTACTGTGACTTAATGCTCTGTGACCTGTAGTCTTTATCAAAATATTAAAATATCTTTAATCTCTATGATAATTACTAATGTAGTCAACAAAAAATTACAATCTTTTTTTTACTATTTAGTCATTAAATGCTTTGCCAGTTCTAGAAAATGTACATGTTACCCTTAACAATATGTAAAACTATGTCTTTTTTGTTTATTGTCTACCTTGGTACCTTACAAAAAACAAGAACCTTGGTGACCAAAAAAAAAAAAATTGTCACACTTTTCTTTGTGTCTCTAGAAAGGTGTCTGGTACGTAATATATGCTCAGTACATAAACACCGATTAACTGGTGCCCAAGGAAATTGGGTGCTTTGGGCTCCATGATAGAATAGATGTTAACATAGATGTGTTCATGCAAGTACATTTTCACTATATGTTAATGAAACAATGCAAATACTTTTTTAAAGGTTAGTTGAAGTGTTGGCAATTCAGATACTATTTTGTTTGTTAGTTTCTTTGTTTCTTCTTCTTTCCTTGCTTCTCCTCTTTCTTTTCCTTCATACAGATTTTTTTTTAATGGGGTCAGAAATTACCTGATACACTGAGTGTATTTCTTGAATTATGTTTTTTACTCCTGAATCACAAAAATATGTCATTATTATTAGGCACACATACAGATTTATTCTTTACCTTTAATAAATTAATTATTTTGTTGCTTTTGGTTGTTAAGACAAATATGGAAATTTAAAGAAACAAAATATATAGGAGGCTATAAAAAGTGATCCAAATGACTCCTAATCCCCTAATCTTGTCTCTAGAGAAACACTGTGTAACAGATGTGCTCTGTTCATAAATGGTATTTGGTATTTTACTCTTAATCTACGCATTTTATATTCACATTTAAAAGTTTATATGCATGTGTATTTTTATTTAACATTATTAAAATTCTCTTGTCAATAAAATGAAACAAAACTATTTTAACTATATACTATTCCATCAAGGGATGCACTATTATTTACCTAACAGTTTTTCTTAAACATTAGATTCTCCATTTTATAAGCAGTAGGTGATAAATACATCTACATCTGTTGTAATTCCTTCTGTTTCTTTACTTAACTTTTTTTTAGGCTAGTAGGATAGTAACTGGTTTAGAAGTCCACAGATAGAACTTGAAGTTTGAATGTCTATGTTAACATTATTTCCCAAAACAAAATCATTTTATTTGATATTCCTTTTTCTTCTTTTCCATTATACAACCACTTAAAGCTCTTGTAAACCATTCTTTTCCAGGCATTGCAAAGCTGGAAGAAGGAGATGAACTTCAGCTTGCAATACCACGTGAAGATGCTAAAATATCACGGGATGGAGATGGCACTTTTTTTGGTGCATTGAAACTTCTGTGACCTACTTACACCTTGTTTGTGGCTATTTTCCTCCCATTCTGTGTACCTCTAAGGAGAAAGCACTTGAGTGGACATACCAAAAAGGGGGGAAAAAGTAGTTATCATAGCCTTTTCTGTGAACTGTTTGTTTTGGTTTGCTGAAACTAGACCAAACAGGAAATTTTAACAGACAACCACAGCCAAGGGACTGTCATGTGGTTTACAAGAAATAGAGCTCATTTAAGGAAAGATAGAATTAGAAAGACTTTTTCGCTATCATGCCATGTTGAACAACTTAGTCATAGTTTCTTGTCTTGGAGGAAGTGCAGGATCAAAGGGGCAGAAATCATTTGTTCAAAAATGGTATTCCATTATTTACTATGCAACAAGTGCCCACATCTATGGGACAGTAAGACCTTTGGGAGAAATCTCAGAATTCATCCTCTATTTTTATGTGAAATATACCCCTCTCCTTTTTCATTTAACATTATAGATAGTAAAAAGAAAAAAATACAGAAATTTTGCATTCACTACATGAAAAAGTAATTAAAAGCCTAAATTTAAACATCACATTAAATAATTAGACTCAAAATAAAATATAGTACTACTTAAGTCTTTTTGGTTTATTTCAAGTTTGCAATTTTTATCTCTAATATTACGTGATAGGATACTTCCAGACAGTTTTCACAGAAGGGAAGTAATTCTCTCATGTATCTGCACTTACATGTATTTTTTTGTATCTAATTTCAGTTACTTCAGAAATTTATTGTAGGGGAATTTCAATTTGTGCATAGAAGCAATAATTGAAAAATTAATTATAATTGTTCTAATATAAAGAGATCTCCAATAGAAGTTAATGAATGCATTTTAATAATACAATTTTCCTTTATTTCCTATTCTTTTAAAGTGCTGCTACTGTAGTTCACATATCCCAGCCATTAAAAAATAGTTATTAGCTTTACCAAAGTTGAGGTTTAATTAAACTTCTTGGTGTCCTAAAGTATGTTATATGCCATATACTGTTATAAAGATTACCATATGCCACAAGACATCATCCAATTTTCATTTTATAAAGGATCATATTTGAGAATGCTATAATACTTAACTTTATTACATCAATCTCCTTTTTTTCCCTTGTCTTTTCACAAATGTCATCAAAGAGTTTTCATGTCATTAAACAGTTTACTTCATTAGTTTGAACCGTAGCTGGAAGAATGGACCCTGGTCCGCATTCATTTTCTCCAGTCTTTATTAAAATATTTTTAAAGATACACTTTTCAAAACAAAAGTAATAATTTGTATTTTTTGTATATAAAATTAAACTTTTTAAGAAAAGTTTATATACTTTTGGCTTTTTGGTTAAAATCTATGTTGCAAGTTATTTTGTTTCACAGTATTATAATTAAAAACAAGTGCTGGGTAGAATAAGAGTTTTAATATCAGAAGGAGGTTAGTAATTTTTTTAGTGTTGCTGCTAACTTGGATTGCCAAATAAAAATGTTCAGAGCCTTTTGCTTCATTTTTTGTTGAATTTGTCTAACACCACTCATTTTTTGGTTTCTCTCCATACAAATACTAAATGACATTCTTTAAAAATTAAGTATATAACTGTAAGACATTATAAAGTAATGTGTTAGGGTATGACAATAAAGTGTTTGAAATCATTAATATTTTACATATTTCCAAAAGGATTTGTACACATCAGTGATTGATATATATATAAAATATATATGTGTGTGTGTGTGTGTATATATATATATATATATATATATATATAAAGCTTAAAAAGACAGTGCTGCATTATCATAGGCTTGCACACTAAGCTATTAAAATTTGCAGCTTGCACCACTATTCATAAATGACCTGGCATATTTTGTCAGCAGATGAAGAATTTGGCCACATAAAATATTCTTCCATCTTTTTTTACTTTTGTTTTAAACCAGTGTTAAAATGTGAACCCTATCTTCCTCATGTGAAATTGTGATGAATATTAGACTTTGGTTAAGGCAAACTTATTTAGATATCAGGAAATAGAATTACAGTTAGGCTTGTAGGGGGATCTCCTCTGCAGCAATATTTGCCCAAGTTCCCACTTCTTTAACCTTCCTCCAATTTATTTTAGGGGAGAAAAAAGCTGTTATACTGGGAGTACCTACAACAGGACATTTCTAAGGTATAATTGTGTGGGTCCAGTCCTGACCCTCTTATGTCTTAAATCTCAAATCAGGAGTTCTGATGATGAATAACTGCTTGAAGGTATTAAATTTTCCCTGGTGTGGGAACCGAACCGGTTAGCACACGCTCCAGAGTGAAAGAGTGTGCAGCCCTCAGTGGCACCTGGAGAACTCGGCTGTTCTCCATCAGTCACTGCAAGAGGAGGTCCTTTCAGTGTCGTTTATTGTGGATGCGGCAACTTACTGATAGAAGAATTTAAGAACTTGTTTTGAAATTTGAATTATGATGTAGAAGATAGAACCTGTTATCTATCTGGCCCGGTGCTGGGGTCCTGAAAATTATAAAATAGTGCTTAATCCTGAATTTTACACAGGTAGGCACACTGACTTTTCAAAATTAATGTCGTAAATTTGTATAAATTTGATTAACTTCTACAAATTAATCATGATTAAAAGGGAGTCCAAGACCTCTGGCCTTGCTTATGAGAGAGCAGCTGCTCCTTTCAGGCGTCCCTTCTGTGGGCCAGGCACAGGTGCCAGCCACCCTGGACTCTGGGGGTGTCCCTGCTAAGCCATGTCTAGACCATCAAGAAGGGAGTGCAGTTTTCTTTTAAGTTCGGATTGAGTCTGTCTCTGATTTCCTCATCTTCATCATGGCCATTATCCAAGTGGACTAAGCCTTCTGTTATTTAGTAAATAATCAAGTGAAATTATGTTTAAGATCACTTTAAAAATAAAGGAAATTATAGAAGTAGGTTAACAATACAGTATGAGTTGTTTGCTATTTAGATTTATTTTGCAATCTTATGCTTCTATGGCCCTTACCAATACTTAGAATGACATATTTAGAATATACAATATTCTTTCTATACAGTGTGTGCATGTAAAAATATTTTAGGCATTTGTTTTATTTTTAGGCCCTGCTTCAATCACATACTATGTTTAAAACTAATCAGAAAGATCAGAACTTACGTGCTGAGATTTCAGTCAGTAGCTCTGTATGAGGAAATGTTTGATACTGTATTATGACATTGAATTGTCAGTTGATCACCCAGTGGCTGATTAATTTGCCATTTTTGAGAACTAAAATGAAAGCAACAATACAAAAACAATGATATACCTGGTGTGCAGCTGTCCCAGTTGATGAATTTATGTGTCTCACGTTGTCCATCTACATAAAAGTAGCATTTTTTCACAAATGAATGGATAAAATTATGAAATCCATTTTAGCCCATTTAGAGGCAAACATTGATTGTATCATTACCTTTAGGCCTGTGAGTGTGTATACATATATATTTAAAGATTTTATTTATTTTTGGAGAAAAAGGGAGAGGGAAACATCAATGTGAGGGAGAGCATCATTCTGCTGTCTCTTAAACACTCCCTGACAGGGGTCCAAACCTGCAACCCAGGCATGTGCCCCGACCAGGAATTGGACTGGCGACCTTTCATTTCGTGGAGCAATGCCCAACCAACTGAGCCACACCGATCAGGGCTAGGCTTGTATTGATAGTGGTAGATACATTTTATGAGACTTTTTAAATAAAACCAATTCTATTTTTTTAAAGCTTTGATAATAGCAGGCTAAACATCTCCTTAGGAGCTGATTATGAGGTGGTAAAACTCCATGAGAACAGGATCTGCAGTGACCATGCATGTGGTCACTGAGTGTAACCGTCACCGTCAGCGATCTCCTATCGTGTCTAAGTCTGGCGCCACCCTGGCTATCAGAGGCCGGAAAAGATTCTTGTTAACCAACATCATCCAAGATTAAATGATGGTGATGAAGGGACAAATAACTGGAAAAATTTAGGTATGAGAGAAGGGAGGATACTTTTCACCACTGAGGTCACAGGTTCACCCAACTTTAAATGTTTTTGAACTTTTAACTTTTCATCCTGAAATTTCAGGCTTATAGAAAAAAAGTACAAAGACATCTCTTACACTTTCACTTTTATTCCCAAAATGTTAGCATTTTACCGAACCAGAATCAAAATCAGGATAATACCTTCGATACAACATGGTCTCAAATGTAAATAACCATTCCTCTCCTTGATACCCACTGTAGAGACAGACACACACACACACACACACACACACACACACACACACACACACAGTACAATTTGAAAGGGGTATTTAGGATAGACTGGCCACCTGGCCATTCCACCTATGCAGTAGCACAGGGCCCCCACTCTGGAAAGCCCTGTTCCTTAGTTTAATCCCCTGCTGTTGTCATTTTGAAATTCCTAATTTTAAAACAAGGGGCCCTGCATTTTTATTTTGCACTAAGCCGCATAAATTATGAAGTGGTCCTGCTTGAAGATATTACAAGATGCAGAGGATGGTAGTCAGCAGCACATCTCCAAGGCCACACCCCTGGGATTCAAATCCTAGTTCAGTTGTTTATGAGTTTTATAATTTGGAGTATGAAAGTAATAGTACTGGTAAACTCAGGAGTTTGCTGTCAGAAATAAGTGAACCGATAGAGTGTCTGGCACATTATAAGTGCTAAATGCTTTTGCTTAAAAGGCATACCCATATCCTGAGACACGCAGAAGAGGAATTTGAGTTGGAATTCAAAAGAAGGAAAGAGACATGCACTGTTTGGTTTTATTTTTGCAAAAGATATGAAAGCTGAATTGGCAGGAAATTGAGGAATACCATTTGGTTGCTTAGTTTTAAGACGTGTTGAATAGACCAGAAAAAAGAAGGAAAAGACAAAGCAGCCCCTTAAGATTAGGAACACCACTCAGGTCCTTCTTCATTCAGGTCACTCCTGCTACCCAGCACAGTGCAAATGAAAAACGAGAACAGCTCTTAGCCCTCCCTGCCCTGGAAGCTAAGTATTTCCAAAATCTAGGATGCAGGCGAGGCAAGAACCTCTGTGGGAGCAGAAAGACATCCTAAATTTAACCTGATAGGAGTGAAATGGAAACAGATTCAGGCAATCAGATGGCAGTGGCAAAGAAACAATAACAGGGAACTTGAGGAAAAATAAATGTTCACAGGGAAGATTCCTTCCTAGTCCAAGGGCTCTCCATATAAGACCAGCCTCCAGGACTGAGCTGGGGACAAACTGGGTAGAAAGGGTTGGGGGGTGGTTGGGGAGAGGCTATGCATAACCTTCCTCTAAGCGCTGACAGTCCTCTTAAGGGGTCTTGACAGGGAGAGAGCATATACTTGGGGTCCCTGGTCACCCACTGGAACAGGAGCCACACTCAGTATGAACAGGACTGTGTGGGTAGAGTCATGTGGGAACAAAACCACAGCCACATTTTTATTTGCATTTCAGATAAGTCTATTGCATAATACATGGTATTTTGGCTCCTTTGGATGTCAAGAAAAGTTGATTAATCTTTTTCTTAAGTGTAAACTTCAGAGTTGACAGGGCTGCAAGATTAGAGTCCAAAAACAGTAGTGTAGATGAACTAGACATTTCTAAACAGCATCCTGCCTGCTGAAAAGTCCTCTCTACCACTTTGAAAGGTCGTCAGCCGGCCTCGGAGTACACCCTTCCAGAGCGGACGGCCTGCCTTAGAGGTGAAATCCATGTCTTCTGCAGGGAATAGGGGTGTGGTCTGTGTGTTTGAGGGACAATCTTTACCACATTGCAGAAGAGGAGATTTCCACTTAGCACAAATTCCTTTAACCTGTGTTATCTGAGTGGCTACATCACCAGGAGATTATGTCCAGCCACTTGAATGAGTTGGGAAAGCTCATTTTCATTTATGAAAGTTGTAAGTAAATAGGAGTTCTAGCAGCTGCCTGAGTGTTAACTCGGGGAATGAGGAGCCCGCACCGGTCTCCAGAACAGCTGGCTCTGTGGGCTCCCCTCTCAGGAGCAGGCCTGGGCCTTTCCCGGCCCCTCTTCTCCCTTCAGGCGCTTTGCTTTCTCTGCCTCGGGAACTTGTTTTCTGAGCCTACACAGCCCAGCTGGTTCATTTCTACGACCTCTGTAACTCTCTAAATAAGCTTTCTCTTATGATTTGAAAAGAAGGAAAGGTCGGTCGCCTGCCTTTGCATGTGGTGAAAGAGACTTGGAGTTTCCCAATACTTACCTGATAACGAAAAATAGGGAAACTGTCAAGTAATGAGGGTAAAGAGAACAGAAATTCGAATACAAGAGGAATTAAAAAAGAACACCCTTCTCCAAGAAATTTTAAAAACAAAGAGGAAGAGGAAGAAAAAAGCAGAAAGGGAGTGAGGGAGTGAGGGAGAAAAAAACATTTTCAATATTTAAAGAGCTATAACATGTTAGAGGGTAAAATTAGAATCAACGTAGAGAGGGTTTTGTTTTTTTTTAAAAATAACCTCATTAAGGTACAATCACATACTATAAAATTTACCCATTTAAGGTGTAAAATTGGTTTTTAAAATAAATTTGAAGAGTTGTGCAGAAAATTACAGAATTTAATTTAAAACTATAGAATCTGAAATTATAGTCCCACGAAGGAAGGGGAGAGGATTAGAAGAAGATTAAAAAGAAGAAAAATCACTGTTTTTGAGAAAAATATTTTAATGGCCCTTTTTATTTTAGAATAGACTTAGATTTACAATAGGCTGCAAAGGTGGTACAGTTCTGTATACCCCCCACCCACTTCCCCTATTGTTAATATACTATATCCCTTACATTACATTGTCACAATCCCCCCCCCCCCAAATTGGTACATACTGTTAACTGCTCTACCCTTTATTAGTATTGTGTAGGTTTTTTGACTACTGCCCTTTTTCTTTTTCAGGCTACCACCGCATTGCATTTAGTTGTCACATCTCTTTCTCCTCCTCTGGGCTGTGACAGTTTATCAGTCGTTTTTTTGTTTTTATGGCCCTGGCAGTTCTGAGAAGTACTGAGCAGATGTTTGGTAGGTTACCCCTCTGTCTGGGTTTACCTGATATTTTTCTTATGGTCTTTAGAATGGAGTTGTCATGCTTTTGGGGAAGAATTCCAAAGAGATGAAGTGTCCTTTTCATCACATCAAATTGGACATATATAATCATCTGGACAGGTGGTGTTTTTGAAGTTCCTAAGAAATAACTTTTAAATTCATATGTTTTTCTAGTAATTATATTATTTAACAGCACATGCTACATTAATTTGGAAACAAACCCACAAAATGTTTAGTTTGGTCAATGTAACAAAGTCCTGCCTTTGCTTATTGAGATGTTGTGTGTGTGTATGAGCACTAGAGGGCAGCACGAGAACAACTAAAGTGGACTGCCTACATTATTCCTAAATGCAATTAAATGGATAGAGAAATATTAAAAATGATAAAACCAGAACTGGAAGAACATTAAAAAACTAACCAGGCCCTTTTAATGTTTTCTCAAACCATATCCAACTTCTAATGAAAGTCTGCAATATCACAATGTCTACTCTGTTCTTGAGTAATGGAAGTTGATTCCTGTTGAGTTGTAGTAAGTGATTTACAAACCTGGTAACTCTAGCAAGTTTATATTCCCTGAAATTTGGGGGCAAAGGGAAGAAATGAATGCAGGGAGACACTGGAGAAGGGGAGGTTGAAGAGCAGGCTCCATTTTAATTTGGTCCAGGCTTGGTAGAAATTTCTTCCTACCTCTGGCATTTTACCAGCAAACTGCTAGTGATACAATATAATCTGATCCTATACACAGAGTGTATTGTCTTGTTCTGTTTATTTTTTTAATTATTTACACATCACTACACTGAACAGATTTTGCATTCATTTTCTAATTTTTAATTTAAAAAATTAATAGGCTATTTTTAGAGCAGTTTTTAAGTTTACAGAAAAATTGAAGAAAAAGTATGGAGTTCCCATAATAACCAATCATCGCAACCCCAGTTCCTCTATTATTAACATACTGTATTAGTATGGTAAATTTGCTATAATTAATAAACTGATCTTGAAACATGATTATTAACTATAGTCCATAGTTTTCATTAGTGTTCCTTCTTGGTATTACCCATTCTATGTATCTACCAGTCTCATAAATAGTTTTACTGCTCTAAAAACCCTCTGTGCTTCATTTATTCATCCTGCTCTACCCCAAACCCATGACAACCAGTGATCTTATTAGCTGCATCATTTTGCCTTTGCCTGAGTGTCATGTAGCTGGGATTTTACAGTGATAGATTGGCTTCTTTCACTTTCAATATGACTTCAGTTTCCTCCATGTCCTTTTGTAGTTTGATGGCTTGTTTATTTTTACTGCTGTATAATATTCCATAGTATAAGTGATTCATAGTTTGTTTATTTTATCTCTGTCTATGGAAGAACATCTGAGTTGCTTCCAAATTTTGGCAATTATGAATAGAACTTCTATAAACATTTGTGTACATATTATTGAGTGGACACACATTTTCAACTCATTTGGGTAAATATCAGTGAGCATAATTGCTGGATTACATGATTAGACTTCACTTAGCTTTTGTAAGAAACTGCCAAACTCTCTTCCAAAGTGGCTGCACTGTTTGCGTTCCCATCAGCAATGAATGAGAGTTCTTCTTCCCCTACATTCTTGTCAATATTTGGTGGTGTCAGTGTTTCAGATTTTAGCCATGTAATGGGTAAGTAGAATTAACTCATTGTTCTTCTAATTTGCATTTTCCTCAAAACTTGTGGTGTTGAGCATCTTTCACATGCTTCTTTGTCATCCATATAATTGTAATTGGTGTTTTTGTTTTCTGACTGTTGAGTTTTAAGAGTTCATTATATACGTTTGATATGTCTTTATCAGGTATATATGTTTTGCAAAGATTTTCTTCCATTCTGTGATTTCTTTTCATTCTCTTAAATTATCTTTTGCAACAAGACTGTGATGCAGGTCTGTTATTAACTCTATTTTAAAAATAAAGAAATGGGGTCATGGACATATCGTGTGTCCCATCCAAGATCTCAGACACTAGAGTGCAGTGGCTGTGGAATGTGAACCTGATGAGTACAGTCGGCTGAGCTCACTGCTTCTTCACCCCTGTGTTCAATGCTCCTGAGCTTGGCTCTATGGGCCGTTTCTGCTCAATTGAGGTTAACAGTGATGCTGAGACCCTGATATTTGTCCCTTCTCCATTTACATTACTCCCAATACTAGTGCTTAGAAATGCAGTGATGTAGCAATAGCGTTTAAAAGTAGATTTTAAATACTGTAAAATCAAATCCAGCCTCAAAAAGTTACATGCAGGCCAAAAACAGGGGTTTTTCGATGTCAGAGAATAATGGAATGGCTTCTTGAAAGATTGTGTAAAAACCCACTATAACTTAAATAAGCAGGTGTTAGTCTTTTCCTTGGTGGAAATAAAAGTGAGACTTCAGGAGTCAGGGCATGGAATCAACTACCCATATTTTTAGTCACTCTGGCTTGGGACTTTTCTAGGAACAGAGCTATGAAAACCCACTTAATCCAAAGACATACAGAGAAAAAAGGTGGATAAGTAACATTGTGAGTGCATTGTGCCCGTAAACAAACCAACAAACAAAAATCGGCAGGGGATGGGGGGAGGTTCTATGGAAAGTTACCTCACAGGGTGATCTGATTATAAATTCCTAACTGGGCAGGCCATGGTGGGCAGCCAGGCCCCAGACACACATTCTCTAAATCTTTGCCTTAAACAAGTCCTGTCTATTGTTTTTGTGCATCTAGGTTAACACACCTTGATAAAGCCATTTTTTGACCCCTCAGAAGCAAAATTACCTTAAAGAAAACACATAATCTTGTTAACTATCCTGTAATTCAATACCCAATTTGCTATTCCCCGCCTCCGTGTAATCTTCCTTATGTTCTCTTCTTAAATTCGAACGCATAAAAAACTGCAAAATCTTATTCTGGGGAGCATTTGAGCTCTTGCTCTTAACATTTGTCAGTTTGGTGCAAAGAAACTTTTTTCCTTCTTAATAAAGTAAATTTATTTATTTATTTGTTTGTTTGTTTGTTGTTCAATTACAGTTGTCCGAATTTTTCCCTGTTGCTTTCCACTGCCTTGCCCACCGCCCCCCTCCAGGCAATGGCCACCTTCTGTCCATGTCCATGCCTCCTTTATATGTGTTTCTTGACTAGACCCTTCCCCTTCTATAAAAACTCTCTACGGCTTTGGACGTTTCTTGTGTCCACATAAGGCATATTATTTCAAGTAGTTTAATGACAAAAGGTAGTTTTTCAAGCAATTTGGTAATGAAAGGGAAGGAGAGCAGTAGCTGGAGGGGGCGCCCCAGCTCGCATCCAGGCTGAACCCGTGGGTGGGAAGGAGAGGCAAGGAGCGCGGATCCTGGAGATGGTGGGAGGGCGTGGGGTCCGGTATGAATGCAAGGGGATGGCTTTAGATATTATTCATCTGAGGCAGGCGAGAATAACCTAAAGATTGAGGATGCAGTAGGCAAGAAGAAAGAGGAAAAGCACATTATGCCTGAGAGACGTGACTTTCCTTGTAAGGCAGGAGATGAGTTTACTGGCTGCACAGTGTGCTGCACTCACGGCGGAAGGGTCTCACCCTCCTTGGCCCTTTCTTCGCAGTCTGTGCTCAGATCTGTTTTGCTGTCTAAAAGTAACCTGGCCCATCACTACCTGATTTCTGGCAGTGGGTCTTTTTTTCTGATATTTTCTCTCATGCTTCGCCCTTCCTCCTACAACACAGGTCGGGGGTGGGGAGTGGATTCCATTGCTTTTTCAAGCATCTTCTCCAACAAATCAACGTAAACATTCAGATGGCCTTCTTTGTTAAAGGACTTAGTGGCTCTATTTTCAAACAGTTTAATAAAGACAATGGTAAGATAGGTTTTAATGAATGATTTAACGAACTGTTTTCAGTACTATCCACAATGATGGGTAGAGATTGCGGGAGGCCGGGTAGGTCCTTCCTCTATCAATCCTGACACCCCCACCCCATGTTCAAACACCGTCACTCTCAGGTCGGTGAGCTGCACAGGAGTCTGGGAGACACTCGACTGTTCACAGCCTCATTGTCTTCCCTTCAACAAAACATTTTCTTTAAATTGAATATTTGCAAGTCCTATTGAAGTTCTTGATATGAAGCTCCATTCAAGCTTAAATGATTATAACCTTCACATTTGTTTCACAAACCAAACCAATTCAATTTATGGTAGAGAATACATCCACATTCCTCTTTCTTTTTATTTCTAATTAGCTTTTGAGTTAAATAATGAATTAAGTTTAATAGACATTGAACTAGAGGAAGCCTCATTGAATTTCACTTACTTTTGTTTGAACTGGACTGACCATGCATCACTAGGAATAAATGAATTTATCTGTATTGTGAATTGTATTAATAATATACCATAAATACTAGAATTTTAATGAGTGTGCTACTAATACCTGGATATATAATAATTTTAATGATTGTATTATTCATATTTTTCTTGGAGTTCCAGATCATCAATTTTCTTTTAAATTAATGTTTCAAACCAAAACAATGTAACAACCCAAGACATCTTTAATATTTCAAGGACCACACATGTTTTACTCTAACTAAGAACAACCTTTGGTAAATCTTTACCCACACACTTTTCTTTGAACCTACAAGCTGTGGATGAATCATTGTGGAGTGATGCATATGTATATCTAAAATGGCAGATGGGGTGGAACCACCACTGTTTTGCTCTGCTTAATTAGAAATTGAATATGAGTATGTCTGTTTAACTAGAAATTCACTTTCTTTGCCATGAAGTGTTTGCATCTTTCTCTCCATTTGGAGTTGCTTAAACATTCTTCTGAAATAACTCAAAACTTTATTTTTCCATGTGTTATGTATCTTATTACACTACCTAGAAAAGCAGGCTAGTATTGTGACAGGAGCATGAGACCTTAAGTCCAATGGCTCTGGACTGAGTTCCAACTGTGTTTATTTTAGATGCGCATTCTTGAGCGTGTCTCAATAGACGCCCATGAGTTTGTTTCTTGATCTGTGAAACAGGGATAATAATCTGTACAACATTGATGTGAGAATCAGAAAAGGGTTTCTAAAACACGGAGCTCAGTTCCGGCCCAGGGTGAGCATGTTCATTGTCCATCGGTGTGTCTTTGCCTGCAGGCTGAGGCTCATCAGGCCAAACCCTGTCTTACTTCTCCATCTCCACTGTTTAGCACTGTGTTTTGCTCATAAAAGGTACCAGTTTATGTTTCTTGACTGAGGAAATTATTTCTTAGGGGAATGAAGCTCTCATAAACTGTAACTTGGGGAAACCCGGAAAGCTGTACAGTTTTCCCTTTCTTGCTCAATGTCAATTTCTCTCTATATATTATGCCAGTTTGTAAAGAAATGGTGGCTCTTTCATTATGCACTATATAAGGTCTTATCGAGCGAAGTAAAGTGTTTTTTACATCTCAGGTAAACAGAATTGAAATGCCCACAAAGAACTGAAGTAATCTCTGTTGTTTCCCATGGACACAACCCCCACTGTGTCACCAGAGCAGTTCAATAGCACTTCTTATCAATAAGCTAATAATCAAAATGACTTCAGATGAGGCACAATTCAGATAACAGAGATTGATGTAAAGGTGATATTGTTTTCATCCCTTAGGGTTTAGTAATCTTTGTGAGAGATTATGACTTCAATTTAAAAATGTGTTACTTATTTTCTAATATGTTCATATAGATTTAACGATGACAATTGTTCCTTCCATCTCTGTTCTCACATTAAAACATCATTTTAAAAGACTAACAGGTAAAGTAATGTAACTGTTGACTTATTTTAATTAAGAGGCTTATGCTAGTAGCACTTGGCTTATGTTTTCCTCTTCCATGCATGTATCATCTCCTTTGGAGTTTTCAGGTAACGATGGGAATTGACTGTTAGCATGAGACTGGGAGAACTTAGCTTGCGGAAGTCTCTATTTCATATCTACTAAAATAGACAGTCTTTACCACACAAAGTTCCAGGAGAAAGAAAAAAGGCAGGAATAAACCCAGGACATGTGCTAAGCTTCCTGGAGAGCATGGAGGGTGAAGGTAAGCAGGCAGGCCCCTGAGGGGAGTGTGCGCTGCGTGAGGGGCGGGAAGAGCTGGACAAGGAGCTCGTTTTGGAGACGGTGGGCACGTGTGGGGAAATCCAGTCTTTCTGCTCTAGGAAATCAGAAAAGAGAGAGTAAAAGATGACTGTTGAGGAGAATGGAGTCCAAAATCGACCTACCCACATCTCTGATGGATGTGGAAACAGGCATGCAAAAAAAAGAGTCAAAGCATGTAAGTTAAGGGCAAAATATTTGAATTCAGGCCTGAACCTCTGCCCAAGAAATCAGTTTAAATACAGATAGCATGACTTTACACAATTCCCGAAATTCACAAACCTACATAAGTGAACTTATAAATGCTATTGTATGTAAATTTTCTTTTAAAAAGAAAAATGAGAGTAAATGAAAGTTAGAAATTCTCATTTAACTATCATTGAGAATTTTATTTATTGTGTAGGCACAAGTATTTTCAACTCAATCTTATTTTTACAAAAACAAGTGTTTTTAAAAAATGTACCTACCAATTTATATTTTTAGATTTTCAATGCAGATTGTTAGTAGGTTTAAAATTCAGAAATAGTTTTTATTTCTCTCTCTATATTTAGTTTTTTCATTTATTTGTTATTAGCGTAATTCTTCTGGAAACAATTAAGCTTTACTTGTCCTCAGCTTTTGGTTTTATTATCTTCAGTGCCTTGTATTGTCATATCCAATCATTTGTCTCATTACTTAGTGAATTAAACTTTTCTGAGACATATGTTGGAAACTGATGTAAGTCATTTTGGTGATTGGTAATTGTCATATCCTTTGTGGTGGGCATCAGTAGCTTCTAGCTGTTAGAGGTAAGCACCCTGTCCCCAGTGAACTGGCTACCAGGTAGTATGCCACTGAGAGAGAGAGTATTGTATTCTGCCATAGCCATGCAGTCAGCTCTCTGTCTTTTTAGCTACTTCAGTAGTTTGCATGAAAGGTTTACTCAGATCCACATTTAACAATGTTCTGAAGGTAAAATATGCCAAATTATTTTAAGCTGTTGGGGTCATTATGGAAGGTAAAACTGCTCACTCACCAGGTTTTTATTCATGATCATGTAAGAGCTGAGGTGCTTAACGTTAGGCTAAAACTATTTTGGCAACTATATTGTGTGAACACCACTCATTTCCCCAATGAGATATTATTTGTAACATCACTTATGCTAATTAACAGTCCTCCAGTGCAGGTCCAGATGGCATTATTCCAAGGGCTTGCTATAGCTTTTTGAAGACAGGGACCCTCACCAGGATCTTTCGATTGTCCACCATCCACTTTGTTTCCAGATTCTTCCATCGTTGGCTCACACCCTCCCTGTGTTAGGAATTAAAGGCAACTGCAACGTATGTGTATCCTCTGTTTCTACTGAAGTATATAAAGCACGTAAAGGAAATTACAGAGCACTGCAGATTTTGTAGATGCTGGCAGCTTGGATTCAGAATAATTGAGGAAGGGGAGCCGTGGCTGCAGGGAAGAGAACGGTGAGGGGTCACATTGAAGGCGGCTCCCCCCGGGAGGCGGCCGTGCCCAGCGCTGCGTAGCTGGGCCGAGGCCGCGGTGCTCTTGGGAGGACGAGCACTATATGCACTATGTAAGGTCTTATCGAGCCAAGACAGGGAAAACTCGGAGCCTTAGTTCTGCTTGTTCAAAACAAGAAAAGAGACATCTCGCCTTCATTCTTAGAACATTTTCTTTAGAACACTTGTAAGTTCTTTCTCTGCCTCTTCTAACTGTATATAAATCTTTTTAAAAGCTGAACTTGCCAGCTTTGCTGCTCTGGAAAGTCCTTCTCAAGGAGCCGACTCTATGAGACGTAACATCAAGGGAGATAGCGCCACCATCTCCTAGCATCAAGATTGGAGTTTCTTTCTCTTTGAATAGTCATTCGCTGACATGGACGGTCATTCCCATTACCAGGAGAATTGAGGATGAACTATGGGGGGCAAATGGTGGTCAAGTCCCAGGTACTCGAGGACTAGTTAGCGTTTATCCCAAACACAGGAATGTAATGGATTGCGTCTGTTGGCTACCTGCGAGGGTGAGATTGCAGTCCCTCCGCGGGTTACCTGTGATGTGGATCCTGCTCTGCTTTAATGCCCATTCAATAATACAATCGTTTTCTTTCTTTACTGACTTTGTGGAGAAGATTTCTGGATTGGAAGAAGATTTTGGTCTAAATTATATTTTCTCTAAGGCCAAAGCTGAGAGGAATTATTCATGATTTCCCTGTTATTTTTACTGCAGTGTGACAATGCCTAGACATGTTTGTCACATATTTTCTCTTTGTTTATAGAGATATGATTTATTTTCTCGGGGGAAGCATATTGGCCCTCTCACCTCTGGTCTAATATTTTAACTTAATTGCCTCTTCCAGTAAAGGTTGACATCCCTGATCAATCTAATTGTACTTTATAGCTGAGCCCTGATCCCTGAATCCAGCCCTGAGTGTCCATAAGTGATTTGATCAGTATTGTTTGGCCAAAATAAACTGGGTCTCAGGACAGTTTACTCAAAATGTTAATGTTGCAGGTAATTATACACATATTCTTTGATTAGTGATGCTTTTGGTTCTCCATTGGAGTTCTACAACTTTTTTTTTTTCATGTTTTTATAATTAATTTATCTCTATTTTTAATAAAGGAGAAAAGTAAATTGATCCTCCCTCTAAAGGACACATCACAATATTAACTACCCAGGAGAGTCATTATAAAGTCTTCACAGTTCTCATTGTGGGGGCACCTGGGGTTTTCCATATTTTCCTATTGCAGAGAAAGCGAAGCAGACGTAAAGGAATATAAAATTTTAAAAGGTAAATTAGGAAGTAGTGAAGTAGAAACCTCTCTCCCCAAGTCTGTAACAGCACTTAGACATTTTCAGAAATTATTTTAAGTAGCACTATACTTAAAAGACAAACATCCTTGGAAGAATATCCATTTTCAATGAGTCTTTCTGTTTTCTTCTTACTTTAAATTCCATCACACAGTAAACCAAATTACTTTGGCTAAATTGCTTTTGGCCTAATCATAAGCTACTTCTTAACACAATGCTTTGTGTAGCTCCTAATAATTAATTGGCATAATCTTCAAGTGTTCTTTTTCATTAGAGAGATTGTCTTTAGGGATAAATCAGTCATTTGCCTGGAGTGCATTTGTAAGAAAAAAAATCAGGATTAAGAGTTTACAAATTTCAGGACATTCTCAGTATCCAACTGCTTGTTTAAAAAGTGTAAGCCTTTGTCAGCACCTAAACAAACAGTAAACCACTTAATACAGATACTAGCAACAGTAAAATGTTTGATCCAAAACCTAACTTCCAGCATAAGAAAATTATATCAAAGACACCTTCACTTGAAAAGAGAGAAGGGACTCAACAAAAGGAATGTGATGATTTATTTCAGCTAATTATGAGTTATAATGACTGAAAATTATTTTCCTTGAATTTAAATATTCAAAGAACTGCTTTTCTTCATTAAATGTCAGTCTTAAGTTTCACTGGCTAATACTCTCAAGGTTTAAAAACATGAATGTACATTTCTAGGTGACTTAACATATGACAGGGAACAACTGCAGGCAAGAGAAAACATGGCTTCCATCCCATCCTGGTTCCTTATTTTGAACAGAAAAGGCTGCTTCACTTCCTGCAGTGATTACCACCAGAGGGTGTGCAAGGACAATGCCTGCTTCTCATTTCTTCAGGGGCTAATGGCAGAAAGCTTTTCTTCCCAGGAACTCTGTTAAGAAGTTTAACATTTACCTTGAAGGCAGTGGGAATAAAGTAAATTATGTTATTTTTGAACAGGCAATAACATTATTAGTTTTACTTCTAAGATTATGTGGGCAGCACTGCAGAATTTGGTTTGTTAGGGTGGGAGAGAAAATACTTGGTTAAGGGGGTCCTGAACTTGGGCAGTCAAGGAGAGGAAGGGCCAGGGTGGACAGGCAGCAAAGGCACTGAGGAGGCAGAGCACATGCACGTGGTAGGCCCTGGTCAGGTGCTGCAGGCCCACCGGCTTGAAAGAAAGAACCAAGAGAGGCATGTGACTTGAGCAGCAAGGACAGATTTGGGTGCAGCCGTGAACCCTGGACTTCCCTGCAGGCTTCTGAGAGTCCCTGAGGAGGCAAGCGGGCACTGCTCCCCCTGAATTCTTGGTCATGTTTTATATCCCCTGCACAGTTTGTTAGTTTATTTTGCAGTAAGCTCAGTAACTTACTTCACATTGAAGTTGTCACGTCCATCCTGCTTTGAGCCCTGTCTAGCTCTTGTGTTTCGGACAGAAGTGCTACCATTTCATAACAAGATTGACTAAGAGAAGAACAGTTTCCAACAAATGTCGGCAATTAGGCCTTTGTTGCCCTTGCTGAGAGCAGTTTCAATCCTGTAAGAACCTCCTGCTGATTGCAGTGGATGAAGAAATGCAGGGAAGATAAGGATGTGGGGACACTGAGTACATTTTACTTCATTCAATAAGTTTGTCTGTGAAAGGAAGGCTGAGGCTGAGGCTGAGGCTTCATGAAAGTGAGTCTTTTCATTCTGTCAATCAAAGTGTTCTTTATATACAATTAGCTGGATGGCACTTTATTTTAATATCTTACTATTAAATAAGCCATTGATTACATGATTAAGTATGAAATTTCAGTAAAAATGGCCTTCCCTTCCATTAATTTTTAAATTGACAAATTACTCCTTGGACATCAATATTCATAAATCTATACATACCAACAATAACAGAATAATTTCTAGGATACAACCACACATAAAGCCAGCCTTTTAAAATAAGTGGGCAGTTACATGTTTTGTTCTTGGAGCAGTTTTTTCAAAATATACCTCCTAGCTCACCTGTCATGGACCCCAAAAGTCCCCCAAACCAAAAAACCTGGGTATATTGGGCAACAAATTCTGAAAAATATCTTAGTGAGAAATGGGAAACACCACATTGAAATCTAAACCATCAGTAGTTCAAACTCACTGTTGGTTTTTTTTTCCTCTCTTTTTGGTAGACTTAAAAAAAAAAAATCCTCACCCAAGGATATGTTTGTTGTTTTTTTTCTTTTTCTTTTTCTTTTTTAGAGAGGGGAAGGGAGAGAGAAAGAGAGAAGGAGAGAAACACCAATGTTTTGCCTCATGTACAGCTCCAACCAGGGACTGAACCTGCAACCTTTTTGGTGTATGGGACAATGCTCCAACCAACTGAGCCACCCAACCAGGGCTCAGTAGACTTTTTAAAATAACAGCTTTAGGTTTGCAGGGGAAAAAAAGAGAAAATGATACAGATTTCTCATATATTCTGCATCATTTTACAATTAATGAACCAGTAATGATCCATGACTATAGATTATATTTCTTAGCTTTTACCTAATGTGCTATTCCTGTTCTGGAATTCCATCCAGGATGCCACATTATGTCTAGCATGATGCCACCTTAGGCTCCTCTTGGCTGGGACAGTTTCTTAGGCTTTCCTTGTATGTGATGACTTTGATTGTTTTGAAGGCTGTTACTCAGGTACTGTGTAAGATGCCTCTCAACTGGGATTTGTTTGATGTATTTTTCATGATATGACTGGGGTTATGGGTTACTGGGAGGAAGAGCATAGAGATCAAGTACCATTTTGCCACATCATATTGAGTGTACATATTATAAACATGATTTATGAATTGATGCTAGCCTTGATCACTTGGATAAGGTAGAGTTTGTCACAATTCTCCACTATAAAAACCATATCTAAGGACAAAAAAGCTATGCTTCACCCTTTAAGGGTAGAGTATGTAGATTACATGAAATTACTAGTATATTATTTGAAATTTTTATGCATGGAAGTTTTGTTTCTGCCATATTTATTAATTTATTCACTTATTTACTTATACCATATGGACCCATGAATATTAAGTTTATACTTTGGGTATAATCCACAACTTCTTTATTTTGTTGCTCAAATTGTTCCAGCTTTGACTGTCAGTGTCTCAGTTACCCAGCGGTCCCTACCAATATTTCCTTTTAACCTTTATCTTTTTTTTCTTGCCCTCAAAGCTACAGAAAGGCAAAATAGCTTTGGGATGTCCAAAATGGCTACTTTGATTTGTTGTATGTTTATTATAAAATAGTTAATAAGGCTTTTAATAAAGAAATTAAAATGCATCTGACATTTTTAAAAAAGCAAACATAATAAATAGCATTGTTTATACCACAAGTCAGTTTTCTAAATATCAATATGTAAATTTAATGAAATCTACAATTAGAAGTCTAAAAGTCTTTATCCAATTTGAAACTGGATAAAATGATCTTAAAATCCACGCAAGTGGTGACTGCTGGGGGGAGAGGGTATAAGGGGACTAAATGGCAATGGAAAAAAATGCAATAAAGATTAAATTTTTAAAATTTATGTGAAAATGCAAATCTTTTGGAATAGCCAATAAAACTCATTTTAAAACCTACTTAACAGATGTCAGCAAATACTATAAAGCCAGTGGAATCAACTCAATATGGTGTTGGCATAGGAATAGATAGATTAGTTTAAACAAATAGTAAACTAAATAATTTTAACCTGACAGAATCCAGTAATACTGCTCAGTTCTCATGTGATAAAATATTAGTGGTATATTAGCTCAGTGGGAAAAGTTTGGCTTATGTAACAAAAGGCGCTGGCACAACTCCTCAGCCATATGAAAGAGAATATTTAAGACCCCAGGAGCTAAGAATCCCACCAGTGGCCCACGTGACTGTGTGTATGTGGCTGGAGGGAATGAATGACAAGGGGGTAAGGCTGGCAAGTGAAAAATGAAATTCAGCTTTGCAGGAAAAGTAGGGAACTACCTTTTTTCAATCAAGCAGAAGAAACACAATCATATATACTCTTATGTTTTAGGAAGAAGTTGGCTGAATGTGAAGGATTTGTTGGAAAGGAGAAAATCAAAATGGGGGAGGTGTCTGTCGCAAGAAGGAGGACAGGAAGTACAAAGATGAAAGGTTTTAAAAGTCAGGTGAAGAACTCTGAGAACTGGGAACGCAAACCCCTGAGACAAACTTGGCCTGGTTTATCATTTCCCTCATTGTCTCCCCTGCCATACCCATTCCAAGTGTATGTATTTCTACTTTCAAGATTTTTTCCTCCTGTTCTACTGTTATAGTGACCCAAAGAGTGCAGAATTTATGTTTATCCACCAACAGTTTCTGTAACACCACAGTGAAACTCTTTTTCAGTTCTTGCAACCAGCTTTCATCACATTGACCTCCCACCCTCTTCATTGTACCTGGTTTATAGCCTTCAGGCCTCCAGCAAAGGACTCACTTCAGAGAAACTGAAGATGTTGAGTGTCCCCAAGCATAAGAGAGCACAAGTAATCAGAATACTGCATTACGGCAACGCGCCTTGGCACCAGCTGGCGGGGTTGTGTTTCTCTCTGCAAGTTGTGTTCAGCTGTTGGTTGTCTAACACAGCAGGTGAAACCCAGCTGGGACACAACAGATCTACAGCTGTTTGAGAGGATGGCAGAGGTGTCAATCTATTTTTTTTTAAAAAACAAAGGCTAGATTAGATTTAAACTCCAAGTTCACTCAAACTTCATAATGCAAAAGGCCTTTGTAAAAGGCATTAACTAAAATGAAAGCAATATTGAAAATAAATGTCTTCATGTTTTATGAGGATTTCTGTTTTATGGTAGTCAAACTATACCATGACTATAATCTTGGAAAATCTAGCGGTACTGCTTCTTCTCTCTTCTTAAACTTTCTATCATTACTTTTTCTATTATTATTATTATTATATTAGTTTATTCATTAAATATTTTGTGCCAGGTAGTCTAATAAGAGTGTTTATTTTCATTTTATTTTTCATTCCAAAGTCATTTTATTAAGCCTTATTTTATCAGAAAGATTAAGAACTTCTCTGTTGTCACACAGCTATGAAGTGAAAAATTTATAATCTACTGCAAGTATATATGACTCCAAACATCATGTTCTTCCTAAATTATATTTTCTCACAATTAGGCCAAGCAAAAAACTACTTTGCACGCAGAAAAGTCAGTCATTTTGATAATGCCTTTTGCCTTTAATGCAAATTGTTTTGTGCCTATAATCTTAATTTAGTCTGATAAACCAGCCCAGTATTTCCATGAAAGCACTGAAACTGAAGGAGTTGGAACTGTCATTTAGCATTCTTTTTCTTGTACCCTTACTAACCAGGCTTAGAGTATGATAATCTTTAGAGGATTATTTATGACAAGTCACTGAATTTTCTAAGTCTCAGTTTACTCACCTATAAAATGGTTGTTCCAAACATTAAATAAGAATAGATATAAACATACCTAGAGGAAAATAACCACTAAATAAGTGGCAATCTCCTTCCTCTCTTAATACTCCACCCCCCTTGGATCCACAGTGCTCTTAGATCCCTGGAGGTGTGTGCTTTATATTTTAAATCATGCTCTGGTGTTGAGGATGGCACTTAACCCCCCAAATAAATATCTGCTAGTAGACTTTTGGTTCTATGATAAACAGAGAGGAAAAATGGTAAGTTGTAAGATCTTCCAGCATTCTCAAATCTCAGCAAGTTGTTATCTGTTTCTTTTAAAAGTGCTTTAAAAAAGTAAGTTTTAGCTAGTGTAAGTCTGGCATTGTGAAGAAGGAAAGAAGCACTTGAAAGGGCAAGAGTAAGACAAGCACACAGAAAGGTTATAACAAAAAATTTTGAAATAAAAACATAACGAAAACTGGTGATAAAATGGTGAAACCATTAAACAAACCATTTTCGTAGAAAGCTTTGAATGTTGCTAGTGTTTAATATTGTCATGTTAGTCTATTAAGGTCCTAATGTTAATAATACTTTTTAATCCATTTAGTTTGACATAAATCCAGGAGCCACTATGGATTATCTCAGCAGGAGAAATGAGAGCTGGAGTGAAAATAAAGGGTGACCTTTAATACTGAGGTGCGGAAGCTGGGTGCCTTCATTGTTACAACAGAACAAAAAGGGATCCAGAGAATGCAGCATTCAGGTCCTTTTTTCCTGAAAGTGACAGATATGCATTGTAATTGCCTGCCAAGTAAGATGGTGTAATTCTTTCTCCAGAGATTTTGGTATGGCCCTGCCAGGAAACAACATAGTACCCTACTATCACAGTTCCTCCTCTTGTCCATTGGGGATAGAATTCTTTTTAAAAAGAGCCCATGTTTTATTCTGCTGTGTTTCAAAGAGTCTGTAATTCTATGACTACCATAAGAGAAAGAATGTCATTTTGCCCCAGCAATTTGTTATATTAAAAATAGAACTCAAAATCTTTGTTAACTGCACTTCTTCCTTAGATAATACTCTGAGAGGACTCATATGTATTTAAAGTCAAAATTGAGCCACAAATGCATTTAATGTCTCATTGGTAACTCTTGAGTGTTCTCTCAACTGAGTAAGTCACTTAAGTCCAAAATGGTGTACACAAATGTTCAAATCTACCTAATGTTGAAGAAGACAAGTTATTGGAAGGAACTGACATAGTTTGAACTTTGATGTACAGGAAATAAGGTTGTAAAATATATGTCCTGTCAGTGGTTCTAGGTAATTTAAGAATCACTGTGTTGAGCCTGAACAGCAAGAAAGACAGGAAGATGAATTTAATTTTCCTCTTCATCAATATAATATTGACAGGGTACCTAACAATATAGCTCTTGTATGAAAAGTTGTAATTATACAGATATACTGGTGAGTTCTGCTCACCTGCTTTGTTACAATGAGTTTACCTTGAGGGCAAGTTAGCTTTTATTTAAAATACTAAATAGAAAATTGTGATGCAATAGTTTATTCCAAAATCTTCATGTCTCATTTCATCAATAATTATTGTTCGGTGCATACCAGATATATGTTCCACTCATAGTATTCAAAATGAAAAAGACATAGAACCTCTTTTCAAGTAACACTCAGTCACTCTTTGGGGGTCCTGGATTCCATGTCCACAGGATGGAGTTAGTAAAAATTCATTAAAGTATAAACTAGCTCTTCACTTATGGGTTGTTATCTAGGGAGAAATTCCCGTGGTATCATTTGACTCACCCACATGTTTATATTGGATTTTGTTCTCCTGCTACAGATGAAACCAGAGAAGGAGTCATGTCAAAGGGAACATTTATCTAAGAAGGGCATGATGACCTCTAGTGCAATCAACTGCTCATTGTTAGTATTTAACACATCTCCTGAGAAACAGGCAGTAAGATGCTCATAGGAAGGTCAACAAACACTTTCTTCAAACATTTAAGAAATAGCTACAGCTTGGGGTTTTTGGCAGTGAGCAACTGCATTGTGCTTTTTATGTTATAAGGATGCTCCATTAGTCATAAGAACTGACAGGGAAGGCAGGGTTTTTGCATCTCTGACCAACCAAATGATCTTTTGGAATTTCATTGATAAAAAGGTGATGCTAAGGTCACAAAAGACAAACCCATGTGATACTTTGCTCAAGATACTTTTTTGTTTTTATTGTGTTAGGAACAGATAACATGAGATTTTAAGTGTATAACACGGTATTAACTATAAGCCTAATGCTGTATATAGCTGATCTCTAGAAGTTAACTCATCTTGCTTCAGTGAAACTTTATGTCCATTGAACAGCAACTCCTCGTGTCTTCCCTTCACAGGTCCTGGAGACTGCCATTCTCCTGGAGACCACTGATGACTGCCGTTCGCAGGCCGGCACTCAGTCCACTGAGCCGCACCAGCCAGGGCAAGTACCGACATCTTAGATAGCATGGACACAGAAAGCCTCACAGAAAGAATGGCTTTTGAATTAAAACTTAATGGAACCTACAGAACAATATAAATTAAATGAACAAAATAGAAACAGATTCAGATGTAGAGAACAGACTGATGGTTGCCAGAAGCAGGGTGGGTTGGGGCACTGGGCAAAAAATGTGAAGGGACTGAGAAGTAGATTGGTAGCTACAAAATAGTCATGGAGATGTAAAAGTACAGCACAGGGAATATAGTCAATAATATTGTAGTAACTGTACGGTGCCAGGTTAGTACTGGAAATATTGGGGTGGACACTTTGTAAAGTATACAGGATGGGGCAAAAGCAGATTTACAGTTCTTGATATGGAAAATAATACAATAATTAATAAATAAGAATACAAGAACATACTCTGTGTTTTGCATACTCACAACTGTGAACCTACTTTTCCCCCACCCCTGTATGATTGTCTAACCATGAAGCTGTGTACCTGAAACAGTTACAAAATAATATTGAATGCCAACTTTAAGTGAAAACTTTTTTTAATTTAAAAAAAAAACTGAATGAAGTGAGGGAGATGGTCACGGGGCCAACAGGAGGGTGCGCAGAAAAGAAGCAGTAAGCGGAGAGGGGCTGTGGGGGCGCCAGAAGGCTGGGGAGCTGGGCGCCTGGAGTGCTGAGAATGAGGGGGGAGTTCCAGGAGGCAATGCGGAGCCTGCCATTGCAGGACCTCATGGAGGATGGAAAGAATTTCAGTTTGTACTCTTGTGAGGAGACTCTTTCATAGAGTTGTGCATAGAAGAGTTACAAGATATGACTTATGCACTGAAAATATACTATAGCGAAGCTGTGACAGAAGCAGGGAGGAAGTGAGAAAATTAGAGCAATAATTAAAACCAGGTTAATGCTGACCTTGACCAAGAGCTGGCCATGAGGACAGCAAAGCAAAAAGTCAACAAAATATATTACTAGAAGGAATGTATGGTGTGAGAAGAGGGGACAACTCAAGAATGACAGCTTGTAGGACATAGTTTCCATTGTGTGAGATTGGGAAGATTTATGGGATGAGAGCACATTGGTGGGAATAGAGAAATTTGGTTTTGGACATAAGGTTTTAATGCTAATATGATTTCAAGTAGAGGGTCGAGTAGATGGATGCACATATAGTTTCTGAAGCTTGGGGAAGTCTGAACTATAGATATAAATTCATCAAAGAACTCATTGATGAAGAAACTTGATGAAGAAAATTCATCAAGGACTCATCAAGAAACCGGTTGTATTTAAGGTTATGAAACCAAATGATATCAACTAGAGAATTAACAAGATTTTTTAAAAGCCCAGTAAGAACAGGCACAGGGGGCAGGGATTAAAGAGAGATGTGGCCAACCTGGAATTTTCAGAGCAGCATTTCAGATTTTTCACTGGTAAATCCAGGCCTCATTTGCCCTTTTTCTTCTCTCAAACTCCTATTTTCTTTATTTTCCTCATAATTGGGCGTTTATTTTTCTCTTAATTAATTTATTTGTTACAACTAGATTAACAAGGAGACAGTAAAGTTTTTTTTTGTTTTTGTTTTTCTTTAGAGAAAGGATCTTTTTGTCATAATTTATAAGAATGTTAGACACTAGTAAGCTTTTAATAAATACTTTAAGAGATAGAAATTTATAATCATGATTTTTCCTTTATCAGAAATAAGAGTCCTAATTTCAGACTATTGTTATTGAATTCAAGTAGAGATAAAAAGACTAATGACAGCATTCATTATTTCATAATTTCAATTTTCAAAAATATATCCTGGTGGTTGCTTACTGACCCTACCATAAAGGTAAACTTGTCAATTTTATTAGGGTTTATTAATATGAAGAAAACAATAATTTAAAACAAGGAAAATAAAAAGAAGATACTGAATTCCCTGCTAGAATTTCCATAATGATACTATCTATATTTTTAACTCCTGCATGTGTATTTAGAGAGTGTGATGCTAAAAATACCATCCGAGACAGCTGAGTTGCAGATTACAGAAACTACAACTGTTCTGGGGTAAACTTTTGAACAATGTCATCCAGGATCATTTGTTAATTACCACCACAGGAAAGATTTTCTTTTTCTATTAAGAAACTGAAATGAAAACCATAGAATGAGGCCTTTCATGCAGTATGGACTATTTTTAAAAATGCTCATGGCATGATACTATGATAAAGTATATGAATAATGTGTCTGAACAGAGTGCCACTAGAAGAATTGACAGTGGAATGCCATATATATGTAGCATAGTTGCATAAACTAGTAGCAATACATATAAAGTAAGACAGGAAAAAAATACTAAGTAGATTTATGAATTGCATTTACAAAAGGGTAAAACACATACGGCAAACGCAAGCACTGACGATCCTAATTCAGCTTTACTTAATTGAACTGCCCTAATTGAGGGCTTTCCAATATTTACTGAGCACCTATTGCAGGGTACTTTCACACCCATGATCTCATTTAATTCTTGCAACACTCTCTGGAATGTGTATTGTTTTCCACACTTTATAGATGTGGTGACCTATGCTCTTACAGAGCAGAGTTCTTGCCCCAAATCACCCATTAGTTTTTGTAGATTCACAACATAAACTTGAATTACATTTAAAAATCGAATGATAAGGCGTGGACACTAAGGACAAAAGAAGTGAAGGCAATTCATATACAGTGATCTGCAAATCTATTCACACTGTGGCATAGACTCTCAGTACAAACCCTACTGATCATAGGTCAGAAATGTCAGCTACGTAGCGGAGGCTTAGCACGTTTAAATGAAAAGACTATGATTTTAGAATGACAACTAGACTGATACTAGTATTTTTTTCTCCAAATGGAGGTAACATTGACATCCTGTGTAGCACATTATTAAACAACTGTTTTTATAACTATGAAAGTACATACTTAGAAGGCATTTCAACAACCAAGAATTAAGAATAATAACATTTTTTGCAGAGTGTCCCTATATTTGCTCTGAATTAATTCCTGCTAATTTTATTTTGCTGGAATGTTTATGTATTTAGTTAAGGCAAAGGTATAGTGTAGAATAACACAGGAACAAGGATTTTTACTGAGAGCTACTTCACTTCTTTTGCATTGTCCCCAACTTTAATAGATTTGCTGTTAATGATGACAAATGTGAAGAAAAATAAAAACATAAATCACAAAAATTGGTCTTAAAGTGAAAAATAAAGCTCCTCTTACATAATAATAGATGATTTGCCTATAATTTATGCTGGGCACGGAACACCTCCCTCGTTGTCATCCCTCACGTACTAGAACAAGTGTGACAGGGTGGGACATGATCACCTTGAGTGTTAACATTTGATCTCTAGCACCTGCTTCGTGCTTATCAGCTACAAAACCCAAAGCCTCGATGGTCAGTGTTCCCACTGTGTTGAAAAGAAGATAACACCATTTGTCCTGACTGCAGTAGTCCCCGCTGCATTCGTGGTTTCTCTTTATGCGGTTTCAGTTACCTGTGATCCAAAATAGTAAATGAAAAATTTCAGAAGTAAACAATTCATCAGTTTTAAAACTCATGCCTTATAAGTAACATGATGAGACCTCTCACCATCCTGCTCCTTCCTAGCAGGGACATGAATCATCCCTTTGTCTAGTGTAACCACACTGTATACACTACCTACCTGTTGGTAACTGTCTCAGTTATCAGACTGACTGTCTGACCATACCCCAGTGCTTCTGTTCAAGTAACACTTAACTTACTGTTATATAGTTTTGCAATATTTTATTAGTTATTATTGTTAATATTGTGCTGTGCCTAATTTATAGATTAGACTTTATCATAGGTATGTATGTCCAGGGAAAACTATAGCATATATAGGTTTTGTGGTACTATCCCATTTCAAGCATCTACTGGCGTCTCAGAAAGTATCCCCAAGGGATAAGGGTGGACTACCATACTTCTCTAGGATTCTGTGAAAATAAAATGAGCGCCTACCAGCATGGGGCCAGACTCAGATCTCTGAGAGATGGTGTGACAAGCAGGGTTCTCTCCATTGGCTGCACATTTGTATCACCAGTGAGGATTTTAATATTTCTGAAGCTCAAGCAACATTGCAGACCAATTCAATCAGAAACTTTGGGAATGGGACCCATGTATTAACACTTTTAAAAGCAGCCGAAGGGATTCTTCTGTATAGCCAAAATTGACACTGACAGCTTTGGGAGGTGTTCGGCATACCCCTCAGGTACAGTGTGCTATCTTCCTGATGCTGAGATGCCCCCACAGTCACTGGTGGTGGACTATGAGTCCCTGAAGACCATGGTTTCGATGTATCACTACTCACACCAGATGCTGTAGCCCTTCCTCTAAGAGACCAGCACAGGTCAGAAGATAATATGAAATGGTTGACAACTTGAGATCTAAAGAAATGAGATACAAAGGTGATATAGCCTAATATTTTGGAGACAAACATATGTTGCACAATTTTTTCCCCAGGAGCCAGTTCAAAATACAAATTATCTAAATAATGAAATATTTCTGACCCATGGTAGAAATAGCCATTTATCAACTGTATGCCCATCTTGTTTAGGGAGTAGAACTAGTTATGATATAAAAGTAGAATTTAGAATGAAATATGAGTTTACTGATTATTATTGGGCTTTTACTAAGGTAAGTAAGTTATTCTTTGGATGTATAATATAGCAGGCTGTATTTATGGCATTAGAAGTTTAAAAGTTTTATTTCTTAGAAAAAAAGTGTTTATTCACTCAGTCATTGAGGGTCTACAACATAATCCAAAAGGTTTTTAAAAGATACCTGAAAGAGACCAATTTATTTTTGTGGAGTCAGCTAGAAGCTACCTATTCATCAATGGAGCAATTAAAAGCAGCCTCATTTTACAAGGCAGGAGTTTAACAATGCTATTTCACAGTTGATCTAAATCAGTAGGACAAGTAATTTTAATGTAGATTTTGCTTTTCTCCCAGTCATGGTTCATCACTTACAGCAATAATATTCATCGAAAGGTTATATACAGCATAAATGTGACCAAGGAGGGTTGTCAATTTTAAGATATGAATATGAAGAAAGTCTATAGATAATCTTTGACTTTTATTTTGGGGAAGAGTTAACAACACAGTAATTATAGTAGAAAATGCTGAGTGCCTAAGATTTATTGTTTACATATGTGCTGTAAGATAGACAATGTAGGCTTATGATCTATAATAAATCTATCTTATATCATCTGCTTACTTGTCTACTTGTCATTCACAAACCTGACAATCCCCCTTTACCCTAAACTAATAAGACAAGCATATACTTAAAAGTTATTTAACTAATCCAAATTTCCATAATTCAGGAAGATACTCTGAGCGCTAAGTTTTATTATCAATACTTATTATGACCACTTTGAGCAACTGGATACAATCTTTCATAGCTTTAATTGGGTAACTCTTGGGGGAAGCACAGAAAAACAGATACATTGGAAATCCTGGTTTTGATGCATCCCAGGAGAGCATGTCAGGGAAGGGGAATGGGGGATATCAAGATTTCTACTGGAGAGAGGGTATTGAGTATTCTATATTTCTTTTCTGAAAATATACTCAGAATTAATGCAAATTTTGTTCAGTAACAAAATAGTCAGCTACCTTCTTGGGCAGAAAACAAGCCTGAAACAATCTAAAATAGAATGAAGGGGATTCCAAGCAGGAGCCAAGCCAGCAACGGTGTGGAGTAGGCAGGTGGGAAGACCAGCTGAGGATACTCGTGAGAGGCTGTCAGGGAGGAAAAATTCCCCTTTCTTTCCTTCTAGGTTCTTTGGCTTGCCTAATCATTAGATTAACACAAGCCATTAATAGGGAAAGAAAACAAATTTAATTTTGCATGTACAGGACCCTCTCAAAATGTGAGAGGCTCTCTGGCAGTCATGTAATTGAGGCTTATATGCCATTCTGAGCTACGGAGAAGAGGCAGAGGTCTGGGATCCCAAAGGCGAGGAAGGCAAATCATAGAAAGATGAGAAGAGCAGATGTTTGGTGAACAAATGTTCACCATGCCATGGAGATAGATCTTTCTGATATATGAATTTATCTTTGGTAAAAGCTTTCTTCCTTGTACATGCCCCCTATCTAAATTCTTTTAAGCAGTTAAGGGGGAGGTAAAAAGCTCTTCCTGAATCTGCTAGGCCTTGATAGTTTTTAACTCAAAATAATCCACATAGCAAAGCTGCACATTCCGGGGTGGTCTTCTCTGAACCCCAAGAGAAGTACTGGAGTGACAGTGTAGGGCACTGACTGGTATTAGCACATCTTGCACCTGCCAAGCTCAGTACAGGATGGCCACACCAGCTGCTTAGCATTATGGGTGGAACAGGGCCTGGCAGTGACGAGGAACATATGCAGGATTGCTCATGAAGGGGCTATGACAAGGGAGTAAGCCATCTGAATGTCATGAGGCCTCTCTTATTGTTTCAAGAGTGAAATGAAGAGCACAGCAAAGAATCGGAATGATTTTACTTTTGTTAACTTTACTTCTGTATCCGCTATACTGAAATATTTACAGAGAATGAATGTATACATCAGTGAGTATTTTAGGCTATATGCTGATAAAAACGTCAGGCCCATGAAGGAATTCAGTAAATGTTTAATTGAGTGACTAAGCATTCCTGTGTTCAGTGTTTACATTCAAATCCTTGTACTGTTGCTTCCCACATGTGTGGCAATTACACAATCTTTCTGTGCCTCAGTTTTATGTGGACAATTTGGATTATGCTACTAAATAGGTTGTTGTGAGAATTAAATAGATTTATTCTGAAGAAAAACACTAACCAGAAAAAAATAGCAGTTGTTCTTTTCTCAAGAGCCTTTTAACCAAGTAGACTAAGTACCGGTATAAATTATATATAAAACCGGTGTATCATTAACCTTTTTCCATCTTGGCCACTTCATTGGGTTCATTAGCTCAAGAGTGGAGGTATGGCTCTCAAGGTAAACTTCAATTAATAGATTGAATTAATTTCATTTCCAGGAATCCAGCAAAAACTTAAAAAGCTTTTTCTAAAATACAATAGAGATGTTAAATAAGTTACACATTTGTTTAAGAAAGCAAATAGTGCAGGAACTTAAAGTGACAGGAAACGATCTACTGAGCCAGTGTTTCTGACCTTCAGGTTAACTCCCCAAATAATAAATTTTTAAATTTGAATAATAACACATATGTACAGGAAAAGACACAAATTATTAATGCACAGGGTGGATTTTTACAAAGCGAACACACCCATGTAACCACCAATTAAATCAGGCTGTAGAACTGCCATGTCCAATACACAATCTACTAGTCACATGTGGCCCCTGAGGATTTACAATGCACTTATGAAAACAAGGAATTAATTTAGTTATTGGACAATGTCTAATTGTATTTGACTGTGTGGGTCTACTTTTGTATCTGTAAAATTTACAAAATCAAAGTATAGTTCAAGAATTGCTGTGGAAAATGAGTGTCTGGATTGAGGAGGGCTGTAAATGCTTAAATATCTGATTGCAAAGCCTTAGTAAAAAAAAAAAAGTTAAATATCTCAATACTTTTTAACACTAATTTTGTGTTAAAATAAATAAAATGTGTAAAGAAGTTTGAGCTGTTCATTTTTACTGTTTAAAAATGTGGCCACAAAATATTTTAAATCACATGGAGCTTACATTTTATTCATTATGGTCAGGACTTATCTAAAACATTACTAGTACCCCTGACTCAGCCTCATGTCAATGCCTGGCTAGTAGTAGTAGTTAGTCCTCTTTATCGCTCTATAATATTCCACTGTTCGAAACATCACAATTTATTACTTATTTATCTACTCTATTTTGCATTATTTTCTTTTTTTCCCTTCCAGATATTTTGTTTTAGAAGCTAAATTTCTCTGACTTTTCAAAGATCCAGTTTTTATGGAACTTCATTATATTTACAATTTCTGAAGGCATGCTGTTCTCCACGTCTGTCTTGAGCTTATTTCTTTCTTGGAATATGTGATTAAATGCAGTCCATTGCAGCTAACACACAAGTTTACATTCTGTTCCCCAACCTTTTCCAGATCCATGGTATCACAGGCTATACTTACACTGAATGTTTTTTTCATTGCATAACATGGTTCTTCTGCAATCCACCCTTCAAAGTTGTTCCCTGACCATCCTCAACATATTGCAATGCCAGTGCCACATATTTTAGATTTTGTAGCACAGCAGCAGCAGCTTGAGTCAAGGTACCAATTTCTATTTTATTCAGAGTGTATGAACTTATGAAAAAAGCCCCCAAATGTCAGCTTAACATTGCAACAATGCTGTTGTGGCTGTGGTGATACATGCCTCAGGAGTATGTCCCAGGAAAAAAGGCGTAACATTTAGTGATGAGCCCTGGCTTTTTCTGCTACAAAGTCCTATTAAATTCCTCTTGGTGTTTTCCTATTAAGTTCTTCTGCACTTTAACTTTAAAAATTATCATGTGTCACTCTTTGATAACTTACTCGCCTCTTCTTGGAAATTGCTAGAAGTTATGTTATATCTCTTGCATTGATAATCTATGTTGCTTTTCTTTTCCTCTCACTTTTTCTTTTTCCTATTTTATTTCTTGAATCTGTGTGCACCCTCTAATTAAAGTTCTTTTTCTCATTTTTGTTCTGTTCCGTTCCTTGAGTTATCTTCTGGGGATATGTTGTTTTTTACCTTGAGTTTTCTTCTTCATATTCCACGGGTTCTTCAATTTACTTTGGTTCCTCTATGGTTCACATTAAAGAAAAAGAAAAGCTGAATAGAAAATCTGTATTTGTTGGTAAGCTTACTGACTAAGAGACTTCCTTTTGTGATGATTAGAAAAGAGCCAGGGCCCTTGAATATGAAAAAATGGGTTATCTTTACACTGGAATTCTAAAGCCATCTCCATTTTTCTTGTTCCCCACCTCCCTCCAAAAAATGTCTTCAGAGTGTAACTCAACAGTATACTGTTTTGTCTTATATATGCTTTGTTACCTAACCACATGATCTGTGTGTTGTTTTTAGAGAGCCTACATATTACATTCTCCCACTTTCTCTTCTCACACTTAAAACCTCTCTTGGGCTCTGCCCTCTGCATTCTCCAAGCTGATTCATCAATCAGACCTTCTCTGTCTACTTTCTGTTTTCCAGTACTGTATCAAATCACTAATCCTCTGATGGCCCATACCCATCTCTCTTTCTGTTAATGTACTTCGTTCCCTTTATTTTCACTTACACAAAATCTGGGGAAGGAAAGGCTATTCTTAATCTTTCATTTGAACAGAAGTTCTAGGTTATTACTCTTTAATAGATCCAAGAGAGGATGTAATAACCTAGAGGCCAATTGGGTAGTAAGATGAAGTAAAGAGTCAGGATGTTGTAGAACATTAAGCAAAATATTGATTTCACTGGGCTATTCAAGAAAGGTGGGGTGTGCCAGTATTTCCCTACTATATCCTGGTGCTTTGGGGTCTCATTACATAGTCTAAGTGAACCGAAAGCCAGGAAACTACTTTGTTTTCATAGAGTTCAGGTATTTGTGTCATTTGAAAAGTGTGGTTTACATTACATTTTATTTGGAGGATACTGATAAATGTTCTTCTCTCTCCTCAAACCATTATGAGCCATTTATTGTTTATGTATTGATCACATGGAAAAATACTCAAAAACTCCAAAATCTCAATAATTAAAATAATATCCACAGTTTCAATTGAAAATGGTTTATTATGAATTGTTACCAAAAAGCTAATAGATAGGGAGTGTTTACTTACGAAGAGATCTACTTTTGTTTTATATATTCTACACTAGAGAATACTTGACTAAGGGTTTTACACGAATGGTCAGATTTAATTCTCTCAGTGGTCAGTTTGCTGTGTTGTTACCAGGGTAACAGTGGTTTAACTGAAGGAATGACATAAACACAATTAAAGAGCTAAAATTTTGTTTGGCTAATGACTGGAATATTTTCAGAATATTATACAAAACACAAAACAAGTCAGAATATTCACAGCAGAGGTATATGGGTTTGCCAGGTCTCACACAATTTTCCAGTGCTTATGAAAATTCTGTCAGCTATTAGAATCTTAGGTTTTCTTTTCTGAATTTTTTTTTTCTTTAATGTCATCCTGGTTGGGACAAATGACAGACCTAACTGGTCTGGAGACTCCAATTACATATATCCCTTCATGTCGGGTTCAAATAACTGGTGACGGAATCTCCTGATGTGTTTTCAGGTGTTTCACTGCAGAGGTATGGCTTTCAGGGAAAACTTCAATTAATGGATTGAAGCCAAGTTCCCAGGTACATCATCTGTGACAGACCTAAGCTTCAGGCATGTGAGAGGGCCCTTTCTGCACATGCGATACACTGAAGGCATCATATAAAAATACTTTTATCCAATTTTAGCTGGATTCAGTCATCAACTGGGGCTCTTAAACTAAATTCTGTTCTCTTTCATAGAAAGAGAAATTAAGGTTCTAAGAGGTGCTAAAATCCAAGTTAATCCAATTCCTCGACATTATTTAAGCTTTTTAAGAGAAGTAAATGTGAAAGATTTTTTTCAGTTTGTCATGAGGTAATATTTAATACATATATGTGTCACCTAAATTAACAGGGATGCAGTCTGTCTTTCATATATTACATTTTGGGAAACTCTACTCAGCTATACTGCTCCTAAGTAAACCAACCATTGACGAATTCATGAGACTCTGGCAAACTATCCGATTAATGAGTTGGTAACGAAGCATTTTCTTTTTTTTAAATTTACATAAAATAAAATTGACTTTTTTGTGTGTAGAGTTCTATGAGTTTCAATACACATAAAGATGTGTGTAACTACTACATTGAGGATTGAGAAGACTTCCATCACCCCAAAAAACTTTTCTTTGTAGACAAACTTTCTCCCTGCTCCACTGCCTGACAACCACTAATCAGTTCTTAACCCCTATATTTTTTCCTTTCCAAAATGTCATAAGTGACATATATAGTATGTATGCTTTTGAGAATGACTTCTTTCCCTAAGTATATGCCTTTCAGAATTAGCTATGTTTTTTAATGTATCAGTAGTTCATTTCTTTTTACTGTGAGATAGTATTCCATTATATGAATGTTCTACTACAGTCTGCCTATCCATTCACTGATTGAAGGTTATTTGTGTTGTTTTGTTTTTTGACCACTGTTATAAGTATTCATGTGCAGGTTTTATGTGAACATAATTTAATTCCTAGGAGTGGTAGTATGTGTTTAATTTTATACAAAACTGCCAAACTGTTTTTGAGTGTCTGTGCCATTTTGCATTCCCAGCAGTGAAGGAGAATGGCATTTGCTCCACATCAGCACCAGCATTCTGTACTGTCCTTTATTATTCATTCATTCATGCATGCATTCATTTACTAACTCACTTGTTTAAAGTTTTAGCTATTCTAATAGACTTGTAGTACTGTCTCATTATGATTTTAATTAGCATTTACTTAATTGCCAGAAATGTGATCATTGCATGTGTTTGTATTCATTGACAAAGTACCTGTTCAAAACTTTTGCCATTTTTAAAGTATATTTTATTCATTATGCTATTACAGTTGTCCCATTTTTTCTCTCCCCTTTATTCTCCTCTGCCCTGCACCCCCCTCCCACTTGCATTTCCCTCCACCTTCATTCATGTCCATGGGTTGTACAAGCAAGTTCTTTGGCTTCTCCATTTCCTATACTATTCTTGACCTCCCCCTGTCTATTTTATACCTGCCATTTATGATTCTTATTCCCTACCCTTTCCCCCCACTCCCCCCTCACCCTCCCTGCTGATAAACCTCCATGTGATCTCCATTTCTGTGATTCTGTTCCTGTTCTAGTTTTTTGCTTTGTTTGTTTCGTTTTTGTTTTTTTAAGTTCATCTGTTGATGGTTGTGAGTTTCTTCTCATTTTACTGTTCATAGTTTTGATCTTCTTTTTCTTAGATAACTCCCATTACCATTCCATACAATAAGGGCTTGATGATGATGAATTCCTTTAACCTTACCTTATCTGGGAATCACTTTATCTGACCTTCTATTCTAAATGATAGCTTTGCTGGGTAGAGTAATCTTGGATGTAGGTCCTTGCCTTTCATGACTTTTGACTATTTCTTGCCAGCCCCTTCTGGCCTGTAAGGTTTCTTTTAAGAAACCAGCTGATAGTCTTATGGGAACTCCTTTGTAGGAAACTGTCTCCTGTTCTCTTGATGCTTTTAAGATTCTCTCCTTATCTTTAATCTTGGGTAATGTAATTATGATGTAGCTTGGCATGTGCTTCCTTGGGCCCAACTTCTTTGGGAGACTCTGAGCTTCCTGGACTTCCTGGAAGTCTATTTCTTTTCTTTTTTCTTTTTTTTGTCAGATTGGGGAAGTTTTCCTTCATTGCTTTTTCAAATAAGTTTTCAATTTCTTGCTCTTCCTCTTCTCCTTCTGGTGCCCCTATAATTCAGATGTTGGGACGTTTAAAGTTGTCCCAGAGGTTCCTAAGCCTCTCCTCATTTTTTTGAATTCTTGTTTCTTCATTCTGTTCCAAGTGAATGTTTATTTCTTGCTTCTCTTCCTAATCATTTGAGTCCCAGTTTTCCTCCCTTCATTGTTGGTTCCCTGTATATTTTTCTTTATTTCACTTTGCATAGCCTTCACTTTTTCCTGTATTTTGTGACCATATTCCATCATTTCTGTGAGCATCTGATTACCAGTGTTTTCAATGCTGCATCTGCAAAACTCTATAGAAGTTCAATACTTAGAGTTTTGAACTCTGTTGAAGTGATAGGTTGTCTCTCTCTTCATCGCTTAGTTGGTTTTTTTTTTGAGTTTTTGATCTGTTCCTTCATTTGGGTCATATTTCTTTATCTCGGTGCAGCTGTTACCTTGTAAGAAGCAGAGCCGTAGGGTATTTGCCAAAGTGAGGCAACCCACTTCACTGTGTTGTCTCACTGTATGTGGCGGAGGGATCAGAAAGGGAACAATGCTGCATGCTTGGCTTTTGGCCTTTCCCCCTTTACCCACAAGCAAATTGGGCCCTTCTGTTGCTGATTCCTAGGTGAGGGGTTTGTGTATGCTCTAGGACCCCGTGGGTCTCTCCAACCAACACTCCTGTGAGTCTGGGAGTTTCTCATGCCACCACAACCCCACAGGTTTTTATGGCCAAAGGCTTTGAGGCTTTCTTTTTCCACTCTGGAACCCTGGGTTGCTCAATCTATCTCGCTCCCCTGTTGTTCCTCCTGGCTTACCTACATGCAAACGTGGGACTACCAGCTGCCATCTCACTGCCCAGTCCTCCAGCCACCACCTTGCTACATGTGTCCTCTCTGCCTTGGCTGCTGGTCTCCGTTCCTCCTACTGGTCTGGATGAATGTTTCTTCTTTAACTCCTTGGTTGTTAGACTTGCATACAGTTTGATTTTCTGGCAGTCCTGGTGGTTTTTTGTTTTTAAATTTGTTGTTCTTTTGGTTGTGCGAGGAGGCTAAGTGTATCTACGTATGCCTCCATCTTGGCTAGAAGACTCTAATTTTTCAATATTTTAATTGTATTTGTTTTCTTACTCTGGAGTTTAAAGAATCCTTTAAATATTCTGAATACAAGTTCTTCATTTCATATGTAACTTATAAATATTTTCTCGTAATCTGTAGCTTGTCTTTTCATTTATTTAACCATGTCTTTCACAGAACAAATATTTTTAATTTTAATTAAGCCTAATTTAGTTTTATTTTATCAATTATGCTTTTGTTATATTTAAGAATCCTATGCCTAATAAGAAGTCAGACAGTTTCTTCTCAAAGTGATAGTTTTACTTTTTATATTGATTGTATCATCCATTTTGAGTTCCTTTTTTAAAGTAAGGTGTGAGAGTTATTTTAGGGTTAATTTGTTTGCTTGCACATAGATATCCAATTTTCCTGTTATCATTTGTTGAAAAAGATATCCTCCTCCACTGAATTGCTTGGTTCTCTACTCTCTTTAACGTTCTATATACATATTCCTTCTCCAATGTGAAACTGCATGATTATAGTAGCTTTGTATAGCAAGACTTTAAATAGATTAGTGTCAGGTTTCCAATTTTATTTTTTTCAAATTATTTTGGCTATTCAAATTCCTTCAACTTTTTGCATAAATTTCAGAATCAACTTGTCTATACCTACAATCTCACTCAGCAACTCAGGTCTTCATTCTTGCTCCAATCTGCAGTCTTCTCAACACCAACTCTCTCATTATCCTGAGACTCCAATTTGGAGACTCTAGCTTCAAGTACTGACCTTCTTTGGATGATGCTATATCTTGTATTGAAAAGCATCTGATATTTTTATAGAAATCTCTAAATGTCTGTTATCTAAAAGTTCTATCTGAAAAAGGGAGATGTTCTCCAAAGGTCACTCAGTGTTTGATACCCAAGTGTCTGAGGGTAGCTCTTTATTTTTAAGTCAGCTTATTTTCTAAGAGGTTTGGAAATAGTGGAAGGTGAAACTATAAGTCAAATCTTAATTTTAACATGGATTTCAATTATCCCAAGTATGAACATTTATTTTAGTAATTTTTAAAGAATAATTGCTTAATTATTCAATTTTTAAGTGAGAAAAATCATTGTTGAGGTATTTCTGTTTCTCTTATTTTTTCAAATACCTGTTATAGATACACATTACTTATGACAAATGGACATTTTGGCCAGAAATTCCATGCTTGTGGGTGTGGGTAATAATAATGTCAACAACCAATACAAATGTTTAAAAAAAATAAAATGTGATATCTATGTTTTTCAAGTTCAGTTTAAGGTTTTTTGCCTGTTTATGCTTTTTGGGGGATTGGCTGGTGAGGATTAGTTGTTAATGGGTTAAGTCCCACCCTGTTTTAATTTTACTACCTACTCTACATATTTACAATATTTGCATAAAGTAAAAAAATGAATTTTATAACCAAAATTTATAAATGCATCATATTTATACACTATGAAGTTGGTTTGGGCACAGTTTGACCTCAATTTCCAATTAAAAGTTTGATGCACTGAAGGCTCTATTCCTAGTATGCTTCAGCCCCAGGTACCTCACTTTCTAGTACATTCACATGGATTACAGTTGTCCTACTGTTTGAACTTGTGTACACTGCCATATTTGCTTGGAAAGAAGGGAAGCTGATTCAGGAATCATTTATGAAACACATGGAATGTAAAACACATTATTTCCTCTGAATCTCACAAAGGCTCTGGGACATGATAACTCCTAAGTGGAATTGCTAATGCTAAAAACAAAAGTGCCCTTTCACAGTGCTCAGCTGAATTATTTCCTCAGTAATTACTTTAATGGGAGGGCAATTTCATTTTGGGTGAACTACAGTGGTTAGATAATATGAGTCAGAAAACTGCATGTAAAATGCATGCAATTTGATTGTTCCAACCATCACATAGTCCTCTAGAATTTTCTATCTTGAAATCTTTACTAATTTATGAAATATATTCAGAGAGTATTTTAAGTAAGCTGCAGCCTATTAACTGACTAGAGAACTACTTCATATTTTAAGAATTTGAAACATATCTAGTTCCATTCAGATTTGTAAGGCAATTATATCAAGTATTCTCCACAGTGGCAGCATTTACATTTTGGATCAAATAATTCTTTGTAGTGTGCATTTCCTTTGCACTGCAGGATGTTTAGCAGCATCTCAGGTCTCTACCTATTAGGTGCCAGTAGAACCCTCCCTTTCTCACCAGTCATGACCATCAAAAATGTCCCCATACATTGTTAGTTGTCCTTAATTGGTAGAGAGTAAGATCCTTTCCAACTGAGACTGAGTTAGATAATGGTAGCATTAAGTTACAACCTACATTTGTACAGAGTTTGTGACTTCAAATTGGAAACGAGGTTTGTCAAACTACAGACAAAAACCTGTGTTTCAAAAAAAATTATGTTAAAATCAGCTTAATGAAGGTGAGCTATATAATGGATTGACATTTCTATTAAATGATGTATTGAACTATCTCAATGCCATTTTATTTTCGGAATGTTCCAATATCTCTTTAGAAGTATGGATTACATACAGATCACATGTTGCCCATAAGTGTCAAATTTGCTTACTTCTGTGATTTATTTTTGCTATAAGATATTTACTTTTCTGCACAGACAAATTCATTTTTCTGCTTGCTGGATATTTCTATTTTATGCTGAATTCAATAGACTATTATGGAGCAGTTATTTGTGGAATTGTGTGAAAATATTCAAGTCATTTTATTTTAGAATCACACATCTTCATATTCAGTGCTGCAATTTTATATAATTCAGTTATGAAATGAATCTATTCTTCCAGTTGTTTTGAACTCATTTACAATCTTCAAAGTTCCTCAGCAGGAAGTCTTTAATAACTGTGGTGTGCTATTTTTCTGTTTTTCTTTGTTCATCTTCCTACAAGAGACTAGTGTCTACTAATTTATCTCCTTCCTTTTCTATTGTGTATTAGGTAAACTTAGACTGATTTTTGTTAGATTTAAAGTGAAGAATAGAATTATTCACTTTAAAATTTCATTTACTTATTTATTTTTTAGAGAGGGGAAAGTGGGGAGAAAAAGAGGGAGAGAAAAACCAATGTGTGGTTGCATTTCATGAGCCCCCTGCCGGGGACCTGGCCTGCAACCCAGGCATGTGCCCTACACTGGGAATCAAACCAGTGACCCTTCTGTTCGCAGGCCAGCGCTCAAGCCACTGAGCCACACTAGCTAGGGCCATTCACTTAAGATAGTAACAGAAAAACATTTAATTCATACTAGAGCTATATAACATTCCAAGGATATGATTGAAATGCAATAGCATGATTTGTTTCATAGTAATTTTTATTAGCAAATAAAATATTTTAAAGAATGCCATATAAATTATATATCTTAACATTTTCATTTCCACATAAACTTTACATAATTCAGTAGTATGAGAATTGTTTCCATAATTTCAAAAAGTATTCTCCATTGCAGTACAATTTAATTATATTAAAAACACAAAATTTCAATCAGTTCTTTTTAACAATTGCTTATTAAATGGTATGGGGAAATTGACATTAAAATAAAACATTTATTATACTTCAACTACAGCTAAAAATGGTCATTTTTTTTAAATCACTGTTAACAGAATTGTAAATAGTATGTTGACAGTTCACACTAGGTTTTGTCACCAGAAACACAATTCATCTTTCTCCTATTTTGGTGAAGGTGACTTTCACCACTGCAACAGATACACTGACTTGCCTGTGATAGCAAGCAATTGTACCGAATAGTTCCAGATTTCCAAAATAAAGCACATGCCCAAGTAAAAAAACGCACATTAAAAATTCCTCCCTACCTTAAAAGAGTAACATTAACTTCATTTCTTCTTTTTCGTTACAGAGCTCAGCAAAAGAGTCTGTTAGTGACCAAAAATGATGGCATTTTCTGAAGAAGCTGCTAAACTTTGAAGCCAGTGGCCCAGGAAAGGTATAAAACAACAGGTAGGCTATGGAGAATGGTTTGGGGGAAGCACTACAGGCCACTGGAAACCAACTATTCCTGGCAGTAGGAGGAATCGGAGATTTTCAAAGGTGCATTTTGGGCCCATATGTAAATACTACAGTTTTTGGTGGAATATCCAAAGGGATTAACAGTCTTGAACAAAACTGAACTAGTCCCCAGGGGTGACAGCATATACATTTACCTTGTACAAGACCTGACAGTTCCCCTTAAAAACACCCACAAATAGGCCATTCTCTTATTTGCCTCTCAGCACTTGTGGGCCCCTTAGGTAGAACTGTTTGCTGCCCTCCCATTGCTCTCTCATATATGCCCTTGGCCAAATTCAGGAATATCCCAGGAAACAGGTGATATTTCTTTGTATTCTGCTTGACAATGCTTCTGTCTGCTTAGCTAGCATCCACTTATACCAGCTCTATGTGTTTCACAGGATTACTTGGGGAAATACTCTAGTAAACAAAATTTACATTTTGATTATGTTTGGCAGCATACCTGTGATGGAGACATGAAATATCCTTGGGCCAGGTTAAAAGGCCACAAGCCCCTCCTCATATTGTAGGTTTAGTGGACATGGTCTGTCATCCCTTCTCAATCCCTAGCGCATTCAGACATTACCAAACAATCACTGCACTAGTCTCAGTGAGAGCTGAGGTGAGTCCTTCACCAAACAGCCTCCAGGGCAGCCAATTCATTGCTAATTTATCAAGTTGGAACCAGTGTTGAAACCTCTGGATCATCCTTATTCTAATTTTCTCTCTGCCACTGACAAGTGGTGTGACCTTGAGCTAACTATGCCTCTTGGATTAACCTAACTGGAAAAAAAAAAGTTTTAGCCAATGTATAATTTTATCATAAAAACATATTATTAGATTGCCTGTGAAAATTTGAATATTTTGTTAGCTTACTATGACTTATTTGTAAGAAAATTACATTAATCCAGAGTATTATAGTTCTTTGAAAATGTTTATAATAATTTTATTTATAAAGCAAAGCTAGATTATTACCCAGAAATTGTTACTTGGAGCTGATCAGGAATTCTGTGAGTTATGGCCAACTAACAATAAAACAATGCTTTTCTTTAAGAATACTATTTTCCCCTCAGCATTCCTTTCTAAAAATTTTCAAGTCTTAGTAATTAACTCTAGCTTCTAATTACACTGTATTTAGCACTCAGTGTTCACATGAGAACAATTCTACCAAAATTCACTTAACATATGGAGCTGCAGCTGTTAAAGAAAAACTAGTCCAAGAAGACTAATATTTGCCTCCTAAATCCCAGGTATAGTGACTACAATGTGGAGTTATGTGTTGCAATCTGTTTCCAGTTATGCAATATTGAAAAACACTACCATTAATAGCAATTTGATTGTATAATAAAATTCTCTTTATGGATGGTTAGACTTTTGCAGACAGAGGCAGAACTGTACTTATGAGGTCCTGGTGCTCAAAGCTATAGCCTCTGGAGACACTGTCTTGGTACAGGCACTTCTGTGACCTTGGGGAGCTATAGAACGCCTTTGTTCCTTGTTTTCATGTATACAAAAAGGAGACAGCACCTATCAAATAGTGTGCTTGTGTGGCTAACTTGAATAATATATACATAATTCTTTTTTAAATTTATTATTTTATTGTCCAAATACAATTGTCTCCATTTTCTTGGCACCACTTTACCCTGCCCCACCTACACCCACCTCCCACCCTCAATCCTTCCCATCTTTGGCTTTGTCCATGGGTCCTTTATACATATTTCTTGACTTGACCCTTTCCCTACTTTACCCCATTACCCCTCCCCTCCCCCACTTCCCCTCTTGTTACTGTTGGCTTGTTTTTTCTTTCAGTATTGCTGGTTATATTTTTCTTGCTTTTCTGTTTTGTTGATTAGGTTCCACTTACAGGTGAGATCATATGGTATTTGTCTTTCACCGCCTGATTCATTTCACTTAGTATAATGCTCTCCAGTCCCATCCATGCTACTGCGAAAGGTAGGAGGAGTTCCTTCTTTCTTTCTGTGGCATAGTATTCCATTGTGTAAATGTACCAGAGTTTTCTGATCCACTCATTTAATGATGGGCACTTAGGTTGCTTCCAACACTTGGCTATTGTCAATTGTGCTGCTATGAACATTGGGGTGCATAGGTTCTTTTGAATTGGTGTTTCAGGATTCTTATGGTATAATCCCAGCAATGGAATTGCTGGGTCAAAAGGCAGTTACATTTTTAACTTTCTGAGGAAATTCGAAACTGTTTTCCACAGTGGCTGCACCAGTCTGTGTTCCCACCAACAGTGTACTAGGGTTCCCCTTTCTCCACAACCTCGCCAGCACTCACTGTTTGTTGATTTGTTTATGATGGCCATTCTGACTGGGGTGAAGTGGTATCTCATTGTGGTTTTAATTTGCATTTCTCTGATGGCAAGTGATGCTGGGCATCCTTTCATATGTCTCTGGGCCCTCTATCTGTCTTCCTTGGAGAAGTCCCTGTTCAGGTCCTTAGCCCATTTTTCAATGGGATTGTTTGTCTTCCTGAAATGGAGTCATATGAGTTCTTTATATATTTTGGAGCTCAAGCCCTTGTCTGCAGTATCATTGGCAAATATATTTTCCCATATGGTTGGTTCCCTTTTCATTTTGCTGATGTTTTCTTTAGCCGTGCAGGAACTTCTAATTTTGATGAAGCCCCATTTGTTTATTCTTTATTTTATGTCCCTTGCTCTAGGGGACATATTGGTGAAAATATTTCTGCCTGGAATATCTGAGAGTTCCCTGCCTATGTTCCCCTCTAGGATTTTTATGGTGTCACAACTTACATTTAAGTCTTTTATCTGCCTTGAGTTTATTTTTGGGTGCGGTGTCAGTTGGTGGCCAAATTTCAATTTTTTGCATGGAGCTGTCCAGCTCTCCCAACACCATTTGTTGAAGAGGCTATTTTTATTCCATTTTATGCCTCTACCCCCTTTGTTGAATATTAATTGACCATAGAGACATGTATTTATTTCTGGGCTCTCTATTCTGTTCCACTGATGTATGTGTCTGTTCTTATGCCAGTACCAGACTTTTTCATTACAGTGGCATTATAATATAGTTTGAGGTGAGACATTGTGTTCCCTCCTACTTGGTTCTTCATTCTCAAAATTGCTGAGGCTAATCAAGGTCGTTTATAGTTCCATATAAATATTTGAAATGTTTGCTCTATATATGTGAAATATATCATTGATATTTTAATAAGGATTGTGTTGAATCTATAAATTGCTTTGGGTAGTATGGACATTTTGATGATGTTAATTCTTCCAATCCATGAACACAGTATATGCTTCCATTTATTTGGGTCTTCCTTAATTTCTTCAATATTGTGTAGTTTTCTGAGTACAGGTCTTTTACCTCCTTGGTTACATTTATTCCTCGATACATTATTTTTCTCATTACTATAGCAAATGGGATTTTTTTTTCCTGATTTCTGATTACGATATTTCATTGTTGGTGTACTAAAATGCCTTCAAATCCTGAATATTGACTTTGTATCCTGCTGTTTTGCCCAATTCACTTATTAGGTTGAGTAGTTTTTTGGTGGAATCTGTGCAGTTTTCTATGTACATTATCATGTCATCTGCAAACAATGACAGATTTATTTCCTCCTTTCCAAATTGGATGCTTTTTGTTTCTTTTTCTTGTCTGATCACTGTGGCTAGGACTTCGAATGCTACATTGAATAGAAGTGGTGAAAGCAGACAACCTTTTCTTGTTCCCGATTTTGGTGGGAAAGCTTTTAGTTTTTGCCCATTGAGTATGATGTTGGCTGTATGTTTTTCATATATGGCCTTTATTATGTTGAGGTATGCCTCTTTTACTCCCACTTTGCTGAGTGTTTTTATCATAAATGGATACTGTACCTCATCAAATGCTTTTTCCACATCTATTGATATGATCATGTGGTTTTCGTCTTTCCTTTTGTTTATGTGATGTGTTATATTTATTGATTTGCGAATACTGAACCATCCTTGCAAAACATTAAAAATCATCTACTGGATCATGGTGGATGATTTTTAATGTACTGTTGGATGCAGTTTGCTAAAATTTTGTTGAGGATTTTAGTGTCTATGTTCCTCAGTGATATTGGCCTGTAGTTTTCTTTCTTTGCTGTGTCCTGATCTGGTTTGGGGATTAGGATGATGCTGGCCTCATAAAAGGAGTTTAAGAGTCCTCCCTCTTCTTGGATTTTTTGAAATATTTTGAGGAGAGGAGTTAGCTCTTCCTTAAATGTTTTGTAAAATTCTCCTGTGAAACTATCCGGGCCAAGGCTTTTGTGTGCTGGGACTTTTTAGATTACTGATTCAATTTCACCAGCTGTCATTGGTCTGTTCAGGCTTTCTGGTTCTTCTTCATTCCACACTGGAAGGTTATATTTTTCTACAAATTTGTTCGTTTCACTGAGGTTTTCAAATGTGTTGGCATACAATTGTTCATAGTAATTTCTTACAATCCTTTGTATTGCTGTGGTATCAATTGTAATTTTTCCTCTTTCATTTCTTATATTATTTATTTGGGTGTTCTCCCCTTTTTTCTTGATGAGTCTGCCTAAAGGCATGTTGATTTCATTTATCTTTTCAAAGAACCAGCTCCTGGATTTGTTGATCCTTTGAATTTTTATTTTAGTCTCTGTGTCATTCAGTTCTGCTCTGATCTTGATTATTTCCTTCTTTCTACTTGTTCTGGGCTTTGTTTGTTGTTGTTTTTCCAGTTCTTGTAGACGTAGGGTTATGTTGTTTATTTGAAGTGTTTCTATCTTTTTTAAGTTGGCCTGCATTACTATGAACTTCCCTCTCGGGACTGCCTTTGCCTTGTCCTGTAGGTTTTGGGCTATTGTGTATTCATTTTCATTTGTTTCCAGAAACTTTTGATTTCTTCTTTGATCTCATTATTGACCTGTTCATTGTTTAATAGCATGCTCTTCAGTCTCTATGAGTTTGAATGTTTTTGAGTTTTCTTCCTTGTGGTTGGTTTCTAGTTTCAAGCCCTTGTGATCCAAGAAAATGTTTGTTATAATTTCAGATTTCTTGAATTTGTTTTGTCTCCTATCATGTGGTCTATCTTTGTAAATGTTCCATGTGCATTTGAAAAGAATGTGTATTTTGCTTCTTTGGGATGAAAGGTTCTCCACATATCAGTTAAGTCAATTTGATCTAATGTGTTGTCCAGTTCCTCAATATCCTTGTTGATATTTTGTTTGAAAGATCTACCCATTGTTAACAGTGTGGTGTTAAAATCCCCTACTATCAGTGTTTGGTGCTGTCTATATCTTTGTTGAAGTTCTCCAAGATTTTCCTTATGTATTTGGGTGCTCCTATGTTGGGTGCTTATAGGCTTACAATGTTTATGTCTTCTTGGTGGAGTCTTCCTTTGGGTATTATGAAGTATCCTTCTGTGTCTTATCTTATTGCCCTTGTTTTGAAAAATATTTTGTCTGATAAAAGAATTGCTCTCCTTGCTTTTTTCCCCCTGTCCATTTGCTTGAATATTTTTTCCATCCCTTTACTTTCAGTCTGTGTAGGTCCTTTGCTCTGAGGTGGGTCTCCTGTAGGCACCATATGTGCGGGTAATATTTTCCTATCTATTCAGCTACCCTATGTGTTTTGATTGGAACATTTAATCCATTTACATTTAAGGCTATTATTGACAGGTAGTTATTTATTTTTTCCCTTCATACCTGTATTCCTCTCCTTCTCACTCTTTTCTTTCCTCTTCTTAAAGCAGTCCCTTTAGCATATCTTGCAGTGCTATTTTGGTGGAGGTGTATTCTTTTAGCCTTCTTTTGTGTGGGAAACTCCTTATTTTGCCTTCCATTTTCATTGAGAGCCTTGCTGGGTAGAGCAGTCTTGGTTGCAGGCCTTTGATTTTCATTACTTGGAATATTTCTTGCCATTTCCTTCTGGCTTGTAGTGTTTCTTTTGAGAAGTTAGCTGCTAGCCTCATCAGAGCTCTCTTGTATGTTACGATTTCTCCCTTGCTTCCTTTAGGATTCTCTGTTCATCTTTGATATTTGCCATTTTAATTATGATGTGCCCTGGAGTGGGCCTCATTGGATTCTTCTTGAATGGGACTCTGTGCTTCCTGGACATGTGTGACTTTTTCTCTCCTCCTATTAGGGAAGTTTTCCATCATTCCTTTTTCAAACAGTTTCTCTACCCCTTGCTCTTCTCCTTCTGCTATCTCTATTATACAGATATTATTATGGTTCACATTCTCCTGTATTTCCCTTAAAGCCTCTTCATTCTTTTCTGAGAGTTTTTTCATTTACTTGCCCTCTCTGGGAGCTTTTTTCTACCTTGTCATCCAGCTCGCTGATTTGATACTCTGCTTTGTCTAGTCTGTTTTTGATTCCTTCTAGTTTGTTCTTCAATTCAGAAATTGTATTCTTCATTTCTTTTGCCTCTTGTTAATAGTTTTCATGTCCTTTTTCATGCTGATATAGTTTTCAGTTAAGCTCCTCATAGTTTCCCTGCAGTCTTTGGTAATTCTCACTGAACTCACTGAGCTCATTGAGCTTCCTTATAACTGTTGTTTTGAACTCAGTATCTGATAGTTTACATACCTCTATCTCATTTAGTTATCTGTCTGGGGATTCCTCATTTCCTTTTGATTGGAGGTTTTTTCTTTGTCTTCCCATTATTTGAGACTCTTCTTTTTTGCTTCTGCTTCTCAAATTGATCTGTCTTGACTCCTGCCTTTGTGGTGTAAACTTCTGTGATTGGAGACCTGTGTGATTCAGTGATGCAGTCTCCTTAATCTCCTGAACTTGATGCTCTTTGGGTGCCTTTTATGCTGTTTATGTTGGCTTTGTGGAAGTAATTGGGTTTTGATTGTTGTTTGGTCATTCTTTGGTGGGCCTTACTCTCCAGCTGGTTGACTGAAGATTATTCTGCCCACTACATCTTGTGCATTATTGTGCAGGTGCTGCCAGAACAAAACCACTAAGCCCAGGAAATAAACCTTCATTGGAAAAATAACTCTCCCCTGCAACCCCACTTTCAACAGCAAATGAACCAGTATTAGTAAGGCTGTAAAGAGGTTAAGACTATTATAAGACAGGAAAGAAATAAACTATTAGTTTAAAATCTAATGACTTAATATACATATACTTGATGGACTTGAAATGGATGTTAAAAGCTCTGTAGTAAGAAAATATCACCAATCATGGAGAAGACTGGAGTAGATTTTGTATCAGTAATCTCTAGTATTTACTTCTGTGTTTTATTTCTGGATTTACCCATGGTGATGTCAGATTTTGAACAGGGATCTGCTGTCTATGGCTGTTTCCTTCAGTTGTTAATCTAGTCACTCTCTACTCAGCAATCAGGCTTAGGCACTACAGGGTGGGGCAGAGTCTCTCTGGGGGTAGGGTTATTGTTTCCTCTTATGCTGTTGCTACTCAAGGGTGTGATCTGCCTGAGCATGATGGCTGCTGACGTATGAGGGATGATTTAGCACTTGGATCCCATCGGCTATTCCCTTAGCTCTCTCCCCAAAATCTCTGTCTCCAGTCTCTCAGGCATCTCTAGTCCCCTCTGCCTCCAAGACAGGGTAAGTGGCTGCAAATGACCATTTATGTGTTGGCCCTTTAAAAGGCTCTTTGAGTCTCCAGCTGCCCTTCTCTGGCAGAGAGCAACCCTGCTGCTTTTTGCAGCTCGCTGTTATCTGTGTACTTTTTGGACTCTCTTGCTGTAAACTGGGGATCCCTACTTTTGATTTAGACCCTGCACTTCTCAGGGGGATCCAATGCCCATTTCAATATCCTTCTGGTGCTGCTGCCTGTCAGCTCCCTGCCTGCCTTCTCGAGTCTCTATTGTATTCCTTACCAGTCAAGTTGTGCTAAAGCTGATTCTTCTCTCTGTCCAAAGTTATAAAGCTTCTTTTTCACTGTTGTTCAGTTGTTTGTTCTGGGTGATTTCTCCACAATTTAGTTGTAATTCCAGATTGTTCCTGGGAGGAGGTCAGTGTGATTTCCATTCACTCCTCCACCATCTTGCTCAACTCTCAATATGCATAATTCTTAGAACACTGTTTGTCAGCCAGTAATGATCCAACAAATGTTAACTATTATTATTAACAATGTATTTGGAAAAAATAAATAAATTAATTTTAAAAAATAAAAAGAAAAATCTAATATAAAAATATTTTTAAAAAGTAGTTATTTTTCCTCTGGTTAAAAAAACAAAAACATAAACAAAAAAAACAAAGAAGAATGTTTCAAGTTGTTAGGTGTCCCCTTCTGTAGACTGAGTCTCCTTGGCCCACCATAGGAACTACTTCTATAATTTTATGTTTCTCTGAGAACACCTGTTCTTCTCTTCCCTGGTGGATTTTAAGCTCCCAACCTCAGCAGATATCATACGGCTGATGGTTGGGAATCAAAGGGGTTCTCTTCTAGAGATATGACCCTGCTGTTCATTTGGTTCTCTCAAGTGAGACTGCCCTCCCTCACCCACCAATCAGGAGGCTTCCAGAAGAACAACTGTGTTTTTGATTCACTATCATTAAGGACAATTTAGGGAGGTTCCAATAATGTCTGGTCTCTGGGACAAGTCTTTAACTGGCATCTTTGTCTTCAGGCCCCAGGGTCTGCCCTTGTTTCAATATCATCATGAGAAGGGGAGGAGTCCTGGTTTTTAAGCAGGGAACCAAACCTTGACCACCCCAGTGCAAAGGCTGAACACCAGACCAGGGCAATTAAAACCAGAATCTCTGGCACTGAACCAGTGTATCAAGATTATTTCAACTACTCCAGTTTGGTGAACAGCCAAGACTGAGGACCACTAATTTAGAGTTTAGAACCTTTCTACACAAAGTGTGATCCCAGCAGCCCTGACCACTTGGAGCTTATGAGAAAAGCAGATTCTCAAGTCATACCCAGGCCTACTGAACCAGAGTCTGTATTTGAACACCATCCCTCAATGAATGCACAGTAAATTCTGAGAAGCTCTGGTTCAGAAACTGCACTGTAATTTATTAATTCTCAGCCAGCCCTTACATTCCTCCAATCATCCACATAGCATTAAAAGTCTACATATCTGTCCTTTCCTGTAGCCCCTCAGATTTTACCAGTCTGGAGTGAAATACTGGCCTGGAGATTTGAAAATGCTTCCCTCAAGATTGAGAACCACAGCAACTAAACTGTGCCATGTCATGGCACTTTCCCTCCTTGCATTAGAAATATAACGGGTTCAAAAAAGATACTTTGAAAAATGTGGAGAAAGAGAAAGAGAAAGAGAGAGAGAGAGAGAGAACAAAATACAGGAAATATTTTTTAAAAATACTGGTTGAGAAAGATTAAAAAAACCCAGAAAATACAAGGACACATTTTTTTCTCCTTAATTTTTAGGCTAGTGCTTATTTCCCAGCCTTTCAGTTCCCTTTTTTAAAAAATCTAAAGGACAACTAAATTACTATTTCACTCGATAATTTATGCTGGACTCTAATTAATGAGTTTTGACTTTTTCCTACAATAACTATTTTTTATTAAAATATATCATATACAGGGAAGAGCAAAGAAAGGTTTACAGTTGTTCATATAGAAAATAATGCAATGATTAGTAAATAATAATACAGAATAAAGTTTCTCATAATTACAAGTGTAAACTTATTTTTGCCCTACTACATAGGTTGTTTTGTTTTACTAAGTAATGGTGTTGATGGGTCTCACAATTTGAGCTCTAAAATAAATGTTTCATTTACTTAACATGAAAACAAATTCACTTATGATTCTGCTTTATTCAGTACAACTGACAAAAAAAGTTATACTGGACAGTGTTAAACAGGCAAGAAAGACTTTATTGACACTACTGCTGTAGGGTAAAGTGGTCCAACTCAAGTCTACTGAAACAAAAGTTAAGAGGGTTTCTCAGCAATGAGTTGAGCCAGTGAGAACGTGATGGAGGACCTGCAGGGGTGTCCAACCTTTTGGTGTCTTTGAGCCGCAGTGGAAGAAGAGTTGTCTTGGGCCACCAATTAAATACACAAACACTAATGAAAACAAAAAAAAAAAATCTCACAACGTTTTAAGTAAATTTACAATTTTGTGTCGGGATGCATTCACAGCCATCAGGGGATGGCCATGTGTAAGACACTCTTGCTGGAGGAAAGTTGGTCAATGTGATTAGGCAATTCCTGTTTCCTGTCATTTATTGTGAATTAAGCTTCTACTCCATCCCACAGAAACTGGGAGATAAAATGGTGTCTTCCCTAATGATTGTATTTCAAAGGAATAGATCCAGGGTCCTTGAGAAATACTTCCTCAGGCTCTAAAGCTGGCAAGGAGGTTTTAAAGAGGTTTATATACATTTCAAAGAGGGCTCAGTATAGAACAAAGGTCATGCCTCTGTGAGCAGTTTGGTCTCCTTGCTCTTGATTGCTGCTATAGTTGCATAATCAGTCAAGGGTCAGGACTAGGACTAAAGCCCTAATGGTGACTTAGCCATTTTTCACCCTCTCTCTGCTTTAAAAAAATTTTTTTTTATAGAAGAACTCTCATAGATGGGGGTTCTCTACTCCTTGTTACCTTGGGGATGGGCTGGTTACACAATTTATATTTGGCTTAGAAGAAAGGATCTGATGGGGACTCAAGGGTTAGAAAATCTTAGTTTTAGGTAATAGTCAATAAGCTTAGTAATCAATGTATGTAAAAAGCTATTGTTTCAGAAACTGAAAGTATGACCCACCCTGACTCCAGGAGACCACAAGCAGTTCCACTTTTGTGCCCCAGGAGGACTGCAAGCCATCAAGAGGGTACCTGAGCCATTGTACTCTAGGGAGAGACATCCACTACCCAGGACACAGATAAAGAATCACCAGTCAACAAATGAAAGAAAGCTGCAGCTTTTTATCTGATTAACCTTTTCTTTGAATTCCAAACCCTTTATCTATACTTGTCTTCTCCTTATAAAAAGAGTTGGTTTGAAATGGAATGTAAGATGGCCTGTTAGGGTACATAACTGCTGTCTTCTCAGATCTCTGGCTGTCTAAATAAAGTGCCCATAAAGATTCAATCCTTGTATATGCTTATTGGTTCTGGCAGTGGCAGGCAGCGCGAACACTGGCTTTTCTGGTTTCAGATTAAGGCTTTGTTTAGGCCTTAAAACTAAATTATATCATCTACTTCATTTATCCAAGAACCAAGAATCATGAGTTGATCTTAAAGACTTTGACTTTTCATTTTTATTTACTTGTATCTCTTTTGGGAATCATACAGAAAGAAGACAGCATGATTCCTGGGAAGGAATTCTCACATTCCTGGTCCATAAATCTACTATTATTTAATACATTTTAAATACTATATTCAGTACTTAACAAGAAGTCAAACTGCAGTGGACTGAAGGGTAAATGAGTGAAGGAACTGGCCAAAGTGAATGTAGCAGCATCTTCTCTCAGAAGCTTGGCTGGGAGAGGGGCGCTCATTCTCCCCCAAATGTTCTTTCTAAGGACACTGATGACTTTCATCTGATGTATTTAATGATAATTACCAATCACTTTTCTTCACCTATTGACATTTGATACTGATGTGCTCTCACTTTTCCGTACTTTATTTTGGTAAATCACTCACACATTTTCCAGGATAGGAAGGTGGAGGTGTTCTACATCACTTTCTTTCTGCATTCTTAGTATCCAGTCGATCACCCTGTCGTGTAACTTTTTCATTATAAATCCTTTGCAAATCCATTCCCCCCTTTCCACCTGCACTGCTATCATCTTCTGTGCCCTCGTTCTCTCTTTTCTGGGCCATGGATGAGCTTCTGAACTGGTTCCTTGACACATTCTGTGTTACTCATCAGTCCATTAATATAAAAACAGATTTGCAAGGTGTAACATTGGGAGAAACTGGGTAAAGGGTACATTGAATCTCTCTGTGTGATCCTTTAAAACTGAATATGAACATACAATTATTCCACAATTAAAAGACAAAGGAAAGAATATCACCTCCTCTTGTCTTATAATATTCTAAAATATTTTCCAGATTTTTCAAATCCCTTAATGAGCTAGCCTCTTGCCTTTTAGTTCAAGCTGACTTCTTGCCATAGCCTGTCATTGTACTTCTCATCCAGCCATGCTGAACCACTTACAGATTCCAGAATCTTCCATGTTCTCCACACTTTGTCTTGTTTGGCTTGAGGGTCCCCTGCAACTTGCCAGTTTGAAAAGTTACCTTTTATCATCTGATCTTGGAAGGTAAGTAGGGCTGGGCCTGGTTAGTACTTGGTTGGGAGACTGCCTGGGAATACCAGGTGCTATAGGCTTTAGTCCACGGCCATACCATGCTGAATGCACCCAATCTTGTATGAAAAATTACCTTTTATCCCTCCAGTCTCTGTTCAGACACTGCTCTCTCTATGGAGCATTTCTAGATGGCTGCAAGCTGACCTAGAAGTTTCATATTTAAAACTGTACAACAATTTGTATATAACTCTACTTAGGCAAAGGTTTTATTCTAAAATAAATGATCTTTTCCCATATCTCCCTACCTAATAAACTGTAGGTCCCTTGTTAACAGGGACTTTGTCCACTTATCTCTGTATTTCTGGTAACTAAGACAAAACAAAGCTTAATAAATATTTGTTATACGAATGCCTGAATCCTCTTCCTTGCTTTAATTGACAGATTCAATTTAAAATGCATTGATGTTCCCAAATGTCAGTAAGTATGTATTATAGTTCTGATGCTTCTTGTCTACTCTAAAAATTATGTGAATGTTTATGAAAAATAAATAATATTTTGTGCTTAACATAAAAATCACAGATAAAAAGAGTGAACAAAATATCACATATTCAGAACATAGCTTATAGTCTAAACTCTTAAGTTATATTAATCAATAAGAAGCTGATTATACCATTCTTACTGGATATTTTATATGAAACCTTATCATCCTTAGAGTTAGCATTTTTTATTTAACTAAAAGATTTTCATACAGAACAATGGGGTATGAATCAACATATTTGTAAACTGTACAAGGATTGGTATTAAGAATATTGATAATTAAATACAAAAATAACTAATACTTCATGAGTGCCTCTGCAAATTACCTTAAACACTGAGGTTAAAACTGTTGAGGGAGTTAAGTATTTAAGCTTTTCACTGTAGTGGAAAAAGGATGTGGCCTACAAATGTAAATATCTAGTTCATAATGACACAGTTGAAATGCAAGAGTAGATGACTCCGTTCATTATGATAGCATAATAACCAAAGCCATTGCTCATCAAGTAACTCTTGCTCCATTTTGGCTTCCATAATGTTCCATGCATGCAGCAACCCTGATATTTGGGGAACCCATGTATCCCATCCTTTTGGTAAATATATTTTTTATGTAAGTTTGAGGTTCAATGATGTCTGTGTGCCAGAATGTAATAACCTCTTGGAGCATCAGACCTGGAAATGGGTGATCATTCCACATTAGTACCCCTCGAACGATGCTTCCTATCTGGGTGACCAAAAAGAACACTCACTAGTGAAACTTGGTTTCTCCTCATAAACATTTTTGAAAAAGCAAAAACAACTCTGATGACCAGATAAGTACAGTGAAGTTTTTATTGGGTAGTCAGAACAATGAAAGTAAAATTGAGCAACATAAATTAAATCAAAGTTTCTCCATTACTTTAATTCATTACTGTATTGTCCACATACCAGAATAAGATGTGATATTACAGTTGTTTTCTTCTTCTTTTTCTAACTAAGATATTAAGAATAAATTATATCATGCATTAAATAGGTATTTTACAATTGAATACTTTGGTTGTTAGAAAAGGCAGTTCAATTCAATTTAGTTTATATAGGATAATGGCTACATTTAAATTAATAAAATTCCTTATATGTGTTTTTAATATAATTTAAAACCAAACATAGTAAAGCCAATGTATCAGGTTATTATAATCATAAATGAAAATGAATATAAATGTAACATAACTTTTAAAAAACGTAATAAATAATTCTTTACAGGATTTGTCTTAGTGAAAAACAATTTACCATATTTCATATTTCTGTAAAAGTAATTTCATATAGACGACTAAAATTATTGGTGAGTGTTATTTGCAAAAATGAACCAACTTCTTTTGAGAAGAGTGACATGCATGTATTATTGAAATATACCTGTTTGATAAGACTCCATAGTGTTCTATGTAGTGTAAGAACTTACTAAATATACACACTATATATAACACACATGCATACATCTCCTTTTATATCTAGCCCAAATGAAGGATGTTAAAGGTGCTGAGTTTTGGATAATTAGAGTAGCTAGTGAACTGAAAAACTAGAATAGATCCTTATTAATGCAGCTACATGTTTTCATTTGCATGCGCGTGAAAAGAAAAAGTAGTCAAAATGACTCAAAATACCCTGGGAGTGGTTTTGGAGGCTAGGTTTTCTAAAATAGGTTAGAGACAATAAAATAGTGAAAAGTGTTCAAACTGCTATCTAAAGTGCAAAAATATAAGTGACTCTTGGATATACGTAAAATAAGAATAAGATCACCACTTCATTATCTCTGTTGCTTTTACCAAGTTCTTTATCTCCTGTGAAACAGTTTCTTTATCTTTGAAGTGTGATAACCAGACTTCAACACCTGAGACAGAGATGTCTCTCAGGGAGCCCCTTGACCTCCAAGATAGAGAGAACTCCTTCATCCTTCCTTTGTTTTGTGCCTTGTAGAGTTTATTATTGCACTTAAAATGGTTAAGGGATCTGTTACCTCATCTATCTCCCACTCATAACACACACACACACACACACACACACACACACACACACACAATTTAAATATTTTGAAGGAAAGAAAAAAATCCTTAGGTGTTTCCTGCATTAAATAAGACAACTCCATATGTTTTTGTTATTAGTTGGATCAAATGAAAATAATTGGTTCCTCAGAGAAGTTATAGGAATTAAATGAAACCCTTAATATGAATATAGTGAATCATGCTTGACACAATTTAGTGCTTAATATAGGGTAGTTTCTCTATTTCAGTTTCCAAATGACACAAAATAACCAGATACCAATTCAACAATGTTTCGGGGTAAGTAAAGCTAGATAACCCAAAATAAAATCGAGACATCATGGGCATAAAAAAGTGAAATGCACAAATGTGCGAGGGAATTGAAAAAAGGCCTGGATTCCATAGGAGATTCTAGGTATGTTAGCTCCTAGGACGGTGCTTGGTGCAGAGTAAGTGTTAAATTCATAAAATGAACATCATTTCCACCTTCACAGCTGCTCGTTATCTCCACCCTTCTTTGATCTGTAACCACTATCAACTTACCAACAAATATCTATTAAAAAAGTAAAAATCTTTTATCACCATTGAGAATTAAGGTTGACTATCAACCCAATGACAGAATATGGGAGGTAGGTGCTGGAGGGATGGGAAACACCTACACTTGAGAAAAGGTAGAATGATATTTTCTATTTGCAAAATATTACCTGTGATTCAGAGACCTAATGAGAAAATAATTAAGTTATCCTTATTCTTAAGACCAGCAGTGGAGTTAGTGACACTATAAATCCTTAAAAACAAATGAACAGGAAATAGGGGCAAGTGCCACACTCTGAGGGGTGTAGAACCCCAAAGTGAACAACAACCACAAGAAGCAGACAGACAGAAACCTGGCAGCAAGGACCACTGTAAATCTTTGTTTTTGTGTGCTCCAGCCTGCTCTCCATGCCAAAAGTGAAGCGGAGGAGGTTGGGGACTGGCAGGGTTGTTTGGGTGGTGAGGAAAGAAGACACTGATATAGGAAATCAAAGCCTATTGCATTTTGAACTTGGGAATTGGATGGGGGCATTTGCACATCAATCTCTTTTCAAGCAGTATTTGAAAAGATTCAGCCATGAATGGATAGGAAATCAAGACAAAAAGCTCACTTTTTAATATGTGTCAAATATTTCTTGTTGAAAGCTAAGTATAGAAATACATACATACACAGAGCAAAACTATAAAAGAGTACTGCAAAATACATAAAAGCAGACAAAATGGAAGAGTACATTTACAATGAAGATTTAAATGTTCTGACATTTACTCCAAAGGGTATACACTCAGAATTATACAGGTAGTAGAATGTGCTTGCAATGATGTAAAGAAATGAAAACCTTCATACATTTTTGGTGGGAATATAAAATGGTGTAAGCACTTTGAAAAACAGTTTGGCCATTCCTCAAAAACCTAAATATAATATTACCGTATGACCCAGTAATTCCACTCCTAGATATCTACTCCAGAGAACTGAAAATCATTTTGACAAAAAACATAAATATATAAATATTCATAGTGGTATTACTCATAAAGTAAAAAATGGAAACAGCCCAAATGTCCATCAGTAGATTACTGGATAAACAAAACATGGTATATACATACAAAGGAATATTATTCAGCTGTAGAAAGAAACTAAGTATTGATATATGCTATAACGTAGATAAAACTTGAAAAAATTGTGCTAAGCGAAAGAATGCAGAAAAAAATATTTATGTACTGCATCGTTCAATTTGCATGAAATACCCGTAATTGGTAGATACGTGATACAGAAAGCAGGTTGGTTATTGCCAGGGACCGCAGGACTAGGAATGGAGAGGGACTGCTAAGGATACAGAAATTGGGCAGGGGGGAGGGATGACTGTGTTCTAAACAAAGATTGTGGTGATTTTTGTACAACTCTTAATATATTAAAAACCACAGAATTATATACTCTAAAAAGGTACATTTTATGTATGTGAATAACATTGCCATAAAACTGCTATAAAAAATAAAGTAGATTCTGTGACTATGACAATAAAGTACATAAAGATATTAAAATTGAAAATTTAGTACATAACAATTATGTCCAAATAAACATAGGCCATGAAAAGTACTTTCATGATATTGATAACAATGGCCTTCCAATATGGTTCACTGATCAGGATTTCTGTTTAGCATCAGGTGAAAATGATGAGTCAGAAAATGTGCAAGATTCTTTACTAACTGGCTTGTTAATTGAGGAGGGAGTCAGCTTTCACATTTGCAGATGATTCTGAAGTGTGAGATATTTATAGGAAGTCTTTGTGCTGTGTATTGATGCACGATCAGTTCAAAATGCTCCATAAGAAATGCAGTCACATAACATCTCACAAGAAATATAATGGAAAATTTGTGATAATCCCTGAGCAAGACGAAACCTATTTGGAGGACAGTCTTTGAGTTTATGAAGAGGGTTCTTGCACAAAAGAAGTCTGTTGAACCTTACTTAGTAACTGAAAATTGCTTTGTAAATAGGAGTAAAAGGTATAAAACCTGGTGTGCAGAATGCTGAAACAAATGAAGATTGGAAAAATTATGTATATTCAAAAAAGGGAATATTTAGAATTATTTTACCAGATGATCCAAGTGAGAAGGAAATCACTGTAAATGATAAAAGGGAATCTAATATTGAGGTTAACACAAGTACTGTTAACAAAAAGGAATAATAGCACCACTTGAATTTAGTTTCTTCTGGGTTTCCTTGCAGTCCAAAGTCCACTCCAATCCAACTGTTAATCACCAAAACAGAGGCAACAGACACCACTTAATTTGAAGGACATAATTTCTGAAGTCTCTGACTTCAGATCTCAGAGCTGTAATAAAGTTGAATCTACCCCACTGTAATTCACTACCATTGATTCATAGAAGGACTGTAGAAAATTATCACTTCAGTTCAAGTATGAATTAAATTAAAGAAAAAAAAAGCCTTCAAATGTTTACCAAAAAATAAAAAATAAAATGGGAACAGAAAAATATTTCCTAAATGGAGCAGATTAACAACAGGTGTTCACCTCCTTTTCTTGCCAAGCCTCCACTAAAATTATTTCAAACAAGAAAAATGATTTAAATAGTGTTGCAGGTGTGGCCCACAAATTGTGTTGATGGTATGCACAATGTTTCAAATTAGGAAATCACTTCCTACTTCTGCCCTCATATCCAAGTTGGAAAAACTTGAGGATCTGGTTGAGAATAGTACATTTAAAGAGAAATTTCTAACATTTTCAAAATAAAAACAACCACAAAGGGGTAAGAATCAGAAATGCATCAGATTTTCTCACTGGTAGCAACACAAACTTCAAGTGAGAGGATTAATGCCTTCAGAATTGTATATAATAAAAAAACTTTTAACCTATAAATTTGTTACAAGACTTTCACTGAAATAAGATTTTAGAATAAAAATATTTTAATATTACAAGGACTCGGAAAGTTTATCCTTATTCATCTTTACTATAGAATATACTCTTTGAAAATAAGTGACAATCCCCCAAAATGGAAGCAATAATTTGATGCAGGCAATAGTGATTCATTTTGGGGTAGTTATGATTGAACACAAACAATAACAAATAGTGGACACAGAGGACGTAGAAACCAGTGGGAGAACAGAAGGGTCTGAGAGTTATATTGAAAAAGAATATGTGAGATTTTTGACACTCTTTTTTAGGATTTGTAACATCTAATAAAACAAGATAGGCAGATGATACTAGGAGGAAAAGAAAAATTAGATCAAAGAAGAAGGAAAATGTATAGTATTTATAGTAATTAAAAGCAGTTCTAGAGAAACAAATTCATATATACCAACTGAACATGAAAATTGCCTCTCTAGATAATAGCATGGTGACAGATCAATCAATTGATAGGTAAGAGATATAATAGATGAATAAATAGATGGATAAAGATAGATATAGTGATATAATTCAGAATAAGAGAAGCTAAGTAAGAAGAATGTTGGTGACAATAACAATTGTTTAAATCTAGAACTAAATCTGTGAGAAATGGGGTTTTTGAGTCAGGAAAAGAAAACTTTTATAAACCTTAATAGAACAATAAAGTTATAAAATGAAGTATAGCTTCATGGAGGGGCATAGAAAGAAGCATAGAAAAAAAATATAAGTATGTTGATTTCTACCAAGAAATCAATCAATAGTGTCTAATTTTGAAAAATAGTTTTAAAAAGCCAAGAGAATGCCACATTGTTAAATGTTTTTATAATACTTTTTTACCTATCTTAATAAAATATATTATAAATCCATACTTCTTTTTATAAAGCAACACTTATCCCAAGTTCAAAAATACCAACGGCAAAAAATCCCAAAATCATAAAGACAAAAAGGTCCCATAATTTCTAATTCTTGTTTTTTAAAATATCACACTGGCCAATACAAATATCACCAACTGTAACTAGATGAAATGCTGACAAATTTGACTGCATAAAAATTTACAACTTATTTATTCAAAATGATGTTAGAGACAAAGTAAAAGATATAGCTTCCAGTTATGGTAATGTAGTCAATCAAAAAAATTAACATTCCCACTATAAAATACTGAAAAAATGCTGAATAATACTTTCAGACTTTAAAAATACATGACTGACCACCAAGCAAATGTGAAAATATCTTAATTTTCAAAATTTTAAAGTCCAGGTATCCATAAAGGTGAGCCAGCACTTTGCCTTGGGAAAAGCAAACACAAAATATTTCTCCTCAAATGCATCTACAACTACAGGTTGTCCTTCCCACTGCTATTGGGACTGAATTTACACCACCTAGTGCTTTTTATGTTTGTGTTTGTGTGTATCAATTGAGCTAGATTTATGGAAGCTGATTTGTCAAAAGCAACAAAAATTTTAATATGTATGTATTTTTTGAGTTAAGAATTCCTTTTCTTGATTTATCTACTCATACAAGTACACACATAAATAATTTCAAGAATTTTTTAAAAGTAAAACACAAAGAAAAGAAACAACTATATTCCTGTCGAACTAGTGTTAAACTATAAAGAACAACCATTTTATACAACAATAAATAATGGGCAGCTAATAAAGAAAATAATTGAGTCTGCTGTGGTATCATGAAATATGGCCAATCAACATTAAGTAAATATAGTGTGAGCTAATAAACAAGTGTATCCATGACCCCATGCAAATAATATTAAAAATACACATCATTGTTACGAGCTGTTTCTTATTTGAAAGAGTAGGTGCCATTTTGTATGATTGCAATGATCATTTTAACAATTTAAAAGACATTGAATTATTTTCTTTTATTTTTTTTGGTGTGAATTCAAATTAAACAAGATCAATGATGAAAATCACCAGTGGTCCTTATCCCTCCTCCTGTTTTCTGTCATCGGAGACAGTGACAGAAACATTGAGTATTAAACACTATTTAAGAAAATAATTCTGGGGAAAAAATATCTGGAGCTTTGAAAAGGTGGAAGAAGCTAGGTTAAAATAGTATGTATATGTAGAACATTGAAATCAAGAAAATCTAGACCTTTTTACGGCATGAATATCAATATGCAAAATCAGGTCAGCAAGGTATAATATATATGAAAAAAATTGGGCTCCAAGCAGAAAATAGAAAATTTGACTGACTTTATTTTCTGGCCCTGAAGCGGTGTGTATTTCCAGTGTCTTACTGAGCATCAAGGCAAGGGTTCCTCCTCATCTGCCGGACTGAATCATGCCTTCCCACACCCTTTCCTGGCCCTTATGAGCCCAGTGGGCACGCTAGGGGATGCTGGGGACCTGCACTGCTACCTTCCTAAGTACCCAGATGCAGTTCCCTCGGAGCCTGGGCACCTGCGAAGGCTCCCATATGCCAAGGAAGGAGTGAAGGAAGCCACAGGGCCCTGGCCAGGAGACCCTGCTCGCAGGACCCATGCATCTCACTTCCCTTCCAGGTGTTCTGGGACTCCTCCTCCCGCCGCATTCCTTTCTCAAGGCTTTCCTCCTACCCAGCACCCTTCAGAAAAGTCAGGGTAATCTTTCCAGTGGGTTTTGACTTTTCCAATAATGAGGAAAAACAGACTGCCTTCGCTTTCATCGTAGCCAAAATCCCAGGAGGAGGGACCTACAAAAGAATTACAAATCCTGGCTACTTGCTCCAAATGAAGAGAAAGAGAAAATTACAGGAAGTACCAAAACAATGTACTATTTCAATAACTTCTCTTGGCTACAGAAAGAAAGCAGATTTAAGCGAGTCAAATTTGAACCACAGCGAGAATGCTGTTAAACTAAAAATAAAAGGCTGAAATGAGAAGGCAATATGTGTGTATTTGAGATCCAATAGAGTTGCATTCAGGAAGCACAGAGGCAGGCAGAAACACAAATACTGTTCGATTAGGTGGTGAAGCAGGGGGATTTTATGAGACAGGGATGGGGAATAATTATATGAATAGAAGGAAGGAATTTCTATAGGTGCAAATAAACTAAGTTATTCTCTAGCTGTACATGGTGGTGTAATTCTAAAGAATGTCTTTAAATTTCAGTGTGGTCAGAAGCCCTGCTCTCCTGTAAGCTTTGCAAGCACTTTGGAATACAATGTTGGTCTGACAAAGTCCAAAGGTTATTTCGTCCAGTTCAAGACATAAAAGACAATTCCTCTGGGATGGCAGCCCCGACTTCATGCTGAAGTGTCTCCATTTATATTATTTTTCAGAGTGCTAATGGCAAAAATGCAACAGAGAAAACAGAGCCTAGTTATCAAATTTTAAATAAAACCATGACATCAAGTTCGAAGAGAAAAGCATGTTCTCCTGCAGCCGCACCTTCGGGTCCTGGTGGGGTCCAGAGCAGAGGAGCCCTGTCTGGGCAGAGGCAGAGCCTACATGTGGCCCCCGACCCCGCCACACCACCTCATCCTCTCAAATCCTTGGCAAAGTGCATCTTATTTGCTTCGCAACCCCAGATTCCCCAGCAGGCTTTATCTCTGACTCCTTTCCCCCCAAGGAGCTTCACCTGTCTTGGTACACACATGAAGAAAGCACTGCTGGCTGGCCATGCTCTGCTTGCACTCTTTCTGGGAATGAATGCCTCTCACCTATTGTGAGGAATGAGTCATGTTTAGCCGTAATAAATAATATAGCCAGAAATAAACACTGTGTCTCTAGAGTATTTTTTCTATTAATTCAGAGAAAACTAAGAGCAGAATAAAAGAGTAAAACCATACAAAGTGAAGAATATTCCAATATTGACAAAGGATTAACTGGTATTAACACACAAATAAGTCTAATAGATTCTTGATTAAAGAGGACAATTGTATATTGCAGGATTTTTACTAGTTTAAAAAGCTACATGGAGGCCTTTTCTTTAAGAATTTAGTTAAAATTAGTTTCTTTTCCATGCAGAATTTGAATACATTATAAAGTAAAAGAATAATTGTCTTTCATGCAATAAATCAAATTTACATTCCTTTTTACTTTTTATCATTTCTTTTCTTTTTTTTTTTTTCTTAAGTGACAGATGCTAAGTTCTGGAGCCAGGGTTACAAAAACTAATAGTTATAGCCAGACAGATTATGATGAAAGTCCCCATTTTGTCTGCCTCTTACACAAAGTGTTAAACTAAAATATATTTCACATAAGACAGCAAGTATAGCCAATCTAGCAAAAGCCTTACCAGTCTCTACAAAAAGGAGCTGATTATATTGCTGTGGCTAGACTTTTATGTGCAAATGTTTTATATATACTTTAAAATCTTTCTTAAATTCTAGTGAACAGAAAACCAGAAATACCTTATCTAGTAATAGGAACATGCCAGTGCTTAAAGTGTTTCTTGTTCATATTTTTTAATTAAAAAAATTATTTTTTAATTAATGTTTCAAATGTCTGCTTTATTAACATTTTTAAATATGGGAATGTGACAATTTTAGTACAATGTGTTCTAAACAATTTACTATCAAATATTCATGGATAACAGTCATAACAAGCTTATTGAATCTTCTCTCTTGCCTTCTTTGTTTCCCCGGAGAGCCAAGCTGAATATGTTGCTCTTGTCTTACCCACCTGTGTCCACCAATACATCTAACCTGCTGAGCTTGAAAGTCAAAAATTAGGTGTTACCTAGTATTCACCAAACCTTTTAATAAACTGACTCAAGAAATGTTTATAAGTATAGATAATTCCCTGCTACAGAATACTTTAAAGAAATGCCTAAGTTATAATTCAACACAAGTTCATCGATTTAAGAAATGCTAAAAGTAAGAGGGTAGTGTAGTTCATTGGGCTTAGGAGTCTTTTCACCACATAAAAATAATCATGTTACCAGTATTTGAGCACTATAAGAAGGCTTGATTTATATCAGAATTGTCTGCTCAAGTAACCACCCTGATCACAGGTCTTGTAAAAGCAGCCTATTTTTAAAAAAGGGAGTCCAGGGGAGATTTATTATTTCGTTGGTTTATACAATGTTTATTTATTAATGTGAAGAAGAAGAAAGTCATTTAAGAGCCTGAGTCGAGCCTCTGCATGGAGCTAACTTCTCTGACAGCAGGAGCTGTGTAAGCAGCAAACGAAGCATCGGGGCTACCCCAGCACTTTGGGTCAGCACATATGGGCTCAGGCCCTCTCCAAGATGAATAGGAGTTTTGAGAAAAATTTTATCTGTCTCATTCACCCCTGTACCCTCAGTGCCTAGTAAAGTGATTGGAACATATTAGAACCTTGGCAATTTTTTTGTGAAATTAATACCTATTTTGGGCAAGGTAATTTTTTAAAATTCAAATTATTTGTTTTTATGTTATTTAAGTACATCTTAGAACCATTTGATAGATATCTGCTATGCATATTCCCTATGCTGGAAATTCTACTTTTCTCTGTGAGCACTTTTCCCTTGCTTGTCTAATAACTCTGATTATCTAGGGAAAATGAAATGTCTATAGTCAGAAAATAATTAAATTTTTAAAAAGTAATTTTAGACAACCAAGTAGGCCCAGTTGTCGCGTACACCATGTCTGGTTCCTCAAGTGTCACTGCTATGAAGAAAGTGGTTCAGCAGCTCCGGCTGGAGGCCGGGCTCAACCGCGTGAAGGTTTCCCAGGCAGCTGCAGATTTGAAACAATTCTGTCTGCAGAATGCCCAACATGACCCCCTGCTAACTGGAGTATCTTCAAGTACCAATCCCTTCAGACCCCAGAAAGTTTGTTCCTTCTTGTAATGAAATGAATCTTTGAAGGTATTCTAAACCACTTTTCACGAACCAGTGAATATTCAAAGAGCGCTAAATTTGAAGCCTGTACAAAAAGCTTATTATCCCTGTAACACGTGCCACACTATACAAACTTCGGCTTTTGTCAGTCCTTAACATCTACCTCTCTGAATTTTCATGAATTTCTACTTCACAAGGATGATTATTTTATATACACTGGCAGCGTCATACAAATAAATACTTAGTATAAAAAAAAGTAATTTTAAAAAATAAGCAAAGAGCTTCCTCTTAGAAATAAATTAATACATTGTAAAATATCAATACAGGGTGGGGCAAAAGTAGGGTTCTAGTTGTTTAAGGTATAGAAGACAATACAATAATAAATACCAATGCAAGAATAAACTCTGTGTTTCATGTGCTCACAACTGTAAACCTACTTTTACCCCATCATGTGTATCAAAGGAAAAACTGCAACATCCTGACTGAGGCTGAAAATCTAATTGATAAAATTCTACATCATTTTGATATAAGCTATTAATAAATTAGGAGTTTACAAATGTATATCTAAAATCAGATCTAGCATAACAATTACTAGCAAAAGATAAGAGACATTTTTATTAAAGTCAGAAAAAAATTAAGAACACTCAATACCACTACTGCTCTTTATTGTTTAGGGGCACCTAGCTAAAGTAATTTATTCAAGAGAATGAAAGAAGTGCAATAAAACTCTAAAGCAGGGGTACACAATATTGTTTGCAAATAATAAGGGGGGAATCCAGGAGAATGAACTGAATATATTAGATCAAATGATAAAAAAATTCAATAAGATGACTGGTTGAAAAATTAATATATAAAATCATTAGGCTGCATATGTACAAGCAATATCCACTTATAAATATAAAGGGTTAAAAGTCTTAATTTTCAAAACAATACTAAAGATAGACCAGAAAAGCATCAGTTCTTCCTTTTCACTCAGAGTTGGACATATAAGTAATTTTAACACTTCCTACCTCAAACCTTTAGACAACAGCAGTTTGTTGTGCTATGGATGCTCACAATGATCTTTATTCTCTGCCATCCCAGAGCTAAATCCCATCTGTAAATATGGCTTCAGTGAGAGAAATGAGTTTGTATGTCTACGAAAAGATTGTATACAAATGTTCTGAGCATCTTTACTTAATGATGGTTCTAAAGTAGGTATACATTTTTACCCAAGGATAGTGGGTAAAAAAGTATAGAATGTTTATACAATGGGGAACTACAGAACAATGGAAAGGAAAAGTAAATGATAATTCCTACATGTAACAGATGGATTGTATTGAAATAAGGATGAGAGAAAAACTAGACATAAAAGGGAATATTATACAATTTCATTTTATACTATGGATTAAAATCAGTTAAAACCAATATATAATAGTAGACATGAGAAGAGTGCTTGCCTTCAGGATGCAGATATTAACTAGAAAGGAGTCCAAAGGAGTCTTCCAGGTGCTGGAAATAATCTATGTCTTGATCTGGGTGGTAGCTATATAAATACATATACATATACATATACACCCAAAAATGTATATCTATATACTATATATATCTATATATGAGAGAGAGAGAGAGAGAACACAAATTGAACTGCAAATTGCTGTTATCTAAAGGGGTAGAAGAGATTGTTAAAATTACGTTTATGTCCAACTGTGAGTGAAAAGGAAAGCTGATGCTTTTCTAGTATGCTATCTTTAATACTGTTTTTGGAAATTAAGGCTTCTAATACACTATAGTTATAAGTGGATATTGTTTGTATATATGCAGCCTAATGATTTTATATATTAATTTTTCAACATGTCATTTTATTGAATTTTCTTATCTTGTTTGGTCTTCCAACTTCTGCTTCTTTAACCTACATTCATTCCAAAGAATCTCTCACAATCTGCTCTTTCACCCATTTCCTCTGAGCTGCAAATAAGAGCTTTGGGTTTTTGAATATCTGTAGAGCATATACTTTGCAAGCTGTTCCTGAAATGTTTTGGGCAACATTCTGTCTTTTCTTTTCTTTTTGGTTTCAGGGTTTAAATACCCCTAGGTTAATTAAAGATTGAAGATGAAACTTACATTTCTGTTTTTTGTTATCTGAAGGACAATTAGATGACAAAACAATATGTTACTGAACAGCAATTGGTGTCCTGTTGTCTGCCACCGCCTTCTAGGCAAAGGCAGAGGTAAAGGTCTGGTGATAAAAGGAAAGAGTCTTTATTCAAAAGCTACACAATTTTGGAATAACAGCTTTCCACATGCATTAGTCATTTAAGCCTATCAAGTAAAGCTAATCTTTTTAACACCTGAGTTCTCCTATCATTTCCCCCATTAGTTTTAATTATCTTATTTCTATAGGGTTAGTTTACAAACTAAAACATAAGACACAAAAGCTACATAATTTTAAAAGAATGGTAGGTTTCTGCCTCAGAGTTTATCCCCTCTAGAACACCCAAAGAAGGATAACCCTGCCGCCCTCTGCCAGGCCAGCCTGATCCTAGGCTGCACCTGGAATCCCTTCCCATCAAAAGTACTATCCATTGGGAAGCACAGGAAGCTGCAGCACAATCATCCAGGCATCCTCTAGGAAGAGAAGTCCGAGAACTGGAGAGACAGCCCATACCAGAGCCCGAGAGCCCTTCTTTTATTTCAAATCTTCTCTCCCATAATTCCATACACTCTGGAGGCATTCAGCTTCTCAGTCAATCTTGTCCTAGGCTGTTTACATTGCCTTGGACAATATCCTCCTACGGTCCCTCCTTTCTCCTCCCCAGTGATCTGAGTAGACCTCTCTGTATCAAATATGCCTTGGTGACCAAATGGATGTTGTCGCACTGCAAGGCGGCTATAGGGGCACGCCACGGCGGGGGCCGGGAGCACCCCAGAGAGTGCAGCGCTCCCTGAAACCTGAGGGAAACCAGCTGGGGCCAGCTGAGGTGGGAGCAGGGCTCTGAAGCCTGCAGAGCATCCCAGGGTTGTCGCAGATGAGGGGGATAAAACACAAAAGGTTGCAAACACTTCTCTGCTGGGAGAGCCGACAGGGGCACTTCCCTCTCACTGGATAAGGCCGTGGTACATCCCTCCAGTGGGCAAGGCTGCGGCATATCCCCCTAATGGGGAAGGCTCCAGTTGCCCTTTGTTCCAAGGCTTTTATTGAAAATCTTATCAGTGGGGTATGTAAGAGGAATGCATATGTTATCTCATTACATTTAGCATATTAAGGTTCACAAAGAATAGATACCTTTAAGAAAACAAGTGACAGGAATTCACTGATATACGTGGGTTGAAGAGGAGATTAGAATCAACAATAGAGACTATAGATAAGGGGAAAGTAGACTTAAAGGCACCTTAAAAATATGCTGTAAATAAAGTAAATGTTTTTAACAATACCAGGTAAAGGGTGTAAACAAAGGTCCTTAGCAGCATGAGCTGATCAGAGGTTTGAGGGAGGAACAGAGCACACTACAAAGAATTTACTTCTAGGCCTGATTACCCTGGGACCTGGGATATGATTTAGGGCTGTTTTTCCTGCATTGTTTCAAGCCTGAACCAGGTGTGGGGAGGGAACCACCAAGAGATAAGGAGACTGCTTCTCAGACTGCTTCTCTCTGTAATGAGGACTGTGGCCATGTCCAAGCCAAGCCAAGAGGTGCAGGGGTCTTTCTGTCCCTTCTCCATGTCCCCAATTTCTTATCTGCTGCCAATATCGGCCAATACCTGTCTTAGGTTGTATACCGCAGGGCGAGGTAACTTACCCATCATTGGCCATTGACCATCCAGGGCAAAGCAGAGAGACAGGGGCTATGCCCCTGCCCGGGGCGGGTGGGGGGGGCACACAGGTCAAGTCACCTAAGGAGCCTGTTTCTTCAAGGCCTCCAGATTATTTCCAGCCTTGGGGCCCTCCAGCCTTGGGGTCCTCCAGCCTGTTGGCAGGGTTACAGCTTCTGAAACCAGGCTGGGTGTTTCCCAACAGGATGTGTGTGTGTAGTGGGTTGAAGAAAAAGTAAAAATGAAGAATGATGTGGAAGTTTCTAGCATTGGAAAACCATATCAATGGAAGCACCACTCAGTGAGAAAGAAACGTAAAAAAACAGAAGAATTTGGTGAAGTTCGGTTTTCTATGGAGTTTCCAGATTTTCAAGTGTTTATGGGATATTCCAGTAGAGGTGGCCAGAGTAAATTTGGCCCTGGAGCTTAGGTGACAGAATTACTTAATGAATAATTTCTCACATATGTTTAAAAGCCTATAATGTGTTGGACTTTTGTTCTTGGAACTAGGTATTGATGAAAGAATAAATAGAGATCTGAGCTGGATCCAGAAATTTTGATACCATCAACACATACATTATAAAGAGATAAGAGTACGTGAGATTACCCAGGTAAAGGGTACAGAAGAATTATAGAAGAAGGCTTGGAGCGGAGTACTAGAGAACACCCAACTCCAGGAATTAGGTGGAAGAAAGGAGCAAAGAACAAAGGAAGCTGAGCATTGGACAAAGATGTAAGGAACGTTGAAGGTGAGTAAAGTCAAGAGAAAACTGTTTTTGTTTTCTTTTTTAAAGAAGATGGTAAAATGCCAAATATTACTGAAAGAATAAAAAACAATCTGTTAACAACAGGGCAGTCATTGGAAAATTCCAGGAGAGAGGAATGCAGAAGCTAGGAATCATGAATCTTATTTATTATTATATCTTTAGTATCTAGAAGATTGTAGAAAATCAATAGATGTGGAATTAATAAGTGAGTATACTGACAAATTCTTTTGAACAGAGCAAGAGATTGAGATAGATTCACTTAATTAACAAAAAATTATTGCAAGGATCTGTGTGGCAGGACTTATTCTAGGTGCTAGTGTTATAACAGAGAAAATAATAGAATACTCCCTCTTCTCAGGAAACTGCATTTTAGTTGTGTGAAGCCAGATGATAAATAAATATATCACATCACAAAAGGACAAACATAATAAAGTAGGGAGAGAGGGTTAGGGAGTGAGGGAGGTTGGAATGCCCAGGGGAAGACTTTTTGGCCAAGTATTGGGATGGCCAAAAAGTTCATTTATTTTTTATCCATAAGATGGCTCTAGTAGTGCTTAGTTGTCTTTAAATTCATTCAAAACAATTTTGTTAGATTATACTGTGACCACTGTTATATCAGTGTGCATTTAAAAAGAATCAAAATTAGGGAATTTTTGTGTAGACATTTTAATATTGAAGGTGGAAGAAAGTATGCAGCATTTTCAGCATATTACACTTTATTATTTCAAGAAAGGTAAAAATGCAATTGAAATGCAAAAAAAAAAAAGATTTGTTTAGTGGATGGAGAAGGTGCTGTGACTGAGCAAATGTGTCAAAAGTGGTTTTTGAAGTTTCATGCTGGAGATTTCTCTCTGGACAATGCTCTGCAGTTGGGTAGTTGATAACAATTGAATCAAGACGTTGAGAACAATCAACATTATACCATGTGGGAGATAGCCAACATACTCAAAATATCCAAATCAATAAAGTCATTGGTGAAAATGAAAAATGTGTCTTTTATTTTACAGAAAAAATACAATGGACTTTTTGTCCAACCCAATTTGTTTGAGCAGAAGTTGAAGAGAGTCAGGGAGTGAGGTCTTGCAGAGGAGTCTACAGGAGCAAAGGTCCTGGATGATAGGTGAGACTCAAAACTGACATAGACCTAAATATAAAATACAAAACTATGAAGATGATCTAGAAATCCAGCACAATACTTGACCCTAATTATGAGTTTGCTAATTGTTAAATAGGTGAAAGAAAGAATAGTGGGTAAATGGTTTTGTTAATCCGCATATGGTAGACTAGATTGTACATGATAAAGTATTGTATCAGGGTTAAATCTTTTGAATTTGTCCTATGATTACACAGGAGGATATCATATTCTTAGGAAATACACATTGAAATACACAAGGAGCATAATGTATTTATCTTACCCTCAAGGAACTCTGGAAAAAAAGACAAATATAAATTGTGGCAATTGTAAAACATTGGTGGATCTGGCTAAAGATAATTTGGGAATTGATATATCATTATTCAGTTTTTCTAAAAGGGTAAACCTATTTCAAAATAAAACCAAAATAAAAATTAGGGGGAAAAATCTTGTCTTCATTTCCACATTACAAAAAGCAAATAACAGAATCCTCTTTGATGGAGGATTTGCCGCGTTAATGTGTGAGTTTCACCAACATGACACATCCGATTGTGTACTGGGGGCGGGGGCGGGGAGGAAGCGGGTAACAGCTGCAGGTATGGGCCCAGGCATTCTTGTGCCTCACGTGCCAGCAGTGACATTGTTCTGCTGACAAACACAACCTTAGTTTAGTTTCTGCATGTCAAGTGAAATGGATCAGACATCTTTTAGTTTTTATAATAGATGAAGAGAAGTAAACAAAATAGTATTGAACCTAGTATAAAAAACGTATGTGTGTGTACACGCGCACGCGCAATGCTATTTCTATACTTTTCTTGGCTTACCTATGCTAAATGGATACTTAACCTGGTTAGATATAACCTTAAACTCATTAACAATCGGTGATTACCTGATGGCAACTAACCAGTGGCGAAGATGGAGTAAGAAAAAGAACTTAGTCTTTTTAGGATAAATGTCAACCCATTAGCTATCACAGATATATCACAAAAATTTTTCAGAATCAAGCATTTTTGGAATCATTAGCCTCTAAACTGACATTTCCTGCCCAGGTCGGTGTGCTTGTAACAAGATGTTGCTGGGTCTTGGAAGAGGCCCTAAACTCCATAATACAAGGATAACAGTTGCCAAGAACATGCATATGCTAGCGGGAATGCTTGGAGATTGTTAACTTTTCTGCCAGCCCATCATACACCTTGCCGAGATGAAATGAACGATACTAGAAATTGAGAAAATGGTCCGAACGCAATGGCATTTCTCTCTCTGCATGTGTGAGAGGTGTGTGTGTTGGGGGTGGGGTGCAGGGGTTCCCTCACTTAGCACCAGGTTAGATGAGAGGGAGCTCTAACACCATCTTTTGGTGGCTTGGTGCATGCACCTGGAGTGTGAGTCAGAGCAACTAATGTTTAGCGCACACCCAAAAAGCCTAAAGACCAGAGGTTAAGAGAGGATCCGCTAAGTGAATGCTTGAAAAGTAAAGCAGAGTGGCTGTGTTGGGACTCACAGTAAGAGAAAATGTTTGAGTTTCTGGTGGGGATCAAATATGAACCCTGCAGATGGGGGCTGGCTTAGAGTTAGCTTAAAAGGGATCCTACTCAAGAGAGGGTGCCTGGAGGAAGAAAGAGACCCCCCAGAAGGATGAGACTCTGGAAACCCAGACCTTGAGTCTTAGGTTTTAGATTATCAGTAAAAGAGCCTTGTGCAAAAGAAATTACAAACTGGGGGACCCCAGCTGGGGATTTTTGCAAAAGCTAGGAAATTATTCAACTTTAAAAGAAGACAAAGTGCTCTTCATGCAAGGCCTTTATTCTCTCTTTAAAAAAAAAAAAAAAAAAATCAGTTCATACCAAATCCTTTATCAAATCACCGAAGTTTTAGTTTAGAACCCGGTGCCCTTCAGGCCATGTTCTTACACACCTACCTCGTGTAAAGGTTCCCTCTCCTCTCCCACAGGCACCATGCACTCCATGCCCATTATACTTCTGGTTGGTCCCCAAATATATTGTGCTTCACGACTGAGGAATCATACATTCCTAAAGGGTCTCTCTCTTTTTTCAATTCTATCTCATCCTACAGGATCCTTCAACCTAAACATTATTTTATAAACCTTTTCCTGAAACTACCTTCTCATCTATGTGCTCCACTTCAGACTTCCCATTATCATCTACAGTTTACTCAATTGTAGCCCTTCTCATACACAGCATTCTGGGAGGCATGCTCTCTCCCTCACTGTACTACATGCTCCTATATGTCTTTTTTGTCATTTCCACACCCCACACAAAGCTTGACCCTGATTATGTGTTTGCTATTTGTTTGTTGAATAGGTGAAAGAAGAAATAAGGGGTGAATGGTTTTGTTAATGCAGGAAGTTATTATTGTTATTATTATGTACAGCAATAACTTATGTTCAATAATGCTCTGTAGTTTGCAAAGTGTTTTCATATGTATTACCCTATTTGTGTCTTCAGCCTGCACAAAAGGAAGCTAAGTTAAAAAATGTTAAAGAACTTACAAAAAATGTGAAGAAGAGTTTCTTTTTTCCTTTGGAACAATCAGTTTTTTTCTTCTTTTCCTTCTGGCAAAACAAAATTTTGCAAGTTCGTCATGTAATTTTTTTTTGGTTCCAGCCCTGAAGTCAACCATTTCTCCAAAGAGCCTTGGTTCTTTATAGTAGAAACTGAGTACTAGGTCTGCTCATGATTGGGGTGCCATTACTCTGTTTCCCTTAGTGGACAGAGCTAGGGGAACACACACACATGCATTTACATTTATATTTATTTCTATATCTAGCCACACAGACTGAAAACCATGAGCTCACACCAATGGAATCAACTCCAGTTCATCACGACAAGAGATTTATCCTAGTCTTCTAATTTTTCCCTTCTCTGACAATTAAAAAAAAAAAAACTTTTTAAAATCACTAGTCCTAATCATTCTTAAGATATTTACTTTTTGGTTACTGTCCGATATAGTGTCAATTTCCTGTCTCTACTGCTATCTACCCTACTGGAAAGCCCTCCTCAACCTGCTTGTGCTTCAACCTCCAGGCCAGGCCACGATTCAGGGGAGACCATTTCTTTCCAGTGTGGAGTTCTAACTCTTAGTGACAAACAGCTCCCTCCCATTTGAGCCCCACTATCCCGCTGCAGCTCTAAACTCCCTTTCTGGGCCACCATCGCTGCCCATTCTCTGCTGTAGGAACAAGTGGTCACCTGCTTTAGCTCCCATATGGCATGAGGCTTGAGTTGGTCAGCACCAGAAGGGTAGGATGGAGGAAGAAGGAGATCTGGTAAGCAGTTTTAAGTGGCAGAAGAAATAAAAAACACAGAGCTCTCAATTCTAATCTGTATGTACTTTAAACAACTCCCTGGTATTTCTACACTTGTAGAAGCTAAAGGGCCTCAGTTGGCTAAATCTAGTGATCCATGAAATAGCCATATGCCTTAATGGGTTTAATGTTTAATTTCAGGAACAGCAAAATATTGCTTAGGTTTTTCTTAAAGGGGTAGTCAGATTGAAGATGCTCAATCAGAGCATTAATTACTTAAGTTAGTTCCAATTCTTTTCTTGATGAGTAATTCTTCAATGAATACTCTTGTAAGAAAAATTTGATAATTGCCCTAGGATAAAGTCTTGGAAATGAAATAAATTGTTGGTTAAACATTGAATGTTTTAAAGAAAATATCTATATATCTTCATGTCCTTATCTATATATTTTTCTATATCTATACCTATATCCCTAAAATATACGTTTTACTTTAAAATATATTAAAAAAGCAAAGCAAGAACCATCTTATAACCAAGAAAAGAAGTATATACCTATATAGTTATATATCATACTTAAATATATTTATTCAGAACACATAGAACTGTGCCTCACACAGAATAGATACCCAATAAGTTTGTGTATGTATGTATGTATGTATTTCATATATATCATGTGTGGTATGCTTTGCAGACTCTGTCAGTGTTTAGTCTACATATCTTCTGATCCCTTTGCCATTTTTTGCTCATTTGCTCCCAATTAGCCTTTCCTTCCAGCAACAATCACATTCTTTCTCTGGCATAGGACTCTACCCTCAGCTAAATGGATGCTGCTTGACCTGTTTTGGGAAATTATGGATGCCTGGATTTATGAGTTCCCTGGGTGCAAGCCTGTAACTGATGTCTGAGGGGCTGGGAGGTAGAACTATTCCAGTCCCTTGGTGTCTGAGAGATGACTCAGTGCCTTGTACACAGTGGCTAGAACTTCCTAGAAGACTGCCCTAAGTGACCCTTGGTGACTATACTCAATACTGCACCTTTGGTTGCCCTTTTTCCCTTTCAGACCCCAATGGCCTATTCCACCACTATTTTTTCCTGAAAAAATTTTCACAAGAATCTTTATCTCTGTCTGCTTGTGGGGGAACCCATTTAAGATGTCTGTGAACCTAGTTTTTCCACATAAAATATTTCTTTGGAAATATGCTAAGATATTATTTAGTGTTGCAAGGTATTCTGTCATACAAATGTAACATATTTAAAAATTGGAAACTATTGAGAGGATATTAATTTTAGTTTGAAATTTTCAGTGAACATCCTTATTTCCAGGACTTTGTGCTTTTATTTCATTAGCATATGTTTCTAGTCATAAAAAGTTGAGACAAAAGAATTATTCTATTTAATTGTCTTTGATGCATATTTTCCTCCATTAATATAATACTAATTGTTAAGTTGTGTATACAGTTCCAGGGTGCTCACACTGTTATCACAATTAAGTGTTAGTATATTAAAAATATTTGCAATTTTTAAGTATGATATAGTATCTCATTATTGGACTTCTTTTTTTATTGTTTATATGTTTTTGGTTATTTTTAAATATTCTTCAGATAACTTTTCTTCAGATAATTGTTGCTTATGGTCTATCTTTTAATTGATTTAAAAGAGCTTTTTTTTTAAACAGTTCATTTATTTATTATTTAGAGAGGGGGGAAGGGAAAGAGAAAGAGAGGGAGAGAAACAACAATATGTGGTTGCTCTCATGTACCTCCTGCTGGGGACCTGGCCCAAACCCAGGCATGTGCCCTGCTTGGGAATGGAACCAGTCACCCTTCGGTTCGCAGGCCAGCACTTAGTCCACTGAACCACACCAGCCAGGGCATAGAGCTTTAAATTTATTAAAAGAATTAATTAATTGTGCTTTATACATGATGTAAATATTTTTATTTTCTTAATGGTTGTCTTTACAATGACAGACATAGAAAAAGGAGTTAAAAATTGTTAAAATTTTTTTATTGTTCAAATACATTTGTCTCCATTTTCCCGCCACCACTTTCCCCTGCCCCAGCCACTCCCACCCTGAATCCTTCCCCACTTTGGCTTTGTCTGTATGTTCTTTATACATGTTCCTTGACTTGACTGTTTCCCTTCTTTTCCCCATTACCCCCTCGCCCCTCCCTTCTCATTACTATTGGTGTGTTTTTTTCTTTCAATGTTGCTGGTTATATTTTCCTTGCTTGTTTTGTTGATTAGGTTCCACTTATAAGTGAAATCATATGGTATTTGTTTTTCACTGCTTGGCTTACTTCACTTAGCATAATGCTCTTCAGTTTCATCTACTCTCTTGCGAGGGTAGGAGTTCCTTCTTTCTTTAGCTGTGCAGTATTTCATTGTGTAAATGTACTGTAGTTTTCTGAACCACTCCTTTATTTATGGGCATTTAGGTTGCTTCCAGAACTTGGCTATGGTAAATTGTGCTGCTATGAATATTGGGGTGTATAGATTCTTTTGAATTGGTGTTCTGGGATTCTTAGGATATTATCCCAGCAATGGACTTGCTGAGTCAAAAGGCAGTTCCATTTTCAGCTTTTTGAGGAAATTACAAACTGTTTTCCACAGTGGCTGCACCAGTCTGCATTCCTACCAACAGTGTACTAGGGTTCCCTTTTCTCCACAACCTCTACATTTGCTATTTGTTGATTTGTTTATAATGGCCATTCTGAGGAGTGTGAAGTGGTATCTCACTGTGGTTTTTGTTTTTTGGGTTTTTTTAATTAATTAATTAATTTTTTTCAAATACATTTGTCTCTGCCTTCCCCCCACCACTTTCCCTTGCCCCCTCCCTCCTCCCTCCCTCAACCCTTCCCCTTTGGTTTTGTCCATGAATCCTTGCTATATGTTCCTTGACTTGCTTTCATTGTGGTTTTAATTTGCATTTCTCTGATGGCTAGTAATACTCAGCATCCTTTCATATGTCTCTGGGCCCTGTTGATGTCCTCCTTGGAAAAGTGTCTGTTCAGGTTCATTGCCCATTTTTGAACTGGATTCTTTGTCTTCCTAGAGTGGAGTTGTATGAGTTCTTTATATATTTTGGAGCCAAACCTTTGTCTGAGGTATCATTGGAGAATATATTTTCCCACTCGGTTAGTTCCCTTTTCATTTTGTTGATGGTTTCTTTAGTTGTGCAGAAGCTTCTTATTTTTATATAGTTCTGTTTGTGTATTCTTTCCATTCTATCCCTTGCTCTAGGGGACACATTGGTGAAAATATTGCTGCGTGGGATATCTGAGAGTTTCCTGCCTATTTCTTCTCTAGGACTTTAATGGTTTTATATTTAAGTCTTTTATCCACCATGAGTTTATTTTTGTGTACAGTATAAGTTGGTGGCCAAATTTCATTTTTTTGGCATGAAGCCATCCAGATGACCCAACACTATTTGTTGAAGAGGGTTTTTTTACAACATTTTATGCTTCTGCCTCTTTTGTCGAATATTAATTGACCATAGAGGCATGGGTTTACTTCTGGGCTCCCTATTCTGTTCCATTGATCTATGTGTCTGTTCTTGTGCCAGTACCAAACCGTTCCTTTACAGTGGAGTTGTAATATAGTTTGAGGTCAGGCATTGTGTTCCCTCTCACTTAGTTCTATCTCAAAATTGCTGCAGCTATTTGGGGTCGATTATTGTTCCCTATATATTTTTTAACTGTTCTATATCTGTGAAAAATGTCATTGGTGTCTTAATAGGGATTGCGATGAATCTGTGAGTTGCTTTGGGTAGTTTGGACATTTTAGTGATGTCAATTCTTCCAATCCATGAACACGGTATATGCTTCCATTTATTTGTGTCTTCCTTAATTCCTTTCTTCAGTGTTGTGTAGTTTTCTGAGTACAGGTCTTTTACCTCCTTGGTTACGTTTATTCCTAGGTATTTTATTTTTCCTGTTGCTATAGAAAATGGGATTTTTTTCCCCTCATTTCTAATTCTGGTATTTTATTGTTGGTGCACAAAATGGCTTTGATTTCTGAATATTGACTTTGTATCTGCTGTTTTTCCAAATTCACTTATTAGTCCAGGCAGATTTTTGGTGGAGTCAATAGGGTTTTCTATGACTATCATGACATCTGCAAACAGTAACAGCTTTATTTCCTCCTTTCCAATTTGGATGCCTTTTGTTTCTTTTTCTAGTCTGATTGCTGTGGCTAGGACTTCCAATACTATGTTGAATAGAAGTGGTGAAAGCAGACGACCTTGACTTATTCCCAATCTTAGTGGGAAAGCTTTTAGTTTTTGCCTATTGAGTATGACATTGGCTGTACGTTTCTCATATATGGCCCTTATTATGTTGAGATATGCCCCTTTTATTCCCACCTTGCTGAGTGACTTATCATAAAAAGATGCTGTACCTTATCAAATGCTTTTTCCACATCTATTGATATGATCATGTGGTTTTAGTCTTTCCTTTTGTTTATGTGATGTATTATATTTATTGATTTGCAAATATTGAACCATCTTTGCATCCGTTTGATAATCCCACTTGATCATGGTGTGTGGTCTTTTTAATGTGTTGCTGGATGTGGTTTGCCAATATTTTGTTGAGGATTTTAGTGCTTAAGTTCATCAGAGATATTGGTCTGTAGTTTTCTTTCTTTGTTGTGTCTTTGTTGCTTTTTGGGATTAGGATGATGCATTAAAAGAGTTTGGAAGTCTTCCCTCGTCTTGGATTTTTTGGAATAGACTGAGAAGGACAGGCGTTAGCTTTTCCTTTAATGTTTTGTAAAATTCTCCTGTGAAACCACCTGGTCCAAGGCTTTTGTGTGCTGGGAGTTTTTAGATTACTGCATCAATTTTACCATCTGTCATTGATCTGTTTAGGCTTTCTGCTTCTTCATTTCATGTTGGAAGGTTATATTTTTCTAGAAATTTGTCCATTTCATTGAGGTTTTCAAATTTCTGGGCATATAGTTGTTCATAGTAATTTCTTACAATCCTTTGTATTGCTGTGGTATCAGTTGTAGTTTCTCCCCTTTCATTTCTATTATTATTTATTTGGGTCCTCTCCTTTTTTTTCTTGATGAGTCTGCTTAAAGGCTTATCAATTTTGTTTATCTTTTTAAAGATCCAGCCCTGGATTTATTGTTCCTTTGAATTGTTCTTTTAGTCTCTCTATCTTTCAATTCTGCTCTGATCTTGATTTTTCCTTCCTTCTACTCGCTCTGGGGTCTGTTTATTGTTGTTTCTCCAGTTCTTGTAGATATAAGGTTATGTCATGTATTTGAAATGTTTCTGTGTTTTTGAGGTAGGCCTGTATTGCTACGAACTTCCTTCTCAGGCCTGCCCTCACCTTGTCCCGTAGGTTTTGAATTGTTGTGTGTTCATTTTCATTTGTTTCCAGAAATGTTTTGATTTATTCTCTGATCTCATTATTGACCCATTCATTGTTTAATAGCATGTTATTCAGTCTCCATGAGTTTGAATGTTTTTGAGTTTTTTTCCTTGATGTTGGTTTCTAGTTTTCAGGCTTTGTGGTCTGAGAAAATACTTTTTATGATTTCAATTTTCTTCAATTTGTTGAGGCTTGTTTTGTCTTCCATCCTGTAGTCTGTCTTTGAAAATGTTCCATGTACATTTGAAAAGAAGATGTGTTTTGCTTCTTTGGGATGGAAGGTTCTCTATATATCAGTTAAGTCCATTTGAACGAATGCATCATTCTGTTCCACAATATCTTTGTTGATATTTTGTTTGGAAGATCTACCCATTGTTGACCATGGGTTGCTAAAATCCCCTATTATCAGCGTGTTGCTGTCTATTGCTTTGTTGAAGTTCTCCAAGATTTTCCTTTGATATTTGGGTCATCCTATGTTGGGTACATATTGGTTTACAATGTTTATGTCTTCTTGATGGATTCATCCTTTGAGTATTATGAAGTGTCTTTCTGTGTGTCTTCTTATGGCTTTTGTTTTGGAATCTCCTTTATCTGATGTAAGTATTGCTCTCCCTGTTTTTTTTCCTGTCCTTTGCTTGGAATATTTTTTTCAATCTCTTTACTTTCAATCTGTGTAGGTCCTTTGTTCTGAGGTGGGTATCTTGTAGGCAGCATATGTGTGGGGCATGTTTTCACATCCATTCAGCTGCTCTATATATTTTGATTAGAACATTTAATCCATTTACATTTAAAATTTGTATTGATAAGTACTTATTGATTTTTTCCCTTTGTACCTGTGTTCTTCTCTTTCACACTTTTTCTTTGCCTTCTAAAAGCATTCCCTTTAGCATATCTTGCAGTGCTGGTTTAGTGGAGGTGTATTCATTTAGCCTTCTTTGTCTAGGAAACTCCTTATTTTGCTTTCCATTTGAATTGAGAGGCCTGCTGGGTAGCGCAATTTTGGTTGTAGGTCTTTGCTTTTCATTAATTGGAATGTTTCTTGCCATTCCTTTCTGACTTGTAGTGTTTCTGTTGAGAAGTCAGCTGCTAGCCTTATTGGGGATCCCTTGTATGTTATTACCTGTTTCTCCCTTGCTGCCTTTAAGATTTTCTCTTCTTTGTCTTTGACATTTGGCATTTTAATGATGATGTGCCTTGGAGTGGGCCTCATTGGGTTCCTCTTGAGTGGGACCCTCTGTGCTTCTTGGACTTCTGTGACTTTTTCTCTCATCACATTAGTGAAATTTTCCATCATTACTTTTTCAAACAGGTTTTCTACCACTCGCTCTTCTTCTTCTCCTTTTGGTGTCCCTATTATACGGTTACTATTACGGTCCAGATTGTCCTGCATTTTCCTAAATGCTTCTTTATTCTTTTTTAATCTCTTTTCATTTTCTTGTCCTTTCTGGGAGCTTTCTTCTACTTTGTCCTCCAGCTAGCTGATTCGATTCTCGGCTTCATCTAGCCTGATTTTGATTCTCTCTTCTGTGTTTTTCAATTCAGATATTGTATTCTTCATTTTTTTTAGTGTCTTATTGATAGTTTCTATATCCTTTTTTCATACCGATATACTTTTCAGTTAAGTTCCTCATAGTTTCCCTACTGTTTTTGGTACTTCTCATTGAACTCACTGAACTCATTGAGCTTCCTAGAACTATGTTTTGAACTCAATATTTGATAGTTTACTTGCCTCAATTTCATTAATTCTCTTTCTGGGGATCCTTTTTTTCCTTTTAATTGGGAGGGGGGTACTTCTTTGTCTTCCCATTATTTGTGAGACTCTTCTTTTTTGCTTCTGCTTCTTCAATTGATCTGTCTTGACTTCCTGACTTTGTGGTGTGAACTTCCATGGCAAGAGACCTGTGAGATTAAATGGTGCAGTCTCCTTGATCTCCTGAACTTGATGTTCTTAGAATGCCTTTCCTGCTGTTTATGTTGGCTCTGTGGAAGTAATTGGGTTTTGATTGTTATTTGGTCATTCTTTGGTAGATCCTTCCCTCTAGCTAGTTGACTGAGGGTTACCCTGCCCACCACATCTTGTGTGTTTTTGTGCAGGCGCTGTCAGAACAAAACCACAAAGCAGAGGTTATAAATCCTCACCTGCTAAAATAACTACCCCCTGCAATCCCACTATCAAAAGCAAAGAAACCAGTATTAGTAAGACTCTAATGAGATTAACACTTTTATAAAAATTGAAGGAAATAAACTATTAGTTTAAAATCTAATGACTTAATATGCACAAACATGATGGACCTGATATGAACATTAAAGTTATGTAGTAAAGGAAATATTTCAAATCATGGAGAAGACCACAGCAGATTTTGTCTTGGTAGCCTCTAGTATTTACTGCTGTTTTTTCTGTCTGGATCTCCCTCTGGTGATGTCAAATTTTGACCCCGTCTCATCTGACCTTATGCAGTCTAGTCAAGACTTTCAGGTATCTACTGTCTGTGGCTGTCTCCTTTAGTTGTTAATCTAGTCATTCTGCACTCAGCAGTCAGGCTTAGGCACCAGAGGGACAGGGCCAAGTCCCTCCTGTGGGTGGGGCTATTGTTTCCTCTCAGTTTGCTGCCATTCAGGGGTGTGGTCTGCCTGAGCATGATGGCTAGTGCTATATGGGGATGACTCAGCACCAGGATCCCACCAGCTACTCCCTCAGTTCTCTCCCCAAAGCCTTCATCCCAGTCTCTCCTCAGGCATTTCTTGCCCACTCTGCCTACCCCCTCCCCACCTTCGTGGGAGCCCAGGGTAAGTGGCTTCAAATGAACATTTATGCACTGGCTATTTAAATGGCTCTTTGTGTCTCCAGCCACCCATCTCTGGCAGAGAGCAACCCTGCTGCTTTTCACAGCTGGCTGTTATCTGTGCACTTTTTGGTGTCTCGTTCTGTAGCCTGGGTTATAACCAAGCCTACATAAATAAACCAGCTTATGGCTTAAACCCCACTCTTCTCAGGGGGACCCAACTGGCTGCTTAAATATCACTCCGGTGCTGCTACCTGTGTGTGCCCAGCCAGACTTCTGTCTCCATAGCACTCCTTACCAATCAGTTTGTGCTAAAGCTGAATCTTCTGTCTGTCTGAGGTTATAACGCTTTTCTCTTGCTATTGTTCAGTTGTTTGTTCTGGGTTTGTTCTCCACAATTTAGTTGTAATTCCAGATGGGTCCTGGGAGGAGGTCAGTGTAACTTCCATTCACCCCTTAGCCATCTTGCAATCCTCTAAAATTTTTAAATATTGAAATCAGTTAACCTAGAGCAGTGCTTAAACAATATTTTCCCCATGAAAATAGTATATAAAATATTAACTCATATTTTTCAGAGAGTTTTATAATTTTTTTGGTACAAAGATGATACAAGTATCTAATTGTTCCCCTAAATGTCCTTGTTTCATAACTCTGTTCATAATCTACCTATTCCCTATTCATTTGAAATGACACTTCTATTAAATACCAAATATTATACATGCTTAAAACTATTCATTAATATCTTTCCTGTTTCAGTAATCCAGGAGCTTATCTAGTCCAGGTTTTAATTACTGTATCTTTATAATATCTTTTCACTTTTTTATTAAATATTTATTGTTCTATTACAGTTGTCCCAACTTTGCCCCTTTGCCCTCCTCTGTCTGGACTACCTACCACTCCCACAGTCAATCCCCACCCTGTTGTCCATGTCCACGGGTCATTCATACATGTTCCTTGACTAGTCCCTTCCCCTTTTCTCCACCCTTATTCCCTTCCCCCCTCCCTTCTTGTCACTGTCAGTCTGTTCCTTGTTTTCATGCCTCTGGTTCTATTTTGCTTGTTTGTTTGTTTTGTTTATTAGGTTCCTCTTATAGGGCACATGTAGTATTATTTTCCTCTTATGTGTATTTTTTAAGAAGAACTTTAGAATCATATCACACATATTAGAAAAAAATGTATTTTTATTGGCATTGTGGGAAGTATATAGCTTTTAGTAGAGAATAAATTGATATTTTTTATTTTTAATAATTTTTATGCATTTTATAAATTCTCAATATAAAAAAATGCATAATGACACACAATATTGGTCAAAGATTTTAATGTTAATATTGTTTCCATTTTATTTTTGATCTACTTTATCCTAACTTTTTTGCTAAGTACTTTTTTACTTATTGTTGTTATATAGAAAAACTACTGATTATGTGCATATGCATTTTTAGCTAGTATGCTTATTGAACTCACGTGTTCTATTTTGAAAAAAGATTATATTTATTTATTTTTAGAGAGAGGGGAATGGAAAGGGAGAGAGAGGGAGAGAAATAGCAATGTGTGGTTGCCTCTGGTGCACCCCCAGCTGGGGACCTGTTCCACAACCCAAGCATATGACCTGATTGGGAATTGAACCAGCAACCCTTTGTTTCACAGGCCAGTACTCAATCCACTGAGCCACACCAGCCAGGGCTCACACATTCTTTTAATCTTGTTTCTTCAACCAATGTTACTGTAACACTAGATGGGAAATTTGATCCAGATATAGACTGATCACACCACTTGATGCTCAAATGAACAAAGTAAATGGCCTAATGCTGAAATTTATGTTTATATTTTTATCATTAATCACACTGAAAACTGGACTCAGTTAAAGAGAAACAGTTTTGATATTTCTCCTACAAAAATAAGAACTGGGTTTATGATTTAAATATTATATATTCTGACTAGCTCACAGCTTTCAATGCCTCTGTTGGAAGACAGATCCGGCTCCTAGAATCATATTCCCATATTTGCCTCCTCCATCCATCCCCTCTTGATCATGGCATTGCACAGCTTCTCAAAGAAAAAACAAAAAAGACTACATTTGACTTAGCAGTAAAATTCATATTTTTCTATTTTGTTTTAATTTAAAGTAGACAGATGCATAAAATTTAAGAACATAAGAGGAAGAGAGTAAACAACAGTGCGAACAGATACTGGTAAGAATTTTAAAAACTAAAAAAATATATATCCTAGAAAAAACTAATAAGCATTTATCTCAACCAGGCTGCTTTTTGATTGGAAATGGGATATTGTTCAACTTGAATTTCTGCCATTGGTAGGGAAGAGTGAAATCTTTTGAGATAGAATTATATTGGCTCAGGCCTAAATTGCCACTGAATAAATTGTCTGTGAATGAATCCAATTCTCATTCCCTTCCTGAAACTTTGATGGACTACACTGATTTGTTAGCAAATGAATTACTGGTTCTATTTGACTTTGAAGTATATCACAAGTATCTCTATATTGCTTAGAAATGTTAGCTGCTCTATATTTTCGCCAAGTTTGTGCGTTTTTTTATGTAGTGCATTTTATTTTGTAAACAAACTGTTACTGTAGATATAGTTAGTTATTAATTTCTGTCTCTTTGATATTTGAATTGTTGATGGGAGTAGAAGCCACAGCCCTAGGAGGAGGTGTCTTTCAGCGTAAACTAGCTCCTGGATGAAATTTCTATTACTGTAACTGAATGAGATTAAGCACTACATTGCATTTGTATTTAAATAACCTTGTCACTTTCCATTACCTAATTCTAAACAGTTATGAATAAGTGAAAGCTCCCATTATCCTTTACAGATTATGTCAATCTCAGGAAAATAAACACTGAATTTGCCATTATTACCTTCAGTAGTTCACAGATTCTATTTCCAAAAGATTGATAATCTAGTCTCAGATTTTTTGTGGAATCAGCAATGACCACCAAGGCTTCTTTGTTGTCGTATAGATTAGGGTCCATTCTTCTAATTAATTTGGACTTTGCAAATATGAAGTTTCTACTCTCCCCCTAAACAAACTATGCTCTTCTAAACTATGCTCTTCATAGCACTGCTGCTTATGCCCAACACAGCAGTCTTCTGGAGGCAGGGCCGTTTTGTAATAGACACAGAGACTGTGGGACAGATGCTAAAGCTTCTGTTATAGACCTGACTATTGAACAGCAATTACACTGACCAATCATGATATTATTCTAATAAGCTCTATGGGTATGCTTTGAAAAATCACCTTTCTAGCAGCATATATAATAGACATTCACTACAATTATAATCACTACAGTTATTTCTGAATATTGAGAATGACCATTTTATCTCCAAAACCAATTTTAAAACAAGACAGTAGTTTTTTGTTTTTAACATACTAGATCTGAGGGTGTCAAACTATAACCTACAAGTCAAATCCCAATTTTTTTTATATGACCCATAAGCTACAAGTGGTTTGTTTATTTTCAAATGGCTGGAAAATATCAAAAGAAGAGGAATAGTTCAATGTACATGAAATGTATATGAAATTCAAACTCCATTGTCTACAACTGAAGTTTTATGAGGACACGGCCATGCTCATTTGCTTGGGTATTATTGTCTGAGGCTGCTTTCAGGCTACAAATGCTGAGGATTCTGAGCAGTAACTGAGTCAATCTAGATACAAAACAAACTCTGTGCAATTGTCCCCATCAAAACTTTGCTAAAAAGGCTCTTACTATCACCACTATTTGTATCTTCGTAATGAGTTGTTTTACTGGGGAGACCTGAGTTAGGTGGCTCCCTTTACTTTGTTCTTGTCTCACTCTCAAGAGATGAATTCAGGTGAGAGAAAACACATACAATGGAAATGAGATAGCAAGGTTTTTTTTTTTTTTTTTTTTTTTATGAAATACACTTGAGCATGAAGGTGCAAGTGGAGCACCTAGCTAGTCTGGTGCCCCAGCTATTGGAATTTTCGGGGTTTTATGCTTGTAGTGAGTTTCTAGGTTTCTCCTCCTCTCCCCTTTTCCAGACCTTGTGATTAACATAGTTTCAAAAGCTTTCTTCCTTAGATAGTGGAAATGACACACAGAGTTTCAAAAGCACCCCTCTCCCCTCTTTGCACTATCATGGTTTTTCTTGTGATTTTCAGAACACCTGGCAATCTTCTCTGACTGGGCTCAAGACTGCTGAATTAATGGGTGAGACATGTCTCCCTCCTCCTCCCTGCCTTGATTTGCTATCTCTTCTGATTAGCAAGTTGAGATACAGGCTATGCCAGCTGGGCCATTAATTACAGGGGTCCCTTTGTGTTCTGACAACTCAGAAAATGTTACCAGGTGCTGCTGCCTCGTGACCCACATGTTCTTCAAAGACAAGAATATCTGTGGGGGAGGATTTAATAGTGGCTGTTGTCATCAGAAACTGTCTTTAAGCCCATTTTCTTACAACCAAACCATTTGTTATGATCAATAAAGAGTACATAAAATCATGATCTGTACAGTGGTCCCTGCCCACTTATCTGTGGGGAATACCTTCCAAGACCCCAGTAAATGCCTGAAATGGTACTAAACCTTATATACCTATGATAAAGTTTAATTTATAAATGAGGCACAGTAAGACATAAACAGCAGTCACTGACAATAAAGTAGAACAATTATAATAATACAGTATAATAAAAGTTATGTAAATATGGTCTCTCTCTCAAAATATCTTACTGTATTGTACTCACCCTTCTTCATTTTGTGATGATGTGAGATGGTAAAATGCCTTATTTTTTTTTTTTTTTTTTTTAATTAATTTATTTACTTTTTAAATACATTTGTCTCTGCCTTCCCCCCCCCTTTCCCTTGCCCCCTCCCACCTTCCCTCCCTCAGCTCTTCCCCTTTGGTTTTGTCCATGAGTCCTTGCTATATGTTCCTTGACTTTCCCCTTCCCTTCCCTTTCCCTGCCCCCCCCCTTCCCTCTTGTCTCTGTTGATTTCTTTTCCTTTCAGTGTTGCTGCTTGAAAACTTTCACCTTTTCAATTAAAAGAAACACTTTAGAGCTTCTCTTTGACATATCAGGATTGCCAGCATCACTGCCTTTGCACTTTGGGGCCATTATTAAATAAAATAAGAGTTACTTGAACACAATCACTGTGATGTCAGGACAGTAGATCTGCTAACAGTGACTAAAGAAAGAAAGCACATACAGTGTAGATATGCTGGGCAAAGTGATGATTTGTATTCCAGGTGGGACAGAGCAGGGCAATGCAAGATTTCATCATACTACTCACAATGACTCACCATTTAAAATGTAGGAATTGTTTATTTCTGGAATTTCCCATTTAATATTTTCAAACTGATACAGAGAGATCTGATCAGATCACTGGGGAGAAGGAGGAAGAGGCCAAAGGAGGAGGTTGCCCGAGGTTATGGTAAACAGTCTAGGATGTGATTGGCTGAGAAGCTGAACACCTCTGGAGTGCATGGAATTATGGGCCAGAAGATTTAAAATAAAAGGAAGGCAAATACCAGCTCTCTTGCTCTCTTCCTCAAGGATGCCTGGATGATCATGCTGCACCAGCCTGCATTTCCCAATGGGTGATATTTTGGATGGGAGAAGAAACTCCGGGAGCGGCTTAGGATCAACCTGGTCTGGCAGAGTGGCAGGGTTATTTTTCTTTGAGTGTTCTAGAGGGGCTGAACTCTGAGGCAGAAGCCTGCCATTCTTCTAAAATTGTGTAGTTTTTGTATCTTATGTTGTTTTAGCTTGTCAACTAATCCTATAGAAATAAGATAATTAAAAACTAACAGGAGGAATGATTGGGGAACTCAAGAGTTAAAGATTTTAGCCTTAACAGATAGGCTCAAGTGACTGATGCATGTGGAAAGCTCTTATTCTAAAATTCTGTAGCTTTTGAATAAAGACTCCTTTATCACTGTAACAGGGCATAGCCAGGCCCCTCCAGGGGGTATTTGTGATGGGGTCTGGAGATTGGGGTATCCACGAAAAATATATTCTCCCCACCCCAGGGCAGGCTGCCTTGGGGGATGGGAGCCTTGAGCAGGGCCATTGAGAGTCATTTTGCATCTCAATAACAGGATAGCTTCATTCCTCATATGCAAAGAGGGTTATTTTGCATATCACCAAGGCTAATCAGGAAGGTTTGAAAGACTTAATGTAGAATGTAACTAGGAGAGAAAGGAGAAGAGGCAGGGACCTGAGGGAGAGACAAAGGGACACAGACTCTGGGGAACAGTGTGAAGACCATGTGGGAAGAAAGAGGGGAGAAAGGACTCTTGCTAGTGGGCCGTGAGAAGGTGCCACATGGTAATGGATTAAGAACTGGAGATCGTGGTGATGCAGCGGATGGCGCTGAGAACCACAAGAGGCCTGCCTAGCCAAGTCCCGGACTTCTGTTCTTTTCTTCTGACGGGCAGTACCCCTGACTGGACTGACTGGCCTAACTGGGCAAAGAGGGGAGGACAGGACGGTGTGTGTGCTGGTGATTGTTTTAAAGGGATTTTGAGGTTTAAGGGAGACATTTAGCCATTAATCAAAGCTGTATAACTTTTGAATAAATAGTTCCTTTCCTTTTCACCAAACTCTACCATTCAGAGCCATAGTTCCAAGGGTGGCAGACAAAGGACCTACAATCGAGGGACCCCGGGGAAGGTGGGGGGTTCGTTGTTTCAATAATAGCATCTAGGCAACCCCCTCCCTAACACGGGTCCTTTTGTTCAGTAACATCTCCAAACCTTTGCCTCCAGAATTGTGCCTAGAGGGTTGCAGTGGGCATCAGGGCCCCGCTTGCTGTTCAGTAGCAAAACCACAGTGGAACATGGGTAACTGAAACCTAGCTGTGGAAAGAGAAACCACAGATAAGAGGGGACTACTGCATTTGTGTCTTTGCTTTGGAAAGTAGGTACCTCTAACTCACTAATATTTCATCAGATTTGCAGAGATGTTGTAAGCATACCCCTCACAGTGGATTATTCATCGCACAGGTGAAATGAATCTTGGTCCAGTGCTCATTCTATGGATGTGTTCAGCTAGTCTTTGATTCATTCCCCAACTCACCTAAAATCACAGGCTGGTTTAAGGGGAATAAAGTTGAACAGAGAGAAGAATATGCCAGGGCTGTGACATGCCATGATATTGTGAATTGTAATAAAAAAATATATATTTGTCTTTATCTCTGTTTCTGGCACAAAGCTCCTAAAACTCTTGGAATTTCCTAAACTAGGAGAGAGATAAAGGTGTTTTTGTTATGTTAATGAGGTAAATTTTGGAAAGCACCTAAGGATGGGAGTTGGTTGTCAGGGGAGTCAATCATGAACACAGGGATGGAATTTTCAGTCCCAAGCCCTGATTTCCATGGAGAGGAGAGGGAATGAAGGTTGAATTAATCTCCAATGGCTATCAAGTTAATCAATTACATTTATGAATGAAGCCTCTATAAGTACCCAAAGGACTGGATTAGGGGAGCTTCCTGGTTGATAAACACCTGGAGATTTGGAGACAGTGCTGGATGCAGAGACAGCATGGATGCTCCATGCCCTTTCTCCATATATTATAATATGTGTCTCTTTTGTGGGGGCTGTTCCTGAGTTGCCATCTTTCGTAATAGAATGGTGGCCTAGTAACTAAAGTGGTGATCTAGTTGAGTTCTGTGAAGTTGCTGTAGCAAATTAATTGAACCCAAAGAGGGGGTCATTGGAAACTCCAATCAACAGCCAGTTTGTCAAAAGCACAAGTGACAACTTGAGCTGAGGTGGAGAGCAATTTTGTGGGACTGAGCCCTTGACTTGTGCAATCTGATGTTATCTCCAGATAGACAGGGTCAGAATTGAGTTGAATTATAGGACTCCCAGATGGTGTCTCCAAGAATTGCTTGGTGGTTTAGGGAAACCACCCTCTCCCACCCACCTCAAACATTGGAATTTCATGGTCAGAACCACCTTTAACACACAGTAATCCCTGAGAAATAGCTTCTGGGGTATCCACACTTAGAAACAGATGCCAAGAGCACAACATACAACAATTCATGAGGAAAATTCAAAAAAGGGCATTCTGATTCTTTTTCCTCTGTTGATTATCAATTTCCTGTCATTGTCAGTGTTCCTATTTTGATGGATTCCATGTCTACTTAAAAGTTTCTCAACTTCAGATGAGAAAAAACAATAGAGTATCATCCCATAAATAACACTCCCCACCCCAGACACGCAATCCAGTGCAAAAAGGAGCTCTGTAGCATCCACACAACCTCTGCTTGATTTTTCATGGTGGAGAGTTCAAGACTGGCCAAGGAAGTCTCTTCCAGCTATATTGTCTTTAGTTACTAGATCTCCCCACTTTTTTTATTTTTTTTTTGCAATCACAAAATAACAGGATTAAGCATAATCCCTTTTCTATAGCGTGACAGTTAACATACAAAAGGTAATTATTATGGGTCTCTCAGCCTCCACTTCTAAGTTAAGCTTTCCCCTTTCCTTCAGCTCTTCCTTGTAAAGCCCCCTTTTCAGATGTTTCTGCAGCTGGACCACCCTCCTTCAGAACAGAAATCCCTTGTACACTAATTAGGCCAGGGTTCTTTAGAGAGACCATTGAATAGTTTGCTTAATTACACACCTTCTCAGCACCTGTTTTTTTGGCAAAACATTCAAAATGAACCCAAAGATCGGTCAAGCTAGTGCCTTTCTGGCACAGAATTTTTCTCCTAAGCTTATTGTTAATTTACAGAGGAATCTGTAAGGACTTTGAAATTACCCTTTCACTATTTTACAAAAACATGGTGCAAAGTACTCCTCAAGGTAAAAATAAAATTCTTTTCAAGCTGCCTTATCCTGTGTGGCACATTTTATGTAAGATAGATTAAAGAACTGAAATTAGTTTACAATTACTTAGTATGGAAGAGCCAAACACTGACAAATGCAACTAGATTATTATGCACTGATTACAAGAGAAGTTACTATGGAAGCCTACAGGGATTATTTTGGGCTGGGAAAATGAGGACAAACAGCAACTGTTTTGTTATTTGTGAACTGATCCCAATTTGGAAAGTGTTGTAAGCACCACCAAGGAGAATAACCTACTATTTAAAATGGTATAAGAGAAGTTAAAAATTCAAGTGGGAAATAACAAGGTAATGTTTAGCCCAGATAATTTGAGTTAATAGATTTAGGGACCAGCAATCCAGATCACAATCGATCAACAAGGGAAATACTTAGAAAACCATAAGCAATAGTAGTGGAAAAGACCTGTTAGATTGCAAAACGGATAGGAGTTTGCAATTGAAGAGTGGGCAAATCCAGTGTGAATTCAGCTATAATCGAGGAATCATGCCCTGAGGTATATATATAATCCTTCCGTCTGTCATACCAATGAAGCTGGAGAATTCTAAGTAGGCAGAAATGAACTCTACAACATTTAGTGTCTTCAGACATAAAGATGTGATAAAATTTGAGGGATTCAAGAACATGAATATCAGAGGACGAAAAGAATTCATTTAGAAAATATGTTAAAAGAATGTAGTTTACACGAATATTCTAGCCTCATACTGTATGTGTGGTGAAAAAAATAACAAAGATATTTTTCAGGGGATGTTTTTCCAAGAGCACAGCATTACTTATGTGAACCTTTTAATTGCATGTAAATGATAGAAATGATAGATTCAGACTCAGAGCATAAGTGATTTGCATTTCTACCTCTAGATATGAGGCTACCACTTGAAAACATTGGAAAGATGTAAACAAGAAGGAGACAAAGGGATTGATTCTGCATATAGGCAGAATCAGAGTTTGAAATTAAAAAATGACATCATAGAGAGAATGCATGTGTTTCAAGATAAGCGGTTTAAGTATTCTGCCTTATTTCAAATATATAGCAGCTGATTCCTGTTCTCTTTTATGTCACTAGGCACATTGTGCAAGACAGATGGCCTTAATGGCCCACAACACCAATATTCAAAATTCCCTGCCCAACTGTAACAATAATGTCCTTTCAAATTTTAATAACACCTGTCACCCAGGGGACGCATGACCCTCCTTGAGTTTCATTACATGCAACATTTCATTAGCTTGATTGTCTGTTTTGTTACTCTCTGCAAAGAAAGAATCATATTAAGGATGTGCAAATTGGCTAATATTATGATTCAAATTAGTTAAATTTAAAAAAAAATCTTATATAATAATTGGACTCACAATTCCCTATGCATCGATTCACAGTGTATCTGATTATTATATTTTAATTTTTACTGAACTGCACTTTGACAATAAATGTGTTTAAAGAAGAGAATGCTAAATGTTCTTTACCCTTCAAACATAAGGAAAAAGTACTGTCTTCTTATATACATTCATAATGGGCATGGGATTTTTCTCATAAACCCTTTGTTAACATACAGAGAAAATCTGTAGGACTTCCTAAACTTACTCTTTTATTATTTCACAAAAACATGGTTATCTCTATGGAATGCTATCTTCTTGGAATTAAGAGCCAAAGAAAAGAGAGCTACTTAGATTACTCACTTGGGGATATTTGATGGGATAATAGGTCTATGACTTCACTAAACAAAAATATCACAACTGAAGGATACAAAGAGCAATTTTGCCCTTACACCACAGCATGCCTTTTATCAACCGTACTTTTTTCTGTTCCCCTATTACCTCCTATAGCCTACCTCACTCTTCCTCGCAACAACTCAAGGCTTATTCTTTCTTATGTTCAGGATAATCCGAAATTAGATAATGGCTATAGTATTATTGGTTAGTATTTGTTTTGAACAGAACAAGTATCTATCTACTGCCTACAGATATGACTAAGTTCACAGAACATTAAATATTAATGTGTGTGAGAGATTTATCTAGGATATTTAACCAACTGGTTGAATAAATCATTCATTCAAAGTATAAAAAATGACCTTGAGTTTTTGATTTTGTAACCTTTACACTTGCAACTTGGTGAATGAATGTTGATTGGACAGGGTTTTTGGTAGCCTGTACTAGACTTTTTTCTTAACAGTTTCACAATAATAGCAACCAAACAATAAAAAACAATTATAAAAGCAGGTGATATGTGTGTTGTTTCCACACCAGAAATAGTGAATGGACACTCTGCCCATATTAGTTTAAGCGAATCCTATGAAGTGGGTCCTATTAACATCCTCACTTTCATGGTGAGTAGGTGGATGCACAGAGAACTTCAGAAACATACCCAAGGCATGTAGACACTAGATGGAGCCACAGGTGCTCTAAATGCCATGTTATGTCAACCATGGAAAGAACATTAACCCAGGTGCCCCAAATGGCTGCCTGGTTTTCAAAACCCAGTGCAAAACAGAGTAAGTGCCCGGTTTCTTAAAACTGATTAAGAATTTCACAGCAGTAACAGCAGAGCCTTAAACCAAGTGCTAGATCCTTCTAAACGTATGGCCCTGTGCAACTGCTTCTGACTCACATCCACAGAGCTGGCTCTGCTTACAGGACTTAGCTTCCTCGCTAGAAATGGAAGTGTCAACCTGCAGGAAGGCACCCTTACTTTTATTCATTCTGTGATGGTAAGCACTTCCTCACCAGATCCTCATGTCTGTCATTAACAGAGGAGAAAGGCGTCTGTGTTTCCTGCGTGAACTGCACAAGCAGGAGTCACTTAGCACAAGGACAAAATGGAAACATCAGCACAGGTGCCTAAAAGAAACTTAACCTAACCTTAAAGGAATTCACGGTTCTCAGAAATCAGCAGAGGACACCAGCCAATTCCAAAATGCCAAGTCTGTTCTTCCTTGTTCCTTTGACTCAGCTCTCCTGACATGTAAGAAAGACCATTCGGCAACCAATCAATCGAAAAAGCCAAATAACTTATGTATTTATCCAATAAAAACCCCTTAGTCTATGAGCACATAAAACTTGTTGTGACCATAGCTTAAGTTTCCTGGCCCACTGGTTGAAAGCCTCACAATAAAGATATCTTTCTGCTTCAATGCTGAGTTTGGTTTTTGACACAACAAATACTTGACTAGTTTTATTCATTTAGATAGAATTTGGCTACATGGTGATATTATATCCTTTATCCATACACAACTTCCAAATTGTCTAGGTTTATCTTTATTGTGTGCACGTGCACACCGCGCCGCCCCCACCCCCAACATTTTTCTTCGTGTATATTGCCACTATCATGCTTTCTTTCCCTAAGTATGAGGGTCTGCACCTTTCTAAGGAAGACGACCTGTGCTGGTAGATCATTTACAGCAGCTTACAGATCATCTATTCCAGAGCTTCTTTTTCAGGAAAAAGAGAGAACTAGTGACAGTAAACTGATGGTTTTATATTTATATTTATTTCTTAATTTTTACAAATCAAAAAACTTTGAATTAGTTCTTTTTTCTCTTTGTATATTTTGAGATGAAACTTATAATTTTTCTCATGGAAAATATTTAGTTTATTCATATTGGATAATTGTATTCGTTCCTGACATCCAATTCAGATCTCATATCCAATAAGTTAAAAGTGAGAAAATAAATTTTGTTGTATAAGCCATCAAGTCTGCAGCACTTTGTTATGGCAGCCCTGGCAAAATAACAGAGACATTTCCATAGATGCGAGGTCATGAGTTTGATTCCTCCTTAGTGAGAAGTACAACTGGGACCGGAAATGACAGAATTTCTGATTCTGCACAAGCGTCAGGTACTTATGCACTGTAAACTTTATTAATAGAAGTTTAATGAGTATGTTTTGTCTTTACCTGGTAGTGTTCATTTTACTCTAACAGGTTCACCTTACAAGTCTTTTTGAAAAAAAGTTGATCAAGTTAGTGAGGGCCAAACATAAAACCTTACTGATGCTTTGTTCATAATGAAGTGAACTAAGGTTTAAAATAGATTCTGTAGCGCAGTAGCCCCCAACATTTTTCACACCAGGGACTAGTTTCACGGAAGACAACTTTTCCATATATGGTGAGGGGATAATTTGGGAATGATTTGGGGATGATTTGGGGATGATTTAAGCTTATTACATTTATTGTGCACTTTATTTCTATTATTATTATATTGTAACATATGAAATAATTATACAACTCACAATAGTTCAGAATCAGTGGAAGTCCTGTTTGTTTTCCTGTAATTAGACAGTCCCATTTAGGGGTGATAAGACACAGTGACACCCAAAGTGTATTGCTTATGTTCAGTATACTCTGTAATCTTGTTTTGGTTGCTGTCACTGCAGAAAACCCTGCTTCACAAAAAGATAGGATGCTGGAAACGGAAGCAGACTTTTCAGTGTTTTTGTGGCAATCTCAGCACATTCTGCCTTGACTTTAATCCAGAATGTATGGAGATCTGAAGTTGTCTCAAATATACTTTTAAGGCCACTGTCATTTGCGATCTCAAGAAGTTGATCCTCTTCTAGCACGGGCAAAGTGGATTCATCTGGCTTATTCACAAATGGGTCAGAGATCCATTCTTCCCCAGTTTGGGGTTTTTTTGCAGTTGGGAAATAATGCTCAAATTCTTTTGAAAGCTGAGATAGGTGATCACGTACCAGCTGGGGGAAGAGGGCCTTGGCTCAGTCTCTTTCAAAATTGCTGCTAATATTTGAAACGTTAAAAATCCCTATGTTCATTCATTGCCCCCAGTTTGGCTTTGAATGCAGCCACTTTATCTGCCAACTTGAACACAGTTGTCATTCTCTCCTGAAATGAGAGACTGAGTTCCTTAAGCAGGTTGAGTTGTGTCACACAAGTAAGCAAACTTTGCAACCCATTCTGTGTCACTAAAATGTGCTGCCAGGGGTGAATGTTTTTCTAAAAGAAATCTCTGGAGTGACTCTTATAACTCACAAACTCTGGCCAGTGATCTACCTTTAGAAAGCCATCCCACTTCTGTGTGTAAGAGAAGACATGTGTGCTCTGCATCCATCTCCTCACAGAGCTGCGTGAACAGATGTGAGTTAAGAGCATTTACTTTAATGTGGTTGATAATTTTAATCACATCCTGCAAAATGTTAAGTTCTGGTGACATTTTTCAGCTACCCAGCATTTCTCTATGGATGATGGTGTGTAGGCTCACAATCAGAAATGACCTCTTTGACCCAAGAAGTGAAACCAGAAAGCCATCCAGTTACAGCAGCCACTCTGTCCGTGCATATACTGACACAAAATGACCAACTCAATTTTCTTGATATATAATCATTCAAAAACTTGAATAGTTTTGCAGCTGTGGTGTTGGTTGGCAACAAAATACACATAACACATCCTCATGCATATCCTTCAAAAAATATATCACACAAAAACAAACATTGTTGCTGTGTTGTCAGCATCAGTAGACTCATCAGCCTCGATTGTATAACATGGTGACTCATTAATCCTCTCTAACAGTTGTGCCTTAATATCCTCTGCTGTTTCCTCAATTCATCCAGCTACGGTGCTATCTGAAAGAAGAACACATGTCACCATTTGAACTGTAGTCCCTCCTAAAATTTCACCTCAAATGTGCTCAGCAGCAGGCAGGATCAACTCTTCACGAATAGTAAAGGGCTTCTTAGCTTTAGCAATGCGGTCAGCCACTAAGAATAATGCTCTCAGTGCAGACACATTTGATGGAGTGGTAGCCTGCAATAATTGTTTCTGTTCTTTGTGTTCACATGTTTTTCTTTTGAAAAACCCCCAAAGCTTGTCTTTTAATGCAGGGTACTTGATCTTCATGTGGTGAAGCAGTTTTGAAGGTTTCATGGCTTTCATGTTGCCAAGCAAGCTTGGAGAATGTGAATCATTAATCGCAATGAACCCATAATTTAAGTAGGGCTCAGTATTTTCTTTTAAATGAAGCTTTATTTTTGTTGGCAGTCTTAGAGTCTTCTACTGTCTCTTCATTGGGTCTTTCCCCCTTTTCAAAGAGCTCTCCAGCAACATTTATTTTATGCTCGTTTTGGCTGGGTTAGCATGTGGGATTACCAAAAGTATGACGGAGACAAATGCATAGTACAGGAAAGGGATGCAGATGGAAGTGGTAAGTAAAATAATTGGTGGGCCACACATGGACTAATATGTGTTAGATTCTGACTTAAAGACTGCCACCAGATGCAGCTGTACAATTAAAGTAGAACTCACTGCCAGTATAATGCCTGCCACTAGATGCAGCTTAATTGTCACTTGCCACTCACTGATAGAGTTTTGATATGAGTCTGCAAGCAACTGATTTATTATGGTTTCTGTGCAGTCAAACCTCTCTGCTGATGATAATCTGTATTTGTAGCCACTCCCCAGCACTAGCATCATCGCCTCAGCTCCACCTCATACCATCAGACATTAGAGGCTCATAAGAAATGCACAACCTAGATCCTTGCATGTGCAGTTCACAGTAGGATTCATGCTCCTATGAGAATCAAATGCCACTGTTGATCTAACAGGAGGTGGAGCTCAGGTGGTAATGCGAGTGATGGGAAGCACCTAGAAATATAGATGAAGCTTCACTCACTAGCCTGCCACTCCTGTTGTGTGACCTGTTTTCTAACAAGCCATTGGCCAATACAGGTCCATGGCCTGGGACTGGGGAAACCTGTTGTAGTGCTTCCATTGTCTTCAAGGGAAGCAGAGGTGAAACAAATTCACTGTATGCATGTTTTTCATATAGAATGAGCATATACAATATTTTTAATATCTTCCATTCTGTTCCTTAATTCTAACTGTTATTCCAGTACAGATTTATAAAGCACAATCTACGTGGAACATTAAGAAGATGACAAGGTTATCAGAGATTAAGTGGCATTTGTGTGGTATTTGCTTTCAACGTGGGGAGGCAGATGAAATAAGACTAGAAACGTTAAAAATAGTTCAAAGTGAGTAATGAATACATGGAATTCATCATAGTGTTGTGTATTGTTTGTGTAGACAGATATGAAGGGACACAAATATAAAGATAGAGAGAACAGAAAGAGATATAGAGGGTTAAAAATAGAAAGCCACACAATTAGGCAATCAGGGCTTACTGTTAAATAGGACAGTAAGCTTGGGACTTATGGCAGGGACAAACTGTGGCACAGTAAGGAAGAGTTCTCTCTTTTTTTAAAAAGGCCAAGAATGGAGCAGGCAACTCTGTCCTACTTGACTTATAGTTGAAGGAGAATGACGTTATTCTTTTAGCTTGTGAGCAGAAAATTTTCTTCCTATTGTCAGCTTGCAAAGAATATCTTTTCTTTCATTCATTCATAAATTCATTTACTTTTTTAATTTAATTTTAATTTATTTTTTCAAATACATTTGTCTCTACCTACCCCCCACCACTTTCCCTTGCCCCCTCCCTCCCTCCCTCCCTCAGCTCTTCCCCTTTGGTTTTGTCCATGAGTCCTTGCTATATGTTCCTTGACTTGCCCCTTCCCTTCCTTGTCCCTGCCCCCTCTTCCCTCTTGTCTCTGTTGATTTCTTTTCCTTTCAGTGTTGCTGGTCTTATATTCCTTGCATCTTTGTATTGCTGGTTAGGTTTCGCTTATAGGTGAGATCATATGGTATTTGTCTTTCGCCCCCTGGCTTATTTCGCTTAGCATAATGCTCTCCAGTTCCATCCATGCTGTTGCGAAGTTTAGTAGTTCTTTTTTACTTTCTGCTGCGTAGCATTCCATTGTGTATATGTACCATCACTTTTTGATCCAATCATCTACTGATGGGCATTTAGGTTGCTTCCAACACTTGGCTATTGTAAATTGTGCTGCTATGAACATTGGGGTGCATAGGTTCTTTTGTATTGGCGTTTTGGTGTTCTTAGGGTATAGTCCCAGCAGGGGAATCACTGGATCAAATGGCAGTTCCATTTTCAGCCTTTTGAGGAAATTCCACAGTGCTTTCCACAGTGGCTGCACCAGTCTGCATTCCCACCAACAGTGGACTAGGGTTCCCTTTTCTCCACAGCCTTGCCAGCACCTGTTGTTTGTTGATATGCTTATGATGGCCATTCTGACCGGTGTGAGGTGGTACCTCATGGAGGTTTTGATCTGCATTTCTCTGATGGCTAGTGATGCTGAGCATCCTTTCAAATGCCTCTGGGCCCTCTGTATCTCCTCCTTGGAAAAGCGTCTGCCCAGGTCCTTTGCCCATTTTTTGATTGGATCATTTGTCTTCTTGGAGTGGAGTCGAGTGAGTTCTTTATATATCTTGGAGATCAAACCTCTATCTGATGAATCATTAGCGAATATATTTTCCCATGTGGTTGGCTTCCTTTTCATTTTGCTGATGTTTTCTTTTGCCATGCAGAAGCTTCTTATTCTCATGAGGTCCCACTTGCTTATTCTTTCCTTTATGTCCCTTGCTTTAGGAGACATATCAGTGAAAAAATTGCTGCTTGGGATATCTGAGAGTTTCCTGCCAATGTTCTCCTCTAGGACTTTGATGGTGTTGTGACATATTTAAGTCTTTTATCCATCTTGAGTTTATTTTTGTGTATGGTGTCAGCTGATGATCCAATTTCAATTTTTTGCATGTAGCCGTCCAGCTCTCCAACACCATTTGTTGAAGAGGCTATTATTGCTCCATTTTATGCTTCTGCCCCCTTTCTCAAATATTAGATGCCCATAGAGACCTGGGCTTATTTCTGGGCTTTCTACTCTGTTCCACTGGTCTATGGGTCTGTTCTTGTGCCAGTACCAGATTGTTTTGAGTATCGTGGCTTTGTAGTAGAGTTTGATGTCCGGTATTGTGATCCCTCATACTTTGTGTTTCTTTCTCAAAATTGCTGAGGCTATTTGGGGTCGTTTATGGTTCCATATAAATTTTGAAATGTCTGTTCTATTTCTGTGAAATACATCATTGGTATCTTAATAGGGATTATGTTGAATCTATAAATTGCTTTGGGTAGTATGGACATTTTGATGATATTAATTCTTCCAATCCATGAGCACGGTATATGCTTCCATTTATTTGTGTCTTCCTTAATTTCTTTTTTCAATGTTGTATAGTTTTCTGTGTACAGCTCTTTTACGTCTTTGGTAAAATTTATGCCTAGGTACTTTATTTTTCTTCTTGCTATATCGAATGGTATTTTTTTCTGATTTCTTCTTCTTCTATTGCATTGCTGGTGTACAAAAATACCTTTGATTTCTGAATGTTTGTGTCCTGCTGTTTTGCCAAATTCACTTATTAGGTTGAGGAGTTTTTTGGTAGAGTCTACAGGGTTCTCTATGTACACTATCATGTCATCTGCAAACAATGATAGCTTTACTTCCTCCTTTCCTATTTGGATGCCTTTTATCTCTTTCTCTTGTCTGACCGCTGTGGCTAGGACTTCCAATACAATGTTGAAAAGAAGAGGTGAGAGCAGACATCCTTGTCGTGTTCCTGATCTTAGTGGGAAAGCTTTCAGTTTTTGCCCGTTGACTATGATATTGGCTGTAGGTTTTTCATATATGGCCTTTATTACATTGAGGAATGTCCCATTTATTCCCATTTTGCTGTGTTTTGATCATAAATGGGTGCTGTACCTTGTTGAATGCTTTTTATGCATCTATCGAGATGATCATGTGGTTTCTGTCTTTTCTTTTATTTATGTGATGTATCACGTTTACTGATTTGTGTATATTGAACCATCCTTGCATCCCTGGGATGAATCCCACTTGATCATGGTGGATAATCTTTTTAATGTATTGCTGGATTCAGTTTGCCAATATTTTGTTGAGGATTTTTGCATCTATGTTCATCAGTGAAATTGGCCTGTAGTTTTCTTTCTTTGTAGGGTCTTTATCTGGCTTTGGGATCAGGGTGATGCTGGCCTCATGGGAAGAGTCTGGGAGTCTTCCCTCCTCTTGGATGCTTTGGAATAGTCTGAGAAGGACAGGGGTTAGCTCTTCCTGAAATGTTTTGTAATATTCTCCTCTGAAATCATCCGGCCCTGGGCTTTTGAGTGCTGGCAGTTTCTTGATTACTGCTTCAATTTCCCCAGCTGTTATTGGTCTGTTCAAGCTTTCTGTTTCTTCCTCCTTCAGTGTGGGAAGATTATACTTTTCTAAAAATTTGTCCATTTCATCAAGGTTTTCAAATTTCTTGGCATATAATTGTTCATAGTAGTTTCTGACTATCCTTTGTATTTCTGTGGTATCAGTTCTTATTTCTCCTCTTTCATTTCTGATATTATTAATTTGGGTCCTCTCCCTTTTTTTCTTGATGAGTCTGCTTAAAGGCTTGTCAATTTTATTTATCTTTTCAAAGAACCAGCTTCTGGATTGGTTGATCCTCTGAATTGTTCTTTTTGTCTCTATGTCATTCAGTTCTGCTCTAATCTTGACTATTTCCTTCCTTCTACTTGCTCTGGGATTGATTTGTTGTTGTTTCTCCAGTTCTTGAAGTTGCAGTGTTAGGTCTTTTATCTGAAATGTTTCTATCTTTTTTTAGGTAAGCCTGTATTGCTATGAACTTCCCTCTCAGGACCGCCTTTGCTGTGTCCCATAGGTTTTGGACAGTTGTCTGTTCATTTTCATTTGTTTCCAGAAATTTTTTGATTTCTCTCTTATCTCATTATTGACCCATTCATTGTTTAATAGTCTACTGTTCAGTCTCCATGAGTTTGCAAGTTTTCGAAGTTTCTCTTTAAGGTTGATTTCCAGTTTCAAGCCCTTGTGGTCCAAGAAAAAGTTTGGTATTATTTCAATTTTCCTGAATTTGCTGAGGCTTGCTTTGTGTCCTATCATGTGGTCTATCTTTGAAAAAGTGCCATGAGCATTTGAAAAGAATGTGTATTTTTCTTCTCTGGGATGTAAGGTTCTATATATGTCAGTTAAGTCTCTTTGATTCAGTGTGTCATTCAGCGCCACAATATGTTTATTAATGTTTTGTTTGGAAGATCTGTCCATTTTTGACAGTGGGGTGTTGAAATCCCCTACTATCAGTGTGTTGCTGTCTGTGTCTTTTTTGAAGTCATCCAACAATTTCCTTATAAACTTGGGGGCTCCTATATTGGGAGCATATAAGTTTAAAATGTTGATGTCTTCTTGATAGATTCTGCCTTTAAGTATTATAAAGTGCCCCTCTGGGTCTCTCTTTAAGGCCTTTGTTTTGAAATCTACTTTGTCTTATACAAGTATGGCAACCCCGGCCTTTTTCTCATGCCCATTTGCTTGGAATATTTTTTTCCATCCCTTTGCTTTCAATCTGTGTAGGTCTCTTGCTCTGAGGTGGGTCTCTTGTAGGCAGCATATGTGTGGGTCATGTTCTCTTATCCATTCAGCTCCCCTGTGTCTTTTGATTGGGGCATTTAGTCCATTCACATTGAAAGATATTACTGATAGAAACTTACTCATCTTTTCTCTTTGTACCCGTGTTTCTCTCTCTCTCATTCTTTTCCTTCATCTTCTTAAACCAGTCCCCTTAGCATTTCTTGGAGTGCTGGTTTGGTAGAGATGTATTCTTTTAGTCTTCTCTTGTCTGAGAAACTCCTTATTTCCCCTTCTATTTCAATGGAGAGCCTAGCTGGGTAGAGCAGCCTTGGCTGTAGGCCCTTGCTTTTCATGGCTTGGAATATTTGTTGCCATTCCATTCTGGCTTGTAGTGTTTCTGTTGAGAAGTCAGCTCCTAGGCATATCGGGGCCCCCTTGTATGTTACTCTCTCCTTCTCCCTTGCTGCCTTGAAGATTCTCTCTTTGTCTTTCACATTTGCCATTTTAATGATGATGTGTCTTGGAGTGGACCTCTTTGAGTCCCTCTTGATTGGGGCCCTCTGCGCCTCCTGGATCCATGAGAGCCTTTCTCTCCTCAAATTAGGGAAATTTTCCATCATTACTTTTTCGAGGAGGTTCTCTATCCCTTGGTCCTCTTCTTCTCCTTCTGGTATCCCTATTATATGGATATTATTGCATTTCAGGTTGTCCTGCATTTCCCTAAATGCCCCTTCATTCTTTTTGAGTTGTTTTTACATTTCTTGTTCTTTCTGGGAGCTTCTTTCTACCTTGTCCTCCATCTCACTGATTCAATCCTTGGCTTCATCCAGCCTGTTTTGGATTCCTTCTACTGTGTTCCTCAATTCAGAAATGGTATTCTTCATATCCTCTTGTGTCTTCTTGATAGTTTCTATGTCTTTTTCCAGGCAGATATAGTTTTCTGTAAGATCCTGATAGTTTCTCTGCAGTTTCTCATAGTTATCTTTGAGCTGGCTGAGCTCATTGAGCTTCCTTAGAACCATTGTTTTGAATTCAGTCTGATAGTTCCCTTGCCTCTATTTCATTGAGCTCTCTCTGTGGGGAGTCCCCTTTTCCACTCATTTGGGGGGAACTTCTTTTTCTTCCCATTTTTGTGAGAGTCTGTTAAGTATTTTTGTCCTTTACTTTTCTTTCTGGGCTTGCCTCTGATGATGTCAGTTGTTGATCCTATATGACCTTGGCTTGTTTGTTTGAGCCTTCCAGGAGTCTAATGTCTGTGTCTGACTCCTGCTTGGAGCAGCTCTGTGACCACTTCGGTCTGGGCTGGGCCTTTTTTTGGGATCTCTCTGCTCTCTCACACGGACTCCTTGAGCGCACTCCCAGCGTGGCAGGATCCCCCGCCTGCCTGGGCTCGCATGTGCTTGCCCCGGACCAGGGGGCTTATTCGCGACCTCGCATACTCATCTGGCCCCCTGGCCCGTGAGCTCCCCGGCACTGATCAGTTTAGGGTTTTCTAGAGTCTATTTTCCCCGCTTTTGGCTCTTTGGGTGCGTTGCTTGCCCTTGCCAAATGGGGACTACGGAAATGGGAGGAAACCAGCTCCAGGACTCTCCGGTTAATCCTGTCTCTGGTCTCTCCTCCAGGGACTCTGGGCAGCTCTGTGACCCCTATAGCCCCGGATCTACTAATTTTGTGGACCGCTCCGCAATCGAAGGCGGGTGGGTCAATTTACACCTGCCCTTGCCACTCTGTGCACTCCCTCGCAGGCCATATGGGTGCCAGTCTGTGTGAGGCCTTGCCGGCCGGTGCAAGCATTCGCCCGCCCGCGCGGGTCATACACACACTCACCAACTCTCGCCGGTCACTCAGCGCAAGTGTGCGCGCCTGCACTGGGTGTTTTTGGGGTGTCTATGTGTGCTTTTCAGCTTTTGGCTCTTTGGGGGTGTGGCCTCTTTCCGCGCAATGGAGACTATGGCAAGGAGAGGGAGTTGGGAGTCCCCAGTTCCTCCTCCCGTTCTTTCCCCAATGCCTCTGTTTCCAGACTCTCCTCAGGGGCCTCCGGGCAGTTCTGTGACCCCTTCGGCCAAGGATCCACCCCCTGTGCAGACTGCGTTTCAATCGCAGGCTGTCTGGTTCATGTGCGCCCCGCTTTTGCCTCTTTGGGGTCACGCCTTTCCAGCCCACAATGGAGACTACCGAATGGGGAGGGAGTCGGGACTCCCTGGTTCCTCCTCCATTTCTTTCCCCAATGCCTCCATCTCTAGTCTCTCCTCAAGGCTCTCCCAGCCAGTCTGCACTCAGCCCCGCAGCTCACACTTACACAAGCTGTGTGCAGAGCGCACAAAAGGCAGGTTAATTGATTCCCTTATGCCTGAGTGAGATGGTAGCTGCAGAGTAGGAGGCCCGCCATTACCCGGGCTCCACCGGCTGTCGGGTCAGTTCTCTTCACAAAGTTTTCCTCACCAGTCTTTTCCCAGGCACCAGCCCACCCTGCTGCCCACTCTACCCAGAGATCAAGGAGGGTGGCTGCTGCTGCAACTTTTGTGTTGGCCCTTTAAATGTCTCTTTGCATCCCCAGTCACCTGTCTCTGGCAGAGAGTGCCCCTAGGCTTTTCGGGGTTGCGTTTTGTCTGTATTTTCTTGGTTTTAGCTGCTGTAATTTAGGGGTCCCTGTTTATGATTCAGACCCCGTTCTTCTAGGGGGAAGCTACCTGGCCGTTTCAATGTCCCTCTGGTGCCAGTGCCTGTGGGCACCCAGCCCACCCTCTAGAGCCTCCACCGTACTTCTTACCCATTGGGATGTGTGAGAGTCGAATCCACTGTCCGTGGCTTCAAGGCTCCTCTCCCACTATCGCTCCACTGTTTTCCAGGTGATTACTCCACTATTTAGTTGCAATTCCAGTTTGGTTTTGGGAGGAGGTCAGCTTGACTCCTATTCACTCCTCTGCCATCTTCTTCTCTCCGAATTCATTTATTTTTTAAAAAATATATTAAACAGCTAGTACGTGCCAGGCACTGAGGCTACAACAGTGAACTGGATAGTATATACTTTAAAGAGTTTCTCATCTGGTGAGATGCACAAAGAAATATACAATTTCTATGCAAAGAAAAAAAAATTGTGGAGAAATTATTCTACTCTGGACTTGAGATGAATTGATAAGGAGAAATCCTTGCACTACAAGCCCAGTAATATCAGTGATTTGTGCCATAATAATGCCGAGTAGTAAATAAGTCTGAAATGTAATGACTTGAAATAATTAGCATGCGTTTAGCTCATACGTCTACAGATTGGAGATTTAGGCTGGTTTCAGCTGCCTTGATCACGTGTGAAGTCAAATACCTGTGGCTGATCCAGAATGGATTCCATTCCATTCCACGTGTCATTTGTCCTCTGGTAGCCTAGCCTGGGCACAGGTTCAGGATGGTGGCAGAAGAAGTGAGCAAGACACAACACACTGAGCTTTTCAAACCTCTGCTTGCATCACTTTGCTAGACACCATTAACCAAAGCAAGCCACATGGCCAAACCAAGAGTGAGAGAGGAAGGATACTACATAGGGCTAGAGACGAGGTCATTGAAGTGATAGATCTAAAATACCACTCTGGAGTACAGCAAACTAGCCACCATCTTGGTATGCCCATCTGCTCCCAAAGTACAGAAAGTTATTCAATCAAGATATTCATTCAGTGATTGTTTTTTTAAATATCCCAATAAAGAAGCTACAGATCTAGGGAGCTGGTGGTTATTACTTTATTCAGGACAGCCTACGATGTATCATTTCAGCTGCAGTATCTCTAGACGAGGTTCAGGTAAACTGTATTGGGCTGACTTCCCCTTTGCCACATAGCCACCACCAGTGTTGGCACAACAGATCAAAAGGAACAAAGAGTTCCATTGTGCAGGATGAGGGTGAGAGCAGTGGGCAGAAAAGACCATACCACAACTTCCAAGGATTCCATCACTAACTCATCTTACAGCATCTTCAGATCATGCAGGGGCAATGCTGAGAAACCCTGCCAACCTGGGATAATTATACAAAATCACAACCACTACTCTATAACCAAGAAAAGAACACCATCATGAGAACACCAAACTGAATGGGTTTCCTAAAATATTGGGAGCTCCTTATTGTCTGTAAATCCTATAATTGTCTCAAAAGAGACAGAGAATGAGAGGGTCTTGGTAAAGATTCATCAGAATAGTGGATGGGTCCCTTCTCATTTAGGGAGAGGCTAAGTGACTAATCATCTGAAAAGAGATTGCTAAAGTAACTGTCTAATCTCACCTAAAATCAAAACCACATCACAGGGAGGTTAAGAATGGTATAAGAAACAGAGAGGTAGAAGAACCTGTATGTATGACCCATGGACATGAACTAAGAAATGGTGATGGTGGAGGAAATGGGGGTGCCAGGCAGAGGAAGATAAAGGGGAGAAAACATGGGACAGATGTAATAGCATAATCAATAAAATATACTTAAAAAATAAAGTAATAAATAAATAAATTATTTAAAAAAACACATCAGTGAAGGAAAATAAGCATTTCAAACAGAGTTGCGATTGGCAAGATGGCAGAGGAGTGAATGGAGGTCACACTGACCTCCTCCTAGGACCAATATGGAATTACAGTTTATTTGTGGAGAAATCACCTGGAACAAACAACTGAACAATAGCCAGAGAGAAGATTTATAACCTTGGACAGACAGAGGATCAGCTTTAGCACAACCTGACTGGTAAGGAGTGTGGTGGAGACTTGAGAAGGCTGGATGGGAACTCACAGGCACCAGTGCTGGAGGGATATTTAAACAGCCAGTTGGACCCCCTGGAGAAGAGTGGGGTCTAAACAATAAGTGGGGGTCCCCAGCCTACAGCACTAGAGCCCCCAAAGTACACAGATAACAGCTAGCTGTGAAAAGCAGCAGGGCTGCTCTCTGCCAAAGATGGGCAGCTGGAGACTCAAAGAGCAGTTTAAGGGGTCAACACATAAATGTTCATTTGGAGCCACTTATCTTGGGCCCCAGCAAAGCGGGGGTGGTACAGGGTGGGCAATAAATGCCTGAGGAGAGACTGGGGATGAAGGCTTTGGGAAGAGAACTAAGAGAGTAGATGCTGGTATCCCAGTGCTGTCCATACCAAACATGGCAGCAGCCATCTTACTCAGGCAGACCCCTCCCCTGAGTGACAGCAGCATGAGAGGAAACAATCGTTCCATGCCCAGGAGGGATTCTGCCCTAGCCCTGTAATGCTCAAGCATGACTGGTAAGTGCAGAGTGGCAGCCACAGACAGTAGACCCCTGGCAAAGGTGGTGCAGAGTGGACTAGAGACACTTGAGGAGACTGGGGATAGAGGCTTTGGGGAGAGAACTGAGACAGTAGCTATTGGGATCCCAGTGTTGAGTCATCCCCCATATAACAGCAGCCATCCTACTTAGGCAGACCACACCTCTCTGAGAGCAGAAGTGTGAAGGTAAATAATAGTCCTGCCCACAGAAAGGATTCTGCCCTGCCCTATGGTGCTTAAGCCTGACTGCTGTGTGCAGAGTGACTAGACTAACAACTGAAGGACATAGCCACAGACAGTAGATCCCTGGAAGTCACAAATAGACTGCCAAAGGTCAAATGGTGTCAACATCTCACATCACCAGAGCTGGATCCAGAAAGAGAAAACAGTGATAAATATGAGAGGCTACTGAGACAAAATCCACGGTGGACTTCTTCATGATTTGCAATATTTGCTTTACTACATAGCTTTTCAACCTTCATTTTTTTGTCCATCAAGCTTCTGCATATTAAGTCATTAGAGTTTAAACTAATACTTTATTTCTTTCCTTTCTTACAATAGTCTTAATCTCTTTACAGCCTTATTAATGCTGGTTCATTTGCCATTGATAGTGAGGTTGCAGGGAGGAGTTATTTTAGCAGGTGAGGGTTTGTTTCCTGGGCTTTGTGGTTTTGTTCTCACCACACCTGCACAAAAACACACAAGTTGTGGTGGGCAGGGTGACCCTGAGTCAACCAGCTAGAGGGAAGGACACACCAAAGAATTACCAAATAACAATCAAAATCCAGTTACTTAAAGAGAGCCCACATAAATGGCATAAAAGGCATCTAAAGTGCATCAAATTCAGGAGATCAAGGAAACTGCACCATTGAATCTCACAGGTCTCCTACTATAGAAGTTTACAGCACAAAGTCAGGAAGCCAAAACAGATAAAGTTAAGAAGCAGAAGCAAAATAGAAGAGCCTCACAAATAATGGGAAGACAAAGAAATAATTCCCAATTGAAAGGAAAGGAGGAATCTTAAAAAAGGGAAATAAGTGAAATAGAAGCAAGTAAACTATCAGATACTGAGTTCAAAACAATGGTTATAAGGAAGCTCAATGAGCTCAGTGAACTCAGAGAGAATAACAAAAAACTGCAGGGAAACTATGAGGAACTTACTGCAAACTATACCAGCATGAAAAAGGACATAGAAACTATCAATAAGAGACAAGAAGAAATGAAGAATACAACTTCTGAATTGAAGAACACAGTAGAAGAAATCAAAAGCAGGCTAGATAAAGCAGAGGATCGAATCAGTGAGCTGAAGGACAAGGTAGAAATAAGCTTCCAGAAAGGGCAAGAAAATGAAAAAGGACTCAAAAAGAATGAAGTGGGATTAAGGAAAATACAGGACAACATGAAATATAATAGTATCTGTATAATAGGGATACCAGAAGGAGAAGAAGAGTAGCAAGGTATAGAAAACCTGTTTGAAAAAATAATGATGGAAAACTTCCCTAATTGGAGGAGATAAAAAGTCATACAAGTCCAGGAAGCACAGAAAGTCCCAATCAAGAGGAACACAAAGAAGCCCACTCCAAGAAACATCATGATTAAAATGGCAAGTATCACAGACAAAAAGAGAATCTTAAAGGCATCAAGGGAGAAACAGGTAGTAACATAAAAAGAAGCCCTGATACAGCTAGCAGCTGACTTCTCAACAAAAACACTACAAGCCAGAAGGGAATGGCAAGAAATATTCCAAGTAATGAAAAGAAAGGGCTGGAAAAAAAAAAAAAAAGACTGCTCTACCCAGCAAGGCTCTCAATTAAAATGGAAGGTGAAATAAGGAGTTTCCCAGACAAAAGAGGCTAAAAGAATACACCCTCACCAAATCAACACTGCAAGATATGCTAAAGGGAATGCTTTAAGAAAAGGAAGGAAAAGAGTGAAAAAGAGATTAGGGATACAAAAGGAAAAAATGAATAAGTACCTACCAATCGTAACTTGAAATGTCAATGGATTAAATCCTCCTATCAAAAGACATAGGGTAGCTGAATGGATAAGAAAACATGACCTGCACATATGTGGCCTAAAAGAAGCACCTGAGAACAAAAGACTTACACAGATTGAAAGTAAATGGATGGAAAAAAACATTCAAGCAAATGAATAGGAAAAAAAAAAGCTGGGGTAGCAAAACTTATATTAGATAAAATAGAATTCAAAACAAAGGCCATAAAAAGAGACATAGAAGGAAACTTCATTATACTCAAAGGAATAATCAATCAAGAAGACTTAAACACTGTAAACATATTTGCACTCAACATAGGAGCACCCAAACATACAAGGAAAATCTTGAAGAACTTCAAGAAAGATATAGACAGCACCACACTGATAATAGGGAATTTTAACACCCCACTGTCAACAATGAATAGATCTTTCACACAAAATATCAACAAGGATATTGTGTAACTGAACAATGCATTAGATCAAATGGACTTAATGGACATTTATAGAACCTTTCATCCCAAAGAAGCAAAATACACATTCTTTTCAAATGCACATGGAACATTTTCAAAGACAGACCACGTGATAGGACAGAAAACTAGCCTCAACAATTTCAAGAAAACTGAAATCAAAACGACCATTTTCTCAGACAACAAGGGCTTAAAACTACAAACTAACCACAAGTAAAAACTGAAAAACATTCAAATTCATGGAGACTGAAAAGCATACTATTAAACAATGATTGGGTCAATAATAAGATCAAAGGAGAAATCAAAACTTTTCTGGAAACAAATGAAAATGAACACACAACAGTCCACACCTATGGGACACAGCAAAGGCAGTCCTGAGAAGGAATTTTATAATAATACAAGCCTACCTAAAAAAGATAGAAACATTTCAAATAAACAACCTGACCCTGCATCTTCAAGAACTGGAAAAACAACAATAAGCAAAGCCAAGAGCGAATAGAAGGAAGGAAATAATCAAGATCAGAGCAGAACCAAATGATATGGAGAGTAAAGAACAATTCAAAGGATCAATAAATCCAGGAGCTGGTTCTTAGAAAAGATAAATAAAATCAACAAGCCTTTAAGCAGACTCATCAAAAAAAAAAAAAAAAAAAAAAGGGAGAACCTAAATAAATAATATAGAGATGAAAGAGGAGAAACTGCAACTGACACCACAGCAATACAAAGGATGGTAAGAAATTACTATAAACAACTATATGCCCAGAAATTTAAAAACCTCGATGAAACATACAAATTTGTAGAAAAATATAACCTTTCAACACTGAATGACGAAGATGCAGAAAGCCTTAACAGATCGATAACAGTTGGGGAAATTGAAGCAGTAGTCAAAAAATTCCTGCCACACAAAAGCCCTGGACTGGATGTTTTCACAGGAGAATTTTACAAAACATTTAAGGAAGAGCTAACCCCTGTCCTCAGACTATTCCAAAAAATCCAAGAAGAGGGAATGCTCCCAAACTCTTTTTATGAGGCCAGCATCATTCTAATCCCAAAAGGAGACAAAGAAACAAGAAAGAAAGAAAACTACAGGCCAATATCGCTGATGAACATATAGACACTAAAATCCTCAGTACATCCAGCAATACATTAAAAAGATTTTCACTATGATCAAGTGGGATTCATTCCAGGGATGCAAGGCTGGTTCAATATTTGCAAATCAGTTAATGTAATACATCACATAGGAAAGACTAAAACCACATGATCATATCAATAGATGTGAAAAAAAAAACATTTGATAAGGAACAGCATTCATTTATGATTAAAACACTTAGCAAAGTGGGAGTATAGGGGGCATACCTCAACATAATAAAGGCCATATATGAAAAACATACAGCCAACCTCATACTCAATGTGCAAAAAAACTAAGAGCTTTTCCACATAAGATCAGGAACAACACAAGGTTGTCTGCTTTGACTACTTCCATTCAACATAGTATTGGAAGTCCTAGCCACAGTAATCAAACAAGAAAAAGAAACAAAAGGCATCCAAATTGGAAAGGAGGAAATAAAACTGTCATTGTTTACAGATGTCAAGATGCTGTATTAGAAAATCCTATGGACCCCACCAAAAAACTACTCAACCTAGTAAGTGAATTTGCAAAACAGTGGGATACAAAATTAATATTCAGAAATTGAAGGCATTTTTATACAGCAACAATAAAGTATCAGAATCACAAATTAGGAAAAAAAAATCCTATTTGCTATAGCAACAAGAAAACTAAAGTACCTAGGAATAAACCTAACCAAAGAGGTAAAACACCTATACTCAGGAAACTACATAACACTGAAGAAAGAAATTAAGGAAGACACAAATAAATGGAAGCATATACCGTGTTCATGGATTGGAATTATTGACATCATCTAAATGTCCAAACTACCCAAAGCAACTTACCTACTCAATGCAATCCCTATTAAAATACCAATGACATATTTCAGATATAGAACAAGGAGTTAAAAAAATTTATATGGAACCATAAATGACCCCAAATAGCTGCAGCAATTTTGAGAAAGAATAACCAAGAAGGAGGGAACACAATACCTGACCTCAAATTATATTACAAGTCCACTGTAAAGAAAACAGTCTCGTACTGGCATAGGAACAGACACATAGATCAATGGAACAGAATAGAGATCCCAGAAGTAAACCCATGTCTCTATGGTCAATTAATATTTGACAAAAGGTGCAGAAGCATAAAATGGTGTAAAAATACCCTCTACAACAAATAGTGTTGGGTCATCTGGATGGCTACATGCACAAAAAATTGAAATTTGACCACCAATTTACACCGTATCCAAAATTAAACTCAAGATGGATAAAATACTTAATTTTAAGTTACACATCAGAAAGGTCCTAGAGGAGAACATAGGCAGGAAACTTTCAGATATTCCACATAGCAATATATTCACCAATATGTCCCCTAAAGCAAGGGACATAAAGCAAAGAATAATCAAAGGGGACTTCATCAAAATAAGAAGCTTGTGCACAGCTAAAGAAATCATCAGCAAAATGAAAAGGGAACCAACAGTATGGGAAAATATATTTGTCAAAGATACCTTGGACAAGGGTTTGAGCTCCAAAATATATAAAGAACTCATACGACTCCACTCCAGGAAGACAAATAATCTAGTTAAAAAAAATGAGCAATGGACCTGAACAGATCCTTCTCCAAGGAGGACATACACAGGGCCCAGAAACATATGAAATGATGCTCAGCATCACTAGCCATCAGAGAATTGCAAACTAAAACCACAATGAGATATCACGTCACACCAGTCAGAATGGCCACCATAAACAAATCAACAAACAAGTGTTGGTGAAGTTGTGGAGAAAAGGGAACCCTAGGACACTGTTGGTGGGACTGGAGACTGGTGCAGCCACTATGGGAAAACAGTTTGGAATTTCTTCAAAAAACAAAAATGGCTGCCATTTGACCCAGCAATTCCATTGCTGGGATTATACCCTAAGAATCCTGAAACACCAATTCAAAACAAGCCATACACCCCAACATTCATAGCAGCACAATTTACAATAGCCAAGTGTTGGAAGCAATCTAAGAGTCCAACAGTAAATGAGTGGCTCAAAAAAACTGTAGTACTTTGACACAATGAAAAATTATGCAACAGAAAGAAAGAAGGAACTGGTACATTTCATGACAAAGTGGATGGGATTGTAGAGCATTATGCTTAGTGCAATAAGCCCAGTGGTGAAAGACAAATACCATATGATCTCATCTGTAAGTGGAACGTAATCAACAAAGCAAAAAATGAAGCAAAATATAACCAACGACCTTGAAATAAAGAACACAGGGGAGGAGAGAGGGGATAATGGGGAAAAGAAGGGAAAGTGTCATCAAGGAACATGTATAAAGGATCTATAGACAAAGCCAATGTGGGGAAGGATCAGGGGTGGGAGGTGGGGGTGCATGGGGCAGGGGAAAGTGGTGGCAAAGGAAAGAAAAAATGTATAAGCTTCAAAAGAAATAAAATCTTTAAAAAAAAGAAGCAAGTTGCAACTTATTCAGTAAGTGTAATTACACATGGAAGCAGCATTACACATTTTGGATTCTTGAAATAAACATTTTATTTCATAGTTAACTATCCACTATGTGTTTTTATTTATATATATATCATATATATTACATATTTTATATGATATATTTATACATAAATTTTACACATATATACACCCATACATGAATGTACATGAAGAGTCACTCAAATTACCCATGGTTCTTAAAAATACCTTTTGATATCTGGAAATAGTAAACTGAACTGAATTACCTAAAAGAGAAAACATAGTTTCCCCTCTCTCTCTCTCTCTCTCATCAGTGCATCAGGGAAAAATGCATTGTCAATATATAGCTATCAAAAGTATGTTGCATGGTGGTTAAGACCACACTGTTTTTCATGTGTGTACACTTTGGCAAGCTACTTTATCTCCATGTGAGGGTATACAAAATGATGATATTAATCATACTTATTTAATACTATATAAATAAATGATGTGAAAATTAAAAGAGTTAACATGTGTACAAGCTTAGCACAGTTCCTGAAACATTGCACTAGAAAGCACTGTTGTAACCAAAATTCTTCTATTAACTTAGTGATTCTGAAGTTGAAATCCCCAATATTTAATTTAAATAACGTACATTAAGTGTCTACTCTGTGCAAAGATTTCTACCAGACTCTGGAGGAACCCAAAAAGCAATGCAATATTCAACCTGCTCATAAGAAACTTACAAGCCAGTGCAGACTGCAGTTACACATGAAAATAATATAATGTAATGAAATTATATTTAAAAACAAAAGCCTTGAAACCAGGAAGAACTGTGACCATCAATTAGAAATATTAGGATGAGCAGTAAAGAGGAGGTGCCGTTTTGGGGATTCCTTGCAAAGATAAGAGATTTTGAAGAGTGAAAAGGAAGAGAGAATTCCAAGGCAGAGCAATAACTTGAGTAAATTTAGAGGATTTGGAAATACTGTATCAAGATGCATTTGTGTCTTTAAAAACTCAATAAAAAGTCAGAGCAATAAGATCTATAATATTATAATAATATTTTGTAAAATATAATTCACATATATTATTCACCACAAATACTACATGTTATTCAAATTCCAGCAAAGTAAAACCAGACCTTGTGAAAAGAATGAGAGGAGGCATCCTCAGCCTGCACCAGTGGGAGTGTGATTGGGGACAACTTTTGTTTCTTTTTTAAATTTAGCTACATATAAAATGAATGATAAATTTTAGATCTTCTAATTTAACATGCTTCTGACTTATCCTAAGGAGATGATGAGAAATGCACAAAGAACTTTATATAATAAGGAGTTCAATTTCAGTTCTACTTAAAAAATTTGGAAACAGCAAAAATGTCAAACAGTGGAACAAAGGTTTAATATACGTTTTGGTACATTCATGCAACGAAATATTCTGCAGCCAGGTTTTTTATTCTAAAAATACTCACTAAGCTAGTAAACTTTACCTTCTTGGGAAATATTTAAAGATACAGAAAACTTCTTATGACATATTTTAAGGTGAAAAGAAGGAATTACATTTAGTAAGAGCAGTATGTCCCCAATTTTGTAAGAGAATTATTTGCAAAATATAAACCAAAATATTTATAAAAATTATTTATGGGTGTTAGATATATAACTAAACCACATTTTAATTTTTCTCAAATACTATATTCATTTACTATTTATCCATTGTTTTTATAATAATAAAGAGAAAAACAAACATTTCATAATGGGACTAAATAAACCCAGTTTAGAAAGCAGCCTGAACATAAAACTCACTATAATAATGTTTGGAAAGCAGCCTCAAGCTCTTTTTCTCCAGAGCATAAAATCTTTAAATCTTCTAAATCTCCTGCAATGATCAAGTATTTAACTCTCAGTTATTCCTCAGCACACACATGTAATTGACAACTGAAATGATATACCAAGTAAATAGATGATAACTGAAAAATACCTAGTAAATAGAAAATACCATGTTTTATAAGAGAGAAAGCAGATGCATATACTTCAGAACAAGACAGAGGAGGTACCATTCCTTTTTATTATTAGCTGGCATGTCTCTAAAATACTGATACTATTCAGGAAACCAAAAGGTTGATGGGTAGGGTTAGAACTATGGGCCTAAGTTAAGACAGAAAAGTTTTTTTTTATTGTTATTCTATTACAGATATTGCAATTTCCCCCCCTTTGCCTTCCTCCGTCCAGCCCACGCCCCTGCTCCCACAGTCAATCACCACACCATGGTCCATGTCCATGGGTCATTCATACATGTTCTGTGACTTATCCCCTCCCCCTCTTTCCACCATTATCTACCCCCCGCCCAGCTCTGGTCACTATCAGTCTGTTCCATGTTTCCATGTCTCTGGTTCTATTTTGCTTGTTAGGTTATTTTGTTCATTAGATTCCTCTTATAAGTGAGATCATATGTTATTTGTCTTTCACTGAATGGCTTATTTCACTTAATGTAATCGTATCCAGTTCCATCCATGCTGTCACAAAAGGTAGGAGCTCCTTCTTTCTTTCTGCTGTGTAGCATGCCATCGTGTAAATGTACCACAGTTTTTTAATCCACTCATTTACTGATGAGCACTTAGGCTGTTTCCAACACTTGGTTATTGTAAATAGTGCTGCTATGAACATAAGGGTGACTAAGTTCTTTTAAATTGGTGTTTCAGGTTTCTTAGTGTATATTCCCAGCAGTGGAATCACTGGGTCAAAAGGCAGTTCCATTTTTAATATTTTGAGGCAATGCCACTCTGTTTTCCACAGTGGCTGCACCAGTCTGCATTCCCACGAACAGTGCACCAGGGTTCCCTTTTCTCCACAGTCTTGCCAGCACTTGTTAGTTTATCAATTATAGCCATTTTGACAGGTGTAAGGTGATATGTCATTGTGGTTTGTACCTAGGAATAAATTTAACTAAGGAAGTAAAAGATCTTTACTTGGAAAACTATAGAACACTGAAGAAAGAAATTGAGAAAAAACCAAATAAATAGAAACATATACCATGTTCATGGATTGGAAGAATTAATGTCATTAAAAAGTACTACCCAAAGGAATCTGTAGATTTAACACAATTCCTATTAAAATACCATGGCCATATTTCACTGATCAAGAATAAACACTGCAAAAATTTATATGGAACCCAAAAAGACCCTTAATAGCCTCAGCAATCTTGAGAAAGAAGGATACGTTAGTGCTTCTTTAGGACCTGAGTTGGTGAATGGGGTTTCTTTTAGATCTACTGTAATGAATCAAAAAAGATAAACAAGCACACACACACACACAAACCAAGGAGTGGTATTTTTAAGTGTGTTTAGATCTTGTTTTTGGAGACTATATGGAAATTATTGATGTTTGAAAACCATTTTGTAAATTGGAATTAGATCATATGAATGAAATTTATCCTTCTCATTGATAAGTGTAAATAAATATTCCTCACAATCTATTGATAATTCACAAAGTAGGGCTATGCTGATAATCTTCATCACAATTGCTTCTTCTTTCTTTCCCAGTCCTACCAAAATTTTTATGTTTTCTTTCTTTCTTTAGTACTTCTCTCCCCACTAAGCTGTTTAATCCACAAAGATAGCTTGTCTATCTTTTATGAGTTCTTATGTACTCAGCACATATTTGTTTAATGAAAGAAGAAATGAATAATCATGTTAGCAGTCAGTGATATTTAAAATCTGTTCAGATAATCATGTGTAACTGGATTATTTAAATCTTTTCAATTGAAAAGTAATTTTAGTAACAAGAAAAAGAAAACTATTTTGAAGTATATGATTTAGCCAGTATAATTTTTGGTCCATTTTTGCCACAACAAAAGTAGTAATCTAAGGCAAAGACCTCGTATTTATCTGTGAATGGAATTATAAACTAAACCCTAGGGGAGAATTGTCTATGATTCTGAAACTGACAGCTTCTCTTATACTACTGAGGTAATAGGACTTTATATATTTCAAGAGTAATAATGATGGAGAAAGTAGAAGTGTGTGATTTTATTATTTTTACTTTGAAATAGAAAACCTATTCTAAACTTCTCTAATAGTTATTTTTGCTTTGCTTATGAAACAAGTACTAAAGCATGACAGTGAAATTGTTGCACTTTCAAATTATATCCCCTTTAGAAGGCTAAGCAATGTGTGTATAGAAGCTTTGCATCTTGAGATTTTTTTTTTCATCAGTGGCTATAGAATTTCTAATAAAATTCCTGCTGTGTCTCTCAATTTCAAGTAATTACTTAGAGTCTGTTCGTGGTATTATTTAAAAACATTGACTTTATATTTGACTATCACAGTTTGGAGCTGTGTGGCTTTGGGCAATTTACTTCTCCCTATTATAGATGAGAAGGAGCAATAATGGCTGCTTAAGTGAGATTAAATGCAGACCCATTTTTTGGTACACTTAGAACAGAACCAGTAAGTGTTAACGTTGCTGCTTCTGCAGTTGTTGCTATGATTATTATAATTATTATTTTTTGATTCTTTAAGAAGTTTCCATTGACCTTGAGAGCTACTATATAATCAAGGAGCACATGAGGTAAGCTACGTTTATAGGACTTTCCTTAGGATTTACTTCAAGGATTTCTTATCTCATTTCTGGTTTCCATTTTCTTGTCTCATAAGGTTCCCAAAGCTCACCTGCTCACTAATTTTAACCTCTTCTACCAGTATAGGCTATGGCAGTCAACACTCATAGTGAGGAAACAAAGTGATCATTCCCACCCAATATGTACTTTAAACATGGAGTAGTAAGAAAAGTAAGACTAATGCAGTAAAAATGAAAACATTTTTTGTAGCACATAAGTAGATAGCAATGGACTTCAACCTGAATTTATAGAATTTAAAGATTATTTTCTAGAAGCCAGGAATCCTGCAGTAAAGATGATACTAGTTTATATATTTAACTTGCACCAGACATGATCTGATGACTTTATTAGTATTAATTCATTTGCTCTCAACAAATTTGCAAGGCAGTTGCTATTATTATATAATATATAATATTATATCTTATTATATCTTACAGGTGAGTAAACTGAGGCACAGAGTGTTTAAACTACCTGCATAAGGACACTGATTTTAAGTAGCAAAATTGTGGAACCATAGAGCATGCCCATGACCAGTACACTGGAGCTAACAGCACGCATTTACAAACACTGGTTTTACACATGTTAAACCAGAACATTTCTCCCCTCAAGGTATCTCAGAAGCATTATGACATTCATCAGACTCTTATAATACCTTACTTTTCTTCTGAAAATTGATAATCTCAGGTAGCTCCTTTCCTCTGTTCCACAATTTAGTCTATACTGTGTCTGCCCCTTTGCTATAACCTAACAATGGCTTCATGAATGGTAGTTCAACTATTTTCCTAATTTTTAAATGAACAATTGTTTGAAGTATTTCTCAGAGTGTTATGCTTATAAGAGGACATAGCCAGACCTTTTTCTTTACCAAGGAGAAAAGGCCTAAAGACACAGTGAGACCTGAATTACAGAAGTAACCAGGTTGTACAAACGTAGTAAGCAGAAAGCCAACTGAGTGCTGCTGGGTACCTGCCATCTCCCCATAATTTAGCTAAAGCGCTGAAAAAATAACACTGCCTGTAGTCCCTAGGTTGTCCAGGATTGAAGGGATACCCACTCTCCATGGACTCCAGGAGCTATCTTATATCAGGTAATGTTAGAGTCCAAACTCATACCACTAGATACAGGAGAGCTAATAAGTTGAAGTGACAAGATTTTAGGGAAAGCCAGCAAGCCTAGAAAATGGCAGACTAGTGTCCTAAAGAAGCACCTTTTAAAAGTGCAGAATTCAAGCTTCTTTTATATCAAGGGAAGGAGGAAATGAGACAAGAGGTTATTTGAGATTGATTGATGACTGCAGATATTGGGCACCAGCAGGGGTCCGAGAAAGTTTCTTATTAGTGTGTTGATTCTAGTTGATTTGAGTCCAGTCAAGAGGTTCCTGCAAATCTTTGATAATCAATCATTTTTCTACATACTCCCCTTATCTCCCCAAGAGAGAGATGCACTTTCTGGTAAGGGGCTCTTTTTGTAAAATTCAACTCTCAAGCAGAATTCCTTTAATGATTAACACGCCTACGAGGAAGACTAAGCAGAAGCTATTGACCTCAAGGTCATGGGAACAAAGCAGGCTGGGTCAAGATGGAGTCAAAGAGGCTGAACATTTCGCTCTCTTACATTAAGACTTTGTGAAAATAAGGGAACCACAGAAATCTCAACACAACATCATGTATGCTGGATCTCCTGGGGAATCCTTTGTATTATGTTTTCACTAGTTTGATTATAACACTAAGTGAAATTCACTACGGCCAAGTTTGAGTTTATGTTGTTATCAGTACTTGACCTTAAACCAGATTTTGTGGTTTGGTCTTTAAGAGAGGCCATTTCTACTTATTTTCACTCTGAATTGAACCTAGTTAAGTGTTTTGATATCAAAAAGATCAGACAGGTCTTTAATATACATTATTGATGATCTCTTTAAAACATTACCCTACTGCATTAGTTTTCACCTTCAGGTAAAACAAATTGCAAATTCCCAAAAGGATTTTGCATATAAATGCAGAATAATGGACCCTATCATTGTGAAATTAAAATCAGAGTCATTGGGTCACCAAGGCTCCTTTAAATTGCTCTATATTGAAAATTAAATGATCAGTGAAAGAAAAGTTGATTTGATTATTAGTGCCTCACCTAGAGATAAGCAGGAGCCTGACTGCTATAGGAAGGTGGTCATTACCTTAGAGAGTAATTACATTTTGATTTTTAAAAATCGGGTAAATGCAAACACAAAATTTAATTAATTCTTTCATTAAACTTAAGGGGTTTTTGCGTGTGTGTGTTGCGGGGGCTATAGTCTAAAGGCTTTGGTCCTTCCTCATTTCCTAAAAAATGTGTAAAGTGGTTCATTGCAAACTGAATAAATTTCTGAAGAAAAAAATTTACTGTGTGGTCCCCTCTCTAGTCCAACAATATCCATCTCAGTAGAAATACTTTCAAGACTACTTAGAAACATTCATTTCTTGTTCATTTCCATCACTAAACCATTAGCTGGAGTGTGGTGGGGAAACAGAAAACTCTGCATTCCCTCAAATTTTGAGTCATCACAAAGTCCAAAGCAGAGAGATGGAATATCAATGAAGTAACTCTGGAAGATCCAGCTCTGCTCTGCAGACCTGCACATCTCATGCCACTGTTAGTTGTCACCAGGTATTATTGTCAGGATTGCTGGCATTATCAACTCTCTGGTCCTCCTACTGAAGACTCAGTATATGGCCTGAACCCTACAAAACTTGGCATCAACTTTCTGGAAACCTCCCAGAGCAAGAACTTCCTACTGGAACTAGGATTTGGGAATATTAGGCATGAAAAAATCATACGAAAAACTGAATGCCTTGCTAAAATCAAGATATACTCTATGGTTTTGTCTTGAACTATTAGTATAATAACATTTTTAAGATAGGAAATACTAGCCTGACATGCATCAGTCTTAGAGGACCTGTTTTGGTTCTGGTTTCTAATGATTACTTTCTTTTACAAGTAATTTGTTCATGGGGAAGAAATTGATCCTTTTCTACATATTAAAATAAAACCTACAGCTGGTCTTATGAGATCAGATAGGTTATTTTAATCGTAACTGTTTTTCATTCTTTTGTTTTACAGACTTTTTTGAAAATAGCAATTAAGATAAATTTAAGGATGAATAAAACCAGACAATTTTAATTGTGTCCATTTAAAATCTTAAAGAAATATGTAGAGGCAATGGCAATGTAATAAAACATTGGCATTATAAAATTCCAAATATGATTACCAACCAAACAATAATTTATAAATGACTAGAAGAGGAAAACAAACTGCTGATTTTAGCATGAACTGTGGATGGAGCTGAGCCCTAGTGGAGAACATTCACTTTGGCATTTGGATTGGAAATCCTGGGAACCTGTTGGAAATATGGGTTTCAAGGAATAAAGAATGAAAAAAAAAAAAAAAGAAAAACTGGGCTCTGAAAATGAGTGTTAACACTTTTGTAAATCTGCCAAGATTTTCAATACAACTGCCAAAGTTTTGATGTTCAGAAAAACACAGCGGAATTGCTAACATGCATGCTGCATAAATGACTATTCATTGAATGAATGCTGTAGCTTATATGTGACTGCTTTCCCTGGCTGACTAATATATCAAGCATGGTCCTTGTTTTGTGCTCTGAAAAACTTTCCCCATTACCATAGTAACCTCTACATGTTGGCGGAAGCTGATGTCATTCAAGGTATTATTCATTCCTAGTGAATTGATACTTAGAGTGCTAATAAGTCTCAGGGAGATAAAAAGAACTAAGTATACATACTGGTTAAACATTACTTAACCCTTTCACCCCACACAGTCCTTAAATGCCCACTGAGGGGATTACCAAAGAAAGTTTAAAATGCCTCCTGTACTCAGGAAGATTATATAGCAAGGGTCACCATTAAATTATAGCTTACTTTGCACAGTGGGTTTGTATTGTTGTTATCAGTCTGCTTAGACTGCTGTCTCAAAATACCGCACATTGGGTGGCTTAAAAAATTGAAATTTATTTTTGTACAGTCCTGGAGACTAACAGTCCAAGATCAAGGTGTTGAAATTTTTGGTTTCTGGTGAGGACACACTTCTTATCTTACAAACAGCTGCCTTCTTGCTATGTCCTTAAATGGTGGAGGGAGGGAGTTCTGGTGTCCCTTCCTCTTATAAGGACACCAATCCTATCTGATTAGATTTCCACTCTTACAACCTCATTTATCCTTAATTACATCTCTGAAAGCCCTATCTCCAAATACAGACACACTGGGGTTTAAAGTTTGAACATATGAATTTGGTTGGTGGGGAATGGCACAATTCAGTCTTTATATATAAGGGCAAAAAATTAAATAGTACATTTCTAGTGGATATATGGTTTTTATTTTATTTAAACCACAATATAAAACCAAGTTAATCTTGTATGTAAACTTGAACAGGTTAGCCATATTGTAAATATATCTCTGCATCTATGTGTTGCAGTTGTGTGAGCACATAAGCTTACGTTAGAAATATCAAACCATCATTGGAATTTAAGTATAAGAGCAAAAGAAATTAATAGCTACATTCTATTTTTTTATGTCCACTAATATAAATTTAAACATTCTCCTGCATGAGTTTCAACTTTAATTTACTTTTACACTTGGATTTGTCTTCATGTGAGACATTTATTAGAGCATTCACAGGAACTTTAGGAGTCAGAAGCTGGATTAACTCTCCACTAAGAATGTGTGAAGATTCTATCACCAGTAGATCAGGTAATGATAGATAGACTTGACTTAAAGTATGCTGTGGGCAGAGTATGGGACAATTAGTAATTCACAACTATAGTGATTCCCAACATCATTGAATCATTCAGTAAATGTTTACTCATTGGGCAAACAGGCAATGACTTTCTAGGGTGGGAGAGAGAATATGTGAGGAATGGAGGAAATAATTAAAATGAATTTTAGGAATCGCAAGCAGTTACTTCTGTCTGAAATAAAAAATAGCAATTAGAGACTGCTGTGGTTTAAATGTTTACTTTCCTCTATAATTCATATGCTAAGAACCTAATGACTGAAGCAATGGTATCAGGAGGTAGGGCTTCTGGGAGATAATTATGTGATAAGGGCAGAGACCCCTTAAATGAGATTAATGCCCTTATGAGAGAGATCCTACAGGGCACTGTTAGGATACAGTGAGAAGTCTGTGACCTGAAAGAGAACACTTACCCAACCATCCTGACCTCAGACTGCCAGCCTCCAAACCTGTGAGAAATACTTTTCTACTACTTAAAAGCTGCCTAGTCTGTGGCATTTTCTTCTAGTAGTGAGAGCAGATTGAGATAGAGCCTACTGAGGCCAGAGAAGCCTGCAGGAGCCATGTTTGTAGCACTATATAGTAAGATAAGAAGCTTGATCTGAACTCTACCAGAAGCCGAACAATGAAGAGGAAGGATATGACTGGACAGAATTTTATTTTAGAAAAATAACTCTGGTAGAATGTTAAAGAACCTTGGCCCTACCTCTACCATTTTTCTTCACAGTTGATTCCTTCATGCTACTTGGATCTTACTTTAAATATTATCTCTTTAAAGAAGCATTTTTTCATGAAATCTAAAGTTCTTTGAATAGAACTTAGCAATAACTGACCTTTAACTTGTTGGTTGCTAGTTTCTTTGTTTTGTTGGTTTGTGTTGTGAACTCCCACACCCGTTAAAATGAAGCCTCCATGAGAGAAGGTCTATGTTCGACCATCACTGAGAAGGAAGTTCTCATACTGGGAAATCAATAATATCTGTTAAATGAAGGAATAGAATAAATTATGGGCAGGACTGTTAACAAAAAGGCCAATAAAATAACTAAGGCAGTATCCTAAACTAAGGGGAAAACCCTCAATTAAGTTAGTAGTATGGAGCGGTAAATCAGAATGTAAAGATTTGAGAATTATTTAAGACACAGAACAAACTGGAATGGTCATAATATTGGAATATAGACAATAACTGTGAATTTCAGCATGGTGATGGTGCCTTTCTAGGGACAGGGGACCACACAAGGGCGGCTGTATGAGGAAGAGAGGAGGCTGATGATTTATGTTTGGGGCAATCTGCTTTTTTTAGAGGGACAGTATCTAGGTAAAAATGACTATCTATAGTTGGTTATACTGATTTGACTTTAGAAAAATGATGTAACACAAGGAATGCATTTAATAGGAAGCTAAGAGTAGACCTTACAAATATAAGTACTAAAGAATAAACAGGAAGAGAGAAGTCCATAAATATGGTGATCTGGCCAAGAGGTAGGAGGGAAACAAAGACAGGGGACTGTTACTAAGACAAAAAAGGAAAGAAGTTCAGGAAGGAAGAAGCAGTTGTTGGTCACAAGGGCAACAGAGGATCACGTAAAATGGGCAGAAAATCATCTCTTGGATTTGGCAACATAAAGGTTATTGGTGACCAGTTTATATTCAATATTGTTTTGTATTAGTTTCAGGTGTACAACAGAGTGGTTTGACAATCACAGACTTTATAAAGTGTTACCCATGATATTTTCAGTACCCAACTGGCACCATATATAGTTATTACAATATTATTGACTATAGGTACAGAGGTTGCCAGAGGAGAGTGGGTTTGGGGGACTAGGTAAAAAAGGTGAAGGGATTGAGAAGTACAGATTGGTAGTTACAAAATAGTTATAGGAAAGTGAACAGGAAGCAAGGTAGAAGATATACAGAATTAAATTATAAAGAGTAAAAATAGCACAGAGTCATAACTTAATAGTGTTGGCCAGTGATTAGAAAACAATTTCTTGGGGCACATGTATTTGAGTGTACTTATAGGCAGGCAGAAAATAACCAGTGGAGGAAAAGAAGTAGAAGATAGAGAAGACAGAGGCTTTCATGGAGTTAGGTCACAGAGGAGCAGGATATCTTAGTAAAGAAACAAGTATTGGTCTTGGGAAGACACAGCATAGAATACTGGAAACATTCTCAAGAGACATTTTTAACACCCAGCTCCTTGGACTGTGATTAAGTTGCACAGACTGTGCCCTGTGCAAGGGTGTTTAGCAGTTAGGGAAGCCAGGTTGGTAAGACCTGTTTGCCAAGCTTTGTGCTTTGGAGTGATGGTCCCTCCCAAAAGCAGACCTTTTAGTATTTTAAATGCAATGTTATGATTCTTCTCCAGAGAGGATAGTTTTTGAATTCTCTCATTGTAAAAGTATATGAGTGGTTGTACATACAATAACACTTTACTTTTTACTTTTTAAAGGACTCCTGATCCACTGTTTCATTTGGTCTTCATAATGTCTCCAAGATAGTTGTGCTGCAATAATATTGCAAATTCACAAATAAGGAAAATGAGAACTAGAAGTTTAATAATATGCTCAAGGCCACATGATTACAAAGTGACAAGTCAGATTAAATTCATGATCAATTAAATCTTACTCAAGTGATGATATCCTCTACTGTAGGTCAGCAATTTTGAACCAGTGGGCTGCGGCACAGTGGGGCGCTGCAAGAATTTTTAAAACACGCGATACCTGACTATTTAGTCAGGGGTACTGCCCTCTTTTTCCTTAGATTGTCAAATAAAAAAAGTGACAACAGCCAACACTACAATAGTTGTCTGGTGTAAATAAATCAAAATTATACCTATTTTTTGGTCAGATCAGCAAAGAACATATTTTTTGGTTTGCCACTGAATTTCAGTAATTAGCTTATGTGTGCCATGATGTTAAAGAGGTTGACAATTGCTGCCATAGGTAAATATTACTTAAAAACAATGTGTGCTGAAGATTTATAGATTTCTGTGCCTATCTTTGCATTCTCTTTTCCACTTATATTGGAAGGAGAAGAATGCTAGGCATGAGGAAATAAACATGTTGTAATTGAGCTTAGGCTAATCAAGGACTTCCTCATGCCCTAAAGACAAAACATAAATGGGGCTATGGTTTTATTTAACTTACAAAATCCTACAATGGAAAAAAATTGTATTAATGTAGAAGTTAACAGAGCTTTTGGAAAATATATTGAAAGTTCACCTGGGCTGAGAATTGGCCAATAATAATTACAGAGGGTCAAATTCTGGTTAGAGTTAAGAAAGTTAAAAAGGGACTGGATCTATTTTCTCACATGAAACAGCTAAAAAAACTGGACAAAATATACAAAATAAACTCAACATCAGACAATAGAGGAGAGTCACCCCTGAGAGAGGGGAACAAGGTGAGCCTTCTTAGCGCTGTGGAACAGGCAGGTGAACTAAGCCGAGCCTGGCGGGCTCCTTGGCTTGAGAAGGCTGACCAGATGCAGCTGAGAGTCAGGGTTAACAACAGGGGTTAGAGTTCACACAGGAGAATCCTACAGAAGAAGAGAGTATGTGGAGAGTTCTGGAGACAGACAGAAGGCTGAATGTTCTGAAGCGTACTGATAACCACAGGGGAGTGAGGGAATTACTAGACAGAGGGAAGAACTGAAAGCACTAGAGGGAGCAGTACTTAGAGCTCACTGCAGGCTGGTGAGTACGACTGTTCCAGCTATCATGTGAGAATAGGCTGTAATGAGGGTAAAAGCGGCAGAGATTCCATTTTGGAGGCTAAATCATAATCCAAGTCACAGGTGATGATGGTTTGGACTTGGTCACAGCCATCACCTTTGTTACTCAAATGGGCAATGAGGAATACATTTGAGATGCTCACTTATCACAAGAGACTTGTGGTGTTTTCATTCTTATGGGGCAAATAGTAGTCTGCTTTCTTAAGTCTAACATCAGATTAATAAGAGCACTTACTTTAGAGCTGGAAAATAGACGTCATTGAACAAAACCTTCAAGGATTCCCACACTGGAAATTACCTAATGGTTCTTTATACTACCATTCACAGAAAAAAAAAAATTGTCAAAACAGTTTAAACCAAATATGGGCATGTGTTCACTTGTAAATTAAATTCTCTAACTTTGGAGTTTAACCACCATTTAAAAGCTGGTTTTAAAGGAAAATAGGAATATTGTTCCATGCCTGGGATACCTAAACCTTCTTGCTTAGTTTTTTCACCTGCCCTAGATTGCTTCCTTTACTCCCCTCTGTTAAAAGCTGCAAATCCCTTAAACAAGGACCTCTGTTTCAGGCTTTCTTTCTTGCGAGCCTGACCTAAGACACATAAATAGACAGAGAGCCTTACTAAGGGTTTAGACATCTGGCTCCCTCAGAAAGAAAGCTTTGCTTTTTGTTTATTGAACAAAGAGGATAAAAAATACTTTAACCCTGTCACCTACTTACAGCCCCTATTAATATTTTTATGTATTTTATGCCTTCTTTTTGATGTATAAAAATGTGTGAATGATTAAATTCCAACCCAGCTATACTACATACGCTAAACAATAAAGTTTAGGCCCCCTTCTTTGCCAATCAACTTTATCCTAAAGTTGCATTTATAGAGGCTCAATGGAATTCTATGATTTGGACAATTGATATAGCAATTGGGGTCACTTCTAAGCAGAAGATAAGATCGGTTCAAAAATCCCCATATAATAGATAGTAGAACATTCAATGCGCTCACCAGGATTTCTGTAAGTTACTAAGGGTGTTGTTTTCTCACCGTCAGTCCTGACTCTACTGTCAGGCTTCCATTAAATTAGTTCTGTCTTAGAATCTCCTCACTGTCTTAAATAGGATCTCCTTGCCTGTGCATTGATCAGATATGAATTTCAGGTATTTTCCTTAATAAAAGTATCACAGAAAGTGTTTGTATGTGTGACTAACTGAGGATTAGGGGAGATGGATAGGTTCACCTTGCTGCAATGCCAACCTATTAACATTAGACATCACTATTCTTAATATATTTCTTGGTTGAGGAAATTTTTTAAAGGCTCTAGTTTCATATCTTATTTCTCAGTATTAATCTATAGTCCTTCTTCCTTCTCCTCCATTTCTAAATGTTCATCCACTTTTTCTGCCCATCTTCTTTTCAGAGCCAAACTGTGTCTCTCTCTTTTACTTTCAGAAAACAATTCAGCTTTCAGCAATGTCTGTCCCTGAGCAGAGCTGTGGAACTTTCTTTAAACTTTCTCTGACATAGGAGATAATTTTTCAATTTTTATTTCTTATTTAAGGGAGGGAGTCATTTTTCCATTTACGTAAATCCTCTAACATCGAATACATTGAATACTTAAAATGGTTCCACTTTCTTGCTAATACAAGTAACTCTATGATAAATATCTTTATGGCTAAATCTGCATATACACTTTATATCTTCTTATCCTAGATGCTCAGAATGAAGATTTCTATATACAGTGTATGAACATTTTTAAATGTTGTCATACATATCGGCCACTTGCTATCTAGAAAAGCTATATCAATTTATATTGCCATTAGTGGTATATGTGAAGACTTTTGTCTTCTCTGGATGTTCTAATTTTGTTTTAAATTTTACTTGTCTGAAATTTGAAAGGCTAATCCCCCTTTTAATTGATATTTCATTAATTGTTACTATGCTTGAATATTTTTTCCCATATGTTTGGTGGAAATATGAATTTCTTCTTTCATGAACTGCTCTCTAGTCTCCCAGGAGCTCTTCTTTTGAATTTAATGATCTTCTTATTAATTTTTAAAAGCTCTTTGCATAGTTAGTTCACTTACACACTCTTTGTCAACTGTATTATTCACTGCAGTCTGTGCCCTACATTTTTAAACCTGCAGATGTATAATATTTGTAAGTGATAATGTAAGGATTCATCCTTCCCTTTATGCTTCCTGACTTCATGGTGTGGTCTGTATCTTCTGAGTGACTAAGACCAGTGGATGTGCCATGCTGTTCTGGTTCATAACATCCCAGAGGCTAGAGCCCAGTGAGGCACACACCCCAGCATGGAACCTGGCCTCAAGCAATGGGATTCCAACCATGAGCAACCTAAGACCCTGGTGGGCCCAGCATCTCTCTGGTCACACAAGCATGCCCATCTGTACAGGGAGCAAGTGCCAGAGACCTAGCACTTCCAAGTGCACCTGTGATCTATCACAATCAATCAAATGTCCCAAGCCAAGCTCCACAAGCCAAGAGCCAAGAGAGAGCCAAGAACCTGCACCTAGCACCGAAAGGGAGAGAGATTCTCCTCGCCCCCTGTTTAAAAAGTCCTCTCTCCTGGAATCCCATGTGCTCCAGAAGCCAGTGGGGGTGTCCAGCTTTCCTTCACCCCCTTTCCAGGGCTTGTGCAGAGGTCTCCAGTGACCCTTTACAGTATGAATTCTAGAATGAACTATTGACTTGCTTCTGTTGACCAGAGCATGGCAAAACTGATAGAGCGTTATTTCCAAGATCGTATGACAAAATGTTTGTGGCTTCTGTCAAGGGTGCATATTCATTCTCTCTCTCTCTCTTTCTCTCTCTCAGAAACCAGGAGGAAGCTCTGTGGAGAGGTCCATGTGAGTGAATTTGGACATTCCCAAATTAAGCCTGGCTGACAGCTTGATTGCAGCCTCCTGAGAGATCAGTCAGAACCACCAGGTTACGCCATTCCTGATTTATGATCCACAAAAACAGAGATAATACCTGTTTGTTGTTTTAAGCTACTGAGTTTTGGGGCAATTTAGTACACACCAATAAATAACTACAACAGTGGTTATGAAACTAAAAAGGTTTGTGTTTCTGCTGCCTGTCACTACCAGAACCAATAAATAGAGACAAGAATTGACTCTTCATGGGTGTTTTATTTAGAAGGCTGATAATCTGAGAAGACAGAAGATTATGTACCTTCAAAAACTGTTTTAACATCTCTTTTCAGGCTGACCTTTTTACAGGGAGAAGAAAGAGTAGGTAAGAGGTTTGGAAAAAAGATTAATTAAATGGGAGTTGCAGTCCAGTGGTAATTTTCCTAGTATTTCTTTATCTGCTGATCAACAATTCTTTATCTACATCCCAGGTGTTCCCTCCCTGGAACACAAGGGCTCAGATATTGTCTCCATGGCTTGCAGGTCCCCTGGGACATAAAAATTGAATCACATGTCATGTATTCCAGTTCCTGGAATAACAGCTTTCCACATGTATTAATCACTTAAGCCTATCAACTGAAGCTAAAATCTTGAATTCTTGAGTTCCCCTATCAATTGTCTGAAGAAATTCTTAAATTCAACATTATAAAAAAGTCAGCTATAATTTATTCTAGTTTTCTTATGATTTCATCTTAACAGTTAAATGCTTGACCCTTTTGAAATGTATTTTTGTGCTAGAGATTACTTTAAAAAATCATATAGTTTTTATGTAAAATTAGGATAACACTTCTCTATATTCATTGCAGAATTTTGCATCAATTAAGTGAGAAACTGTGAAAATGCTTTGTATCGTAATTCTTAACACCTTTCATTATGGTTACATACAAGGTAGAACCTTTTTCATAAATGTTTTAATCTATCATATATTGATTGTATTGATTATGACTTCTTATTTTCTGTATTTTTAATGCTTTGGAATTTTGGAGCCCTGTACTCTGGTAGAACTGCCCCACCCAGGGTTATCCAATTTTGAGAGATAGTAAAGAACTCACTTGCTGTCTACAAGTATGCCTTACATATGCAAATCAAACAGTTCAGATCCCATAACCCCACCATTTCTTCTATGGGGCTGCCATATTCCCCTCTTACTTCCCTGCCCTAATTACTACAGGGCCAGGTACCAGACAACTAAGAACACCGCTACATCCCAGAGCACACCAAAATTGTTCAGACTAGCCAATCCTAAATCTGCTTATGCTGTCTAGTCCATTCCTTCCTGCAGGAACCACAGTAAAGGCTCTTGCTAATATTTTCCCCTCCTTCCTTCTCTCCTGAAGGACGTTGGTGCTCCCGTAGGGCCATGCCCCCTCCTCTCACGATCTGTGAGTATAACAATTCATCTTCTTCATGAGTCATTTCCTGATCTGGTGGTCTCATCATACCTGAACAATAATAACATTCATATTTTAAAACACATGTGTAACTATGTATGTAGTTTCTCTGTTACCTATTATGTACATACACATGTGCATGCATGTATGTGTACATGCATGTGTGTACATACACAGTTACATATGCACATGTATAAAATGTATATAGTTGCTCTTGCTTTTAATAAAGTTACTCTGTTAAGATTATTTTGGACAGGGAATTGTGCTATTCTTTTTTGTACGCTCAATCTCTGTTATGCTAACTAATTGAATAATCTGAGGGGGGGAAAGACAGTTTTGTAGCATATATTAACCCTTCTCAAACTTCTTTGGTGATGACGGACATCATTCCTAATCTCCATTTCTTTAATTACATTACTTATGGACATCTTGAGGTTTTCAACAGATTTATGCTGGAGGCTTCTGAGGAGAGCCTTCCTGCTCTGGATTGAGATAGCATCTTGCTATCATTGTATATTATTGGAATCTTTCACTGAAATTTATAGTGTTTCTTTTACTTGAAGTTGCCAGTTGCTCCTTGTGAGCTTACCATGAAATGATACTTTAAGTGTCATTACCATCATTCAACATTTATGGGCCATGCAGTGGGAAGATGGGGCCCTGAGGTACAGCACTCAGCTGAGAGCCAAGCAGCCAAATGTAATACATTCTTCTGATCATGATGAAGGCAATCTTCTAAGAAAATCACATGGGTGGTAAAACTTAAAATAGGAGGTTAAAGACCAAAACATAAAAAGCCTACCGTGTTGCATTTTTTTCCCACAAGAAAAATTAAGCACCTAGAAATGCATTTTCAACCACTTTGCTAATCATACAGTAAATTCTTCTATTATATAGCTTGACTAGAGGAAAAGAGAGGTAAAATCAAAGTTAGGAAAGAGATAAGGAAGGACTGAGATTTTCATTAAATGGCAGTGAGGGATGAGATGAAGGTGAACAAAGGCTAAATGAAGAGTGACAGGAGAGAGAAATGTGGGCAGTGAAGTGAGAGCAGCTGCCCTGGCCAGAGACTGTCAAGGTGAAGTGGGCTCAGAATAATGAGTCAGGTGGATTTAGCACGATTCTAACCCACTCCGAGGGCCTGAGGGGACAGCACAGTCCCTAAACCAGCTCCTGCCAAGGTGTACGTACTTCTGTGGGTTTGTCTGGCAAAGAATGTCTGTAGCCAAGACTCTGTGAGTCTTCCCAGCCCATCCGGGCAAGGACTGCGCCATGCTGCCAACTCCTGCATTTGTCAATGCACAGCGTCCTGGCATAGATGTGCATGAGGAAGTGTGACAGTACTTTCTCTAGGGTGGTGGTGAGATGGTTGGAAGGAGCTTTGGGACCAGAAAACCAGACCTTGATGTGACTTTGTAATTGTCTCTCTAGCCAGTTGAATGGTTCTGAGCAGCCATTGACCTCCTTGAAAGATTCAGTTGTATTGGTAAAATAAAATCAATAACAATAATTTAAAGTTTGCACATTACACAAGGTTGCTGTGAAATTTTAATAGGAAATACTTTATATTAAAATCTGTAAATGGAAAGAACTACAGAAGCCCAGAGTGGGGGCGCTCCAGAGGTCAGTGTAGCGTGATAGAAAACACAGTGGTGTTAGAGTCAGGCCCTGCCCACATCTACTGAAGCAGAATCTGTATTTTAGCAAGATTCCCAGGCAATTCACATGCACATCAAAGACTGACAAAGAGTTTTTTTAATCACCTTGGTAGAGAGGATATATTCTACTTACTTTTCATACTCAAGAGAATTTCTTGGAAAAAGCTTATATACTAACGAAATTCTTCTCAATATATTGAGAAATACCTCTGATCAAAATTCAGAAAAAAAAATTTAATGTAAACTAAAAATATAAATGACAAGTTTAGAATAAAAGTATAGTTTTATGCCTCAAGTTCAGAAGTAAATGGAAAGATCTAATTTGGAGTCATGAGATCTGGATTTGAATCCTAAATCTGTTTCTCATCCAGTTAGGTCAATTGCTCAAAATCTTGAATCTCATACATAAAATGGGAGTGATGATAATAATCAGTTTTATAGATGGTATGATTAAAAGACATGTTGAATATAAAAGTTATTTGTAAGCTATCTAGTAATATACATATATAATTATTTTTGTTAGTTCTATTTTGAAATGCTTTACATTTTCTAATCCCATGTATCCTAAAAAGTAAAATTAGCTGCAATCATTATTGAAACACTGCCTTTTAGACAGCTTGGTTATGTGTATCTTTAAATGAAATGCCTCATAGAAAATATTTTTCCCAGACCAAAATAAAAGGAAAGGATAATGTGGTTTCTCCACAGTAAGTAGTTCATATTTATCTTGAGGAAAATGCAAATGTTGAAAAATATTATATTTACATTCACTTTTATTGCTTTGACTGAAACAACTATGAGATCCTCTTTTAGTGGTCATTCATGCTCACTATATTATTAATCAATTATTATAGATTTTACAATATGGTGTTGGGCTCCAATTACTTTTCTACTTTCCTCTTACAGTGTTGCTTCTATTTGGCTTTTGCTTTTATTTTAAACTCACTGATTTATTTATACTTTATAATATTTCTCCTCATAAGCTATCTTATGTCCTTTTGGAAAGATAAGAATAAGAAGTATAAATAAGTAAATAGATATTTCAGAGTACCGTTCATAAGCAAGTTAGGTTTGAGATAAATATACATTATCTAGATATACATTATATATGTATAATATTTACACTATATGTACACATTATATAGATTGTAAAATACCTTTTATGATGGAACCGAATTGAGGATGTTGAGTTAGACATTAATCACACATTATGGTTGTACTTAGTATTGTTAAAGAAGCAAGATGTAATTGTTAAAAATTCAAGTTTTGAACATCGCATTTTCAGAGACCAATGATATTTTTCCTTTTATTTTTAGTGATTTTCTAATAAAACAGGAATTTACAACAACCACATGAAAATCTAATTGCTAAAAAAACCCACTTTGATCTCTAGAGATACATTTGAAATGATGCCTCCTTTTCTCTGGCAAATGTATTCTAATACAAAGAAATTTCTAAAATGTCCAGAGGTGATGGCATTTACACAATTTATTTGAAACAAAGCAAAATGATTGATTACATATATTTCAACATTGAAACAAATAGGGTCTCAGTTGCAAACTGGCATTCACATTTAGGATTTAAGCACAGTTAATAAAAGTGACCTGACCTTGGTTGAGAATCAAGCTGGCCTCTCGTGCATCGACCCTCAGGCAGGAGATGGTCTTCCCGGAGTTGTAAAGATGTGAAATGCTTTCAAGAGGAACTTCTATCTGCCCTGTATGTTGATTAAGAAGAAACAAGAAGATTATAGAATCAGAAAAACTGGCTTTGGGATTCTCTAGGTTTTGTTCAGCTACCTTCCATCCATCAGCGGTATCTTTCTTTTCTACCATTCCTTAAGAGTATCTCATAAGCTTCTAATAAATGGAAAAGAAATTATACTTTCATTTACACTGATTGTGAATGAACTCCCTTTCATGTGTCAGCTTTAACACTCTCATATATTTTTGTTTTTAAATATTTCCTTTTTACTTTAGGGAGAAAATTATTTGTTGTTAAGGAATTTCAGCTAATATAAAAGGGTAAGAATTCTTAATAAGAAGTGGATGATATTCTTTCTTAAGACCATATTGTACTTAAGGTCTGCCTGACACTGAACTGACTTCCTGTTGTCATTGTTCCATAAAAAGGAGGAAGCAAAGCCTAACCTGTGAGCAGGCATCTGAGACAGTCATGTTGCTTCCCTTTACTTCCCTTTACTTTCCCTTCTACTGCTGCTTTCCTAAAATGACCCTCTTATCCCATTCCTCCATGTCCTCAGAGGTGTTTAACTTCCAAACCAGTTCTTAGGATGGCCTCTGGTGCCTTTGAATCCTACTCGTGCCCCTCAGCATTTCCCACAATGCTGTCATTTCCCACAATGTTGTTCTTAGCATCTCAGCTTTGACAGCTTCTAGGACACCTGACATGACCAGAGGGTGCAGGGACAATAGTTTAAGTGGTCGTCTGGTATGTATTTCGGGTACCTGGAAGGGCATTGAGCAGACTATCATGGATGAGCTTCTAAAACCATCTAAAACTAAGATCATGAAAGAGGTAGGTAGATATTGAAGAATAAATATCTAAAATGTTTGTTTTTAAACTCTAGAAGACAAAATTTTAAATATAAGATGGTATCTATTACAGCAAAATGCCCTACTAAACTCAGTTATAAATGTAAGATTAAAAAAAAACTAGAAAAAAAAGATGAAGCTCTTTTGGTCACTAGACTATAACGTTAATTACAAAAGACTTCTTACCTTCTTTATCTAATTAACATGAAATACAATAATGATCACATAAGTCACTATATAAATAGACTCAGCTAGTTGAAAGTATTTATTGCAATAATAAAGTCAATATATATATGTCGGTCATCAAGAATTGTTGGAATTATAATACAGTTGTATGTTTACTTATCCTAGTCATTTAATCACATCTTTAAAAATATGAAGATAGCACTAATGAGAAACGGACAAGAGTCATATTGTCTGGTGTCAATAGGCAATATAATAAGTAAAATACCAATGTAAGAACAGAAATGAACCACAGGGTTACAGCTTAAACAGACTTCATGAAGTGGAGATAAAATCAGTTTTCAACATGATGGCATTGATTTCAGAAGAAAATTTTACCACAAATGAAAACATGGCTCAGAGCCTTGGGTGGAAAATGTATTTTATTATAGGTCAGCATGTAAAAAAGTCTACGTATATTTTAAAAATTGGGGTAGCTGAGGGAATAACTAAACTGGAATCAGAGTCTGTGTGGTTGTAAAGCCTGGATGGGACTAAGTCGAAGACAGTAAAACCCAGGAGATGATTATATAGGATGAAAATAGGACCCTGGGAGGAAAAGGAGCTGTTGTGCCTTTATGAGACATATCAGACTGCAGTGCTCATGTGATAAACACGCTAGTGGAGTCCCAGTTCTCAGAGCTTGATACTCACACTAGGAAAGAAATTTGCCATTTGTTTAATGAAGTCTTAGACCATTTGATGGAACCAATAGCGTCTTAACGTAAACTGTACCCTAGTTTTTGTAGCAGTGATAAGCACTTTTTTAATGAAAATTTAGCAGAAATGTGTTGTTCTTTCTTTACCTCCTGAGTTTTCAGGACTACTGATCATTCCTTCACACTAAGGGCTAGAAAATCAAGGAGTGAGGTGACATAAATAATGGGCAATTATATCGGTTTAAAATAATTAAGTATATTTAAATCAAAAGAAAAACAATTATATCCTAGAATGTGAGAATATTTTAAAACTAAAAATGATTCCAGATCACTTTTATATTTATAAAACTGTAAACATTTTCACGAACAATTCATAGATTTATAAATAAATTTCACACCACAAATGTGGTCTCAGTGACTACTACAAATGCCTAAAGTTTTCTAAACCTCATCTTTTTGTCAATAAGCTTTGCACACAAATGACATTAGTGTCTCCATGGTAACTAGTGCATGCTAATGTTGGTTCACAACCTCAGGATTTCAGGGCTGAAATCAGAAACTGACCCCATATGTGGTGAATAAGAAGAGACCATAGAAATAGGAAGGCCACTCCAGATAGATAGGTAGCAGGTTTAGTAAGCAAGTCTTACTAAATATGAGGCTCGTCCTAAGGGCTGCAAGATGAGTACCCTCCATAGCTGCTTGCCAGAATCTTAAAAGTTTTAGAGAGGATTGAATGAGATGTAGTCACTTCTCCAGCCCAGATGGTCTCAAAAACCCACTGCTCTCTCAAGGCTGTGTCCTCGAAAACAGGCTCCTAGCATGGGAATAGCGGACTGAGCATGCAGTCCAAAGACAGGAGAGCGGGGAGGAGACTGGGATTATCAAGGAATTGCCTGCTGGAGGGTGCACGGTAGTCACATCCTCTCAATGACCTCCTCCAACACAGTTACACTTTAAATGTAAAGACACAAATATTTTAAAAGGAAAAAGATAGAGTGAGATATCAAGCTAACACTAATCAAAAAAAGAAGTTGAAGTGGCCCACCATGTTAGTGTCAGAAAAAGCAGATTTCATCTCAAGGAATATTATTAAGGATAAAGAAGATCATTTCAAAATAATAAAGGGATCAATTCTTCAGGAGTACATAAGTCTAAACATTATGCAGTAAAAACAGAAATTCTGAACACATGAAGTGAAAATTGACAGAACCGTACAGAGAAACATGTAAATTCACAATTATAGTTGGGGATTTCAACACTCCTCCCTCAGTGATTGATAGAATAGTGTGTTAGTCTGTTTGGGTTGCTATGACAAATTACCATAGACTGGGGACTTATCAACAACATATTTATTTTTCACAGTTTTGGGACCTGGAAGTCTGAGGTCAGGATGCTGGCATGGTCCTACTGAGAAAAGTCCCTTTTCTGGGTTCCAAAAGACTACTTTCTTGTTGTATCATCACATGGCAACCATATCCTTCTTGTAAGGGTACTAATTTCATTGCTTCCCCCTCATGACCTAATCACTTGGTCAAAGGCACCTTCTCCTAATAACATCACATTGAAGGGTAGAAATTCATCCTACGAATTTTGGGGGTACACAAACATTCAGTCCATAGCAAATAGAGAAACTAGACTTTTATACAAATTCTGAAGCAGGAGTTATACCTGTGCATCGATTTTAGAAAATAATGTGTTTCTCAAGAATACATATGAAATTCTCTGTTTTCTGGCATATACCAATACTTGTAGGTACATGACTTTAATCAACATGCGTTGTCGTATGGGGAATGAATGTTTCTACTTTCCAAATAACTGTTAAGAATTAGCAAATTACTTTATTTCCATGTTTACATTTATAGTTTATTTGAGAAAGGTATAGGAGAGGTACGCTAGATTATGAGCCTAATACAACACAAAGCATTCACTTCGCACATTTTTCCAGAAGATGAAGCTAATAATTTATGTTCTGAAAAGTGGCAAAAATTTTAATTCAATATGTAAAAGTAGCTGCATTATTTGGGGTTCTTATTAAGGCCATCTTCTTTACTACCGTGCATTCTATGGGGCTGGGAAAGCTGGAAAATTCATGCTTCTGTGACAGCAAAAGAATGACCACTTTAGAATCAGATGTCTCTATGTAAACAGAGTGCTCGCCAATGGCAAACAAGCATTTATATCTCACTTTAAAGAAAAAAAAATACCTTTTGGAACTGAACCAATATTGACAGTCTTAATAATATATTGTCTATGTGCTTGAGTAGCATAATCATTTTTTAAAACCTTTTCAGAATCACTTGTGTATCTGAAGCCACTGTGATGACTACATAAGTATGTGATGGGAATAGCTAGAATACATTATGTGATGCTGTTTGTGACTTATGGGTTTTTTTTCTTTATATTTTTTCTTTTAATATTTTCTAGTAACTATAAGCTAATAATGTAGAAATTTTAATATATGATAGAAATAAACATATATCAAATATATCACCTATATTTGAGAAATAAGGGTGTGTTAGTGATATAAAGCTCAAACTCTCCTGCTGAATAAGTCTACATTAGTATTTTAGTAGACACTTTTTATTTGATGTCTGTAAAGTTTTAAGTGCTGGTTATCAGAGCTAACTTTTGGTAAGGTAAATTTGTGCAAGGTTCTACTGCCATGCAAAACTTACAATATAGAAGGAAATGAAATGGTTTCACATATTGCACAACACAATAAACATAGCAACGTGTAATATTCCTCAAGTCCATTTCTATTTCTTGGTGCCAGTACATAAAATGCCAGGAAAACAATTAGGTGCTGAAATATTAATTTTTTAATTCATAGGCATTCTTAGTAGTCTACATTATTTTTAGCACTATGGTTGAATTGCTTTGATAAATTAAATAATTTTGGAAAATACTTTTATGAGAATTAAACCTAATTTGGGACTCCACTCTTGTCACATTATGTTTGAAAAACATCTCCATACAGTTTCATGGTAACTATAAAGTAATTTATTTAACTGATCCTATCTTTCTTAAAAAATTATATTTTATTGATCATGGTATTACAGTTGTCCTGATTTTTCCCTGTTCTCCCCCTCTCCATCCAGCACCCCCTACCCCCTCAGGCAATTCATACACCTTTGTTCATGTCCATGGGTCATACGTATACATTCTTTGGCTACTCCATTTCCTATACTGTACTTTACATCCTCATGGCTATTCTGTAACTATGTATTTGTACTTCTTAATACCCTCACCTCTTCACCCATTCCCCTACACACCTTTCCCATTTGTCAATGAACAAAAAACATCCTCTGTAACCATGATTCTGTCTCTGTTCTTCTTGTTTGCTATAGTTTGTTTTTTAGATTCAATAGTTGATAGATTTGTATTTTTTTGCCATTTTATTGTTCATAGTTTTGATCTTCTTCTCTTTCTTAAATAAGTTCCTGTAACATTTCATATAATGATGGTTTGGTGATGATGAATTCCTTTAGCTTTTTTCTTGTCTGGAGAGCTCTTTATTTGCCCTTTGATTCTAAACGATAGCTTTGTTGGGTAGAGCAATCTTGGCTGTAGGTCCATGCCTTTCATGACTTTGAATATTTCTTGCCAATCCCTTCTAGCCTGCAAAGTCTCTTTTGAGAAAACAGCTGACAGTTTTATGGGACTGCCCCCTGTAAAACTTTTCTCTTGCTGCATTTAAGATTCACTCTTTATGGTTAAACTTTCGCATTTAATGATGATGTGTCTTGGCACGGGCCTCTTTGCCATCTTGTTTGGTACTCTGTGCTTCCTGGAATTGCATGTCTATTTCCTTCACCAAATTAGGGAAGTCTCCTTTCATTTTTTTTTTTCAAAAAGATTTCTAATTTCTTGCTCTTTCTGTTCTCCTTCTGCCACCCCTATGATGCAAATGTTGGACCTCTTGAAGTATTTCCAGAGGCTGCTTATATTATCCTCTTATTTTTGGATTCTTTTTCCTCCTTCTAGTTCTGATTGCTTGTTTTTTGCTTCATTACGTTCCAAATTGTTGATTTGATTCTTGGCTTCATCCAATTTACTGTTGTTTCCCTGTAAATTGTTCTTTATTTCAGTTAGTGTATCCTTCATTTCTGACTGGATTTTTTTATGCTACTTAGGTCCTCACTAAGTTCCTTGAGCATCCTTATAACCAGCATTTTGAATTCTGTATCTGATAGATTGCTTATCTCCATTTTGTTTAGCTCTTTTTCTGGAGTTTTGATCTATTCTTTCATTTCATTTCATCAAAGAAACCATGTTTCTTTGTCTCCTCATTTTGTCAGCCTCCCTGTGTTTGATTCTATGTATGAGATAGAACTGCTTTGATCCCATGTCTTGGCAGTGGAGCCTAGTGTTGTAAGTGTCCTGTAGGGTCCAGTGGCCCAGCCTCCCCTATCACCCAACCTCGGTACTTGAGGTATGTCCTTTGTGTGGGCTGAGTACACCCTCCTCTTGTATTGAGCCTTGGTTGCTGTTGGCACATCAATGGGAGGGATTTACCAAGGCCAGTCAGCTGCAAGGATTGGCTGTGAACACTTACCACCAACCTCCACCCTCCGTGGAGGATCAGCTGTGCAGGGGCTGGCTGGTCGTGCTCTGAAGTGGTTTGCAGCTGTCTAGTGGGTGTGCTGGCCCTGGGATTTCCAGGGTGTTGCAGGCCAAGGTCAGACCCTACCTATGTTTTGCCAGGGTCCCCCCTTCCTGAGCTATAAAGCAATCTGAGATGGCTGCTACTTGCGCTGGGCTTGGAGATTCCCAGGTGATGCCAAGCTGAGTCTAAACTGGTTGCTACTAGTGCTGGACTTGGGGCTCACTGAGGCCAGCAGTTGCGTGTTTGATAGGATTTAGGAAGTTGTGAATCATGAGCCAAGACCAGTTATTCATATGGAAAAGCAGCTTGGGTAGACCCATAAACTGTGAGGGGTAGAGTCTCTGGGGATCTCCCAGAGAAGTCAGTGTTAGCCAGGTTGATGGAGTCTCAGATATGGCACCAGCTTGCTGGCTCTGCGGTTTCTGGGGCTCTGTGGGGGGAGGGTTTACAAAACGAACAATGGCCTTTGCTCCCCTCGATGCCAAACACTTGAGTTTCTTCCTATATGTCACTGGTACCTTGCAAGCTGCTACCCCGCTGCTGGAGCTTAGAGGCAGTGAGTCTGAGTAGGTGAGTCTGTGTGTCGGTTCTTTAAGAGGAACTACTTGGGGCTCCAGAAGTTTCTTCCACCGACTTAGTCCCTGCTGGTTTTTGCAGCCAGAAGTTGTGGGAACTTATCTTCCTGGCACTGTAACCCTGGGTTGGGGGGCCTGGTGTGGGGCTGGGGCTCCTCACCCCTGAGATATCCCTCCCAAATTTTTATCTGCCACACGTGGGTGTGGGACCTGGCTGTTCAGGCACAGGCACAGAATACCAGTGTTCCCTTTCTACCAGTCTGGATGGATGTGGTTTCTTGAACTCTGTGGTTGTCAGTCTTCCATTCAACTTAATTTCTGGTGGTTCTAGGTGATGGTTGTTTTATATTTTAGTTGTAATTTTTATGTGGCTGTGTGAAGAGGTCAGCCATGTCTGCCTATGCTGCCATCTTGACCAGAAGTCCCTGATCCTATCTTAAAATTCACAAAACATATCTCAAATGCCCCCAAAATACAAATATAAGTGAAAATTAAAACGGTATCTCAGAATCACTATTTTATCCATTCTTGAACGTGCAATGGTAACATCATTTAAGTATGAAATTTACAGTCCATGCAGAGAACTCCAGATTCTCTATTTTTTATATAACTATCATATGATATATTCAGATATATTCAATAATTAATATGATTATAAACTAATGTGAACAGTTACTGAGTATGTTTTATATAGAAGGCCTTCTACTATTATATACTATTATGTGTATCATATTAACCCCAGAATTAATAGAGCATATAGCCCTCATGGCAAAAGTGGGCAGTAAAACACATTTATAGAGCCAACCAAGAACAAAATTTGTGTGCATGGCAGTAGGAGGGCCTGAGGGTGAAAGCCTACTCTTTTGTTATGGAAATTGCAACAGAGAGCAGTTCCCTAGGCTAGAGAAGTTTGTCTTTGCCCATATTCGTCTTGTCCCAAGCTGAAGTTCATATTTTGGGGCAGATTTCAGAACAATCTCAGAGGCTTTCAAACACCAGAGGGGGAAGGACTGTTATGGCTTCTATCTTTAAAAAGGGTCACTCATCTGCTATAGTCTCTGCGATTGCCTTTGTTCTTCTAGGGATGGGTGTCCAAGGGGGATGCCGGTCCAGGTCACGGTTCCCCGGCCGCTGGGCAGAGGATCCATGTCTGGGCCACCCTCTTCCCATCCTACTCCCTCGCTTCTTTCAGAAGTAGGGACGAAAAAGTTTGAAGAGTGAGCCCCATTCTTTGAATCGTAGCAAAGTAAGAGCCCGGAGAACCCGAAAAGGGAGGATCGAAGAAGCTGGTATTGGAAAGAGAGGCGCGGTTTCAGACGACGCGTGAAAGCGTGGGAAGGAGGGAGGCAGAGGACCTGGAGGGGCCACCCTGGCGGGAGCGAAGGAAGATCCTGGTAAAGGAAGGAGAGTGAGACGCAGAGCGACCACAGGCGCCCCTGGGAGCTGGAGCAGTTCAGCCCCGTGGCCGGCGGGGCGCGCGGGGAGGGGCGAGTGTGTCCGCGGAGGACGCGCTCCGACCGACGAGCAGCACAGCCCACCGGGTGGCGAGAGGCAGTCATCATCAGCCCCCCGCGGACCGGGCTGCGCTCGCCGCGCCGCTCCAAGCGATCCGCCGTTCGAGGCGCAGAGGACCTGTCCCACAGCGCACCGGCTTAGTAGCAATCGCTCACCGGACGCACCCGGAACGGATCCCCACGAACGCGCGGCCCGCTGCTCTCGGCTCCCGCGAACCGTTCTCCAGCAGGTAGGGGCCAAGCGGGGCGCAGTGAGCCTTCGCCAGCGCGGGGCAGTTGGCGGAGTAGTCTCGCCTCCGGGTCTGTGAACGGCGGGGCGCAATGCTCCCCTACCCCGCGGCGCTGACGACTCCGGGAGGGTGAGGGGTGCTCGCACCTGCGTCGCTGGGTGCCCAGCCCGAGTCTCAGCGTGGAGTAGGGCGTGGAGAGGAGGCTGGCGGTCCCTTTCCCGGAAAGGGACGCGGGGAGGTGTGTGAACGCGAGCTGAGAGCAGAAACCGTCTGAACTCTGGACCTAGCCCAGCTGAGGAGAGGAAACTGGCAGTTTGGAGGGACGTGGAAGCCCCACGTTGCTAAGGGAGATGAGAGAAGCGGGGTGGTCACCTATACGACCACTGTGGGGGCGACAGGGGGGCATCGTCTTCTTTTCCTTTTTCTCCGGGCATGAAAAGGAGCGACTACTTCAGAGAACAAAGATGTAGGGGTGGAGGAGGGCTCCCTGGCTGTTGCCTTTCTACAGATCTACTGACCCCTGACCGCGACCCCCGCCGGACAATGTCAGCTCCATTGTCTTGGAGCCAGGCGACTACGTGTTGGGCCAAGTCAGCGGCTTGGTGCCCACCCGCGGCTCTTCATTCACGGCTCTTACTCCCCCCGGCCCCCACCCCATCTTCCCTTGCTGGGTAAAACCAACTAGGTCGCTGAAAATGATAGGTTTAATTGGTTTCCTTAACGCCCCTGAAAGGTAATGGAGATGATTTTCATCAAGTTCTCTTAGCATTTCTATGATTTATTGAAAAGCTGCTGTTACCGACTCGTGCCTCAGATCTCTGTTTTGGGAGAGTGAGCCAAATACATTTAAATTGTGTATTAACCGTTTGCCACTTGGACGAATTATTTAGCCTTTGGAGGAGGAGGGACTGTGTTTTGCTAAACAGGGTCAGGTAAAACTTAGCGGCTGTGAACTGGCCAGAGCAGTCAGTGAGCAGAAAAAGCAGGTTCGAAAGGCGGTCTTTATCCTCCCAAGTGCAGAAGCCCCGAAAGCTCTCATCCTCTTTGGGTCGTGGCTTTCTTTGAGGATCTCATGAAATGTCTGGAATCTTGGCTCAGGTGAAGGTTAAATGTCTTGCATCTGTTTGCCGTGGGCTGGGGGATATTTATGAAGCCCCTGCCGTCTATCCACACATCTCTTAGTGATTTTCACTTAGAATCAAGAGGAAGAACAGGAGACCCTAAAGTTATGTGTGAACTCCTGAAATCAAAGCCAAACGACTGAAGAGGGGGCAGCTATCTACCTGGACCTGCAAGCTCTTCTTTATGGGATAGCTGCCAAAATAAATTTTTCACCTGTTTCTTAAAGGCTTTCAAGGTAATTTGTTCTTGTGGGTTAAGGGTCCAAAAAGTATTTATTTGCCTGTGTGAAGTTGTTTAGTTTATTAAAATTATACAAACATATGTGACATACTTAACAGCCATGGTTCCTTCTCACATGTGATCAACCACATGAACATATGAGGCTTATATTTGATGGACTTTTTGGAAACCAGAATATGTGGCATTGCTCAGACTACAGTATTAATATGACTTTGGGATGTATTAGTTGGTATAAAATCATCCAAAATGTGATGTTTATTTACTAAAGGAAAAATAAGGTTATTTAATAAAATTTCATCTAGAAGTCATGAGTCTACCTTTGTCCTATAGGAACTGGGGGAATGAAATGATTTGTTCAGCATACACTAAAATAGCTGAAGTATTTTATTTTACTTGTGCAATTAATACTTTGAAGAATTTTTCCCCTTTGATCTGAGAATGCTTGAAGATACCAGCTCCAATAGATACTGTGGCAGGGTGTCTGTTAATGTGATCTGTGGGTAAGCCAGTAGTCCTGCAGATAAAGGAGAATGCACACTAAATATGAGCCTACTGCTGAATATGGATTTTCTTGAAGGAGATTAAATAAAAATAAAAACATTTTCTACTTCTTAAGAAATCAGAAAATCTGTTGAGTAAAAGCATAATACATGTAATGTACATAGTATTTGTGTGTATCTTTCTGTATCTGTAACTTGCAGATCATTAAATGTGTTTAGACATTTGCATAAGTGAGAAAAGACATTGCGTTGGAACTGAGATATTTGAAAATGATACTTCTTTAAACATGAGACTGGGGGAGGTTAGCTGAGCACTTCATATGTTCAGCTCCATATATCTGCCTTTTGGGGACCTTATTGCCAGGGCAAATCAAGGCCAATGACAGCACATGTTCATAGAATGAGAAAACATCAGGGTGAAAAGGAACTTGTGGAGTGATCTGCTCCAGTTCCCAGTATTATAAGTGATGAAAATGAGGCCCAGAGGACTTTGGCTTTTTTTTTTTTTTCTCCCAAATTCATAGCTCTTTGCCGTGAACAGGAGTGTCTGATGTGTGAGAAGATAGGAGGTTTGGTTATTTCCCCCAGGGAAAGGCACACAGGTGAATCCTTCTGTGGATGCTAAGTTTTTATATCAGTGATCTTCTCTCACCTCTCCTCATTCTTTTCCCTTGGGGTTCTTCCCCCACCAGCACTTCTCCTGGCCACTCCTTTCTTTTGTTCTTCTCTATACTAAGAATAATACATTCTTCTGTAGGAGTTCTGGAGAGCAAAAAGTGAGTTTATCGAGAGAACAGGAAAGATTAAAAATGCACAATTTACCCATGTAGGTTTAAAAAATATTCAGGCATAAAAAAAGATGATTTTGCTGGAAGTGCACTCAGGTGAGGAAGCAGTTATAGGAAGTAAAGTGTCTTTACCCTTAGAAACTGAGAAGCTCATAGTAACCACACCTGACCATTTAATTAGTTGCTTTTCCACCTAAGATCTCCCTTAACATTCACAACTGTCCCTGGAAGGAAGCAGGTGGGCATGGTCATTAATTCCACATTCCCCATTTCAGGTCACTGAAATGTTTCTTTTCCCTTGTTTTGAAGCCCCCAGGCAAAATTAGATGGTTTTCTGACGCTTCCCTAAACATGGGTGATTAGCACATTGTATGTTTATCACCCCAAGTCTTTTATCACCTTCATATCCCAATCACCTGCTCAGAATGTGGCCCTCAGTAAGGATTTAGTCAGTGCTTTTAGCATACATTGGACTGATGAGTTAATTTAAAGCAAGCATTTATGTTCAACTGACCTCTTTTATGCATGGTTCTTTTTTAAGTAAATGTGCCAATAATTTTTAGATGATAAGATGATAAAAATTTATTAACAGTTCTGTCATGATATTTTCTGAGAATGAGTAATCATTCAAGTTCACAATAACTTGACTTTGAAAAGAAGATTGCGCGCCTGTGAGGACTAGGGCATGTGCTCCCTGGGCTGCCAACTCTCGATCTCGCAGAGGTGCCCCGAAGAATGGATTTCCTCAGCCTACCCCAGACCTCCAGAATCAGAGTCTAAAGTGGGACACAGGAGTCTCTCTTAACTAGTCCTAAGTGATTTTCATAATTACTACATTTGAAAACAACAGTGTGATGATCATTCAAGAGTTTATGTTTAGTCTTCTCCGCCTTGAGAGAATCGCCTCTTTTCTACCTTATCTAGGAATCGGCAAAGATTTTCTTACTTGGTTATTCTCATGTTCGATTATGATAACTAGAGAGACTTGACAATAAACCAGGTTATTGCTTCTAAGGAAGTTTAGATTCATGTTATCTAACTGTAACTAAAAGTATACACAGACAAAATAGTGTTATTTTTAGATAGATTATAAACTTTAAGTAGCAGAATTATATCAACTGATTTATTTCATTATCTCAGGCAGGATTACAATACTTTGTATGTAATTGTATTAAAGGAATTATTTTAAATAATCTGGTTTTATATTTTCTGTATTGCGTTTATTTCTGAAGATAAGAAAGGAGCTGGGAGTAGAGTGCTTACTCCATGTAACTCTACTCCATTCAAGCAATGGAGTAAGCACTCTACTCCATTCAAGTTCTTTTCTCAGGCTTTATAATCCAGCTCTCTTTAGAGGATGCTGCTGAACTCTTTTCTCACTCTTCTGTCCTTCCATTGAACAGTGTTTGACAGCCGATGTCATCCCTTAGCTTCCCCTGCTTCCTTTATATCTCCTTCTCTGGCTTTGCTGTTTTTGTCCATCTCCTCAAATTGGTTCTTCCGTGCTCTCTCCTTTGGCCTCTGCTTCTCCTGCTTTCCATATTGCACTCAGTTTCTGCTTTGTTCTCTGCTTGCCTGCAGCTCAGCTCCAGACTTGCACCTCCAGTCCTCACTTCTTTTGGTTTTAGTCCCATATCTGGCTGCAGGACACGTTACCTGTGTGTTTCATACCAAGTCTGATTTCATATATCCAAATTGGAATCCATAATCTCTTCCTGTCTCCAGGCCTGCCTCTGTTATTCCTGTGGGGTTTTTTTTTCCATGCCCCAGTAGTGGGAGAACCATCCACAGTCTTTTCCTTTATTTGCTCTTCCTTTTCCCTCCCCGACTTTTCCATCAGGTCTTTACATTTATCTTATAAATATTGCTGAGATTAGTCCTCTCTATTCTGACCTTTTATGACTGCCCTTGGTCATCTCTTCATCACCCCCTGCCAGGGATAAGGGATCAGATTCTAATTCATCTTCCTGCTCTAGTCTTCCCCTCACATGCAGTCTTATAGTTGTCAGAGTGATTTATCTTAAATGCAAATATGGCCCTGAGACCTCTTGTGGCCAAAACTTAAATGATTTCCTGTTGCAGTGCATGCTTCTCTGTGTGTCCTACATTGTCCTTCTTGACCCCACCCTCCAGCTTCCTCTCAGTTATTCTGACCTACATCTTCTGCCTTGGACAGCACTGAGTTGCTTGGAGTTCTCCAGTGGAACATAGCATTTCTTAAACTGGAGCCTGTATTCATGCTTCTATGGGGTGGGAACGTGCTTCTTCTTACTTTGCTCAGCTGGAGCCAAATGCAGATCATTTCTCCCCAAACACCCATGCCCCCTAAATGTCCCTCTTCGGGTCTCTCCTTACTGCACAAACTTCGTGTGCTTAATTCTTAGTGTTCTCTGCTGTGTTTGAGTATCTGACTTCCTCCTGTGCTGTAATTACTACTTCCTTGTTCATCTCTGTGTAAGTAAATGTCTAGACTGGTTAGATGTTATATGAATGGATATAAGCATTTCACAGTCAAAAGGCAAGCTGCCTTAGAGGCCTGAAAAATGTTCTTTGGAGAGCCTTACTCCATATATCCTTACGCTGTGACCACATGGAATCTTCATCTCACTTTTGTATACCAAAAGTAGTTTTAGAGTGTGATAAAGAATAAAAAGCACTGACTTGAGCAAAAGGAGATGCTGTCTCGGAGACACAGAATCAGGTAGCAACTCAAGTTGAATTCCATTGAGACAAGGGGGAGACTATTTTTTACAGAGAAAGTTCCTGCCCAAGTTCCCAATTTTATGTGAATGAAGTTGCTGAATTATGCAGTTCTGATTTGTCAGTATAGATGCAAACAAGGATGCAATTCATACAGTTCTGATTAGACAGGGCAGGTCCAAGTCCATTGGTAGAAAGGCAAAACATGGGCTTCCCTACAGTGGTTTACTCAGACTGTGGAAACAACTGAGGTACAGTGAAGGAAGTCCAGAATTTAGTCTGAGGTTCTTCCGGGTACACAGAGTACACAAGGCGCTCCTGTCAGCAAGTGGCCACTAGACTCTTATCATTCATAAATTTGGGCCCTCGTTTGACCATGAGGAATCCATCTCAGCAAATAAATTCTTTCTCAGGGTTCACATTTTCAACTGATGGTTGGTGCCAGTTTAACACTGTTAGGAATTCCCAAGTTGGGGTGCAGTGAAGAAGGAAACTTTACTCAGTGTAAACTTCTCAACTGTGATACAGCCTGGCTGTGAGAACACTACCTGTGGAGGAGCTCAACCATGTTACAGCTCAATTATGAAGCAGCAGAGCTGTGGAACAGCAAGCCTATGAGGTGGCCCTGAGGCGAGGAGGAACCTCTCTGGCTAGACAGCTCTGCTCTGCATGAGTCTGCTGTGCTTTGCCCTTCTCTTTTTTATCTCCTCTTCTCCACTCTGGTCCACCAAGAGGTCTTTGGGGTTTCGTCTCTGGTGTTTCATCTGCAGCTGGGGAAACCCAGTCTACAGTCTTTGGTGGAAAAGGAAAATGTGCTCCCTGAGCCAGAGGGAGCTGACTTATATAGGGAGATATCCCCACTCTTGGTCTCTGATTGGTCCCTCGTCATGCAAATGAGGACTCCAAATCCTCCAAGCTTGATTGCTCCAAAAGGTACTGTCCTGTCTGATTGGTCAGAATGGAGTCACTCTGATTGGTCCGTGACGATGCTAATGGGGATATAGCTGTGCAGCTTCAATGGACTTCAGTCCTTTTGGTTGAAATACAATTCCAGGAATTCTTTCATAAGGGTCGGCTCAGATGGCAGGAACACAGTGCATGAAGGGAGTTCACTGAAGGCTTCTCCCCAAAGTGCAGTTGCTGTTTTTAAATTTGAGCCCAGTGAGCTACCAGGAGCCCTTCTTGTTCTCAGCATCCACAGCATCAAATGAATCTTTCTTCTCTAGGTCCACATTTTTTAATTAAATCTTTTCTCTCTCCCATCATCTCAGATTCTACTCTGTTGATTCCTCTGACTATCTGCTTTTCCCTCCCGTGAAAATCCTCTGCTCAATTTACAGATAAAGAAAAGAAAACCCAGAGGGACTGAATAATTTATTCAGTGTTACACTACTAGCTTAGGATAGATCAGGATTTGCATACAGGTCTGATTATTAATAATGTGCCCTCTCTTATCACTAAGCAAAATGCCAGATTCTCCTTTTAATAGAAAAAATGTGTTTCTTTAACAAGTGACATATAGAAAAACATTATAGCCTGGGGCAGCAAATCATAACCCAAGGGCCAAATAAAACCTGTAGACTGTGTACTGCCTGTAAGCTGAACATGTGGTTTACATTTTTACATTTTTAAAAAAGATTTCATTTATTTATTTTTAGAGAGAGAAGAAGGAAGGGAGAAAGAAAGGGAGAGAAACATTTATGTGAGAGAGACAGCCATCGGTTGCCTCTTGCACGCATCTAGCCGGGGACCTGGGAAACAACCCAGGCATGTGCCCTGACTGGTAATTGAACCAGCAACCTTTCCATTGCAGGGTGATGCTGAACCCACTGAGTCATGCCAATCAGGGCCACAATGTTTACATTTTAAAAGGATACTAAAAAACAAAAACAAAGCAGAGAATGTGTGACCTACCTAGACCCCATGGTCCTGGTTGCTTAACATGTTTACTATTTTGCCCTTTGCAGAAAGTATTTGCTGAGCCTGATGCTGAGAAATAATGGGAACTGTTATTGAACTTCACCTTCAGTGCAATTTATATGGAAAGTTCAGTGCAATTTATGTGGAAACCGACTTTGGCACATAAACTGAACATAAACTAAGTTGTAGATTTACTAAATTTTAAGAAGAAAAAACGAAGGTAGAACCCATACTTCATTCAAATGGTTGATATTTTATATTTATTTAAGCTTTGATGCTTCTCATTTATCCACAAATAATTACCATAATGGGCATTATTAGTATTAGTATTAAGTAATGTAAGTAAAATCAGGTAAATCTTTATAAAATCACTATGGACTCTTTCGGTTAAAAATGTGATTAAAGATATGGATAAGAGTAAGTTTGATGTCCAATTTCTCACAAGCTGAACTGAATTTATATAAAAATAGGCATTTGACTATGTTATTTTTTTATGAGTAAACATTGAATGCATTCTTTTTCATTTTTATTACTGGAATTAGTTGGTATTTCAAAAAATAAACTTGGGAGGTTAAAGCCTCTAGCATGTGGAACTGTATGCCTTTAATGAACACATTTAAAATATTAAATAATTCCTTTAAGAATGATAAAGTCTTATTCAGGCTTACTCATTTTCTTTCTAATTTAGATTCTTGGTTATAAGCAGTTCAATAATATGTGGTTGGTAGTCCCTGGGTAGAAATTGCTTCATGAACTCCTAAATCTTCTTTCAAAAAGTCTATTAATATGCCTTTTATCTTTATGATTTGGAACAGCAAGTCATTAACTTTACATTTATTTCAGTGATTTAAAACTAAATGCGGGAGCAAGACAAAAGAACTTTGGCACAGGAAATAAGGAAGTTTAATAGAACAGAATGCTGAGAAAATATGCACATGTAGGTTTTAGCTTGCTATTTGCATTTTCAGTGTAAAGAAACAATAGTTTTTTGGAGTAACATTAAGACACATTATTTCTCATGAAGGAGTTTGCTAAAGCTACAGATACATAAGAATTAAAAAAAAGAAAAGAAAATAAACCGAATTTTCCTAATGTAGATGGATAAAAGTAGCATTGGTGTGGGAAATTGCAATGTAGCATAAGTGGTCAATGAGAGGATGAGCTTGAGATGGACAAGCATTGGTTGGTATTCCAGTTCTGCTTACTTCTCTGGGACCATGAACACATGAAAAAACCTTCGTAGGATTCATCTGTGAAATGGGGTGAGCACAGCGCCTGCCTTGTAGGCTTAATGTGGGATTAAATGAGATGCAAATGTCTCTATGTGCTTATCACTGAGCTGAAGCTCTGTAAACGCGAGCTGTGGTTACCATGACTGAGTAGCTCATATGAGAGATTTTGAAATGGTAGGAAGAAGTATAATTATATCCCAATGGACAGAAATTGTAAAATCAGATATGACATAAATGGAATGGGAGACTTTAAAAGCAAAATAATGACTTTGCAGGCACATATTATTAAGAGGAGGTCACACAGAAATGTCATGTCACTCCCCAGGGTCACCTGTGAGGTGACATTTAGTCAGGACATGCATAAAAGGTGGAGATTTGGCCAAGTGTCCAAGCTAAGTAAAAAGAGAATAATGCAAACCCATAAGAAGAATGTCATAACTAAATCTTATCATGAGTGCAGGTATGAAAAACTGCTAAAAACAACCAACTGGATTATTTTTGTTATGTTTATAGTAAGAAGAGCAAGGCAGTGGTCAACTCCTTAGAGTGATGTATTAAAAGTAAGGATGATATGAACGTGGATGTATTGATAATGATTTTGGACCCCACCCTCTTCATCAAAGAGAATGAGTTTAAAAAAGGAAAAAACAAAGCAGAATCTTGGATTAAAGCTTAACATAGGTGAGGAAATTAAAACAAAAATTTAGTTCCTTTAAGTGAATTCAGGTTAGTCTCTATTTTTTGAAAAAAAAAAAAAAGGCCATTTTGATTTTAATAGAGATTGCATTGAATTTGTAGATTGCTTTGGGTAATATGGGTATTTAATAAAATTGTCTCAATCCATCAACACAGGACATTTCCATTTATTTGAGTCTTCTTTAATTTCTGTCATCAATATTTTGTAGTTGTTAGTATACAGGTATTTTGCTTCCTTAGTTATGTTTGTTCCTAAGTACTTTATTCTTTTTGATGCTATTATAAATCAGATTATTTTCCTAATTTCATTTTAAGATTATCATTCATAGTGTATACTAAACACAATTATTCTAACAGGTCTTTGTGGGATATTTTGGGTTTTCTACATATAAAAGAGATTATTTTTCTTCTTCCTTTCCAATTTGGATGACTTTGATTTTTTTTTTCTTGCTTAGTTGCTCTGGCTAGGACTTTCAGAACTATGTTGATAGACATAGTAAGAATGGACATCCTTGATTTATTCCTGATCTTAGAGGAAAAGTTTTCTGTTTCTCACCATTGAGCATGATGTTAGCTGTGGCCTTCAATATGGCCTTTATTATGTTAAGGTAATTTTCTTTTATTTCTAGTTTCTCAAATGTTTTTTATCACAAAAGGGTGTTAAATTTTGTCGTATGCTTTTTCTGTGTCAATTGACATAGTCATGTGTTAGTTTTTGTTCTGTTAGTGTGGTGTATAAATTAATTGATTTTCACATATTGAAATATCCTTTCATCCCAGGTGTAAATCCCACTTGATCATGGCGTATAATGCTTTTAATGTGCTGTTGAATTAAGTTTGTTAGTATTTTGTTAAGGATTTTTGAATAATCAATATGTGTCACCACAAGTTTTCTTGTAGTATTTTGGCTTGATATCAGAGTAATAATGGTATAAAATGAGATTGGAAGTGTTCCCTCTTCTTTAGCTCTTTGGGAGAATTTGGAAAGGATTAGCATTAGTTCTTCTTAAAATGTTTGATAAAATTCAACAGTTGAAGCCATCTGGTCCTGGGCATTTTTTTGTTGGAATTTTTTGATTGCTAATTCAATCTTCTTACTAGGTATAAATCTGATGAGTTTTTATTTTTATTTATTATTTTTAGGTATATTTTATTGATTCTGCTATTACAGTTGTCCCAATTTTTCCCCCTTTATCCCCCTCTGCCTAGCACCCTCCTTCCCTCCAGCAATCCCTTTCCCCCTTAGTTCATGTCCATGAGTCATGTGTGTATGTAAGTTCTTTGGCTTTTCCATTTCCTATGCTATTCTTAATTTCTCTCTGTCTATTTTGTTCCTACTAATTATGCTTCTTAATCCCTGCACCATTTCCCCACTTTCCCCTTTCTCCCTCCCAGCTGATAACCTTCCAAATAATCACCATATCTACAATTCTGTTCCTGTTCTGGTGGTTTGCTTAATAATGGTTTTTTTTTGTTTTGTTTTGTTTTTTAAGATTCAGTTGTTGATTCTTGTGACTTTGTTGCCTTTTTAGTGTTCATGGTTTTGATCTTCTTTTTCTTAAATAAGTCCCTTTAACATCTCATATAATAATGGCTTGGTGATGATGAACTCCTTTAGCTTTACATTATCTGGGAAGCACTTTATAGAGTAATCTAGGTTGTAGTTCCTTGCTTTTCATCATTTTGAATACTTCTTTCCAGCCCCTTCTTGCCTGCAAAGTTTCTTTTGAGAAATCCACTGATGGTCTTATGGGGACTCCTTTGTAGATAACTCTATGCTTTTCTCTTGCTGCTTTTCAGTTTCTTTATCTTCAAACTTTGGCATTTTAATTATCATGTGTCTTGGTGTAGTCCTTGGTCCTCTTTTGGTCCAACTTGTTTAACACTCTCTGTGCTTCGTGGACATGTATGTCTATTTCCTTCACCAAATTAGGGAAGTTTTCTTTCATTATTTTTTTTCAAGTAAGTTTTCAATTTCTTGCTCTTCCTCTTTTCCATCTGCCATTTATGATTTAGATGTTGGCATGTTTGGAGATGTCCCAGAGGTTCCTCAGCCTATCCTTGGTTTTTTGAATTCTTGTTTCTTCTTTTTGTTCTGGTTGGATGTTTAACTCTTCCTTATGTTCCAAACTGTTGGTTTGAATCTCAGTTTCCTTCCTTTCTCTGTTGGTTTCCTGTGGATTATTTTTTTTTAAGATTTTATTTATTTATTTTTAGAGAGGGGAAGGGAGGGAGAAAGAGGGGGAGAGAAACATCAATGTATGGTTGCTTCTCATGCGCCCCCTACTGGGGACCTGGCCTGCAACCAAGGCATGTGCCCTGACTGGGAATCAGAGTAGGGACCCTTTGGTTCACAAGCTGGCACTCAATCCACTGAGCCACACAAGCCAGGACTGCTGTGGATTATTCTTTATTTCACTTACTGTGACCTTCATTTCTTCCTTTATTTTTTTATTTTTACTTATTTATTTATTTATTTTTGCATACCGAAGGAGTTCTCTGAGCATCCTGATAATCAGTGTTTTGACCTTTGCATCTGTTAGGTGGGGTATCTCCATTTTGCTGAGTTCTTTTTCTAGGGTTTTGTTCTGTTCTTTTATTTGGGCCATTTTTCTTTGTTTTCTCAATTTAGTAGCCTCCCTGTATTTGTTTCTATGTTTTCAAAGAGCCGTTTTTATTTCTCAGTCTTAGTAGCATGGCCTATGTAGAAAAGACACCTGTAAATTGTGTGGGCAGAGCCTTAAGTAATTGTCAGGGCAGGGCACCTACTTCATTGCTTTGTGGCTGTGTGGGGAGGGCTCCAACAGGGAACAATGCCACTGCCCGACTTCTGGTAGTTTGCCCAGCACTCTCCCTGTTTCTAGTCACTTCACTCACTTCTCGTGTGTGACGGGCACCCTTCCAGCTACTGCCCCAGTTGTGAATTCCAGAGTGAGTGGGTTTGTGTACATTCTAAGACTGTGCAGGCCTTTTAAGTGACAAAAATCTAGCAGTCTCTTGTGCTGCACCAATTCCCACTGGTTTTTACAACCAGAAGTAATGGGGATCTATCTTCCTAGTGCTGGATTCTTGATCTGTGCAGTTTGGCCTAGGGCTTGGATTGCTCAGTTCAAGGTATCCCTCCTGTCCATTCTGCTGCTGCCTTTCCAAGCCCCACTACCTCTATGCCTGTTCCTGTGACTCCGCCCCTTGTACCTGTCTGAATGAATGTCTTCTTTAAATTCTTGGTTGTCGGACTTCCATACAGCTCGATTTTCTGACAGTTTTGATATCTGGTTGTAATTCTTTCTATGGTTGCCCCACAAGGCAAAGTGTGTCTATATACACCTCCATCTTGATGGGAAGTTCCAACATGGATATTTCAAGAGTTTTTATTTTTTTCCATGATTTAGCATAATCATGTTGTATAGTTTAGGAATTTATCCATTTCTTCTAGGTATTCCACTTTGTTAGCATATAATTGTTTATGTTGTCTCTTATAATCTTTTTTTTTTTTTAGTTCAATGGCATCATTGTAATAACTCCTGTTTAATTTCTGATTTATTTGACTCTTTTTTTCCTCTTAGTCGAGCTAAAGACTTGACAGTTTTGTGAACCTTTTCAAACCAACTCTTGGTTTTCTTGATTCTTTTTATTTTTTATAATCTCTATTTCATTTACTCAGTATTTTTGCTCTAATCTTTATAATTTCTTTCCTTCTGCTAATTTTTGGCTTATTTTTTTTAGTTCCTTAACGTGTAAAGTTAGGTTGTTGATTTTAAATCTTCCTTTTTGAAGGTAGGTGTTTACTGCTGCAAACTTCCCTCTGAGTATTATTTTACTGTATCCATACATTTTGTTATGTTGTGTGTTCAATTTCATTTGTACATGTTAATTTTCTAATTTTCTTTATGATGTCTTCTTTGACCTATTGGTTATTCAGGAATGTGTTTTTTTTTAAATTTCCACATACTTGTGAATATTCTAGTTATTCTTCTGCAATTGGTTTCTAGTTTAATTTATTTGTGCTCAGAAAAAATACTTGGTACAATTACAATTTTCTTAAGCATGTATAACACTTGTTTTCTGGTTTAACATCTCCTAATATATTATCTATACTGGAGAATATTCCATGTACACTTGAGAAAAATGTGTATTCTGCTATTGTTTCATGAAATGTTCTGTATATATCTGTGATTAATTTGTCTATAGTGTTTTTTGTGTCCTCTGATTTATCATTGATCTTTTGTCTGGTTATTCTATTCGTTATTGACAGTGGAGTATATTAGTTACAGTTATTGAAAGAAACAGAGCCAATAGGGTAGAAAAGGAGATTTTTGAAATCAGGAATTAGCTCACATGTTTATGGAGGCTGAGAAGTCTCAGGAAAGCCAGGTGATGTAATTCTGTCTGAGTTTGAAAGCGTGAAGACCAGGGGAGCTGATAACGTAAATCCCAGTTCACGGGCTGGAGAAGATGAGATGAGGTGTCCCAGCTAAACAGTGAGACAAGAAATAGAGGGACAAATTTGTCCTCTTTTTGCCTTTTGTTCTATTAAGGACTTTAATGGATTGGATAATGACCTACCACATTAGGGAGGGTAATCTGTTTAACTGAGTACATGATTCAAATATAATCTTATCCAGAAATACCTTCACACCCAGAAGCAATGTTTAGCCTGGGAATCCCATGGTCCACTCAAGTTGATACATAAAATTAACTATCACAGGAAATACTGAAATCTGCTACTTTTGTGTTCTGTTTCTCCCCTGAATTCTATCAATGTTTGCTTCATATATTTGGGTGCTCATATGTTTGGTGCATATAAATGTATAATTGTTACATATTGCAGGTGAATTTATCCTTTTATTATTATGTAATCTCCTTCTTTATCTATTTTGACAATGTTTGCCTTAAAATCTATTTTATCCAATATACATATGAACTCTCTTGCTCTCTTTTAGTTGCTGTTTGGATGGAATATCTTTTTCCATCTTTTCACTTTTAACCAATGTGTGTCTTTACATCTAAAGTGAGTGTCTCATAGACAACATATAATTATATCATGTTTTTATTTTTAATCATTTAACCACTTTATTTTAATTGGAGAGTTTTATTTATTTACATATAAAGTAATTACTGGTAGGGAATGACTTACTCTTGACAATTTGTTATTTCTGTATCTGTGTAATTGTTTTGTCTTTTTTCTTTGCTGCTGTCTCATTTTTTGTTTTATTAGTGTTTTGTAGTGCCATATTTAGATTTCTTTCTTATTTTCTTTTCCATATCTTCTGTATGATTTTCTTTGTGGTTTCCATGGGGATTATAAAACATCTAATAGTTATAACAATCTATTTTGAGCTGATAATAACTTCAATTATATACAAAATATGATTGTACTCTACTACTTTACATTTTTCCCATTCCTACTTTATGTTTTTGATGTTACAAATTACACTTATACTGTGTATTCATTAACATTATTTCATAGTTATTTTATGTTTTCATCTTTTGAATTCTGTACTAGAATTAAAAATGATTTATATACCACCATTAAAGTATTATAGGATTCTGTGTAAGTATATAGTTACCTTTACCAAAGAGCTTTATATTTTCATATGCCTTCTTTTTTTCTGTCAGCATTTTAGATTTCAATTTGAAGGACTAATTTTAGCATAAGGAAGTTCTAGTGGTAATGAACTCCCTCAGTCTTTGTTTGTATGAGAAAGTCTTTTTCATCTTCATATTTGGAGAACGGTTTTGTTGGCTATAATAATTCTTGTTTGGCAGCGTTTTTCTTTTAATACTTTGAATATATCATCCTGCTCCCTTTAGGCCTATAAAATTTTTGCTGAGAAATCTGCTGGTAATATCATGAGAGTACCCTTTTACATAACAAATCACTTTGCTTTTGACTTTTGGCAATTTGGAGTCACCCTAATTGGAATCCATGGAGCTTCTTGAATTTGGATGTCCATTTTCTTCCTTACATATGGGAAATTTTTTAACCATTATTTCTTCAAATAAGCTCTTTGTCTCTTCTTTTTGTTTCTCTTCCTCTTGGGACTCCCACAATGAGTATATATTTTCAATAGTATTCCATATATTTCTTAAACTTTCTTCACTTTTCAATTTTTCTTTTCCTTTCTTTTCCTTGAACTCAATAATTTCAAATGATCCACCTTTGAATTTGCTGATTCTTTCTTCTGTTGATTAGGTTTGATGTTGAATTTCTCTAGTGAGTTTTTCAATTCAGATATTGTATTATTCAGCTCCAGAATTTGTGTTTAGTTGTTTTTTAGTTTCTATCTTTATGTTGATTTTTTTCATTTTGTTCATTCACAATTCTGCTAACTTTGTTTAGTTGTCTTCTATTGATCTCTTAAGCTCATTGAGCCTCTTTAATGTGCTTTATTTGAATCCTTTGTTAGATATTTCATAGATCTCCATTTCTTTAAGATCAGTTTCTGAAGATTTATTTTGTTATTTTTATTGTATCGTGTTTCTCTGTTTCTCTATATGCCTTGCTATTTATTTTATTTTTTTGTAGAGACTTGGGTGTTTAATAAAACAGCCACTCTTCCCAGTCTTTATGGGCCAGTTTTGAAGAGGGGGAAACCTTCACTAATCAGATTAGCTAGAGAAGTTAGGAGCCTCTCAAACCTTTCTGGGAATGCACCTTCTCTGAGTTTAATTGTGTAATTTTCCAATTAGACAGGGTTGCCTTTTTGTTTTTTTAGGAGCTCGTAATCTCTTGCTCTCTCTAGTGTCTATTTGTGGTGCTGCATGGTCTCTGGTACTGCAGGAAGTTGCCAACTTTTTTGTCCAGTGGACCTGAGACATCCAGACTATGCTGTTTCTATTAGCATTCCAAGTCACGATAGACAGAAACCAGTCCCTGGCATAGCCACCAAAAGCTGGAACACTGCATGCATGTTTCTTGTTTTCCTTTTGAGGGAGAAGGCATTAGTTGGGAGTTTTCTTCCAATCATACTGAGCTAGGTCAACTAGGGGGCAAAGCGGTCATGGGTAGAACACAAAGGTTTTTCTTACGTAAATGCAGCTATCCTCAGCTTTTTGCTCCACTGTGCTACTACAACTACGTAAACTGGTTTTGGGCATTTACATAAGGCCAACCCATATGGTTTTGGGCCCATATATTTTTGTAAAGTTAGTGTCACTGGGAGAACAAAGGCTGGGGCTCCTTATTTCACCATCTTTTTTATGTCACTAAATATTGGAGTTTAGTTTGATTTAACAAGGCATATGCAGACTGTCTTGGATTTGAAAGAAAGCATCATGGCCCTGATCAGTTGTGACCGATATCTGTGGACAGGACAGCTGGTTAAGGTGAGACAGGTTGAGCTGAGCCATGTTGACTTTAGAGCAAAATATTTAATAACTAGTGTCCACTTTAGACAAAGACAATCTTTTATGAGACATAGTTGAAAGAACAGGCGGAAAAATCTGATAATTATATAAAGATATATTTATAAAAAAATACTGAAAAACTTAGCATTTATTAAAAGACAGTAAATTATTTTATTTCAAATAAAATAATACTGTAATAGAGTCTCCATGTTCTGAATCTAAGTTCTAGAATTATTGCAATTTGTTAACCTCCTTATGGTTCTCTCCATACATCTAGAAATGGTGGTAACTACTCAGGGAGGCTGGGTGTCTGAGTTATATCCACTTAGAAAAGGCAGCAGAATTGATCTTAGCAATTGATCAAGATCATATTATTAAATAACAGGAGACTTAAAAATCAAGACCAGTAGGATACATATACAAAAGTGGTTCATGAGTAGAAGTCACACTCATTCAGAAACTAGAAACAAGGTATGTTATTGTTATAAAAACATTGCAAAGTACATATAAACTAAAAGAAAAATATTCACATTCTCACTATTGTATGGAAATATACTCTTTACATTTTATCCCTGCATAACAGTGTCTGAATATAAGGTTGTGTATAATTATATATATATGTGTGTTTGTATATAAGTATGTATAAATCACCATCTATTTCACTGTTTTCCCCATTGCATAATAACCACATGATTTGGGTGAAATAGACCCAAATCAGATTTCATAAGTGGACCATGATTGTATCATGGCTTAGGTTAATCAACAAATGGTATTTTACTTGCTCTGATGATTTTTCAGTGTTAAAATGTGATCCAACTGAGTGTGGTTCAGGACTTTTCTTCCATTACTGAGAATCAATCTCTGTCTGTCTGTCTGTCTTTCACACTGTCCTACTGTTGCCATGGTGCTGTCATGACAGAAACTAGCTTATTTATAAACATCACAATCAAATAGCACCAAAAATATCCCTTCTGTCACTACCTTTGACTTAGAATGCTTATGGATTATAAAAGGACAATGATTCTAATGAATTCTTTAAATTTAATTTTAATCTTAAAAAATTGGGAACTATAACACAGAGAAGAAAGCATGTAAGTGCACACTTAAACTATAGTAAAGTAAGCATGTGTATCGAGAAAAAACTATTATAAGCAACTCCACTACCCACTATTCATACTTTTATGGTATTTGTTTCTTATGCTTTTCTGTATAGGTTTATCATATATACATCCCTAACATTGTAGTTTTGTTCAGTCTGATTGTGAACTTTATGGGAATGGAATTATCAATAATTGTTGTATGAGTTAGAGCTCAGTTTCATTGTTGGATATATTTCTTCTTATGAGTATACCAGAACATATTTATACATCTACCATTACTGAGCTTTGGGTTTTTAATTTTAAGTTTGAGTATATTATGAATAATGATACTCTGTCAAGTTCTAGCAAGCCTTCTGGGTATATGTATGCATATATGTGTGTATGGTGTATATCTAGGAAGGGAGGGCTGGGTCTTGAACACTTTAGATGATTTAGATAAACACTTAGAAGTTCATAATAGGTTGATATTTTAGTCCAAGAATAAGAAGGGAGAATTTATTAGGGAGAATTTAAGCCTTGTTGGTAGATACAAAATATAAATGGCAGGGTTCAGAATGTCCAAGACACGTCTTAATAGAACATTTGGAAAAATTATATGGGTGTTAGTTTGACTAATGCTCAACATAATAATCCCAGTGTCACCATAATAAATGCATTTATGCTATTGAAACTGAAACCTAATATCCAATATCCTAAGTAGATGAGTTCACATTTAGAATAATGTATTCATTTGGGGGACTCATATATAATTAAAGATTTGACAAACTAGACTATATACAGAGTAATAAAGTAGAAGGGTTAAGTCTCATAAAGAGCAATGTGAAAAGTTTATCCTGGGAAAGATTTATCCAGCAAAAAGGCAGAAAGAATGTTGTAAATTTCATGTAGAAAAACTATTAATATCTATTTTGTTATCTCTATCTAGTCAACCTTGGAGCAGTGGAGGGGATGGGACAAGACTGTATTAAGGCGTGTTTTATGTTGTTTAATAGTTAAATATATGAGTATATTTATACTCATATAGTTAAATATATAAATATAAATAAATATAGCTGTTTAGAAGGTATCCAGCTATATTATATAAAAATCAGAGACATTTATTGAAGATACAAAATACAAGAAACATTGTATATGAACAACGACACCTCAGTCCCCTTCAAAGTACGCACCTTGGCATCTGACACAGTTCTCCCAAATGCCATCAGCTGCCTTGTCATATTTTCCTAAATCTCATTGACAGTCTGAAATCTCTTGCTTTTTAAAGGTTATTATAGTTTTAGAAAAAGCCAGAAATCACAGGACACCAAATCTGAACTGTAGGGGGGCTGAGTCGCCTGGGTTATTTGATGTTTCCCCAGAAACTCTGCACAAGATGTGATGCATGAGTGGTCATATTGTTGTAATGAAGCTGTCAATCACGAGTTGCCCATAGCTTCTGCCTTCTGAATCATCCATATAGTTTCAGTGGAGGAATGTTAAACTTAACATAAAATTTGGATCATGCTCAGTTATTTTGAATGCAACAGCCACCTGGTACTCACTCAAGGGCATCAACCACTGACTAGTACAGTGAAGTCATCATTGTTCACACATGTACATTCCTATCCACTCTCCTTGGCTGCCTGGTTACATTGATGTTGCACAAACTGTTTTTATTATATTAACAATGGCTGGACTTTTTCCAGATAGAAAGGAAAAGGAAAGGAAAAGAAAGTCTTAAGACATAGGGAGCTCACCGTCAAAGAAGTTTCAAATGCAAACAGGAGATGTCTAGATGTGCTCAATATACATGATCACTTTTTAGAGTCTTCTAGTATATCTCTTTCAAGAGAGGCAGGAAAAATTCACAGCCACAAATGAAGAAATCCTGGGAACCTTAAATGTCCTGCTCAAATTTCTCTACTTCTTGAACAGAGAGATATTTCTTAGTCATAAATTATAGCTTCCATTCACCATGTGTAATATAACTTAGAGAATTCCATCTATTTTCCATAAAAAACAATCACTACTTTAAAAAGGGTTAAAGTCAAAACAAAAGAAAAAGTAACTTCTAATATGTAAAAGAAAAAAATAGTACAAAATCACATGCCATAGTGATTTATGTGGCCTTCTTTAGAGCTCTAACTTATCTAGCCCAGAACAGTCTTATTAATTTATAGAAGCAGGGATTTCAGTGGAGACCATTCTTATTGAGAAAAAAAGAATATCAGAATTCAAGATGCTTTACAAACTTTACAGATTCAATGATTATTTTAATTTCCTTAGACAGTTTAATAAAATTAAAAATATCAAGCCAAAAGATGGACATCAATATAGTGATGTGTCCTGAAATTGACACACTTAAAAAGGTGCAACAGTATCCCTAAGCACCTTGTAACACGTGTTGCTTTACAAGTGTTGAGGAAAATAGAAAAAAATCCTATTGCTTAGATATTTTCATAATCTCAAGAGATCAGTAGCATAATGAATTTCTTAAATCTGCATCAGGGCCATCTTACCAGAGGCAAGAAGTCCAGATTTTCACACAGGTTAGCACAGAATAGTTTAATCTTGCATAGCAGATGGCCCCAGGTCAGTGGCCAATAACAATTTGTAACACACCAATGATAATGTAAGGAAGCCAGCTCTCTCTTTGGAATGCAACCTCCTTTACAAAAATAAAACAGGCTGCTGACTTTTTCTGCAGGATAGAACTCTGCTTATCTCTTTCCTTCTTTTTTCCCTTCCTCTCTCCCCCTGTCCCTCCCTCCCTCCTCCTCTCCTCCCCTCCCCTCCCCTCCCTTCTCCTCTCCTCCCCTCCCTTCTCCTCTCCTCTCCTCTCCTCTCCTCTCCTCTCCTCTCCTCTCCTCTCCTCTCCTTCCTTCCCTCCTTCCTAGCTATGGAATAATTTTTTATATCTGCATTGTAAATTTGAAAGTCTTATTTTTTGGAACCTTGACAATAAGTACTTATTTGGGAGAATTAATAATCTTGAAACATTGAATTAATAAAGTATGGCAGGCCCATTGAACAAAACTGGTATTTTTCAAGGAGAAAATTGGCTGGTAAAAATCTATTGACCATCTGTTATATTTTTACAATTTTACTAAATTATAATATATATAGAAATTCTCCTCAATTTCAGATACGTTTAAGTCAATAAACTTAAAACACACTCTGTGATATGGACATTCAATTTAAAACCATAGAAGACAGATAAGTCAACAGAATAAAAGTGTATGTTATCAGAAGTAAAGATACTACAGTGGCTACTGGGAGTAGTCTCTCCCAATGTTAACTAGCAGCAGATGCTCTGACAGTCTTCTTCCAGTCGGCATAGGACTGGCATTTGTTAGGATTTGGGCCAGTGGACTCAAATTACTCTGTGTAATGGGTAATTCCCATCTTGCATATGTTCTCTCCCTCTCTCCTTCATCCCTCATTCCACCTCTCCCTTCTGTCTTTCATTCCTTCCTTTTCTTCCCTCCTTTTCCTCTTCTTCAATCCTACCCTCCTTTTTCTCTCTTCCTTTCCATTTCTGTTTTACCTAAAGTGTCTGTGTTCCTGCTGAGCTAGTATGAGATGGAAACAGCATATGACTTATTCTCTAACTTTCTGGAATTTACCATCAACTCAAGAGAAGGGAAGTAAGCCTAGGAAAAAGGTAAGGCAGAGGACAAGCCAATGTGTGCTATGTGTCCCAGCAAGAGAGTAGGGAGTGAGTGCTAGGCAGTTCAGGAAAGGGGCAGATTAGTGGCACTGAGATAGGGAGGAGAAATGCCATGAAATGCTCTGAATCTTAAATGCCTCAAGGACAGATACAGTTAAGTTGTATGAATAATAAAGGTTTATGTGATAAGGTTTTGTCGTGTATTAGCCATTTTTTTTTTTTTTTTGAAATTCAGTGTTGGGTAGCAAATAGGGCAAACAACTAAAACTTTTAAAATGGGTTCCAACTTATTTTATTTCTCTATCATGTTTATTTCAAACACAGATATCTGTTAGAGGAAGAATATCTTGTTTCTGGTTCCTTCTATCTCCAATATAATTACTGTTGTATAAATGTCTTAGGTGTCTGCATGCTGCATACTCCCGCCACCAAGGGCGGCTGCCTGGGAAAGAGCACTGTTCAAAGTGTGAGCCTCCTCTTTATGTCAGATAATCTGCCTCTGAGCATGGTAGTTAGGACCTGAAGTTGTTTTGCTTGTAAGTGTAATTATATTTAATAATCTGTTTTATAAATACAGTAGTTTTTTTTTTTTCCTTCTGTGGATAGTCAGCTGAATCTGAATGTGGAAAGAAATGAAGACAAGAAAGGTGAGCATTATACATTTAAAAACATGTTACTATTATTTTGTACTTTGTTGTAGATTTACATTAAACATACCTTCATTATTATTAATATCAAACATTTCAGAAAATGTTACTGTTATTTTTGACTTTATTTTAGATTTATATTAAACATAACTTTATAGTTATTAATCTCAAACAACATAAATATTATGATTTTTTTTAGAGTTATGGGATTTTTTTATAATTTTCCCAACCTTTCTTCTCAAAAGAATACATACAGAGTTGTGTGCAAAGGATGCTAAATAGTTATTACTTATTTTCTAAATATAAAAGCAAAATCAAAGTCATGAAGGGAAGAAGAAAACAAACCTAAGTACGAAGACTATTTTGCACAGCTACTGAATGAATATATATATATTCTTTCTATATATATATATATATATACCTATATATATAAAGAATAATCTTTTTAATATGCTCTGTTGGAGCCCATAACTGGACCAGAATTTTGGAGATGCTTAAATTCTTCCCCATTAATAAAGCAATGACATCTATGAATTATGTGATCCAAACAGTGAGCCAGCAAGCAGACTTCTAGCAAATATATTCCTATTTGTTTACTGAATGAATGAACAAATGAATATATAAAAAATTACATTTGATATCTGTTACTTCTTTTCCTCATGGATTTAAAAGTGTATTTCAGGAGAGTCTAGTTCTATAATCCCATAAATTCTAAAAACATGTCGGTATATAATTTTTCATCAATGTATTACTCTGCTAAAGCTGATGTAACAAAGTACCACAGACTGGGTGAGTTCAGCACAGAAACTTATTGTCTCATAGTTCTGGAGCTAGAAGTTGAAGATCAAGCTGTCTGCAGGGTGAGTTCCTTCTGAGGCTGGGGGTGGGGGTGGGGAGAATCTGTTCCACACTCCTCTCCCAGTTGCTGGTTTCTGGATCTCTGTCCTAATCTTCAAATGACATTCTTCCTGTGTGCATGTCTGTCTCAGTGTCCACATTTTTTTTATAAGGACATCAGTTGTACTGGTTGAGGGTGTGCCCTAATAACTTTATCTTAACAAATTACATCTGTGCTGACCCAGTTTCTAAATAAGGTCAAATTGTGAGCTACTGGGCATTAATACTTCAACATGTGTGTGTACGTATATATGTATATGTGTGTATGTATGTAAATATGTGTATCTCTGTGTATATATGTATATATATGTGCATGAATGTGTGTGTGTGTATGTGTGTGTATAAAATTTTTTGGCTGGGGACACAATTCAGCCAATTACAAGGAGTGTCAAAGAAAGACCCCAGTCTTTTCTATGTAAGAATTACCGAGACAGAGGGTAAGACTAAATTTAAAATGTGAGATGATACAGAAAATTAGTAAGATGAATATTAGAATGGAAAGAGGTCTCAGATGTAGTGGTAGTAATGATGACAAAGCCCTTATGTCTGGTTGAGGAAAGTCAGGGAGATTTTAACAGCAGAGATATATTTGAGAGTTGAAGAATATGTCAGAATTCATCCAGGGAACACAAATCTCAAATTTAACTTATCTAAAAGGACACTCCGCTCCTCACAACATCACTGTGTTTTTTTCCCTCCATTCCATTTTCATGGCTACTTGCCAGCTTGAGGTCTTACTTCTGGAATGCCAGCAATACCAGTAAATTTATCACCATCCCTGCATCATCCATCCTGTACGTCACTACCTGATTCATGTCTTTCATACCAATTTGGTCACCACTCTGAAGGGTCAAAACCTTCAGTATCTTCACATTACCTACCAATCTTATTCAGGTTATTCATCTCAACAGTCAAATCTTTTCACAGCCTGATGCCAGGCTACAGTTCTCCAGTCAACATTCAGAAGGATTCACGAATCTCAGCATGGGAATGCGCTTTAGAAGTTGTCTGCTTTATCCCTCTATCACATGCATGAATCCTTCACATGTCAGCAAAGTGGCCATGTCTTACTCCTGTCCCTAGTTCTGGGAACTTTGCCTGTGACGGAGCTCACTTAGGTTCATGACCATTTCAAGCAGGCATGTGTGCATCTCACTTCTACATTGTTTATGCCAATGTTATGTTACCTTTTTTGAGACATCTACACCTTTGCCCATGTTCATCCCATCATTTAAGACTTGGCTCAGATGCAAACACTGCTATGAAAAATGACTGTGGCACTTAGATTATAATGACTAAACCGAGGTTTGTGTTGTGGTGATGGGATAAATGACAAATGGGAGCAAAATGATGAAATAAAGATTGAGATGGTGATAGAATATAGGAGAAAAAATGTACGTGGAATTTGGAGGTAAAGGTTTTTGTTAAAATTTTGTTTACATAAAATTTATTTTTGAAAATATAAAAACTTAAAAAGTCAACTTGAGTAATATCATTGCTGATTTCAAGTTAAAATGATTGTCTTATAGTTTGTATTTTAACCACTTTAAAAAAATCAAACTACTGTGATATGATTAATCTGTATTTGGTAGTAATATAACAGAGAGGAAGGGCTCAATGTGGAGACCGAAAGCACACACATAACAGGCACACAGACACCACCTCTGGGTCCCACTGAGAATAGCAATCAAAATCACCTTAGGATGCCATTAGATAAAATATGAATGAGTGCAGATGGTGCTGCTGGTTACGCTACCCTTCTCCATTCACTTTCTCATGAACATGTTCCTTAGTGGAGAATTATTGCCTCAAAAATAATGTTGCTTAATATATATAGGGTCTGGCACAAACAACACCCCTTTTTTATTACAAAATCTTTTATTACAAAATCATAAGCATGTAATTCTATAACACAACAATATCTATGTAGCAGTATAACAATAGCTATATGAGATTTTAGGTGAGATGTTTAAATTAAAACTATAAATTATTACACCCATATTATTACCCTACCAGCCACATTCAAGCAGGTGCTCCTTCTGCTGGGCCCTGTATGTTAGGAAGCAAAGTAATAATTATTTGGATCGGCCAACTTTGAAGTAATTACCAGGTGTTAGGCATTTTTTTTGTCTATAATGGATATAATTAAATTAATGAAATAATGAATACCATTTACCAAATGTGATGGTTTTGCTCTGTTTTCAGTTTTTGGAACATGGGTGGGGGTAATTCACCTTGTTAATAATTTCATTTGCATGCACATTTGAGTGGCATTTTTGTCTCTGGTTCACAGTAGCATTTTACAGTTTGTATTTTCCATCTTCAGTTCTGAAGAGGTGGAACTGAATGAGAAAGAAATCTGGCCTCCTGGCTGACGACACTGGCCTGGCCGTCAGGGTGGCCAGCTGTGTGACCTTTAGGCACATCCTGGTCCAGCGGATGTTTTCCGACTGTTTAGAAGCATCAGTAGTAAAACATGAAGTGGTATATTCATGAGCATCTCGATATCTAGATTAGGGTTTCTCAGTCTCAACACTTGCTGACATTTTGGTCCAGATCATTCTTTGTTTTGGGGTCTGTCGTGTGCCTTATAGAATGTTTAGCAGCATCCCTGACCTCCACCTTGGTGCTAGAAGCGTCCCTCACCTCCCCTGTCTTAACATGTAAAAATGTCTCCAGACTTTGCCAAAAGGTATAGGGAGCAAAAATTATTTCCAGTTGAAAAGCACTGATCTAGATATTAACACCAACTCCATTATCTTATTTTTCATTATATTGAGTGCCAAATGCTTTGTGGAGAACACCTACTCAATGTATCACTGTGTGATTGCTTAACATGCCATGTAGGCTTATTATCTTACTACGGGGGCTTTAACAGGAGTCCTGAATCCAAATCCCGTACGTTCATGATTCCTTCTGTGTGTATTACACATAATTTAAACAATGTAGAATTAATTACTTGTAACTCATTTTTACACATTTCCGTGTGTGTATTGCTTGAGCAAATGATGCCTTTCTTCTGTTTTTTAAGTTTGGCAACAGATGCTCTTCTTCATCTTCCTATGTTTGATTTATTTCTTTTGGGGGATAGGGAGGAAGGCTGAGGTGACACCAGCTGGTGAATGCAGAATTAATTACAGATTGTTTCCCTAAAAAAATGACACACATGGATGACCAACCTCTAATGATTTTGGCAGCTGTTCCTGCCCTTTTAAGATTACCAGTAACTGGACAGATACTTTATTCTTTTTCTTGGAAGTGTATGTTGTAATTTTTGGGGATTTGGACACTGGAAGCTTTGTTACAGATGCCACATCTGATGAAAATTTTAGACTATATGTGTCATTGCCTCAGAAATACGGTATAACATTTATTAATTCACTGACTTTTGGGTAGTACTTGAATTTCAGTTAAATACAAATGTATAAATGTTTCCAAAAATACTGACTTAGAATTAAAACATATGTTTCTTAAAAGTAGAAAACTTTTAAATAGACAAAGAATGATCTTTCTATTTATATTGAATTTGAAAAAGAATGGTCTCAATATTTAAGTGACTCTTAAGATGTGCTGTGTTCATGATAGTGATTTTTGGATAGATATTTCCTAAAACTCTGAGAAATTAATGGTTTAATTGCATTGTTATAGAGCCTTTCAAAAAAAGGTAGGTGGATAAAACAGCTAAATCATTACTGAATTAATAAATCTTATAAGTTAAATCATGTTAATTTAAGTTGCATAGTTGAAAGGAAGGACCTTAATAGTCTCAAAAATACAATCTACATATAGTTTTTAATTTTTCACTTCCCATTTACTCCTCAGTCCACGAAATTTGAATTTAGGTAAAAGTTTTTTTACTAACTAGGCTGTTGGGTATTCCTGTGAATATTCTATTTATTTTTGCTTTTCTTTCCTAGACATTATGCTTCTGATTCAACTGTTAATATTTCTCTCTAGTATGTCACTTCTTTTATGAAGAAGTAGTGTAGTGTCAGGGTTAGAAGTACAAACTTACTGTCAAACTGCCTAAGTTCGAATCTTTGTTCTGCAAGAGTTTGATTTTGGAAAAAGCCATTACAAGATGCCATTTTGTTCTTTCACTGACAGTTAAGGTCAAGTAATTAAATTTGGATGGAGTTACAAAATACTCTGAGATCACAGATGGCAAGTTAATTATGGTGAGGTTGGTGGATAAAATCAACCTATTATGAGAAAATAGCTCATAACTTTAAGTGAACAAGCATAGCTTTTGAAGATACATTTCTGACAAATGTAACATACTACAACAGATATTCATAAATACAGCCCTCGGAACTTTTAAATTATTTAAACATATTTTTTAGTATTTATAAGGAAACAGGTTTTCCCAAATCAAACCAACTGAGTTGCTGTAGACATTCAAGCTTACCAGGGCAAGTTACAGATTAAGTGTAGAGTCAACTGAGTTTGATGGGAAATAGTAAGTAAATTTAAACACCCTTTTCTTATTTTTTTTTAATATGATATAATAGATAAATGCATGTTTTATTTCATCGCATTCTCTATATCAATACTCAGTTCTTTTCATGCTTCTTTATTAAACTATCCATTAAGACTTGCAGGCTCTGGCTTCAGTTAAAGTTTTGAGTAAAGGCTGAATCAAAGAATTTGGGGCTGATAAGTTTTTGTTTTCATACCCACTCATTAAAGAAATCATTAATACAGACTCCAACAGGTGCTCAGAATTGTTCAGCAATTTGAATTATATGGTATATGAGTCATCAATCAGTGTAGAGTGGCTGTTTTGACATCTCTGTGGTAATCGTATACACCAAAAAAGGATTCTTTGGACGTGAGAGGGTGGTGTCATAATTTATTCATTTTATTTGTAAAGATTATTAATATAGAAGTATTAGATAAGGCATAATTCTGTTTGTTTTGCCTACTTTATTAAAAATTTTCTTTTCAATCAGTCCTTGAAGCATCTCTGTGTTAACAGGTATACCAAGGAAAGGATTCTTCGAAACTGTGTTAGTTTTTCTACTTATTCACAGACTCCCAAAATATGCTTCTTGTTTTATGATTCCTTTATATTCCATGCCTCTCTGGAGTAAGTGCCTCACTGCAGCGACAGTCTGCTCCTTATGACCTGACTCATGGAAAGCTGGTAACCGTGGGATAGCCAAGCATCTATTGAGTCATGAGGAAGTAAGATTACAGTAAACAAGAGGAGTAGAAGAGTGATAAACATTTACAGATGTGGAGCTTTATGCGATTACATGTTACTAATGCTTCATGGAACCAAATTAGCATATATTTACCATATCTGATAGATTTTAAAATATGCTATTTTATTTTAAGTGAAAGCATTGTGAATGAGGTGAAGGGCAAAATCCCATAAAGAGACAGACTGTACAAATAGTTAACCTTTTGGCCAGATGGCACAACTTGAGGCTGTTTATCAAGATCTGAGGATAGAAATTGGGACAAGAAACATTAAGTTCAAGGCCAAGAATAAAACAAGAAACTAACATAATGAGGAAACATGGATTTATCCTGCTTGAATAAACACAGCAAGATTTAAAGTTCAAATTCTTGTGTTAACTGGGAAATATTAGTTCTTTAAATTATATTTCATGGCTGGGAAGAGTAAGGACTGAGGGTAGGAACTGGATAAGAAAGAAGATAGATTTAGTAAACAGTACAGACTCTTTCATTTTTCTTCCTCTCTCCCTTCTTCCCTCCCTCCCTTTCTTTCTTTCATTTCTTTATTTTTTTCATTTTATCTCATTTTCTCTTCCATATTCCTCCTTCCCTTTTTTCCTTTTTTCCCTCTCTCCCTTCTTTTTTTTGCTCTTTTCTGTCATTCTTTTTTTCCTTTTGTTCTTTCACCTTTTGACTTTCTTCTTAGATGACATGGGATTAAAAAAAAAGGATAATACTTTCATCAAAGGAGGACAAGGGAAGGTAAATAGGAAAGAAGACAAGTCAAGGGTTTAATCCAGGCTAGGGTGCCAGGTCAGAAGAGATGGTTCAAAAGCAATGTCTGAAGTCCAAGAAAAGTCTGAGGTCAGAAAGGAGATTAATAGTGCAGAATTAGAGAACAACAATGAATTAGAGAGATTAACAATGCAGCATTTTAGATACTGGCTGGGCTAGCTCTTTGGGGCACCATGGTAGAATAGATAAAACCTCAGTCTAGAAGGCAGGCATTAATGCCAGGTGTGTACTTGCTAGCTGTGTAAGAAATGCACTTAACCAGTCTCACTCTATGGTCCCTTAATTTAAAAAAGCACAAAGGGTTGGATTCACTTCACGCAAATTATTATTTTTTTTTGTCACCTAGGAGCCCACCATATTGTATTAAAAATCTCATAGTTTTCCCTCTACCTTTCCCTCTACCTTCCCATTAAAACATAAGTAGTATTTCCTTCAGAAAGCCTTTTCTACTAATTTACTCCAATTTGAAATAATCTTTCTACTTCCAAACCCTAATACCAGACACTAATGATGCCTGCAGTTTGTCAATTAATTATGTATTCTATTTTATTTATTTCATTGTTATCAATATTTTCTTATTTATTTTCTTATGGTCTTTGATTCTCATCACTTCCCCTAGATCATTAGGATTACTAGGGTATTTAGGGCAGAACGTTTCATGTATTCTTTTATCACTCCAACACCTACCATGATCCTTAAAGAGAACATGTTCTTTATTTAATACTTTACTTCTTTATTTGTTGAATTGTCTATCTGGAAATCTTATATATTTCAACATTAAATCTATTTTTATAACCAAATAAAGTACCCTCTTTTGAAAGCTCAAGAATATTCCAGTTGGAAAGGAAAACAATTTCTACATTTATTTTGGATTTGTCTGTCCTCTGCTAAAACCCCTTCATGGTCAGCTCCTTGCTCTGCTAGAGCCAGCAGTGTTCCTCATGCACATGGACTAAAAATGTTGGGTAAGATCAACTGGAACATCAGGGACATCAGGGACAGAGTGTGGATCCCGGTTTTATTATCTTCAAGGTATTTTTTTCTTGAATGTGATACTTGTGTTGTAGTTTACTGAATTGGCAGAGTAAATTACAATTGATTCTGGACAAAAAAAAAAACAACAGCCTCATCTCTAATAATGTTATTTTAATTAATGCTGATTTGCTTACACACCAGGGTTATAACTCAGTAGGAATACCAGGCACCTCTTACAATGTTTCTTGGTTGAACAGGACCAAACTTATGATGATTTTAGCTAAGTTTGCATTTTCATAACTCACTTAAGGTGTAGCCTAGATCCACTCAATTAAAGCACAGTGATGGTGTAGTAACTTTATTGCAAAGTATTCCTTTGCCTTCTCTCACCAGGGCTTTCTCACACTCCAAACCTCTCCCAACAGTTTTTGCCATTCCCACAGTAAACTGCGCAGCTGACCCTGTGGGTTCATTTTCCCAGTTCCTTTTTGCTCCCAGAGTGGGCTCCGTGCTGAGGAAGGTCTGCGTTGCCTGCTGCAAGGCCCACAGTTACTGCAGCAAGTGCTTCTGTCCCTGTTGCTTCCAAGTCACTTCCAGCTTCCACAGCTTCCTCAGTCGATCCTAGAGGGAGAAGAGCCCAGAGGATGAGAGCCCACACTTCAGAAATAACCACATCCAGGGTGTCAGCAGGAGGAGAAATAGCCAGGAAAGAAAAGAAAAATAGGAAATGAGATGAAAAAAAGTAAGGGATTAAAAGGGAAGCGGGATAATTCTAAAAGCTGTAGACAACAGGAAATTGATTATTTAATTACATGGTGTGATAGGATTATAGGACTAGATCTTTAATTCTAGCACTGTTTCTTATAGAGAAATTAATTTTGAATAGCTCAAACATCCAGCTATGTTACTTAATTTAATACTGGGACCCTGATTTTCAAAAATAGATTTTTACTTTAATTATGTTCTGAACACATTAATTATATGTGATTAGTTGACTAGTAAGTCTCCACTTTGCTAGAGTTTAGGCTCCCTGGAAGTGGAGAATGTATCTCTTTGACTACTGCCATATTCTTAAATTAACTAAGTACCTACCTCATGGTAAGAACTTAAGGTTTAGTGTTTATCTTCAAGTTGTAATAAAATTTTTTATCCCATATTTGTTGTACTATATTCTAATTACTAACAATGTTTGATGTTTTTAATGACTTAATCATTGTACTTCCTTTTTGGAAAATTTACCTATTTATCATTTGGGTTTTAATTTTTTATTTATGTGGTGCTATTAAGTTTTTTTGTGACTGTCAATATTTTCTAGATTGTTTTACTTTTGTTTATGGTGTCTTTTTGAAATGGAGATATTTTAATTTGATTACCATCATAGTCATTGATCATTTCTTTAGTGATCTCTTTCACTGCTTCAGGCTTTGAATGTATTTGGCCATGTAAAAATCAGCCTTTTTGGAAGAGGGAAGCATTTGTATGGTCCTGGAGGTGACCAGGTGAAGAGGTTTGAAGGAAGTAAAGGAAAGGCAATGAGACTGAAACTGAGTAAGAGAGAGGGTGGGTTACAATGGAATGAGGATGGGCAGAGACCAGAGTAAGCAGGACTTCGAGGCTATATTAGGGATTGGTGCCTTTTTTTACCTGAGGGAAATATGCAGCCATTGAGGGGTTAAGAGAGTAATATAGCCAATTTAAAGATCACTCTGGTGGCAATGTGCACAACATTCAAAGAGGACAGGAAAGCAAGTAGAATGTGCAACAGAGGAGTTCTCAGGAGTCTATGTAAAAATGAGACCTCTGTGGCTCAGGGGGCAGAGTGGGTGCATTTCAGAGATCTATTTTAGAGGGAGAATAGACAGCACTTGGGGACAGATTTAAAGTGGGGTTTGGAGGAATAGAAAGATGAAAGGAAGATGACCAAATTTCTGGTCTGAGCTGGTGGCTGGAGGCACTGGTGGGTGGAGGCACTGCTTATCGGAATGGGGAACGCAAGAAGAGCTGCTCCGTTTGGGACCTGTTCATACTTTGTAAGGCTCATAAAAGGGGCCTGGCATGGGAGTAAAATATGAGTCGGTGGCTGACAATTAATTAATATGGGCTGACAGGGTGAATGAGCCAACAGGGTCATAAAAGACTGAGAAGAAAGGATAGTTCTAGATTTGAATGAACTTTTACACTGAGATATAAGACTGACAGAGGAATTGTAGGGCAGAAGAGTTAGAGGAAATTTTTCATAGAAATGAAGCCATATTTTCTTGAGGTAAAAATTGCCTTGAATAAAAAATGCAGATTTTTTTTTTGGGGGGGGGGTAGTGATGTCAACTGCATATATTCAGTTGAGGGTACATGGCACTCTGCAATGATTCTCTGACTTTAGTTCTGGGACTTTTTTCTTTTCTGGAGATTTTGCATGGCTCTCCCCCACTCCCTGATTTTTGGGTAGTTGTGAAAGCATATTTTACTTATGTTTGTGTAAGTAGGCTGTATGTTTCTGCAAGTGGTAGAACTCAAAATTATTACTATAATCATTGTGCAATAATTGAAATGTTGCTTGTTGTGATTATAAGAGCTTCCTTTATTTCATTTCAGTTCTAGCTTTATGTTTCATGTATTCATATACTTTATTTGTATCTAATAATAACTTACTGTTTCAGCTACATTAATGGGAAATTCAAGGGAGAATCATCAGACAAGAATGCTATGTTACTGTTACTTTTTAGTGTGGCAATCAGAAGCCATTTATTTCCCATGGGTCCTCATTGCTACATGATGTTATTAAAAGAGAACAGTTTGTTTCATCTTGACTATCCTATTGCTTCTGGAGAAAGAGGTCTACATTGTCAACACAATATTCATCAACCTCAGAAGAAGCCCAGTGCTGAGAATATCCCATATTCACCTGATTGTTCTCAGAGAGGGTTAGTGTCTGGTAATGATTATCATGGCTACACAACACGACAAGAAAAAGTGGGTTACTCTTTTGTCAGAGCAGTGATGCCTGTATTTTCCTTGAATGTCCGTGTATGAGGTACCTGACCATTTGTATAAGAATCACAGTCATTTTTCCGATTTCACTCATGAAGACTGAAGGTGGGAAAAGTGGAATCTCTACTCACTCGGTTTCTGGGTAAGATAGCTGGAAGGAGAAGATATTACCCTCACGGTTTCATAAACTGCAGTTGACAAATCTCTAGATGTAATAACACTGGACAATTCTTGACTTTTCCTTATTTCTTTAGCAAAGAGGGAATGGGAGGAGTGGGAAAAGTGCTCTAAGCACCAGCAAATCTCCGTTTTCTTAATTTATATTGCTTAAATATATTCTCAGCTAAAGAGGCAAAAACATCCAAAATGACAGTGGCCTAAATGATACAGATATTTATCCTTCTCTCTGATCCAGTGGCATGTACAACCTGAGGCTGGCATGATGGCCCCATGATCACCATGGACTAGGATTCTTATCTGGTGGATACCCATGGTCTCAGTTGGTAGCTCTAGCTCTAGTGGTGAATCTAGAATTACAGGTATCAAACAAGGAAAGAAGAGAAGTGTGCACACCTTCCCTTTCAGGGGACTTCCTTCAAACTGTATTCATCATTTTCTGTTACATTCCAAAGGGTAGAATTTTATCAAATGCATCACCTAGCTACAAGAGATTCTGGGGAATATTGTCTTTATTCTAGGTGGCCATGTGTGAAGCCACTTTTCAAGAAGTGTATTGCTTCATTGGAGTTTCAGTTTTTGAAGGCTAGAACCATACCTTATTCTTTCCCCTACATATCCAGTTGCTTCTAACAAAATACTAAGCTCATGCAAGGGTTTTACTTAATGCTGTATTGATGGTTTGATTTTCCTTGACACCCTCCTTCCTGAACATTTGGAATAGAAATATTTTTAGAGATGTCCTGCTGATACAAGAAAACCACTTTTGTGAAACACATCATGTTTATTGTGTGTGTGTTTGTGTGTACTGTTTTGAGTACAAGAACATTGCTAGGTTCAGCAATTTACAGGAAACAATGGCCTTAATATATGGTGTAGGTCAAGGGAGAGTAATTAGTTATTAAATCCCTAGTGATCTTCTTTAGCTTTGTCTCAACTGGCTCACTCACAGAAGACAGAAACAATTTCAGTCTTAATTTAACCTCTTTGGGATCAGTAATGGAAAGATTACAACTAACTTGTTGCAGCACAGAGGTTTCATTTTGTAACCACCACAAAGGACTTTCACAACAGGAGCAGTTTAATAAACTGTTGAAGTTGAGGAGGAGACACATCTTAAAAATAGCATTCCAGTAGATTGAAAATAGTTTACAATATAAAATGCATTAAATCCTTTGGTTTCTTGAAGCCAAATTCTAGAGTCAGAGTAAGGTCTGAATCTCAATAATGGCAGTAACAAGTGATGCAACTTTGGGCAATTTGTATAACTGCTCTATATCTTAATTTTCTCATCCATGTATGGAGAAAGCTAATCCCATGCCTCACAGTAATTCAAATCTGGGGTGTAAATCAGTTAACTTAAGTACTTAGCAATAATTTTGAAGAAGAGTTAAGGGAATCTAAAATTTGAAATATAAACTAGATTTTGTAACTTTCTTATTATTCACTTATTCACTTTTATGTTATATTCTCAATAATTAAATATCAGCTAAGGATTATAAAAACTTAAGGAAGTAAGAATTTTTTAAAATTTTACTGATGAAGAATTTGAGAGAGGTTTAATGGAACAGGATCCAAAATAAATTCACCCCCAAGTCCATTAATGGCATTGTTGACATTCCTAGAACTAAAACCTGGGGTTTCTGATGTGAAATCAAATGCTCTTTTCTCTTTCTAACAGCTCACAATATTGTTGAGATAATTTAACTCATGAAGGTAGATAGATTAATGTAGAAAGTATTTTAGAGAAAAAGGCCAAATTTGGATCAGAAGAAATACCAATATTTAAAGGGTGGGAGAGTAGAAAAACGGTAAGGGAGATGATAAGTAATAAAAAAACTTAGAAAAAGGACCAGGAAAGTATAGTGTTGTGAAAAGAAAATCATTGTTAAAATTGGCAAATCATTCTTGGTGAGAAGTGAGCAAGATCCTTTATTTTGACAGTTAATTGGTTATTGGTGATTTTGGCGTGGGGATTCCACTGGTGGTATGTGTGTGTGGGACGGAGGCAGTCAAAGCCACAATGCAGTGGGTAGAAGAGTGAACACTGGGCAATGAAGTAGAGACAATAAAGAGTGATTATTCCTCATGAAAGCTTAGCTATGAATGGAAAAAGATGTCAGGAGCTGGAGGACAGTAAGGGTGATATTTTCTAAGAAACCTATCATTCAGGATCTAAGAATTTAAGAGGCCCCATTAAGATTGATCCCTATTGGTATCCTTGCCTCTGTCTAGCTTCAGCCTAAGGTCTTGAAGGACTGATGCCCCTTTTTGTTTATCTCTTTGTCCTTAGTCCTTAGCGCAGTGGCTAGAAAACTCAAAATGTATTTGTGGAATGAACAGAAAAAGACTTTTATGGTACTCCAGTGTAAAGCTGGTTTTAATCCTATCCCAGGCACCAGTCCCAAACTTGGATCTGGTCCCTGGTGTCAAACAAAATTTCAAAAAGAATAGATGTGTTATTTTTAATTTTTCTTTTTTGTGTATTTTACCTAATCTTTATTGTATTTTTCCCATTACTCATTAGTCCCCTTATATCTGTCCCCCCACCCAGCAATCACCATGCTGTTGTCCATGTCCATGGGTCCTTTCTCCTTTTTGCTCAATCTCTCCACTCCCTAAACTCCCCCACCACTAGCTCTCATCCTGTTCTCCGTCTATGAGTCTTTCCCTATTTTCCTGTTAGTTCAGTTTGTTCATTAAATTCCACGTATGAGTGAAATCGTATATTTGTCTTTTCTCTGACTGGCTTACTTCACTTAGCATAATGTTCTTCAGGTCCATCCATACTGTCGCAAATGGTAAAATTTTCTTCTTTTTTACAACCAAGTACTATTCCATTGTGTACATGTCCCATAGTTGTTTTCTCCACTTACCTACTGATGGACATTTGGGCTGCTTCCACCTCTTGGAGATTATAAACAACACTGCAATGAACATAGGGATGCTTCTTTCAAATTAGTATTTTGGGTTCCTTTGGATATATCCCCTGAAGTCAGATTGTTAGGTTAAGAGGCAGATCCAATTTTAACTTCTTGAGCTATCTCCACACTGCTTTCCGCAGTGGCTGCACCAATCTATATTCCCACGAACAGTGCAAAAGTGTTCCCCTTTCTCCACATCCTCGCCAGCACCTGTTGTGCAATTTATTCATGATAACCATTCTGACAGGTGTGATGTGGTATCCAGTATGGTTTTTATTTGCAGTTCTCTAATGGTTAGTGATGTTGAGCATCTTTTCATATGTCTGTTGACCATCTGTGTGCCCTCTTTGGAGAAGTGTCTATTCAGGTCCTTTGCCCATTTTTTCAATGGGTTATTTGGGGTTTTTTTGGTGTTGAGTTTTTCAGTACTTTATAAATTTTGAATATTAACTCCTTGTCAGATGTATCAATGAATATGTTCTTTCATTCTCTGGGTTTTCTTTTTATTTTGTTGATGTTTTCCTTTGCAGTGCAAAAACTTTTTAATTTGATGTAGTCCCATTTGTTTATATTTTCTTTTGTTTCCCTTGCCTGGAGAGATATATCCAATAAAATACTGCAATGAGCAGTGTCCGAGATTTTGCTGCCTATGTTTTCTTCTAGGAGTTTTGTGGTTTCAGGTCAAATATTTAAGTCTTTGATCCATTTCAAATTTATTCTTGTGTGCAGTGTAAGAAGATGGTCTAGTTTCATTTTTCTGCACAATCTGTTCAATTTTCCTAACACCATTTCTTTAATAAACTGTCTTTTAGCTCATCGTATGTGCTTGCTTCCTCTAGTGAATATTGACTGACTATAAAGGTATCGGATTATTTCTGGGCTCTCTATTCTGTTCCATTGATCTATGTGTCTGTTTTTATGCCAGTACCATGCTCTTTTGATTCCATGGCCTTGTAGTATAGTTTGATGTTAGGTAGCATGATTCCTCCTACTTTATTCTTCTTTCTCAGAACCACTGTTGCTATGTGGGGCTATTTGTGGTCCCATATAAATTTTTGGAATAATTGTTTCAGTTCTGTGAAATATGTCATTGGAATCTTCATAGGAATTGCATTGAATCTATAGATTGCTTTGGGTAGTATGGAAATTGTAATGATGTTAATTCTTCCTATCCATATAGTTTGTTCTTCTACTTAGTTGTATCTTCTTCAATTTCTTTCTTAGTGTCTTATAAATTTCTGAGTACAGGTCTTTTACATCTTTGGTTAGGTTTATTCCTAGGTGTTTTATTCTTTTTTAAGCAGTTGTGAATATAATGGGATTGTTTTCTTAATTTCCCTTTCTGTTAGTTTGTTATTGACATATAAAAATGCAACTGATTTCTGGATATTAATTTTGTATATGCTGAATTCATTTATCATTTCTAGTAGTTTCTTGGTGGAATCTTTGGTGTTCTCTATATCATGTCATCTGGGAATAAGGACAGTTTTACTAGTTTCTTTCCAATTTGGATGCCTTTTATTTATTTTTCTTGTCTGATTGCTATGGCTAGGACTTCCAGTAGTATGTTGAATAAGAGAGGTGAAAGTGGACATCCCTGTCTTGTTCCTGATCTTAAGGGGAACACTTGTAGCTTTTGCCTGTTGAATATGATGCTGGCAGTGGGTTTGTCATATACAGCCTTTATTATGTTCAGGTATGTTCACTCTGTTTCCACTTTGCTGAGAGTTTTTATCATAAATGGGTGCTGGATTTTATCAAATGCTTTTCTGCACCTATTGATATGATCATGTGGTTTTTATCCTTCATTTTGTTTATGTAGTGAATCACGTTTATTTATGGATTTGTGAATGTTGTACCTACTTTGCATTCCTGGAATAAATTGCACTTGATCATGGTGTATGTCATTTTTTTGTTGCATTGCTGCATTTGTTTTGTTTATATTTTTTGAGGATTTTAGCATCCGTGTTCATTAGAGATATTGACCTACAATTTTCTTTCTTTGTAGTGTCTCTGTCTGCTTTGGGAATTAAGATAATGCTGGCCCCATAAAATGAGTTTGTGAGCCTGCCTTCCTCTAGAATTTTATGAAATAGTTTGAGAAGGGGAGGTGTTAGTTCTTCTCAGAATGTTTGGTAAAATTTCCCTGTGAAGCCATCTGCTCTAGGGCTTTTGTTTCTTGAGAGTCGTTTGATCAAATGGATTTGATCAGTGTTTGCCAATTTCACTAGGTGTAATCTGTCTTTTCAGATATTTCATTCTTCCTGATTTAGTTTTGGAAGATTACATATTTCTAGGAATTTATCCATTTCATCCAGAATGTCCAGTTTGTTGGCATATAGTTGTTCATAACATGTTCTTACAACCCTTTATGTTTCTCTGGTGCCAGTTATTTCTCCAGTTTCATTTCTGATTTATTTATTTGGGTCCTTTCTCTTTTTTTCTTGATCAATCTGGTTAAAGGTTTGTCAATCCTGTTTATCTTTTCAGAGAAGCAGCTCTTGGATTCATTTATCTTTTGTGTCATTTTTTAAGACTATTTCATTTATTTCTGCTCTGATCTTTATTATCTCTTTCCTTCTACCTACTTTTGGGCTTTGTTGCTGTTTTTCGAATCCCGTTAAGTATAAAGTTAGATTGTTCATTTGAGCTTTTTCTTGTTTTTTGAGATAGACATGTAATGCTATAAATCTTCCTCTTAGGATTGCTTTTACAGTATCCCAGAGATTTTTGGATTGTTGTATCTTCGTTTTCATTTGTTTCAAGGTATCTTTTGACTTTCTCCTTGATCTCATTTTTGATCCATTCATTGTTTAATAACATGTTATTTAGCCTCCATGTCTTTGTGTGTTTTTTTCCAGTGTTATTCTCATGATTGATTTCTAGTTTAATAGCATTGTGGTTAGAGAGGATGCTTGACATGATTTCCATCTTCTTAAATTTACTGAGACTTGTTTTGTATCCTAATATGTGGTCTATTCTAGAAAACATTCCATGTGCCGGGTGTAAGTTTTACATTTTTACTTTTTAAACTCTCTCAACTGAAAAAGGCACACCACCAGTTCCTACCTCTGCTGCTGCCTACACCCCATGCCACTGTGCTTTCACCTTGGTCTTTTCCCCAGCCTACATGTATTGCCTGCAGCTTTCTTGCTATGACAACAGCTTAAAAGATACTAAGTTGAGTTGTCATTTATCAGAAAAACTGCTTTCCAGTGTTGTCTGTCTGTACTTGAGTTAAGAGAAATGGATTTGATCAGTGTTTGCCAAAGATTCTACCTTTCTAAGAAAACACCATCTTAATATCAATAAATTATATGATACACAGACAAGTGATGTTTAGTGTCTGTTTTGTAGAAGAGCAAGCAGTTTGAGGAGTTTAAGTCCTCACCAATGCACACTGTGAGACAGAACAGGCCCACATTTCACTGGTATTTGCCAAATAGCAGTCTTCATGGACCTTTTCTCTTTTATTTTTCAGTTCTTAGAGAGCTGGCATTTTATCCTTTGAGCAAATGAATGATGAATGACTTTAAAACATATATTAAACTTCATGGTTTGTCCAGGAAACCAAGACAAAGGAACTGTAAATTGATGATCTGCCTCCCAGTGGGTCAGATATCTTATGATCTGTCATATAATGAATGAAATGCTATGGTTAAGAAGGAATATTATGATGGTTATGTGCAGATGTTTCTCACCTTTAAAAAATGGCATGCTTTTATTAATGGCATGCTTATGAAGAAAGGTCTAATCTGGGATTCTGTTACCGTATTTAATTAACTAGTCAGCCTTTGAAGATCCATGAAGCTCAGATCTAGAAGTGAGAGATAATCAATTTTTGATTTTACTTCATTCATAGCTAAGAGGAAGATGGTTGTAATTCTCAGAAAGTTCAGTTAAAAGAGTAAGTCAATATTTTATTTTGCCTTTTATCGCTGGTAATCTGGTAGGAGGAAATATACACGTGTTCTCCTTGCTTTTTGTTTGGTCTTACATTTGCATAGTTTTGAAGGGGGTGCAAAGCTAGAAAAAGAGTATGAGATCATTTGTGTCATTGCAAGATGAGTTATATGCCAGAATTGTGCAAACACTATTCATCACTAAAATTAAAATGAATAGATCTGTAATTGGAAGTGAACATCATTGACAGAAGCTTCTTAAGAAAAAGATTTTAGATTTTAGAGATAATGATTAGCTTGTTTTCTGTAACTATATGACTAGTTTCATCCCTTCTTTGACAGAATTCTTGAATAAGGTTCTATATAAACTAGACTGAACTGACAAGAGTGAGAAATATTTGATATCATTCAATATGCAGAGGCTTGCAGTGGTCAACATAATGATAGAAATATCATGGTGTTTGCCAAATGAATTTTTAATGCTGTATTTTTATGCATTTTACTTTGTGGCAAAGCCAGTCCTTTGTAGAACAATTAAATTACAATAGCTCCTATGTAAAATACGGTATTGGAAAATTTTTCTTTTGCCCATTTGGAAAAAGCCTCTTTTTGCTGACAGTTGCACTTGAAAATGTCATCCAAAAGTAATGAGCCTGGCATGACTAAGGAACTCATTGAAGGACCTTAGTATATCATATAATTGACAGTTTCTCTCCACAAGAAAGAAGTTATTTAGAAGTTGTTTGTAGACAGGTTCAAATGCTCAATTCTGTTAAAAGCTAGAAAACTAGAGGGTTTTTTTTTTTGCCATGCACAGAAAAGATTTTATGTATATATAAAATATATTATAGATTTTATACACACATACATATATGCAGTATAACTTCATTGAGGCATATACTATTCCTGTTTCTTTACCTGTTTTCATATTTATGGTAGCAGGAATGTTATAGAGTATCTATTTCTGAAGAGTTGCTTTTAGAAAGTAAAGGGAAATGGCTTAGTTGTATCAGAAGTGTAAAGTTTTGTGTTTTTCCAGAAGCAGTACTATTCCAAGAATGTAGTCTCAAAATCATTTAGCCAAGAAAGAAACGTTTCTATCTTATGAAGTCATAAATTTTAATTTTTCACAGATTAAAAATTATAAAGATTAATTGTATTACTCAACATACACATGATAAATGGAAATCTGAAAGTTAGGGAAAATTTTAGGTAAGATAAATATCGAGATAAAATGGATGTTGTTCTCACTTGACATGGCCTGAAACTTTATTTGCTAATAAGACCACATGATTTCCAAAGGATAGTGAGCATTATTGAATGCTTGTTACTCAAAATTCCTCAATTTCCTTGGATGACCCCTTATCATTGGTTGTGTGCCATGATATTATTCAAATCAGAATTGGGAAACTGAAGTAAAAATCTTCACATTTCCTACAAGTGACTTTAAAGATGTAAGGTGTTTATGTTTATTTATTATACATCTTTATATTGATGTTTGTGCAGGGGGAAGAAGGGAGGTAGAGGTGGAGAAGGATATGGGGGGATAAATGGTAATGGCAGAAGATTTGATTTGGGGTGATGAACACACAGTGCAGTTTACAGGTGACATGTTGTGGAATTGCGCACTTGAAACCTGTATAATTTTGTTAACAAGTGTCACTCCAATAAATCCAATAAAAGGAAGAATGCATATGGTGTCAGGTGAGTACTTGATTTATCAGGGGGATCACTTTGTAAGTTAAATATGTAATTGTCTAATCACTATGCTGTGTACTTGAAACTAGTATATTTTATGCTAACTATAAATGAAAAATAAAAAATTTAAGTAACATATAGTAATAAAGTTTAATTACAATAATCTCTGCTTATTGTGAATGTGAAATAAAAAATAATACCCATTGCGTAATGTGGCAGTGTAATAGCTCTGGAGAATAGATTGATCTCAGAGAACTCTCTCTCCCTCTCCCCCCGCCCACGTGCACACTCTGAGCCCCAGATAAGTCCATGGTCAGTTTACCTGTGTCTACAAGCAGTTGTGTCTCTAATATTGAACAATCGGCTTTCCCTTCCCACTGTGGCTGGTTTCACACTACTGATGTGATGTCACTACACACAGAGGTGGAAAGCGATGCACACCATTGACTCTTATATGCCTGTGAAAGATGGCTGTTGCTCACCACTCTTCACAGCCACTAAGCAAACCTTTTTGGATATTCAGTTAGTCATTTACAGGATATTTATTAGGTCATTTCCAAGAGCAGCACAATGTACTACAGCAGTTATAGAGAAGTAGGATATACAGTGTCTGTCCTGCAAGAGCTTAAAAATAAAAGTGGTAAATGAGATGCTTGAAGGAGTGCATCATGATACAGTTAGACATTGGTTGTCTAATAGTTGCCATAGAAATGCCAAGGTGAGTAAAGTCACTTAAGGCTGGATGAGCAGTGCTTTGACTAATTGGTGGAATTTAAGTGGAACTCTTCAGGGTGCAGACTGATTCATGAGGGCAGATCCTATCCTCCTTTTTTAATTTGGATTATTATTTTGAATCTGTCACCATCCCTTCTAGTTCAGATGCCACTTAAATGTTCCAAGAGACAGCAGAGTTTTGAGGAGAGAGTGCTGAGTCATCAAATGGTCTAGTTTAGAGAGCTGATTTCTTACCCTCAAAGAGAAGGTGTTGGGTGGGTTCCTAAATATCCTCACTTACCTGAGCCCACATTTTATTAATATATGAGGTAGTCCTTTATTAAAATTGTGGTCTATCTTACAAGCTTTGAGGAAAAACAGTGTATTCAAATGATAAAAATCAGTTTACAAGTGTACTGTGCTGTAATGCCACTGCATGTGACAGCGAGTCTGATGAGAATGATGGTGAGGAGGAGGGGGAGGGGGAGGAGGATGCTGATGAGGTCGATGTTGATGTTGGTGGGGATGATGATACAGATGATGGTGTGGATGATAAGATGGTGATTATGATGAGAGTGATGGTGCGGTGATGCTAACAATGAAGGCAGCCGTGGTGGTGTGATCACAATGCTGACGGGGACGGTGGTGTGGATGGCGATGATGCTGATAAAGGTAGCCATGATGATGATGGTGATGGTACAGTGGTTTTTAGAATGAAGACAGCAGTGGGGATGATGATGATGGGGATCTTAGTAAATTCTCTCACTTCAGCTCCCCACCTTGGTGTTTTAGGTTAAAATTTAGCAAATACAGTTTCTTGGGAATTTATTAATTATTGTAAGTAGTTGCACTAGTATGGATTAGTAAAATAAAATAAATGAGGGACCCCAACACATGCATTCCTCCTTGTGGACAGTTACTGAGCTCCTATTCTCCATTTTTGGGAGGAAGCTCTGATATCACCAGGCCAAGTGCAGAGTTATGTCATATAGAATTTGGAGATTTACCAACTTACTATCCTCCACTTTCTTCTTGGCTGTCCTTGGTATGTTAAAATAATTTTATAATGTCAAAAGGAAAGGAAAGGTAATTATCTGAAAAGAGATTCTGTTAGAAAAATACAGTTTGCAGGAGAGAAAAGTTACCTATTATTTATGTAGATCCTGTTCCTACATTTCTAATGTGGTTTAATGCCTGCCATGTGAAATGTTAAATAAGCAGAACCCACCTGAGAGACCAAGGTGCAGAAGAATGGTATTTAACATTTGTAGTCAGCATATGTCTGTAAAGTGTCGCAGCATCCCCTTCTTACCAGATGAGAACTTTGTTTTATAGTTGATGCAATAATTATGCTTCATATTCATTCCCTATCACAATCTCATGTAAAAATATAACTACAATTTTGAAAAACTACATTTTTTTCCCATTAGGAACTTTTAAAAGACTGAACTGTATTATTGTTATTTCCACAAGTGATGTCAGGTTTGGTTGGCCATGTGTGAATGTGATGTGTGTGCATGCGCACATCCTCACATACGTACACTTTATCAACAATGATTCATTTTATTTAGGAGAAAATGGTAAAGGAAGCAATCCATCAGAGAAATTGTTACACTGTGACAATACATCCCAATGCCAAGCACACTCTATAATAGAAATCAGGGTTTTAAATGGTTGTTTTTGTGGGCTAGGAATGGCCCAGAATATCCTTTTTTTCTTACAAAGATTAAATGATAAGGTATGATGATTACTTATTGGTTCCAATTTATTTGCTGTCAACTGGTTTTTGTTTGGTCAGATTTTATATTCTCCTCACGCAGATGTTCAGGCTTGCTGGTGAAGTCAAAGCTCTTGTGGGAAACTAATATTGCTACAAGTATATGGTTAAAAATTCTTTGTTTCTGGGGTCATATCAACCAGGGATTCTATAGCTATTAAAGGGAAAATAAATACTATATATTCTAATTATAATTTTAGCTTATCTAAAAACATTTAGCATAGACAAAAACATTTCTCTTAACATAAAGATCTCAGCTTTGAAAAGTTGCGTTATTTTTGTGAGGTAGAAAATAACTTACGGTGAATTATATTTTATATGATTTTAATATAATAGCATTTTATCTTATATAATTTATAGTATATATGTAAGCCCTATAATTTTTCCTTTTAAAAATACTCAGAGAATTTAAAATACTAAAATTCTCAGAACATGGTATGCATTTCCATTAATTTTAGTTTACTTATCTGTTTCTCAAGAGTGTGTTGCAATTTTCCTTATATAGGTTTTGTAAATATATTGTTATATTTTTATATAATTATATATATATTTGTATATTAAAGATGTGTATGAATATGTATGCATACCCACCATTGCCACCTTTGTGAAACAATTTTTTTCTGTAACATTGAAGCATAGTGCATTTTTATCTTTTTTTCCTCCATAAAAATTTATATTCTGAGGAGAAAATCTGTTCATTTTGTTTATGGTTGGATCCCCAATGCTATTCACAGTGCATGGCACATAATGAATACTGAAAATATGCTTGTTGAATAAATAAAACCAGATATACCTAGCATCTTCCCTCTCCCTAAACATTTCACTCCCATCCACTCTCTACTTTTAGACAAGGTTTTAGTTATTTTCATAATTTCTTATATTTAAGTAAAGTTTGTAAAAATTAACATTGAACAAATATATTTTAGAGCAGAAATTGCAAACTGGCAATTTATGCTGAATTTAGCAGACATCTTTATTCTTCTCTGAATAAAGTTTACTAAACTTCTTTTTAGGTAACTGATACCCATGAGCTCTGTGATTTTACCTGACCCCCTGGGACAGACTGGCAGAGCAGGTGGGCCCAGGCCCCCACTGTCCCATGTGCACTACCACCGGCCAGGTGCACCCCGATGGTCCCTGCTGAAGGCCAGGCCTCTGTGAGCTCACCACAGACACAGTCCCTACTTTCCTATGACCCTTCACCTGGATTCTTTTACTAATCATTTATCCCTCCTGGCCTTTGAAGGAATTTGCATTTTCTGTCTGAATCCAGTGAGTGAGCTGTTTGCACAAGATAAAAACTGTCATATTTTGAGAGTCTACTAGGGCTCAGACAGTTCTCTTAATGTTATCTTATTTACCTCTCACAATAGCTCAATAGGGCCGGCCTTGTCTCTATATATCAGATTAAACAACAAAGCACAACAAAACAAAACCCAGCTCTGTTTCTAGGACATATTTCCATAACACTTCCTTATGCATGGTCATAGCTGCAGGTTAATACTTTAACTGAAGGCAATAATTTCATTACTTATAAAATTAGTGGGTTTTTAATCTCTGAAAACCTTGCAAATTAATCCTCAAGTTTTATTAATTTACTCAAAAACCTTTCTTATGTTTATTTACATTCTCAATGCCCAATGTAATTCTCACTGCACTATATGAACTCAATAAAGAGTTGTTGGTGCTCATTCCATGATAAAAGAAGCAGATATGTGAAATATTTTAATTCTGAAAAGGCAATAAATTATGATAAATATGTTGGTCACATCATTGGTTATTTTGTCCATTATATAAACTTTTTTTTTTCCAAGAAGAGTTGTCTGAACATAAAGAAGATGCAGCAATAGCCTAGGTGGGAACACATGGAGAGACTAAGTCAATTTGAATTTAAACTCAAACAAATGAATCTGGTAAAGTTTCCATGAAACTAGAGTCTTACCTTGGTACCCAGGAAAAGGACTTGGAGTGGACTGGATCATATACTGTATGAATGGAACTAGGGAACTGAGAGCAGAGGCTTCGCTGAGGTCCATGTGGTTAGGTTAGCCCTTCTGAACAGAAGGCAGTGAATCAGAAACTTCGATGAAAGCCTTTTAAATTAATGATCAGTGTCTTTACCAGTGCTGTCCTCATGCTGTTGGACTTCACACTGACGTAATTAATGCAGCCTTCCACAAGTTATTCACATGCCACTCATCAGCAGCTTCTACCTCAAGTCAACTTCTCCTCATGTATACTCTTGCTTAACACTAGCAATTTATGGCAAAAATATGCTTACATGTGTTTATTCACTTTATTCCCACTTTCTAGCTTCTATGTCAAATCTTCTTCTTGTACTTAGGCATAGCTACTGCTCCCCAATTAGTTTTTCTGTCTCTAGCTTCGAGTTTGTCCACTGCTAAGGTGTCATATTTATCTACTTTAAAGAGAGATCATTCTCCTGCTTAAAGACTTCAACAACTCACTATTTCCTAAAAATTAAATTTCAACTTCTTTGCTCTGCAATGAAGAGAGGTAACATTTAGCCACTGCCCAACTTTCTATTGGCTTCTCCCCTTCTCATATTTTCTATATCATCAGAGATGGACAGTTTTTATTTTTCCCCCAAAAACTACTTAATGCTCAGCTCATTCCTTATCCTTACTCTTTATACAATTAAATATTGTTCATCCATTGAAAATCAGTTTATTTATCCCATAATCCAGAAAGATCTGACTACCCTGCCACCCTCTTTCTAACTTGAATTATGAATTATGGGCTTCACTTTCATGCTTTTGAAAAATTCTAATTTTATTAGAATGAATGTGTGTGTGTGTATGAATATATTTTAGAATGAATATATATATATATTAGAATGAAAAATATATATGTATTCCAACAATATCTTCCAACTGAACTGCACTACCCTTGAGGACAAGAATTTGAGGAATGTCTTACTGATTGTTAGATTCCCGCATGTGGCTGGCCGGAGAATCCCCCCAAGAGGATCATATCCTAATCCCCAGACCCTGTGAATGTGCTACCTTACATGGCAAGAGGGACTTTGCAGATGTGATTACATTAGAGATTTTGAGATGAGAAGGTTATCTTGGATTCTGGGTGGTCTCAATATAATCTAAAAGTTCTTAGACGAGGAGGGTAGGAATGTCAGAATGAGAGAGAGTTTAGAAGATATTATACTGCTGGCTTTGAAGATGGAGGAAGGGGTCAGAAATCAAGAAATGCAGGCAACCTCTAGAAGCTGGGAAAGGACAAGGGAAAAGATTTTCCTCTGGATGCTTCAAGATGAACATAATACTACTGACACTTAGGGTTTTTTTTTCCTCCAGTAAAACCCATCTTTGATTCCTGAACTTGAGAAATATAAAATAATTAATTTGTGTGGTTTTCCATGAAGTTTATAATAATTTGTTATAGTGCCAATGGGAAATCAATACAAGATATGTAGAAGAGAGAGTTAGGAAATATTTGATGTATAAGTAAATGAAAGATAGAATGGAGCATATGATGGAGCATATTACATTTCATACTGAAGGTATGAGGGGAAGAGTCCTAGGGGATAGACAAAAATTATATTGATAGGGTTATGGGAATGGGGAGAGAGGAAAGAGGACTGATGCTTGTAATGTCGGAGACCGAAAACTTTCAGATTGTTGAAATAATATAAATAATATAAAAATGGAAAAATCCCCCCCAACTCCTATTATACTAGGAGACATTAGAAAGTGATTAAAGGTTAAAAGAAATCATAGGATGTGGAACTCTCATTCTTTGCTAGTGGGAATGCCAAATGCCATGGTCACTTTGGAATGCAGTTTGGAGGTTTCTTATGAAACCAAACAGACTCTTAACCTATGATACAGCCGTGGCACTTTTTGCTCTTTAGTCGAGACAAAAACCTGCATGTAGATGTTTATAGTACCTTTATTCATAATTGCCAAAACTTGAAAGCAACTAAGATGTTCTTTAGTAGGTGAATAGATAAATAAAAAGTGGTACATCAGAAAATGAGCTATTACGTCATGCAAAGATATAGAGGAAACTAAAATACATATTATTTTGTGAAACAAGCCACTCTGAAAAGGCAACATACTATATGATTCCAAATATATGATATTCTGCAAAAGGCAGAATTATGGAGACAGTAAAAATATCAGTGGTTGTTAAGAGATGGAACTGGGGAGAAATGAAAAGGATTTTTAGGGCAGTGAAAATACTCTGCATGATACTATAATGATGGGTATATGTTATTATAGAATAACCAATAGAATGCACAATGCCAACAGTAAACCCTAATATAAACTATGGACATTTGGGTCATGATGATGTGTCAGTGTAAGCCCACCAGTTGTAACAAATGCACCACTCTGGTGGGGGATGGTAATAATGGGGGAGGGCTATGTATTGTGGGGGCAAGGCATATCTAGGAAATCTCTTATTTCTTCCTTCCGTGAACCTAAAATTTTACCATGAACCTAAAACTGCTCCAAAAAATAATTCTTAATTAAAAAAAACAACAAATTTGACTTAAAATAGAAGCTAATTTTTATAATAATGCAAAGTAGAAGGGATAACCATGAGACCAAATTCCCTGCAGTGTACTTTGGTGCAGATTCTCTGGCCCCCACCCCGGTCAAGATACTCTGGATTTCTGTCTTTGATGGTTCCTGTGCTGAATCCAGCTCTATTTTATACCCTTGGTGCCGATGGGGCCAGTTGGCTGGCACGCCGTCTCACTGTCTTTGTGTGTCCATGACCTCAATTGCTGATGGGCAAGGAGTGGGGCATATGAGCAATGAGGAGAGACAGGAGGCCTCAGGAACAATTTAGTCACTGGCCACACCATTCCTCTCCATCTGCTGTTTGACAGAGCTGTTAGGGGTGCTATTTCCAGTCATGTCAGCCCTTTGGGAAATGTGCATATGATCTTGGAAAGCACAAAAATCTTTTCAGTTTCCTGGTAGTCTGGCCTCACTGTACCCTTGAACTTTTAACTCATGGGTACATGTTATCACTCATGGGTAAAGACACAGAGCATGTATGCTCAGGTAATGTCAGAATATTATCCTTCAAATGATGTTGACACTAATACTTAACACCTGGGACCTGAAAATGGAGTCTTTTATTCTTTAAAGAGAGTATAAAAATAGTTTTCATCTCACCTGCTAGAGTACAAACAAAATTTAAAATAGAAAGCAAGCTGGTGATGTTAGATCTGCCGTTTGCATTGTCATGACTTTTAACTAAGGCAAATAATATTGAATCATTTAAAGCACTTAGAGATTATTTAAGTTATAATGTTTGTGTATCTGTAATAGAAATAAAGTAAATTGAAAGAGGAAAATAATGATTATCATTTGTCTTTATTTTATTATACTTACCAAAGCTATTCCTCTCTTCTAAATTTGCTTTTTCAATTAAAAAACAGTTATTGAGTCTCTGCTAATGCTTTGAAAATAAATTACTGCACATGGGAGAAAAGCATTCCATTATTTTTCTCTTTTCTTCTTTGCTAGAAATGTTAGCAATTGCTTTTTGAGAATGCATCTCAAAGAGAAATACTGTAACCACAGGCATGATTAAAAATGCACCTAATATTTTATGCATTTGATAAATACCAGTGTCAGGAAGTCCATGCTTTGTAGCACTGGCACTGTGTCTATGCCTTTTTATGAAAACTTCCTTGTCTTTTGTAACCAAAAGAACATTGTCACCTTTGACAGAGCAGCTACTTGCCTACCTTCACACACTTGTTTTCCTCTCTACTTTACTTAACTATTGGAGTTCTAAAGAATCCCTCTGTTCCATCTTCATCTATTTTTGTACATTACAACCCCCCTCTTGGGTTCATCTTGCACTGTACCTTGTAACTTCCTTATCTACATATCAGCCCATGTGTTATTTGTAAGTTTCAGATTCATTTACCCAACAGTCTAGTGGGCCTCTTCCAGTGGGTAGCTGTCAAGATCTGAGAATGGAACTCCTGCTCTATTCCACATATGAAAAACTTGCCCTGCCTAGTTATAACTCTGATGCTTCAATTCTTAATGTTATCATCACCTGGTCTTGTCCACTTGCTGTCTCTTAAATGTGTTTCCATCAATCCTACAGTTAAGACTCTTATTTAGTTTTCTTTCTTTTTCTACTGGAATTGTGCATTACCATCCTAACTGTCCAGATTTCTGCCTCTAGTTTGGGTACCTTCTAATTCATTATCCATTGTTATTCAAGAACTATTCTACACATCCTCATAGTTTTTCTCTGTAAAATTTTTCCATGATTCTGCATTGCCTAGAGGATAAATTCTTAACCCTTAAGCTTTGTAGGAAGAGCTTTTCTGTGATTTGAACACTGTCTTTTTCTCATCTTATTATCATTCTATACTCATATATAATCTGAATTTCCTATGTTTTGCTCATGATTAATCTTGTTTGAGGAATGATCTTGGTACATGGGTAGCTTCCAAATACACTACTAGCAAGGCTATCCCAGAGGCTGCAGAACAGAAGAGCTAACACATCAAATTAAAATGTCTAAATCATTCTGTACACTAACTTAATTTAAAACATGTAACAAAAGCAAGAGAAAGAGATGAATGAATTCCTGTGTAGAGGATAGGGAACATGCAGGCAGAGGACCATATTAGTTGAGTCTTGGGTTGATAATGATGATGATGATTATATGAGGACCTAAAATGAGGTTTGAGCCAAGAGCCCATGCATAGAAGATTCCTTGGGCCAATGCCATGTGCTTACTAAATATATCAGAGAGCCACTTTATTTGGCTATAGCCGTCACTTGATCATTAGCCTGTTGAACAGATAGGGGCTTTCTGTGCTTTTCTTGGGTTGGATACATGTGGAGCCAGAATGCGAACATACAGGGTGTCACCAGTAGGTAGTTAAATTTGGGTATCAGCTCTCTGCCCAGAAGTGACAACATAATGGTTTAGTTCTGCTATTTTTGCTATCTGTACACATTACTCTTGTTTGTTGAAATGTATTTTATTTGTATTCATTTCCTCTATCTTTGGCCTGTCTTACAGCTCACTAACACTCTTCTCAGTTCTGCCTGCCTTGCACAAGTTTCCTTTTCACACGTTATCTATAACTAACATATCTTGTGCATGTTGCCTTTATCTCACAAGCTACCGGCTCACCTGCCTTTTACATTTAACCCTTTTTATGAGGTCCCCCAACATGTTCATCTTTTCCTTATATCAAAATTAAATATTCTCAAACACACTCTCAAATGCACATCTTCCACTACCTGCGTGCATTACAGCCCTGCATCATGATATGCCCTGTGACCTAGCTCTGCCCTCCTGTCGTATCTGCCTGCCTTCCATTTGCTAAGCTAATCTTCATTCACCCTTCAAGGCCCAGTTCTTGCCTCTGCTCCCTAGGAATCTTCTGTGAGCCTACTGGTCTGGATCAGAAGCCCTAAATATGATGCTTAGTTTGTCTTTATCTGTCATAGCATTTAATCATAGTTTATTGTAGTTTCACACTGTTTCATTCTCTCACATTACAATGGGAACAGCTTTGGGCAGAAAATCAATCTTTTATCTATTGGATTTCTGAGTTATCCCAGGCTAAGTTATTCTACAGTGAATGTATGAGATTATGGTGTTGATAATAAACAGTATTTCTATAGTTTTGCATCTACCCCCAGTTGCAAATATTATCGTCTCACTTCAAGACTGTGCCTCCCTTAATTATATAAGAAATCCCCAGAAGTATCTCATTTGTGTTTATTGCATAGTCTTTTTAGCTACCCTGTGGAGCGTGCTGTTGTGACACTTCTGTTCTTCCTTCAGTCCCTCATGTCATCTGCTGCTCACAACTCTAGCGCCCTGAGAAATGAGAGGAAATGCAGTTTGAAACCACCCCTATGCTGAAGGTGCTAGTTCTGAAGCTGAGGTGCACTCTCCCTGATATACTCCAATGTCACAAAGACACTGTGTTCTCTCAAAGCTGCTGTGGCATTGGTTTTCCTTGATGAGCCATATAAAACCCTTTAGAGGGAAGTCTCTACATTTTGGGGCACATATTCTCTATATTTTAAACTCTCTTCATGAATACAATTGAGTGCTCTTAACTTGCCAACAAAATACAGAACTTGTGTACTATGGTAACACTTTTCCTTCATGAAAAATGTTCAGTGCAGCCTTTGTGATTCTGCTCTGTAATTTTACTCTGACCTTTTTTAGTGGGCAGGGCAGGAGGCTTGTTTGTCTTTGTGAGGCCAGGGCTTGTCTCCCAACTTTTTCTGTAAGCACCTATCCCAGAGTTCATTTTTTTGCCTTGAGTTGCTCCCTTTTTGATGTTGGCCCCCTATTCTAAATTATCAATTTAACCATCTCTTTCAAGTACTAGTCATGTTCTTATTGTCTTATTATTGTCTACTTTTTTTGTGGTGGGGGGTCATATATTAAAGCTTCCACTAGCTTCTCCAATATACATTTATCATCTTATATTGAAAATGAAATGGCTTCACTCATCTTTTGGTGATGGTCTCTCAGAAACATTGAAGAGATCTGGATGTTATTGAACAAGTGCGAAGTTCTCAGACTATAGAGAAATCTAATTTGTGTATTAATTCTATTTTATTTGCTAGTGTTGACTATCCTGCCTATTTTTGGGATGTCTTGTCACTTAAAAATTTTTTTGATTATTTTTATTATTTCCTTTTTTAATTATTCTTGTTTATTCTATTAGAGTTGACTCAGTTTTTCCCCCTTTGCCCTCCTCTACCAGCCTCCTCCCGGTCCCACAGTCATTTACCACACTTTTGTCCATGGCTGTGGCCATTCACACATGTTCTCTGACTCATTCCTTCTCCTTCTTTCCATCATTATCCCTCTCCCTCTGCCCCTCTGGCAGCTGTCAGTCTGCTCCATGTTTCCATGTCTTTGGTACCGTTTTGCTCATTAGTTTATTAGTTCATTAGACTCCCTTATAAGTAAGATCATATGGTATTTGTCTTTCACAACCTGCCTTATTTCACTTAGCATAATCCTCTCCAGTTCTCTCCATGCTGTCACAAAAGGCAGGAGTTCCTTCTTTCTTTCTGCTGCATAGTATTCCATTGTGTAAATGTGCCAGTTTTTTGGTCCACCCATTTACTGATGGGCACCTAAGCTGTTTCCAGCACTTGGGTACTGTAAATAGCACTGCAATGAACATAGGGGTGCATAAGTTCTTTAGAATGGGTGTTTCAGGATTCTTAAGGTACATTCCCAGCAATTGATTTGGCTAGTTTCAAAAAAGGATTGTTATGTATTTGGACCTGAGTACATTCCTTAAACCAATTTTTACCATTTTTTCCCAGTCATTGAACAAGCTTTTATCAAGTACCATTGTGAACTAAGACTCATTTAGAAGTCCTGTAGAGTCCCAGGTACACAGGTGAGTTGAACACAGATGATGTCTGCCAGAGGGCAGGCAGAATGGAAAGGTCCCGGAGGGGCAGATATTTTCTTTATCATTATGCACATTAAATGATAACATTTATCACTGAAACAAACATATTTATAAACCACACACATATACACACTTATAACTGAATCATAAGTATAACTTAAAACTGAAGCAAAAGTTTCACAAAACACTACTTAAAATAGGAGATGATGGTTTCTATTTGAAGGCTAGAAACAATGCTGGTTGCTACCTACTAAACTGATTTCATGAACCACAGTTTGTACAACATTGTTGTGGCTTACTTGAAGTTGGGGACAAGTACAATTGATTTCTATCCTCAAACTGAGAAATGGTATGTTTACATGAAAAATGTAGAAGAGAAAAAGTTTTCAATTATGTAAATAGGATGGGTGAAAACAGGCAAATATTAAAAAGAAATAACTGAAATTTATATACAGCACTATTTCTTATAAAGACAAAAAGGTTATGCAAAGAAAAACTTGAGTACTGCACCTGCATTTTCTCTCATTTAAATTATTGTTCTGTAGTGAGAAAAAACATATATAAAATTATATATACATATACAAATAGATAGATGACAGCTATATACATACGCTATTACATAGTGGGACAATATGATAGCTGGATTGCGTCAAGCAACCAACACCAAACATCCCTTGGGAATAATTGAGGTAATCTTTAATTAAAATCTTATTTCCAATTTTCTTAAAGAATCATGCCAAATAGAGTTTTTCAGTAAAATGAAAAAAAGTGATTTCAGTTTTCCTCAAAGAGAGCTTGAATTATTCTCCTAGCAAAGATAATGATGCCAGGATTTTGGATGCCTGTTTTCTCTCTTTTCCTATTCAAGGTGCCAAGTTTGCCTGGTTTACTTTGAAGTCAAATTGGCTTTGGTGATCCCTGCTGGCTCCCTGACTCCTATTGAGTTTTGCCCTAGGAAAAGTCTCCAGCTCTTCTGCCCTCTCACATTTGGGAGGGGGCTTAGGATGAGCACAAACATCCTTTGTCATGCTTCCTTAGCTCCACTTTGAATCAAAGGACAAAGCTGCTGACTGTCCTGAGGGAGGGCCCCTTAATAGGGTCTTCTCACTGAAGAACTGCAGCTATGGAGAGAAGTGCAGGGTGGAGGGCTCCATAATGTGTTGGCAGATAGTGTGTGTCTGCTGGGAAGTGGAGTGGGAGGCACTCACTGTGAGCAGCTAAAGCCACCCACCCACTCCAGCTTCAGCAATGGTTTATAAATGCACGTGCCCTCAGGGAGCTTTCCGGGCATGGCTGGCAGAGCTGTCTCTCCACTTTGTTCCTGCTGCCTGCTAGAGCTTCCACTGGGTGGGGACCTGCCACAGAGACCCAGGGTACTGCCCTTGAGGGAAGTGATCTGTGAGAGAACAGTGCCAACTCCAAGGCTGGTGTCATATCTCCTCCCACGCAGTATACTAACCCGCTGCTTTTCTCACTTGTTCATATATTATCGATGAGTAGTTTAGTACCTGTGGCTGCCTGCCCTCACAGATGAATGAAAACAGTGGACTGATGAGATGTTTGATTTTTCTTCACTTTGTGTACACGCTTCCTCAGTAGCACTGTTGTGAGTTGAATTGTGTCACCCACAAAGCTGTGTTGAAAGTCCTATCCCCCAGTACCTCTGAATGTGACCTTGTTTTGGAAACAGGGACTTTGCAGATGTAATTGATTAAGGTGAGTCCTCAGAGCAGCCCTAATTAAACATGGCCAGTGTCCTTATAAAAGACACAGACACAGAGGAAAGACAGCCCCATGTGAAGACAGGCAGGGACTGGAGTAATGCAAACCAAGGAACACCAAAGATCCGTGGCAAGCACCAGAGACTGAGGAAGACATGGAGCAGGTTCTCCCCTAGACCGTGGCCCTGATGACACCTGGATTCTGGACCTTTACTGTTCAGAACCATGAGAGAATAGTCTTCTGTTGATTTAGACCACCTGGTTTGGGGTACTTTGTCAATTAAAAGCTCTAATTTTAGAGAATTGCGTTTTATTTGAAAGTATATTGTAACTAGATGTTGAGCCTTAAAATTAGTCCCTTAAACATTGTTCAGGTAAACTACAGACCCTCTAACACCCTTAACAATAGTAATGCATATTAGTGCCTATTCTTTTTTTAAGGCTTTCAGAAAATTTTAGATATGCACCAAAATGTACTCTGTAGCAGAAGCACTTAACCTTAGATTTGTTTTTCTTGAATTATCTTTAACTGGAATTAAAATATCAGTGTTACGGTATTGAGCTAGGAATAAATTGAAAAGGCCCTTCTATAAAGAAACTGTTTTTATTTACATGAGGCAGTTCACCATATACAGGACTTGAACAGCAGAGCTTGGCTGGCATATTGCAGTGTTGCAGAGTTGCTATGGTGATATCAAACCAATGGATGGACCACCTCCCAGAGACAGGGAGGTAAGTGTGAAATTGATTCAGATGTACACACTAATATGCTCAAGCCAAACTTGTCAGGATAAAATTTCTGGTAAGAAACTGCATTTTTAATTACATAGACATGATAAATATGCTACTAAGTATTTACTTTGGATATTCTAGTAAAACAGGATGTAAAAATTAAGTGAATTATGGAAATTTTACGCTTTTTATGTTTGCTCGGAACTTCAGGTAACACTGATTTTCTTTCCATTAGTTTAAATTTGATATTTAAAACAGAATTTTACATTTGAGATGAATATTTTGTTATGTACTCTTGATGTTAATTTGCTTTTGTTTGCTAATTTTAGATGAACATGTTTAGAGAAATTACTTTTTAGGGAAACATAAATGAAAGTTGTTATGTATATGTTTTATTTTTAAATAACATTTGTAAATTGCATTTTACATTGAATAGTGTAAAATATAAGTAGTACAAATCAGTCAAAAATTAAACATATTTTCATATTTTAATACTTAAGAAGCCTGTGGCCAAGCTCTCTAAAAATAATTTGTTCATGTGACATATTATTTGTGTTTAGAAATCATTTTTAGCATACAATTATTATACAGTGTTACTCTAGGTTCAAAGTATGTCTTGAGCTTGGTCAATGTCATCCTTTAGGATAAATGCTTTATTTTGAATAATCTGATAAAGTTGATGTAATTTGCTTGGTTTCTTTTCTTTTAATATATATACTAGGCTTTGTATATTTCATTAAGGTTGCTGAAAACACTACAGGACAGAGAAAGATCTAGTGATCTGGTAATTATTGAAATGCCTCTAATATTTAGTGCAGTTTATAATAACAGAATCTATCTATTGAGAATAATCAATTTGAAATTAGGAGATATCTATTCTCAGGGGACCCTTGGGTACTAAGAGTTGTCTACTTTTCCATTTGTTTGACTTGTAGAACAGAAGAGCATGACTTGTTTACATAACAGAAACCAATATTTGCTCTCTTTTATTCTCATGGCATAGACTCCAAGGGCAGTGTTTGCCAGATCCTGGCAAAATCCTTGCTGACGATGCATTTCTTGGGAGATAAAATGGGACTCTCTAAACTAAAGCAATGCTGCCTGAGTATTTTTTTTATGACTTTTCATTGATTTTTGTTGTGGAAAGATACAAATATTTTAACTAAAACAGTGGTTATATATTACAAAATGTGTTCTGTTTTGTGTTTCATGACCAAAAACTGTGATCATACAGCTGACTTTGGAGGCACTAACACAATGTTATAGATAAAATTGCACTTTGTACTGAGTCAACATGTATTCATTCCTGTGTAAGTGCTATTGCCTATTTTCTGTGTGTAAACCCTTATAGAGCTGTGAATACCCATACTTAAGGAAAAATGCATATTCAAAATATTAAATAAGACATGCTTTTCAAGCAAGAAAATCAAATATATTCTCTAGTACAAAGCACTGTTAGAATAATGGTATATTTTTTGGTATATGTAGGTAGTAAGCCTCTTGAAAATGGAATCTCAGGAAACAGGAAACTATTTCTAAGTACAGCCTCACTCCATTAATGTATTTATGGCATTTGTGAACCTGGACTCTGTATTATACTAGACTTAGTTTAGTTTTACTCACCAAGTAAATTGTTCCATAGAAGGTATCCAACTGTCAGAGGCTATAAGAAAAAGTAGGAAGAGTAGAAAAGGGATTATTCATTTTAAAATCACTTCCACAATGCCCAGAGGCACATTAGATGCAGATTTTAAGGTTGTGGCAATTTATTGATGATAATAAGGAAACTTACACAAACTGCTTAGTGTACTTGCATTTAAAAATAGCTTAATAGACAATTGTGATACTATTTTGATATATGGACCAGCGCTGGTCCATGGATTCTTTTTTTGTTTTTACCAGTCTGTAGTAAGTACAGGCATTAACAGGATGTGCTTAGAAATATTTAGAACAACTGGCACTGATGATGTGACATCCAGTTACCTGATCAGAGGATTCATTTCATTGGTATGGACATACAGGGTATTGTTGAAGTTGTGTGGTGTGTTACAAGTGGTATGAACTGTACACTTTAGCAGTACCATGCATTTTTTTCTTAATCCTGACCAAAGGATATGTTTATTGATGAGAGAGAGAAAGAGAAACATGGATGTAAGAGACAAACATGATTGGTTGCCTCCTGTACAAACCCCAACTGGGGATCACACCTACAACCCAGGTATGTGCCCTGATCAGGAATTGAACCTGCAAACTTTTGGTGCACAGGATGATACTCTAACCAACTGAGCAAACTGGCCAAGGGCCATGCATTTTTTTTTTACCACTTTATTGTGGTAGGATTAACATGTAAGAAAAACTGTAGATATTTAATGTACACAACTTGATACAGTGTACAGTGTACTTGATGAGTTTGGGGATAAGTATGCATCTGTGAAATCATCACCAAAATCTAGACCATAGACATATCCATTTTCTCCCAAACTATCCTCCTGCCCCCTTTATTATCACTATAGTTATATTGCTCTGTGTGTGTGTGTATGTGTGAGATAAGAGCCCTCAAGATAAGATCTATCCTGTTAGCATATTCTAAGTATATAATACAGTATTGTTAGCTGTTGGCACTATGCTGTATAGCATGTCTCTAAAACTTATTTATCTAGCACAACTGAAACTTTGTATCCTTTACCTTCACTTCCCTCCTCTAGTAACCGACATTCATTCTGCTATCTGCGTCTGAGTGTGACTGTTATATTCTACATGTAAGTGAGATCATATAGTAGTATTTTTTCTTTGTCTGGTTTATTTCACTTAGGATAATGTCTGTAGGTCCATCCATCCATGTTGTTGCAAATGGCAGAATTTCCTGTTTTTTAAAGGGTGAATAATATTCTGTTGTATCTTCCTTATCCATTCACCTGCCGATGGACATTTAGGTTGTTTTCATAAGTTGACTATATTGAATAATGCTGTGATGAAAAAGGGGGTCCAGGCACCACTTTAATATACTGATTTCAACTTCAGGACCACATATTTATCCATAATTTATTTTTTTTTGAAAAAGGTCATTCACACAGATAGTTTAAGAAGCATTGGTATAAGGGTGTAGACTAAGGATTTATTTCTTTCAAAAGGGTAAATGTCATATTTTATAGATATGAACTGTAACACATTTAATCAAGAATACTTTTACTTAGAAAAGGACATAATTCTAATTCTTATGATGAACAAGAACAAAATACTACCACTTACGGAGTATACATTCATTTTGGGTAGCTTGCAGGGTTCTTCACTTATATTACTTAATTCTTAAAATACACCTGAAAATAGGTGATATTACTCCACTTTTAGATATTAGGAAATTTGGTTTTGTTGCTTGTCTGAACCTTAACACAAGTGGTAGATCTTGGATTTAAGCATTTTTCTAAATCTTAGACTCTCATCTATAAGCTGATGAGAAGGAAATATTTGAGTGGACGTTTTACTTGAGATACAATAGGTAGGTGGAGACAAGGAAGGAGAAATTTCAAAGTGCTGACAAAATTTCAGAGGCATTGGAGGCCATCAGTGTGTTTAGGGTGGTAATTGGAGCGGTGTGACTAGGGTAGAAAGCTAGTGAACATGGCATATTGGAACCGAACGTGGAAAAAGGTGGGACTGTAAGTGTCAAAAAATTGAACTTAAATTTATTGGTCATGAAATATTGAGTATTCTTGGGCCAAAAATTTCCACAGAGAGAGAGAGATTTTTAGGAATTTATTTTTAATATAATTTAATATGGGCTGAGGAGGCAGAACATAACATACGGAGGATATAAAGTAGGCTAGCCTTGAGGCAATGAGATAAAGAATCAGGATGACAGAGTAGGGGTAGAAAGGAAAGGGCAGTTAAGAGAAAAACGAAAACAATTGATAAAACTTGATGACAGTTGAGGGAAAGATAGATACCAATTTCAGAATTTTGAGCCAGGACCCCTAGAAAAAAGATTTCTTGACTGATCATTGGGGTTGATAAAGGATAGTAGCTTTGTCGGCCAAGGTAACAAGATAGATTTGTTAGCTGCAGTGACATACAGCAAAAACTGATGGTAAAAATGGCCAATTGACATTTGAAAACATGAAAATAACATATGGATATGGAAAAGAGTATAAAGAAATGTGATTACTTAAAAAATACTAAGAGAACCACAGAGGAGGGTACTTATGGCCTCTACAAGCTTTATGTAATTAAGGAAGAGAACTTAGTGAATGAAACAATATTCTGAAATTATACAATGGAGCATATTAAAACAGGGAAAGACATGGTTAAGTCAATTCTTGCTTTAATATCTTTATTAAGATATACACAAACTGTACATTCACCCCTTTAAAGTATAAAATTCAATAGTTTTTAGTATTTTCAGATATGCGACCATTACCACAATGAATTGTAAAAGATTTTCATCACTTCCCCTCCCCATACCCATTAGTCCCAAATCCAACATCCCTATTCTCCAGATCTAGGCAAACACTAAAACACTTTTGTGTTTTTATAGATTTCTTGCCTATGCTAAACATTTCAAAAAAAATAAAACATGTGTGTGAGCTTTTATGACCAGCTCCAATCACTTAGTGTAATGCTGTAATGTTTTCAGGGATCATATCTGTGGTATGATAGCATGTTATCAGAATGTCCTTCCTTTTTTTAACACTGAGTAGTATTCCACTGTGTGGGTATCATTTGCATTTCTATTTTCATGTGCTTATTAGCCATTTGTGTATCTTCTTTAGAAAAATGTCTGCACAAATCCTTTGCCCATTGTTTACTTGGGTTATCATTTTATTGTTTATTGTTGAATTGTAAAGGTCCTTTTATATACTCTGGATGCAAGTCCCTTATAACATGTTTTTCAAATCTTTTCTCTCATTGTCTTTATCACTTTATTGATGGCACAAGAAAAGTTTTAAGTTTTTTTTATAATCCAATTTATCCTTCCTTTTTTGCCACTAGTTCTTAAAAAGCATTGTTCAATCCAAGGAAACAAAAATTAACCCCTATGTTTTCTTCTAAGAGTTTTATCATTTTATCTCTTACATTAATGTCTATAATCTACTGTTTGAGAATTTTTTTTTGCATGTGTAAGGAAGAGGTCCAACTTGATTATTTTGAATGGCAATATCCAGTTGTCCCAGAATCCCTTGCTGGAAAACTCTTCTTACTCTCTTTGCACAATTGTCAAAATTCAATTGACTATAAATGTAAGGATTTATTTCTGGACTCTCAATTCTATTCTGTTGATCTATATGCCAGCCCTTATGCTAGTACCACACTGTCTTAATGACTGTTGCTTTTCAGTAAGTTTTAAACTTGGCAAATGTTGGCCCTCCAACATCGTTCATGATTTCAAGGTCGTTTAGGCTAGTCTTGGTCCTTACCTTTTCATGTAAATTTTATGACTAGCTTGCCAATTAATTTCTTTACAAAAGTCAGATGGAATTTGATAGGGTTTATATTGAATCTGTAGATAATTCTAGGGGAATATTGCCATCTCTACATATTAAGTCTTTCAGTCCATGAACATGGAATGTCTTTTAATTTATTTCAGTCATTAATTCCTTTCAATGGTGTTTTGCAGATTTTGGTGTACAAATATTAAACTTTTGTTAATTCTATTATAAAGAGAACCGTCTTAATTTTATTTTGATGTGCTCATGTCAGTAATGGATGTTGGGAAATACCCTGTCTGATTTCAGGAATGGTAGCCCCTCCAACAGGCGAGAGGGCCCCAAGGTTGGAAATAATCAAGGAGGCCTTCGGAAAACAGGCCACTGAGGAGACAAATTTTCTGATAGTTCTGGTTGTCCCTGCACCCCTGCCTCCCTCTCATCACTGTGCTTGGCCCTGTGATGGTCGGTTCATCAAAGACGGGTGAGATCTCAGGAGGAGGGACAGCCTAAGACAGACTCGGTTAGTATGGGCAGCAGACAAGGACTTGGGGAACACGGAGAAAGGGCAAAAAGGCCTGTAACCCGCAGCTCGGCTTGGTTATGGCCAGAGTCCTCATTCTATCTGAAAGAAGTCTCCTTGTTTCTTGGTGGCTCCCTCCCTGTGCCTGGCTCAGGCTTGAAACAATACTAGAAATAGTCCTAAACTGGATCTGGCTGTTCCCAGGGGAAATCAGGCCTAGAAGTAAATTCTTTAAATCATGCTTTATTTCTCCCTCAAAAGCTTTGATAGCCAGTTCGTTCTGGGAAGGAAATTTACATTATTAACAGACCCTAACCCTAAACCCTTTGGCACTCTCATATTTATTAGTCTCCTCTTGGATCCATGTAAATCGGTGTGTTCTTGCCATTTGTTTTCTTCAAAACATTATCTATTCTCTGTAAATATTAACATACTGATGTAGTGAGATAACCTGCACATTCCTATTACCTAGCCCCACTGATAACCCTTTCAATAAAATCCTTTGGACAAAGGTGTTCAGCGCCTTCTCCACTAGAAGGAAGAGCCATGTCCTCTCTCCTGGTAAACAGAGAAGTGTTTGTGACAACTTGTGTTTATTCCCTCCATCTGTGACAACCCCAGGACGGGCTCTGCAGGATTCAGAGCCCCACTCCCTCCTCAGCTGGCTTTGGACAGTGACCCTCAGATCCAGGAGCCCCGCGCTCCCTGCAACATGTCGCTCCCTGCAGCAAATAGATATGATTGATATTTAAGTATATTTTATTGATTATGCCATTAAAGTTGTTCCATTTTTTTTCTCCAGTTTATTCCCCTCTGCCCTGCACACCCCTCTTCCACTAGCATTCCCCCCCCACTGAAGTTCATGTCCATGGGTTGTACATACAAGCTCTTTGGCTTCTCCATTTCTTATACTGTTCTTAACCTCCCCCTGTCTATTTTGTACCTACCATTTATGCTTCTTATTCCCTGTACCTTTTCCCCGATTCTTGCCCCCCCACCTCTGTTTTACTGTTCATAGTTTTTGATCTTCGTTTTCTTAGATAAGTCCCTTTAACATTTCATATAATAAGTGCTTGGTGATGATGAACTCCTTTAACTTGACCTTATCTGGGAAGGACTGTATCTGCCCTTCCATTCTAAATGACAGCTTTGCTGGATAGAGTAATCTTGGATGTAAGTCCTTGCTTTTTATGACTTTGAATCATTTTTTCCAGCCCCTTTTTGCCTGTAATGTTTCTATTGAGAAATCAGCTTAGTCTTATGGGTTACTCCTTTGTAGGTAACTGTCTCCTTTTCTCTTGCTGCCTTTAAGATTCTCTTCTTATCTTTAATCTTGGGTAGTTTAATTATGATGTGCCTTGGTGTGTTTTTCCTTGAATCTAATTTCATTGGGACTCTCTGAGTTTCCTGGACCTGCAAGTCTAGTTTCTTTGCTAGATTGGGAAAGTTTTCCTTCATTATTTCTTCATTATTTTTTCAAATAAGTTTTCAATTTATTGCTCTTCCTCTTCTCCTTCTGGCACCCATATGCTTCGGACTTTGGGACATTTGCAATTGTCCAGAGGTTCCTAAGCCTCTCTTTATTTTTTGAATTCTTATTTCTTCATTCTGTACTGATTGAATGTTAATTTCTTCCTTTTGTTCCAAATCTTTTATTTGAGTTCCAGTGTCCTTTTGTCACTGTTAGTTCCCTGTATATTTTTCTGTATTTTACTTTGTATAGCTTTCACTTTTTCCTTTATTTTGCAACCTTAATCATTTCTGTAAATATCCTGGTTACCAGTGTCTTGAACTCTGCATCTAATAGGTTGGCTATCTCTTCGTCACTTAGTTCTTTTTCTGGAGTTTTGATCTATTCTTTCATTTAGGCCATAATTCTTGGTGCACCTGTTACATTGCAAAGGGCAGAGCCTTAGGTATTCACCAGGGCAGAGCAGCCCATGTCATTCTTGTGTTGTGGCACTGTATGTGGGGGAGGTGTTAGAGAGGGAACAATGCCACTTGCTCAGCTCTCATCCTTCTTTCCTTCACTTTCTCCTCGACTCACAAGCAAATTGAGCCCTTTTGGTGCTGATTTCCTGGTGGCTAGGCTTGTGTACATACTAGGACCCTGTGGGTCTCTCCAATGAACCCTCATGCAAGGCTGGGAGTTTCCCCTGCTCCTGCAACACCCACAGGTTTTTACAGCTGGAGGTTTTGAGGCTTTCTTTTCTTGCACTGGAACCCTGGGTTGCGTGGTCTGTCTGGTTTCCCAGTTGTCCCTCCCGGTATATCCACATGCAAATGTGGGACCACCAGCCACTGCCTTGCCTCATGTCTTCTCCACCCCAGCTGCCAGGTCTCCACACCTCTGCCCAGTCTCGATGAATGTTTCTTCTTTAACTCCTTGGCTATCAGACTTCCATACGGTTTGATTTTCTGACAGTTCTTGTGTTTTTTTGTTTTTAAAATTGTTTTTGACCTTCTTTTGGTTATGTGAGGAAGCAAAGTGTATCTACCTACACCTCCATCTTCTGATTGATTTTTTAAATGTGTATCATATCTTACATACTTGCTGAATGCAGTTATTAGTTCTAGCAATTTTTTTTTGTATGAGGATTCCTTAGGATATTCTGTATATATGATTGTTTCTTTTGTTAATAGAAATAGTTTTTTATCTTCCTTTCCAATTTTGATGCTTTTTATTTATTTACTTACTTATTTTTACTGTCTAATTGTGCTGGCTAGACCCTTCATTACAGTGTTGAATAGAGGTGGTGAGAGCAGACATCCTTGTCTACTGATCTTCAAGGGAAAACTTTCAGGTTTTAATCATTGAGTATGATGTTAGCTAAGGGTTTTTTGTAGAATCCCTTTATCAAGCTGAGAAAGTTCCCTTCACAGTTTAACTGTTAACAAAGGAATGCTGTTAGATTTTGTCAAACTTTTTTTTTTAATTGAATTTATTGGGGTGATATTGGTTTGAAAACTATACAGGTTTCAAGTGTACAACTCAATATCATCATCTGTACTCTGTATTGTGCACTCATCACCCCAGGCAAAGGTTCTTTCCATCCCTACTTCCACCCATTTGCCCACCTCCACCTACCGCCCACTCCACTTTCCCTCTTGTTCTCATCCGGTTGTTGTCTGTGTGTGTGTGTGTGTGTGTGTGTGTGTGTGTATAAATATTTTTTTTTGCTAACCCCTTTACCTTCTTTCACCCAGTCCCCAAAGCTACCTCCCTTGTGACAACTGTCAGTCTGTCCCATGTACCCATGGTTCTATTTCTATTTTGTTAGTCAGTTCATTTTTTTTCATTAGATTCCACATATAAGTGAGATCTTAAGGTGTTTGTTTTTCTCTTACTGGCTTATTTTGCTTAGCATAATAATATCCAGGTCCATCCATGCTGTTGCAAGAGGTAAGATTTCCTTTTATTTTTTTATTTTTTATTTTTTAACGGCTGGGTAGTATTCTATTGTGTGAATGTACCACAGCTTTTTTTACCCATTCATCTACTGATTGGCACTTGAACTTTTTCCAGATCTTGGCTATTGTAAATAATGCTGCTGTGAACATAGTGTACATGTGTTGTCCTTTGAACTAGTGTTTCAGAATTCATAGGATACATTCCCAGAAGTGGGATCCCTGGATCAAAAGGCAGTTCCACTTTATATTTTTTGAGGAAACTCCATATTGTTTTCCACAGTGGCTGCACCAGTTTGCATTCCCACAAGCAGTGCACAAAGGCTCCCTTTTCTTCACATCCTCACCAGCACTTGTTGTTTGTTGACTTATTGGTGATAGCCCATTCTGACAGGTGTGAGGTGATATCTCATTGTAGTTTTAATTTGTATCTCTCTGATGATTAGTGATATTGAGCATTTTTTCATGTGCCTGTTGATCATTTGTATGTCCTCTTTGGAGGAGTGCCTGTTCAGGTCCTTTTTCCATTAATTGGGTTGTTTATCTTCCTGGTGTTGTCAAATGTTTTTCTTTGCCTATTAAAATGGTCACATTTTAAAAACCTTTTATTGTTGTTTTATTACAGTTGTCCCAATTTTCCCCCTTTGCTCTCCCCGTCCCTTCCCCACTCCCACAGTCAATCCCCACCCTGTCGTCCATGCCCGTAGGTCATTTATACTTGTTCTTTAACTAGGCCCTTCCCCTTCTCTCCTCCCTTATCCATATCCCCATTCCCTTCTGGTCCCTGTCAGTCAGTTCCTTGTTTTCATGCCTCTGGTTCTAGTTTGCTCAGTTGTTTGTCCTGTTCATTAGGTTCCACCTATAGGTGAGATCATATAGTATTTGTCTTTTGCATCCTGGTTTATTTCACTCATCATAATACTCTCCTGTTCCATCCATGCCATCGCAAAGGGGAAAATTTCTGTCTTTCTCTCTGCTGTGTAGTATTCCATTGTATAAATGCACCAGTTTTTTGATCCTCTCATTTACTGATGGGCACTTAGGCTGTTTCCAGCATTTGGTTATTATAAATAATGCTGCTATGAACATTGGGGTGCCTAGGTTGTTTTGAATTGGTGTTGCAGGGTTCTTAGCGTATAATTCCAGCGGTGGAATTGCTGGGTCAAAATACAGTTCCATTTTTGGTTTTCTGAGGAAATTTCCTACAGTTCTACACAGTGGCTGTACCAATGTGCGTTTGTTGTTTTTTTATACTGTTAGTGTGGTGCATTGCATTAATTGCTTTTCACGTGTTAAATCAACTTTGCATTTCTGGGATAAATTCTGCTTGGTCATGGTATAGAACCTTTCTATATGTTTATGTATTTAATATGCTTATATTTTGTTGAGGATATTTTGTGTGAAAACATCTGTAGTCAGAAAACACCTGTTTATAGGTGCTTTTTTAAAAAATGTCTTTTTGGTATTGGTAATACTAGTCTCATACAAATTGAGAACCATTACCTCTTCTTCCATTGTTTGAAACTGTTGGTGATAAATTTGTCTTAATTGTTTCATAAATGTTTGCTCTAACTCCCAATGAAGCCAAATGGACCTAGGAAGTTAACATTTAAGACATTTTTTCTTACCGTTTGTCTACTCTGGGCACAAGAGTCTGAAATACTTTGTAGGAGTTCCAGCAAGTCCATGTATATACCTGAGATAATATAGAGAAGGCTTTTTAAATTCAGGAGTTCTTGAAAATTTTAAGAATACATTGAGAATGATCAAATCTGTTTATGGTTATAAATGGGTGGTTGTAGCTACGAGCTTGCCTCTTTGCTGGTCTATAGATCTACTATTCTGTTTTCCAGCTATGCTCTTCAGTGATTCTCTACTGAGATTAGAGCTCTCCTTTGAGATGGCTGTTATTCTGTTTGAATTAACACATATCTTGGGTCTTTTAGGCACTTACTCAAAGTTAGCATTAAGGACAAAGCATTCTCATACTAAGGAGGTGTAAGGAAACACTGACACATTAATATAATTTTGGTGGTATGAATAAATATGATTAAATACAGATCTGATTATTTTAGGTTTAATATTACTGAAGCAAAAGGGAGAAAGATATAAAAAGGCAAGTAGTTTGTGCTGCATGTCCCACTATTTTTTCTTCAGGCTATAAGAAAATATTTCTTTGATGACTGTATCTCTGTGAACTGTAGAAGTCTAGGATTTGGCTCACTGGTTAAGCATAAGAGGATCCAATGAAGATGAAAGCAAGGGGATCAGAGGATGGCTCACAGCTGAGGATTATCCCCGGGAGGAAGAAAAGACAAAACTGCAAGGTCAGTGAGCTGTTGAGATTAGAAAAATAAAACAAGTGGTGTCAAATCAAGGAAGAATTCATAAATTCACATCATGATAAATTGATTTGAAAAAAATTTTAAATAATAAAAGTCTAATTTCAGACATGTAGGAAATTATAATTTAACGTTGTCATTAGTTACATATTGAGAGTAAAAAATAATTAATACAATTTAAATGTGCAGGAAATGGTAGAATAGAGAAGGTGTAGCATTGCAGGTACCATTGCGGGTTTGTAACCTTGCACCTATATGTCCATGGGTTTATGTGTATTTCCAAACAAAACTAAATAATGAACCGAGTGGTGTTATATATTTGAAAACAAAGTCATTTCCTTTATGTAGGTGAATGTTCTGTAGTATAAATACTAATATTATTTTTAAAATTATGTGGTTGATTTTGAAATAGAAGTGTTGGCCCTGGCATTTTCTTGCTGGCATGTTATATTATTTCAGGTTTTTTTTTCTCATTCCTTTCAACATGCTAACATCAACAGGGCAGTATTTTCTCTTTAGAGACCTTGATTTCAGCTCTATCACCCTCTACCAAACTTCTAGGGGGTCATAGTTACATCTTGCTGAAACTATCTCTTTTTGATACCTTAGTATTTCCCTTTTTATCTTTTCAGTTTTGGGATGTTGAATTATCAGTTCTTTACATCTGAATCCTTTGAGACACCAACATGTGTGGCTCTATCTCCTGATAGGCGTGGACTTACAGACCCATCCTCTCTTGTCCCCTCCATTTATGCTATGGGGATGTGGAGATGCTTCATGGCAAATCCTCTTACCCTACTATGCTCTGTGGAGCTGGGGTGGGGAGGGGAAAGGTTAGAATCTTTCACCAGGACTGGAGGTTAGTAGCTGGTTCATATCTGAGGAAATGTGCTAATGAGTAAAGTGAATCATGTCCAAGAAAGTCATCAAAGCAAACAGTTTGAGTCAGATATTGTTGAATGCTGGAATGCACTTTAGAAACCTTATGCCTGAATGTGTAAAGAGTTGCAACACCTAGGAAATTGAGGATGGATTTTTCTGAAATATTAGGGAATATTTGGGAATGAGCTGAGGGCTATTATTCCCTGGTGAATTGTATTTGGGAAGCAGAGAATACAGAATCATGATGCCTAGAAAAGTCAGTAGTGAGTTGGATAAGACTAGGGAAAACACACATGGATATAATACTACCCATTAGAGAGGTAAGGGGAGGAAGATTTGATGGGATCCTCATAGACTGCTGGACATTGTGGGATCTGGGAACACAGTGGTGGTCAACATCCCGTGAAGTTCTTTATTTGTAATTAAGATTGTGTATCGTCATGGATGTGGATGTCTCTTGCATCTTTTGTTTGTGTCCTTTGGAATCTTTACACCAATCACCATTGCATTTGGGACAAACTAAATAACTAAAATTAGAAAAAATTAAAAATATGGTATCTTTCTCTGACTGACTCATTTCACTTAGCATAATACCCTATAGATCCATCCATGCTGTTGCAAGTGGTAAGATTTTTTTTCTTTTTTTGGCTGAGTAGTGTTCCATTTTATGTATGTACCACAGCTTTTTTATCCACTCATCTATTGATGGGTACGTGGCTTGCTTCCATAGCTAGGCTATTGTAAATAATTCTGCAATGAACATAAGGGTGCACATATTCTTTAAATAGTGTTTTGGGTTTCTTTGGATATACACCCAGATAGCATGTATGGACATAGAGGGTATTATGCTTAGTGAAATAAGTCAGTCAGCAAGGGACAAATACCATATTACTTCACTTGTATGGGGAATCTAAAGAATAACATAAGCAAACAAACAAAACAGAAACAGACTCGTAGATACAGAGAACAGACTGATACTGACAGAGGAGAGAGGGATTGGGAAAATGGATGAAAATGAGAAAGGATTGAGAAGTACATTTTGGTATTTACCAAATAGTTATGGGGACATAAAGTACTGCACAGGAAATAAAGTCAATGTATGGTGCCAGTTGGGTATTGGAAATACTGGCAGGAAACACTTTGTAAAGTATATGATTGTCTAACTACTATGGTGTATACCTGAAACCAGTACAAAATAATATTGAATGTAAACTGTAACTGAAAAAAATTCAAAAAAGGAAAAAGAATTAATATCTACCAGGATAATCCCAAAGGGAATTTGTTTGGAACCTGAAATAGGAGCCAGAGATCAAAGATTAATTTTGTTAATTTGATTTCTATAAATGCTAAAGGCAGGTTTTGGAGGGTATCATCAAAAGAAGAGAATTCCATCCAGGAATTAAGAGACATAACCATTATTTGAACATTTTAATAGTCATATCTGATGACTTCTAACAAATATTTCAAACCAGTACTTGCAGTGACTGCTATCCATGGGGTTATCATGGTTTGTGATCAAGTGGTTTGAGATTCATGATAACTTACAGGTACAGGAATACATATTAAATTGACAAATTTTACATATTTTGAGTGGAAAGTCATATAGGTTAAATACATAATGTCAGTGCTTGACTCTTAAAAAAACAGAGGTAATAAAAAGAAGTTGAATAACCTGTTCATGCAGATAAATAGAAAACTGTAAATTCATGAATTTTCATAACTCTATTAGTTTCCTGAAGTTTCTTTTTATAATCCAAGCCCATATCTATTTCTCTATATCTTTATTTAGATGATAATCTCTGTAAGGACAGGGTTAATATTTTATATTTTGTTCTATTCCTAGTCCTCCATATAGTTCCTGGTTGTTAATTTTTTGAGGTAAATGAGTGAACCTGAAAAAGTACTGTTCTGTATAAACATGTGTTCTTTTTAAAAGACAAGCTTAAAAAATACATATTAACAACTAATGTTATTGAATTATGTTAATGTTGGTGTAACAATTATAGCAATAATAATATAGAAAATAAAATAGTTTTTTGAGACATTTGTCCCCATAGCCAGCTGCTCACTGGCACTTGGAGAAGTGACTAGAGTGACCAAGGGCACGTGTAATGCTGGAATTCTGTGAATTCTGGCTCAATGCAAAGGTGTCAGCCATGCCAACAGAACTTTCATGCAGTGTTACTTAAAAAAAAAGTATAGAAGTATTTGGAATGAATATACAGTAATAACTTGTCTTAGATATTTATTGTGAAATATCTAATTATATAATAATTTATAAGCAAGTGTTCTTTCCTCTTTTCTATCCGAATTTTTATGAGAGTAGTAGAGGGAGGGAGGGAGGGGCTGAGACAATTCATCGTAGAAAATATTATATTTATATAGGTATTTCTAATTATTTGAAATAAAACAATGAGTATTTTTAAAGAATGGCACAGGAAACTCTAATAAATAGGTGGTGCAATGTTATTTTTAATTTTCCACTGAGAAAGAATAACTTAGTGTATACTTCAGAAAAAAAATGTTTAAATATTGGAAATAATTTATAAACTTATAAGTAAAAAAAGGAAAGACTTTAATTTAAAAGTTAAATTTTATAAGCTGCCACCTACAACTCTACTGTTCTATTTCGTGCCTCTCCCACTGACCTCTCCTGTTTCCTACCACATACCGTAGGCTCACATCAAGCCAATCTTGGCATATCACCTGCTAGTTTCTACACATCTAACAATGGCAGCTACATGTGCCATTTCTTACCTGGAATGGCTTTTATCTAGTTGGAAAAATTCACTCACATCAGAAAATTTTAAAATAAAATCAATAAAGGAGTTTCAGTTAATGCTGTATTTTGTACATTCTAAAATAGTTAAATGTATATGTACACATGAACATACTGATGCAGGGCTTTCCTGAGCACAAGTCCACAGACTGACTTGTCCACAGTTCTCTTCCTTCACTGAATCACACCCAAATTACATACCCTGTGATTTATAGGTTTAAAATTCTTCAGGTTGAACTAGAACTAAAACAAGTGTGTATAGCAATTTGAGTACAGTCTTTCTAGGTTTTATGACTTTCCCCTCACACATTTAAAGTTGTTCATCCTCCAACTAATTGGACAGTATTCTTTTGAGCAACTTTGTGTTTACAAAGTATTAAGCATAGTTTTCATAGTAATAATTCCATCCTTTTGTACTTAGTTCATCTGTTAATTTAGTTAAGTTATAGAACCATAACAAGTACAAATGGCATATCCATATTTGGGCTGAAAATAAAGCACGCAGCCTTGGTAAGCTCACATTTCTACTGGTGGGCATAGAATTCTCTGGGCTGACTAGAGACCAGACTAGTGGCAGTGTGTACCCAGACTGTCACTAACATCAGTCAGGATGTGTAACAGAGGGAGTGTACGGCATCCAGAAGAGGGAAATCAGTATTAAAATTTCTCTTTCAGTAGGCACTTGTTTTGCACATTTGAGTAATCCAGAAAATAATATATGAACATAGTTAACATTTATACTGTAAGGACAGTTTAAGAATAGTGAAGAAATTTAATGTATATAAATTGTTTTAAAGACTAACACACATTTTCTTTCTAAAATTTCAATTTCTGGGTGGGTGTGGCAGAAGCTGAGAGTGTTATTTTAATTAACTTTACATAGGATAAATATGTAATTCATCCCATGTGGATGCATATAATTAGTATAAAATGTGTAATAATTTAGGACATCATTTTTGAACTATCTATTTTAGATGAGTGAAAAGGGATGCAAGAATTTACTGAGATTATTTATGATTTACTGAAATTGTATGTCAAAAAGGATATAGTATAGTAAACTAACACAAATTTCTAAATATAGAATCACATCATAGTAATGCGAATATCATTAGAGATGTTGGTTGAAATTCTTTTGGACTATCAGATTCCTAAATCATATACAGATGACATACACATATAATATGCAAGCTAAATTGAAGAAAATATTCAAATTCAACTACTATCTAATTTTTGTTCAGATGTTTTCTAGCAATTGAGGTATCTTTTTTTTTTTACTTATAAACCTCCACCCTTCTTCTTGCCTATTTTTGTATGTAATATATATATTTCTTATCATGTTCCCACTAGGATTTACTCTCTTTCTACTCTTTCTCACAGGGTAGCCCTAGGCAATGTGACAAAGTAGGTGAAGTCTGTCAGCATTGTTAGAATCAAGTGAAGTTGTTTAGATTCTTCTGGCATTCCCAATGAATTTATTGAACTAATGTGTTGTCTTTTTTTTTTTTTTTCATTTGAGAGACTATAAATTATTTAGACACATTCAATAATTTATTTTATGTGTACTGACTGTTTTAGGGTTCAGTGAAGACTTAAAGTTTTTCCTAATTTTAAAATAGTTGTATGTTAATTAGTTCATATTTCCTAGTGCTTTTAATCATGCTTGTTTGATTTTTGGGATCTTTTTTTGATGATTTGTGACTATTTCAGTTTCAAAGAGATAATGGATGGTGGTAAAAATATGTTGAACTCAGTGATTAAAACTCATTAGTCGTTTTTTCCTTACATTTGACCTTGATCTCAATTTGTTTCTATTACATCCAGTCCCACAATTATGTGTTAAACTTATTTTACATGCGGCATATGCACAGATACTGGAAACACAAAATGAAATAGACACAATTTCTAAACTTGAGCTTTTTTGAAGGAGAGGGATGTTTCAGTTAGGAGAAGCAGCTGACATGGCCCTCATACACTCAAACCCAGCCAAGAGAACAAAATATTTAATCAGAATCTTTTAATTCATAGTGTAAATATCAGGAAACAGTGCTATGGGGACAGATGGCAGGGACAATTATTAAGCGTCCTTGTAGGCTGTTTTAGAGATGGCTTCAATGTCATGTGAACACAGAGTTGACTCTTGTGGGATGCAAGGTGATTGGCCAAGTGAAGGGGCTTTTTTGCCAGTCCTCTAGGATTATAGAGTCATCCGCCCTAATATGTTGAAAATAATTTAAAAAAGCACTAAATTGCAATATTACTATAAATATATAGCTTTAACACTGATATTGCAGATTCAGAAGATGATAAAGATCAAATTTATGAGTCAATATTAGAATATTAAAGAAAATATTCAAAGAGAAATAATATTTGAAGATATGTACAATTGTATGGTATATGTTTTGGCTATTATATTTTTTGTATATTTTATTGATTATGCTTTTATGGTTGTCCCAATTTTCTCTCCTTTGCCCCTCTCCACCCAGTTCCCCCCTTCCTCCTGCGATCCCCCCCTTAGTTCATGTCCATGGGTTATACATATAAAGCCTTTGGCTTATCCATTTCCTATACTGTTCTTAACACCCCCTGTCTACTCTGCACCTACCCAATTTTGCTTCTAAATCCCTTTACCTCTTCCCCCATTCTTCCCCTCCAACATCCCAGCTGATAACCTTCCAAATGATCTCCATATCAATGATTATATTTCTGTTCTAGTTGTTTGCTTAATTTGTTTTTGATTTTAGATTTGGTTGTTGACAGTTGTGAGCTTGTTGTCATTTTACTGTTCATAGTTTTGATCTCCTTCTTTTTCCTAAATAAGTCCCTTTACCATTTCATATAGTAAGGGCCTGGTGATGATGAACTCCTTTAGCTTTACCTTGTCTGTGAAGCACTTTATCTGTCCTTCAATTCTAATTGATAGCTTTGCTGGATAGACTAATCTTGGTTGTAGGTCTTTGCTTGTCATTGCTGTGAGTTTTTCTTGCCAAAACTCACCTTCTAGTCTGCAAGGTTTATTTTGAGAAATCAGCTGATAGTTTTATGGGAACTCCTTTGTAGGTAATTCTCTGCCTTTCTCTTGCTGCTTTTAAGATACTCTCCTTGTCCCTAAGCTTTGGTATTTTAATTATGACATGTCTTGGTGTGGACCTCTTTGGATACAACTTGTTTGAAACTCTCTGTGCTACCTGTGTATGTCTATTTCCTTTGCCAATTTAGGGAAGTTTTCTTTCACGGTTTTTTTCAAATAAGTTTTTAATTTCTTGCTCTTTCTCTTCTACTTCTGGCATCCCTATGATTCAGATGTTGGCACTTTTGGAGATGTCCCAGAGTCTTCCTAACTCTCCTCATTTCTTTGAATTCCTATTTCTTAATTTTTTTCTGGTTGAATGTTTATTTTTTTCCTTATGTTCCAAATTATTGAGTTGAATCCTGGCTTCCTTTCCTTCACTGTTGGTTTCCTGTAGATTTTTCTTTATTTTTCTTAGTTGAGCCTTCATGTCTTCCCTTATGCTTTTGCTTTGAACATTCTGACCACCAGTGTTTTGAACCCTGCATCTAATAGATTAGCTATCTCCTCATCACTTAGTTCTTTTTCTGGGGTTCTGTTTTGTTCCTTCATTTGAACCTTATTTCTTTGTCAGCCTCCCTGTATCTGTGTACTAGGTAGAGCCACTTTGATTCAATTTTAGTGCACATTTGAAGTTGTATGGGGCGGAGCCTTGGGGATTGCCAGGGCAGGCAGCCAGCTTCACGGCTTTGTGGCTCCGTGTGTTGGGCGGGGAGGGGTCGAAAAGGGGACAGCGCTGCTGCTGGCTGACTTTTGGGGGTTTGCCTGGCCCTGGCTCCATTTTCAGCCACTTCTCCCACTTCCCATATACAACTGGTGCCCCTCCATCTGCTGTCCTGGTTGTAGTTCCCAAAGTGGGTGGATTTGCCTACTTTCTGTCTTTCCAGAGAAACTGGCAGTTTCTTCCATCGCCCCAACCCGCTCTGGGTTTACAGCCAGACATTAGGAGGCTTTCTTTCCCTGTGCTGGAGCCCTGGGCTGCGCGGTCTGGCCTGGGGCTGAGTTCACTTGCTCACAGGGTGTCCCCCTGATTCTTTTCCACTGCATGTCATTGTGGGGCTGCTTGTTCCTCCCGCTGCGGCTGCCTGCCTGCCTTGCCACCTCTCCGCGCCAGCTCACCACTGTCACACCCAGCCCTCTTTGCTCTGACTCCCCGTCTGGGGCCCTCCTACCACCTGGATGAATATAGCTTCTTTGAATCCTTGGTTGTCTGACTTCCGTAAAGTTCTGAGTGTTTTTCATTTTTAAGTTAGTTGTATTCCTTCTTATGGTTGTGCAATGAGGCCAGGTATGTCTGCCTATGCCTCAGTCTTCACCAGAAGTCTGGCTATTCTATTTTAAACAAAATGAAAGGAGCAAGAGTGATGGTTTTGTTTTCATTTCTAAATTTTAAAAAGATTTTATTTGTTTTTAGAGAGAGGAGAAGGGAAGGAGAAAGAGAGAAACATTCATGTGAGAGAGAAACATTGATCAGTTACTTCTCATACACGCCCTGAGCGCAGACCAAGCCCATACTCAGGCACGTGCCCTGACTGGGAATCACATCTGTGACCTTAAGCTTCGTGGGATAATGCCCAACCAGCTGAGCCACATTGGTCAGGGGCATTTCTGCTTTTATATATATAATGTATACAAATTTTATATATATTATATACATAATTTTTCTTTTGTACACATTTACTGTTCTTAATTTTTTGATCAAAGAAGGTACTCAGGATGTAACATGAGAGCTACTTTTTGGAACGCATCCATAAATCAGCCTGGGGATGGGAGAAGGACCCCATATATCAAGTTGACAGGGCTGAAGGCATTATTCACTGAAAATTCCTGTATTCAGATGCAAAAGGTTCTAGAAGAGACTTTCTTAGAAAAGCTTTCTGTACATGATTATAATATTTTTGGGGGTTGCTAAATGTAAAAGTTAGTACATTGCAGATCTGAACCTTGTATTTCAGTATGAATATCACAAATAAGCATAATGGACTTGAAATATTATAACCTGGTGATACATCAATATTTTGTTATATATAGAAAGGTGGTATATCTTCTTTTTGTTACTTTTTCATAGAGGCTAATTTTATAATTAATTTAAATGAAATTATGGCATGTATTATTGCATTTATATGGATAAATATGGAAGAAGATTTAATGAAAAGAAAATAGACCCATTGACAAAGTGTTAGAATGATGAATGATAATAATTTACTTATTTCTGGATTTTGTATAGCTCTGTAATTTTTCTAAATTACAAAGCTGATTTTGACACAATGTAGTAAATTTGGAAAACAAAGATAAGAAAAATGAAGGAATTAAAACCACTCAATATCACCAGGCAGAAAACAGTAACTGGAGTAACTGCTAATTTTTTGGTACCTATCCAGCCATTCTTTTTACAAAAAAAAAAAAAAAAAGATATTTTCCATATAAGATGCACATTATATAAAAATAAAATCATGCTTTTTGATAACTTGCTTTTTCACAGCATTTATTGTACCATTGTTTGATATGTTAACAATACTTTAAAATCCTATTGAGAAGACCTCACCAAAAGATTAAAAATTAAGGACCCAAAGAACCAAAGAAAGAAGTGATTCTGTGAGATTTATTTCCTAATGAAATCATTTCTCATGATTTAAACCAGTTTAAATATACATAATTAGATAAAATTTTTGCATTATCTATGATTTTTAATCAAATATTATTCAAAGTCATGTATATGCTTATGAGAGCAACTTTAGACAAAATTCTGTTACTTATAGCTATAATAATTATTATTCATGACCTAAGTTAATGTTTGAAAAGTTATATTTTTTACATAGTAATAATAAATTGATTTCTCATATTAAAGTTTGTCCAGTAGTTATAATTTATCAATATATTTAATGTGAAGTTTGAGAGTCAATGGATTTCCCCTCCTTAATCATATAACAAATTTGTTATTTAGTTATGAGACATTAATTTCCTCTTATAGATGATTTTGAACTGAAAGTAATAGTGAACCCCTAGAAAGATATTATAAGGTTTATCATTAATCAGATATATTTGGGCATAGATCTATATTTAGATAAAAATCTAAATTATTTTCTCAAAATTATTATAAGTTGAAGAATGGAGCAATAATTCATTGTTCTTTATAATAATGCTTAATATTCAGTAAATTATTTTAAATTACCCAAGGCTCAACCTATAAACAAATGGATGAATTTTTGGAGAATTCAATAAATTAACATAGAAATGTTGTTAGGATTGATCCTGGCACAAAGTAAGTACTCAATTAGCTCTATTTTAAATTATATTACATTTAAGAAATATAATGTTATATACATATATGTGATGCATACATAGCACATGCAAACACATATCCCAGATATAGGAAGAGATTATTAGAAAACATACTAACATAGTAAATGAATAAAGAACAATACATAGGTTTAAAGGGAGGGAGAACTGGATGAAAGGTGAAGGAATTGGCCAAAGAACATATATGCATAACCCATAGACAAAGAAAACAGTGTGGCGATGGCCTGTGAAAACGAGGGCAAAGCTGGTTGGAGAAGGCAAAGGGGCGACTGGGACATCTGTAATAGTCTCAACATTAAAATTTGTTTTAATACTTAAAGAATAAATTAAAAGTAACAAAAAGAATTTTAAATGATCATATAACGCTGTAAGTGAAGAAATAAACTTTAAAAATAAAATTTTACTTAGCTATTATAAAAATATTTTCTACAAAGAAATAATTTTATTTTATTTTAATATAAAATATTAAAATATTCTTAATATTTTAAATATTTTAAAATTTTATCTTTTTAGCATTTTAAATTATATATAAATATAGATATATGTGAAAATAAACTGGGTACTATTAAAATTCAATTTTACAAGTTCAGAGAGATTAAATAATATATCCCAAAAACACAGCAAGTAGAGATTTGGATCTATGTGGTTTGATTCTTTACACTCTTCCTAGAAATGAATATAAAATTGCAAATGTTATTTTTTTCTTCTTAAAAAAAAGATTTTATTTATTTTTAGAGAGGGGGTAAGGGAAGGAGAAAGAGAAACATCAATGTGTAGTTGCCTCTTGCACCCCTCGTACTGGGGGCCTGGCCCGCAACCCAGGCATGTGCCCTGACTAGGAGTCAAACCAGCAGCCCTTTAGTTCTCAGGCTGGCACTCAATCCACTGAGCCACACCAGCCAGGGCTAAGTGTTCTTTTTAATAAAACACCTGCTCTTTTTTAGGTAATAGCAATTATATAGCTAATGAATTAGAATCCTGTTTAAGGCTTTCGGTTATAAAGGTAGTGATATTTCACCACCTTAAATTAGCAAACAGTGTTATGCTTAGAAGGGTTATGTGTGTTTCAAAGTTTTATACATTTTGAATTGAATAGCAAGTCTTAGCAGCATATTTAGATAATTTATTCTGTAGACTAGGAATGGGATTTGAATTAAGATTTTAAAGGTGTCTGTGAGGGAGACTAAAAAGTGGTAAATTGTTGCTAATTTTTGGTGCCATTGTGAATAATGGTTAATATGTAATTTTTGTCCACTGTGCAACTCCATACATATATAACCAATTTTTCACATTAAAATTCTCCTTGAAAGTGGGAAAGCACCTAAATCTGTTGCCAGATCACCAGGTTATTATAACCACACAATCAAATGGTGTTCCAAAAGCCGCCGAAGCCACAATATACCTGTAGGCAGAGATTAACATCCAGTCCTTGTCTCAGAGAAAGACAAATACATCTTAATATAACCAGGACCTGAAGCATACATTTTTTTTTCTTATATAACAATGTAAATAATTACAAATGTACTGTAGGGTATCTGGAAAACAAAGAAAAGATCAAAAGAAGAAAATGTAATCTTTTATTGTTATTGTTGACACTATTACCGATGTCCCCATTTTTCCCACTGCTGCCCACCTCCACCCAGCCCCCACCTCATTTCCTTCTGGCCACCACTATGCTGTTGTCTGTGCCTATGAGTTATGAATAGATTTTCTTTGGCTAATCCCTTCACCTTCTCTTATCCAGTTAAAAATGGCCTGTAATGCCATCACACAGGAATAGCAACCTTTAAAGTCCCTTTGCAGAATTTATGTATTACACACACATATTAATATTGTTTACATGGTAGGGTCATCCTGTATGTGGAATTTTGTGTGTGCTCTACAACCCAGAGTATTAAATGCAATCTGCTCAGATTTTTGTGCCTTGAAGGGAATACTACCTGTATATTGCAATCATCACTTTGCCTGTTTGGGAAAGAGAAGTTTTTCTAATTCGTACTTTGAAAAATGTGGCTATTTTCCAGGCTGTACTGATCACAGAGATTGTGCAGGCATGCCTCATTGCTTGCTAAGTGCTAAGTAGAAGAGTTAGTACAAAAAAGTGGCATATGTGAAATATGGTTTGTTCTACAGCATTTCTGTAGCAGGAGCAGACTTAAATATGTTTATTAGAAGTTACAAAAACATTACAAAGGAAGACAGAAATCAGAAAGAAAAACATACAGAAGAGAGAAAGAGGGTAGATTGCCTCACTTTCAAAACAACACCAGCACCCTCCCTACACCCCAAAACAGGTCTTTATAACAGTAACAAAGTTCAAGAAGATAGTTACAAAAATATTTTTATGGTAGTTACAAGTTGTATTTGGAAATAGTTTCATTTCACCTCTTCCAGGCGCAAGGTAAAATCTCATTTTCTAGGCCTTTCATGGATGGGAGGCACCATGTGGTGAGTTTGGGCAAATCAGAGGAGAAAGCCTTCTGTGTCTTTTCCAGGACATGCTACTCACTCGTGGTGTGAGGCTGTGACACTCTTTGTCCTATAGCACAGTGACTGGCAGGTGATGGTCTTGCCTAAGCTGAACAGAAACCCCCTGCCCACTTCCGACTGGCATGTGACATGAAAGACAAAGAAGCTTTGGTTGTTTTCAGCCACTGAGATTTAGGGTTCATTTCACCACAGTATGATTTGGTCAATTCTTACTGATAATATTGTGTTTATGGATTTTTTTGTACAACACTTTGAAATAGATATTTGATCATGGAGAAGACATTAAAAAGGTGTTTTAAAAGCTAGAGTAGCGGTACTCTTAAAGTGAAGCCAAGAATACTGGTAGAATGGATTAAAACTATACTAAGGTTTTTGGGTCAGTTAGTGATTGCAGTTGTTTCCCTTGAGTAATTATTAATAGTAACTTCTTTCCCTCCTAAGGATCCTGGTATAGGTGATGAATTATGATGGTAGTTCTACAGAACAGCATGTTGACTTCTTTATCCTTAGCTTTTCCTATTGAGTAGGGTGTTTGATTATTTTTTTACTATTATTAACCTGATTAACATATTTTGGTTTACTTCCATATTAACATTTTCCTTCTCACATTTTATGATGCTGTATCTCTCAATTACTGTTCCTATTATTTTCATTAATATGCTATTTGTTCTCCTCTGGATTATATCATTATTTCCTTAGCTTCTTGTACAATAGGAAACAGTGGAATTCATTATTTCATGAAATTTTTGTACATTAGGAAACACAGTAAAATTTATTGTTTCATGAAATTTTTATTATTTTAGCCAGTGATTACTATAATAACAAATAGCAATATAGAATTGTTTTCAACCCCCCAAAGAAAATGATACCCAATATTAGTTATTTAAGCTTTTCAACATATTTTTTAGGTTTCCAGGTCTGACTATATATATTGAAAACCTCATTCTTTCTTTTATTTTCTTGTTTTTATGTTTTACACAGAAATTGCATCTTCCTATTTTAAAACATTTAGAAGCCATTACCAAACATTTTCTGGAATCACAATTCTGGAAAATTGAGGGCAATTTGGAAAGACTAATCCTAATACAGTCCTAAATTATAGTCCCTTTGCAGTAAAATTAGAGTGATAACACCATGGGCAAGACTTGAAAATGGTGTTAAGATATCTTAAACTTAGTTTACGTTCCCAAGCTCAATTTTTTTCAGTTTAATTCTCTCATCTATGCTTTCTTCCTTAATTCTTTATCTTTACTTCTTAGTGTAATGAAATTCTCATTTCATAATTACAGAGTACATATTTTATAATCCATCTTATTCCCTTTAAAAATGGTCAAATACCTGCAACCATATTGACGAGAAACTTTTGAGTTCTCAAAGACAATTATCAAAATGCCTCTGTTTTTATTGGTAGTTAAAATATACTCATGGGGGATGTAAAGTACAACATAGGAAATAAAGTCAATAATGTTGCAGTAACTATGTAGGGTACCAGGTACATACTAGAAATATCAGGGCGGCAGAAGAAAATTTTGTAAAGGTTATGATTCTCTAACTTTTATCCTGTATATCTGAGACTAGTACAAAATCATATTGAATATAAACTATTTTTTGTAGTTGAAAATTTTTTGTAGTTGAATTTGTAGTTGAAAAACAAATGCCTCTGTTTTCCAAATAGCATTTTTTAGCACAGACTAAACTTACCAGTATGTTTTTTCCAATGCATATTAAGAAAAAAATGTAAATATTTTATTTAAAAATAGTCCACAGTTTCTGGAATGTGTGTTACACTTGGAAATAAGTGATAATCAGTCACTACTGGAATTGCACAAACTGGCCACTGAAACAATGACCTCCCTTTGTGTGACTTCATGGAGACTTGGTACCTGAATGTGCAAACAAAATCCATCAAAGAACTGGGTGACCACATAACCAACATGTGCATTGGCATGGCAGAGTATCTCTTTGACAAGCATACCCTGGGAGAAATGAAGAGAGCTAAACCTTAAGCTGGCTTCCTACAGCCATGGGGATGACTTTTCTGGTCACCAAAGTATGATGTGCATGTTGAAAGCACCTTTTCCTTTTCTGTAAGTTGTACCAAATCATCCACTTACATTCTTTCATGTGTACCATTCCTTCAAACGAAGTAATTTGGTACATTCCCTCCCCTGACTCCAAATTCCACATTTTCACAAAGTACTTAAAATCTGAGTCTTACATTGTTGCTCTCAGCCCTTGCTATACATTAGAATTACCTGAGAAGTTTTTAAAGAATGCTAATGCCTGATGTCACTGTTAGAAGGCCAGATTTAACTGGTTGGAGCCCAGCATTAGTGTAACTTTGAAAGTTCCCGAGATTATTCTAATGAATAATCAGCATAGAGAAACATAGTTTTAGTGGGTCACAGTTTTTGGTGTGTATATAGTTGTGTCCCCCAAGGAACTATGTTGAAATCATAACCTCTAGTACTCCTGAATCTTATTTGGAATAGGGTTTTTGCAAATGCAATTAGTTGACATGAGGGTGGGCCTGACTCAAATAACTGGTGTCCTTATAAGAAGAGGAAAATTTAGACACAGAGACAGAGGAAAATGTCTGGTGGACAACACAGAAAAAGAGGAGACACAGAAGGGAGACTGCTAAACTGAGGTGGAAGTGGAGATTAGAGGATGCATCTACCACCCAGGGAACACCAAGGATAGTCAACTGCACCAGAAACTAGAAGAAGCAAGGAAGCGTTATCCCCCAGAGCCTTCAGAGGCAGCATGACCCTGCCAGCACCTTGATTTTAGATTTCTAGTCTTCAGTATCCTGAGAATGATCTAGTGTAGTAAGCCACTCGGTTGTGGTACTTAGTCATGGCAGCCCGAAGAAACCGATGCTGAGCATCTTGGTCATTTGTTGAATTTATTAAAAGTAGAGACAGTCCCTAATGTATGAGTTCTTAAACTGAATCTCTGGCGGTGGGTCATGGGTTGCAGAATTTTTTAATTATTCTCTTTTCTTGAAGTCTGTGGGCAGCAGTGTTGACATACCCTGGGGGCTTGTTGGAATGGAATATGCACTAGAACAAGTCCCCTATAGTGATTCCTGTGCACCTTGCAGTTTGAGAAGCCTTGCCTTGGGATAACAAGGCACCCAAAGCAGGGCTTGGTTGTTGTTGCCAAGAAAACAGTTCGTGTGTGTGTGTGTGTGTGTGTGTGTGTGTGTGTGTGTGTGTGTGTAGAGGATTTTGTTTTTTTTTTAAAACAGTTCTTAAGATGAGTGAGACCATCAGTTAGTCTTCCAGGAAATGTAGTTAGTTGATAAGAACAGTAGTTTTTCCTAAACATAAAGGAGGAACATTCCGTATTTGAAAATATAGTTGTAAATTGAGATCAACAGAAAATACTGATTCACTTACTTTTTAAAAGAAAAAAGAAATCTGGTGCTCGGGTTCATAAATAGTTAATGTCTCTGTCCTTTTATTTTGAGTGCTGGGCTTTTTTTCTTTTTTCATCTTTAGCTTACAGTCAATGGCTTTTCATAATGATTGGAAGGAAACATAACAAAACCAATTTCATGACTCATTTTTCCTGACAGTACTGGACAATGTGCTTTAGAGAAAAACGTATTTGGGTTTGGGTTTTACTGTTGAGGAGCTTCGTTTGTATGTTAACTGCTTTCTCTTTCTTCTTCCTTGTTCTTTTCACTGTGTAAATGACCTACTTTGAAGTTTCAAATAAAAAAACAAGTTAAATAGGCTTTTATTTGGCTCTCGATTCTGTCTTTTTCTAGCAAATTTGGAAAAGGTCCTGACTTTGAGTATAACATGGCCGAGTGTAGAGAAGAAAAGAAAGAGCTTTTCCTGTCTGGTACACTCACAAGGACTTTTCTAGCTCTGAGAGAAAGCAACGACCTGCCAATATTTGCACTCTATGAATAGAAGCATTTGATTTGGAAAAAATAAAAAATAAGAAATAAAAGATGTTTGCTTACTTTTTGAGACATAGGCTAACAAATCATTAAGGGAGCATTTCACGCACGTGTTTATACGGGTATGTTGTTAGTTAGCTACTGTGGGGGAAGAAAAATAATTTTTCCTCTGCCCCCTGCCCCGAGTTCTTAGCTGAGACCCCTGTAAGAAAGACAGACAGTGGGAGAAAAAAGGAAGTCTATTGACATGTATATCTCATGTGCATACCAGGGTAAAATTAGTAACCCCAAAAATGGTGACTTAGAATTCAGGATTAAATACCATCTTAAATTAGGGAGGATATAGGCCTCTCAGGAGAGAGTAAGAGATTTTTAGGGAAGATGAATGAGCAAGATTCCTTGGAAGAATAGGAATAAATGCCTTGAAGATAGCTAAACTCTGATGTCCCTGATGTTCCAGTTGATCTTACCCAACATTTTTAGTCCACATGCATGGGGAACACTGCTGGCTCTAGCAGAGCAAGGAGCTGACCATGAAGGGGTTTTAGCAGAGGACAGACAAATCCAAAACAAATGTAGTTTGTGACGAAGTTTGTCTGGATGTCGTGTTCACTTCCAGTTTTCTTTCCTATGACATGAGTCAATCTTCTGTAGTTGATGCAATTCCATGACTGGGGGATTATCTGGTTATTTATAACAATTGAGTTTCTTTTGGAGGACCTGTCTTTAGACAGATAAAGAGGAGTTCAGCTGTTTTGCAAGTACCTACAGCTCAAAACAATCAACATAGCAAAGTGGCATGTTTTAGATATGGCATGATCTGAATTCCTACATATATATATAAAATATCTCACACACACACACACACACACACGTACACACATACCCCTTTTGCTACACAGGATTCATTCTATCTTCAGTGTTTTGTTACCATCATTGGTAAAAATATAGTCCTTCTCAATAGGATTTGATGGCAAAATGTTGTTTTTTTAAAAATATAATCTTTATTATATTTTTTCCATTACCATTTAGTCCCCATATACCCTCCTCCCCTCCAGCAATTCACCTCACTGTTGTCCATGACCATGAGTCCTTTTCCATTTTTGCTCATTCACCCCCTAACTCCCTGCCACTAGCTTTTAATTAAGAAACAAAGTATGCTACTTTTGAAATAGAAGACTTTTGTATAATTATTTATTTGAACTTTTAAGTTTGTACTCTTCCACAGAAATAATAACTATAATTCCTCCAAAATAAAATACCCTCTCTATAGCATTATGCTTAAACTGAACCAGTTTGATGAAACTTCTGTTAGTTCTAGTGAACATGGATAGAATAAAATATCTTTCCTCTTATAAGGATATTCACACACTGTTATTCCAATGCTATCTATTAGGGTAATATATTTTCCCTTGAAACCTCTGACTAAATGAAGAATGATTATTTCGGGGTGAATATAATGCTTATAATATTAACTAACAACTCTTCATGATGGAGGAATAATTTTAGCATTACTTAGTATCAATACAACATAGAGAGAGACTAAAATAAACTAAAATATTCAAGAAATTGTTCTAGAGGAACTTAATATCAAAACATAAGACTCAATGCAAGTATGGTTTAAACTGTATAGCATGTGCAAAAGGAAGGCTGGAGTAGTGTTAATCCGACACTGCAGGAATCCTGGTAAAGGATTTTGGGAATAAATTACCTGGGGGCAGAGTTCTAGGAATAGGCATGAGCTACTGTTGAGAATACAGAATTTCCTTGATCTGCGCACATCCAAGATGTCATTATGACTGTAAAGAATACAGGCTATGCTTGCTATAGTAGCATATTTTGAGTTGTGACACCGGGAAATTATTACCTAGAACAGTGGACAAGATTTGATAACTCCAGCCCTAGGCCCTGCCTTTCTCAGGCCCTACCTATGAATCCCATATGCCCATCCAGCCAAGGTCAGGGGTCACTACTCCTCAAACACTTGAAATAAAAATCACACAGAATGTTTCTGCATTGAGATGTCTGCTGTTCTCCCATGTGGCTCCCAAGTACTGGACAACAACTCGGGCCTCTTGTCCTGTAGAAGTACCTCACCCAACTTGGTCTCTAAGGAGAGTAGGCCCCACTATCTAGGAGATGCTTGGAATGCATAGCTAACCTGTGCTATTTTTCAGCTGAACACAAACAATTTTGCCAAACACCAGCATTAGAAGTTTTATGCCTATGGTGAATCAATACAAAAATGAGATCTCTCTATTATATTGTGTGAATACAGAATACAAACAAAAAGATGAACATTATTCAAGCCAAAGAAATGACCAGACATCCCCCATGTTTGCCATTATGAGTGATGCTGTTTCTTGACCAATTACAGCTTTAGCCTTGCACTAGTCTTCCCTACTAAGAGATAGACTTATTGATGCCCAGTCATAGAATTAACCCAATGTTCTGATGTTGCCTGATCCAGAGAAGGATCCTGGGTCCTGGAACCCTCTCCAAAACTACCTAAGGCAGGCCTATGTCCTGTAATAAGTTCCCGTTACTGAGATGTTTACAATTCCCCTGGGTGTGCGTTCTCTCCCACTGCCATGAGTGATACCGAAACTTGTTCAACTTCAGGAGCATTTCTGGGGGGTCTTGGCTCAAGGGCTTTGACGTTCTTTTCCCACCATCATGCATGCTTGTTTCTCTGGTCCTCAGACTAAATTAAGCCACCTCTGGAATTCCAGCTGATTTATTCTACTCTTCCTAGTTACACTCCTCCCTGGCCAGGTAATTGGTACCCTGCTATCTTTTAACAAATACATTGGAATCTGCGTACTGGAGGATTGGCTCCAGTTTACCTGTACTAGAATTCCCCATTACCTGTGCATGATGGGATACTTGGAAATTGAATACTTGCACACAGCTCTGGAACTTGGTGTGCAGACACCTCCTTGTTGCATACTTTGGTGCTGTGCCTGCAGCTGGATTAGTCCTCTCTCTCTCTATTTTTTCTTTATTTATATTGTTTACACTATTACAGATGTCCCCATTTATCCCCCTCCCTTTGTCCACCTCTCTTCTCCCTGGCCTCACCTCCTCTTCCCTCTGGGCATCACCACACTGTTGTCTGTGTCTATGGGTTAGCATACATGTTCTTTTTTTTTTTCATTCTCAAAGGAGTAATTTTTTATGAAAAAAAGCTTACAGTAATTCTTTCCAGTTAGTTTTTAAAAAATAATATGCCATATTATATTAGCAAAGTTGCAAAGACAGAGATCTTGTTCTGTGGCAGGGAGGAAAATTCTTTTTTTTTAATTTTTAAATTATGCTTATTCTATTGCAGTCATCTCAATTTTTCCCCCTTGCTCTCCTCTACACATCCCACCCCACTCCCTGCTCCCACAGTCAATTCCCACTCTATTGTCCATGTTCATGGGTCATTCATACATATTCTTTGTTTAGTCCTTTCTCCTTCTTTCCACTATTGTCTTCCTTCCCTAACCCTCTGGTCACTTTCAGTCTTCTCCATGTTTCCCTACCTGTAGTTTATTTTGTACATTAATATATTTTGTTGAATAGATTCCATTTATTCAACATTCAGGTGAGATCATATGGTATTTGTCTTTCACCAACTGACTTATTTCACTTAATATAATATTCTCCAATTCCATCCATGCTGTTGAAAAAGGTAGGAGCTCCTTTTTTCTTTTTTTTTAAATGCAGATTTTATTTATTTATTTATTTATTTAAATTTCAAGATCAATTATAAAATATTAAAAAGTTTAAATCCATTGTAAGTTCTCAGCAATTAAAACAACACGAAACCAGCACAGAAATAATCAAGTAAGTCAATGAAATAAAATGAGCATTCTAGAAACAAATGTATATATCTGCATAACAATGTAATATATGTTTAAATTGATATTTCAAATCAATGGGGAAAATAAGGCTTATTCAACAAATAAGGTGCATGACCATTATTACTTGAAATAAAACAAATATAGAGCCCTATTTCATACATTATACAACAAATATTCAGGTGAGTTAAAAGTCAATATGTAAAAACCTAAGGAGTTTTAGGAGAAAATACAAAATAATATTTTTCCTACTCTGAAGTAAAATTTTCAAACCCATAAACTATAAAGTAAAATATTGACAATATGACTATATTAAACACTTAAGACTATACAGCATTATACATATTTAAAAAAGTTAAAGGACAAAGAATAGAATAGGAAAGTATTTGCAACACATGTATAAAAGGGTTAGTAGTTTTACTTTTTAGAGAAAAAAATTCTACAAACATTTAATCAAAAAATAAAGAATACCAAAAAAGTCATTTAAAGCTTTTAAAAAATAATAGAAATAGGCAAGAAATATACAAAAACAGGTTTAGTTTCAACAAATAATAAAGCAACAATTAAAATAGCACATCATTGTCACAATCAGATTAATAAGTATTAAAAACATTGGTAATATAAAGTCTTGGTGACTGTGAAAGGAACTGGGTATTCATAGACTCTTTTTCTTCATCTTCTTAAAGCAGTCCCTTTAGCATATTTTGCAATGCTGGTTTGGTGGAGGTGTATTCTTTTTGCCTTATTTTGTCTGGGAAACGCCATATTTTGCCCTCTATTTTAATTGAGAGCCTTGCTGGGTAGAGCAGTTTTGATTTCATGCCTTTGTTTTTCATGGCTTGGGATATTTCTTGCCATTCCCTTCCATCTTGTAGTGTTTCTGTTGAGAAGTTAGCTGTTAGCCATATCGGGGCGCCCTTATATGTTACTACCTGTTTCTCCCTTGCTGCCCTTAGGATTCTCTGTTTGTCTTTGATAGTTGCCATTTTAGTTATGATGTGTCTTGGAGTGGGACTCATTGGGTTTCTCTTGAATGGGGTCCTCTGTGTTTCCTGGACTTGTGTGACTTTTTCTGTCCTCCATTTAGGGAAGTTTTCCATCATTACTTTTTCAAACAGGTTCTTTATCCCTTGCTACTCTTCTTCTCCTTCTGGTATCCCTATTACAAGGACATTATTATGTTTCAGGTTGTCCTGCATTGCCCTCAATGTCTCTTCATTCTTTTTGAGTCTTTTTTCATTTTCTTGCTCTTTCCGGGAGCTCTTTTCTACCTTATCTTCCAGCTTGCTGATTTGGTCCTCTGTTTCACCTAGCCTGCTTTTGATTCCTTCTACTGTGTTCTTCAATCAGAAATTGTATTCTTCATTTCCTTTTTGTCTTATTGATAGTTTCTATGTCCTTTCTCATGCTGATATCATTTGCAGTAAGTTCCTCATAGTTTCTCTGTAGTTTTTTGTAATTCTCTTTGAGCTCACTGAGCTCATTTAGCTGCCTTAGAACTGTTGTTTTGACCTCAATATCTGATAGTTTACTTGCTTCTATTTCATATAATTCTCTTTTTGGGGATTCCTCCTTTCCCTTTGAGTAAGGGATATTTCTTTCCCCATTATTTGTGAGACTTTTTCTTTTTGCTTCTGCTTCTTAAATTGATCTGTCTTCATTTCCTGACTTTGTGATGTGAACTTGTATGGTAGGAGTCTGCTGTTTTTTCTTTCTGGATCAGCCTCTGATGATGTCAGATATTGACCCTGTCTGACCTTAGGCAGTCTGTTTGAGACTTCCAAGAATCTACTGTGTGTGCTGTCTCCTTTAGCTGTTAATCTAGTCACTCCACACTCAGCAATCAGGCTTAGGCACCTCAGGGCAAGGCAGAGTCTTTCCTGGGAGCAGCGTTATTGGGTCCTCTCACGTTGTTGCTGCTCAGGGGAGTGGTCTCCCTGAGCAAGATGGCTGCTGCTGTATGGGGGAGGAGTCAGCACCAGGATTCTGCCAGCTACTTTCCCCATTTTCTCCCCAAAGCCTCCATCTCCAGTCTCTCCTCAAGTGTCCCTAGACCACTCTGTACCCCCTTTAACCAGGGATCTATTATCTGTGGCTGTCACTCTGTACTCATTAGTCAGGCTTTAGCACTACTGGGCCAGGGCTAAGGCCCTTCTGGGGGTGGGGCTATTCGGTCCTCTCATGCTGTTGCTGCTCAGGGGAGTGGTCTGCCTGAGCAATATGGTTGCTGTCATAATGGAGGGTGAGTCAGCACTGGGATCGCGCTGGTTACTCCCTCATTTCTCTCTTCCCCAGTCTCTCCTCTGGCATCTCTAGCCCACTCTGCCCCGACTTTGCCAGAGCCCAGGGTAAGTGGCTGCAAATAAAAATTTATAAGTTGGCCCCTTAAACAGTTCTTTGCATCTCCAGCTGCCTGTCTCTGGCAGAGAGTAACCCTGCCACTTTTCGCAGCTGACTGTTATTTGTCTACTTTTTGGGCTCTGGTGCTGTAGGCTGGAGATCCCTGCTCATGATTTTGACCCTGCTCTTCTCAGGGGGATCCAACTGGCCATTTCACTATCCTTCTGGTGCTGCGACCCATGGGTGCCCCACCTGCCTTCAGGAGTCTCTACCGTCTCCTTACCAGTTAGGTTGTGCTAAAGCTGATTCTTCTGTCTGTCCAAGGTTACAAGGCCCCTCTCTTGCTATTGTTCAGTTGTTTGTTCCAGGTGATTTCTGCACAATTTAGTTTTAATTCCAGGTTGTTCCTGGGAGGAGGTCAGTGTGACTTCCATTCACTCCTCCACCATCTTGATTTTTCTGCATACATGTGTTTTGGCTAATCCCTTCACATTCCTTCAACATGGATTAGCCCTATGTTGGTGAGCAAATGATAGGTCCTGTACCATTGCCTGTCTGATATGTGACAGTTTGAGCTTCCTAGGAGTGTTCAGTCATATGTTGGATGAGATCCTTGTGTTGGAAAGGAGGTTGGATCCATATTTTGTGAGCTTTTAAATAAAAATTTCTGTGATTTTACACTCACAGAAGTTGAGGAAGAGGAGTATCTTCTTGCTTCTTTATGATCTGTTACAGGTTACTTTTGGTGAAAGGTAAGCCATGCTGACTTTTGAATTATGTATATCAAAAATAATTTATTCCTTTCTAGACTTTGAACTCTTTTAAATATATTGTCTATATATTTTATGGGTATTTTGACTGCTTAAAAACTTTTAAAATAAAAATGTCAAAATCTTGAATTCTCTTGAGAATTTCTTCTTCCTGTACATTTCATCTCTCCTTTTTAATGAGCTCTAATTGTTTTCACATGGAGATATTTATTTTTCCGTGACCAGTTACAGAAGCCTGGACTGTGAGATCAGAAAATCAGCATTCACATTGTCTTTATTAGCTTTACTCCAGCTTGTCATAGGAGTTTTGGGCTTGTTTAATTCATTCTACAAAATTGAATGAATTAATGGAATCAGGTCAAATTTCCCCATCCCCACATGACTAGTAAAAAGTCTGAATTTAATATGTATTATAAGGGACTTGACTCAAAGCTTCTCTTGAGGATTTTTTTTTATAGTTTTCTCAGAAACAGTTTTGAATGTTATAGAAGGTTACATTTTCATGTGATTAAAACAACCACTGCAGTTAAGGTGGTGCCATTCTGTTAGTGGAAAGCTAATCCAGTCTCTAAGAACCTCAGCCAGCTTCTCCCCGATAGACACTCTGCCAGCCTTTGGGCTCTAATCACTATGCTGTCAAAGCCCCTCTCCACCTGCGGGGGAGTGTATTCACACAAAACAAGGATTTAGCCCTAAACAGCCTCTGATCCCTCTAATAAATAAAGCTGCTGATTGTCACATCTCCTCTTCTTCCCCCCAATGACCCTCCATTTCTTTCCATGTGACAAGTCTTACTGGTAAATCTTTAACTTTATATATTGTATTGATTTTGATGTTCATCCTACTGGCTACTTGGAGTGTTTCTAAAGATAAAAAAAAGTAGTGCACAAGTCAGAGTTCTTTACAAACTCATTCTTAATTTTTTTTCTTACTTTGAGTAAACTTAAGATTTCCCTTCTTGTTAATTAAAGTGCTGCACTATAGTCATAAAAGAACAGTGGCCAACTGCTGTGGAGCTGATTTTGGGGCTGCCTTTAGGTCAACCTGAGCTCCTTTGTTTTCCAGAATGACTTTTTAAAAAAGTCAGGCTTTGACTTACTGGAATTGGCCCCATCAGCTGCCTGGGAGGAGGTGGGTGGGGGGAGAGGGACGTCTCTGACTTTGAGTGCGGATGGGATCTGCATGCAGAGACTTAGAGTCAAACAGAGGAGAGATTTCAAAGGTTGTGTTTTCCTTCTGGTCCTAGCCTCTCATCCACACTGTGGTAAGTGGGTCAGCTGTAGTTCACTCCTCTCCCTTTCAGGAGAAGAGAGAAAATCCATGCAGAATTAACCCTGCATTTTCCACAAATGAATTTTAAATCCCTTATTTTAACTTTAGAACGTGTATATCCTACTACAAGCTTTTTAAAAAGTTTTTTTGGTTTGTTTTCATTTTGCTTTTGCCTTTTGATCTTTAGATTCAACTCTATTTAATGCAATCATTCTCTTTAAAATCTTAGCTCTAATTGGAATATAAATAAATCTAAATTCTAAAGTCTTCTTGAGGAAATCGTATGTTTAAAAAAAAGGAAATTTGGGAAAAGTTCTAAAAGACAAAGGAGGAAAGAAGGTGTGATTTTTCTCAGTTATACAATGCTTTAGTAAATTCTTACGTGTAACCTAATATCGAAGCTTGTAGTAGAAAGTGGTTACTTTTCTTACTCAAGTGCACATAAACATGCATTTTAAATGCATCTGTAATATATATAATACAACTTACAACTACATACATTTTTCTTTGTTTTCACAAAACAGTATATTTTTTGTAGGATCATTATATCTAGATTGAATTTTTCAACCTTGACGATGACTTTTAAAAAAGTAATAGCTACCATTTATTAATGCTTCCTATATGCCAGGCACTGTCAGACTTTTATATTCATCATCTAATTACATACTTACAACAAACTCATAAGTTAGGCATTTTTGTTACTCCCTTAAAAATGTATTGATATCTAAGAGGTACATACCGTTGTTAAAATAAACCAAACAATTCTGAAACGCTCATAGTAGAAATCCATTATCTCCTGACCCAAAGCATGTTCATCTGGGTTTTCTACACAGAGGCAAGCATGTTTATTTTTGTTATCAGTTCTTTAGGGAATTACCTCCAGATTCCTAACAATATACCAATGCGGCAATTATTTTATTTAGATGTTTATTGATATCTTGCTATGATGGATAAGGATTAAATTTATCCTGCATCTTCATTTATGCCATCCTGTAAGTCCCTTTCACCCCCTTAGTTGAATATACATATATTGTTATTTTTAGTTTTTTTCCTTTTAAGTCACCTTTGTAACCGCAAAAAACATACCTAAATCTGTATTTATTGTTCTATTTACCAAGACAGTATTTCTTAAGTCCTCATTTTATAAAATACAGTTGTTATTTCTCCCACCCTTTTCTGCACTGTTATTCTCCCTGCCACTTTTCAGTCTCTATCAGCTATAAATTGATTTTATCAGTTTGAGGCATATGGAATTGCTGATATGTGATTGCTTTTAACCTACAAAAACAGCAGTGTCATATGGTTATGGTGAAGGTGGATAAAATTACATTGCTTTTCATAACCACGGTTGGCTTCCATAGCCATGGGATGTTTTAAATGGAAAATCAGTTATTATTTATATTTTAATTGTTGTCAGTGGAAATTGGATTCTTTAATGGAGTCATGAGAAAAGCACTCCCAGGGACTCACACATATGAGGATGAGTTTTGGGGGTAAGATTTACTGGGGTTGAAATAAATCACTGCCCCTAGGTTCCCAAAGTCTCACCTCCATCCATCCCACTGTGGGAGAAGTGCAGCCTTGTATTCATCCAGCTCAAACAAAGGCCACTGTCCAGAGGTTCCATGCCATGCGAAGGTTTAGTCTAATATAGCCTCTCTCCCCATCCTTAGCTTCTGTTCCTGGCTGCTGAGAGGCTAGAACCAAATGGCACTGTATTGCTATATGCAGGCTCATGCTTAAAGCCTGTATTTGGAGTCTATCTGGCTGCTGGGGCTGCATGGCTGCTATGGAGAACATACAAACAAACAGGGTGAGTGGGTGTTATCAAATATGAGAGAGAGAGAGAGAGAGAGGGAGGGAGAGGGAGAGAGAGAGAGAGAAAGCTTTGTTAAGCTCGGATTCTATTATCTTGGGTTTGGGAAGGACTAGGTGCTGTTCCAAAATAACCAATCAATATCTCTTTCCTTCCTGGGCTTGCATTGGATCCTCCACCTAACCAATTCATTTCCTTTATCCTCTGGGGTTCTGTGTCCTTTATCCAATCCATTCCTTTTCCCAGGCTAGGCTCTGCCCCGTGTGGTCACCTTCTTAGCTCCTACTATGCATACCTCAAAGTGGTAGCACCCACCCCTGAGCCATCTTGGACTCTACTGGGCATGTGCCCAGCAGAGGATTCTTCCCTCTATCGTTTTATCTTTCCCTCAGTAATCCGGGACAAAGGCAAGTTGTTCCCTGGGGAGATTGGGAATTTGGTCCTTCTTTTCTACATGGGGGCAGAGGGAAGCTAATTCCCTTGGTCGGGCAATGCTGTGATCCCATGGGGTGTCTGAAGCTGTAGTTTCCTAGCAAAGCTGGCTTATTGTTCAGTTCAGCTCTCTAGTATATTTGGCTTGATATCTGATTCCCTTTGCTTCCTTTATTAATATTTTGCTACCTACGCCAACATTATGACTACATAAATGTATTCAGAAACAGGAACACAATGAAAAAGGTGAGCTCTTTCTTCTTTATGAGCCCTTTACATTCTTTACTTTGGAATGGAGTCTCCTTTTACGCAGTCCACTACTTCTCTTATCCAGAGGCACAGATGCTCCACCCCTGAAAATACCATGTACTCATTCAATGCTGCTTTTAGTACTGGCAAGGCCAGTCATTAGCATTTTGGAGATAGCTATGTTAGTGAGATAAATGGAAATGTGGGCAGGGGTCAATATCAATGTTACTTTCATTCATTTATTCTGCAAATATTTATTGAACACCTAACATGTGCCAGATATTGTGGGATAGGACAAAAAATAAATCAGACACAGACCCATGACTTCAAGGAGCTGATACTATAGTGTTAGTGTTTTGTGTTACTCTACAAAATACATATTAGAGTTACTGACTATGTGTGTGTTTACAAACCAAGGCTAAGCTTCTGCCCATATTTCCTGAGATTAGAGCATGTTTAGATTATTTTGTAAGTTGTGGCTTTTTTGTCATTTTTTTTTTACTGAATACTGATAAAATACAAATAACTTTGTTTTATTCTAGTAGTATTTCTCTTATGTCTAACTAACTGGGATGTAAAATTCTCATTTGTGTCCATTGGTCTGGAAAGATTTTGTTTGCATAGTTTTTAAATTAAATTTCAAGTTTATAGAACAAACCAAAGTTTAGTCTTTTCATGGTTGAAAAATGTTTTATAAGGCTTTTGTTAAAATGATAGTTTGAGGCTTTTAAAATTTTTAATTGTTCCCATCTTATATGAGTATAAAACATCCATTTTTTTGTTGCTGAACATGGTATTTCATAGACAAAATGGCTTTGATGGAAATTTAGAAAGGAACGAACATGTATGTGTTGATTCCTTATGTGATTTGAAGAGACACTTATGATCTTCATTTACACTACCTTTTACTCACTGGAATCTAAAATAATATGCTGGTCTGACTTGCACACTGCCTTGAGAGCAAAAACAGTTTATGAACAACAGGAATACTGAGCAAGCTTACCTGTGGTTTATTTGCTTCTCATGTAGGCATTTCTCTTCACAGATACCTTAGGAAAGACAACAAGGGTTCTGCTCCTTTAGATCATTAATTTTGTCAGTCATAGTTCAGATTCCACTTATATCTTAGCAATATCTCACATAGAGGAGCATCTGACACATAGTCAATGCTCAAAAATATGCCTGGATCAGTGAATGAATAAAATTAACTGAAAACTCACTCAACATAAAAAAATCAAAGGCCTACCTCAAATTTTCTGTCAATTCCTGGGGTTGCTAAAATGTCTATGGTTCATTTTGGCTCAAGACCTCTTCCTATACCATCAATTAGTAAAATTTTTAATTGTTTCACAAAACCAGCCATACTTTCCCAGGTTTGTATAGGGACAGTCTAGAAATGAAATGATGTTCTTTTCTTGACTTGTAATACCCCTGTACATAATGGAAAGTCAACAAAAGAAAAGCCATTTGTGATTGCAGCAAACTTTATAGAAAATTTGGGGAAATTTTCTCACTTTTTATGTGTAGTGATTTGGCTATCTATTTGCATACTCTCCTCTGTCTAGATGCACTCCCAGGAACCTATTTTTACAAACAAAATTGTTCAAGTGAACAAAGTCAACACTGCTCTAATTACTCCTATTTATTCTAATTCTTGACTTTTTAGGACTACATTTTCTTGAGCTCTGATTCACATGCAAAATTTTTGGCAGTACTTCCCTGAGAGTGTGGGGTGGAGGGTTGATGAACAAAAGTTGCTCAAGAGTTTGTGATGATGTCAGACAGAACTGGGTCTGTATTTTGGCTCTGATATTTACTGAAAGTTGATATTTGCTGAACTTCTCTAAGCCTCAGCCTCCTCCTATGAAATGTTGGCAATTACAACATTTTTACCTACTTCATAGTGTTGTGAGCTTAATGCTGTAAGGTCATAGCATTAAGTGTTCATAGATCAGTGTCCAGCAACTCATAGGCAGTTAATAACATTCTTTTGTTAACACTGTGGTATTTATGTTACTCATGTTGACTCTTTTACACTTATTAGACTGTGTTTTTTTAAGCTCCATCACTCATCTTTAGAAATGTTTGCTACTGTGAAATTTAGTACATTTAAAAATAGTTTGCTAGCAGGGAATCTAGCTAAGCTAAAAAAAAAAAACAACTACTTGTGAATGGTAGAGAAAAAGTGGTATATTAGACTTTCTGTCATGACTAGAACTTTGACTCTCTGTTAGAAATGCTAGTATATTGAAGTTAAAATACTTTGAAACTTAACAACCACTGTTTCAACTGCAGCACTTTTTTTTTAAACAGTTGCTTTGGGGCATTTGTCCCATGTATGCTGTGACATCTCTGACGGTGAAATCGGTCTTGCCTTAAATACTGACAGTTTAGTCATTTTTACTACGGTTTTTGTAAGTAAATCAGCTTTCTCAACTTTATTTTTCCAGGTCTTATTAAAATATATATATATATATTTTACCACTGGGATGCCGTGACACATTTTTCACCATGAGGATTTCTTTTTCTGCTTTACAAAAAGAAATATGGAGAGGGGAAAAAATGGAATACAGGGTCCTTTTTAAAGTAAGTGATTTTTAGACAACTTTGAACTCAGTGTATAGGGTGTTTTTGACCCATATAAAAACCTTATCAAAAAACCCACTTTTTTGAGAGGAAGGTCAGAGGTAATTGCGAATGTATGTTTCCATTCAACACACCTTTTTCCTTTGGAGCTTTGTAACCCATGGAGCACTGCAGTGGAATTAAAAGCTTTTGAAACTAGTATTTGATGGATTTTGGACTGTGTTGAGAAAAAATAGAAAATTAGAAAGTTTCTGAAAACTCTAGTTAGAGAACTTTCTGCTGTTTATTGTAGCTACACCTCATCATAAGAAATCACTTGAATTTTCAACAGGTTCCATCACAACAGACTTTTTTTTTTTTTTAATGAGAAGAGACACCATTTTTTGTTACATCTATAAGAGATAAAGGGGAGAAAAGTGATATTTCCCTAATCATAACTATATCATATGGTCATCCAAAACTCTGTTTGGGGACTAGTCTTATTTACATGTTAGTAATATGATAATTTTTTCAAGTTCTGAGATGATTCTAAGCTCTTCTGCATTGTGTATGTTGGGGGATTGTGTGCCTTAGAAATTAAGAGGCAACCCCCAGGACCACAAGCCTGGAGTGCATTCTCCTGTACTCCACTCCTCTCTCTGAGCTGTTTCCTTTGTATTGCCCACACCATTTAGAATAATACCAGTGAGGACCAGGTTAACACTGATTTGTGTTTGGTTACTTGGCCCTTTAAGTCATTTTGAAGTACTTTACCATGAGCTTTAGTAGTCTACCTTTTCTCAGACCACTCACATTTTGGAGAGTGTGACCTTTTTTAAGGGGTGATCTTGATCCTCTATCTACAGAGGCATACAACATTTTATCAGTGTCTTTAGGATGTCTGCCTCTTTCCAGTCTATTTGTACTTTCATTAACTCTCCCCTCCCTGATATACTTTTTGGTTGTCATTGTATATATAATTGTAATCTTGAAACACCATGTTTAGATTATATTAGTAGGGATTTTGTTAAGAATTTTTTAAAACTTTTATTTAACGAGAGAGAGAGAGGGAGAGAGAAACATTGATTTGTTGTCCCACTTATTTGTCCATTCATTTGCTGATTCTTATTTGTAACACCAACTCTGCTTTTATCTTTTTTATTTACTTTTTAATTGTTCAGTTACAGTTGTCCTGCCTTCCTCCCTGTTGCTCTCCCCTGCTCCGCCCCCGCCCATTCCCACAATCTATCCCTCCCTCATTGTCTGTGCCCGTAAATCCTCTATTCACATTCCTTGACTTGCCCCTTTCCCTTCTTTCCCCAGTTATCCCTTCCTCTCTTCTCCCTGGTCATTGTCAGTTTATTCTTTTTTGCTCATTTGTTTGTTTTAATGATTAGGTTCCACTTATAGGTGAGATCACATGGTATTTGTCTTTTACCACCTGGCTTACTTTATGTAGCATAATACTCTCCAGGCCCATCCATGCTGTCATGAAGGGTAGGAGTTCTTTCTTTCTGCCGCATAGTATTCCATTGTGTAAATGTACCAGTTGTTTGTTCCACTCATTTACTTATGGGCACTTAGGCTGTTTCCAGCATGTGGCTATTGTAAATAACACTGCTATGAACTTTGGGGTGCATAGATTGTTTTGAATTGGTGATTCTTAAATGTGACTTGAACGGGGATCAAACTTGCACCCTTGGCATGTCAGGATGACACTCGAACCAAGTGAGCTACCTGGCCAGGTATTGGCAACAATTTAATTTCCCACAATCAAGAGTATTTTTCAAAAACCAAAATAGTCATGGAACATGCCACTGATAAGCTGAAGCACTAAAATATCACCATATGTGGAAAAAAAAATACATGTTAGATTGTAACTTAGGGCTAGAGTTTAGAATTTGAGAAATCAATCTGTCTTGACTTTGCAGTATTAAATGGAGGCCACAGTATAAATGGATTGTTTGGTCCTATGTTCTGGAGGATAATGAGGAATATTTTCTGAGGAGCAAGAAATAATGAAGCATTTTTAGGAGAATTTTATTTTTAAACCACCACTAATGGAACCCATTTTCCCTCTATTCTGCAGCTTTCCATGGTTGACTGAAAACTTTCTGCCAAATTTATAGGAAAACCTCGAAAGAATGTACCATAGTTGGGGAAAAAAAATCATACCCTTAATTGAGGGAATCCTGCAAGAGAAAGAGGCTGCAAGAATCTCCAACATTCATTTTTTTATGTATTCAAACAGCAAGGAAAGCCCTGATTAATTCAAACCTGCTTTGAAATTGAAAGGAAAAAAAAAGCATCTGTAAATGATAATTTAGACTCAGAATCTAAAATATCTTACAAAGGATTTATCCCTATTTCAGAGGATATACTCTAAAAGAATATTCTACAATATCATGAAACATCTTGCTTAAAAACTAGCCGAGAGATTTGGAGGATGTCATGATGGTATTGGGGGTGGAGGAGTGGGACAAATGGCCAGTTTTGATAATTACCGAAAAGCCTGAGCATACTTACCCAATCCTAACGTGCTGTAATCAATCTGTGAAGCATTCAGGGTACAGCTTTTCCTAATAGATACAGTGCATATGTTCTTACTACTAATTGTCTTTAGGCTTAATTATATCTTGTTTCTGTTCTAGGATTAGTTATATTTTATTTCTAAACTGAGCCAAGGGTAGCAAAAACCTATGGGCTTACCTTAAAATATTACTGTTATTTAATATACAACTTTTGGGTTTTTCTCTGATTTTAGGTGTTGAATTTTTTATTTAAAATATTAGAATTATCGACAGTATCTTCCGTTAATGTTTGGATTGGTCAATGTCTTTAACACCTAATATTAAATTTAAGAGGAAGCTACTTATTATTCTTTGGTTTTAAATCATGCTATTAACCTCTTCACATTAATTTGTTAATTTTTTCTCACTGTAAATTCATTTAAATGGGTTATTTTTCACAGTACTGGCTATACTTAGCAGTTCATTGGCTATAATTTTACCAGATTAAAGTGACAAAAGCAGTTAGTTGACCCTCTGACTAAATTTACCATATGTTCTTATGCTACTTTCTTGTCTTTAAGCCAAGCCTTTAAAGGATTGCTCTTTTCTAAGTCGTTTTCCCCTTAATTACTAGTGATTTTTGAGTGATAGAACAACTACATTCAGTAAATGCATTGAGTACCTACCTATACTGTATGTAGCCTTTTAAGAGATTCTAGAAATACTGTGGTGGAAAACATCCCTGTACTAAAGCACTAACCCTAAGACTCTCTTTCTGGGAGGACAGGGAGCAATTAAAATTTGAACTGTAATATTTGGAAGAAGCATATAGTAACAAAGCCGAGGAAATGAAGGTAACATTTAGAGATGGGCTGGCTGCTGTCTAGGTGGATGAGGGGATTTGGAATATCTCAGCAGGACAGTGCACTTTTGAAACATGCAATCCATGTGTAAACACTTCCACTTTTCCAGCAGACAACTGGACGTATCTGTAGGAATGAAATCATCTCTGGTTCTGGCAAAGCCCTTGTGCCTTTTATCATAGTCCTGTATCATAGTTACATGTTAATATCATTTCTTAAAGACTGACTCCTTGACCTAATATAAACTCCTGTGAAAATTATAGCTATGAGTGCCAAGAACATAGTTAGCTCTGTTTCTACAAAGCCTGCCTTAGTGACATATCTAAGAATGTTTCCTTTGTTTATCTAAAAGGAATATTGCACATCTGACTTAACTCTATGTAAAGGAAACAAATCCCTTCTAATGTTCTAATACCCTACAGTGTTCTAATACCCCACAACATTCTAGGATCTCTCAGATGGGAAGGATTGGTCCCCAGACTCCTAAACAGGTGATGTTGGTGTGGAAAGAAAGAAACCTCCATGTCTTCACTGTTGCTCATGGAACTTTTTTGGACTGAACTCAACATGTTCACGTGTTGTCCAGTGCTGGTCAATAATGCAAAGGTATCACATACCTTGTTACCCCCTTCAATCCATCATATTTCCCATGCTCCTGCAAAACTTGTATGGTTCGCCACTTTTCTCCTCTGCCTTTCTCCTCAGTTCCCAGAACTTTAGAGCTCTTCCTCATCTCCATCTCAGAATGTCAAAAATGGCCCATTTTTGAAATAGGCAGTGTAAACATCATTAAGCTTCCCTTGATTTTCTTAGCTAGTCAGGATCGCTTTCCCACAGCACTTCATAATTCTAACGACTGGTAATTATCGCTTTCAGTTTTGCAGATTTCTGGATTCTCTGATGTTAGTTTCTATTACTGGTCTAGAAGGTTTACATGAACATTTTTTCTCATGTAAGGAAGCCTAAGGCAGTGTTTAAATGTGGCCTTGTATTTACTGTAATACATTAGATGCTTATCAAGTATTTGCAGTTCCTGTGTGATTGGCCTCTAACCCACCCTACTCCCACTTCCTCTCCCACTGCACCAGATGGGCATTCTTTTGGCTCATCTGTTAATAATTTGCCATTATGTTTCCTATTCTCATGGACAAGGGCAGCCCAAGCCTCACACATTGCTTGGGAGTTCTAGCCCTAACTAACGCCTATTCTTTGTGCACATCTCATCTTAAATCCACTTCTCATTCAAAATTGGCTGAAATCCCCCTCTCCTCCAGTGAAACCATACTTTTTGTGTTTGTTTTTTTTATAATTTCCTATTATCTTATTCCTGACTTGTATATATTTTACACATATTTAATATATATATACATACATACATATCTGTGTATTACTCGAATAAACTTGAGCCATTTTCCTACTGTATGCAAACAATGTCATTTAAAAAATTATACCTTCATACCCCAAATCAATGTGAGAAATGTACTCAGTGTAAGGAATTGTTTATCTTTATTTATTGAATGATGTTGAAAGGATCCAATTTACAACTTCTGGCACCCTTCTCGCCATACCTTGTCCTTACTGCCTTATTTTTTTCTGATTTTCCCAGGAAGCAGCATCAGTACCTCTTACTCGCCAGACACGACAAACCCAGCCCATGAGCTGTGTCTCTGATCTTGGAGGTCTTGACCATTTGGACTAACTCTGCTTCTCAGGCTCAGTGTGTTTCTTTTTTTGCTCTGCCTCCTGGAATTTCCTCAGCAAAGTGCTGTGGAGCCAGACACTCAGGACTTCCCCACTTTCTTACATGTCCTCCAACAGGGGCTTTGTAAACGCAAGGACCGGCCATTTTTATGGGGAGAAAGCATTAAAAGTGGGTGCAATGACAGTGTTCAGAGCAAGGAAAGATGCCAGGAATGTTTGAGGACCAGTATGTCTGTGGGGGTGTGAGGCTGCCGGCCCCGTGAGGGCCGTGGCCACTTCTGTTTGGTTCACTGGCACATCTCCCAGTCTGGTGCAGGGTCCACAGTAGATGCTCAGTGGTATCAGTTGAATGAACATATGAAGGAGCAATTTTGAAGGGTCCTGAAAACTGATGAGTAAATGCAGTACTAAACTAAAAACACTAGAGGGAGATCAGAGAAGGACTAACAGAATGATTGTAACACAAGATTCAGCTGTGTTTGCTAGGGTGGTAATTTTATTCCTCCCTCTTTGTCCTAAAAGTTTTCAAAAATGGTGTGAAATCTGAACTGAATCCGATACAAATGCTTTCTCTGTTTTTATTGCAGGCCATGGTGGCCCCTGCAATCTGTAGGAAAAAATGTAGGAATGACGATAGATATTTTAAGGAGATAGATACTCATTTGAGTAGAAGTCTCAGGAAATTGCACTGTTTGAGAAACAGATGGTCTAGAATTAATTCCACTAATCATAATCTGAAATGATAACTGATGGGCATATGAAAGAATGCTAGACTGAAAAATATTGTGCTTGAAAAGAAATTGCATAGCATGCCCAAATTGTGTATATTCAATGAAAGAACTTATATGTTCTCACAAATCGTCATTAGTATAATTCATAAACTATGTAAAAATAGGAAATTACTTAATATAAGCAGAACTGAGTTCATGTGAAGCTCAGGGACAGACTGCTATGTCGGGAACAGGTATCCAGGTCTTACTCTGTGACCTTGACCAATAAACTCTCTAGGTATTGTTTCTTCATCTGTAAAATGGAGGTAATAATAGCATGCTGTTCAGAGAGATTTGGTGAGGATTAGGGGAGCAAATGCAGAGGAAGTTCTTAACACAGGTTTTGGCCCCTGTGTAGTAAGAATTTAATGCACTTGCTAACTCTTGGGTGATATTAGATTGAGAGCTTTATGTTTATATACCCAATTTACTAACATTTGCCTGCCTCAGCCATTACCTCTCCTTAGATTCCCTTTTAATGATAATGCTGTGCTAGAATTTTTTTATTTTGGACAGTTCCTCAAAATGTTAGGGGCTTGACTGTTTTGTGGGGAAGAGTACTTTGTTATTACTTCTGTAACCCTGCTGCACGCTGGTTCATCTGGTGGGATAGAGAGAGAAGGCCTAGTGGTGGTTTATGAAAGAGCTTACAGAGCAGCACAGTGCTCTAAGGCAGATTTCAAATGTGAATGGGAAGAAGCTAATGGAAGTTCCGTATGTGGAAATTGTGTTAGCATTTAACTTTCAGCTGCATTCACAGTGCAGTTCATAGTAAATCCTCTTTTTTAAAAAAATTTGCTTCCCTCTTGGCTTCTATAATTTTGGATCTGGCAGAGACTTTGATAAGTAAGTGGCTGAGCAATGCTCCCTCACAGGGAACAGATGACCTTGAGGCAGAGGGAGGAGAAAAGTGAGAGGACTGAGTAGACAGAATTGGAGAATAGTTAAAAAAAAAGGGGGGGAGGGATGTTCACCTTTTCTTTCACCTTGAATGCATTAGGGTATTTTGTTTTCCTCCAGATAAATAAATGTCTGCTGGAAGTTCCTTTCCAGATGCTTCATTAAAAAATTAAGTTGACTCTTTCTAAAAATAAAATGACTGAAAAGTCCTCAGTGGCCTAAAAGCTATAATGTTTGGAATGATGAATTTGTACATCAACTTTAAAAATTAAAGATATTCATTAGGTATCACATATATCATTTTGAAAATAATGCTATATCTTCTGTCTAAATTTAAAAGTATCATTTCAGTGATCTAAAATTCTATTTAATTTAGCTATCCATAAGGAAGAGTAAGTGTGCAAAACATAAAGAGACACTGGGTATAATAACATCTTATAGCCTTCTAGTTTCAAACACCTGGGTGGTGGACCTTGTCCATTGTTTATACTTACATTAAACTATAGTAAAAAGACCAAAAAAAAAAAAAGAGGATCTTTAAAAAGCACCTATTCAGTGAATCAAATTAGTCATTTGAAAAATTCTAAGTTGGAAGTCACACTGAAACAAATGAGAAAGAAATTAATTTGGAACTACTAGAAAAATGACATATAGCCAGTATTGGATTCAGTTCAATTTAAAATCGGAACAACTTTAATGTTTTACCATCTGCCTCTCCAGGAGCCTTGTAAAATTTGAATACTCCAGTCCTTAGAGATTCCTATATGGGGACAGCTTTTTTAAAGGCCACTTAAAGAACATAAAACCAGAATAAATAATGTTGGTACGTGTCCAAGATTGAGTTAGTGATTATTGAAAAGATAAACTGCATCTGTGATTTAGGGACTCATGTATTCCAGTTGAACTTCTGTCCTCTGCAAAACCACATAGAAGTTCAGCAAAGAGTTTTCTATTCCATGTGACAGATGAGCAAATGGAGGCTCAGAGAAGGCAAGCAACTGGGCCACACTCATCTCACCTGACAATTGCTCAGAGCTGGAATCAAAACCCACAATTCTATAAACTGTTGGTTTTAGGGCAAAACACTTATTAAACAAAATAGGCAAAAGGTATGAAACAGAAATTATCTGTCTGATACATTTTCATGTTCTAGTTATATATTAAGCTGAGCTAGATAGCAGGTAGGCGACATGTGCTGACAAAGTGTATGCTTTACTTTTTACATATACACGTATGCGTGTGCACCTGCATAGAGATTTTAATCAATTGTAAGCTTTAGTTTTTGGAAAATGTATGAATGTTATAATGTTTTAATGGTCTATTTTGTTGATTGTTCTGAAGCTCCACAGATACAGACTGTAACTTTCTCATCTTACAGTCCCACATCTTGCACGTTGTCTTTTCAATGAGTAAGTGAACACCAAAGAAGGAATTCTCAAGAAGTAAAAAAAAAAAAAAAAAAAAAAAAAAAGGATAAGGTGCTGATTCCAGAAAAAGAAATATTAATATGCTTTAATCAAGATTTTACTGAAACTGATTATTATGATACAATGTAAGATTCTCCTCAAGATGGCATATTTGAGTGGTAGACACAAATGAGATACCTTTAATTACTCTCTGCTCAATCTTGACAGAAGAATACTAATTTACTATTTACTGATGTAATCTTTAGTATGTGCCAAATACTGTGACTGAGTTAAAATGTCAAGTAAGACATGGTCCTTTCCCACTTGGAGTTCACAGAAGATTCCCAGGCAAATGAATAAATGAATATCAAGTGATAGATGCTAAAATTGCCCCTATACCATATACAGGGGAGCGCAGAGGAAAGAGCCCCATCTATCAGGTGTAAGGTTGTGAGCTTGATTGGGAGAAGAAAATGAGTATGAGATGAGCTGTGTCAAATTTTTTAGTTACATTCTTACCTCCTCCTTTCAAACTGTGGGAAATGTGAAGAAGGTAATCAGACAAGATACCTGTTTCATGGTCTTGCTCCCATTAGTAGACCTTGCCTCTCTTCCTGAATGAGAAAAGATACTAAAGATACCAATGAAAGTTAGTTTTTATTTGACTTAGGTCTTGAAATTAAGCTAGGGTACAGCTTGTGGAGAGATAGCTAGGATGAGGAGATGGGTTTATTTCTAGACAGATTCTGAAGCAAGTTAATAACACTGAATGTTTGAAGATGGTATACAGGGTGGGGCAAAAGTAGGTTTACAGTTGTTTGTATGGAAAATAATACAATAGTTAATAAATAATAATACAAGAATAAATGTTGTGATTTGCATATTCACAATTGTAAACCTACTTTTGCCCCGCACTGTAGTATTTAGGTAGTAGAGCTATGGTCAAAGGGACAAGTAAACTTGGTGGAAGTGATAAAATAATGTTTACACCTTGGAGAGGTGGCATTGATTAAGGACATGCTTAAATGTCAAAAAAACAAATTGGATACATTGAAGAGAGGTAAAGTTTAATTAAATTTGATGACATTGTGAAAACATTTATTTTCAGCTTTTTAAAAATATATTTACATGTCTGGGAAAATATATAAAATATCTCTGTTCTGTAAAAACTTTGGAAATATGTAAATCAGTGATTGTATCCAAATATGCCCTCATTTCTGGATATGCTTGAATTCCTAAAATTCATCTTTACTTTCTATCTTGAATTTTTGGCACCCAATTAGTTTACATCCCTGCTGATCCTCATGTAAGTTAGTGTTTGACATGTTATAAACCACCCTCAAAATAGTGTCATGATAGAAGAGGAAGGAATACTTCCAACTCATTTTCTGCATCCAGGATTGCCCCAATACTAAAAGCAGACAGAGAAATTCTAAGGAAATGGTACACGAATGTCCATTATGAATATAAAAGAAAAGGAGTCAATATAATACTAACAAACCAAATCCAGAGACACATAAAAAGTGTTGTACAAGAGTACCAACTAGGATTTATTCCAGGAATGCAAGGTTGGTTTAATATGTGAAAAATCAATTAGTATAACAAGTGTATCATATTAATGGAACAGAGGACAAAGACCACATGATTATTTCAGTAGACTCAGGAAAAAACATTTGACAAAATTTTCATGATAAAAACACTCAACGAATGAGGAATGAAGCAACTTTCCTCAACTTGGTCCAGTGTACCTTTGAAAAACCTACTGCTACAATGATATATATTGATGAAAGACTGAAAGATTTTTCCCTAAGATCAGGAACAAGAGAGGATGTCTATCCCCATTACTAAATTCAAGTATGTACTGGAGGTAATAGCCAGGGCATGTAGGCAAAAAAATGAAATAAAAAGGATTGAGATTACAAAGGAATAAGTAAAATGGTCTATTTTCAGCTAACATGATCTTAGGTATGGAAAACCCTAAGGAATCCATCTTCCTCACATACAAATATAACTAATAAATGAGCTTTGCAAGTTTACAGGCTACAAGATCAGTAAACAAAGTTCAACTAGGTTTCTATAATCTAGCAATAATCAAACACAAATGCATTTAAGAAAATAATCCAACCCTGGCTGGTGTGGCTCAATGGATTGAGTGCCGGCCTGTGAACCAAAGGGTCACTGGTTCAATTTCCAGTCAGGGCACATGCCTGGGTTACCGGCCAGGTCCCTAGTGGAGGGCACATGAGAGGCAACCACACATTGATGTTTCTCTTCCTCTCTTTCTTCCTCCCTTCCCCCTCTCTAAAAAGAAATAAATGAAATCTTTTTTTGAGAAAATAATTCCATTTATAAATAGTATCAAAAAGAATAAAATATTTGGGATTAATTTATAAATGAAATGCAAGATTTGTACAAACTCAAACTATTGTTGAGAGAAATTCAATAAATCCTAAATAAATGGAAATGCATTCTGTGTTTATGGATTAAAAGATAATGTTGGAAAGATGGTGGTGTTCCCCAAATTGGTCTACAGATGCAAAGCAATCTCTGTTGAAATTACAGGTGGTCTTTTGCATGTATTAGCAATCTGTCCTTAAAATTAATATGTAAATGAAAAGAATCCACTCTAGTCAAAAGAACCAGATTATAGGATTTATGCTTCTCAATTTCCAAATTATGACAAAGTTACTGTTACCCAGATAGTGTAGTGTTGGCATAAGACTAGATATATACATCAATAGACTAGGATAAAGAGCCCAGAAATAAACCCTTATATTTATGATCAATCAATTTGTCAGGACCATCTAATGATGAATCAGGCTTTCCAGCAAATAGTGCTGAAATAAGTGAATATCCACGTGTAAAATGAGGTTGAACTCATACTTCACAACATATACAAAAATTAACTCAAAATAGATAATAGACCCAAAATAAGCTGAAACTATAAAATTTGTAGCAGGAAACATAGGAGTAAGTCTTTGTGTCCTTGGATTGGTAATGATTTCTTAGCTATGACAACAAAATCACAAGTGAAAAAACTCATAAACTACATCAAAATTAATAACTATGTGATAGAAAGGATACCATTAAGATAATGAAAATACAGCATACAAAAATGGGAGAAAATATTTGAAAATTGTGTATCTAATGAAGGATTTTTCTGCAGAATATATAACATACTCTTATGACTCAAGAATAGAAAAAGAAATAACCCAATTTAAAATGGGCAAAAAACTTGAAGAGACATTTCTCCAAAGAAGATATACAAATGGCTAATTAAACACACAAAAAAATCCTCCACATCATTAATAATTAATGAAATGCAAATCAAAACTATAATGAGATACCCTTACACCTACTAAGGTGGCTAAAATAAAAAAGTCACACAGTCAGTATTAAGCTTTGGTGGGGATGTGATGAAATTGGAACTCTAATATGCTGTGGATAGCACTATAAAAGGGTGCACCCACCTTGGAAAACAGTTTAGTAGTAAAATTGTAAATATGCAATCATCATATGGCCCAGAAAAATCCATTCCTAGAGAATTTAAAAATTGATATCCAAGAGAATTTAAAACATATGTCCACACAAAAACTTGTGTAACTATTCATAGAAGCACTATTTATAATAGCAAAAAAGTGGAGAACCCAAATACACATCAATTGAAATATACAAATAAAATATGTTATATCCATACAATGGAATATTATTCTACCAGAAAAAGAAAGTATTGGTCTATGCAACAACATGTATGAACCTTAAAAATATTACGCTAAGTAAAAGAAGCCAGACACAAAGGCCACATATGGTATGATTTTCTTTATAAAATGTCTAGAATTGGAAAATCCAAAGAGATATAAATTAGATTAGTGGCCAGAATCATTCAGATTATTCTGTGTTTATTTTCCAAATGACCTAATTGATATTTACATGTCTCCATGCTAGACATTTTGTTTCTATAAAAATAAAGCATGCCCCTCTCTCTTTCCTGATGTGGTTATACTATTCTATAATCTGGACTTCCTATCTCTTTTTCTTGCTCAGCTCAGATGAGTCCCTTATATCCCTAATCAGAATGAGCTATTCTCTCTTCAATGTTTTCATAGCACTGCATAAGACCCCTTTGATTTGGCATAAACAATTGTGTGAAATTTAGTTAAGATTTTCATGTCTTCCCTCCTTCCTCTAAGGTACATAAATTACTTGAGAAAGGGACCTGTGCATTTTCTCTAGTCATCTTATCCAAGTTTGCCTTTTGGGAAAAGAATTTTCACATAATAGCCTTTAAGTAACTATTTATTAAATCGAATATTTGAAGAGTGACATGCTAAAATTAAAATTGAATATACACTGGACCTTAAGAAAAAGACCTACTCACCTTCTCTGTATTTTATGTCTGAGGAGTAGAATCAGTTAGTAGGCATTCAAACTAAAATGAAATGTTTCAAACTAACTGAAACCACGAATTTTCCTGGGGATTCTAATTTCTTCACTGTTATAGTATATGCTTTTGATAGTTGAGAAAACATTTAGTGAATAGCATGTTTTCTGTTTTTCTCTTTTAGCTTAATCTTACCATTTGGTAATGGATTAGATGATAATAATGACTTGGGAATCCAGTTGCAAGCAGCTGTACTTCTTCCCTGGTTCTCGTGTAAACCAGTTTTTGGATGATTTAAGCTGGAGATTCTTCTCTCTGTCCCTGAAGATGTAGAAGGAAAAATAGTATTAGAACCTAATACATTATCTCCTTATATTTTAATTCGATGTGTAAATATAGGAAAATGTCAGAGGAGAGCTAAAGTATTGCTTAAGTGAACTTATTATTAATAAAACACTACCCCTATTGTATCTTAATTGTATACCATATATGTTTTTAAAAAAATTTTTTATCCTCACCCTAGGACATTTTTTTTTTTCGTTGCTTTTAGAGAGAGGAGAAGAGAAAATGGAAGGAAAGGGGGAGAGAGAGAAATGTTGATGCCAGAGAGAAGCATCGATCAGTTGCCTCCTGTACACTCCTGGACCCGGGATTGCACGTGCCCAGACCAGGGGTTGAACCTACAATCTTTTGGTTAATGGACAGTGCTCCAACCAACTGACCCATACTGGCCAAGGCTATGTTATTTTATTAATGAACTGATTAAACAACCATATGTCAGTCAGAGAGGATCCAAAGATAAGTAAGGCTAAGTCTGTGTTCATAGTTTAGTGGAGGAAAATGAAGAAATCTAAAACTTCTGTTGTACCAAATGAGTATGTATGATGTAGTATAACTAATTGGGCATGGGGAAACATATTCCTCCTTCTATCTTTTTTGGTATATATTATTTTCCTTTTATTTTTATACCTGTGGTATCTCCACTTCTAAGATTTGACTCCAGGACATTTTTTTCTCTAATTAATACATGTTTCATGGTGCTCTCATACACAACAATGGCTTTCATAACTCTGATATTATGATTTATAAGAAATATGTACTTGGTCTTTGTTCCCATTTCTGGCACAGAGCTCCTAAAATCCTTGGAACTTCCTAGGTGATGAAACCATAAAGCCTTCTCTTGCTATGTTATTGAGGGGACTTTTAGAAAGCACCTAAGGATGGGGGCTGGTTGCCAGAGGAGCCAACCAGGTGACGGGAAGGTTGGAACTTTCAGTCCTACCCTCTTGATCTCAGGGAGGAGAGAGTGGATGGAGGGTTGAATGCATTGCCAGGATCTCCATAAAAGATTCAAAAAGATGGAGTTCAGAGAGCTTTTGATTTGATGAACATGTTCCTCATAGTGTAGACCCCATAAAATGATAAATGAATTAAGAGAAAAATAAAAAAAGAAGTAATTGGAGACCATAATCCATGTCTGCTCCACCCTGTGTTTTCTCCAGCACCAACAGAAGTCCTGTGAACAGCAGGAGCATTATCAATATCTGTTTAATTAATGAATGATGGTTTTATGGGGACAGGAGGTCAAGACATTTTAAACACCTCCTATATATACTTTAAAAAATTCTATTGTAGACATTACCTAGACTTATCATCCCCAAAGAAAGACTTAGTTTTTCCTCCAAGTCACTTCACTATCCTCCACTCTGCTGCTTCCTCCGTCTCTCTGATCCTGTTGATGACCTCGCCAGACACGCGGGCACTTAGACACCTGGCAGCCAGTCAGTTTCCCCTGTTCTCTTGAGCTGAATCTCTCTTCCCATCCTGGCAATCTCAAAGTTGTTGCTTCCAGAGAACTTATCCAATTTGTCCTGCCCTCTCTGCCAGTACTGTTTCAAGCCTTTATTATCGCTGGCTTGGACTGTTCTAAGAGCTTATAATTTACTTTCTTGCTGTCTGTCTCACCTTCCTCAAACCTGTCCTTCACAGACAGGTTTTGTGATTTGACTCATCTGTTTAAAATCTGCTAGCCACTCTCCATTAGCTTCAACAGAGGTCTTCATTTGCAGGGGGGCGGGTGGTCAGGGACCCCTTTGAAAAGTTATGGACCCTTTCCTGAGAATCCGTGGGACTTTATTGGATTCCAAAGTAAATAAACCTGGCAGAGATGATGAAGCTTTTTATACCATATACAATGTGTCTTGTGATTTGCCCTGTCAATCTCTATAGGTTCAACTCTAAGCACTTCATATCTTCAATGCAAATGTTCCAGAATATCAACTGGCTGATAGCAGTCTCAATGCACCATGCCTTTGCTGGAGGCGCCCCCTCCTGGGAGCCATCTTTTCTCACCTCTTCTATGCTTCCATGGTGTATTGTTTGTAGTTTAGTTTTGCATTGAGTGTGCTGTATTAGAATTGCCTTTTTACCATGCTGGCAAATCACTCTGAAGGCACCGAGAATACTGTATTTGTATGTATACATTGGCATAAAATATGTAGTCTCTCAGTCAGTGGTTGAGGAATGAATGTAGGATGAGCAACCTTTATTTTATGTGCCTCAGATATCTTTCTTTTGCCATACTTCTTGCTGCTGTCTTAAGAACTGTATCACTTTTTGCAACAGTTAATCTTATATATAATTTGGATAAGGTAAAATATACAAATCTTACACTCATTAAATCTTTATGTCTGCCTATATTTGTGTATCCACCATCCAGATCAAAAGATGGAACATTTCTGCTATTCTAGAAAGTTCACACTTGTGCTCTCATTTTAAAACTTCTGTATCATAAATTAGTTTTCCCTGCTCTTGAATTTCATGTAAATGAAAGCATATATTTGACACCCTTAAAATATCCCCCATCAGGTTCATGTGAGACTTTTATTTCAGCAATATTTCTTCACACCCAGTTATACCAACTTTAAACCACTTATTTAATACCTCTATATTGGGATCTAGAGATGTGTATCAACATTCTCTGTGCTCAATAAATGATCCTATATTATTATCAACTTACATGTAATTGCTAGTAGCTAAAATATTTTAAATTTTAAAAAGTCTATTATAGTTGCTGTAGCTTAGTAATTTATTTCATGAGAATCTAGAATTCCATTCTTCTCTACCTCCCTTAAATCCCATATATAAAAATATATCTCTCTTCTCTCTATGAAGTCCTCTTTCCTATCTGCAAATATTTTGTTAAGATTTCCCTTCTCTTTACGTGATTGGTTGACAAATCTCGCACATTGCATCCTCTGCCATGATATATGATCTAGGGTGTAAGAGTAAAACATCAGTGTATTAGCATCATATTAGCATTTTGAGAGGAAGCCCACAAAGGACATAAATAATGGATGCAGCAGGCATTGAAGCAATAAGTCAGTGCAGCTCACCTAAACAAAGAACCAAGGGGTGGAGGACACAGAGGGGAGGCAGTTTACCCACTTTTGTTTCTTGAGTGCTTATTTCCTGCCTCATTTTACCCACCTTCTTATCTTGTGCACCTCTTTTTCCTTAGAAGTCTTTCTATGCATACCTTCCTTTTCTCTCTCCTCTTCCTCTATATTTATGTAATATGTAGAGTGGAGCTTATCAGACAAAGGAGTTTGGGGGTTGAGAAAAGCAGTAAAGAATATGCCAGACAGAAGAAGTAGTGCTAAAGATTGAGGGTCCCTGGCATGGTCAAGAATCAAAAATTAAAAAAAAAAAAAGGCATGACCGTGGAGTAGGAGGTGATATGCCAGTGATTAAGGGTATGGTGGATGCTATGGCTTCAAAGTCTTGGTGAGTCATGTGCTTTTATGGCTGTGTGACCTGGGACGTCTTGATCAGTCTTTGTGCCGCAGTTTATGTATTTGTTAAAAAAATAATAAACTTTTTGGGAATTGTCCTGCCTGGTTTCAAGGACTGTAGCTTCACTAAAAGGCAAGAGGGCCCCAAAGCTGAAGCTGAGCAAGGAGGCCTTGGGAAAATAGGCCACTGAGGAGACAAAACCTGTGGCCCTGGCAGGGGTGCAGCCTCTGCCTCCCTCACATTACCCTGCTTGGTCCCAGAAGATTGCTGGTTAGTCAATGACAGGTAGGACCTCTTGACGGCAGGGGCAGCCTAAGGCAGGCACAGTCGCATAAGGGCCATCAGGGAAGGACTTGAGGGACACAGAGAAGGGGCAAAAGACCCTCACCCTTCAGCTTTGTCATGGCCAGAGTCCTCATTCTACCTGAAGTCTCCTTATCTCTGAACTGCTCTACTCTGCCTACCTGGCTCAGGCTTGAAACAATACTAAAGGCAGGTATAGCCCTAAAGTGGATCAGACGGTTCCTGGGGACAATTAGGCCTGGAAAAGAAATGCATTAAATCCTATGAAACTTACTTTGCTGAGAATGCCCTTGAGTTAATGAGTACTGATTGTTTGGGGTTGAGCATAGAATGTGATCAGTTTCCCAGATTTCAGGGCTGAATGCACGCCACCCTGTCTACCAGACCCTGACCTGAGGCAAATCTCTGTGTTCCTTCAAATGTTATCTATGATCTCTGTTTTCTGTAAACATAGTCTTTCACATTGATTGATGAGCTTTGTGTGTAGGCTGTATACCCCTGCGCCACTTCAAGAGAAGGGCTCAGAGCATTCTCCATGGATGGAATTGCCACCCCCTTTTCCTGGCAGACTGAGAAGTGTCTGGAGTGACTTATTTTATTTTTGCCATCCACAGCGACCGAGGGAGACTCTGCGTGGGACGTGGTACCCCGCTTATCTGGCACCCAACATGGGCCCCCCCGCATGATCTAGTGCCCAAACAGGGACCCCCCTTACCTACTACATACGTTTACTATGAAAATTAAATGACTTGATACCTCTAAGTAATTAGAATTATGCTGGGCACATAATAAGCACTTTTTAATTGTTTGCTATATAAAATCAAGCCTTAAGAAAAATTTAAAGTCACTTCTTATAATTGTTCATGTAGAAGTTTATTTTTAATTTAAATTTTTTTTCAACTAATGTAGATATTCTGGAAGTGCTAAAGAGAACAACAATACATATATTTATTTTTTGACTACCTGTATTTTAGGACTATTTCAATGTTTGAGACTGAGGCCATACCAAAGAAAAGAGGAAGGAGTGCCAAAATATATTGGGTGGCCAAAAGGTCTGTTTAGCTTTTTCTGTAAAATAAAAAACACATTTTTCATTTTCACCAATAACTTTATTGCTTTGAATATTTTGAGTGTGTTGGCTGTCTCCCACTATTGGCTTTCTAGTGGGTAGAGGCCAGGGGTGCTGCTAAAATCTTCCGATGTATAAGACAGTCCTCACAGAGAAGAATTATTTGGCCACAATGTCAGTAGTACCAACAAACTTCACAAATGACTTTTGACATATTCAATAAGTCACAGCACCTTCTCCATACATTGCCCATTACACACACCTTTTTTTTTCTTTGCATTTCAGTTGTATTTTTACCTTTCTTGAAATAATAAAGCATAATATGCCAAAAATGTTGCATATTTTCTTCCTTCATCAATACTAAAATGCACAAAAATTTACCAATTTTGATAAGTTTTTTAAAATGCACACTGATATGACAGCTGTCACAATACAATCTAATAAAATTGTTTTGAATGAAGCCATTGTAGAACTATTGTTTGGTTAAAACTAAACCAATCCTAAGGAAGATTATTTCAAGTGACTTTGTCTGGTATCGTAACTTATTTTTTTCTGATGCCAGTACTGTGTCCAAAGCTTTTGGAATTTGGGCTTCCAGAGAAGAGATACATCTATGATTGGCGACATGAGATAAATGAAAGAAACAGCACCTTAGATCATATCAAGTCTCTCCTTGTGAGGACACTGGGGAAAGGGCTGCTGAAGAGTCTGAAGAGAGAAGCATGTAAAGAAGGGAACAGAAATACAGGGAGGGGGTTTTCACATAGGCATTGGAGGAACTTATATTTTGCTTGGAGAAGGACATGCTCTCTGCTTTTCTTACTTATTATTGTCTTTGTTCTGGCCACCAGAGCAATTCATTCTGCTCTGGATTTTCCCATGGCTTCCCAACCACACTGACATTCTTACTGCTTTCTGCTCTGATCACTTCCTGCAATCAAACAAGCATTCATGAGTTTCAAATCATCTCCCTGTCTGGCATTCAAATTTCCCATCTCTTTATGATTCATGAGAAGAAATAAAACCACCTCCCTCCTTGCCCCCACTCTAGCCTCTGATGACTTCTCTAGATTCACCTCTCACCTGGCCATTACATATACTTCTCCTTTAGCTATATGGAACTTTAAAAAAGAAATCTGAGCATGTCATAAACATCCCCACATCCCCTCTGACCATTTTCTTTACTTGATTTCTTTCTATTCACATGCAGTTGTCTGCTTAGGTATCACTTCTTCAGGAACATGCTCCAAATCATTAAGCTTTGGTTGTCTGCCCCATAATACCATGCATATAATACCATGCCTAGTTTTTCAATAGTTGATATTACCTGGTCTATAATCTTTATTGACTCCATATGGCAGTGTATAGTCTGACTCATAGCTGTTCAATGCGCAAAGCACAACTATTTCCAGGATTAATAGAATTCTCTGGAGTTATGTTTTTAATTCCTGGCCCATAGTACATGGAGTAAATATTTACTGTGAATGGGTTTTGTAATTCATTGATACAGGCAAAGCTCTACCAAAGGTTGGTGATGTGTTAGGGAAAGTCACATAATTGTTCTTACTAATATAATGATAGCATTAGTTCAATAAAGCATTATGAGTGCATAAAATGTTTTGATAATAATGGTTGGAAATACACTTGTTGAGTACCTAGTCTGTGAAAAGAATCCTGTGCAGTAGGTGTTACTGTCTCCATTTTTTATCTGAGGAATTTCAACCTCAAACAGGTAGCCTGTCCTTCAGGAGTGCCAGGGGTGCAATTACTATCCAAGCATGTTCACTGATGTGAACATAAAGAATTGTGACCCACTGGAGGGGCCTTGGTGATGGAAATGTTGTGCCATTCTTCTAGGGTTTCATTAGCCTCCCCTAATATAGGCAGAATGTACTTGTGATTATTGATCTGCTTCATTCTGAGAAATCCCTCCAATCACCCACATGAGTGTTAAGGAAAAGGAAAGGTAAAGGTAGATATAGGAAGAAAAGAGGGGAGAAGAGGACTGAAGAGTAAAGGAGAGAAAGCTTCTGGTAGGAAACATGAGGTAATGGCTCATAGATCAGAAACAGATTGTTTTCTACTCACAGAGCATCCCAGCACTGGGATTCCTGAGCCCCAACCCTCACAGTACGATGCAGTGACACAGCCTGATCTTACCCTATATGTGCTATGGGCTGTGGCACAGGAGAGGAATCACAGAATTAGAAAACTAAGCCCTTATATGCTTTTTGGCACATCTTTCTATTTTTTGAAAGAGAGAATGAATGTAAACAAATCCTCTTCATAGAGAAGAAGAGGAAGTTGCCAGCTTCATCACTTTGAAATATAAACAAATGAGCCTTGGGTGGAAATTCTCTGAGTCTCTCTAGAGCTATATCACTGTCTCTAAGTTGAGAAGAGTTTATAGGTTAAATGGGTTCCAGATGAATATAAAAAAATACATGGAAATTGAATAAGTAACATATATATATAAAAATATATATCTAAAATAAGTGCATGGGTGCTTAAATTGTAGATAAGTACATGATTCAACTAAAAGGTCATATTTTAAAGGACCATATTAATTGTGAAAGTTGAAGGAGTAGCTCCAATTTAACTATTTCAGAATTCCTTTCATCCTTTTTAAAAATATCAAGATTATCTTTTAGGGTAGGCCATTAAGATACTTCAGATACTGCCTTCTGGGTGACAGTTGTATATAGATCTGCCCAAGAATTTGAGCCTTATTTCTCAACTCTCTCTCTTAGGTCATCACTGATCTCTATAGTAATCTTCATCATCCGTAAAAGTTCATTCATTTGATTATCTCCCTGGTTACATAAATCTGTTAACTCCCTCAAATGGATTGAAGAACAAGGCAGACCATACTTAATTTATGGTTTGCATACATGCATCATATTACACACATGCACATAAACCTAAGTACAGTCATAAAAACATAAACTAATACTGTCCATTTTTATTTACACCAAAGATATCCAACCTCTTGTTTGAGCTCAAACTTTGGTGAGGTAAACCAATATCTACAAATGGACAAGTGTCATCCTAGAAAGTTTTAACACATATGCTGGAGATATTTCAAAATGGTATTAATATTCAAGTGAATAAATTTGAAAATGTTTTACAAATTTTCTTTCCTAGATACTTAATTTAATTGATACTCATTAGAATTCAGGGCATTTCATTTTGATTAGGGAGAAAAGAATCACAAAAGGAATGTGGTTAACCAGATGACAATTAGGGCATTTCTTATTGTGTGTATAGATATATATCCATGTCAGTGCACATATATATGTTATTATATTACACTATACTGCATTATATAAAGAGAAATTTTCAGTCTTTTTTGGAGTAATTTTAAAATTGTGTTCTTCTTTAACTTTACATTACTGTTGTATAAAAATATCAGTATAAATGCTGATAAGTAATTTCCAGCCCTTACAGTATATATTTACACTTAGGCACTGAAGCCATGCTGAGCCGAGTTAGCATCCTCACTGCTCTGCTGACACAGAGAGATCAATTCATTTTTCTATTCAGCAATGCAGATCTACATTACAGTTTTCTTTTCTGTTCACCCCACAATTGCCTGCAACTAAATTAAATGTCTACTTGTTCTGGCAGGAGACTTGTGAGGTTGCTTGAAGGTTAGGAGTCCTGAATCTGATCATCAGTGGTTTAATAGGCTGGCTGAAATGATCAGTCCCAACAATTGGCAAACTGTGGAAGAAGCCATGATCGGAAAGGGAGGGATCTGATCAATCAGGCAAGGCAGGCTAGATCCTGGTCCTGAGGCACCTGGGGATGACAGTAAGACTGATTTTCTAGCAAGAACTGGATTTATTTATGCTCTTTTCTTGTTGACAGCTTACATCTTTCCCTCTTTGCAGCCTTCAGAAAAAGACCCCATACGCCTTATAGGGCCTTAAGTTATTAAACCAGAGACTTGTTCCCAGGAGGGAAGGGCTTGACTTCATTTACCCAGAAGCAATCAACATTTGTGACAAGTTATATCATGGATTTAATTCACATTTTGTGTGGGTCACCTGTGTGTCAAAGTCCCCAACTTGTGTGTGATTTGCTTGATCAAAGTGTAATATTTATAAGCCCCAACCTATTCCCAGAGCAGAGGCAAAGGTGCTTGTGAAACAGAGCTTGAATTTGCATTATAAACAATTTGTGCATGTGATTTATTGCCTCATTGGAATTTTTATATAAGTAACTTATGTGTATATACCCTATCCAGACTAGTATTTGTAAACTTGAATTTTATTTATTTTTTACATTTTATTCTTTTTTACTTTTTCCTTTTTAAAATATATTTTATTATGCTATTACAGTTGTCCCATTTTTTTATCTTGTTTATTCCCTTCTGCCCTGCAGTGCCTCCTCCCACCAGCATTCTCCCTTCCTCCTCAGTTCATGTCCATGGGTCATACATGTAAGTTCTTTGGCTTCTCCATTACCTATACTATTTTTAACCTCCCCCCACCTGCTTTGTACCTACCATTTATGTTTCTTATTCCCTGTACCTTTTCCCCCATTTTCCCCCATCCCCCTTCCTGGGGATAACCCTCCATGTGATCTCCATTTCTGCAATTCTGTTCCTATTCTAGTTGTTTGCTTAGTTTGTTTTTATTTTTGTTTTTTTTTTTTAGGTTCAGTTGTTGATAGTTGTGAGTTTGTTCTCATTTTACAGTTCATATGTTTGATCATCTTTTCTTATATAAGTCCCTTTAACATTTCATATAATAAAAGCTTGGTGATGATGAACTCCTTTAACTTTACCTTATCTGAGAAGCACTTTATCTGCCCTTCCATTCTAAATGATAGCTTTGCTGGACAGAGGAATCTTGGATGTAGGTCCTTGTCTTTCATGACTTTGAATACTTTTTTCCAGTCCCTTTTTGCCTGTAAGGTCTCTTTTGAGAAACCAGCTGATAGTCTTATGGGAACTCCTTTGTAGGTAACTGTCTCCTTTTCTCTTGCTGCTTTTAGGATTCTTTCTTTATCTTTAATCTTGGGTAATGTAATTATGATGTGCCTTGATGTGTGCTTCCTTGAGTCCAACTTCTTTGGGACTCTCTCAGCTTCCAGGACTTCCTGGAAGTCTGTTCCTTTACCAGATTGGGGAAGTTCTCCATTATTTTTTCAAATAAGTTTTCAATTTCTTGTTCTTCCTCTTCTCCTTCTGGCACTCCTATGACTCGGATGTTGGATCCTTTAAAGTTGTCCCACAGGTTCCTAAGCTTCTCCTCATTTTTTTGAATTCTTGTTTCTTCATTCTGTTCTTGTTGAATGTTTATTTTTTCCTTCTGCTCCAAATTGTTGATTTGAATCCCGGGTTCCTTCTTTTTACTGTTGGTCCCTTGCATATTTTTCTTTATTTCTCTTTTCATAGCCTTTACTTTGTCCTCTCTTTTCAATCATACTCTACCATTTCTGTGAGCATCCTGATTACCAGTGTTTTGAACTGTGCATCTGATAGGTTGGCTATCTCTTCATTGCTTCATTCTATTTTTGGAGCTTTGATCTGTTCTTCCACTTGGGCCATATTTCTTTGTTTCAGCACTCCTGTTATACATTGTAAGGGGCAGAATCTTAAGTATTCACCAGGATGGGGCAACCCATGCTGCATTACAGCACTGTATGAAGGAGAGGGGTCTGAGAGGGAACAGTGCTGCTTGCTGGCATCTCCCCCCTCTTTCAGCCACTTCCCCCACTACCCACAAGCAAATTGGCCCCTTTTGTTGCTGATTTCTGGGTGAGTGGGTTTGTGTATGTTCTAGAACTCTGTGGGTCTCTCCAGTGGACTCTCATGTGAGGCTGGGAGTTTCTCCCACTGCTTCAACCCCCACAGGTTTTACAGCCACAGGCTTTGAAAAGGCTTTCTTTTCTTGCACTGGAACCACGCTGGATTTTGCTGTCTGTCTTCCTCTCTGGTTGTTCCTCCTGGTTTATCCACATGCAAATGTGGGACTGCTGGTCCTTCACCTTCCACCTTGCCATTCTTCCTTTCCACCCCTTCCGCCCATCTCAGGCCCTCCTACCAGTCTGGAAAAATGTTTCTTCTTTAACTCCTTGCTTGTTGGACTTCCATACAGTTTGTTTTTTTGGCAGTTCTGGTTATTTTTTGTTTTTAAATTTCTTGTTGTCCTTTTGGTTGTGTGAGGAGACAAAGTATATCTACCTACACTTCCATCTTGGCCAGTAAGCTTGAATTTTAATTTCATCATTTAATAAAGTATGAAAAATGCAGATTAGATTTAGTTATTATGAAAAACTTGACATAAATAGTAGATTCCTCCAAATAACAGTCTAAATGGAGTTGTATCTAACCTGTGATTTTTCACTAGAAAAACTATTTGAAGCCATGTATTACACATATCCCACTTAAGCAGTTGTATAACTTTTAAATGATTGTCACTAGATTCATTTTAGTTTTTTTTTTTTTGGATGCAAAATAATTAAGCCTTATTTGAAGAAATCTGGTGTTTCATGATGCCAACATTTAAAAGAAGAATAATTACTTGTTTTTTATTAGAAATACTATTTGACATATAAAAGAAATAAAGGAATTTCCTTATTGTTACAAATTGCACTTGGTGAGAATAATTTTTTTATTGTAATAATTCTGAAAGAAAATAAAATACTTGTGCTTTATTGATGTGTAAGTTTTGTAGCAATTAAAAACAACCCCTTCTTTCAACTGCTTGATTTTATTTTGTACGTGATCATGTTATGCAAAATACATAAATTATTAATAGTATATAATGCACTCTAGGTCTTTCATTGCTACCATCATTAATGTCTCTGATGTTATAGGTAACATTTCAAAGAACGTTGGAATGATCATGTAATGTCCTAACACTGAGTTGAGTTTTGTTGGGATGGGCAGAGATCAAGAAATTTTAATTAATTTTAAGTTAACATGATTTTTATATTTTATAAAGACAGTGAAGTTAATAGAGCCAAAATTATTTTCCACTTGTATTAATGCCTGAATTTTAAAAGAATTTTTTTTGATAATGATAAAAATATAAAGATGTATTTCTATGTGGTTAAACATAGTTTCACCAGTGGTTTGAGCATGAATATGTGGTTTCCAGAGACAAAAAGATGAGAGTACTTTTAATCTGGGGAATTATATGTATATACAGTTCATATATGTGAAGCAGATTCTAAGTACTTTCATGTTGCTAAGAATAATTTTTTTTTTTTGGATAGCTTCCTTTAGCTACCATCAGTTGTTTTAGAATTCTGTGTTTCCTGTTTTGTAATTTCTAGCACACTTAAATGTGCTAGCTTCATTAATTGTATATATTTCACCAGACTGTAAGCAATTTGAAGGCAGGAATGAAGTCATCCTTCTCAATGTATGTCAGATAACAAAAATAATGACTTGTCAACTACATATGGAATAAATGAGTAAATGAATAATAAATACATTTGGTAATGAGCCCCTGGAGTGTAGGGATAGATATTACTGCTCACAGAAGAGTTGGCCAGAGTTCTTACAAGAGCGGGGTTTAATTATATAATAACATTTTTAGGGTGCAAATCAATTATATATTTTTTTAAATTTTATTTTTATTTTTTCAAATACATTTGTCTGTGCCTACCCCCCACCACTTTCCCTTGCCCCCTCCCTCCGTCCCTCCCTCAGCTCTTCCCCTTTGGTTTTGCCCATGAGTCCTTGCTATATGTTCCTTGACTTTCCCCTTTCCTTCCTTTTCCCTGCCCCCTCTCCCTCCTTCCCCCTTGTCTCTGTTGATTTCTTTTCCTTTCAGTGTTGCTGGTCTTATTTTCCTTGCATCTTTGTATTGTTGGTTAGGTTCCACTTATAGGTGAGATCATATGGTACTTGTCTTTCCCCCGCTGGCTTATTTCGCTTAGCATGATGCTCTCCAGTTCCATCCATGCTGTTGCGAAGTTTAGTAGTTCTTTATTTCTTTCTGCTGCATAGTATTCCATTGTGTATATGTACCATGATTTTTTGATCCAATCATCTACTGATGGGCATTTAGGTTGCTTCCAACACTTGGCTATTGTAAATTGTGCTGCTATGAACATTGGGGTGCATAGGTTCTTTTGTATTGGCGTTTTGGTGTTCTTAGGGTATGGTCCCAGCAGGGGAATCACTGGATCAAAAGGCAGTTCCATTTTCAGCTTTTTGAGGAAATTCCACACTGCTTTCCACAGTGGCTACACCAGTCTGCATTTCCACCAACAATGTACTAGGGTTCCCTTTTCTCCTATATTGTCAATAACTTCTTTTTTTTTTTCCAAACACATACCATGCTTCTCTGTGTCTCATATAATTTCTTTCTTTCATTCACAGAGTATATAGATGGTGTCATATAACTCATTTGTATTAAAATGTTTATTGAGATAACTATATGAAAGCATTTAATTTGCAGAAAACTAAGAAAATCATGTATTTAAGAAAGGTATGTAAACAACATACCTGTTAGGCTGGTTGGTGATGTGGCTGTGAAAGAACTCACAAAGAGAAGAAAGTGCAGAGAGTGAAGGTTTTATTTTTATTTTCCCAACGGAGGGAAAGGGCTAGGTGCTGAGGTATGCACCAGCACCAGCATCAGCACCAGCACTGAGAGGTGGGGAGGCTTTGAGTTTTTATTGGGTAATGGGCTGGTTGTAGGGCAGGATGTTTCAGTTGGGCTGCAACTTGTTTCGCTGTTACCTTTGGGTGCAGGGTTCTGGTTGTGGACTGGGTTTCATGGGTTCCCAGAGCTTCTGTGCCTTTAGGGCGCTTCCAGTAATTTTCAAGTCCTGAGGATAAAGGCTCATAAAGCAGTTAGGGTCAGTCACGCTTGCAGGTATAGCCAGCTCTGGGAAAGAAGGCCTGAGAAAGTGGCTTTTTTCCTATTAATACCTGTGTATTAAGAGGACCCATACCTAGATTGATTTCCTCAAAGAGACACTGGACAACATTCACAAAAACTCAAAATTACTGTATGCATATATGAAGAATTGGCATTGAGGTAAAAGGAGAGAGCCTTGCTTTCTGGATAACAGGCATACATAGTTGTTTCTTATAGTTTATTAGGGAGCATTTTAAAACATACAAAAACTTAAATAATAGCCTGTGTATCCTATATAAAAAGGCTATGTTTTTGACATAATTTCATTCCTGAAAGGCACTTAAAACAGTGACTTGCATAATACTGACTCTCAATAATTAATTGTGGAGTGAATGAATAAATGAATAATATACATTACCTATGAAGGCTGAAAAAAACCTCATTCTATTTCTTGGAAAACAAGTTGGAATGTCCATTGCAGTCATTTGATGTATAGCTGAATATTTTTTCCTTGTTGATGTTAATAGGGACTTTTTATTGAACACCAATAATATAAGCTAGAGTTTTTATGTGTATCTTTCCAACATTCAGAATAAAGGTTTGGAATTGTACTTCCCATGTGTAGATGAAGAAACTGAGACTCTAAAAGGTTAAAATATCTTGTCCAAAAGTGGTAGAATCTGAGTTCGAATTCAAGCCATCCTGATCCAAACCATGAACTTGTATACATCATACTACTAATGTGGTTAGAATGATTCCTTAGTGAAAATTTGTCATGACCCTTTATTTGTTGCATAGATTTGAAATTTAAAATCATTATGTTTAATAAAGGCACACTCCGAGTTTTGCTTAGTAAGGTAATCTAAGACCTAGGCTTCTACCATAGTACAATGTGCATGTTTAACATGCAGTTCATATATGCCTTTGCACTGCCTTCAGAATCCAAAATACAAATTTTAGACTATGTCAGTTCACTTTCAGAGATCAAAATGTATCAATTTGTGGGAAAAAATGAATTTGCATTTGCAAGTAACTTAAATATGACTTTTTCTTTGGTTAACATTGTTCTTGCATTATGAGTATGATACTTATTTTTATTGCAATAACCCTGGAGGACCATGTATTTCTTTCTTTCTGATTGCAGTTCAGTCAGATTCACTTCACAGTGTTATACAGTGAAATTCATTGCAGTCTGCAGAGGTAGCAGAATCCTAAATTTGTAAAGCTATGCAAACCAAAAGCTTTTTGTGGATAATTTAAGTTTTACATTCTGCACAGAATACCAAAAAGATGTGTTGTGAAATATAATTTCTTCAGATCAAAAGATCCCTGATTCTAAGAGGTGGTTATTTTGAGATCCTGCTATCAATTTCCTCTTCACACACAGCAACTGGTGGCAACTAAAAATAATCAGCTCTGCCACCAGCTAAGAATCTGGTCACATTTGGCTCATGGACAATGTGCACAAATAAGATTTAGGATCCTTCGTAGTTGCTTCCCTCCAGCCCACTCATCATCCAGTTTGCTGCCATTTGAAAGCTATTGAAAAGCCATTAACAGGCAGGACTGGGAGAGCCGCACTGCAGCACACCTCGGTGCCGGCAGAATGTGCCTGCATGTGAGCACCAATTAGAACTGACTATTCCCGGGATTGTGGCACTAGGAGTCCTGTCAATCAAGGGCACTACAATAGCACGTGCAGCAGTGGTGGCTCCAGACCCACGGAGAGGCTTTATCTTAACTCCAGCTGCTGAATGAGAATGAGTTTCAAGCTTTTTGCATGACCATGGAACAGAGCCTTAGTTCAATAATGCATCCTGAGGTAAACTGTTACCTGAGTAAGGGCTCTAAATAATGCATTTCCTGGGATCGACAGTTGTAACAGAAGAGAATGCTGGAACCTGTAGCAAGATTTTTCTCTGAGATGGAAAGATGTCTCACTATCATTTTATCAAGTGCTGTAAGTAAGCCTGATATTTTGCTGATATGGTTTTTTTTAAATATTATTTTATGCAGATGCCAAAATTAAGGCAGGTCTTCTGGTATGCCGCATCCAGGTGAATGACATAGGGCAGTGACTTTGAAAGATGTTTTACATGCTAAATGTGTGTTCTCTTAATTTCAGGTTCTATAATCATGCCATTGTAAGCCAAATGCCAATAGTATAGAAATCTTTAAAACTTTAGCTTTGAAAGATGCATACATTGCTTCTTTAAGAAAGCAATCCATAAAAAGGAATTTTGTAAGAATATTTTTGGGTATCAGCATATATTAATAAAGTATTTGCATAAAAACTTAGTTTATTTATGCATGGCTGAGGCCATTCAATTATTATTTTACTCTCAAGTTTTACTGCTTATGCCTACATCCAATGCTCAACTTGTAAGCTTGATCTTTAGGATTATCCTTGACTATAAACTTTTGTCCTTGCATCATTCACCTTGCAGTGCGCCGGGGCTCGAATGACATCTGTACTCTACCAAAGGTTTTACATTGATGCTAGTGCAGTGAAAAAGAGTTTGTTACTGGCTTTTTCAATGGGTCCATCAAGGGTTTCTTCAATGCCTGAATTCTAACAGGATTTTCTGAGCAAGATAGAAGCAGCATCTAAGCCTTCTCTGGATAGTAATAATGAAGAGGGAGACATATTTACAGCAAAAATGGCTTTCTAGTTATACATTTTTCTCCATTAGCACTTCTGAAAACTTCTGTGCATTTGTGTCATTGTCTTAAAGTTACACATGACATTTGTAGGAAATGGTTTCTTCTTAGGTTGAGGGTTTTGTTGTAAAAGAACATTACAATGTTACATTTAAGTAACAACATTAAGGGAACACATGTTTTGAAAGGATCTTGAGTTTTACTAAAGGAGACTGAAAAAATAATGATAATTGAGGAGGAAAATATTTATCTTCCTTTTTTGAGGGATGTATATAAGAATTAAAACTCTGATTAATGAAAATAAAAATGACTTACTCTTCAGCATACACCAAAGAAGCATGTTTTTGGCTTGCAGAACAATTTTAACTAGAAAGAATTCACTGATCAGCTTGTAAGTTTGAAAAATAGCTCTTTAATTAAGAAAAAGTGGTCACATGCAGCATATTTAGGAATTGTAAGAATAGTCTTGTTTTAACCCCTGAAATCTTGGGGTTATATCTTGGTAAAATATGCATAAGACAGCATTCTTGGCTGGTTTTGCATTGCCCCTCATGTTTTACTGCACAAGCAGAATGTCATTATTTCTCCTTTCTGTGCCTCTGCAGAGGAGATTCCTGAAACCCTCTGCACCATTTCCACAGGGAACCGGGGTACTCATCATACAGAATGAACACATCTGGTAGAAGGCAGCCATGGAACATGGGCAAAAGCACAAGGACAAGATGACTTGAACTTGGGAGAGTCAGTACATATTTGGTCATCAAATATACACAAGGCTGACCTTTTCTGCCTTAAATTATTTTTGTTTCAGCTGAATTATTTGAGTTCAGAATTTCAGAAAATTAAAGGAAATGTCGGTGTCTGGTCAATGGAAGCGTTTGAGATAACACCTGAAATCCAGATGAAATCAAAAATTAATGAATAATGAAATGTTCCAAATACCTGTAAAATATATTCCTGATGAATTTATCAAAGTAGTTAACAACTACTTGCTAAAAATCTAGGTTCTAAGCTCTGTGTTTGGAAGTATGTATAAAGTGGAAAAGAAGCATGAATATTGTTGAATGGTAACTTCTCTGGCAGAATGGTACAATGTGCTAAAGAAGTCAGAAATTATCGTGCATTGTGAGTCACTAGTCAAGGGACATTTCCTGGTCTTGAGCTGAATAGTGAAGAGTGAGTAGACTATAGAAGGAAAAGTGAGGGCATTTCCAGAATCAGGAGGATTTACTGTTAAGGATCATAATCCACAGTTTAATCATAGTTCCTGATGCATAAGATGTTCCCATAGTGTATTCCTGTGCCCCTCATATTGTGTTGTTCTGTTGGCAAGGTCAATGGCCTACATTCTTTGCATCCGGTCCTCACTCGCATGTGCTTTCTTTCTTCCACATGCCTGTCTTTTCATTATGACCCTAATTTATCACTGCACCACTTCCAATTCCAAGCCGGGCAGTGATGCAGGAAGTAGTCAGATTCCAGAGCAGGAGCACAAGCTGGAAATGTGCAACAGAATCCTAGGGAGGGAGCCTTATGGCAGAATGTTGGGAGGCCAATAAAGAATGTTTACAAGGAACTTCTAGTGATCTAGGGAAGTACTCATTATTTACTTTTAAAGTATGTATATACCGAAAGATCTAAACTCAAATTCCAATATTAGTTAATTGTACCTTATGGAATATTAGTTATTATAATGACATGTAACACAATTATATTAACTTAATTATATATGGAAAGTAGAAGTATTCATATATTAGTTATGATTAAACACTTAATATAATTATTTCTATAATTAATTATAATTGTGGAATTATCAGTTACTTTTATAAACTCTCCTGTATTTTCAAAATTGTTTACAATAGGCATGTTTTACTTTTATAATCAGAAAAAAAACTGAAAGTGTAAGAGAATATTCAGATATAGAAATGGCTTAGATTTGTATTACCATCCACATTCCTTTCTGACTCTGAAAACTGGCCTATTTCTGCATGTTTTATATATCTTATACAGATCTGTTAAAAAACTGGAGTATAAAAATTTATTGTGGAAGCAAGATGTAGCAGGAAGTTTAGGAACACCGCTACAAAAAATGCCAATGTATCTCGTATCTCAGGCCAAGAGATATCTTTAGGTGGATCTGTAGTAAGATTGTATCTCTGAGTTGTGCCTGGCAAGAGTGACATGTGAATTTGGCCTGAGGCCTCAGGTGAGGTGCAAGCAGGAAAAGAGAAATGGAATTCAAGGGAGTAATGGGTTCACAAAGTTTTAGTGCCATGTGAAAACTTGGTCTTCTATTTCTGGTTTACTCTTACCAAACTGGAGTAGAAACTTGAGGGCTCCCTGTTAAATTCTCTTTTGTGTGTTGGGAATCAGAGTTGCAACAACTATACCTGGCCTATGTCTCTTCCTGTTTTATTTTTCTCTGATTATCTGGGGTTAGGATAGCACAGTGTATAGTAGGAAGAAGGTTAAAGTTATTTAAAGTGAATGTATTCCAGAACTGCTCATTCTTTCACAGCTAACTAAAGATGAATTGTACCAGAAAGGCCACTATTTTGCATATTAAACAAATTTTACAATACGAAGGTCACCGTATTTTTTTTATTACTCATGCTCATAAATACTACTTCTACTAAAATGTCTTCATTGATCTTTCACAGATTATACACGCTGTCGACTTGTTTAAGACCTCCACTACAGCAAGCCTACCAGCTCAATGAAACACCAACACGTTGGTCCCATGATTGCTGCACTGTCCCTTAACCCACTCTTTGCCCAAACTCTTTGCCCAGATGCATGGTCCCTCATTGAAGCCATTCCACTCCCTTGTCCTCATCTCCCTCTGTTGCATTCAAGGGGCAAATGCCTACTTCAGGTTGAACCCAACTTTCCAGCTTGTCTGCCCTTATACCAAAGCAGTGGAATGATCATTAAAGAAGGGTTCAGAGCAAAAGCAAACTAATTTCACTTTAATTTTAGATAGACAACACTCTCCCTCACTCTTATAATGTTTGCCTAGAAGACTTGATCCTTCATGCCTAGAGAACCCTTAAACCTCCCACCCTGAGAAAATAGAAATCATCAGATAATAACTCCTGTATCTTCCCATGGTTAAATCTACACAGTTGCCAATGTATGAACACCTCTGCCCACTTCCATTCAGTAATCACGAATAGTTCCTCATATTCAAAGCCAGTGTATTCTGCACTCTATCCCCTGTTGCCTCACACCTTCGGTTCTCCCTTTTTTATCCTGCACCATCATTCTCTTCTCTATTGCACCATTTCCATCAACATAAATACGTAGCCTAATATATCCATCTTCACATAATCAGTCTCCCTTGACCTCATAGTTCTCTCTGGCCATCACCCTATTTCCTTGTTTTCATGATCTCACCTTGGAAAATTGCCTAGATGTACAAATGGTCTCTGATCCTCATTTCCTTACTTACTCTTCAAAATGCTGCCCCATTCGCCATTCCACTGAATACACTTAAGTATAAACCACCTTTATGTGGCAAAATCCAATAGACATGAGGCCTTCCTCATGTTAATTTCTCCCTTGACCACTACTTTCTCTTTTACAATTCTTGGGATTTTTCTCCTATTTTACTGGCAACTTATTGTATGCCTCATTGTCAGCTTTCTTTCTTAGAGCATCGCCCTGATACTTCACAAAATTCCTAGTTGACCTCATTTATTTCTGTGGCTTTAAACATCATCTGTATTTCCCTAATAAGTATCTTTAACTCAGATGTCCCCCGCTCTCCTGTAACAACATGGGCATCTTTTGTGGCCAATAAAGATACATAAAATTATTCTTATTTTGATAGCTAAGTAATATAATGTAGCTTTTTTAAGCCATTTTATTTATAAATTCTTTCCTTTTTAATAGGCATTAAAACATTATATTTGGCTTATTTTACTAGAGTATTGATTCACAAAAAGCAGTATTGCTGAATCAAATGGTATGTGTAGTTTTAAGTATTGCAGCAACTGCCAGATTTTTTTCCAATAAGCTGTAGCACTTCAGATTCCCACCATCAGCAGAGAATGCCTATCCCTGCGTCTTTGCCAGGCTGGGATGCAGTCCTTCTTCAAATGTCAGCTGAATGGTTGAAGTATACTTTCTCACAAGGGTTTAATTTTATTTTACTAATAACTAAGGGGATTCCCCATTTTTATTATTCCTATTTATATCTGTCCTCATTTTTTTGCTTACTATTTTTTATTGTTGACACTATTGCAGATGTCCACCGTTCCCTTACCCCCTTTGCCCGCCTCCACCAGCCCACACGCGCCCTCCCCTGGCCTTCACCATACTATTGTCTGCGTCTCTGGGCCTTGTGTGCCTGTTCTTTGGCTAATCTCTTCATCCAGTCACCCCCACCCCCGCCCCTCTGAGATCTGTCAGTCTGTTCCATGTATCCATGGCTCTGGTTCTGTTTTGTCAGTTTATTTTGTTCATTAGGTTCCATGTATAAGTGAGATCTGTCCTCATTTTTATAATGAATTGTTTGTCCTTTAAATCAATTTTATTTACTCTTTTATATTAGGAAGTATAATGCTTCTCTGGATATGTGCTGAAGATAGCTTCCACATTTTTCTTTTGCCTTGTTTTGAGTAATTTTGGCACCTAATTTTCTAATAATTGTATAGAAATGATATTTCTTTTTTCATTTATGGATTTTAGTTTTATTATTGCTCTGGGTTGTCTATTATTCCTAAAGCGAAATGATGAGTCCTTATTGTAAACTTTTATTTTTATATTTTACATTCTAATCCTTGGAAAATTAAGATCTATATATGACGTGAAATGAGGGCTTTTTTTCCCCTCCTTTTTATTTCTATAAGTACCAATCATATACACCAAATGGAAATTCCATATTTGTCACACTTTAAATTCTAAAATTTACTTGCTTCTATTTCTGGTTTCTGTTACATTACAGTGATCTGTTTGTCTAGTTTATGGCCATCCTGTTTTGGTGTCTGTTTCTTTATAGTAAATTCAATATATGATAAGGCAAGTCCCTTCTGATTACTACTTTTCTTAGATACTTGTGTTTCCACCGAAAACTAAAATTAACTAGTATTAAATGAAAAAAAATTTTAATCAGATTTTAAAAAGTATACCCAGAGATTTAAATTTGATAATATATTAGAATAAGATTAGTAGATCAATAGTACCTATAATTCTACTAACTAAATTAGTTTCAATACATAGCACAACTGCTTCAAACTGATACTTATCTCTATAACAGAATTGATAATTAGATGAATAGTTTATATTTATAAGAATTATAAGAATATTTTAATATTTTATTAAAACTTCTATTGAATATTATTAGAATAAAAGAGAAAATAAGTAAAGCTCACATACTAGTTATAAATCTAGGACTCGTAAACCCAGCACAATTAAGAAAAAAATACAAATCATTAAATGTGCTAATGAGTAGTATAGACTACCTTCTTTTTTCTAAATATTTTATTTATTTATTTTTAGAAAGAGGGGAATGGAGGGAGAAAGAGAGGGAGAAAAACGTCTTTGTGCAAGAGAAACATCGACTGATTGCCTTTTGCATGCTGGAGCACAACCCAGGCATATGTCCTGACCAGGAATTGAATCCTCAAGCTTTTGGTTAACAGGCTGGTGGCTCAATCACTGAGCCACAACAGTAAGGCTTGCTTTCTGTCTTTCTGTTACAGCTGTATCTATTCTTCCTGTGTTAACAGTTGTGAAGCAAAGGAACAGAATTGAAGAATATGTATAAAATGATAAAATTATTGTAGTTTATGTCTATTGTTCAATATTTGACTAAATTGTTCTTATAGTTCACTTTTGTACAGACTCTTAGGAATGTCATGGCTACTTTTGTCTTGATGGTCGATCCAAGGATATATCTTTGTGTATTGCTACAGTGTTGACATTGCATTATTAAAGGCTTGTCATTGTATCTGGAGGGTTCCATACCCATGCTCTTACTTGACAGCTGTTATTCTAATGTGATACCCTCTCTTTCTGTAGGTTTTTGGTGAATGAAAGGGGCTCTTTATGCTTTCCATAATTGGCTTACATTTAGTGTCACTTCAGGGACACAAAGATGCCATGATACCTTAACTGAGCTGGATGGATTAAATTGATTTCATTTTCCTTCTGCCTCATTTATTCATTAATTCATATACTTATTGATTAGTTCAAGAAATATTATTGAGCTTGCATTCTTTCCCAAGCACTGGTCCAAGGGCTAAAGATAAGAGGATTATCTTATCTTTAGTCAAATAAACTAACATCCCTCTCACCCCAAAATTCCCATGCCAATGGAGAGACAGAAAGTAAGTAAGTCAACAAGCTGATGTAGATGAAAAAAAAACTTGATAGTAGTTGCTGATGTGAAGAAAATAAGTGTTTAAAAATCTAATGAGTCACCAGAGAGCAAAACAGGGTTGGGGCAATTTTAAAGAGGATGTTTCAAAATATATTTCATTGATTATGCTATTACAGTTGTCCTAATTTTTCCTCCTTTGCCCCCCTCTGCCTGGTACACCCATTCCTTCCAACAATCCCTATCCTTAGTTCATGTCCATGGGTCATGCATATAAGTTATTTGGCTATTCCAATTCCTGTACTGTTCTTAACATCCCTCCTGTCAATTTTGTACCTACCAATTTATACTCCTTAATCCCTACACCTTTTCTCCAATTCTCAGCCTTTTCCCTCCCCACTGATAACCCTCCATATTATATCCATATCTGTGATTCTGTTGCTGTTCTGCTTGGTTGCTTAGTTTGGTTTTTATACTCAGTTATTGATAGTTGTGCATTTGTTGCCCTTTTTATAATGTTCACTGCTTTGATCTTTTTCTTATATATTTCCCTTTAAAATTTCATATAATAATGGCTTGGTAGTGATGAACTCCTTTAGATTTATCTTGTCTGGGAAGCACTTTATCTGCCCTTTGATTCTAAATGATAGCATTGCTGGAAAGAATAATCTAGGTTGTAGGTCCTTGCTTTTCATCACTTTGACTACTTCTTCCAAGCCCCTTCTTGCCTGCAAAGTTTCTTTTCAGAAATCCACTGATAGTCTTATGGGAATTCCTTTATAGGTAACTCTCCACCTTTCTCTTGCTGCTTTTAAGGTTCTCTCTTAATCTTTCACCTTTGGCATTTTAATTATGATGAGTCTTGGTGTGGTCCTCTTTGGGTCCAACTTGTTTGGGACTCTCTGTGCTTCCTAGACTTGGGTGTCAATTTCCTTCACCAAATTAGGGAAGTTTTCTTTCACTATTTTTTAAATAAATTTTCAATTTCTTGCTCTTCCTCTTCTCCTTCTGACACCCCTATGATTAAGCTGTTGTTATGTTTGGAGATGTCCCAGAGTCTCCTTATTCTATTCTCTTAAAAAAAATTTTTTTTCTTCCCGCTGTTCTGATTGAATGCTTTTTTTCCCTTATGTTCCAAGTCATTTATTTGAATCTTGGCTTCATCCCCTCCACTGTTGATTCCCTGTAGATTTTAATGCAACCTTCATTTCTGACTGGGTCTTTTATGCTGATACAGTACCCAGTGATTTCTTTGAACATCCAGATAGCAAGTGTTTTGAACTCTGCACCTGATAGGTTGCTTATCTCCATTTTATTTAGTTCTTTTCCTGGAGTTTTGAGCTATTCTTTCATTTGGGTCATATTTGTTTCTCTCCTCAATTTGGCAGCCTCCTTGTGTTTCTGTGTATTACGTAGATCTATTTTGACTCCCTGTTTTAATAGCATTGCCTATTGCAGAAAAGGCACCTGTAAATTGTGTGGGGCAGAGCTTTACATAGTCACCAGGGCAGGGTGTGGCAACCTGTTTCACTGCTCTGTGGCTCTCTGTGGTGGATGGCTCAGAGAGGAGCCAGTGCCACTCCCTGGGCTCTGGATTTTGCCTGAGAGGAAGCTGTCTCCCTGGCACTAGCCCCCTTGCCGGCCACTTTGTTTTCTCCCCTTCTCCCACTATGCCACTTGTGCCCTTCCAGCTGTTGTCCTCATTCTGAGTCTCAGAGGTGATGGGTCTGCATGAGTCTTAAGTCTGTTAGGGGTCCTGTCAGATAAATGTCTTGAGAATTTTGCAGTTTCTTCCGCCATCCCAACCCTCACTGTTTTTTTGTAGCCAGAAGTTATGGGGTCTTTTATTCCTGGCACTGGAACCCTGGGCTGGGCAATATGGACTGAGGCTGGGGTTGCTTGTTCCTGAGGTGTCTCTCCTGATTTTTATCCAGCACATATGAATGTGGGACCGCCCATTCCACTGCCTCTCTGCACCTCTCTGCATCTCCACGCCTCTGCCCCTCCTGCCTGTCTGGATCAATGTGGCTTCTTCAAATCCTTGGTTATTGGACTTCCACACAGTTTTATTTTCTGATGAATCAGGGTGAAATTTGGTTGGTAGTCTAGTTGTAATTTTTGCTGTATTTGTGTGTGGAGGCAAAGCATGTTTACCCACTCCTCCATCTTGGCCAGAAGTCTCTGATAGTACCTAAATAAGTTTTAACATGATGACTTCTCTTAAGAAGTGACCTCTGAGATTGTAGTGAGGGAGCCAAGATGTGAAGGTCTGTGGGAAGAATGTGCCAAGCAGAGGGAAGAAGTCCAAAGGCCCTGAGACAGGGATGATCATGTTTCATATTATTCACTTAAAGAATCTAGGCTCTCAGAAGTTAACTTTTAAAAGCATCTTATTAATATTTCCAAATTCATATTAAATACTACTTTTTAAAAAATTTTATTTTAATTTATTTTTTCAAATACATTTGTCTCTGCCTACCCCCACCACTTTCCCTTGCCCCCTCCCTCCTTCCCTCACTCAGCTCTTCCCCTTTGGTTTTGTCCATGAGTCCTTGCTATATGTTCCTTGACTTTTTACTTCAATGTTCTTCTTACCCAAACTTGTATTCTACAGCTTCACTTACTTTTACTTCCAAACTTCTTTCAAAAGTTATATGTATGTCCCTTAAATGCCAGTTACTATCCAATGACTACAATTTAGCTCCCACTCTATTATTGTATTGGAATATCAAACTCTATTTTGTTCCCCATTTATCTGAAAATATGGGGGTAGGCAAAAGTAGGTTTATAGCCATGAGTGCACAAAACACAGTTTGTTCTTTTATTATTACTTATTGATTACCATTTTCTTTTCCATAGGAATAATTGTAAACCCACTTTTGCCCACCTCTGTATTTGCATAGTTTAACACAGTGACTCACTGTAACTTGCTATGTCATCCCCTCATCTTCATTTAGCTTTCCTGAAAAATGTGTCCTTATAACTCTTTGACTTATTCTTCTCTTCTAGGTTCCTGGCCTAGTCTTTTTTACACCCATTATTTAAAAATATTTCAATCATTCCCTCATGCCAGACATTACACTATGCACTCAGTTTATATGTAAAAAAAAATATGGTATTTCTTTTCTTCAAGAAATTCACACTCTAGAGGGGATATTGGAAAGTAAATAAACACTTTAGAAGCATTTCTCTAAGTCACTGTTAAGAGTAAAGGCAGGAGTAGGGCACCTAGTTCTATAGTGGGGAAGGTGTGCAAGGAGCTGGGCCAGTCTTCTCAGAGTGAGTGAGAAGGCTTTCAAGGATGAGGTATTTACTCATGATCAGTTGGTGAGAAGAAGAGATGTGCATAAAACACAGTGTTGTGAGTGTGTGGCACATTCAAAGGACAATCAAAAGGAGCTCTATATGGTAGAGAAAGGAGAACAACATGTAATATTTGAACAAGTATGATGATTTTTTTTAACGTTATTTATCATGTGAGGGAATTGAGTGATTTTAAAGAGTGAGGGAAATGATCAGATTTGTGTTTTAGAATTGTCATTCCCATAGCAATGTAGAGGATGGATAAAAGGAGAGATTGAAAAGGGAGTGGTCAAGGCAGTAGGCCAGCTAACAGCTTAAATCAGGATGGCTGCAATAGGGATAAGGAGGCATGGTCTGATTTGAGAGGCATTTATCAAATGGAATTAACAGAACTTATTGTCTGGTCAGTGAAAAAGATGTGCTTTGTTTTGCTTTTTCTTTATACATGTCCTATTTAAGTTAATTTTTTCATCTTCAACATCATCGCAGATAGATTCCAGGAAAATACATCTGGCTGTGCTTTTGTCAGGATCTGTAGGTACATACTTTCAAATCCAAATGGACCACTACGTCCTATCAGCACTTCCAATGTGGAATTTCCAAACTGAATCTATGCTCTTTCTTCCTAAGCATGAATGTCCAGGTTGTGAAGGAGCTATATGCTATGTCACCATGTTTAGACTTTTCCTGAGAGCAATTGGACTCCATTAAACCCTTTTAACTATAAGATTGAACAGCAAAGGCTTGCATTACTGAGTTAGAGTATGGAAAACAAGTGGAGGGGAGCAGTGAGGAATGTGGTAAGCCAGCTAGGTGTCTTGTGTAACAGTTCACACCCAGGTGGAGGGGAGTTCATCCTGGTGAGTTACTTGAGAGTAGATAAAAGTGGACCAATATAAAGGAGACTTGAGTACCAGGAACCTTAGGTTTTAGGATGAATTTAGGAGTTGGGAAGGATGAAAGAAAGGATAATTCAAGATTGGCACTTAGATTTTTGCTTGAGGAACTATGTGTATGGCATTACCATTAAGCTTCAGATGTGATCAAGAGGAGCAAGGGCAGGCTTGGATATACTGAGTTTTACATTGTCCAAGGAAAGCAGTGCACTGTGTAGTTGTATATATAGGTTTGAAGCTTAGGTGAAAGATGTTTATTTAAAATAAATAATGGAGCCACTAGCACCTTGGTTTTATTTAAGCCATGGTACAGGAACAAATAGACAGCAAAAAAATAGATTCCTCAGATCAGAAACTTCTGAAAAACAGATAGGGGATGAGGAGTTCACAATGGGATTAAAGTCTTCAGTCAAAAATATAAGCATCACAGTGTTAAGCGGCAGGGTCTGCTAAACAGCCTGCATTATGTCACAAGATTAAGGTACGTGTTTGAGAAGGACCTACTGAAACAATGGACAAGGAGTCCTTTATTGATGTGGTTACCAAGCAGTGTCAGTGAAGAGGCGGGAGTGGCTTTCAAACCGCAGACTTGAGCTCATTGTTGGAGGGGAATCAGGTACAGAGCACTTACAAGCTTTGGCTTCTAAAAGGAAAAGGAGATAGAGACCAGTTGGTGGACATAGACGTAGTCTTGAAAACAGTTTTTTTTTAAAAATATAGTAAATACTCACATAGTTTTTAATTTGCTGTATCCACTTCCTCAACTTTGAAAATTCAAGTCCATGTGTCCCTTTGCACCCATGATCATTAAAGGCTATGTATTGGGACTTTTTAAAAAATCTTCGGCATTTTCAGTTTTTTGAGAAATTAAAATGACAACAGTGATACTAATGATGAAAATGCACTTTTAGAAATTCTTGAAAGAAAAGAAACATTGACATTTAAGAACTTTCATAAATAAATTCATGCTAGAATAGTACCTATAAAATCATGTTTTAAGAATTATTGTTAAGTGGTACCCTTTTGTACCATGCTTTGAAAACTATTCCAAACCACAGATGAAGTATGTTTTTCTTTCTAGGGAGAACACATCATACAGCTGCAAAGCCTATTTAAATTATTCTTGAACTGTTGGGTTTTAAATTTACTTATAGCTTCAGAAAACTATTTACCGGTCATTGTGTGCAGTACAGTAAATATGGCAGCTCCACTGATAGTCATGGTTAAAAAAAAGTTATTGGAAGTTTATCTATACTTTAAAGTAAGACAATATAACATAAAATGGAAATTGTGACTTTGCATGAATTATTGGTGCATTCTAAGTATTGCCCCTAGTTTTGTTTAGTTGAGCTTAAAACTCCTTGGCTCATAGGAACTAGTTGAGGGAAGGATAAATAAAAAGCAGAGCTTCAGGACTTCTGAATATGAAAAGTTGAAAGAGGCTTGAATTACTTATTATCTAAAAGTGAGGAGTGACAGGAGAGACAGATTCAAATTAATGAATGGTTTTGTTGAAATCAATTGACCGTTCTTCATTTTGGCTGTTAGTAGAAAAGGAGGAAGTTACTCATTCAAATGGGCTGACAATAAATATGAGATCAATGGAAGAATACACCTCTTAGTGCCTCATATTTTAAGTACATAAAAGTCAATTCTGTGGAGTATCATTGAAAGAAGAAAATTGTTCAAAGGTTGAATTGTTTTATAAATTTCTAGTTCATTATTCTATACTCTGAACAATTGTACCTATTAAGTTAGCTTTAGGGGACTGAATTTACATTCTTTCAGCAGGATACTCATGCATAGATCAGTGCAGGGCCACATGTTGCTTCACCTTTTCTATTCTCATGAGATCCTAGACAAGTCTTCATCTTTCCCTTTCATCTCACCAGTGAGCCATAAAAAACATCACCTCTCATATACCAGCAAAAATGAGTCTAAGATATACCCAACAAAATATGGGGTTGTTTCCTCTGCCAGTGTGAACTCTAATTATAAATGTAGGCAGTTTTGGTGAAGGAGGCCACGCATAGCCTCCCCAGTCATTTGGGGAGACTTGGCTTTTACCTCTGGGAACCGTCAGGCTAGCCTAGGGTATCTCAGCTACTTTCTAGTTTTTTGTTTGTTTGTTTGTTTTTTAAATCTTTAGTGCATCAACTAACATCTCTAGGGCTTGGTACTTGATTTCCTCATTTGAAAAATGTAGCTGATAATATCATCCTTTAATTTGTGTCTGTGAAAGTCAGTCAGTCCATTAATATTGTGTTGGCCAAAAAGTTCATGTGTTTTTTTCCATAAAATTAAAGACATCTATCATTTTCACCAATAACTTTATTGATTTAGATACTTTGATTATGCCAGCTATCTCTCTTATGGTAAAATGCTGACTGTTCTCAATTAATGTATCGGTTTGGTCGCTATTAACTTCAACTGGTCTACCCCTCACCCCCGCCCTGTGGAACATTGTCCAATGAGAACTCTCCAGCACAAAACTTTGCGAATCACTTTTGACACATTTGATCAGTCACAGTACCTTCTCCATATGCCACACAAATCCTTTTTTGTGTGTCAGTTGCATTTTACCTTTCTTGAAATAATAAAGCATAATATGCCAAAAATGTTGCTTATTTTCCTCTGTCTTCAACATTAAAATGGCTGCACAAAAATTTACCAATTTTGATTTTTTTTTAATACACACTGATATGGCAGCTGTTACAATATAATCTAACAAAATTGTTTCAAATGGAGTTAAAGACAGCTAAGCACTACTAAAGCCATTTTAAGGGACAAAAAACAAATGAACTTTTTGGCCAACTCAAAAATTCCCCCTTCCCTCCTTCTCTTTATCCGTTATACATTCTGTAGTCAAGACTTACTGAGCCACTGCAGGATACAGTGGGTGCAGGTGCTGTCCTTGGTACTGAGCATATAGCTGTGAAAATGACGTATTTGTTGCCAGCATACTAAAATCTGAAGTCCAGTGATGACATAAGCAAACTCTTAGAAATCTGTGCTGTCTGATGTAGATTGAGACTTTAGGGCAAGAGGGGAGTTACTCTGTTTGTTTTCACTTTAACCACACACTTGGTGACACTGAGTATTCTTTTTCTCCTAGTCCTCTGATTTACAACAAATGACAAGGGCTGGCATTTGTTATAAGACTTACTTCATCCTTTGAAAGTGATTTATTTTATTTTGTTTAAAAATTCATACCAGAAAGTATTTTTCTCTTATTAAAAATGTTTATTGTAGCAGCATGTAACTGATATGCCTCAGTATTTTGGAACATCTATTTTAACAGTCTTACAGAACTTTGAAAAATTGGTTCTAGACTTAAGTATTATTTTGTTAAATCAAGTTTATTGAGGTACAATTTACACTTAGAACTTTTTTTAAGTGTATAGTTTGTTACATTTTTTTGTATAATTTTTTTATTATTATTATTATTTTAATTTATTTTCTTTATCTTTTCAAATACATTTGTCTTTGCCTTCCCCCTACCACCTTCCACTGCCCCCTACCCCCTCCCTCCCTCAATCCTTCTCCTTTGGCTTTGTCCATGAGACCTTGCTACATGTTCCCTGACCCTCCCATTCCCTTCCTTTTCCCCTGTCCCCACCCTCCATCCCTCGTCTCTGAATGCCAATTCAAAAGAACCTACGCACCCCAATGTTCATAGCAGCACAATTGACAATAGCCAAGTATTGGAAGCAACCTAAATGCCCATCAGTAGATGACTGGATCAAAAAACTATGGTACATTTACATAATGGAATACTATGCAGCAGAAAGAAAAAAAGAACTACTAACCTTCACAACAGCATGGATGGAACTCGAGAGTATTATGCTAAGCGAAGTAAGCCAGGGGGCAAAAGACAAATTCCATATGATCTCACCTGTAAGCAGACCCTAACCAACAATACAAAGATGCAAGGAAAATAAGACCAACAACACTGAAAGGAAAAGAAATGAACAGAGTTTGTTACGTTTTGACAAATGCATATTATCATGCAACTGCTCCACAATCTGATTTAGAACATTTTCCTTGCTCCAGAAAGTTTCCTTGTGCCATTCACAATCTTCTTCCTAACTACCAGCCCTGCGCAACCACAGATCTCATTTCTGTCCCTCTAGCTTTGCTTTTTTTTCAGAATGTCATATCAATGGAATCATACAGATGTGATTTTCAGAGATTGGCTTCTCTTACTCAGTATAATGACCTTGAGATCCACCCAAGTTATTTTGTATATCAATCGTTTCTTCCTTTGCATTACTGGGTAGTATTCCATGGAGTGGATGTACCATGGTTTATTTATCTCTTCACCTATTGGGAGACAGTTTGTTGTTTATACTTTTTGTCTAGAAATAAATTTTCTACGAACAATTCTCTACTGATTTTTGTGTGATAATATGCTCATTTTTTTTAGATAAATGTCAGGAATGCAATTGCTTGGTATATATAGCATTATAAATGTGTGCTTAGTAATTTGAAGAAACTGGCTTCTGTCCTTTAGTGTAATCCATCTGAGATTTCATCCATGTTGTTGGATGCATCAGGTTTGTTCTTTTTTGTTGTTGAGTGGTATCCTATTGTGTGGAAATATGACAGTGTGTTTATCCATTTGCTAGTTCAAGTATTTTGACTGTTTCCAGGGTTTTTTTTTTTTTTCATCTTGAAACACTGAACTTCCTGACCTGTTATGGGAATTTGACTAGCAAGCAGAAGTCATAGAAATGTGATAATCAAAACACTGTGCTTTATTTATTAAACCATAGGATATGGAAACACTCAATAGATGATTTTATTTTTTAAAATCTCAATTAGGCAACTTTAGTCAGAGGGTTATTGTTGGACTCCACACTTGCTGCTCTGAGCCCTATATATACACAAAGTCTATTAATCAGGGTCCAGCCTTGAGTTTTGTGTTCTCAGCTCTCACTCGAGAGCAAATCCTGAACCCATTCTGCTAACAAAACAGGCTTCTGGCTTCCATGTGTGAGTGGTTCAGCAGGTATAGCTCAGGAATGCTTCTACAGTGTTCATGTTTGACTTTTCTCCTGTTTCTCATCTCCAGGGTTCCTGTGCTTTCTCTGCTTACTCTTTTTCAGATACCTGGTTTCAAATGATTAGAACATTTATTATATCCATCTGTCTACCCAGCCAGCTATCTATCTATTTATCTGTCATCTACCATCTTTCTAATGGTAAACTGTATGCTGCAAAAATAAAATTTATTCTTGTCTTATTAGCACAGTGAAAGTCTTTTCTCTTTAAACAATTAGTAGGGATGGTGATTTTTAATGGAAGACTCATAATCTGTTTACAATTCAAATGGCTTTATAAAAAAGGAATTCTTAATGAAACTCAAGTTTCCATTTATAGACATCTTCTAAAGTATATCACATTTAACACCTTTATTTTTAACACCTTTATTTCATTTTTTTAACCTTGTTTTAATTCTCTCTTTATTTAAGCCTAATTGAAATTTTATAAGTACATCTTAATAATAGGTTTCCATTATATTACAGAAAAGAAATCTTAATGTGAAACTCAGACACATGGGAATTCTAGAAATTCTAGAACATGCCAGTTTAAAAATCTAATTTGGAGTCCAGTGCTGCAAAAATGCATTCAGAATGTTTGATTAATAATTTTAATAGTATTAGTAGTAGCAATTTTAGTTCAAGACTATACAGAGTAATACAAATGGCATTATTGGCATTATTTAAAGTCAGTTTTCTTTGTATTTTGAAGTTCCTAAGTGTTGATGTGGGTATAGTTTCAGGTATTTTTGTGCCTTTTTCATGTTTCCTCACATATTTTCCCAGCACCAATTTTTGAAGAGGCTTTTTTAAATCCATTGTGTATTTTTGGGTCCTTTGTCAAAAATTATTTGTCCAGGTACATGTAATTTTATTTCTGGACTCTCAATTCCATTTCGTTGGTCTGTGTGTCTATTTTTCTGCCAAACCACGCTGTCTTGATTATCATAGCTCTGTAGTACTGAAGGCTACCCCTCCTTTTTGCTCCTTTGTTCCTTTAGCAGATAGGAAGACCCTCTGGGTCTGGGGATAGGCAGGAATATGTCCATTGACAGCAAAAAGCAGCTATAGAAGATGAGGCCTTCATCCATGTCCCTTTGTATGATTACAAGGTTCAAGATCTTCAGGGAGGAAACTTATTGTAAGTAGCTAGCTAATTATTAATAAGAAAGGGGAGTAGAGGGAATTAGACATTGAGTTTAATAAACTGGGGAGCATGAGCTTGTTTGCTTCACCAGGAAGCTACTGCTTCACACTGCATGGGATTAGAGCATTTGTCCACCTAAGGGATTAACATGCCTCCCTTCCCCCTCACCCTGCCACTCTGGTACCAGATTGGTGGAGGTGGGCACAATGGGAAGTGCTTGATCAAATAGGCCTATCAGACTAACTAGGGACTGGAACCATCAAAAAGCCCACAAAAGCTTGGGAAGTTGGTCATTTTGCTCATTTTGAAAAACACCTTGTCTGGCCGAAACCCAAGCTAATATAATCCCAGGGGAACAAAGAATACCTGTCTCTCTCTCTCTCTGTGTCTCTCTCTCCCTCCTCCCGCCCCCCTCCCCGCCTCTTGGTAACACACTCACCCAATTTGTTCTTGTGCTAGCTCTCCCTGAAGCACATGACCATGTGGGTCTAGCAAATACTGGGGCCCGTGTCATGACTGAAGAACTGAGATTTAATATGTATCAGAAACTCTGGACACGGGCTTTTGTTTTGGCCTTGCTGAAGAAAACTTGGACTTTTTCCATAGTGGGATGGAGGGAGATGGTACATTGATACCCAGGGGCAGATTTCCGCCCGAATGAGCCAAGCCACACCACAATCTTCCATGTGTGGGTTCTTGGAATGCTTTCCTTGTGGCACCATGGAAGAGCCCAATTTTCACTGACAACAGTATAAATTGATAACAGGTAATATGAGACCTCTGGCCTTATTCTATTTTTCTCAGGATTGCTTTGGCTCATTGGGGCCTTCTGTAATTTCTGAAAATCTAATGATATTTTTATTTCTTTAAAAATTGACATTGTTTTTCTGTGAGTTATACTCTTTGTTTTGATACTGTGTTTTATATTCACCTTAAAGAGTTTCCTTCATCTGAAATTGTGTCTTAAAAGTTGATATAAAGAGCAATGGAAATAATTTAAAAACACAAACTATAGCCTAGAATGTTTTTTAACCTAGGAAAAATAATAGAAATTTTATGATCTGATTTTTCTATAAATTTTTAACTTTACAGAGAAAAAGAGAAAAACAACCAGAGATTTTAAAGCAAAATTAAGTATTAAATGTAAAATTCAATTTTGTCTCAACCCATTTTAGGACTGAATATATTTTATATCAAAATAATGTCAAATAACAAACTGTATATAAATGTAACCCAGGCAAATTATGAAATTTTAAAAAAATTCTTTACACCCATGAAATTAGACTTGCATGGACACACACATATAAGCTTTTGAATTATAATTAAAAAGAAATGTAAGGAGGAGTTGTTAAGGTAAAACATGTGCTCATTGGTTTTGTACTTGAAATATACCATGTTTGTTTTACAGTGTTGCTGCATGACTCAGACTAAAGTAATAATACAGGAGGCTGCTTGACTGACAGGAGGGTTATGAATGTAGTCAGGGCTTCTGTCTCCTTAGTAGGGAACCAGTGTGTTGAAACTGTCAAGTATTCCATTCTCAGACAATCTGAACACCAGAGAATTTTTCTATTTAAAAAAATTGTCTGGAAGGAATAGAGTGAGCTGAGACCCCTTCTACCAGAATTGAAACTGTTGACGTGTAGATGTGGACTCAGGGAAGAAGATTATTTAAAGTTTGAGTACCCCCAAATGTATACCCGGGGTAGAGATCTAACTCTATTTTATTGAGTATGAACAAAAAGAGAGCTTCTCTCTTGAGCCATGCAGGAATTAAAGCTTGTCAAAAACCATTTTAATTTCCTAATATTGCCCTTTATTGGAAGGGACAGGACTGCAATTGAGGTTCCAGAACTTGGAAAGACCCAGTAGTGGGAGCATAGTATTTGAAAAGGCAGGGATAATCATGAAAAGACAGGTTTGATTTCACCAATATGGCATCCGATCTGAAGCATCTGAGAAAAGCTATCAGGAGGCTGTTCAAATTGTAAAGGGGCTGGACTTCCTCAGAGAAGTTCTTGGTTGAGTGTGTAAATGATAGCAGCTCGCTGATACTCAGAGATGGGGCTCTAAATCACCAGGCTCTGCAGATCTTGAATGTAGTTGGGTTGTCTGTGGAAAGGAGCCTGGTCAGTCCTCGTTGTATCAAGGTAAATCATTGTGTTGGGCATTAGCACATGGGCATGATTTTGGAAACACCTTGGACACAGGTTGATGGAGGGTACCACATGACATGGTACCCTCCATCAACCATAGATTTCTGTAGGCATCTGGGTCCACTTTGATATAGAATCAGGAACATCACCTCAGGGTAACGATCTTCAGTTTTATTGTTACTCTAAAACAAATCCTGGAAAGAATTATGACTGTTAATTTATATCCACTGAAAAGCTATTTATCATAATTAGACTCTTGTTATTAAATAAATATTGTAAGGGAAATATTAAATATGGAACGTTATAGGTTGATATATACAAAATAAATACATTTTCCAAGGGTGTGAAACCATTTGACATTTCTGTGCCACACTGGAAGAACTGTCTTGAGTAAATTTACAATTTTGTGTTGAGCTGCATTCACAACCATCCTGGGTCATCCTGCTACTTGGACACCCCTGCTCAGAGTATGTAGTAATTTTGTGTCTTGTGTGTTTATTTCCATTTTAATTAAAAAAAATAAAACACTTTTCACATTTTTTCATTAGAAAACATGCCCTAATATTTGGATGGAAACCCAAGAATGGTCATAGGATACATAAAGTAAAAAACTAAAGACAACAAAGTAGTGAAATAAAAAATATTGTTGATTTTGCTGAGAATTTAAATTGTTTATTTGTCTATCTTTCAAGAAAGTGTTTCAGTGTGGAATTGTATGAGACAGGCATTGTGGACTTAAATCGTGAGATATTTTAGGGCATAACATCTATATTTTCTCCAAATGTAATTACTTTGTACTATTTTTTGCTCTGTAAAGAAGGACATGGACCTGTACCTTGATTACAAGGATGTTGAAATCTAGCAATTTTTAAAGACTTCAGTGCTTAAGAAGGTTTTTTATAAGCTTCTGTGGGAGTATGTTGAAATTGATTATACCCTTGTCTTTGAAAATCCTCGCTCTTCCTTTGTTTCATTGTCATTGTATATGCAGTAAAAAAATATCCCAGGAAGCGTGTTATAGCAAGTGATTTCTGAGAATAAAACTTCTGCTAGGAGAGTTGTTGGGGGTGTAGATGTAAGTGTGTTTGTACGCAAAACCTGCATGTAAGTATTCTAATTCCCTTCCTGCACAGCTACTTCTAGCCCTTCAAGAGTTCATAGCAAACATTTTTATAAAGTAGGATAAACCATATGTTTGCAAATATATTTTTCATTTAAATGCATGAACTATGTATCTGTCTTTTTAAAAACCCTGCAATGCAGCTCTTTGTCTTACTCTCTTTTACCTCCACTTCTTCATTCTGGGAAAATACATAACATTTGCTAGATTAACCATTGTATGTTTTTTATTTTTTTATTAAATATTTTATTGTTCTATTGCAGTTGTCCCAATTTCCCCCATTGTCTTCCTCCGCCAGCCCCCCCCCCACTCCCACAGTCAGTCCCCACCCTGGTGTCCCTGTCAGTGGGTCATTCATTAAATATACAGTTCAATAGTCTTAAGCATATTCACATTGTTGTGACACAAATCTCCAGAATGTTTTTATCTTTAAAATCGGATATACCTATGCTCATTAAACAACAACGCTCTTTCTCCCTCTCTCTCCACCCCCTGGCAACCACCATTCTAAATTGTTTCTATGAATTTGTCTACATTGGACACCTCATATAAGTGGAATCATACAGTATTTGTCTTTTTGTTACTGGTTTATTTCATTTAGCATGTCCTTAGTATTCATCCATGATATGTCATGTTGTAGGATTTCCTTGTTTTTTAAGACAGAATAATATTCCATTGTGTGTATATATATCCTTTTGTTCAACCAGTCATCCGTTGGTGACATTTGCATTGCTTCCACCTCTTGGCCACTGTGAACTGTGCTGCACTGTGTTCACGGGTGGGCAAACATCAATTTGGGACCCTGTTTTCAAATCTTTTGGGTATATACCCAAAAGTGGGATTGCTGGATTTTATGGTAGTTCAATTTTTAATTTTTTGAGGAAACTCTATGCTGTTTTATATAGTGGTTGCACCATTTTACAATCCCACCAACAGTGCAAGAGTTTTCAACACTTTTTATTTTCCGCTTTCTCATTTGTTTGTTTGTTTGTTTTGTAATAGCCAATCTAATGGGTGTGAGGTGATGGCTGATTGTGGTTTTGATTTGCAGTTCACTGATGATTAGTGATTTTGAGCATCTTTTTAATATACTTGTGTATTTGCATATCATCTTTAGAGAAACACTTATTCAAATCCTTTGTCTATTTTTAAATTTGGTTATTTGATGTTTTTATTGCTGTTATAAGAGTTCTTTATATATTTGAATATTAACCCCTTACATGTATATATGCTATACAAATATTTTCTCCCATTTGATAGGTTGCCTTTTTGCCCTGTTGACTATGTCCTTTAATGCATAAAAGTTTTTAAGTTAGTCAGTTTGCCTATTTTTGCCTCTGTTGCCTGTGCTTTTGGTGTCTTATCCAAGAAATCATTGCTAAGTCCAGTATCATGAAACTTGTATGTTTTCATCTATGAATTTTATAGTTTTTTGAGCCAAGTAACCTGGAAAGATTAATGCATAATGAAGTATTTAAAGAAACTGGCAAACTATTTTCTTGAGTAACTGTACTATTTTACATTCCCACTATCAATGGAGAGAAATCCAGCTTCTTCACATCCTCAACTGGGGATCAAACCTATAACCTCTGCCTGTGCCCTGACCAGGAATTGAACCCACAGACTTTTGGTGTATTAGATGTTGCTCTAACCAACTTAGCCACCTGGCTGGGATGCATTTTATTTTGATCTTAGCTCTTCTAACACATGTAGTGATACATCATCATGTTTTAACTTGCATTTCTCCAATGGTTAGTGAGGTTGAACATCTTCCCATGTACTTATTTGTCATCCATATATGGCAGTGAAATGTCTCTTCATGTCTTTTCACATTTTCTAATTAGATTTTTTGTTTTTTTACTTGAGTTTTGAGTATATTCTGGATGCGAGTCTTTTGTTAGATATGTGGTTTCCAAGATTTCCCTGTCTTTTTTTTTTTTAAAGATTTATTTATTTATTTTTAGAGAGAGGGGAGGGGAAGGAGAAAGAGAAGGAGAGAAACATCAGTGAGTGGTCTCCTCTTGCATGCCCCCTGCTGAGGATCTGGCCGGCACCCAGGCATGTGCCCTGACTGGGAATCGAACTGACGACCCTTGGATCTGCAGGCCAGCACTCAATCCACTGAGTTACACCAGCCAGTGGACACTTCCCTCAGTCTTTAGCTTTTCTTTTTATCCTTTTATTTTATTTTATTTTTATTATTTTATTGTTCAAATACGTTTCTCTCGACCTTCCTGCCACCACTTTCCCCTGCCCCCTTCCCCCTTCTCCGTCCCTTAATCCTTTCCCACTTTGGCTTTGTCCCTGGGTACTTTATACATGTTCCTTGACTGGACCCTTCCCCTTCTTTTCCCCATTACCCACCCACCTCCTTCCTTACCTCTTGTTATTGTTGGTTTGTTTTTTCTTTCAATGTTGCTGGTTATATTTTCCTTGCTTGTTTGTTCTGTTGATTAGGTTCCACTCATAGGTGAGATCATATGGTATTTGTCTTTCACCACCTGGATTATTTCACTTAGCACAATGCTCTCCAGTTCCATCCATGCTGTCAATAAGCATAGTAGCTCTTTCTTTCTTTCTCCTGCATAGTATTCCATTGTGTAAATGTACTAGAGATTTCTGATCCACTCATTTAATGATGGGCACTTAGGTTGCTTCCAACACTTGGCTATTGTCAATTGTGCTGCTATGAACATTAGGGTGCATAGGTTCTTTGGAATTGGTGTATCGGGATTCTTAGGGTATAATACCAGCAGTGGAATTGCTGGGTCAAAAGACAGTTCCATTTTTAGCTTTCTGAGGAAATTCCAAATTGTTTTCCACAATGGCTGCACCAGTCTGCATTTCCAACCACAGCGTATTAGGGTTCCCTTTTCTCCACTGCCTCACCAGCACCTGTTGTTTGTTGATCTGTTTATGATGACCATTCTGACTGGTATGAAGTGGAATCTCATTGTGGTTTTAATTTACATGTCTCTGATGGCTAGTGATGCTGGGCATCCTTTCATATGTCTCTGGTCCCTATGTATGTCCTCCTTGGGGAAGTGTCTGTCTAGGTCCTTTGCCCATTTTTTAATTGGATTGTTTGTCTTCTTGGAGTGGAATCATGTGAGTTCTTCCTATATTTTGGAGATCAAACCCTTATCTGATATATCATTGGCAAATATATTTCCCCATATACTTGGTTTCCTTTTCATTTTGCTGATGTTTTCTTTAGCCATGCAGAAGCTTCTTATTTTGATGAGGTCCCACTTGTTTATTCTTTCCTTTATGTCCCCTGCTTTAGGGAACATATCGGTGAAAATATTGCTGCACAGGATATCTGAGAGTTCCCTGCCTATGTTCTCCTCTAGGACTTTTATAGTGTCGTGACTTATATTTAAGTCTTTTATCCATCTTGAGTTTATTTTTGTGTATGGTGTCAGTTGCTGATCAAATTTCAATTTTTTTGCATGTAGCTGTCCAGCTCAACACCGTTTGTTGAAGAGGTTATTTTTACCCCTTTGTCAAATATTAATTGACCATAGAGACATGGGTTTATTTCTGGGATTTCTATTAGTTTCTGCTGATCTGTGTGTCTGTTCTTGTGCCAGTACCAGACTGTTTTGATTACAGTGACCTTGTGATATAGTTTTATGTCAAGTATTGTGATCCCTCCTTCTTTGTTTTTCTTTCTCAAAATTGCTACAGCAATTCAGGGTCATTTATAGTTCCATATAAATTTTTGAAATGTCTGTTCTATGTTTGTGAAATATGTTATTGGTATTTAAATAGGGATTGTGATGAATCTATAAATTGCTTTGGGTAATATAGACATTTTAATGATGTTAATTCTTCCAATCCATGAACATGGTATATGCTTCCATTTATTTGTATTTTCCTTAATTTCTTCAGTGCTGTGTAGTTTTCTGAGTACAGGTCTTTATCTCCTTGGTTAGGTCTATTCCTGGATATGTTAGTTTTCTTGTTGCTATAGCAAATGGTATTTTTTTCCCTGATTTCTGATTCTGATATTTCATTGTTTGCGTACAAAAATGCCTTTGGTTTCTGAATATTGACTTTCTGCCGCAGTCCAGCTGAGCAGGATCCAGGGGGTCCCAAAGGTGGGTAAGGCATCGGCGATGGGAGACAGACAACTACACAACTCAGAGGCAGTGCAAAGCTATTCCGCTTTATTGCAAATCTCATATATCTTATATATTTTTATTTTTGGCAAGCATCAGACATTTGCGGTTACATATTGCTGTGGGTTGACTGAGCAGAAGCAATTACTAAGAGCAGACTTTGTACCTAACTTTGTGCTTTTCCTGGTTCTCATAATTCTATGGTTCATCAGCTAGCCAATCCTCCCTACCTTCTTTTTTCCTGAATAAGTAGGGACAACACTTTTTATAATATGTCCGTAATTGCTTCCTCAAGCTATTCCTTTATTCGTTTGTACGTAAGCACTAGGGGGGTCCTGTTCGTGCCAAGCGTTTCATGAAAGGCAAGCTAGCATAGGGAATATGTACTCAATCTTTATTGACTATTCTTATGCCTTTCTGGTAAACTCCTGTATAGGGCAATGGTGGGTCAGGGATTCTTTACATGCTGTTAACTCCTTGAAGGGGATACCACAATTTTCCTTTTATCCAGTAGGCTACAAAAGGCAACACCTGAGCCATGGGAAGGGGTCTGTATAATTTCTTTTTATTTTCTTTAATGACCTTAGCTGCCAGAGGCGGAGGCACAGGAGAATAAGCTGGTTCCATGAGCTCCACCTGTTGTAGTTCATCTATAAACTGTTTCTCAGGGATATTCGTGGGGAATTTCCTTACTAACTTAACTAGTAAATTGTTAGTACAATCTGGACACGCAGTTACAGATGATTCAGGAGTGGTGGTGACTGTGTCTAGGTCTGTGGAAACTAGAATTACATCTGAGGCTTGCCTATCAGTTTCATTCTCATGTGTCTTATTTATCTTTCCCAGGTTGATCAGATATACAATGAAAATTATGACTCCTAATTATATAATTCCGGTACTACCAATTGTCCCTATGCTGCGTCCTCTTCCCGGAGGACGCTTTCCTTGAAGCTTCTCTCCCCATATCCAGACCTTGTCAGACAACATGGCTGGAAGAGGATGCGGCATCTTTCTATCCTGCTGTTTTGTCAAATTTACTTACTAGGTCAAGAAGTTATTTGGTGGAGTCTATAAGGTTTTCTATGTACACTGTCATCATCTGCAAACAATGATAGTTTTACTTCCTCCTTTCCAATTGGATGCCTATTATTTCTTTTTATTGTTTGACTGCTGTGGCTAGGACTTCCAATACCATGTTGAATAGAAGTGGTGAAAGCAGAAAACTTTATCTTGTACCCAATCCTAGTGGGAAAGTTTTAGTTTTTGCCGATTGAGTATGATGTTGGCTGTAGGTTGTTCATATATGGCCTTTATTATGTTAAAGTATGCCCCTTTATTCCTATTTTGCTGAGTGTTTTTTATCATAAATGAGTGCTGTTCCTTATCAAATGCTTTTTCCACATCTATGGAGATGATCATGTGGTTTTTGTCTTTCCTTTTATTTATGTGCTGTATTATGTTTATTGATTTGTGAATATTGAACCATCCTTGCATCCCTGGGATGAGTCCCACTTGATCATGGCGGATGATCTTTTTAATGTATTGCTGGATGTGGTTTGCCAATATTTTGTTGAGGATTTTAGTGTCTGTGTTCATCAGGGATATTGGCCTGTAGTTTTCTTTCTTTGTTGTATCTTTATCTCGTTTTGGGATTAGAATGATGCTGTCCTCATAAAAAGAGTTTGGGAGTCTTCCTTCTTCTTGGATTTTTGAAATAATCAGAAAATGACAGAGGTTAGCTCTTCTTTAAATGTTCTGTAAAATTCTTCTGTGAAACCATCCAGTCCAGGACTTTTGTGTGCCAGGAGTTTTTTGATTACTGCTTCAATTTCCCCAGCTGTTATCAGTCTGTTCAGGCTTTCTGCTTCTTCTTCTTTCAGTGTTGGAAGGTTATACTTTTCTAGAAATTTGTCCATTTCCTCAAGGTTTTCAAATTTCTTGGCTCATAGTAGTTTCTTACAATCCTTTGTATTTCTGTGGTATCAGTTGTCACTTTGCCTCTTTCATTTCTGGTATTGTTTATTTGGGTCCTCTCCCCTTTTTTTTCTTGGAGAGTCTGCTTAAAGACTTGTCAATTTTGTTTATCTTTTCAAAGAACCAGCTCTTGGATTGGTTGATCCTTCAAATTGTTCTTTTAGTCTCTATATCATTCACTTCTGCTCTGATCTTGATTATTTCCTTCCCTCTACTTGCTCTGGGATTTGTTTGTTGTTGTTTCTCTAGTTCTTGAAGTGATAGGGTTAGGTCATTTATTTGAAATGTTTTTATCTTTTTCAGGTAGGCCTGTGTTGCTATGAACTTCCCTCTCAGGACTGCCTTTGCTGTGGCCCATCAGTTTTGAACAGTTGTCTGTTCATTTTTATTTGTTTCCAGAAACTTTTTGATTTATTCTTTGATGTCATTATTGATCCATTCATTGTTTAATAGTGTGCTATTCAGTCTCCATGAGTTTGAAAGAGTTTGAGTTTTTTCCTGGGTTGATTTCCAGTTTCAAGTCCTTGTGGTTTGAGAAAATGCTTGTTATTATTTCAATTTCCCTGAATTTGTTGAGGCTTGTTTTGTGTCCTATCATGTGGTCTATCTTTGAAAATGTTCTGTGTGCATTTGAAAAGAATGTGTATTTTGCTTCTTTGGGATGAAAAGTTCTATATATGTCAGTTAAGCCCATTTGGTCTAATGCATCATTCAGCTTCACAATATCCATGTTGATGTTTTTTTTGGAAGATATATCCATTTTTGCAGTGGATTGTTAAAATTTCCTACTATCAGTGTGTTGCTCTCTATATCTTTCTTGAAGTCCTGCAAGATTTTTCTTATATATTTGGGTGCTCCTATGTTGGGTGCGTATATGTTTACAATGTTTATGTCTTCTTGATGTATTCTTCCTTTGAGTATTATGCAGTGCCCTTCTGGGTCTCCTTTTATGGCCTTTGTTTGAAATCTATTTTGTCTGATATAAGTATTGCTACCCCTGTTTTTTTTCCCGATCCATTTGCTTGGAACATTTTTTTCCAACCTTTTACTTTCAGTCTGTGTAGGTCCTTTGCTCTGAGGTGGGTCTTTTGTAGGCAGCATATGTGTGGATCATGTTTTTTTATCCTTTAGTTATCTTGTGTCTTTTGATTGGGGCACTTAATCCCTTTACATTTAAAGTTATTATTGATAGGTACTTATTCATTTTTTCTCTTTGTACCTGTGTTCTTGTCTTTCTCAATCTTTTTCTTCATCTTCTTAAACTGTCCCTTTAGCATATCTTCCAGTGCTGGTTTGGTGGAGATGTATTCTTTTAGCCTTCCTTTGTCTGAGGAACTCCCTTGTTTCACCTTCCATTTTAATTGAGAACCTTGCTGGGTAGAGCAGTCTTTGTTCCAGGCCTTTCATTTTCATGACTTGGAATATTTCTTGCCATTCCCTTCTGGCTTACAGTGTTTCTGTTGAGAGATCAGCTGCTAGCCATATCGGGGCTCCCTTATATGTTACTACCTCTTTCTCGTTTGCTTCCTTTAAGATTCTCTGTTGGTCTTTGATATTTGCAATTTTAATGATGATGTGTCTTGGAGTGGGCCTCATTGGGTTCCTCTTGAATGGGACCCTCTGTGCTTCCTGGACTTGTGTGACTTTTTCTCTCCTCCAATTAGGGAAGTTTTCCATCATTACTTTTTCAAACAGGTTCTCTATCCCTTGCTCCTCTTCTCCTTCTGGTATCCTTATTATGCAGATATTACTATGTTTCAGGTTGTCCTGCATTTCCCTAAACACCTCTTCATTCTTTTTAAGTCTTTTTCTATTTCTTGCTTTTCCTGGGAGCTTTTTTCTATCTTGTCCTCCAGTTTGCTGATTAGATCCTCTACTTCAGTTTGCTGATTAGATCCTCTACTTCATCTAGCCTGCTTTTGATTCCTTCTACTGTGTTCTTCAATTCAGAAATTGTATTCTTCATTTCCTCTAGCATCTTATTGATAGTTTCTATGTCCTTTTTCATGTTGATATAGTTTGCACAGTAAGTTCCTCATAGTTTTCCTGTAGCTTTTTGTAATTCTCTTTGAGCTGCTGAGTTCATTTAGCTGCCTTAGAACCGTTGTTTTGACCTCAATATCTGATAGTTTACTTGGGATGATTTTCATCTAAGTTGCTCCAGTGATAAAGTTCAGTAAGTCTTGAGTAGACTGCCTCCAAACTGAATTTCCTATAATTTTGTTTTATTTAGCAACTGTCTTATAGATTGATAGCAGCACATATACAAAGGTAGCTGATTCACTCAAAATTAGACAAAAAAAAGTTTCAGTGCTGAGTATATTTCCAGAATATGGAATAAATCAAAGTTTAGACCATTTGAAATAAAAGAATGGGGAATTATTTAACAAGACAATCTATTTAAGATCAATTTTTTCTTTTTTTCCTTTTTTTAATTGAATTTATTAGGGTGACATTCATTAATAAAATTACATAGGTTTCAGGTACTCTATTCTACAATACATCATCTGTAGAAAGCTCAATCTTTTATACATGTATGGATTTGAAATTTAACAGCCTTAGTCTCCGATTTTCCAAATCGTAAGGGGATTAATTTACAAACTATTCTCAGAGCTCCTTTTTGAGAGCTTGAGAGGGTTGTTCAGTGAATCATGAGCTGTCACCACACACTCTTTAAACTTTATTTAAGACCCCCTTCAAGATGTGAAAACTGGAAGAAGGTTGTGTTTATTAGATTATCCTCCACATTCAACTGTGTGCTACTCAGTATATGACACTGTGATGCCATTCGTTTTGCTTCTTTAGGTTTTTCAGAGATTCCAAAGATTCCCTGGGCACCTGCTGGCAATCCAGGAAAGTCATGGAAGTCAAAATGTCTTGAGAATCCGAGTCAATGAATCAAACTTGGTGCAGTTTTCTAAACAGATTTGAAATTAGAAGATATTTTCTGTCCACCATTAATGGACTCTCACAGAATGTTTGTGACAGTGATCATGGCTTTTATCAAACATACATGGAAAAATTTGTTTTTATCTCAGAACTGCTATTGTCTCTTTGTGTTTAGGGCATTGGAAAGGTGTATTTTATGTGTGATTATTTCATACTCCTAACACCACTCTAACAAATACTTATTAAAAATTTTATAAAAACAGAGATTCTAAAATGTTGTAAAATGCTAACAACCAACCAAAACAAAATCCTTTAACACTGCTTCTCCCCATATATTTTAAATACCTGTCTGTAGAAAATCACCGTCTCTTATTTTTTTAGCCTTTATGGAATATTTATGACTGTCAAAAAATCATATCTTTGGGTCTTGGACAAGTCATAGTCTCTCTTAGTTTTCCTTACTTGCAGCATAAGGAATGCCATGCCTGGTGGCTGTGAGAATAACATTTTGCAAAGCATCAAGTGAGAAAGAAATGGAAATAGCATTGTCACAACTTGCTCTTCTTTCAGAGGAATAGGGCACCTTTCCAAAGATGAAGTAGCAGTACCCTTACTGCATGATATTTCCAGATATGGCATATCATGGTCTACATTTTTGTACATGCAAAGTTACTTTTACTTCCTTAAGACTTACATCATAAATATTGTAAGAGAAGATCATATAAACACTTATCTGAACCTGTATTTGTAAGCCAGATTCTAGAATTTTCAGTACTTTAACATTAATTTTCTGCTAATTGAAAAATTTTAACCAAATGGTAAATGTATGAGTTAGTACAACTCCATTACAGGTGATTTGGGTGGTGTTACTATGAAATGGCATCTTGAAAGAAAGTGACTATTTTCATTTTCAGGACAGAGGACTCAGTCTGATAATCACTATATGAATAAGACAAAGGATACAACAGCAACAATTCTGCCCAGGATTTTGGATTGCTGAGAGTAAAGCCTCCATTTCATTGATCAATCTTTATTGTTAACCATGGTTAGATACTTTAGAAATGAATGTTACCAATGACTAGGAAATGTGTTTAGCAATAAATTGGTGAAAAAGGATCATTGTGTCTTATAAACAATTGATAGCCTACCTATGTCCTATATAAACAATTTATAGCTTACGTATATTTTATTACATTAGACTAGCAAAGTCATCAGGATATGTAAAACCAATTTTATTAGGATGTGTGGAAAAACTTAGAATGGTTTTCTGTCAAAATCTATCATATAAAGTTTAGTCAGTATTATTCAGTTAGATGAAGGATCTTAACACAGTGGTAATAGTTTTAGGGCTTTGGTGTGGCTTGAAAGAAATAAGAAAACATGGATTGTTAGATGTTAAACAAAACCATGTATCTATATCTAATTCAGTTATTTGTTTTCTTACCATGAGATCTTAAGTAAGATATAAACTCTGTTTTGCTCCCAATATGTAAGTAGGGCTTGGCATTTGTATGTCAAGCAGAAAGAGGAATGAACAAATTTCTGACTTGTGTGATGGGTAATAAGAAATCAAGTAGGTTCTATAATGCTATTTTATTTGTTGTAATAATGGGTCTAGTGACTTCCTCATTACGTTTCTTTCAGGTTGCTTTCAGCTATGTAATATTTTCAGATCCCATGAAATGGAAATTGACCAGTGCTTGCTGGAGACCCTTCCCCTTGGCCAAAGGCAGCGGCTGGTGAAACGCATGCGCTGTGAACAAATCAAAGCCTACTATGAAAGAGAGAAGGCTTTTCAGAAGCAGGAAGGACTCCTGAAAAAACTGAAGCATGGAAAGAATCAGAAAGTCCACTTTAACCTTGCTGACATGATGCAGGATGCAATTATCCACCATGATGACAAAGAAGGTATATGACATAAAGAAAAAAAGTTTTCCTATGTGATTTTTCCTGTTATTTGTTTGTTTGTTTGTTTGTTTGTTTGTTTTGGTGGGGAAATGAAGGGTAGAATTTATTTGAAATCATAGGGCCTGTTTGTGAAACAAATTTTCAAGGAAAAAAATGGTATTTTCAAAGAATATATTAAAAGTCCAGTTCTTAGTAAAGATAAAAAATGCAAATATTTTATGCAATTGTTGTATGTATTTTTTTTAGAATTACCTACCTGAAAAGCAAATAATTTCCTTGGAAATTGTTAATTCCAATTGTTAATGAAACTTTTTAAAGTGAAATTGTTTCCTTTGAAGATGAAGCTATGTTGCAAAATTAATTATAATAGATATATTCAAATAGTCAGTTCCCCTCAAACTCTCAGGATACCAGAGTCAATTGGTTTCTCCCTTAAAATTGACTGGCTTGTAATATAAAATTTTATTAAGAATACTCAATCCAAGTTTCAGTTGTTTTTACATAACTATTAAGCTTTTAATCTTTCATGTATTTTTGTGTATTAATTTTTATTTTTTTCTGTTTTTAGAATATTATTTCCAAAGTTCTAATGAGAAAGAAACTGTCTAGCTATAGGTATAAACATGGAACACTTCAAGAAAACAAATATAAATTAATTTATCTTGACTGGCTCTAAGACCAGTCGTTGAATTAATCCAAAACAGGCATGCAAAGAGTATAGACATTCAGTCCATTAACTACATTTCAAAGTCAATCTCTGAAAATCATTTTTTGTAATTTATTTAGTAGAAAAACTCTTCCTGAGCTATTTATAGTTTTTAACCTGTTCAATCTGGAAAAATAATCAATTTAGTAACATACATGGTCCCAAAGCTTTCAAAGAGCTATCATGGTTCTGTATCTGAGAAAACTGACAGCACATTATATACAATGATAGCTATAATAATAAAACTAAGGTAGTTCTTTTCATGGTTTTGTGTGGGCTTGTTAATCAAACTAGAATACTCTTGAGTTCTGAGATTTTGTATCCTTTTTAATGCAATGACAGTGGTGGAGAATTTCTGAATGGGGAAGTACCTACAGATCATCTAGTCCAATAATCTCACTTTGCACATGAAGGAACTGTCCCAGAGCACTCTTATCTCTCATTTTATTATTCTCTTCTCATGTAGCATTTCATTTAATGGCCATCTTCTCTGTGAAGTGCTAAGCACATGGAAGGACAGGGACACTGTCACTGCATCCTCTTGCTCATCCCAGTACCTTCCAGCAGCGCTGAGAGAAAGAGTGAAGAGGTTTGTCTAAGTTCATGAGGTAGTAGTTGTCAGAGAAAATCTAAATTAGAATGCAGGCAGATTTAAACCTTATATTGATTTAAAAGTAATGAAACAACAAAAAATTATTTGCAAAGTTATAAAATCTCTTGTGTAAAGTATTTACAGGATGAAATAACACCTAAGTTAAGGCTGAAAATATATTAAAATACTAAAATAAGAATTCTGGAGACCAAGAAGAAACTATTACATATAAATAATAATATGATGTTTCCCAATTGGAGGGAAAACATTGAAGTCATGATTAAGTTTAAGCTGGGTTTTATTGAAGAAATTGCTTTTTTGTGTGTTTGTTTTTTGAATTGCAAAGAAGGGAAAGAATGGAACAGTAATGGTTCACATTTTGTTTGATGAAATGACCAACATAAAGTATTCAAAATGGTAGTGACAATAGGAAGCAGACAAAAAACACAATATTTTTTGTATTCCTGCTAATCACTGTACTAATTCTTCTTACACACTATCTTATTTATTTTTTGAGACAAAAGTGACACCAAAAATTCTGAAGATTCGTAGAAGAGAATGTCCTCAGAAAGACAAGTTGTATAACTTTATTATTCCCAGGAAATAGTTTTCTTACTAATGGAAGCAAAGATTGTGCTCAATAACTAAGGACGACATTAGCATCAATGATGAAATAGTTTATTGACTTTGGGGTCTCAATAAGAGTTTGAATTTCTAATCAATTATCAAAAGTTAAGTATATTATTGCAATGTAAATTAAAATATTTGTCCACAGAGGGATCTTAGCTCTTGGCTACCATAAGAAAATACTATGGACTGAGTGGCTTACACAACAGACATTTATTTCTCACAGTTCTGGAGGTTGGACATTTCAAAATCAGCATGCTACAATATTTGGTTCTTAAGAGCACTTTTCCTAACTTGAAGATGACCACCTTTTCATTAACTGTATCTTTATATAGTGGAGAGAGGAAGCTCTGGTCTCTTTTCCACTTCTTAGAAGGGTACTAATGTTACCATGAAGGTTGCACCCTCACCATTTTATCTAGCCCTAGTTATCCCCCAAAGCCCCACTCCTCATATCATTAAAGGTTCAATATATGAATTTTTGTGAAGGACAAATTTATACCAGATGGTATAGTTATTCAAACCTGACCCATGTATGAGATAATGGCCGTATCTTGTCTTTTTCTTTTGAGTCTCTCATCAACTTTGGAAACTCCACATAAATACCAATATACATTTTTGTGTCAGAGGGAAAAGATTAATTTCTTGTGGATTGAAAAAAATTAAATTGCATTAGAAATGTATGAAATCTCCTTAGAGACATAACCTCTCTAGCATATGTTTTACTTCTCCTAGAACTATATCCATGAAAAAGTTTACATTTAATTATGGTAGTCATATTTTCATTTATCTTTAAGCTACTCAAAGAGTCCAAGATACATGTTTATACAATTGAGACAGTTAAATAATACTGTCACAAGAACAAACCCTTTTCATTTGAGTAATTTTTTAAAACTTTTCAGATTGTGTATTTGTTTTTAAAAAATCTTAGTTCCAAGTGCTTTCACTAGCTTAACTGAGTATAAGTGTTTCAGAGGACAGTATGCTAAGGTTCATAGCATGTCATTTAGAATCAGTTCAGAATATTTATTTATTTTTATAAATGTTGCATTTTTGTAAGTATAAATTTGGTATTTTTGATGCTTTATTGTTTCTGGGAGATGTGACATTTTAGTGTGTAATGTGTCATTTTAATATACTGCATAAATCTAAAATATGTTCAATAATTCTTTTACATCTTACAGGAAACTTGTTCTAAAATTTCTTTAGCTTTTGATTCAACTCTCTTTGAATTACAACATACAAAATAAAGGAGAGGAGAGAAGAGGAAGGGGGAAGAGAGAAAGAGAGGGGAGGGAGAGCGGGAGGTAGGCTGGGAGAGTTGAAGAGACAGAAGCGGGTGTCTACATGTAGAGAGAAAAATTAAATGGGAATGCAATTTCCTTTTCTAAGAGTGCTACTCCCAAATATCATTAATTTTTTTCCAATTAATCAATATACAATATATGTTTTTATGAAAAGTAATATAAATTACAATGAAGTGACTTCATTATTCTTTTATTATCTAACACTTTTCAGGCATACTCAACCCTCTCTGTACTTTACATTACTTTAGTCACTTATTCTTCTGATAACCATATGCAGTAGGTAAAATATTCTCCCCATTATAAGATTGAGGATATTGAACCTTAGAAGAACTAATTACAGGTACTCTTCAGTCCACCTGAATTTGGAAACCATGTTTTTGTCCATAACATCATACCATCTTTTACTTTGATTTCTTTTTTTTAACAACTTTATTGAGTTATGATTGACATACAAACAGCTGTACATATTTACCATGTACAAATTGATGAGTTTGGAGATAAGCAAACACCTGTGAAACCATCACCAGAATCAAGCCCATAACTTACCTATCACCACCAAAAGTTTCCATCTGGCCACTTAATTTTTTAAAGTTAAATTATTTTTCTTCTGTGGTAACAGCACTTAACATGTTGCCTTTCAAGCTGATCTCTGATGATAAATGAACTGAATTATCTATTTCACACATTGATTTGCTTCCATGGCCATTTGGCATTATTTCTTCCTCTTATCTAGTTGAGCTCTTTGCCCACTGTCAGGGAATTGCCAAAAGCAGGGACTGATATTCTTTATGCTCTAGTGTTTTCCCTCATTTTTCCTTCATCAGCCACCCCCCCTTTTTATTTTTTTTTTACAATTTACTTGTTAATATTTATGCCAGATATTTACTGAGGGCCTGTTCCAGCCACACAAAAAAACTTGTGAGTGTAATTATAGATGTGATATTTGTATGTCTTCATTTTTAAAAAATTTTATTTACTTATTTTTAGAGAGAGAGGAAGGGAGGACAATCCAAGGGAGAGAGACATTGATGTGAGAGAGAAACATTGATCAGTTACCTTTCCCATGTGCTCCTACTGGGGATTGAATCTGCAACCCAGGCACATACCCTGACTGGAAATTGAACCAGTGACCTTTTGCTTTGCTGAACGACACCCAACCAACTTAGCCACACCAGTCAGAGTTATTTATACATTCTAACCTAAAATTCTAAATAGTCTCTTAGGAAAAAAGAAAACATCAGATTACAACAATGTGAGATTTTCCTTCTTCTACTTCTCCGACCCCTGGTCCCAGTTTCCTTGGAGGGCTAAGGTCTAACTAAGGTCCACAGTCTAAGGCTCTTACCCTAGCTCTCTTCTCTTTTCATACCTATCCCCTCTGAAAAGCCTCACCTTTTCCCCTTGCATCCACCTCTATCCACTGCAGTGATTCCCAAATTGTGTTCAGACCTTTATCCTGAATTCTAGGCTCTCTGCCTTTGTGATGGTGTTACATTTCTAACTTATCTTGTTCATAATTGAATATCTACTTTCATCTCCTTCTGAATCAGAATTGTCACTTCTATTCTCTATTTCAGCTAATCACTTTCCTGGCCTTAGAGCCCAGATATCTTGATGCCATTTTGCTTTAAGTGCACATTTGTAAAGTGTTGATGATTGTACCTCCTCAGAATGATTTATAGGAAGTATCAGGTATTTGTATATTATCCAGAGCCTTCTAAGAATATGCTGAAAATGCAGAGGATGCTGTTTTCTGCATCTTCCACATTCTAGAGCAGTACCAAGTCTGAGTGGAGTGAGGGAAAGGAGAGGTTTATCAGAACCACTCTATCTTGTCAACTTCTCAATAATATACCAACAGCAATCCTTGAAGCTAAGCTGGGAATTAATCCGGTCCTATAACTTGGCAGAAGAGGGAGAGGATGTGGAAAGATGTAGTTCAGATAAGATGTTTAAAGAGGGCAGACACAGAAACAAAAGGACTACTTCTAGATTTTTAGAGAAAAGGGTGAACTCTTCAATACAAGTAACATCGACATCAGAGATCTTTCTGGACATCTGTGTGTGCAGCTCATGTGCAGGCCGAATCCAGCAACCCCAGGCAGTTTTGAATTTCACAGAGCTAGGTTCACTGGACCATGATACTTTCAATTAATAAGTAACAGCTGCTAGGTAATTAAATGTTCCCATTTCAAAACAAGTTATGGAATCATAAAGAACTGGAAATTAACTGTATTTAAATTCTGAGGGATTCTGTATGAATTTAATGAGAGGCTTAATAGTTTACCAATACCAAATTCATATTCCTGAGAAGCATTAATTACTTTAACTGACTGCTATGTGATTACAACTTTACCAGCGTCTGTGAGAGTAACTGAAAAAAATAGAGAAAAAAAAATGTGATTCAACAGCATTTATAACCTCAATGGAAAGACACACTGTTTTATGAAAAAACAAACTAGAAATTGATCTCTTTTAAAGGAATTGCAGTGGATATTCATTGGGCGAGGTGAAGATGAGATGAATCAGAAACTCTACCCTATGGAAAATGTTTGAGTTTGGAAGAAGAGCAAGGGACTTTTCGTCTGTTAAAAACAGCTTGAGAGCAGGAATAGAGGCAGAGAAAAGCACGTTTCTGATAGGAGAGCATCGCAGTAGAAGCATTGTCGCAAGTCAAGATCTAGGGTTCCAAGTGAGGTGGGGTGATGAGTTCCATCCCTGCGTTAACACTTATGAGCTGTGTCCCTGGCCACAGCCCTCTTTTTTCTTCACCCTCTTATCCTGCATATAAGGTTAAAAGGGCAGAGGCAAACCTCTCATAAATGGCTCTGAGGATTATTTAGATAATACATGCAAGCAATTTCAAATGACATTTGTTGTGTATTACTACATATATGATAAATGTTAGCTACTATTATGATTTTAAATGGAATTAGGAGATACTACTAAAACAGTAAAGAGTGGCTAACTAATGACTGTGACTGACATGTGATTCAAAAATAGTCACAGTGAGAAGATGGAGGTGTAGTTAAGATACATTTTGCCTCTTTGCACAACCAAAAGAAGGACAACAACAAATTTAAAAACAAAAAATAACAGAACTGCCAGAAAATCAAACTGTATGGAAGTCTGACAAACAAGGAGCCAAAGAAGAAACATTCATCCAGACTGGTAGGAGGGGCGGAGTTGGGCAGCCAGGACGGAGAGGATGCATGCAAGGTGGAGGCTGGTGGACCAGGTGGTCCCACATTTGTGTGCAGATAAACAAGGAGGAACAGCTGGGGAGCAAGAGAGACTGCGTGTAACCCAGGGTTCCAGTGCAGGAAAAGAAAGCCTCAAAACCTCTGGCTGTAAAAAACTGTGTGGGTTGCAGCAGCAGGAGAAACTCCCAGACTCACAGGAGAGTTCATTGAAGAGGGCTGCAGGGCCCTAGGATGTACACAAACTCACCCACCTGGGAGTCAGCACCAGAAGGATCCAGTTTGCTTGTGGGTAGCAGAGGAAGTGACTGAAAGCTGGCTGAGAATCAAGCAAGCGGCATTGCTCCCTCTTGGACCCCTCCCCTCCACACATCACAATGCAGTGACCTGGGTTGTCCTGCCCTGGTGAATACCTAAGGCTCTGCCCCTTCCAACAAAACAGGTGCACTGAAATGAAGAAATATGGCTCAAATTAAAGAACAAATCAAAGCTCCAAAAATAGAACTAAGCAATGAAGAGATAGTCAACCTATCAGATGCACAGTTCAAAACACTGGTAGTCAGGATGCTCACAGAAATTGTTGAGTAGGGTCGCAAAATGGAGGAAAAAGTGAAGGCTATGAAAAGTGAAATAAAGAAAAATATACAGGGAACCAGCAGTAAAGGGAAGGAAACCAGGACTCAAATCAAGAATTTGGAGCAGGAGGAAGAGATAAATATTCAGCTAGAACAGAATGAAGAAATAAGAATTCAAAAAAATGAGGAGAGGCTTAGGAACCTCTGTAACAACTTTAAAGGATCCAACATCCAAATCCTAAGGGTGCCAGAAGAAGAGGAAGAGGAAGAAATTGAAAACTTATTTAAAAAAATAATGGAGAACTTTCCCAATCTGCACAAGGAAATAGGCTTCCAGGAGATCCAGGAAGCTCAGAGAGTCCCAAAGAAGTCAGGCCCAAGGAAGCCCATACCAAGGCACATCATAATTACATTACCCAAGATTAAAGATAAGGAAAGAATCCTAAAAGCAGCAAGAGAAAAGGAGACAGTTACCTATAAAGGCATTCCCGTAAGACTCTCAGTTGATTTCTCAGAAGAAACCTTGCAGGCAAGAAGGGACTGGAAAGAAGTATTCAAAGTCATGAAAAGCAATGACCTGCAGCCAAGATTACTCTCTCCAGCAAAGCTATCATTTAGAATGGAAGGGCAGATAAAGTGCTTCCCAGATAAGGCCAAGTTAAAGGAGTTCATCGTCACCAAGCGCTTATTATATGATATGTTAAAGGGACTTTTTAAGAAAAAGAAGATCAAAAACTATGAACAGTAAAATGACAACAAACTTATAACTATCAACAACTGAACCTAAAACAAAAACAAAGCAAACAACTATAACAGGAACAGAATCAGAGAAATGGAGATCAGAGGGGAAGGAGAGGGGGAGAGAAAGGGTAAAAAGGTACAGGGAATAAGAAGCATCATTGGTAGGTACAAAGTAGACTGGGGGAGATTAAGAATAGTATAGGAAATGGAGAAGCCAAGGAACTTATATGTACAACCCATGGACATGAACTAAGGGTGGACAACGCTGGTGGAAGAGGGGTGCAAGGCTGGGGGGAATAAAGGGGGGAAAAATGAGGCAACTTTAATAACAATAAAATATAAAAAAGAGAAATGCAAATTAAAACAATGGAAACCACTTTTATATCTATCATATTTACAAAATTTTAAAAGCCTGATAATGTTGTGTGTTAGAGCAAGGAGAAAATCAAATGCTTTGTGGGCCCCACCATTACAGAATGTTTGGTTCACTGAACATTGTGGTTCCATAACGTGGCAGTGTGCACTGGTGTTAAAGGTGCTCACGTCACACAACCCTATGACTCTAACTCCCACACAAGGAGACATGAACAAAAATATCCTGAGACAACTGTACTTGAACAATAAAAAAAAATATATCCTGAGAGTGTTCTTAAGAGAAAGAAATGGAAAGCCAAATATCCATCAAGAGGGAATAGAAATATGTACCTAAAATGGAACCCTGACAGAGATTTAAATAATGAACTATGGGTACATTTAACACCAGAGATAAGCCTTAAAAATGTAATGTGAGGTGGAGTAAAAAAGAAATTTTCATAAGGGAAAAAAGTATGAAACCACTTATAAAAAATCAAAACAGTGGCTAGTTTTGGGTGGAAAGAGCAAGCATTCAAGTTGCAATTAAACTGTATTTAGTGTTTAATTTTTAAATTAAATATGTGTACTGTTACAAAAAAACAAAAATCACAGTGAGTTTATTTTTTTATATATAGGAATACAAGCATAACTTTTGAGATGTTTGGGGCAATTGTATTATAAATTGTAATGAAATAGAGAAGGAAAAGACTGAAGATAGACATGTAAGTTCAGGGCAATATAAACATGAGATAATGAGAAACAGAAATTGGACAGTACCTTTGAAAATAGATTGAAAAGGAAAAATTCACATTTTTGATATAAAAAATTCAAAGCATTTAAAAAATTTGATCTTTTCTGCTAGGACAGTGAGTATCATTTATATATATATATAATTTACTGAGTGGGATTCTCTGTTCTGGAGAATATAAGCGTGTGTGTATATATCTATATATCTATATCTAATAGATATAGATATATAGATATATCCATTATATCCCCTTTATCCATGGTTTTACTTCCCATGGTACAGCTACTGTGGTCAACCATGGCCTGAAAATATTACATGGAAAATTTCAGAAATAAACAGTTCATAAGCCTTAAATTGCATGCCATCCTGAGCAGCATGATGAAATTTTCACAGTCCCATTCCATCTCCCCTGTGATGTGAATCATCCCTTTGTTCAGAGTCTCTACACTGTACATGCTCCCCACCCATTAGTCACTTAGTAGCCATCTTGCTTTTCAGATTAACTGTCTAGTACTGCAGTGCTTGTGTTCAGGTAACCATTATTTTACTCAATAATGGCACCAAGCCAACAGGAGTGATGCTGGCAATTTGGATATGCCAAAGAGAAGCTTTCAATGCTTCCTGGAAGTGAAAAGGTGAAGGTTCTGTAATTAATAACGAAAGAAAAAATTGTATTCTGAGATTGCTAAGATCTGTGGTAAGAATAGATCTTCTTTCTGTGAAATTGTGAAGAAAGAGAAAGAAATTTATGTTAGTTTTGCTGTCACACCTCAAACTGCAAAAGTTATGGCCACAGTGCATGACAAGAGCTTAGTTAAGATGGAAAAGATCAAATTTGTGGGTAGAAGACATGAACAGAGCACACGTTGCACCAGAAAACATTGAGCCTCTTTATGAAGACCATTCAGCAAGTGACCCCACTCACATAACTTTTATTACAGTACCTTGTTGTAATTGTTCTATTTTATTACTAGTTATTGTTGTGGATCTCTTACTGTGCCTAATTTATAAACTAAGCTTTATTTTAGGTGAATGGGTATAGCAAAAAACATAATATACATATAATTTAGTATTGTTCACAGTTTCAGGCATCTACTGGGAGATTTGGGGATGTATCTCCTGTGTGTAAGTGGGGACTAATATATACGTGAACACATGCACATATAGTTATACATATAATATAATATATACATATAATAACATGTGCCAGTCACCTCTCTAAACATTTTATATGCATTTTGAAATTTAATCTCCAAAGTAATCCTATAAACTATTTACTGAATTAAATAGTGTTCTCCCAAAATTACTGGTCACCAAAACCTACAAATATGACCTTATTTGGAAATAGTCTTTGTAGATGTGGTCAAGTTAACAAGATGCCATACTAGATTAGGGTTGGTCTTAATCCATAGATAAGTGCCCTTATAAAAATGAGGGAATTTGGACACAGAAACACACAGAGGGAAGATCGCCATGTGATTATGAAGACAGAGATTGGAGTGAAGCTGCTGCAATCCAAGGAAGTCCATGGATTGATTGCCAGCAGCGCTAAGAGGCTGGAGCGAGGCATGGAAAGGCTCCCCTCTCAGAGCATGCAGCCTAAGTATGGTGTGGCTCACACCTTGGTTTCAGACATCTGTCTTCCAAAACAGTGAGAGAGTCCATTTTTGTTGTTTTAAGCCTCACAGTTTATGAAACTTTGTGACAACTAATACATGTACATACAAATACTGCCCCAATTTTACAGATTAGGATACTAGTGTTTAAAGAAGTCAAATAAGAAAAAAGTGCTAACAAGGATCAAACCCGCATCTGTCTAAACTTAAGGGCTCAAGGTGGTAACTACTGCATTCTTTTGCCTAATTTTTCACATCTTTCTAACTCTAAAAGTGATTCTGAACTGGTCAGATGTTCCTGTGTATAAATGAGGAGAACTTTAATTCCTCTCCCATCTATAACATTCTGTGACTCTGAAATGTTCAAGCCAGTCACTCTATGCTGACTGTAACTGTCATAGAAAGGAGGCCATTCAGAGGGCAGCATGAGAACAAGGTTGGGGTTAGCAGAGATCAGGCTGTGAGCAATGGGAAAAAAAATCACAGGTAACCCAGTATCCTTTCCCTCCATCTGATTGCCCCATTCTTGGTGGGGGTATGTTGGTGCTCAGATTTTGGTCTGGTACATAAATGTTTCTGAGGACATCTGCACATCTGATCCCTCCATCACCATTATCAATGGTGCAAATGGCACTCCAACCCACAGTGCGGGCATATGGTGGAGCAGAGGGGCCCTGGGCCAGCACTCCGTCTCCATGAGGCTCACTTCTGCCTTCAAGTGGAGCCCTGTCTGCTTTTAGCATTCCTCAGGCCCACTGCATATGAAGTGCGGAAGTCCCTGCTCCCTCCACCTTTCACTTCGTCCGTGGCCCCTCTTTCCCTCCGGCCTTCCTTTGCCCCACCTTAGCTCCCTTCCCTACAGCCCTGCCAGCAAGCCCCTCCTTGACTTCTTGTGCAACACTGCAGACATAATATCTAGGCCTTCTGAGATAAGAAATGTATTCTTGGAACGATGGTTTTAATGAAGCAGAGGGTGGGATCATGCTGTTAAGACACTGGGAATGAATCTATTCCAAAATTCTGAGTTCGGGACCTCTCTTCTAGAACCTTTTCTAAAGTGCTTCTAGGAGAATCAATTTCTCCTTTACTTATTCCTAAGCCACTTTTCCTCTGGTGATTTCCTCTCTGGGGGAAATAGTCATTTTCCTCATTAACTCAGTGATTGCAGCTCAAATCCACCTCAGGCCAACTATGTTCCATTGATCTCTGGAGGTACACGGGAGAGAGTGTGAATTGGTAACAATGTATCTGGACGCTCGTTCATTCATTGTCTGCAATGTAAAAGACAAGAACCACACTTTCTTACTGCTTTGTCATCAGGGTCTCTTCTTAAGCTTTACCTCTACTTGGAGCATTCTCCTGCCTTTCTCTTCCAAATAAACCTCTCCTCACCCAGTAGAACCCTCCCTGACATCTTATGCAAAATTAATTCCTTCTTCCGCTGTGTTGTCAGTGCTAATTCCTTGAGGTTATATAATCACCTGTTTACATGTTACCTTCTACTGGAATGTGTGCTATGCAAGAAAAGAATCATTACTTGTTTAATATTTATTTATTCATTTAGCAAACATTTATTAAATCTCCATCTTCCATGCACGATACCAAGCCTGGAAATAAATACACAGAAAGAGAAGGTATTCTGGGCAAAAAGAAAAACTGTAGCAAAGGCACAGATGAAAGATTTTCTTTTTCTCCTTCTTTGAACTTTATAAAATTTCTATCTCTGTTCCTAACACTCAGAGACTGTGTATTAGTCCAGGTTCTGAAGAGAAATAGAATGAATAGGGTACACACACGCGCACACGCACACACAGACCCGCACAGAGTTGTATCTGTGTGTTGGAATGGGGAGAGAGGAAAGAAGGAGGAGGAGGAGGAGAAGGAGAAGAGAAGAGAGAGGAGAAAAAGAAGAAAGAAGGAAATTGGTTCACACGATTATAGTGGTGACAAGTTTGAAATCAGTGGGGCAGGCTGGAGATTCAGGTAAGAGTTGATACTGCGGTCTTGAGTCCAAAATCTGGAGGCAGGCAGGTGACCCAAGGAGGGCCTCTGTATTGCAGTCTTGAGGCAAACTTCCTTCTTCTGAAAATCTCAGTTTTTGCTCTTAAGGTCATCAACTAGGATGAGACCCACACACATTGTGGAAGATAATCTGCTGTAATCAAAGTCAATTGATTACAAAGTTAATACATCTAAAAAAAGTACCTTTACAGCAACATATACACTGATGTTTGACCTAACAATTGGATATCAGAGCGTAGACATGCCAACATATAAAACTAACCATCACAGACTTTCACGGGATACTAATGAGTTATATTTATTGTTTATTATTGTTTAGGCACTGTCCTATGTTTTTTAAATGTATTAACTCCTGTCATTCTCATTATAGCCCTATAACAACCTCAGAACAGGCTTAAATTTGTTAACATAAGAAACATCCAAACCTGTACGAATTTTTATTAGTTTATTTGAGCTAAACTGGCGAGAATTGCCAGGAAGCAAAATCTGAATGAATTGAGAAAATGCTCTGGAAAATGGCAGTTTGCACCTTATTTTTATACATTAGAATTAAAGGATGAGGAATAAAGAAGATTACATGAAATTCATTGCTGGATGATTAGGAAGTGGGAGAAAGCAAAGAGGTGCAATCTCTGAAACTGGGTAAAAAGTAAAGAGGAGAGACACATACTTCTTTCGCATTGGTAGGTATAAGTTATTTAACAATGAACATTTACAGCACATAGTGATGATATGAGGGAGAACAAGATAATAATGAGGGGTTATGTTGTCTCAGTGTTCTGGTGGAGATTGTGCCCCAAGGGGTCTGATAAAAAGTGGATTACTCTGACATTCCAAAGGTATGTTATCTTAGATGCAAAAAGACAAAGAGACAGGCTCAGTTAAGGTAAAGATTGACCTCTATCAAGGAAGATAATCGCCTTCCACATGACTACCCACCATAACTTAGTTAGGAAGTTTCAGACCATTCAGACTGTTCTTTCACAGGATACTAATGAGTTATATTTATTGTTTATTATTGTCCCATTTATTTCAGACCAATCTGTGTGGTTACTTTAGGTCTCTGAGTGTGTAAGGCTGCCATGCAGGTCTCCTCTGAGCTCATCAGGTTTAGTATGTGGACTCTTTTTCATGTACAGGTACATCAAACAACTTGCCCATAATTCACAGGCAGTTATGGCAGACTGGGATTAAAACCCCAGGCAATCTAGCTTCAGAGCCTCTTGGAAAATAAAAAACAAATCTGGAAGTTTGAGTAAGAGGACTATTAAAAAATATATATTGCCTTAGGGGAAACACTGATCTCAGTACCCCTGAGCATCTCAAAATCAAACAGAAAAGAGCTTTTCTTTTGCAGGAAGAGGTAATGAGGGCTAGCATGAACTTTCAGGGAGGTGGACTAGTAGGCGGGGTGAGCAGACAGCATGACTGGTGGGCTACTGGGACATTTTTCTGTCTGTGGCTGGATTATTTTTGAAATGAGCTATTAAGGGAAGATTTTTAGCACCATAGAACTTAAACATGAGGATGAGCCTGAGTCCAGGGACCTGCAGGGAAGAGAGAAGGCTGAGTAGAATTTGGTCAAGCCAAATCAGTAGTTAAGTATTGGGCAACAGTCAACACATTAATGGTGTGCTCTTAAATCCAAACTACCCTGGAGGTCAGTGCAAGGGTTTGGAATTAATAGTTGACTGAAGGGTCAATTATTTTTTATGATGATTTTATACATGAAAAGTCAGGACATTTTTTAAATTATTTACTTTGGCCTCTTCATGTTATTCTATAGGGTTGGCCAAAAAGTCCATTTATTTTTTTCCTGTAAAATAAAAGACACATTTTTCATTTTCACCAATAACATTGATTTGGCTCTTTTGGTTATATTGGCTATCTTCCACATGGTAGAACATCGATTCTTTTCCATTAATGTCGCAATGATCACTATCAACTTCAACTGGTCTACCTGACCATAGAGAGAATTTTCCAGTGAGAAAATCTCCAACACAAAACTTCATAAACCACTTTTGGTATGTTTGATCAGTCACAGCACCTCCATACACTGAAGAAATTTTTATTTGTGTATGTGTTTCAGTTGCATTTTTAGCTTTCTTGAAATAATAAAACATAATATGCCAAAAATATTATGCATTTTCATATTTCTTCAATATTAAAATGGCTACACAAAAACTCACCAATTTTGATGTTTTTTTAAAAAATGCAACTGATATGACAGCTGTCACAATACAGTCTAACCAAATTGTTTTGAATGACATTAAAGACAATTAAGCACTACTAGAACTATCTTACGGGAAAAACCAAATGAACTTTTTGGCCAACCCAATACTTAGATTTTACAAATAAATTGTAGTGGTACCTAGTGAGTGGTGCCATAGCATATTGACATTCAACACATTTCATTCATTCATTCATTCAAAACTGAGGACTCACTCTTTCGAGTATGCCCAACAGTGGGCCAAGGTATGGGGGATATCATGAGAAGTAGAGCCTGGTATCTGCAACCTGGTAGAAGGGGAGGCAGCCCAGCCAGGAAAGGCCATCAGGGTTTAATATCTGGAGGAGAAGGTAAATGGGTGGTCAGGGCAGTGGGGTTGGAGTGGAGCAGGAGGTGAAGGGGACAAAGAAAATGACATCTCTTGGCTATTCTGTCAGGAAACTAAGCTAAAGCTACAGTTGGTCAAAGACCTGAATTTCTGCAACAGGTATTTCAGCACTGCAGGTAATTAGATATGATTGGCATCAGGGAGGTTGGCATCCTTCTGCAGAGATCTGGAGCTCTGTGTAGAGAACTTTGGAGTTGGAGTATAAGAGAAAAGGGATATATTTTTACCCAAATATGTTCAATTATAGATGAGCTCTTTTAGGTGTTGTGAATCTCCAGATTCCCAGTGAGGATGCTGCTACCTCTTTCCTCCCCACTGATAATGATTTAAAGCTTTTTCTGGTTATCCAAAGGAATGGAAACATGGTAGCAAGAGCACGAAATTATAAACTGATCTTGCAGGTGTCATTGCATACATTTTTATCACCCTACTTACATAAATATAAGAAAATGTGTAGAAGAGAAACATTGCATTAAAAAGCACATTTTTTTTTCTTTTAACCAGTAGTTTTCATATTTTAGGGAAGAGGAATGCATGATTATACAGCTTCACTCCTCTACGTCAATTTCTTGCTCCCTATGATGTTACTTCTTAGGCCTGCTCTCTTTTGACTGAGGTGAATGTCCAATAAGAATAGCACAACATAAAATCCGTAATTTCTACTACACGTACTTTCAAGTTTTGATTAAATTGAAAGAGAAGAAAACAAATATTTTTGTTCACTGAATTAATTCACTGCAGCTAAGAGCTCCAATCCATCAAATTTTAGACAGTATTGCTGCTGGTGTAAACCAAGACTTTTCTTATTCATTGTGCTCAGAACAGTCTATGAAAAAGAAAAAAAAACGATGCGTAATTTTTATAGGAAAAAGGCACAATCTGTCAGGGGCCCAGATTGCTGCTTAGTGCATCAGGATAGCAGCAAAACAGTCTGCAGATCATATTTGCTTTTGACAGTATGACTGTAATACATGCCAAAGTAAAAAGTTTTTACAGAGGAAAATGTAGATTTGCCATTTATAAGCTCTGAGAAGTCATTTAGTACATGCAAGAGTGGACAGAACAGAATATATTATCTGAGTTTTTTCCTGAGGTTTTTTGATATGCAGAAAATTTCTGGGAAAGAGAATTTTACAAATACTAGTTTGTAAAGCAGGATATTGGCAACAAGGTTCAGATTTGCACAGTAAACCCACTCCATCTGGTCTTCTTAAGGTTATCATTCTTCTAGCTTCCCCCTTGATTATCCATAGCACAGGATTGTTTCTAAGGAAGGAAAATGCTGTAATATCTTCCAGAGTTTCCTTAACCTAAACCACCTCCCTGTCATTTCATTAAAAAACTCCTCACAGGTTGTCTGTACTTGCCATGTCTTAATTCTCTCCCTTGTTTCTTTGAAAACATTCCTACTAGGCTTTCTCCCATTGATTTCACCCAACCTGCCACCACTTCTTATCCGTGGTCTCCTTGTTGCCAGGTTCTCAGGATATTTCGTTGTCCCCATCGCAGGCAACTAGAAGCAGCATGTGATATCTTTGATCATGTTGCCCTTCTCAGTTGACTTTCTTCACTTGACATATCTACCCCTCTGGTCCCTCCTTCATAGTCCTCTTTGCAAGATACTCCTCAACTTCTCAAACTTTGAACACCATAGTAGCTCAAGACTTTAGAGCTCTTCGCTATTTACCCTCCCTTCCCAGAAATCACTTCCCGTGACGCATGTAATGTAAACCCCAATTTTTATTCCCAGCCAAGACCTCTTTCCTGTGTGTTAGAATTTTCTACTCATGTCCTTGTGGCATCATGTACAGACCTGCTCACTGTCATACTCTTGATTTTCCCTGACAAGACTTCTCCATCTTGCCAGCTCAATGAATGACTCCATTCTGCCAGTTGTTCATGTCAAACATCTTGGAGTCCTTCTTGATTCCTTTATTTCTCTCTCGCCCCCTTGTCTGATCCATGAACACACTTTGCTGTCTCTAACTCTTATAGCACTCATGACATGACCACCTCTTATCACTGCCGTGGAGCTCTTCTCTAAGCCATCACCATGTCTTGCCTGATGAATTGCAATAGTCTCCTACAGCATCACCCAGCTTCTAACCTTATCCCCTACAATCAATTTTCCATTAGCCTTCTCACACTTAAATAATTTTTAGTGCCCCTCTCTGATTACAAATTTCAGTGGCTTCTAGACTCACTAGGAATGACATCAGAAGCCCTTGTCATGGACAGTAAGACCCTATGATATCTGCTCCCTGTCCTGCCCCACTTCTGCCAATTTTCTTATCTCATCTTGTCCCATGGTCCCTCTCACATGTTGTTCCTGAGTTGCTCTGGCTTTCATACCTTTTCTCAAAAAATTCTTCACTTTCTCCTGCCTCATAGCTATTTTGGTATTTTAATCTGGATTCTGCAGAGATCATTTATTCTTTGTGCTCCAGTGTCACAAAATTAGAGGGGAATTCTCTGACCCTTTTGCATGAGGGTCATAAGAGATTTCTAAAGCCATGTAGCTGCTTTTAATTTCTCTTTGGCTTTGAATGGAATAGTAGGAATGTAGTTAGGCATTTGTCTTCAGAGACTCTTTCTTTAACCTAGATGTCATTGATGGCCCTCCATAATTTTATTATTCCAAGGTTATTTTCTGTCTCAATTTTGTGCATCATAGATAATGCTCCCAGGAGGACAGTATTGCTTTCATCTGGGAGCTGATTAGAAATGCAGATTCCTGGGCCACACCCCAGACCTGCTGAATCAGAAACTCTGGGAGTGGTCCCAGAAACCTGGGCTTGAACATTCTCTCCAGGTGATTCTGAAGCACGCTGGAGTTTTAGTTAGAACTGCTCATGTACATGGTTCTCAGCTGGTCATGTTTGTCACACTTACTCTTCAGTTCCATTGAAATTCTCTGTCCAGAAGACACAGATGCTAAACACATTGCCCTGTCTCAAATGTTCCAGTTGTTCCTATGGAGAACATGATGAATCAGGTCTTACAGAAATGTTGCCATGCCTTAAATATAAAAGCTGGCTTCCTGGTTTCCTCACTCTGTTTCTTATCTTCATCTCAAAATGTCTATGTTCTATTCATCTTCCAAGGCCTGAATTAAATGGATCATTCTTTAGGAATCTTCCCTCATTTCCTAAGCTAAAAAATAATGCTTCTCTGTATCTAATTGGCATTTTATTCGTGGACCTAGAATTCTCTCATTAATGGCTGTCTTCTAATGTAATCCTTAATATAAATGTCTTATGTTTCCTACTTTACCTGAGTCAGGACAGGATTATGTCTTCAATTACTTTCTCTCCCAAGCAGAGTTGGTGATTTGTGGTAGGCTCAGAGTAGAAACTTCCTTTTCCGTCCTTCTTCCTTGTACTGTAGCAGACCCTGAACGTAAGAAACACAGCACTACAGATGCAAATATGAGAAAAAGGAAATACCAGTATATTATAATCCATGACAAAACTCTCACAGGGAACATCTACAGGCAAGAAGTGTGTCTGATAAATGAGCTGCTTCATGCAGAATTGGTGCATGATATAGAAGCTGTAATTCCAGCTCACTCCAGCTGAGTGGTTCTAGAAGCCATTTTTCAATACCCTGGGGCAACATAAGTTTGACAATTACCTTGATTTCCTTCTCATTTGAAACCAATTCTATAAGAAAACAAGATTACCTTCTTGTTCTAATAAAATGAAGATCACAAACACAATTTTATGTTTAATTTGAATTTTAGAAAGACAAGGCTTGAAGTTAAACTGATAACAGGGCCTTTGTGTTTACACTCTGAATTTCCTTTTCAAGTTGGAAAAATGATAAGGAGTAACATGCCTTATGTATTTGGAAACTCTGGGGAAGTTAATAAGGTTGCATTCTTCCAAAACACAGAAAGTGTATGTGAACTGGATGACAACAAGGTGCAATTTGTGGAGGATTTTTTTTTTCTTTTTTCACGTTGTGGGATTGTCTTAATCAGGAGAGAGATTGCATTATTCTGCTTGGGCTGACATAACAAAATTATACATACTGAATAGCTTAAGTAGCAGAAATATTTTCTCACTGTTTTGGAAATCAGAAGTGCCACATCAAGGTTTCAACAAAATTGGTTTGCAGTGAGGCCTCTTTCTGTCTTGTAGACAGCCACCACCTCTCCTGTACTCTATAAGGGAGCTCTCTGATGTCTCTTCTTATAACGGCACTAATGCAGTTGGATTGGGTCTCACCCATATGACCTCATTTAACCTTTATCACCTCCTACAAAGGTCCTATCTCCAAATACCATCACATGGTGGGTAAGGGCTCTAACATGAATTTTGGGAGGATGCAGTCCAGTCCATAATGGGTGTATTTTGGCTGATTTCTCATTTCAAGGAGCCTGTGTTAGTTTGGGTCCACAGCAAAGCAGATACCAAAATAAGGTTAGATGTGCAAGAAGTTTGATTTGGTGGATAATGCCTGCCAGGAGTAAAGAGGAAGACCCAAAGGAGCCCGGGAGAGCCTTCAGAACGCAAGGCTAGTGTGACCTAAGCTGACTTAGTTTGCTAGGGCTGCCTTGGCAAAGCACCACAGGCTGGGTGGTTTAGTAGAGATTTATTTTCTCACAGTTCTGAAAGCTAGAAATTCAAGATCAAGATGTCAGCATGTTTCGTTTCTTCTGAGGCCTCTCTTCCGTCTTGCAGCTGGTCACCTTTCTGTGTTCTCACATGGTCCATGTGAGTTTGTATCATAATCCGTTCTTCTTAGAAGAACAGGAGTCTGATTGAATTGGAGCCCACCCTAATGATCACATTTAACCTTAATTATATGTTTAAAGATCCTACCTTGAAAAATAACAACTGGAAGATATTCTTTCTTTCATTAAGTTAGAAGATTAAACAAAAACTCCTGTGGGAGGATAAAGAAAAATTTAAAATTTTTTTAGAGTAGAGTTAGGTTAAACTGAATATTGTGCAGGTATGCCAACGATCACCTTAACAGGTGAAATATGTTGAGCCAATTATTTCATCTGTATAATAGAAGACAATCACCTTTTGTTCTACATAACTTTTTCCTACATAAATTCTATAAGCCTTGTTGTATAAAACTACACCAATTTGTAAATTAAACTACATGCACTGATTGCTCTGATAATCCGCGGTGACTGTAATCAGTGACTTCAGATAATCATATTGGCACAAAATACTGGATTGATCTGTCACACTCACATACACTCCTGTAATCATTCTGTAAAATATCATGTGTGTTTCAGCTTCTATGTGGAGAGGCTTTATCTTAAAGCCGTCTTCCATTTTTGTCTCTTGTAATTTCTAGTTGGATTTGCTGATGGAATATCCATTTCTCCATCTTCTCTCTGCTGTAATCTGGCAGTTCTATCACTTGGCCCAACTGCTGTACCATTTACATTTCCTCTGTCACTGTATCTCATTGCTTCCCTGCTGTCATCTCAGTCCCTTAATCCATAGGGATGTCATTTGTCTGTTTCCCTTTAACTCTTTAATCCCTTAATCTTCTTGCCTGCTGCTTATCTTCACTGTTAGCTGTATTCTGGACTATAGTTTCTGATGTACTAAATGTTTCAAAGTTGCTAAATCTTTTTGATCCAATACAAATAAAAATATTATCTTTTTCTTAGTTTAGGACTTAAATTGTTTTTATTACACATATAGAATCCCTAGAGAAATCTTATTAAAAACCTTTTTTATAACATTATGTATGTGATAACAATCTAAAAGTTTTTGATGACTTTAATTACAAGGTTATACTTTAGTACAAAAAATGAAAATTCTCATAACCTTAGGAGCTAAGGATTAAATACAGCAGAAATATAATTGAAGCAATGATATATGATAGAGAATTTATAATCCAAGAAAAATGAGATAGGATTATTTAACAAATGAGATTGCTAATGGGTTAATTTGGAGAAAATAAATCAATTTGTAGTAATGTTTTTTGGGTGACTTAAGGTAAGGAAGGGGAAGCCAGTTATATCAGATTTTCTTACAGATCTTATTCAAAGTACACATTCCCTCCACCTATGGATTTTTGTGAGTTCCTCTGGATGGTGTAGTCCCAATGTGCTGCTGCATAACCACCAAACTGATGAAAGTTCTGTGGGGCAGGAAGGGCTTTAGAAGTCACAGGGAGTTTTGTCATGCCATTGACTTAATCAAGTGGCAGCTGGATTAATAAGTTTAGTGTAAAAAATACATTTAAATATAGTTTAGTGTTTAACTGACTCTATAAGGTCAAAGTTCTAAAACAGAATAAATGATATTAAATAACTTTATTTAAGTTCCTATCTTAAAGTAGGCAATGAATCTTAGATTTATAGATTTATGTAACACTTTACCTCCCGTACTATTTTGGGTAACACATCAATGAGACCAAATGTCAACTTATTCCACTTCTGTGTTAATAATAAATTAGTATTCATAATATACAACGCTTCTGAAAAGATGTAAAAATTTTCTTGAAATTCTTTTTTTAAGAAAGGAAACAGTATATATTTAACAGATAAACCATAACGCCCAAGGACACATTCTGAAATTATAAGAATGTGGGGTGACAAGGTGTTTCAGTTAAGGTATATGATGGGGGACAGACACAAAAGAATTTTCTTCTAGAGAGTGGGCCCCTTATAGTGCAGGCTTCCCCCGCTAGGTGAGTGTTCACCTGTATCAGCGTACGAGCTGGTGGTGTTGTGAGAGGCTGTGTTTGGCTTCAGTGGATTTATTTTGAAGACTCTTGCAGTGCACTTGTGCATTTTATGATGGGTGATTTAGGAGGACATCTGCACACACTGACTGACGGCACTGATTGTTCAGCAGTTTTTGACCAAAAATAGCATGACCCCCTGCCCTACCCTCCCTATTCACTCCATCTTGCCCAAGCGTGTTTGTGTGTTTGTTTCCCTGGATGAAAAAGTCCTCAAAGGGAAATGTTTTGCCAATGTGGAAGAGGCGAAACAAAAAATGGCAGAAGCAATAAAAGGCATCACAAAGGACAGGTAAAAACTGTCCTGAGCAATGGAAAAAGGTCTTGATAGGTGTATTGCAGCAAATGGAGAGTACTTTGAAGGTGACTGAAGTTTAAACATACAAGAATAAATACTCATTTTTCTACTTTATTTTTTGTTGTTTATTCTACTACAGCTCTCCCAATTTTCTCCCCTTTTGCCCCTCTTCGCCCAGCTCACTCCTCTCCCACAGTCAATCTCCTGTCCATTCTCCATGTTCCTCAGTCATTCATACATGTTCTTTGGTTAATCCCTTTCCCTTCCTTCCACCATTCACTTCTCCCTTCTCCCCTCCTGCAGCTATCAGTCTATTCCATGTTTCCATGTCTCTGGTTTTATTTTTTTCACTATTTTATTCATTGGATTCCAGTTATAAGTGAGGTCATATGGTATTTGTCTTTAGCCAACTGGCTTATTTCATTTACCATAATATTTTCCAGTTCTATGCATGCTATTACAAAATGTAGAATGTCCTTCTTTCTTTCTGCTTCATAGTATTTTGTCATATAAAAGTACCACAGTTTTTTGATCCACTCATTTACTGATGGATACTTTGGCTGTTTACAACATTTAACTATTGTAAATACTGCTGTTATGAACATGAGGGTGTGTAAGTTCTTTTGAATTGGTATTTCAGGATTCTTAGGGTATATTCCCTGCAGTGGAATTGCTGAGTCATAAGAAAATTCCATTTTCAATTTTTTGAGGAAATTCCATACCATTTTACACAGTGGCTGCACCAGTCTGCATTCTCACCACTGGTATATTTGGGTTCTCTTTTCTCCACATCCTCATCAGCACTTGTTTATTGATTGACTTATTAATGATAGCCATTCTGACTGGTATGAGGTGATATCGCATTGTGGCTTTAATTTGTACCTCTCTGGTGGCTAGTGATGTTGAACATTTTTTCATTTGTCTGTGGTCCATCTGTATGTCCTCCTTGTGGAAGTGTCTATTCACATCATTTGCCCATCTTTTAATTGAGTAAATACACAATCTTTCATGAATAAATTCTGTTTTTGGGGGGGGGTCCCTCCTCGTATTAGTTCTTCACATTGCTAATGATCAAAGCCCTAGTCACTACTACTCTATAATGTGACCAAGCATTTTTATGTCCTGATTCACCATTCTCATTTGCTTGTAAAATTATAATTCTTTTTATAATTGTAGATTTTATTAGTTTAACATGGCATGATAGTAACAAATTATTATTTATACAGACTTTTAAATTTGCTTTTATACACATCTAAATTAGAGTCAATCTTTAATGTTTATAAATCTAGTGCAAAATATTGACATTCTGCTTTCTATATATTTTCAGGTAACTGTTGAGCAGAATAGGTGCTTAGGTAATATAAGTAAGTGTGAGACTCAGGAAAGTGTTTTGACTGTTATTTAATCCTTTTAGAAAAGTTTTATTTTGTATTTAGTTGGTCATTTTTTTTTTTTTTTTTTTTTTGCCTATTAGGTTATTTTGTTTTAAATAACAAGGAAAACCAGAAAACCAGCATGGCCTGGTCTGAGTAGTATAGAAAATAGAGCAGGAGTGGGAGGGGCAGGGGGAGAGATACCTAGCACAAACCATTTGGTCATTGGGGTTTTTGGGTTTTTAAAATAAGCATCTACTTCATTCAGTCCAAAGATATGGAGGACGTATTTACATAGTAATTCCTGTCACTTGCTTAATCATTACAGCTTCTAGTCAAACCTATCTTTTGTTTGTTTGCCTGAAGCAATGTGATTTTTGCAGTCCACAAAATGTAGTATTTGGAACCAAATACAGTGTTTGGTTCCATATTTGATGAATAGAAATAGGCTAGAAAAGGAGCTGAGGCTATTACCACTGTAACATTTCTGAACTTTTAGGAAAGTGTACTTCACATGGGACAAGATCTTGGTTTATAAATTGACAAGGTAGTTGACAACACTGGAAGTATCCCTTTTAGGACAAATGCAGATTTATTTTTAGTGTTTCTAACTAGCTTGAATGGCACCACTTGGAATAACAATATATTGAAAAACCCCTGAGACTTGAGTCATTTTACCTTTGCCTTTGACTTTTTTGACCTCTTCACATTTAATCATGAATTTTTAAACAAACAGCATAATGAATCAAATGTAAAAGCTAGTATAGATTTAAGCTAAATCAGACTTGGGCACTAGGAGATTTCTGTCTATACTCTTTAAAAAATGATGGCCCACTGTCACTTCCCACACTGTTGTCCTTGTCCATGGCTCATTCACACATGCTCTGGGGGGTTGGCTGGGCAGAGGAGGACAAAGGGGGAAAATGGGACAACTGTAATAGAATAACAATGAAAATTTTAAAATGAGAATGATATCTATCATGCATGCCTTAATTTTCTTGGTATTTCATGAAACAGAAATGTCCTCAGCACCTCTGAGACTGACTGAGTTATTTGGTGTTCATCAGCAAAACTCAGTTGGTGTGCATAATATTGGATTTTTAAAGACGTTTAATAAATAGAAATTTGTTTAAAGTATTCATCGTGCAAGAATATTAAATACTGTTGATTTTGTATTTGTAGGACAGTTTTCTTTGAAGACCTAATACTGATGAATTTTTCTGGCAGCTCATATGGTCATGAGCAGCCCGGGATGGGGAGGGCTCCCTTGGTTTTGTTGAATGCAGAAGTCTCTGGCAAGTATTGAAATTGGAATTGATAATTTCCTGAAAGGCAGCATTTATCTATTTTCCTTAATGTGTTACAAAGTACATATTTTTCTACATCAGCTTCTCTGGGGATAACAGTTATAAATGCTTAACGGGACATATGTCTGAGTCTAGAAAAGAAAAATGCACAGATTTAATGAGACTTAAAAAAATAGTGGTTGACATGAGGTACCACCTCACACCAGTCAGAATGGCCATCATAAACAGATCCACAAACAACAGGTGCTGGCGAGGCTGTGGAGAAAAGGGAACCCTAGTACACTGTTGGTGGGAATGCAGACTGGTGTAGCCACTGTGGAAAGCAGTGTGGAATTTCCTCAGAAAGCTGAAAATGGAACTGCCTTTCGATCCAGCGATTCCCCTGCTGGGGCTATACCCTGAGAACACCAAAACGCCAATACAAAAGAACCTATGCACCCCAATGTTCATAGCAGCACAATTTACAACAGCCAAGTGTTGGAAGCAACCTAAATGCCCATCAGTAGATGATTGGATCAAAAAATCATGGTACATATACACAATGGAATACTACGCAGCAGAAAGAAAAAAATAACTACTAAACTTTGCAACAGCATGGATGGAATTGGAGAGCATCATGCTAAGCGAAATAAGCCAGGGGACGAAAGACAAATACCATATGATCTCACCTATAAGCGGAACCTAACCAACAATGCAAAGATGCAAGGAAAATATGACCAGCAACACTGAAAGGAAAAGAAATCAACAGAGACAAGAGGGAATGGGGGGGGGGGCAGGGAAAGGGAAGGGAAGGGGAAGTCAAGGAACATATAGCAAGGTCTCATGGACAAAACCAAAGGGGAAGAGCTGAGGGAGGGAAGGGGGGAGTGGGCAAGGGAAAGAGGTGGGGGGGGAGGCAGAGACAAATGTATTTAAAAAGTAAGTAAATTTAAAAAAATGAAATAAAAAAAATAGTGGTTGAAATAAAACTTGGGGAATAGCAGGGTCACCTAAAACTAAGCATGTTGTTTATTTGAGGCTGAGTTGAAAACTAAAAGAACTGATGTCGATGGTGTTGACAGGACATGTCTGTTGAGACGTCCTATGTGACCTGAAATTATACCTATGGCTTCAAAACTATTCTCACTGGTCATTCTTGGCACAAACTATACATAATTTTAGCACATTGGATAAAAATCCTAATTACTGTTATACAGATAAGAAGGCTTAATTATCCCCCAGAGTTGTTCCCTTCCTACCTCAGAGCTATTGAAAAACACAAATAGGATTTGTACGTTAAAAAATATTTGACAGTTTTTCTGCAAATATGGTTTTATAAAACATAATTATAGTGAAATATACATGGTTTAAGAAGGTTACAACATTTAAGAACACCACAGTAGGGGTAGGGGGCTTATGACTTCTTATTGTGATAAAATACACCTAACAAAAATTCCCATTTTAACTATTTTAAAGTGTACTAGTCGGTGGCATTTGCCACATCCACAGTGTTGTGCATCCACACCACTATCTAGTTCAAAGATATTTTCATCACCCCAAATGGAAACTGCATACCCATTAAGCAGGCACTCTTCATTTCCTCTTGCCCCCAGCCCCTGACAACCACAAACCTATTTTTCATCTCCATGAATTTACCTTTTCTTGATATTTCACATACAGAAAATCACACAATATGTAGTTTACTGTGTCTGACTTCTTTCATGTAGGATAATATTATTTAATGTGTTCATATTGTAGCATGTACTGCTTTTCTTTTTTTATGGATGAAAAATATCCCATTACATAGATATAACACTTTGTTTATCCAACAGTTGATGGACATTTGGGTTATTTTTGGCTACTGTGAATAGTGTTGCTATGAACATTCATGAACAAGCAGTTGTTTGAGTTCTTGTTTTCAATTCTTTTGGGTTTATATCTAGGGGTGAAATTGCTAGCTCATCTGTATTTAACATCTTGAAGAACCGTTACACTATTTTCCATAGTCATTTAACTGTTTTACATTTCCATCAACAATTTATGAGAGTTTCAGTTCCAATACATCCTTACCAATGCTTGTTATTTTTCTTTATTTTTAAAAATTCATTAGAGCCATCCAGTTATCCCAGAAAACTGAATTGTTGAAGGGACTATTCTTTCTCCCACTGAAGGACCTGGAACTATTGTTGAAAATTTGTTGAACATGGATATGTGGGTTTATGGGTTCTGAATTCTCAATTTCACTTAATTGGTCCATATGTCTATCTTATGTCAGTACCACACTCTTTTGATTACCACAGCTTTGCAGTAAGTTTTGAAATCAGAAAGTCTGAGTCACCCAATTTTATTTTTCTTCCTTTTTAAAGATTGTTTTGGCTATTTAAAGTACCCTATAATTCCATATGAATTTTAGAATCATGTTCTCTTTTTTCTGCAAAAGAAGAGAAAAAAAGAAGAAAAAAGTCATTGGGGTTTTGACAGAGATGTATTATGGCTTTGTTGATAAAAATACTGGGAAATGAAGGAGCAGTTTGTCACCTCATGGCCCCTTTTCTCCCTTTGGTAGGTGTGTTTGTTCTCACTGATATTTACTGTAATAGGTTAATTTACCAAAGAATAGTTACTACTTAATAACCAGTATTTTGAAATGTTAGTACTCATTATTTTAACAGTTTTTTAACAATTTAAAAAGACAAAATTTTAATATAATCTTTTAGTATGAAGTAAAACAAAATAAAATTGCAAAAAATCCACACTTCTGATTTATCAAAGAATAAACAAGAAGATGAAAGAATAAAATAAGAGTTCAGAATGAAACCTGTACATGTGCACTCATCTAATTTCCTACAGAGATGTTAGTGCAGTGCAGTGGCATATAAAAAAGAGCACTTTAAAGTTATGTAGCATAAATTGACATGGATTATATAGAGAGAAAATAAAAAATGAAGTACATATTTATACTGTATGCCTTCTAGATTTACTGTTTCTGCATCAAGGTCTAGAGAAATATGATGCAGTTAAAGTTGTGTTGTCATAAAACTGTCACTTTGGGTCTGTTTGGGAATATTTAGAGAGTTAATGATTCAGAATTGGTTTAGGCTCAGAGGCCATTCTTGATTCCCAATAGGCATGTATACCATAGTAATGTGTTTGAGTAATTCTGGAGAACAGGTGAGTTTGATAATAGCCTTTTTGGGAATACCTTTTCAGCTACATATCAGTGAGTTCCTTGAAGGAAAAAGGGGGGAAATGAGTTACAAGCAACATTTGAAGAGAAAAATGGCAAATAATTTTCAAAAACAGATTTAGGATATTATGCCACTGATTTGAGCATTACTGTACTGTATAATTATTTCTCATTTGTCTTTTGTCTTCTCCACCCCCAATCTACTTCATTATAAACTCTATGAAGGCAAGATTAAAAAAATTTTTTTTCTCTGTCACAACTCCAACTTCTAAGATAGTGCTTAGCACATAAAAAATAAAATAAAATAAAACAAATAAACAAATAGAAAAACATTCACTGGATTTTTGTTGCATTAGTCATATGTGCACAACTTCATTGGGATTTTGAGTCAGCCTGGCAGTGGGAATCTTGGCCCTCCGGCTTAGAACCTCCAGACTAGTCAGACCCAGTTTTTTCCAAGTTGGGTAGCAAAGCAGGAATCTTAAACCCATTGCAAAGTAATATGAAATTTGTCTTAATTGCCTGAAGCCTGGCAGGGCAGTGTGGCGGAGATGGACATCAGCCCACTTGATTCTCCAGTGCACCTACCTAATTAGTTTGTAGTTCTTTTGCTAAATCTGGAACCCAATTACAGCTCTGTTCCTATACCCCCTCCTCATAGGTCTTCTTTTCCAGGAGAGTGGCTCTTGTCATCCCGAGTGTCCTACTGATGCTTGTGGACCTGTTCCAAATCACAAGTAACCATTTATGGTGTGATTAAGCAATTCACCTGAATGTAGATTTCAGGCAAATGCTCACCATGAGCTTTACAACTTATTAGAACCCTGGTTAGTGTGGCTCAGTTGGTTGGAGCATCATCCCTAACCGAAAGGTTGCAGGTTTTATACCAGTTCCAGGCACGTGTGATCCCTGGTTCCAACATGCACAAGAGGCAACTGATCCCTGCTTCCCTCTCACACAGATGTTTCTCTCTCTCCCTTCTTCTCTCTCTAAAAGCAATGAAAAAAATGTCCTTAGGTGATGATTAAACAAAGAAACAAATAAAACTTATTAGATGCACTCTGATCATTGCCAGGCTTGGATGGAAACTAGCTAAATAACCCCTTGGGTATTGGTTTCCACTACTGCCCACCCTTCTCAATATTTTAATCAGTGAGGTGCCTTGATCTTAAAAACATATGGATAGATGGCACATCAAGAACTGACTCAATTTAAAAATATGGTGACAGAACTTGATCATTTGTATTTTTTTTAAGTTCTACTAGCTGTTCTAAAGCATAGTAAGGATTGAGAATCATTGCCCCAGGCTTAGGAAGTGTTCTGACCTGAAGCCTTCCCATCTACAAAGATTTAAACCCTCTCCTCTCAGATTACTCCACTAAACCAAGATTCAGGTTCGGTAAATTTGGCCTAATATGTATTTAATTAAACACTGTGTGTCCTGAGGGATGCATGCAGCTGTAGAGGCCAGATTCTCGATTGTAAAGTATGGATGGACCTAGAGGTTATGGGCTCAGTGGTAAATTAATGGAAACTGATCTACAGTGAATTGCTAACTGCCACTGCTCATTCTTTTGCTCCAAGAGAGGCATTCAGAGGTAATTTTCTGAGATTGTAAAATCCTGGCAGTTTTTTACACTCAAAATGACTTCAGTGGATATTTGCATCAGAATCTCCTGGAGTGTTTCAAGGAACATGTATAAAGGACACAGGGACAAAGCCAAAAGAGGGTAGGATCCAGAGTGGACGGTGGGGATGGGAGGAGCAGGGGGAGTGATGGAGGGAAACGGACAAAACTGCACTTGAACAACAATAAAAAAAGGTTTTAAAAAAAATGCATAGTTTTACATCCCATCCCCCAGACTAATGAATCTGAGTAAGGAAAAGTTGGAATAGGGTGTAATTCTAAAAAAGGCAAAAATAGCCCCCAAACATGGAAAACTTGGTTCTTGAAGGAGAAACACATTTTAGTTTTAACATCGTTTTTTGTCCTTCATAGGGTCACTGTCCATAAGAAGACATTTAGAATGTCTGTGGGATTACAGTTTCATGGCAGAGGTTGTAGGCAGAGGGGTGGAAAATAATGAAAAATAGATTGAGAAGCACAGAACTAGGGAAGTCTATTTTTAAAAAATCCTCAAGTCATTCTTAGACATCCTAAAATTGAGATCTACCTAGAGTAGGACATTTGTATGTTAAGCAGCATTACTGTGCAAATGGACATTTTTGTGGTGTTGATAACATTTTCTATAAGACTGCTTTCTGCTCCCCTTCTTTATTGACATATAGGTGAATTAAGATACATCTTTTAAAGCATTTCTTAGAGGACTGTCAATTGTTATGGAAATTTTCACATCTGCATTTTTTTAGAAGTCTTCACACTGATGTTTCTATTATTACTTAAGGGAAAAAATGATACTGGCTTGATTTTTTTGTTATTCATTGTAACATTTTATCGAGAAATAAAATGAAACTTACAGAAAAGTTGGGAAAACAATACAAAGAACTCTGACATATCTACCTTTCAACCAGGTTTACCAGTTGCTAACCTTTCACTATATATAATTCTCTTTCCTTCTCTCTGGAAAATGCCTTTTGAAGGGCTTATAAATAGTACAAAACTTAGAACCCATGGTTATGCTTTGTTTTACTGTTCCTTTACACTCTCGATGTTAAATATGAAATATATGTGTATACAGACCCACTATCATCATGAGAATTATGTGAGAGCAGTGGATTGTTATACAATCAAATGCCCACATCAGTTCACATGTTTGCCAGAGCACTTCCTTTCATGAAGTTATCAAGTTAGTATCGTCACTGTGCTGTATATCAACACAGAAAACTGGACTGCAAATAAATAGTGATTACCAGGCAGATTATGAAGTTTGTTTATTGTTGGTGATGGTGAGAACATTCAGTAGTGACAGCTGCCTGTTTCATTAAAGCTCCTTAGCAAAAATTTTATGATGTATTTCAATCCTAATTTTTTTTATCCCAATAGCTAACATTTATAGACTGAATGTTTCTTTTTAAATATCAAATAATCTCAGTGAAGTTCTGTGGCAGCTTGATGATGAAGCCACAAATGCACAATAAATGCTGAATCAGTTCCCAGCAGTTACACTGTAAAAGGAATCCTAAACTTCATTGTTCTGTTTGGTCCCCAGATGGCTGTTCTTCTTTAGGCTGTTTTCTTGCAGATTTTATTGCAATGGAAAACTAAGAGTGGAGGTGCCACTTCAGTTGACTGGTGATTTGAATCATGTGATTACAAGGTTACAATGAACCCATAACTTTTTGGAGGAAGTATTTTAACCTAATCCCACAAAGTTAGTAATTATGAGCTCATTAAAATGGATCTAGATTTGTGTTTTGTTTCAAAGTGTAAGAGTCACCTTCAAATGTCATGTGATGTGAGAGGTAAAATGGCCTACTGCTTTTCTTGGTGAAGAACACAATCTTTGGAGTCATACTGCCTACACTTGGGTTCTAGATCTACCGTGCTACCCTCTGCCATGGGACATTCACATAATCTTTCACAGCACTAGTTTCCTTATTAGTAAAGCAGTGACAATTATGGTATCTACACTGTGAGTTGAGAAAATTAAAGTACTTATTATATTTAAAGTGTTAGAGCAGTGTCAGACTCCAAGTGTGCATAAAAGTGCTGTGTGTGTTAGTTTTATAAAGATGTGCCCCCTTCTTTTTCAAAATTTTTTTAAATGAATTACTATACAAGCTGCATTTTCTTCATTATATCTTTATATCTAGGTACCTTTTGATGTCCAGTTTTTAACCCTTCAACCAAAGGCATAGAATTTAGCTCACTCTATGTTGTTTTTTTATTTTAATAGTTGATTTTATCTTTTTTAAATTTTTATTTTCATTTTTATTGTCTATTGTATTTTTGCATTACCATTTATCCTCCCTATACCCTATTCTACCTCTGTCCACCCCCTTCCCCCCAAATCACCACACTGTTAGGTTCCCTCTTGAGGTATCCAGGGTCAAGCCAGTCAATATTCCGTTCCTCAATGGTTCTGCTTGATAATGTAAACAACTCTTTCAGAAAAATCTTTCTAAGAAAAAGAAATTGCTCAAATTTTTCTCTGTAGGCTAATATCTGGCCAGATGAAGGAAGGTCTGGGCATAGTCATTTCTATCACTGTGCAAGACAGACATTATGGAGTTCTCGAGTGTAGTGTCCTCATTCCTGAACATTTTTGGACAATGTCCCTCCTCCATCTTGGGCCTACTTCCTGTAGTGTCCCGGAGCTTAGCTTACCGTACATTCCCTGAAGTCAATTATTAAAATTTCAGAAATTTGTGAGTTGGTTGTGAAATAGCTAAAATAATCCTGCATTAAAATCTAAGTATATAAACTTACAACTAAGTGGACTTTATTAAAAACAAAAATAATAAATACTCCAGACTTATCCCTTCCTAATTAGTTCACCACATTTTTTTCTCATTTATGCTCTTGAAGTTATCTATGTGTCTTGTGTTTACGTGGTGGAAATGTCACATAATTGTGAGGTATGTCACATCTTTCCCTAACTATGGGTTTAGCAACATCACATTGGTAGCTTAAAATCAATGGTGAGAGAATTATACCACAGAAACTGAAAACTACTACAAATCAGGGCTGATTTATTGCCTTACTGATTGTTTAGAATTGATAAAATGATGGAATAAATATTAATAATTCAGGCTATATTTGAAAATGTGTCAGTAGCCATGATGGTTTGAACAGCACAAAAATATGATGAAATATTATTATATTAATCAAAAACTGTTGTCTGATTCAGCAAAGATGTTGCTCAGGTCATTGATAAATGAGTAATGTTCTGACATACTTCATTGATTCACTTTCATCTTAGGACTCAGCAAACTTCTTCTGTAAAAGGTTCAATAGTAAATATTTTAAACTTCAGGGGCCATGTAAAGTCTGTGTTGCACATTCTTGAATTTTTTGTTTTGTTTTTCCTGCTGTTTTATTTCTTATGCACCCTTTAAAAAGGTAAAAGTCAGTCTTTGTTCAAAGTTGTATCAAAACAGGCTGGATTTGGCCTGCTGCCTATGCCCATAGTTTGTGACCCCTGGCTCTTGCCCATCAATGTCAATAAAAATATCAACCAAACATCAAGGTCACATTCATTAATTATAGCCATAGATTGCCTGTTGATCCAAGAGTTCAGTAAAAATTATCAGAAGCATTCTGTGAGAATCAATTGGCGATGTGGAGTTTATAGTAATGAGTATTCTGTATTTAATTAATATTTATAAATGTAGGCTACACAGCCTTTATATCAGTAACATGTATAATAAATTTATAAATATATATTTTTCTATACATCTATCTATTGCTCCATTGGTTCTTCCATCCATCTGTCCACCCACCTACACATCTAGACATATAGATCTTCAGCTCCCTCTGTTGTTGAACATTCTCAACAGACCCCTGTGACCCACCCTGTTTTTGTGGAGATTACCATCAACATTCTGCACTTTATAAACTGGGTTCTCTGGACATAATGGGTCAGCCCCACCATACCTGTTAGTCTTGCCTTAGACCCCTCTCTCTGCAGTGCAGCTCCAATTCCCATTAAGCCACAGGCTGGTAAGTCCATTCTTTATCCTCAGCAACAGTGATATGCTCTCCCTGCAACCACCCCTCTGGACTGAGCCTGAATCTCCATTCAGAATTTAAACAGGAAGTGAGAGCAAGAGATCCTCTCTAGCCTTTGTGGTGCCCCCTCTCTTTTTTTCTTAAAAGAAATTTCTTTAACTTATTAGGGTAACATTACTTACTAAAATTATAAAGGTTTCAGGTATACAATTCTACAATACATGACCTGTATATTGTATTGTGTGTGCACCACCTCAAGTCAAATCTCCTTCCATCGCCATTGTGGGGTCCTCTCATTGTCATCTCAGACTGCTGTAACAGCCGTACTGTAGACTGGGGGGCTAACACAACAAACATTTATTTCTCAGAGTTTTGGAGGCTGAGAAGTCTGACTGAGATCAAGGCTCCAGCAGATTTGGCCCCTGGTGAGGACAGCTTCCTGATTTCCAGATGGCTGTTGTCTTATTCTCTCCTCATGTGTCCCGGAGGGGGAGCTCTGGACTCTTCATCTCCTTATAAGGGTACTAACCCTATCTAGGCAGCTTCACTCTCATGACCTCCCTTGTTACCACCTAATTACCTCTCAAAAGATGCTCTTCCTGAATCCTTCATATTGGGGATTAGGTTTCAACATATGAATTTTGGGGGGAGACACATTCAGTCTATAGCACTTATCTAATGAATCTTTTACTCCTTTGCTTAAAATCCTGTAATCCTCCTGGGTGGCCACAAAATGACTTCCAAATCCTGTAGTGTGATGTACAATATCCTCCACTATGCATTCCTCCAAGTCATTCATGATTTTCCACTCCTAAGGGATTGTTCACTTCCCTAGGCTCATCATTTTTCCATTGCTTTGTACATTGTACTCTTCACTCCCTTTTCTAGCTTGATACATTGCACACTCATCCTTCAAGTGAATTTTGCTAAGTTTGCACGGCTCCTATCCTATATGTAAATTCAACATTTAATAATCAAAGAGTTCTGCAAAAATTTAGAATAAACTTAAGGTATGGATTTCATGATACTTTATTATGGGGTTTTATGATTTATAGTAATTATACTAATAGAAATGATTTAGTGATATTACCAAGTGCTAGGAGGCATGATAAGCATGCAATATATGTTGCCTGGTTTAATTCTCATAGTACCCCTATAACATGAGTCCATCAGTTGTCCATTATTTTACTGGCAGAAAACTGAGGCATAGAGAAGTTCAGTAGCCAGGCCTCATATTTAAATCTTTTTAATCCAAGGTCAGAGTATTACTGATTCATGTTATGTGTAATTCACTACACGTGTGCATAGTAGATGGTATGTAAAAATCTGATGGCCTTTTACTGTTTAACTCAGGGGTCCCCCACCCCCTGGCCATGGACAGATACTGATCTGTGGCCTGTAGGGAACCAGACCATACAGCAGGAGGTGAGTGACAGGAGAGTGAGCAAAGCTTTGCTTGCATTACCACCTGGGCTCTGCTTCCTGTACCCACCCCCATCTGTGGAAAAATTGTCTTCCATGAGACCAGTCCCTGGTGCCAACAAAGATTGGGATCCACTGGACTTAACTGTTACAATATAATCTGCCTTACACTATATTTGTAGTGAAATCACACTGTGCAAGTGCTTAGCTATAAAGCACTGTGTTGATATTAATTCAAGACGAATAATTTTATTTGCTAAAATATGTTAGGGTAAGAGTGCTATATCTTCTGAGGAAACCATTGGCAAATGTATTTAATGAACATTCTATTTTCTGGAATGGACTTTTAAAAATTAAAGGTGAAAAATATGTGATGGAAGAAGAAGTGCATTAATTTATTAAAGGGTGTGAGAAAGAGCATCTACAAACCACACAACAGGGTGATTCTCAGAAACTGCAAAGAAAAGAAAGGTAAAGGTCTTGCGATGTGTTTTGCAAGCCACTGAGTCAGCTCTGACTCCTGGAGACTCCTGGTGACCCAATGAATAAGTGACTTCACAATATCCTGTCCTCAATGGTCTTGCTTAGCTCTTGTAGACTCAAGCTTATGGCTTCTTTTATGAAGTCAATTCATGTCATATTTGGTCTTCCTCTTCCTGCTGACTTCTATTTTTCATAGCATTATTGCCTTTTCCAAAGAACTCTGCCTTTGCATGATGTGCCTGACAAAGGTCAACTTTTTACCTCCAGTGATACTTAGGCTTAGTTTGCTCTCGGACCCACTTAATCATCCTTCTGGTGGCCTAGGGAAATCATAGAGCTCTCCTTCAAAACAATTTCAAATGGATCCATTTATTTCCCTGTCAGACTTGTTAACTGTCCAACTTTCACATCCATACATAATAATTCCCAACATGAGACTGTGGACAACCTTAACCTTGGTTGCTAATGACATATCTTTGCTCTTGGTGATATTTCCCAATTCTTCTATTGCTGCCCTTCCAAGTCTCAACTTTCTCTTGATTCTTGGCTATAATCTTCATTTGAATTGATGATTGAAACAAGTTGAACGAAATCTTTAACACTTTCAATCTCTTCAATGTCTGTGTTAAAGTTTTGTATTGTTTATGTTTTTTGTCTTCTTGATGTTCAGATGCAGTCCTGCTTGGCACTTTCTTCTTTCATTTTATTCAGAAATTGTTTCAAATCATTGCTATATTCTTCCAGTAAGGTGGCATCTACAACATACCATAAGTTATCCCCATTTCTTCCAAGGCCTTACCTTCCAAGGGCATTGCTTTCCTGGACTTTTCTAAGGGCAGAGAAGGAAGATACCCAAGTCAGCAAGTGGATGCAACATATGACGTCAGGTTACAGTTGATCCTGTGATTTCTAGTTCAGAGTGTGGAAGAAAGATGTAGTGTAACTTCTTTCTCCTCTTTCATTCTTTCAGCGCTTCGTCTGTTGAAGGAGGGGGTGGACCCCCACACTCCCGTTTCCTCAGGAGGGTCCCTGCTTCATCTGGTAAGAACTGTGATGACCAATACAAGCATGGGTGACCCCAAGGACAAGGAGACTCAATTATGGAGTCAGAGCTCAGTAGCAAATTGTATATCTGACAGATGATCAGAAAAATGATGTTTCAAATTAACAGTTTTGGATAATGAATTGATATTTATTAATTACTTGCATTATAGTTTACCATAAGTAATCTTTGGCAAATGGAATTAGAGTCTCTGCCCTAAAGAAGATATACTTGTAAAAGAATACTATTCAACAAATAAGTAAGAGAATTTGTATCAATTATAGAATATTAGGTAATCATTCTTCTACATCTATAAGTTGTCTTTATTGCTCCAATAAACTTTATTATACTCTGCTTATGGCCCAGATCATATAAATGTAAATAAAACTTGCCTATATTCCTTTGGAAACAAAACGAGAATATTAAAGTGATAAGGTAGATGGGGAATACCTTATTAATTCTTGATCCAATGCAAATATATTGCATTTTTATTCTGTTAGACATAAGTTGTGAGTCTAAGATGAAGTGGGGAGATGGACCTGAGATACGTATAGGAAAACCTGGTGATGGCTGAAGGATCGTGGGCTCAGTGCCAAGTCTCCTTTTTGGGGGATTACTGACTAAATAAAAACAAATGAAAAATTGCAGGTTGCCAGAGAGACAAAATAACAGGGTTTCAAAATGACTTAAATACTGAAAAAGGCAATTTAGCCATCTAAAATGTCAAGTGTAAGTTGCTCTGCAGTTTGCCCTACCTTTTAGACATTCCACATTGTGAAGCCTCATGCTTTATCAGCACCAAATCACTAATTATATATTCTTAGAACGTTTCTGAGAAAAAGGCAGCATGTGTTTGTGGGGGTTATCAAGGATTAGCTGTGGAAACTGATGGGATTTCCCAGAGTTTTGTTTATTTAACTTAATTATTATTCATTAAGCACCCGATTCTAAAAGTAGATTTCTCTTAGAAGGGCCACAAGAATTTTTATGTTGGAGAGTACTAATTCCCACTGTATGCATTACAGATAAGTATTTGAGAAACAGGTTTTAATATTTTTGGCATATAAAAGTTATAGTTATATCTACACTTTTAACAAATATATCTAAATTTGTCTGTTTACCCTTTATTAAATAATTCATGTATCAAACCGAAGGCAGGTGTCAGGTACATGTCAACAAGTAATGCTATCAGCAATCAGGAATTTAGTCGCATGAGGACAACAGAGATGGAAACTCAGATTCAGCTCTTTAAAATAGTATGATATTTATGGAGTTGAAAACAGAATCACATAAGTTTTGCTAAAATGCTATCTGGGGTTTTATGTTATTGCCTTTAATAAATGAGCTATTGAGGGGTTCCTGATGGTAACAATACCTTCTTGATTGGGGTGTGAAGGCAAATTCTTTTCATTTGGTCTTTTGACAACAGCAGGCCACAGTGAAGCTTAAGTGGAATACATTAGAGATAGGAAATATTCTTTCTTTTACCTGGTAAATTCTAATTTTAACATAAAGACTGTGATTTAAGCAGTGGAATTTCATGTAGCTATTAAAAATATTAAGCTACATTTGGATATGGGCAACAAAAGCAAAAATAAATAAGTGGGACTACATCAAACTAAATAGTTTCTGCACCGTGAAGGAAACCATTAACAAAATGAAAGGACAGCCTTCCGAATAGGAGAATTATTCACACATGGTGTATCTGAGAACAACTTAATATAAAAAAAATAAGGAACTCAGAACTTAATATCAAAAAACACATTTAAAAATGTACACAGGATCTATATAGACACTTCTCCAAAAACATGCAGATGGACAGTAGACATGAAAAGATGTTCAACATTACTCATCATCAGGGAAATGCAAATTTGGAGCCACAATGAAATAAAATCTCATACCTTTCAGAATATCTATCATAAAAGAGTCCATAAATTAAAAGTGTTGGGAAGGATGTGGAGAAAACAGAGCTCCAATGCACTGTTAGTGAGTTTGTAAATTGAAACAGACACTATAAGTTAATAAGTTATTATTATTAACTTAATAAGTTAATAAGACACTATGTAAAACAGGACAGAGATTCCTCAAAAAATTAAAATTAGAACTGCCATACAAGTCAGCATTTACCAGCTCAGGGTATTTATCTGAAGAAAGCAAAAACACTAATTTGAAAAGATATATGCAACCATATGTTTATTACACCATTATTTACAATAGTCAAGATATAGAAGCAACATAGGTTTCCATCAATGAATGAAATCTATTGAAAGGATGTGGTATATATACGATGGAATATTGCTCAGGTATAAAAAAAGAATAAAATTTTGCCATTTGTGAAAACATGGATGGACCCAGAAGGTATTATGCTAGGAGAAATAAGTTAGAGGAAGACAACTACCATATGATTTTTCATATCTGTGGAACCTATAAAAAACAAAATAAACAACAAAACAGAAACAGACCCCATAGATACAGATAATAAACTAATAGTTGCTAGAGGGGAGAGGGTTGGGGGATGGTTGAAAAAATGGGGCACACTCCAGTTATAAAATAAGTTACAGGATATAGAGCACAGCATAGGGAATATGACAATAATATTGTTATAACTTTGCACAGTGACAGATGGTTAGTAGACTTAATGTGGTAATCACATTATAAGGTATATAAATGTCAAGTCACTGTGTTGTACAATGGAAACTAATCAATGTTGTATCCCAACTATACATGCAGGTTAGGGATTACTACATATAGTATGATAAGATCAATAGATGAGGGAGGAATGGGATATATAGTCTGTCCGGAAGCTGTCCAGCCATGTAATATGAAAAATAAAGACATTCATTGAAGAAAATACAAGATACAAGAAACATTGTACATAGGATAGTGCTGCCTCAGTCCCCTTCAAAGAAGGCACCTTGGGACCTCACATAGTTCTCCCAATCACCATCAGTTGCCCTGTCATATTTTCTCAAATCTCACTGACAGGCTGAAATCTCTTCCCTTTCAAAGGTGATTTTAGTTTTGGAAAAAGCCAGAAGTTATAGGGTGCCAAGTATGGGCTGTAGGGTGGCTGAATCACCAGGGTGATTTGATGTTTTGCCAAAAAATTCTACACAACACGTGATGCACGAGAGGGTGTGTTGTGATGAAGTTGCCAATCACCAGTTGCCCACAGCTGCGACCTTCTGAATTTTCCAAGTAGTTTCCATGGCGGACTGTTCAAGCTTAACGCAAAATTTGATGCAGTTTTTTTGCTGTACTTGCTCAGTCATTTTGAATGTGACAGCCACACAGTACACATGCTCACTCAATGGTGTCTACCGCCACCACTGACCAGTACTGTGAAGGCATTATTGTTCACGCATGCGCATTCCAGTCTACTCTCCTTGGCTACCAAGGTCACACTGATGTTGTGCAAACTGTTCTCATTATATTAACAATGGATGGACTTTTCCCAGACAGGCTATATATATATATGGAGAGTGAGAGAGAGAGGGAGCTGTATAGATAGTCTTTTTCATCAGTGGAGAAAATATTAAACTCTGGACAATAATTTTTAACAGTGACTCAGGTTGGGGAAGGTGATAAGGTTCTTCATTTTCACTCTTTCCTTTTACATAATGCTTGAATATTTTCATATATTTGATTTGTGTTTCATATAATAAAAATTAATACAAAAATAGTTAAGACTCTGTACTGGAAACTTAGATTCTAAATGTTTTAATCACTTTTCTACTCTTATAAGAAAGTCTGGTGCTCTTAATAGAGCTGATCTTGGGCTTCATTCTGTATTCTCTAAAGTTCTGGACTTGTAAGAAGCAGAGATAATATGTAGCTTAACTACAGTAGAGGCGGTTCAGCAGCATAGTATCTTTAAAATCGAGGAGTAAATATTATATTTTGAAGAAAGGCATAATACTAGGACTCTACAAAAAATGTCTAAATAAAGATCATTATAAAAACAGTTTAGGTGTTAACAAGTCACTCCGTGGAAGTTGTCCACACTTTGCCCTGCTCACCCCCACCAGAGTACCTGGGCATGAACCATGTAACTCCACCCTCCTTTACTTTCCCAGAAAAGAATGGGTAAAAGCTACAAAGGTAAATAGAAGTGACAAAATTAATTATAATGGAGGAAAATACACCCTCTATAGTGGCTGGTCCTGGGGAATTTCTTGGTGGATGTAGTAGAGGGGACATCCATGTGGGACAGTGCAACAGGAAGCAGAGAGGCAAATAAAAGAGAGAAAGGGAAGCAAAGGGATGATGCTAATGAGAGAGAAAGACTCATATATGGATTTGAGGGAACCTGCGGGGCAGGTTGATTAAGAGGCTGTCAGTTCAGGGCTGGCTTCCTGGACAGGTGGTCCATATGGTCACAAAGGGCTTTGTGCTTAGAAGGGCTTATACTTAGTTTCGTGTTCTGCTGTCACCAATTCGAAATGCTTAATAAGTTTTGCATAAGGGGCCCCACATTTTCATTTTGTACTAGCCCCACAAACTGTGTAGGTAGCCCTGGCTTGGCACTTCAAGAGGTGGAGGAGAGTGACAGGAGGAGCTGGGAGATACAGATCCAGGCTGCAGGTAAGGCTGACTGGCAGCGTCAGAGTTCTGCTGAGGGTGACAGAATGGCTGTTTAGCCATATACTTGATGCTATAAAGTGCCACCAGAAATTGGTTGAAGTGTTAAAGAACAACCAAAATTGGGATGAAGATATGTTAGCTTGAAGAAATTTTTTGTAGGGAGAATTAGTTTTACTATCTAACAATAATATTGTAAGAATATTGTCACAGGAATGTTCAGTCATCAGAATCTTTCAGACAAGTGTGATTAGGGGGTATTTATTGCTGCCAAATTATTATTCATAATCCTCTGAAATGTGAATCTGAAAATGACATTACTTGAGAGGGGCTGATATCACTTTCAACACTGTATCTAATTAACTCTTTTCTGGTAAAAGACACTGAAAAGCCAAACTGTGGGTATCTTTGAATTGTAAATGTGGATTCCTGAGGTGCAGGTTGATGATTAGTTGACAGGCACAAAAGGAGAAGGTCACATTTTTATTGATTATTCAGTGAGCTATCAAAAAGATAAAAAGTAGAACAGAAATTACTTTCACACGAGTTTCCTAAAAGAAATTGGATTTAGGCCCAAATTCCAAAACAATTTATTGGGTTTTCTTATTCTTGTCCTCACTGTATCAGTAATTGTACCCAAGTCTGCAGCTACTGTGGATGGGGTCTTGGTTCCTTCCATCAGGGCCTGATAGTAGTGACCCTTTGCTATTGTCACATATGTGGAACATCTGATAGCTAAAGATCTTTGTTCAAAACTAAAACGAATTTCTCCAACTTTATGTGTTTGACATTGCCCCAGGTGCTTTCATGCATCCCAGTACTGATGCATGCTCATATCTTCCTCCATATGGAACGTACACCGTAATTTTGCATTTTACTCAGTGCATCTTCTAGAGACTATCAGGTAATGGAGAAAGATATGAATATTCTTTAATGACTATATTATGATTGTGAATAACAATTCCTACATTTTTTTGGTAAAGTATCAGTTTAAATCTTTTGCCTAATTTTTAAAAGTTGTGTTGTCGTCTAATTCCAAGTTTTTAAGATATTAAATAATAATAAAACATAAATGTATCTATGTAGTTCCCATTTCCATGCTATTAATCTGTGCAGTGTCAATTTGTTTGCAGTTGTCCCATAGCTCACTGATGAACTCTGTTAATTTATTTAGTCATTTTTCTCCCCATGTTTCATTATGTATAATTAATATTACTGTGTTTAAATTCACTGATCTCATTTTGGCAATACCTAGTCTGTTGTTAAGTCCATCTAGTGCTATATTTTTCATTTCAGTCATCATATTTCTCTAGGAATAAAATTTGAGCCTTTTTAATATCTTCTATGTATCTACTTACCATGTTTAATAGTTCCCCTAGCTTTTTAAACATATGGGATATAGTTATAATAATAGTTTTAACACTTAGATTTGCTAATTCTAAGAGGCATATCACTTTTGAGTTGGTTTCTATTGATAACTTTTTCTTCTCATTGTGTTCCCCATTTTCTTACTTTTTGTGTGTGTATATAGTAATTTTTTTCTTGGATGCAAATTATAGTCAGTTCTGCCTTGTTGGGTCCTGAGTATCTTTTTTTTTCTCTTCTGCTAATAATCTTGAGCTTTGTTTTGGGGACGGTTAAGTTACTTGGAAACAGTATGATCCTTTCAAACATTGAAGTTAATATTTTTCAGGTGGGAACAGAGCAGTGCTTAGTTTACAGATAATATTTCCCCACCCTGGATATAAGACACATCTGATGCTCTACCCAATGCCCCATAAATTATGAAGTTTACAGTCTTCCTGGTAGAAACAGGCACTACTTCTGGCATCATATGAGTTCTCAGTCCTTCTTTGCAGGGGGTTCTTTCTCTGACCTTGGGTAGTTTCGTAGAATGTATGTATTGACCATGACTCAACTGAGTACTTGAAGGGGGCTTCTTTGACATACTCTTTCTCTGTGCAGCTCTACCCTCTCTACTCCCTGCTCTGTGCTCTCTAGCCATCTTGGTCTCTCTGGACCTTCCATTCAGGTTCCTCATGACTGATCCTGGTCAACTGGGATTTTCCTCTTTTTTCTGTAGCAAAGGAATTCCCTCAAGGCTGTAAACTGGAACAGTAGCAATGGTAGGGCTGCCTTCTTTATTTCCCAGCTCTTAGAGATCATAGGTTATCTGTTTTTATTTAGTAGATTGATGTAAGAAGGTAAATATAGTCCCTGTTATTTATAAGTGAAAGTCCTCCAATGAATTAATTTCAATTTTAATATTCAGTGAATAGAATGATACATTGATATGACAGTACTTTCTGGCAGGAGCATTTTTGTACACATTTTGGAACCTGTTTTATGCATTCAAATTCTATAAAAATGTGTTATCTTACAAACCAGAAATTTTACTGATAAGTATTTGATCAATTAATAGGTATTTTTTAAAATAATTTTACAAATGTGAAAAAGTCTTTTTAAATTTTGTATTGATGAGAGAGATATAAAGAGAGAGAATCATCAATTTGTTGTTCCACTTATCTATGACTCATTAGTTGATTTTTGCATGTGCCCTGACTGAGGATCAAATCTGAAACCTTGATGTATTGGGATGACTCTCTAATCAACTGAGCTACCTGACCAGGGCTACAAATATGAAAGTCTTATATTCAATACAAGTGATGAATAATTTTCAGGGCCAGGTGCAAAATTAAATATGTGGAACTCTACAAAAGTTATTAAAAATTCAAGATGGCAAGAGCAGGGCTCTAAACCAAGTGCTAAACACAACTCCATGGATCATACATCCATGAAGACAGCTGTGACTTATACATGTAATATTAATATGAGTTTCACTATAAATAATAAATAAAAATAACAAAATAAGTTCCTGAAGGTTTTGGTTTAGTATATTATGGAATAGCTATAAAATATAATATGCAATTATTAAAACATATTAGAAATTCCTTTATATACACCAGTTAATGTTTACAAGATGGTATGTTGTGTAATTCCTAGTTGTCTTATGTAACTAGTGTAAAGGCTGTACATGAGAATGTTGATAGATGAATATGGAAAGACTGCGAAGAGTCTTATCTGTCCTGGATGAAATAAAATGGTAAAATTTTAGTGTTTTGGCAGTGAGAGACCACACATGTTTTAAAAGGATCATATGATTAAATCTGAATTTTAGAAAGATAATTCTGGTAAATGGTCCAAGATTTTCTAATAACATTATCTGTAAATGAAGAGGACCCAAGTAGTGAGATATTTTTTCTCTTTATAATATATGCCCCTTCTTTTTCATTTTTCTTTGCACTGTTCATAGACTCAATTTCCCCTTAAGTCTTATATAATGCCCTTTTCTTATAGGTTAGTTAGAAAACATGAATACATTCTTTCCAAGGATAGATCCACCTCTAAACTTCCAAAATTGGCATTGATGTTTTCTATGCCTGAAAATTTGGAATAAACTTTATCATAGTTTGTAAAATATTAATTTTCTTTTCTCTCTCCTTTTTTTTTTTTTTAGTGTGCTCGGTATGATAATGCCTTCATTGCAGAGATCCTTATTGACAAAGGGGTCAATGTCAACCACCAGGATGAAGACTTTTGGACACCAATGCACATTGCCTGTGCATGTGATAATCCTGATATTGTCCTGCTCCTTGTGTTAGTAAGTAAAGCAATTAATTTTATAATTGAAGGAACTATTTGAAGATTAGATAGCATATAAAAGGGTACATATTTATCTGGTAATAGTTCATAATATATAATAGTTCAGTAGGGAAATAAACTGTGTGTATATGTCATGACATTCACCTTCAATTACAAGATAATTAGAGACTAAAGTGGGTTACATAATTTATAAAACAAATTGTGTAGATATGCCAGGCTCTATTCCTTTTGCCCTTTCTTTGTTATTATATACCTTACTATTTCCCAAGTCATTCCTAACTAAAAGGGTGTGATAATTGTTGTATTTTTTTCAATTAATTCTCCTAACTTTTAGTCAACTCAGTATACAATAATAAGGAGATTTGTCTTGTATTGAATGCTGTTCTTTTGTTTACATCTAGTAAAGAAGTGGCTACATTTATTTGTATGAAAATAAAAATTTTAAGTATAAAAATATTGGAGTTATTTGTTGCTTTCAACTATAGCTTAGATCCTGATAATGATCCTCATAAAACATCCTTTTCTTGAAAATCTATGTCAGCATTTTATGGACACTCAGTGTATACTTGTTGATACAAAATTAAACAGGTAAGTGAAAGAATTGCGGACCAACTTTTGAAGTCAGCCTGAATTTAATATTGCCATTGTCAACTCATATCTAATAAACTGTCTCAGAACCACATTCATCTTTTCATGTGTTCTAGAATTCCTCATTCTACTCACTTTGAACTTATATTTAGAAGTGCTCCTTCAGCCCGTAAGTAGTCTCAGTGTCCGATGATGTTGCTCTTCTTTACCAGGAAGAAACTGGTTTTATTTCACATATAAACAAGGGTTGAAATCTATAATTGTCAAACTATTTACATTTTTATGGCACTGTAATACCATTTCTCACATCTTGAAATAATCCAACCTAATATGCAAAGTTATATATTTGCTAGTTACTGTTATTCAATGAACTTCATATGCTGATCACTATCTTTACTTATTTAACTAATATTTATTGATCACCAACTATTTTAACATAATTTATTCTCTCAAGTAAGTTACAGTTTATTCATTTAACAAATAATGATTGAATGACTACTATGTTCTAGGTGCTACATAGTGAACAAAAAAGACATTGTATATTATAGATTGATGGCAAAAACAAACAAAAGCAAGCATTGTAAGTATATCACCAAGAAATTTGATTAATGAATTAAGCAAGTCTGCGTAGGCTCATTACCACTATGTTAGAGCCAGCTCACCATGCATCCACAGAAATAATTTACTTTCAAATAACTTTTGATGAAATACATTGACATAAAAATTGTAATTAATATAGAAATATGTTCTTGCTAACAACCTCAAAATTGAGATTTACTTTAATTAAATGCCATTGTGCATTAGTCTTTCATGCTCAATATTCTTTTCATTTTCCAAAGCTCACTGATGAGTAAGAGAGTCTGTGCACATTCACTTATTCAATAAATATTTGAATACCTTCTATTCTATAGTAAGGGGGTCAGCAGGGAACAAAGAAAGCATAGTTCTCTGCCTCTTGGAGCTTACATTCCACTGGGGATAAACAGGAAGAAAAAACATAAATGAATGAGATATATAGAATGAGATATGAGACTAAAGAGAATTGTTGGAAGACACAGGAAGAATGAAGTATAGAGTATTAAAGAATAGCGTGATGGAGAAGGTGGCATCTGAGCCATGCACCTTGTGGAAATGTGTATGCAACTATACTGGGCAGAGGGACTGGAAAGAGCAAAGCTGTGTTGGAGCATCTTGTTCTTGGGGAACATCAGGAGACCAGTGCAGCTCAAGAGTAGATGAGGTCAGGGCAAGTCATGAAGTCAGAGGGGCACTGGAGCTACTCAAACCTGTTGCAAGGATGTTAGACCTACTTTTACTGCAAGTAATTAAGGGAACAGTTGGAGGGTTTTGAGTGGAGAAGTGACATGATCTGATCTCCATTTAAAAAGATAATTCTGGCTGCTCTGTTGGATACAGACTGAGGGAAGGGAAAGAGAAGTACATGGAACACTTACAGGAAGCTATTGCCATTATCCAGACTAGATAGGAGAGATGGTGAGAGGTGGCTGATGGGTGGACATTTTGAAGATTAAGTGTTCATTATTTGGTGTGGGATTGAATTTAGGACTTAAGAGATATAACAGGAGTCAAGGATGACTCCTATCTTTTGTGGCCTGAGAACTGGAGGGTTGAAATTTGAGCTTGCTGAAATACAGAAGAATGTTAGAGTGAAGGGCATAGGGTTGGGCCTAAAAATAAATGACAAATATATTTTAATCATGTTTTTCAAATTCTTCAGGAAATAATTATCTATAAAAATTCATTAAACTGCAAGATAATGATTTATTGTGAGTTTTTGTTAAGTAAAGATGTGTGTGTATGTTGCCATCATACATATATGTGTTATGTATATAACACATATGCACACACACAGGCTGAAAAGCCAGATAGTAATAACAGAGAGAAGATTTGATCTCATAGAAGCCAGCTTCATAACTTGAACTTCCAAACACTGTGATCTGCTGCTACACTGCTTATAGAATTCATGGAGGACTCAAAGTCTTCAGAATGGACTAATCATGATTTTATTTTGATATTGTACATTTCCCTTAACAAAAGCTTTTTAACTGAATTATTTAGAATTGTAGGGAAAGTTAAGACATATTATACACAGAATTGATTGTAATTATTTTTGGTAGTTATACAGGATGGTACAAAAGTAGGTTTATAGTTCACATAAAAATAACGCAATGATTAAGAAATAATTGTACAATAATAAACTTTGTGTTTTGTGTACTCAAAACTGTAAACTTACTTTTGCACCACCTTGTATGCTATAAAGTCACCAGAAACACTGAATTAGTAAATCCTGAGTCATTGTTCCTAGGGGAAATAAAATGGGTTCCTATAAGCCACTGGTCACAATGCATTCTTCAATAGATCTGTACAAACCTTATTTTATGTGTGTTTCTTTTAAAGGCACCTTATTTAATATATTGTTGATTCATAAACATTAAACTCATGGCCAATAACACCATAACTCATGCTCAAACAAAGTTTATCCAACACATATACTTTCTATTAATGTTCTTCATAGCCATCTTACATTTAGGTTTTTAGGAAGCACCTTAACATAATGCTTAGAAACCATTTTAAACTGTGAAATCACTGGCAAAAAGCTCAAAGTTGAGGAAAAAATGTGGGACTAAATTGACTGCAGTAAGGACCTTTGTTTACACTGTGAGAGCAGAAATGAGAAGTCAGTGTTGCCTTGTTGGGCCTTTACTGTAAACCTGCACATTGGGTCACTAAACTTTTTTATCACCCTGCACAGGTACAGGAATGACCATGAAAATGCCATGAGTAACCATTTTGGTATTACCAATAAATTTTAGCAAGTAGGCAGATTCTCAGATGTGAAATCCGTGAATAATGAGGATCAACTATATTTATTAGTAAGCAAAAAAAGAGGATACATTTTAGAATTTTAAGTGTGAATAAAAATCATCTAAATTTGGTATGTTTTGGGAATTGAGGTGAGGCAAAAAAAATGATGTATTTCTATGATATGTTTTCAAAATTTAGACAAAAGTGTTTCATTATTATTTTTACCATTTCCATCATATAATTGAATATGGTATTGCAGTTTCCTAGAAATTTTACAAATGGACAGCATTTCCTTGATGTAAGCAATACACTTAATATATAATATTTTATATAAAGAAGTGTAGTATCAGAGAGGCTTCAGTAAAATAAAATTTCAAATATAAGTGTTTTGGCTCTCAATAAAATACTGTTTTAATGCATTATAATTTTATATTTAATATGTAATTATATATTATGAATTATAATTATGCAATGTTTATTAACTCAGAATTTTCTTTCACTTAAAATCCAAATTTTATTGGTTATTTGAGCATCTCACATATATTTTTTAATTATATTATATTGATTATGCTATTACAGTTGTCCAAACTTTTCCCCCTATATCCTCCTCCACCCAGCACTGCCCACACCCTTAGGCAATCCGTGCATCATTGTTTATGTCCATGGGTCATACATATAAGTTCTCTGGCTACTCCGTTTCATATACTGTACTGTACATCCTGTGGCTATTCTGTAACTACCAACTTATACTTCTTAATCCCATCACCTTTTCACCCATTCCCCTACAATCCCTCCCAGCTGGCAACCATTTAAATGCTCTCTATGTACATGATTCTGTCTCTGTTCTTCTTGTTTGCTTAGTTTGTTTTTCAGGTTCAACTGTTAATAGATATGTATGTATTGCCATTTTATTGTTCATAGTTTTGATGTTCTTCTCTTTCTTAAATAAGTCCCTTTAACATTGTGCATATAATAATGGTTTGATGATGATGAACTCCTTTACTTTTCTCTTGTCTGAGAAGCTCTATATCTTCCCTTTGATTCTAAATGATATCTTTGCTGGGTAGAGCAATTTTGGCTGTAGGTCCCTGTTTTTCATGACTTTGAATATTTCTTGCCAATTGCTTCTAGCCTGCCAAGTTTCTTTTGAGAAATCAGCTGACAGTCTTATGGAGATACCCCTGTAGGTAACTGATTTTTTTCTTGCTGACTTTTAGAGTCTCTCTTTATCTTTAACCTTTGACATTTTAATTATGAAGCATCTTGGAGTGGGTCTCTTTGCTCCATCTTATTTGGGACTCTCCGTGTTTCCTGGACCTGTATGTCAATTCCTTCACCAAATTAGGGGTGTTTTCTTTCATTATTTTTTCAAATAGATATCCAATATCTTGCTCTTCCCTTATCCTTCTGGTACCCCTATGATGCAAACATTGGACCTCTTGAAGTTGTCCTAGAGTCTGCTTATGTTATCCTTGTTTTTGTTTTTTTTTTCTTTTTCTTTTTTCTTCTGTTGTTCTGATTGGTTGATTTTTGCTTCTTTATGTTCCAAATCATTGATTTGATTCTCAGCTCTATCCACCCTACTCCTGTAAATTGTTCTTTATTTCAAGTAGTGTATCCTTCATTTCTGACTGGATCTTTTTTATGCTGTCGAGGTCCTCACTAAGTTCCTTGAGCATCCTCATAACCAGTGTTTCGAACTCTGCATCTGATTGCTTATCTCCATTTTGTTTAGCTTTTTTTTCTGGAATTTTGCTGTGTTTTTTTATTTGCGCCATGTTTCATTGTCTCCTCATTTTGACAGCCTCCCTGTGTTTCCTTGTGTGTATTAGGTAGAGCTGCTATGACTCTGTGTCTTAGTAGTGTGGCCTAATGTATTAGGTGTCCTGTAGGGTACAGAGGCACAGCCTTCCCTATCACCCAGGCTAGGTACTTGAGGAGTGCTCCTTGTGTGAGCCGAGAACACTCTCCTCTTGTAGTTGAGGCGTTGATTGCTGTTGGCAGATTAATGGAAGGGATTTACCCAGGCCAGTCAGCTGCAAAGACTGGCTGTGATCACTGTCCATCAATCTCTGCCATCAGTGGAGGATCAGCTGTGCAGGGGCAGGGTGATAGTGCTCCAATATGGCCTGTAGCTGTACACTGGGTACATGGACCATGGAGTTTGCTGGGTGGGGCAGGCCAAGGTCAGCCCCCACCTGTTTTCTGCTTGGGGCCACCCTGCTTGAGCTATATCTGAGATGGCTGCTATTTGTGCTGGGCTTGGAGGTTCCTAGATGAAACAAAGCTGTGAACCCTAGGTGGCAGCAACTATTAGTTCCTGGTCTGAGGCCACTTAACAACAATTATGGGGGCTGGTGGTTCACTGAGGCCAGCGGTGGCTTGTTTGAGGCCAGTGGTGGCTTGTCTGAGAGAATTAGGAAGTTTTGAAGCATGAGCCAAGACCAGCCATTCTTATGGAAAAGTCACTCTTAATAGCTTGGTTAGGCCCCTAAATTGGGTGGGATGGAGTCTCAGGGGATCTCCAGGGCAGAAGAAACAGGATTGGCCAGGTTGATGGAATTTCAGATATGGCATTGGTCTCCCGGCTCTGTGGCTCTGTGGTTGGAAGGTTCAGAAAAGGGACAATGGCTTCTGCCCTCCTTTCTGCCTAGGAAAAAGTTGTCCCCCAGCTCTTCTTGCCTTGATGCTGGATACTTCAGCTCCTTCCTGTGAGCCACTGGTGCCTTTCAAGCTGCTCTCCTGGTGCTGGAGCCCAGAGGGAGTGAGTCTGTGTGTGGGTTCCTTTAGAGAAACTGCTTGGTACTCCAGAAGTTTCTTCCACTGACTCAGTCCCTGCTGGTTTTTGCAGCCAGAAGTTGTGGGGACTTATCTTCCTGGCAATGGAACACTGGTCTGGGGGGCCTAGTGTGGGATTGGGACCCCTTGCTCCAGAGATATGCCTCCTGAATTTTTATCCACCACACATGGATGTAAGCTGAGCTTGTTCTGTGTCTCCGCCCCTCCTATCAGTCTAGAGGGATGTGGTTTCTTTAACTTCTTAGTTGTTGGATTTCCATTCAACTCAATTTCTGACAATTCTGAGTGATGGTTGTTCTATATTTTAGTTGTAATTTTGATGTAGCTATGCAAGGAGGTAAACCGTGTTTACCTATGCCTCCATCTTTACATTTTTTATTTTACGATCTGCATTATCCAATTTTAAAAATATTTTCTAATTTATGCCATATTCAAATGTTAATGCTCTATAACTTAAATTATTTTCTTGTTTTTTTAAAAAAATAGTTTGCCATAATTTTCTATTTCCCAGATTTTAAGAAGCTTTTTGGTTATTGAAGAATAAATAATTAAGACTGAAAAGTGATTAACTCAAAGCATGTTAAGAGTTATTCTCTTGAAAACCTTAATGTTATATTTATTTTAATATGTTCATATATATATATATATATTTCTAGTATGTTGTATCAATGCATCTGTGCCTTGAATAAATGCTTTTAAAATATCTTCTGAACTCCATCACTAGCTTGCATTAGAAAGGAACAATAGATTCTTCTTTGCTCTTCTGTACAATGTGATCTTATAGGGATAGGTCTCTGTATAACCTCGCTCAGTTATCACTTCTTTTCTGATATGCTTTTGAATTTAAAGGTTTTCATATATCTGCAACATGCTAGATCTGAATTTTCACATTTAATTTTGCAATGTGCCCACAGTTGCTAAGTTACCCTGATCTGGTAGCAGTTTTAAAGCTGTGACAAAGGTGCAATTTTAACAGTTCATTGCAATTTGAACCATAAGAAACAAATTTTTTCTTTTGGTGTTAATTATTTTGAATGAAAATGAACTTAATTGAGTAAAACACTATATGATATTTTTATTGAGAAAATGATTATTTATGTTCCTTACCAATCATCTTAGACTCTTTTTTTCTCTAATTGAAAATTTGGGGTGGATATGATTTGATACATATCCTGGAGTCATTTAATAAATTTCACTATTAAACATAATTTCAAGAAATGAGTAATGAGAAATGACAGATAAAGTGTCCCTTTAGTTGTATTTTATAAAGGGGTGACAGAAAATAGTGGATTGCTGAATTATTACTATCACATATTATGAGGAGACCTTTTAAAATATTTTCTCTCCTTGTAATCAGAAGGTTTAGGAGGAAATGTTAGCAAATGGATAGCCATAGCAAATGGAAAGACATCAATAATGTCTTTATCATTGTTTTACATCAGTAACAATGGAAATGTTGCTGGAAATTGCAGCGAATAATTTCTCAATGCCTGGCCTTTTTTGTGTTTGAACATCTGATGTTAGTAATTTCATCGCCTGTTGGATGAAGTGTGTCATGGACTATGTCTAATGGGCAGTGTGGAACTAGATCACTTTAATGGGTCCTGCAGGCAAGTGCTGCAGCCCAACAATTTTGTCAAAACTGGAATGGGAAATGATATTTCAAACATGTATTAGTTAGTGTAGGTGGTTTAAATTTATAGATAAAAATTAAACCATTTTCAGACTTCACTCAGTAGTTGCTTAGAGTGTTCCTGGATTACATGATACTGTAAGAACTATGCTGTTTAGCTTAAATAACACATTCCATCACTTTGATTTGTTAAGTATTAGGAGAAAGGTTACCCTGCCATATTTCAGGAGGTTATCTTCCTCCGTAGAAAATGAGCTATAAATCCAAATGGTTCAAAGTAAACTTGATTTTCCGACAAGAGCTATGGCAGAAGAACTGAGCTTAAAGCCTTATTATCAACTTTTTATATACATGACCACACACAATATTTATTCTCTTTCTCAGTAGTTGATCTTGACTTCAACTTCACTGAGAAAATCTAAGTCTTCAGGCCTACTACCTTCAGTTTCCCACTGAAAAACTATTGACTTTTTTCTATTAATTCAATCTTTTTTTTATTCTTAAGGAGGTGTTCATTCTCCCTTAAAAGCTAAATCCTCCCACATCCTCTTAGATCCTACTAATTGCCAGTCTCTAAGTATTTCTCTTTCGTTATTTGTTTATCTCTTATGTTTATAGAAATTTCATTAGCCTTTTCTCTTAAATTTATAGTTATATCCTGGTATCATTGATTAATTAAAAAAAGAACAAAGATGATTTTTTTTTCTCTAATTTATTTTCTTTGTTTTTCATTGCCATGCTTCTCTGAAGAACAGTATGCTCTTGCTGATCTCAGTGTATCACCTCCTGGTCGCTCCTCCATCCAGGCAATCTGGTTTCTGTCCTCAAGCCCCTCAAAATGGCCCTAGCCAAGAACCTTTTTGATATATTAATACATCTTTGTGATCAAGTCAGAAGGCACATTTCATTGTTTATTCTATGTCATGTATTTCACTTGATATAGAGGAAAATTGGTCAAAGAAGAAAATTGGGCAAATGTCCAGTTTTTACCCAAGGTTATATTTTGGGGGGCTAATGAGAGTAAAAATTTGAAGGAAGCTGCTCTGGCTCCTAAGCTCTGTTGGTGGCCATTGAACATATAAGAAAGAACTCTTCAGTTCCTTTTTTTTTTTTGGTTTTATTCAAGTATAATTGACAATATTGTATATATTTTTTAAGTGTATAACATGATTTAAGTATACTTTGTGAAATGATTACTACAATCAGGTTAAATAACACATCAATATCCTTACAGAGTTACCATTATTATTAGGTGTTCTATGTGCCAGGTCCTGTGCTTGCTCCTGAAAATACATGAGCAACAAGAGAAACGGGGTCTCTTGTCTTAAAAATTAATACTCCTATGCAGTAGAGAGTAAAATATGAGCATAAATCCCAATTCATACCATACATCATTTTTATCTTTCAGTGAGGGCTCTAATGGGGTAAGTCGGCAGTACACTGGAAGATCAAAGGAAGGAGAGCCTAACCTCACCTAAGAGGCACTGGGCAGCAGTAGAGTAAGGCTGAAGGGACACCTAACTGAGGTGCCGCCTTTGGGAAAACGTTGTATAAAACCCGGTAAGGTATTGTGGGTTTAGCATGGCAGTGATGGGAATGAAGCACATATTTATGATATATTTTGAAGGTGAAATTAACAGTAATGCTTATGTTTTTGATGAAGGAGATAAAAAAGGGGAGGGAATTTAAAAATGACTCCTAGCTTTCTGTTTTGAGGAAATTGGGAAGGATGGTGCAGTTTCCCAAGGAAACAAACATCAGTGGAGAAATCTTTTGTGAGAGGGCCATGCATTTCTTTTTGAATATAGTAAAGTAAGGATCCCAAGAAGGCTTCCACCTGGAGAAGGAGGCAGCTGGGCCTAGGACTCAGAAAAGAGAGAAAAGTTGTATTTGCATACACATGGTAACAGAAGCCCTTGAGTAAATCAAATCAACACATGAGAATGTGAAGTCTGAAAAAAAGAAAGGGCACTTGAAAGAGGGTGCCAAGAAAATCAATTAAAGGATTGGTAGAGAAACAGGAGGCTGCAGTGAAGACTGGAAAAGATAAGCCTTATTTAGAAGGAAAGCCTGAGGCTTGCGTTGCTATGAAAGTCAGGGGGGAAAATTCTTGGAGAATTTTCCTGTGGCAGTGGCAGAGCTATAATTAACAGGAGCAGCTAGTTATTTCAACATGGGAAAGAAAACTCTAAGAACGTTGCAAACTGCAGCCCTAGCTCAAATGTAAGGGTATATTAAACTATTGCAGTTCCTACTTCTTATGTACAGGGCTGGGCAAAAGTAGATTTACAAATAAATAATACGATAATTAGTAAATAATGCAAGAATAAGCTCTATTTTTCATACTCACAACTGTAAACCTAGTTTTGCACACCCCTGTATATAAATATTACAGTGTGGAACATTAAAAATCTAATAGAACATTCTAGACTAGGAAAAAAAAGCACTAGTATCATAAGACACTAGAGATAAATTGCACATAAAGGTCATTAGCACAAGTTACTAAGGGACAGAAAGTAGCAACTGCTTATATTTTCAGTTTGTTGGTAAATGACCTAAAAGGCTGTATTTTCTCAGAGCATACATGGAGTATTTGGATTAGCAAAATATCTCTCTATAAGAATCAGAGCAAACAGACTGGTGTTGGAGAATAATGAAATGAATGATAATAAGGTAGGAGAGCAATGCCTCTCTCGTGCAAGGTTTTTAGTCAATAAATATTTACTAAGTACATGGTACGCTTAACACAAAAGCATTATACTAGGGAAATGAGTGACTTAGTAAAGAATATAGTGACTTGAAATTATGTTGAATTTACCCTAATCATATGGGACTCCACTAAGCTAGAGCCATCATTTCTTTCTGTAACGTTTTCTCAGAAACACTCAAGAGGCATGCTTACAAAACTGTGTCTTTTAATCTTTCATCTAGCTCACCAGATAAATAATTGTTAACTTGTCTGAAGTTTCACTCCTCACCTTTGAATGTAAGATTCGAAAATTGCCATGGACACAAGTGAATGGTCAGGTGTTTTCATCTTGTTTTGTAGTTTTGCTCATTGTTTATTTTGAAAAATATTTTTTGAGATAAATATTACACGTTTATTGTAAAATTGAAAGATACCACCAATATAATGAATATTTCAAATCACAAGTATTCCATCAATAGAGATTATCACTGTCTTGATATAAATGTATTTCTTTCTTGCTTAAATATTTTATTTATTTATCTTTAGAGAGAGGGTAAGGAGGGACAAAAAGAGGGAGAGAACATGAATATGTGGTTGCCTCTCAAGTGCCCCTTACTGGGTGCCTGGCCCACATCCCAGTCATGTGCTCTGACTGGGAATTGAACCAGCGATCCTTTGTTCACAGGTGGGCACTCAATCTACTGAAGCCTACCAGCTAGAGCTTCTTTCTTTTTTTATTGTATTTTTTCCCATTACTGTTTACTCCCCTGATACCCCTCTCCCCCCTGCAATCACCAGACTGTTGTCCATGTATATGAGTCCTTTTTCCTTTTTGCTCAATCCCTCCACCCCCTACATACACCCCCCCACCCCGCACTTCAGCTCTCATCCTGCTCACTATCTATGAGTCTGTCTCAGTTTTCCTTGTTAGTTCAGTTTGTTCATTAGATTCCACATGTGATTTAAATCATATGGTGTTTGTTTTTCTTTACTGGCTTATTTCACTTAGCATGCTTTCCACATCCTTTTATACTGTTGCAAAGAGTAATATTTTCTCCTCTTTTATGGCTGAGTAGTATTCCATTGTGTAAATGTCCCATAGTTGTCTTATCCACTCATCTACTGATGGACCTTTGGGCTGCTTCTGTATCTTAGAGATTGTATATAATGCTGCAATGAACATAGGGTGCTTACATTCTTTCAAATTAGTGTTTTGGGTTCCTTCAGAAATATTCCCAGAAGTGGGATTGCTGGGTCAAAAAGCAGATCCATTTTTAATTTTTTGAGGTATCTCCACATGGCATTCTGCAGTGGCCGCACCAGTCTGCATTCCCACCAACAGTGCAAAAGGGTTCCACTTTTTCCACATCCTTGTCAGTACTTGTTGTTTGCTGATTTATTGAGGATAGACATTCTGAGTGGTGTGAGGTGATATCTCATTGTGGTTTTAATTTGTATTTCTCTGATGGTTAGTGAAGTTGTGCATCTTTTTATATGTGTACTGGCCATCTTTATGCCCTCTTTGGAGAAGTGTCTATTCAGGTATTTGCCCAATTTTTAACTGGGGTGTTTGGTGATGAGTTTTGTAAGTTCTTTATAAATTTTGGCTATTAACCCCTTATCAGATGTATCAGGGAATATGGTCTCCCATTCTGTGGGTCTTTTTATTTTGTTGATGTTTCCCTTTGCTCTGTAAACAAAATTTAGTTTGATATAGTCCTATTTATTTATTTTTTCTTTTGTTTCCCTTGCCTTGGGAGATATATCTGATAAAATACTGCTACAAGAAATGTCAGAGATTTTGCTGCCAATGTTTTCTTCTAGGATTTTTATGGTTCTAGGTCTAACATTAAGTCATTAATCCATTTTGAATTTATCCTTGTGTGTGGTGTAAGTGGTGTAAGAACATAGTCTAGTTTCATTTCTCTGCATGGATCTGTCTGATTTTCCCAACACCACTTATTGAATAAATTATCTTTAGCCCATTGTATGTTCTTGCTTCCTCTGTTGAATATTAATTGACTATAAAGGTGTGGGTTTATTTCTGAGCTTTCTAATCTGTCCCACTGATCTATGTGTCTGTTTTTATGCCAGTACCAGGCTGTTTTTATCACTATGACCTTATAGTATAGTTTCATGATAGGTAATATGATTCCTCCAACTTTGTTCATCTTTCTCAGGATCGTTGTTGCTATGTGGGTCATTTTGTGATTCCATATAAATGTTTGAAAGACTTGTTTCAGTTCTGTGAAATATATCATTGGAATCTTTATAGGAATTGCATTGAATCTATAGATTGCTTTGGGTAGGTTAGACATTTTAATGATGTTAATTTTTCCTATCTGCAAACATGGTATGTGCTTGTACTTACTCAGTTTTCTTCAATGTCATAATTTTCTGAGTCCAGGTCTCTCTTACATCCTTGGTTAGGCTTATTCCTAGGTATTTTATTCTTTCTGAAGCAATTGTGAATGGAATTGTTTCCTTAATTTCCCTGTTAGCTCATTATTTGCATATAAAAATGTGATCGATTTCTGGATGTTAATTATGTATCCTGCTATTTTGATGAACTCATTTATTAGTTCTAGTAATTTCCAGGTGGTATCTTTGGGATGTTCTATCTACAGTTTCATGTCATCTGAAAATAAAGACAATTTTGCTTCATCCTTTACAATTTGGATGTCTTTTATTTCTTCTTGGCTGATTTCTATGGCTAGGACCTCCAGGTCTATGTTGAATAAGAGAGGTGAAAGTGGACAGCTCTGTCTTGATCCCAGTCTTAAGGGAAACACTTGTAATTTTTGCCCACTGAGTATGACGTTGGCAGTGAGTTTTCATATATGGCCTGTATTATGTTTAAGTATGTCCCCTCTATTCCCACTTTGCTGAGAACTTTTTTTATCATAAACAGGTGTTAGATTTTATCAAATGCTCCATCTATTAATATGATCATGTGGTTTTTATCCTTCATTTTGTTTATGTGGTGAATCACATTTATTGATTTGTGAATGTCATATCAACCTTGCATTCTCAGAATAAATCCCACTTGATCATGGTGTATGATCTCTTTGATGCATTACTGTATTTGGTTTGCTAATATTTTGTTGAGGATTTTAACATGTATGTTCATCAGTGATATTGGCCTATCATTTTCTTCCTTTGTAGCTTTGGTTTTGGAATTAGGATAATGCTGGCTTTGTAAAATGAGTTTGGGAGTCTTCCCTTCTCTTGAAAGTTTTGAAATAGTTTGAGATGGAGATGTGTTAGTTCTGCTCAGAACATTTGGTTGAATTCACCTGTGAAGCCATCTCATCCAGTGCTTTTGTTTCTTGGGAGTTTATTTAATTACTGCTTCAATTTTACTTGATGCAATCTGTATATTCAGATTCTCTGATTCTTCCTGATTTAGTTTTAGAAGATTGTATGTTCTTGTGCTGAGTCATTCCCTACTGCAGAGGCCATCTTTCTCTGGCAGAACACTCCTCTCTGAATATCACCGCCTTGACGGGAAGCAAAGCCCTGCCTTCAGGGGCAGCTCTGCCCTATACTGTGGAGCTTAAACCAGACTACTGAGTACAGCTTGAGGCTATATCATTGATTAAGTTTAACAACTAAGGCAGGATCTCTGAGAGGTCTGAGACTTTTGCTGACCGTCTCTTGGGCCCAGTGCAGGTAAAAGTCAGCCTTAGTGAGCAGCTTTGTCCTTTTTGCACACACCCAAGTCCAGTCACAAGCAGCAGCTGACAAATGACTGCACCAGAGTCTTTGCATTTCTACCTAATACATAGAAACAAACACAAACAGGAAGCCAAAATTGGGAGACAAAGAAAGACTACAAATGAAAGAACAAGAGAATTCTCCAGAAGAAGAACTGGATGAAATGGAGACAAACAATTTTTCAGAGAGATAGTTTAAAGCAATGATTATAAAGACACTCAACAGCATGAAAAAAAAACATAAAACCCATAAAAAAGAACCAATCAGGAATAAAGAATGCAATATCTGAAATAAATAATACACAGAAAAGAATAAAAAGTAGGTAGATGAAGCTGAGGATCGATTCAGTGATTTGGAAGACAAGGTAGAAAAAAACACCCTAGCAGAGCAGCAGAAAAGAAAAGAATTGTAAAAAATGAAGAGAACTTAAGAAACCTTTGGGACAACATGAAGTATAATAACATCTGCATCATGGGAACACAAGAAGGAGAAGGGAGTAAGCAAGGGATAGAGAACCTATTTGAAGAAATAATGACCAATTTTCCATAATCTGGTGAAGGAAAAAGACACATAGCCCAGAGCTTGGAGAGTCTCAAACAAGTTGGACTCAAAGAGCCCTGCCTGTACTAAGACATGTCATAATTAAATTGGCAAAACTTAAAGACAAAGAGAGAATCGTAAAAGCCACAAGAGAAAAGTAGGTAGCTACATACAAGGGAGTACCGATTAGAAAGTCATCTGATTTTTCAACAGACATATTTCAGGCCAGAAGGGAGTGACATGAAATGTTCAAGGTGATTGAAAACAAGGACCTGCAATCAAGGCTACTTTGCCTAACAAGGTTATTATTTAAAATCAAAGGAGAAATAAGGGGCTTCCCAGGCAAAAAAAAAAAAAAAAAAAAAAAAAAAAAAAGCTAAAGGAGTTGTTAACACCAAACCATTCCTGCAACAAATATTAAAGGGTTTGCTTTAGGAAGAAGAGGAAGAAAAAGAGAAAGAAAAAAAAGAAACCAGTAAAATAGTCTAACAATAAAATGGCACTAAATATTTATCTATCAGTAATCACCTTAAATGTAAATGGCTTAAGTGCTCCAACCAAAAGACATGGGGTAATTGAATGGATAAGGAAATAAGACCCATGTATGTGCTGCCTCCAAGAGACTCATCTCAGATTGAAAGATACACACAGACTAAAAGTAAAGGTATGGAAAAAAATATTTCATTAAAATGGAAAGGAAAGAAAAAAGTGAGAGTAGCAATACTTCTATCTGATATAATAGACTTTAAAACCATGGCTATAGTAAGAGACAAAGGCAACACTACATAACGATAAAGGGAACAATCCAATAAGAGGATAACTCTAGTAAACATTTACGTACCCAGCGAAGGAACCCCGAAATGTGTAGAGCAAATCTTGATGAATGTAAAGGGAGAGATCCACAGAAATACAGTCATAGTCAGGGATTTTAATACCTCATTGACTTCAATTGATATTTTTTCCAGACAGAAATACAAGAAGACATCAGCCTTAAATGACATACTAGATCAAATGAATTTAATTGATATCTTCAGAGCATTTCACATCAAAGCAGAATATACATTCTTTTCAAGTGCATATGGAACATATTCTGGGATAGGACACATGTTAGGACACAAAACAAATCTCAATAAATTTAAGAAGATTGAAATCATATCAAGCATTTTCTCTGACTACAATGCTATGAGGCTAGAAATCTATCACAAGAACATTGAAAAACACACAAAGACATGGAAGCTAAATAACATGTTATTAAAGCAATGAATGGGTCAACAACAAGATCAAGGAAGAAATCAAAAGGTACCTTGAAACAAATGAAAATGAGAACACAACAATCCAAAATCTGTGGGACACACGAAAAGCAATCCTAAGAAGGAAATTCATAGCATTAGAGGCCTATCTCAAAAGACAAGAAAAAGCTCAAATAAACAATCTAACTTTATACTTAAAGGAATTTAAAAAAGAATAAAAAACAAACCCCATAGTGAATAGAAGGAAGGAAATAATAAAGATCAGAACAGAAATAGAGTCTATAAAATGATACAAAAGATCAAACTCTTGTTTTTGAAGAGATAAAATTGACAAAGCTTTTAACCAGATTCATCAAGAAAAAAAGAGAGGGGATGTAAATAAATAAAATCAGAAATGAAAGAGAAGTAACAGCTGACACCACAGAAATAAAAGACATTGTAAGAAAATATTATGAACAACTATATGCAGACAAACTGGACAACCTGGAGGAAATGGGTAAATTCCTTGAAGTATTTCTTAACCCCTCTTACCTCTCCTTCTTCCCCAAACATGAAATATCTATACAGAATATAACTGATACTATATTTACATCTTGGTATCCTATATTTTTGGCACTTCTTCAGGCCTTAAATTTTTCTTCCACAACATGGTTTCTAACAATAAGCAGTTGCACCATAAAATTATTATTAATTAGTTATTTTTTATTTTAGACATTTTACATACATTTTCATTTTTTTCTATTTAATGGTACTCTACATCATTTTATGTCTATGAAAATAAATGTTATGACATAAATATTTTTATTTGTGCCATTATTTCTTTTCACTTTAGATTTTTATCTATCATACGTACCCACATTTTAAAAAGTCAGTTTTAAAAGGTTTGTTGGAAGTCCTATAAAACTTAGTCATTTCCTTCCTTTCAACCCTTCAAAGTTTTCTTCTCAGGTACAACCACTTTCAACTCTTTTAGATGATTCTTCTGGTTTTTATATCTGTTTCATGCTAAATAACTAGGGTTACATTGCTACCCCTTGATTTTTCATCTTCAGTCTAGAAGATGAAAATTCAGCTCTCTGTCCACACACTCCTGATTCTCATTAGATGCATACACTCTTCCCACATTCCCAACCTCCCCTTATTGTCACCTCAAACTTTGTCACGGCAATATGTGGAGATTTCTTTGGTATGACTGTGTATTCTATTTACACCTTAGCCACTTGGAACTCTATGATTACCTTTTCTTTCTTATATATTTTGTGTACTTGCCATGGTTTATCATTTAGCATGGCAACAATGGTGCTCAAATACTTAGGTATTCCACAGTAGCAATTACTGCGTATGCTAACAGGCAGATCTGTAAAAATGTGTTCCAGTATAATTTCAACTGGTATAACAATTTAAGTTGTTATAATACAATAGGTTTAAAATTGTTTGTTACCATAAACATTTGCAGTCATTAAAACCTCAAAGTACACTGTTATCATAATAAGAGCTTGAATGAATGAACAGATTCCCCAATTGCGTGGCTTCCTCTGTTACTTGCTAGAACCTGAAGGGAATCTAGAACCTGAAGGAAAGTCATACCCCTCTGATTTTCTTTCTCTGCTTAAACAGCAGAAATCTGTGGGAACGTCTATGCTTAAGAACAGAGACTCATGAGTCTTCTCCCCCAGTTCTCCATTTTCATGATTGTGGGTAGGTAGAAGCTCAACAGTCCTCTGGTTGATCAGACTCAAGTACAATAAGGACATAATGCCACGACTGTGGGTCCTTTCTCAGCCCTGCTCACTAATGGTTATCAGGGATTAGTTCACTCTCATGTTCTACTGGTGCACACTCTACCTGACAGCCTCTCTCCCTGATTGATGTTTTAGCTGAGTTTGGGGAAAAGGGTATGACTCAATGGCTAGCGGTAGGGAGATTTAAGAGTTTCTTCACCATTTCCTTTTGATGGCATAAATATTTCAGAATGAGCAGGATTGCATTCTGAATAATCCTTATAAAATAGCATTCCTGCTAAGTGCCCAATTCAACAATAATAAAGAATATAAAATGAGGCAAGATGGAGAGAGTCAGTACTTTATAAGAACACATGCATCTGTTATTCCAGACTGTTTTTGGTTGCCTTTTGGGGTCAGTATCTAGTATCCTTTTTCTGTGGTGATTTCACTTCATTTTGGGGAGTGGGGGGATTCTTATCAATTTGCTTATCATTCTGTGAGAAGAGTTTGGTGTCTTTGTTTTGATTTGTTTGAAGCTTTAGCAGTTCTCTGGAATTTGTCCTTGAAGACAAAGTCAGAATTGTGAGAAATTTTTCTTTTTACTCTCATATAGTAGGTTGTGAGCCATAGAGAAAGTTCTGCAGTGCTTTCCTAAGTCACTGGGTGGGGTAGACTTTAAAAAAACTAAGTAGTAAATTACTTGGAAATAAATGAATTGGACACATTATTTTGAGATCTCTTTCAGAGGTATGTGCATGTTTCCACTTAATCTCTTGTAAATTTATTTTGTTACATGTGGTTTGTTTTTAAGAAACAGATTTTCAGAGGGTTCTCTTATATGTCTCAGGACATGTTGCATTTTTTTCAACACCAGTAATAATAGAGGACACTTTTTTTTGCCTGTTACAAATACTGCACTCAAAAATTTTAACATTGTGCCTGTGTATTCTGGGAATAACATATTAAAATTGTTTTGCCTTTGTCTAAAACTATTTTATCTCTTCATTGTTGGTTTTGTCAAACATATTGTATGGTAAGAGTGAGGGGGAGAAGGGAAGTAGTTAAACCATTCTACCATCTTCAATATTTCAAGGAATTCTGGGCTGAATTTCCCTTTTCTTTTTCCTACACTTTCATTCTGTACCATTCTTTTAAGGATTTGAATTCTTAAACTTTGCTAAAAATTTTGCTGACAGAGAAGGATGGGTGATTTAATATGCTATAATTCATTGTTGTCTTTGCAAATAATTCATTTTATATGATACTCTAAATCTTCCAGCTACTTTTGTTAGTATAGATACTATACTCACAAGTATAGTATTTAATAACAAGTTATTGAATGTCTTCTGTATATCGAGCACTTGGTTGGGTATGAATAGGCTTATGGAATAACTGGAATATATGTAAGCACTAATAGTTAGCTCCACTGTGCAAACTAAATGGCAGAATTAGGTGGTTTAACCTTGGACACAAAACCAGTGAGCAGTAACCCAGCACGCAGAGCCAGGCTCTTCTCACCCCAAGCCTTCTTTCTTTCCACACTCTCAAAGGGAGGTCCCTTCCTCTTTCTCTTCTGCTTCCTACCACCTCTAACTCAAACTCCACCTTATCTTTTTATGTTCCTATTTTGCAGTTCTCTGAGTTGTAATATTTCATTTTCCATTTTCTAAAAATTTCTAAAAGTTTCTAAAAGTTTCTAAAAGTTTCACCAAACTCACTACCTTAATGAATGCAAGATAGTGGAAAATACATCATTACAATTTTGTGGACTTCCGTGTAAGAAACCCTATTTAGATTTCCTTTTTATCTAAATCTCTTTTGTTCTTTTGAATGTGTATTTCTTGTAGGATAGCAGATTTATCCTTTAACAGGAGACTTCATGAATAGTTCAGCAATGAGTATTATTACATATCCCAAATATAGGGTAGTTTCGGTGAAATGAATCCGAAAAATTTGAAGACAATTTTCAATTGGCTTCTTTAGTGTAGGACTTTGAAGATGCATTAATATGCTAATGTACCCCTAAAACTTTATAAGATATGGATATAGTATAAAATGTTTTTCAATATTGTTTCTCAAAGAAATATAAATAAAATAATTTATGTAATCTATTTGATGTATATATTTGAGGGGAACATAATGAAAATCAAGTTAAGTTATATTATTCATTTATGATTTATCATACCGGAACACAGCATTTCAAATAGATTTGTTTTTACAATTTTTGTTCTCTCCTGGAAAGAGTTTATGCTAAAAAGTTATAAGTATTTTTTAATGTTAACACAAAACACAACTTCAATTTTTAAATAGCCAAAGCTCTTGAAAAGATAATGTAGAAAAGGAATACAAATAGCCACAAATATGTTAAGAAATAGATAGCTTTTTCTATTATTAAAACTGTTAATTAAAAAAAAAGTCTGATCCTGTGTGTTAAGGCATCATGTTGAATACCTTAAACTTACACTGTGGTGTATTTTTATATCTCAATAGAGCTGAAAAAGGAAAAATGAGTTAAAATAATGGAGCTCAATTTTCAAACAAGGCTTTGAGAGATTGTACTCATCTGTATTTGACATTCTGTATTTTATTTTATTCCAAGAGTTAGAAAACTCTGCCCCATGGACCAAATCTGGCCCACTGCCTATTTTTGTATGACCCATAAACTAAAATATTCTTTTTTAAAAGGGTCAAAAATATCAAAACAAGAACAAAATGTTATGATTTGTGAGAATTATATGAAATTCAAATTTCAGTGTTCATATGAAAGTTTACAACAAAAAAACCAAAATGAGTTCTGAGATATAAAATTATTGGTGATAAAATATATAAATTATCTAATTTAGTAATTTTTTTTACTCTGTTTTTCGAGGAGAACACGTAAGTAATGAACAGTTCTCTAAAGAGATATTTAGAATCCATGTGTATTACAACTATATAACTGTAAGAGGCAGTACGAATAATGACTTTTTTTTAAAAGAAGCCTTTTGTCTACTGTATTCAGCAATGTATTCTTTCATAGAAAGAAATGTATTCTAAGAAATGCAAGTGCACTGTACTGAATCATTTGAATTCGGGATGTTGCTTAAGTCTACAAGGAAAATTAGTCTAGAAGAGTGTGCTCCTCATGCTCAGCCTGCTTTTCATTCTATGAAAGCTATAGAGCAGTGTTTGAATACGCTTCAGTTTAACTTGAACCAGTCAGGATTTTGGAAAGGCTTTCAGCCGAGAATATAATCCATAAATACAAACTCTTCTCAGTATGCAACAATTAAATGTTGTTACATGTAGAGTTAATAAAATGTATTATTTTGGGAGATATTTGTTAGTATCTAAAATAAAATAAGATAAAAACAAGTGATATGTTTGAGTAAAGACTTTTAATGTTCTTAATAATTATTCACTTATTCACTTATAGTTATTTTTTCTGAGCAATATAAAGTACTAGAAAGTGTAATAGATTAGAGATGTAGCAATATCAAAGTAGTTTCTCTCATAGAGTATAAAATCTAGTGTGGGATACTGTTAATAAATGTGTTTTTAAGACAGTGGGTCATAGTTAAAACTGTAAGAAAATTAGAACAGAGTAAGGTAGCGTAAAGTGATGAATTTCGGGGAATGAAAACTTTTAGCTAAATGATCCTAGGGAGAAAGCTGTAAAGAAATAGCCATTTCAAGATGCTCCGGAGGGTAACACTCCAAGCAGTTGGGAACTAGACATGCGTAAGGGCATTAAGAAGGTCTGTGTGGGGAGAGTCCAGCAGTGGTGATGGGTGGTGTGGGGGAGCAGCGGTGCAGATGATGTGGGGGAGACTCGAGAAACAAGGGCTGGCAAGGATGTGGAGAAAAGGGAACCCTATTGCACTGTTGGTGGGAATGCGGACTGGTGCAGCCACTGTGGAAAACAGTATGGAATTTCCTTAAAAAACTAAAAATGAAACTGTCTTTTGATCCAGCAATTCCACTGCTGGGATTATACCCTAAGAATCTTGAAATACCAATTCAAAAGACCTATACACTTGATGTTCATAGCAGCATTATATACAATAGCCAAGTGCTAGAAACAGCCAAGGTGCCCATCAGTAAATGAGTGGGTCAAAAAACTGTGGTACATTTACACAATGGAATACTACACAGCAGAAAGAAAGAAGGAACGGCTACCCTTTGCAACAGCATGGATGGAAATGGAGAGCATTATGCTAAGTGAAATAATCCAGGGGGCGAAAGTCAAATAGCATATAATCTCACCTAATCAACAAAACAAACAAACAAATAAAATAGAACTGGAGACATGGAAATAAAGCACAAACTGACAGTGACCAGAAGGGGGAGTGGAGAAGGGGAAAAGAAGAGGAAAGGTCTAGTCAAGTAACGTGTATAAATGACCCATGGACATGGACAACAGGATAGGGATTCACTGTGGGAGGGGGTATGGGGGCGGACAGCGCAGGGGAGAGCAATGTGGGAGAATTTGGATAACTGTAATAGAACAACAGTAAAATTTTAAAAAAGTTCTTGCAGCACACTGGTTGAAAAATTGCTCCTCGGGGGCCTCCAGAGTAAATGCTGCCTTCCTAGCACTTTGATATTAGCCCAGAGAGACCCATTTTGGATTTCTGACTTCAAAAATTATAAGGCAACAAATTAGCATAGTTTTAAGCAGTAAATTCTTGGTAATTTGTTACAGCAGGAATAGGAAACGTACGGTAGGCACGGAGCCTGATGTAGTGTGGGGAGAAAAGAGAAGTAGAGCATTTGAATTCAGGCTTTACATTTATAAAAGAGATTACAATCATCATTCAAATTTAAATTGGTGTTCCATTTCTGGAACACCCTACTGCAGGGCATCAAAACTAGAATGTCACTCTAATGATTATACTTACTCTATAAAACTCTCATATATTGTGTTGCTTATTTTATGCTGAACATGTTTAATAAGTGTAAAGATGTTAAAATAATCTTTAAAAAAAAAAGAGCCAAGGCAACCTCTGGTTTCACCATACAGTTCCTTGTGTCCTTAAGATAAAAGTTTGCAAAATGCCAATCACATGCTTTCTCACCTGAAATACTTGCTTGTATGTTATATTTTAGTTTGGGATAACTTTCACTATTCCTCATAGTGCATGAATCCAAAACTTACAAAAGGTGAGAAACCATTTACAATTCACAAAACATCCATTTGCTTTATTTTTCTATTTTTCCTAACATGTTAGATGCCAGCATTTTTTTAGGTGGTATATTTATTATTTTTTCTTTTTAGTTTATTTTATTTTTTATTGTTGTTCAATGTCAGTTGTCCTTATTCCTCCCCCCACTTTTCTCCCCTTCCCCACCCACCCCTCACCTTCCACTCTCATTCCTCCCTACCCACGCCCATTGTCTGTCCACAGGTCTTTTATACATGTTCCTTGACTTGACTCTTCCTCTTTTTCCCCCCATTATTCCCCTCTGGTCACTCTCAGTTTGTTCTTTATTTCCATGTCTCTATTGAGACATGGTTCTATTCCATGGAACCATTTCCATGGTTCTATTTTGTCAGCATTTTATATTTAAATGGAATATTTTGTGACAAAATATTCGAAGACTATGTAAATATTTTATTCCTCAGTTTTAGCATCCTTTGATGACTCTCATTTGAATCAATTATTACTATAATGCATGGTAACTTCTAATGTTATAATTTTCCACATTTGTTGGCCGCTGTTATATTGTAAGGAAAAGCTTTTTCTTCTCCCTTATACTCAAGTTTTCATTTGTTTATTGATATCAACATGAATTCTTATGGATTCTTAGCTGCAGATTTACATTGCAAAACAAACAAACAAAAAAATCACCTTAACCAGGTGATGAAAGTTATGGGACCAAGGGACAGCCTGTGTCTTCCTATATGAGAGTGCGAAGAACATGCCATCCCCTCTGTGCTTTTCCTACCAAAAATGTTATTGTAAGGACACCTCAGAGAAGGTCTTTAAACAAGACAAGGAACTATTCCAAATTGTAGGAGTTTAAAAACGAAAGGGCAACTGCTTGCACTGGGCGACCTTGGGTTACATTCTGAGTCAGGGGAAAATAGCTATCAAGGATATAATTGGAAAAATTAATGACATTTGAATATGAGCTGTGATTTAGATAATAGCATTTATTAATGTTAATTTTTTTCTGATGTTCATTATTTTTGTGTGGCAGAATATCCTTGTTCTTATGAATTACATACTAAAATACTTAGCGGCATGGAACAGGGTATCTATTCTATTTCAATCCAAGTGATTCAGGAGAAATAAAAGAAAGAAAAGGAGGGAGGAAGAGTGAAGGAAAAGTATAAAGGGTAGAGTATTAAGAATATTAGTTTTATAGGGTTGCCATAATAAGGTACCACAAACTGAATGGCTTAAAACAACAGAAATTTGTTGTCTCACAATTTTGGACTCAGAAATCCAAAATCAAGGTGTCAGTAAGCCTACTCCTTTAGAAACTTTAAAGAGAGGACCCTTCTTCCTCTCTTCCAGCTCTCGGTAGCTCCAGACTATTCTTGGTTTGTGACAGCATCACTCCGATCTGTAGCCACCTCCACATGCCCATCTTCTGTCTGTATCTGAAAAATTATGTAGTGGATGCTTACATCAGTAGAATGGAGATTGAAATGTACAAAGGACATTTTTTTAAAAGAAGCGTATTTAAGAATATCAGATCTTGAAAGAGAAAAAAGTAATATATTGAGCACAGTCAAAAGGTTACTTCAACATGGCTTCCTCTTAACTGGTTATATCTACACTGATCTTGTTTCCAAGCAAGGTCACACTCACAGGTACTAGGGATTAGGACTTCAACATTTCCTTCTGTGGGATGCAGTTCAGCCCATAACATGTATACAGGAGTTCTTTGTACTACCCCTGCAAATTTGAATAAACCTGAAATTATATCAAAATAAAAAAGTTACTGAAAAGTATTAGCATATAAAAAGTGCTATTTATTTATTAAAATGCTATTAGGTACCTCTAATGAAAATTTGATGTGTTAGAGCATTATTACTAAATCAAAGAATTGGTAAGTATATTCATTGACACTAAATTGTTATATAAAGTAAAATAATATTTATTTGCTCATGTGTCACCTGATAGGCAGTACAATAGATTCCTGTTTGGGGGAAATGATATATTTGAATTCCATTTTCAGTGCTCTAGGAACATAGCTTAGGACAAATTGGAAATTGGGTGGCCTCCCAATTTGAGTAATTAGAGGGAAAATGTGATTAGGACTCACCAGTAAGAACTAAACAGTCCTCAATTACAGAAAGTATTTGAAAAGTTTCTATTCATTTTGCATATATAACATTGATTACTTTCATTTCCCTAATGAAAACTAATCACTATGTGATTGATCGATTTTCCTGAAACCAAACTGAAGAACTTACCTCAGAGTCTCTATTGTACAAAGACATCTTTTTTTCTGGTTGAGCTGTTCTTGCTAATGCCAATTTTACTCAATTTGGAATTTCTTCTTTTATTTAGACAAAGTATAATCACTATTGTCAGTATAAGGAATTTGACATCTGGTGATTAAGTGTAAGAATGTTAAACCAGGAAGACATCACACACACACACACCCGCTTAGGGCTTAGGGCATCAAGTATAAATGAGCCTCTTGAATCATGGAAAAAGTATCTCGCATCTGCTCACTCTCAATATCTTTTTACTAATTCCTAATTCATGTTTGTGTAAAAGGATAGCATCCTGCAATTTTAAAATATTACTTAAGATTGAGAATATGTATAGTGATTGCTGAAGTTATTGTTCCATAAAATAACTGCAGCCTTGGATAATCTTTGTTCTATATTTGAAAATCTAGTCTAAAATTCTCAACTTGTCCTGTTTCTCATCCCCTGAAATAACACAAGTATGAGCACAATCAAATGTACGAACCAGTCCATGAGGAGATTAAAGTTAGTTTACTGTTGGCATCCTCATTCTGGGCCATGTCTCCAAAGAAAAAATATAATTAACATGTGAACCAGTTTAGGGGCACTTTTCTCTGGCTTTTATATTCATAGCTGAGAAATCATACAGTGGACACTTACATATGGAATACAATTTGAAATGTTAAAATAACCTTTTTTAAAAGATATTTAAGATTATCGTGTCTTGGAAGAGAAAAATAGTAATTTAGAACAGATTTCAAATTCTCACATTAAAAATGGACAATGTCAAGAGTAATATTTTTATTGAATTGAATTATTTGTTAGCTCTCAATTTGCAAAATTAAGAAAATTCATTTTATGTTCCTGAACAGTTTAAAGTGTCTTTTTTAAAAAATAAGTACTAAAATAATGCCTTATAAGCTACTAATTCCCAACCCCTTGGGCCATTTCTCTTGCTATATGCTAGGAATGAGACCATCCTAATCATATTAAGAGAAGTCTTCTGACATTTTGAGAAAACGTCCTGCTTTGAAAGTCATCAGTGCCTTATTTCCAGTGGGATCTATTAACAACTATAATTGCACGTTAACTACTAAGTCAGTCAGACTAAGAATAATAATCAGCCTTGAATCTTATCAATGGTATATTTTTAAATAGATGCAATTTCAGAATTCTAATTCAGGAAATACAGCTTCCTCAGGGATCCTTACAGGGGTGCTCAACCTTTTGGCATCTATGGGCCACACTGGAAGAAGAATTGTCTTGGTCCACAAATTAAATACATTGCAACATGTAATCACAAAAAATCTCATAATATTTTAAGTAAATTTACTATGTTTTACAATTTTATGTTGGGCCGCATTCATAGCCATCATGAGCCACATGCAGCTCTTGGGCCACCCTGTTTTAGGACCTGTGTTGTTATTGCATATGGCTCAGCCAGTCTATGGACATCTAGCAATACAAAATGGGATAGGTGGGGGGGGCAGAACACCAGGACCACCGCAGGTGGGGCACTCTAGCCCACAAAGGAAACAAAAATGAAGGAAGTTAGGGAGGGAGGGAGAGGAGAGTGAGGGAAGGACTCAGTCTTTTGTAAATGTCATTGTGGGGGCTAAAATATAATTTTTCTTCTACCTTGTAAGTTCTTGTAGCTTGGCTAATAATCAAACTAACAGAGACAGATTAACAGGAGAAAATGCCCAAAGTTTATTATATGATTGTAGATTTGGGGGCAGGGCATAAGAATAGAGACCCAAAGAAGTATTGGAAAGTTGAGGTGTACAAGATCTGTTCAGAAAGTACTCAGACATGTAATATGAAAAATAGAGATATTTGTTGAAGAAGATTCAAGAAACATTGTACGTAGGACAATGATGTCACGGTCCCCTTCAAAATAGGCACCTTGGGACCTCACATAGTTCTCCCAATTGCCATCAGCTGCCCTGTTGTATTTTCCTGAATCTTATTGATGGTCTAAAATCTCTTCCCTTTCATAGGTGATTTTAGTTTTGGGAAAAGCCAGAAGTCACAGGGCACCAAATGTGAGCTGTACCGGCACTGAGCCACCTGGTGATTTGATGTTCTGCCAAAAAACTCTGCACAAAACATGATGTATGAGCATGTGCATTGTCATAGTGAAGCTGCCAATCACCAGTTGCTCATAGCTGCAGCCTCCTAAATCATCTGAATAATTTCCATAGAAGAATGCTAAGCTTAATGCAAAATTTGATGCAGATTCATTGCTCTACTCAGTCATTTTGAATGAGCCACATAGTACACATGCTCACTCAACGATGTCCACTGCCTCCATTGTCTAGTACAGTGAAGTCATCATTGTTCATGCATGCACATTCTAGTACACTCTTCTTGGCTGCCAGGTTGCATCTGATGTCACACAAATCATTCACATTATATTAACAATGGCTGGAATTTTTCTGGGCACGCCTCCTTATATGCCATTCTGAAGATAAGAAGAAAGTGGGGCTTGTGGTTTGGGACTTCAAAGGGCAGGAAGGCAATTCACAGGGAGATGAGAAAACAAATTTTTGGTAAATAAATGTTTGCTGGGCCCTCTTTAACAATGGGATCCAGGGAGAACTTTCTACAAATGGGTTTTGTTAGGTTCTTCTCTGCCTATCACACACTAGTTTATACTAAACTGTAGTTATCTGTGAGGCTGTCTTCCTTTTTGGAGTAGGTCCTGTATCTAAGTTTCTTTGGGTGGTTAGGGGGAAATATGAAAGGTTTTTCCTGAGTCTTTCATTTCTTCATAGCCATCTTAAGAATCATATCTCCAAAGGAGTATTTTGGGCTGGCAACCTCTGCTTCCCTTCATTATCCATATGGAAAGACTGAAGGCAGGGAACGTAAGAGTGCATGTAGTGATTTTGTAATATTAGCTATATACCCTTGAAAATAAAGGTTACAAAATTTAGTTACAAATTATTATGAAAATTATAATTCCTTGCTTCAATTTTTAATACTTAATATAATTCAATGCTTGTTTCCTTATTTTCAATTTATTTTAATAACTCTCTTAGTACTGAATATGTCCCAAATGCTGTAATAAGTGTTGGGAATATACAGAGGAATAAGACATGATCTGTGATTAGGAAATTCTGACATATCTATATATGGAATAATACCTGGTATTTTAGCAGCACAGTCCAGTGAGTGATTAATGGGGTGAAATTTCAATGAATGAGCCCAGCAGAAATATTCAGCACCATGTTTCACTTTCAGACTTGCTTTGAAAGAGTCTCATTACTTCTGAAAGAATAGAAACGTTCTCTCCAAGTGCACTGAATGAGCTCTCCTATTTATTTTTGTTGTGATTGAAATACATGACTCTTAATTATATTCACTGCTGCTTTGTGCCCAGATGTTTGGCATAGATAAGATTCTATCTGAAACATGTCTGTGTTGGGAAAAAGAATAATTCCATTATCTCCTACCTATTAGTATTGAAATTGGTATCAACACCCTATAGGTCTGTGTCTTAATTGATTTTTAGTAATTGATACTTGGATAGGTTTGCAAAATCTTATTTTCATGGTTAGAGACTAAAGAAAAGGAATTTTTAGCAAGGTCTTTAGTATCTTAAAATTGCTTGCTTTCCTTAGGTAAACGAAAATCTGAAATATATAGCTTGCTCTGTTCAAGTAAAGGAGTATCTTTATATGAGTATAGAAAACGTAATGTGGTAAACTCTAGATCAGGAGTCCCCACCCTCCAGGCCGCAGACCTGTACTGGTCCCGGCCTCTTCCGAACTAGGCCGCACAGCAGGAGGTGAGCTTGAGTATAATGCACTTGAATCATCCCAAAACCATCCTCCTCAGTACCCTATCCATGGAAAAATTGTCTTCCATGAAACCAGGCCCTGGTGTCAAAAAGTTTGGGGACCACTGTTTTAGATGGTGAAGTAAGCAAAACAGCTTATCTGGAGGAAAAATGTTAATATACGGACCATTGTACCACTTTGACTTTTTTATTTTGTTTTTACAATATATTTAGAGCAACCCTTGGAAAACCTAAGGGTATTTATATACACACAGACACATATATATACATATACACACACACAAGTGGCAACTCCCACATTTAATATATGATGAATGAGACATACCTTTTATGTAATGTTATGAATTTGGATATTATATGAACTATATGAACTATATTTACATTGCAATACAGACACCTATCAGTAAAAAGAGTAAGAGGAAGCTTTCATTTGTCCTGAGTTTAATGGCATGTTATTGGTAGGTATATGGGGAATCTTGGACACTGGGGACATGTTCATGTCATGCCCTTGGAGAAGAGATGTAAACCCTGACTGATAAATTTTCTGGAGCTGATTAAAGAATGTAGAGCAATGGTGATAATTTTACGTGATCAGGTTTTTTTAGGGCAAAAGCACCTCTGTCATATTTAAGTTGAGATGGGCAAAGGGTGGAGAAGGTGTTCCCAGGGGCACTTGATAGAGGCCCTTTCAAACTCAAAGCTGTGTGATAGCCACACTTCATAATTTCCACTTGTTAATGTCCACACATTATGCTTTTCCTTAGAAAAGTTTCTGGAAAAACAAAAACCAACCAAGCATTATTAAAACATCATGATGTGAGAACAGCTCTCAGATGAGTTTCTGTGGAGAGCAAGGAGCTTAAGGATGTTTTAGGATGGTTTGGGAAAGATCAGTCAAAGTTCATGAAAGAGTTTGCCATTTGGAATCTTTGAAGGCATGGGGCACTTTTGTTGTGTGAAAAACAAGACAGGCTGTGTAGGTGCAGCCAGCGCACTGCTGGCGTGAGTGGTTCAGTAGCCATGGGTTGGACTTCTGGGGTTTGGCTGGAGGGATGAGATCTTGCAAGGGTCAGGTGAATTTTTTTAGTCTGTCAAAGTTTTTCACAAAGTATTCAATATATTTGTCTTAAAAATAATTCCAGTTCTCTGTAGGATTGTAGCTAATATAAACTTTTTGTGGATCTGTTTTCTAAGATAGAAATGAAAGGATTGATCTGCTTTCTCTGTTAACTTATACATATGTTATATTTGTTCTTTTTCACTTACAGGCAGGAGCCAACGTGCTTCTCCAGGATGTTAATGGAAATATCCCGTTGGATTACGCTGTAGAAGGAACGGAATCAAGCTCTATCCTATTGGCTTATCTGGATGAAAATGGTAGGCTGAGCTTTGAAAAACTGTAGAAAGATAGATGGATAGGTTGGTAGACTTTTAGACTTTTAAGTGTATTTATTTTTTAAGTCTGCTTACATGATTTCCTATTGATGTAGTTTCCCTAAATTATGTAAAATGAGTTATGTTTCTACACTACATTTCACCCTCCTACTGCAGTGCATTGTTGATTTAGTCAATGCACTTTTGCATGCCAGCAAAATTCTAGAGGCCAACAATGAAGGAACATTTTAACAAGCATCTAAAGTCCATAATTAGTGGAACTGGGATTGTAATTATGATCTGTTCTCCGCTGGGAGGAGGGAAGTGAAGCAGCACAATTGAATTTCAAGTTAATGAGAGCGAGGTCATCTGAAGTGTGTTCTCTTAGGAGTCATGGTCCTCTTAAGAATTATAATATACTGGTAAGTGAGGGCTTAAGTCAGGGCAGTTAGCACTGGCACCCCAGCCTCCACCCTTGGTGACGCTTGGGAACAGAAACATTGTCAGAGAAATGCCCCACAATCATGGTGCTGGCCTGAAAAGAGGAGGCTGAGGCTCCAGATGTATTCAGTGACAAAGAACATTTAATTGCCTAGTCCCAGTGTATAATTTCATGAGTAAGTTCAATATTGACAAAATGAGAGGTGTTTGGAATCTTTTTTTTTTAAGTGATTTAACATAAACTGTACTTCTTGAGTCCCTTGATGTTTTTGAAGATCATGGATTTTTTCAGGATACAATCAGCTAGAGATAAAAATAACAGCAACCCCCCTTAGATGATCCTTTCAAATACACCCAGCACCCCATCCACCCTGCACTTTGACCTTTTACATTCATGCAATGTGGATTGCAATGCCTGGGGTATTTTGTTTTGTTATGTTTTGGTTTTGTGTGTTTTACTTACTCTATTACAGTTGTCTCAAATTTTCCTCCTTTGCCCTCCTCTGCCCAGCTCACCCCCAACCCGCAGTTATTCTTGAGCTCAATATGGTATTAAAATAAAGAAGTGTGCCTTTTTTTCCTTTTTTATATTTAGTTATAAAGAACAATAATGAAATTTATAGCCCTTCAAATATCTTTTGGCAGAGAAAAAGTTTAAAAATTTTAAGAACCTCATCATGCTTGTGACTCTATTCTTCTTGCCTCTAAGAAAAGCCTGCACATCTGCCTCTTTGTTCCCTGTTCCCTAACCCTCCTCCAGATGGCTTGAATCAATAGGTTTATTCTGAGGATGGCTTAGAATAATAATAATAATTAGTACTCAGCAGCCATGAGTTCTTAAAAAACAGTCTCATTAATTCTGAGAGCAAGGTATTACTATTATTTTCGTTAGAGCAAATGTGAGCCGCGCCGTGCTGTTGAAGACCACTGAGTCATGGCTTGGGTGATAGAAGCGAACTGGGGTGCAGGCTGTGTGGTGTAGTCAGTCGTTCCCTCAGTTCATGTACGCACTCTCACCTGCGGGATGACCTGCATTCTTCACATCTCATCAACTCTGACTTGGACACTGAATGCTTCGAAAGGGAATGAGCTGAACATTATGCATATTCCACTGCTGGGAAGTTTATTATTTGTACACCTGCAAAACTTGACCTATAATCACATGATTCTGAATTGGCATGAACTTGACTGTCTTTTATTTAGCTGTGTCAGTTCTATTTGATGTTTACTTGCTTTTCTTACTGTTTTGATTTTCTAATAGCCATTGTAATAAATGTTTCTCTCCAGAAACTAAAATTAACTATCTTTATTTACAAAAGAATTAACATTACTTATAAACCTTTCCAACTCATTAAAGGATTTTGTTTGGTAAGAAATTTCAGTATTTGAAAAAGCAGTATTATCTATCCTATATTAATAAAAATAAGTGTGTTTCCTTTGAGAGGTAGCTTTATAAAATGATTAAGGAAAAAAATGGCAAGAAGGTACTGACTCTGAATATTTAGAAGAAAATATGTCCTGGTGATGGCTGTCACAGCCAGTTTGTAGAATACAGGTTCGCTGGAACAAATTTAATATAATATCTCTTAAATTTTTAATTCTGATTTCCATTCGTCACTGCTGTTGCGCTGGCCTCTGCCCTCCCAACCATCTGCCCCTCTTTCACCTCATTTACAACCTGGTTCCATGTCTGACAGTGTCCCTCATACTTACCTGTATCGGTGGCCACAAATCCAATAAATACTGTCTAAGTCGATGTATTCTCCCCTTGCTGGTGCACTTTTAGAATTATCTGCTGTGACAGGGTGGGCCCCGATGTCCTTAGAAATTTCTAATATTACAACATGAGATTTTTATCATTATTTAGCACCCAGTGTTTCAGCACAACATTCTTATAATAAGGCAGCTGCAATCCTTAAATTTTTACCCTGTATCATACAGTTTCAAGTCAGAGTACTTATCATGCTGTCACATCAGGACACATGTGGCAGGAGGCAGTCGAGGTTGTGAGCAAGTTGATTACATGGAAAATCACTGGTCACAAGTTCTAATTGTACTGTCACCACCGACATCACTGTACACCTGGGCACAGCAATTAACCTCGGCTCACCGCCTGAGCTAGCCAGGCTGGAAAATGAGACAGCCACAGAGGGCTGATTGAGCATTTGATGCATATTAGATCTCCAGCGCAAGGCAAACCAGCTGGTGTTCAAGGAAATCAATTGATTATAAAATGAACCAGCCTGGAGTGAAAGCAGTGCAGGGAGAGCTCAAGGTGGTCCAGGACAGATAGGTGCTCACCATGGGTGGAGGCGGGGGAATTATATTCAAGTCCCTGAAATACAAATTTTAAAAATCTGTGCTCAACATATATCATTATACACTTCTCTTTCTACTTCATTTCAAATCTATTCTCTCAGGAAAAGTAGCTCACATTCATTCTCCTGAGTTCCTAATCTTTTCTACTCAGCTCACTGTCCCCACTGATCCGCTGAAGAGGTCCCTGCCATCATTGTGTTGCCCCCCTTAGTTCTCTATTCAGGGATCACTTTTCTGTTCTCCTCTATTACCTGATCTTTCTGTGACAATGGATGACTTTGTTCACACTCTGTTATGGAAAACTCTCCCACCTGCAATGATGTTTTCAGAACTTTCCCCTTCTCTTCGAGCTTCTACTTAGTTTTATGTGGATGTGCCACTTGTACATCCAAACACCAAAATGTTGGTGGTTCCCAGGGCTTTGCTTTAAGTATCTTCTTTTATCACTACAAACTATTTTGGCTTATCTCTTTCCCTCTTCCTTGCTTTGTTACCACCTGCCTGTTCCCAAGAATATTCCTGTAACTTAGATATTTTTAAAGAACTGCAGGCTCTTGTGTGCAATTTTAAGTATCTTGACTTGGATATCAGATAATTTGAAATAACATGTCTAATATGAAACTTATTGTTGTCCTTTCATACACTGTATATATGTTCTGTTTTACTTGTACAGCCAGGAACTCAACTATCTGAACATTACTTTTCTTCTCCTAAATCTCTCACATCTACTGGTCACCATATCTGACAGAGTCTGCCTTCTTGACACCTCACTAATATGTCCATATCCCTCACCAATTATGTTATTACTACTTTAGTTAAAACTCTGGTCTTTCTTTATTGGAACAGCCTCAGAAACTGGTCTCGTCACCTTTAGTCCTTGATGTTTATTCTTCAGAGGACTCCCAGATAAATCAGTCCACAAATGACCTTGTATATTTCTTCTACTTAATAAGGTTCATTCAAAATGCTATCCTTTTACCAATCTTATTAGAGTCACTGAGTGTTAGGGAGACAGTGCATCTTGTTTGCCTAGGAGAGTCCCACATTAAGCTGGTGGTCAGGGTTGGAGGGAAGGGGTTGTATAGAGAGTTACAACACCCTTTTGGCTTAAACATGTTTATTTCTCTTTATTTTTTATTTGCCTGCTCAACTCTTTTACTGCCTACAAGTCTTGGGTCTCTTAGGAAGCTTACTATAGAGACAAAAATTGCTATTAGATGCACTTTTAAGAGCTTATTACAGAATCTTGTGCTAAAATCATTGGATGGGTCATTTCATAGTCAGCATAATGATAAAATTTTCTATAATAGCAGGGTAGGTTACCCCCAATACTGCATGGATAATGGAGTAAAGAAAATGTTGAATTGTTACAAAAACAATGTTATCTTATGAGGGACAGTTAAGGAAAGTAAAGGAAGGGTTCAGATTGACTTGATGTGTTAATGTAGCATGTTAGTTGAACTACAGACCTTTTTCAGAGTCTTTCAGTTTTTTCACAAAAATCTTTTGTTTTCCATGATCCTACATCATTTTATCAGTAACCATTTTGGCCAGAAAATCATAAAGAATGAAAGCTATATCTTTATAACTTTAAAATACATTAGGTAGTGGGTGTTGAATTCTACTAAAGCAGATATCCATTGAGAACCTGCCATTTGTAAGGTATTGTATCACAAATTTAGGATATAAAAAGAGGAAAATTATTCAAGACTACACTCTAGCTGGAAATAGAATGCTTCAAAGAGAAATAATTATAGTGCTTTGAGTGAGAATTCAAAGTGGAAGAGGAGCTTCAAAGTTGAACACATTGAACAAATATAAGATGAAACTGAGTTTTCACTCCAGAAGCTGAGAAGCATCTCTGCGTTCTGTTTGAAAGGCTCTTTTTGCCCTAGGAGTGGATCTGACCTCATTGCACCAGATGAAGCTTCAGAGACCCATGAGTATGTTAACGGATGTCAAGCACTTCTTATCATGTGGAGGAAATGTTAATGAGAAAAACGATGAAGGAGTAACACTGGTAAGCTAATATACTTGACTCAGAAATATTGCTTAAATGGAGAATTTTAAGTTTAATTCTAAAACACAGAAATGGATATAATTAACTTTTAAATAACTTTTTGATCATAAAAGTAATATATATTCATTATAGAAATTCTAGAAAGCATATACAAATGCAGAGAAAAATGCAAATCACTTATGCCACCACCCAGAGAAAACCAATGTTAACATGTTGTTATGTTTTCCTTGTCTTTTTTCTTATGCATGTTTTCCCTACAAATTTAGAAGACTTTTTTGCAAATCTTTGTTAACGTGATTTTTGGAGGTGAAACTTATAGGAGAATATTTTTATTTTAATTTTAAGCAAAACAAACCACGGTTAGTCTGGTGAATGAATTTTTAAATTCAAGGAAACTCCTGTTATAACTTTTTAAAATCAGTTTCAGGCATAGCTGCAGTAAGTTAAAAACAGAACAATTAAATTTGGATTAATGTTTATATGGGCATAATTTCAATCATCAAAATATGAACATTTGGCCCTATTGACCCATAAAATTTGCCTGGACTGGACATGCAGGAGTTAAAATTAATTATAATGGAAATGCATATATGAAGGCTCAAAAAAAAAAAAAGTAAACTAGGGCAGCAGAAGAGAGCATGAATCTCTGAAGCATGGGCTGTACAGAAGGGGTTGGATCCAGAGATTCAGTTTTTACCCTGGAAAAAATATGGCGTGAGGTTGAACATAGTAGATTTCAGGCTGAGCAGGGGTAAGTGCAGTGGACCTGAGGCAGAGCCAAGGTCATGTGATTGAGGCACAACAAGGAGGTAGGTTTGGCTTAGCAGAGTAAAGGAGAACAGAGAGGAAACCAGGATCAGATCACACACATTGAGGGCTGATGGGAGGACAGTGGCCGTTACTCTGAGTGGGATGGGAATACATAGGAGAGCTCTGAAGAGAGGCAGAGCATGATTTTACTTCAGCTCTAAAATGATCACTAACTCTGACTGCTGTGTTAAGGATGGACTCTAAAAGGGAAAAGGTGAAGCTAAGAGTTCAATTAGGAGGCTTTCCCAGTAATTTAGAAAAGTAATGGTGTGGCTCAGCCAAAGATGGTAGAAGTTGAGGTGGTGAGAAGTAGCTAATTTCATGCTAAAATAAAGGAAAGTCCATTGGAATTTTCTGATTGAAATGTGGAATGAGAGAAAGAAAAGACTTTGAAATCACTCTAAGTATTTTTAGCTTGAACAACTGGAGTGATTGAATTGGCATCAAATGAGATAGAGAAGGCTTAGAGCAGGAAAGATTACAATCCGTTCTGGAAATATGAAGTTAGAAAGTGCCTCTTAGCCATTTTCATGGAGATGCTGAGTTTGTGGTTGAACATTGCAGTCTGAAATTCAGGAAATATCTGGACTGAGAAAACAATTCTGGGAACATTAGTGTATATGTGATCTAGAAAACCCCTGACTCTGGATGAAATCATCAATTTGATACCAAAGGAAAGAGGATTTGGGACTGCACCTTGGAGCTTAAGAAAAAAGAGGGAGATCCAGAAATGAGTTGAAAAGGAACAACTCCCAAAGTAGGAGGAAAACAAAGAGAGTGAGATGTCCTGGGGCCCAAGTGAAGACAATATGACAAGGAGGATAAGAGAGACTATTTAATACTGCTGAAAGGGGTTGAGTAAATGGAGACGGCAAATTGGCTGTTGGACTTTATAACATGGAAGTCATTGGTCTTCTCACCTAGGGTAGTTTCAGTGTAGTACTGGGGTCAAAATCCAGCTTAAATTGGACTATTTGATTAATAGCGCATTTAACACATGTATTCCACTAATGCTTGACACATAGTAGAAATCCAATCGAGGCTTTTTTCTTTGTTTAGCAAAAAAATATTACAACTTTTTTTTTAAATCACTGTTAAATAACATTAATGTGTATGCTTCAGTCACTGTTGAACAAAAGGAAAGCTATTGAAATAATCTATTGGGGTAATAGATTGCTCTCATTTTAAACCATCTTCAATTTTGACATTCTTTGTGACTTTCTTTATTGAATACAGGGCATAAATGCTGTTAATAATTGTTCTGTAATCACAGTCTTGTGGTGCTCATCTTTGAGCTTTTTACAGGGAGACTAGCAATGAATGGAGAGCTAGAAAGTTATCCCTTGGAGAGCAGAGTATTTAGCAAGTGACAGTTTAGTTTGATTCTTAGGTCTAAATTGGTTAGTCTATTATGTTAATGACTGCATCACTGGAGTTGCCTTTCTGTAAGGCATGTGTATATTGTGCATTCCTGTCAATTGTTGGTGATAACAAAGGACACTTTTGTTCTTAGACCAATTTCTGTATTCAGAGTTGGAATGTCAGTTGTGGTTCAAAATTAGGCATAATTTCCCACATGGTTAAATTGCTGTGCAAAAGAAATGAAATTATTGACAGAAGCTTCCATGGGAATAAATTTCTAGTAAGATGGTATTTCTGGTGTCTTTTCCTTCTTTTTTTAGAATATACAATGAAATAACCAAATATAGTTCCTTTAAAAATTCTCTTAGTTTACATTAATATTCTCCTGAAAAGAACACAGAAGCCTTAGAAAAGGATAAAATGCAAAAACAGCCATACTATAGAGAATATGACAGTTAGTTCCTGAGTTTGAGTGTATACATGTTCTTGGAAAATACTATTGCATTAATTAGCATATATGTCACAAGGATGCTGGTTCTTACTGTTTTATCGCAGAATTTGATCTATCACATCTGGCCTTGAGATATATGGGTTTTTGGAAAATAATTATTCATGAGATGTAAATATCAAGCAATCTTATTTTTGTTTCTCTTTGTTATTTCGGGAGTGCTGGTTCATCTCTTTCTTTGGGATGAAGACATAGCCAGTGCCATAAGTTTTCTGGTCATTTATAGGGGATACCGATTTTATCATTACTTTATGTCACAAAACAGCCTCAAATTAGAGATTAGAATGTTTGGACCCATGTAATAAGGAAAACTCCCAACTTTCATTAAGCCCAGGCTTATTGATCTTTTTAATGCCATACCCTCTTTAACCTCATGTGTAGCCCATGGGTCCTTTGTCAGTATAATGTTTTTATGTAATAAAAAATGGTACATAGAATTGCAAAGAAAGCCAGTTGTGTTTCAGTACAGTATAATCATAATACTGAAATTGTGATATGTAATACTTGTGCATCTTTATTAATTCATTCACTAAGTAGCAGATCTGATAATTACCATGACTTTATAGTAGAGTTCTACATGGGTGATATTTTGAGATATCTGCTATGAAAGTAATATGATATGAAAATATAATTTCTTCTGATAATAATATCGTGGCTATGGTGCCTATATTTATCATTGAAAAATTGGCTAAAAATTTAGGAGTTAGAAAAAAGCTTTGACCTAATGCAGTAAAAATAAGATCATTAAATGGGATAACAAATAAGATATACTCATGTCCTTGTTCCCTGGCTTCACCTGGGCCTGTTGCACTCCTGTGTGAGAGGGAGGTAGTATTAAGGCATTAGAGAAGATCCCATCTAGGCAGATTTCACTTCTCACTAGAGTCTGAGACTCTCCTCTGTTTTCATATCTGAAAAATGCGGAGATCTGGTGATGGTTTTGCAAAGTATGCAAAAATCCCAGAAGCTTAAAAAACAAGGCTGTGCCAACATGGGTGATATACCGAGGGAAAACTGAAGCAAGTATGTAAATAGTGTGTATCTTCTAGAGACAAACATTTTAATACAGGTTTAGTATGTGGGAGAGGGGTGGGATACAGGAAAAAGACAAATTATATATTAAAACAAATAAACTATGGGACAAATGCAAGATTTGTTAGGAGCTTTAATATTGCAGTGTTATCCTTATAACCTGGCCAACTTGGATGTCCACTCCCCTTTACTGTTTCATAATATCAGTGCTGGAAAGTGCAGAAGAAACTGGTTTCAGACTACAGTGGCCATGCTTCCCTGGACCAGTTACCTAAATGGTCTAATCCACAACTTCTCCAGCTTCAAAATTAGGATGATAACTGTATCACAAGTTGTATAGAACAGAAGAACTAATTTATAATGTTTATGCCTAGTGTTTGTGAAATGACTCTAACATCTTGTCCTGCATTGTATCTAGATAGGTGATTTCCATCTTGGAATAATTTTCTATGAGAACTGTGCTTCTAAATAGCTGTTGCTAGTTCTCTACAGAAACAATATCCACCTCTGTGTTCCTTGTAATACCCCATTAAATAGCAGAAGAAGAACATTCAAGTACACCTTAGTGATAAACACTTTCATGTTTTGGCACCTGGTATCTTCCTGCCATAGTTTGGACAAGGTAGGACTATAAATTATACTTCAGAAAAGAGACATTTTTTAATTTTATATTTTTAACTGTAGGTCTAACTTTAGTATTGAGAAAATATCCCCCATGGGGTCTGTGGACTTGCTTATGAATTCACAAGTTGATTGCTCATAGAATTAAGATAAAGACTCTAATGCCCTAATATTTTATTAGGGTTATTTGAAAAAATGTACTCAAAGTTAGGATTTTTTGTTTTCTTTTTTTTGTTTTGAGATTGCCTATGATTAAATTTGCTGCCTCCATAGATGTCACTGGTAGCTCTTGCTTTGGATAGCTTTTCTACTAAGTGAACCATGACTACTTATTTTCTTTCTGGTATTTTCCTTGTGAGCAGTGCATGAGATGACTGGCTGAGAGGCAGGCTAAGTTCTAGATAGTCTAACCTGATTTTTATGAACAGAAAGCAAATCTATTCATAAAGGGATTGATTCTATGAACTTGACATCCTTTGTATCAGGTGCTAACCAACTAATGGAATATTCTTGATGTAGTTTAATTCTTTAAAAAGGAAAATCTGCTGAGATACATAGGTTAGGGCATGTAGTGCAGAGTAACCTGCCAATCACTGACTCAAGTAATTGATTCAAATAATATAGAAAAAATTTAGAAGCAGGTGAAAGATTAGTTCTCTATGAGGACAAGTATAAAATTATATTTCATCAAAATACCTGTGGATTTATTATTCTTGGGACTATTTGCTAGAATATAATGAGATGAATTGTATATATAACAGCAAGGGAAAGTTGATATAAAACTTAACCTCTTAATGTTTATGTCTTCAATTAGATGAATTTATGTTTTGCTATAATGTACTTGAAAGTGCAAGAAATAAACATATAAATATCACTATAGATTGAAAAGTATTACTAACTCCAAAGGCAGACAAGCAAATGATTTTGCTGAATTTCATCAAAATATATATATTTATTTTATTGTAGTTTTTCCATTACCATTTATCCCCTCTATCCCCTCTCCCCTCATAGTTACCACACTGTTGTCCATGTCCAGGAGTCCTTTTTCCTTTTTGCTCAAATCCTACATCCTCTAACCTCCCCTCAGCCCCCAAGAGCTGTCAGCCTGCTCTCTGTCTACGAGTCTGTCTCTATTTTGCTTGTTAGTTCAGTTTGTTCATTAGATTCCACAGATGAGTGAAATCATATGACATTTCTCCTTCTCTGACTGGCTTATTTCACTTAAGATGATATTCTTCAGGTCCATCCATGCTGTAGCAAAGGGTAAAATTTTCCTCTTTTTTATAAACAAGTTGAATTCCATTGTGTAAATGTCCCATAGTTATTTTATCCACTTACCTACTGATGGCTGCTTCAATATCTTGGTGATTATAAATAACACTGCAATGAACATTGGGGTGCTTATGTTCTTTTGAATTAGTGTTTGGATTTCTTTGGATTAATTTCCAGAAGTGGGACTGCTAGGTGAAAAGGCAGATACATTTTTAATTTTTTGAGGTATCTTCACACTGTTTTCCACCGTGGCTGAACCAGTCTGCATTCCCACCAGCAGTGCAAAAGCGTTACCCTTTCTCCACATTCTCACCAGTACTTGCTGTTTGTTGATTTGTTTATGATGGTCATTCTGACAGGTGTGAGATGGTATCTCATTGTGGTTTTAATTTGCATTTCTCTGAATAATAAGTTCAAAATCAATTAAAGACTTAAATATTAGACCCAAAACCATAAAAATCCTAGAAGAAATCATAGGTAGTAAAATCTTGAACATTGCTTGTAGCAATATTTTATCTGATATATCTCTTCAGGCAAGGGAAACAAAAGTAAAAATAAACAAATGGGACTCCATCAAACTAAAAAGTTTTTGCACAGCAAAGGAAACCATCAGCAAAATAAAAAGACAGCCCACAGAATGGGAGAACATATTTGCCAATACATCTGGTAAGGGATAAAGATCCAAAATGTATAAAGAACTTATAAAAACTCAACACCAAAAAACCAAACAATTCAATTAAAAAATGAGCATATGACCTAAATAGGTGCTTCTTCAATGAGGGCATACAGATGGCCAATAGACATATGAAAAGGTGACCTTTGGACTTTACTCTAATTTTATTTTTATAACAAAAATGGAAAGGCAGATAAAAATTTCCATGCTACAAAATCCAGAAGTCATTGTTTTTACTCTTTTAAATTAGTTTTTTCTTTTTCTTATAGTTTTCTTTTTTAATTGTTATAATTATAAAATCAGTTGTGTTGTTACTTAATAAGCTAATGTAGATCAGGTTTGATGATAGTTTACTTACAAATAAAAGCTGCTGCCTTAGAATCAGGAGTTACTTCATCTGAAAAATGCAAAAGATTCTCCAAACCCTGATCTCATCATTGTAGTTCCTGAGGCCTTATTTCTAAAATTCAGGTCAGATTAAGAAACTAAACTGGAGGAATGTTAAAAAAATAGCTGCACAATCATTTTAAAACTTGTCAGGATTAAGTCGTCCTTTCCAGTGTTCTGTCCCTTTTATGAGTATATAAGCATCACAATGATGACATTTTCTTTCTTTTAAATTAATTAATTTATTTTTTCAAATACATTTGTCTCTGCCTACCCCCCACCACTTTCCCTTGCTCCCTCCCTCTCTCCCTTCCTCCCTCAACTCTTCCCCTTTGGTTTTGTCCATGAGTCCTTGCTATATGTTCCTTGATTTTCCTTCCCTTCCTTTTCCCTGCCCCCGCTCCCTCCTTCCCTCTTGTCTCTGTTGGTTTCTTTTCCTTTCAGTGTTGCTGATCTTATTTTCCTTGCATCTTTGTATTGTTGGTTAGGTTCCGCTTATAGGTGAGATCATATGGTATTTGTCATTCACCCCCTGGCTTATTTCACTTAGCATAATGCTCTCGAGTTCCATCCATGCTGTCGCGAAGTTTAGTAGTTCTTTTTTACTTTCTGCTGCATAGCATTCCATTGTGTATATGTACCATAGTTTTTTGATCCAATCATCTACTGATGGGCATTTAGGTTGCTTCCAGCACTTGGCTATTGTAAATTGTGCTGCTATGAACATTGGGGTGCATAGGTTCTTTTGAATTGGCCTTTTGGGATTCTTAGGGTATAGTCCCAGCAGGGGAATCACTGGATCAAACGGCAGTTCCATTATCAGCTTTTTGAGGAAATTCCACACTGTTTTCTGTTATCATTTGTATCTTTGAATCCCTCTCCTGTAATACCAAATGCAGTGCTGGAATTTTAGAGCTAGTCAGTCCATGTTTGACTTTTGGGTAAGTAGTGGTAAAATATTGAATTATTATATTTTGTATTTAAAAGTGTTAATATTATAATAGAAGGGGGCATTAGAGGGGGAAATAGGGATTACATGAAAAAGTGCACATTGTCAGAGTCAGAAGGAAAATAATCTATAATTAACCCATAGACCTTTCAAAGAATGATGACATCCACTCATGGCAAATAAATAGAATTATATATCTGTTTCTTTTATTAAGGTCTCTGTATTTTAGGTTCAACACTTTATTAAGTAACTCTTTAAGGCATAGAATAAACTGTATTGATATTGCTGCTTTTAAAAGGTAAATAAGAAAATATCTCTTTGTTGCAGTTACATATGGCATGTGCAAGTGGCTACAAGGAGGTGGTATCTCTGCTCCTGGAACATGGTGGGGACCTCAATGTAGTGGATAATCAGTACTGGACCCCACTTCATTTGGCAGCAAAGTATGGCCAGGTACGTAATTTCCTGAATTATTTTTTAAATTGTTTTATAATTAGTGTATCATTTTATATTATTATTTTATTTCAAATCATGTACTAATCATTATGTAATTTGACTTTTAATGACATCATCTTACTAAACAGTTTTATGATTGAAAGAGAACTTACTTTTAGGAGACATATTAGCATACAGTCCTTAGGACTCTGCATACTGTGTATTGTACTCAAAAATCATTGGAGAAATAATCAAAACTTATAAATATTCTTTATAAAATGGACTTAATGCAAATTTTTGGATATTATATAGTCCTGGTAAGCTTACTATTTCATGAGTGTAATAATTCTGTTTTCTACAGTTAGTAGATATAAAGTAAAATTACATTTTATTTTTCTATAATTTATATTTCATTTTAATGAATGAAGGATGGATAGCAGGGATTTTTCCTCTGAATTGATTTTTGGAAATAGCTATTGCATCTTGAGTTACTATTTTACAAATTAATTTTCACTAGATACCATTACATTATGGAGAAGGAATGCATTCTAACTTTTAAATGATTTACATAGATGAATGTGATAGTATTTATGATAATTTATTAATTTTAAAATCAACTTATAAAAATAAGTACATTTTGTTAGAGAAAGTTTTAGTAGTAATAATATGGAAAATAACTTAGTTTTACATGTACATGGAGATTTAAGCTACACTTGCTGATTCCCAAACATTAGTTAGGGTAGCAAGCACACAAATTGAGTTTTGTAGGTTAGAACTAACTGGTATCCAAAATATCTATCATAAAATTTAAGTAGTGCAATTGTTGAAAGAATTGCTCCTTCCGAGTGACCCTCCCAAGCGACTCTCATCTCTTGTGGTAGAGGGGAATCTTAAGCTCAGTGGATGGAAATTGCCTGTTTTGGCATGTAGTGGTAGTGGAATCATGGTGTTGGACTCACCTGATATTGGCAGAGGGACATGGTTTGTAGGGAGTAGAGATGCATCTATCTGGGGACCGTTTTGTTGCTAGGTTGGCAGGGGGAAACACTGGATCTGGAGATGCCTCCTACTGGGTGTGAGGACATAGGTTTCCCTGCCTCTCTGTGATCCCTCTCTTCTTGGGGTCCTTAGCCACTTCTAGTTTACAGAGCTCTTCCTTGGTTGTGTATTATTTACTGGGTTTATCGGTATAATTGACAGAGAGGACCAAGAGGTAACCAGTTTAAGTGTGTGTGTTTTAAAAACAACCGTTTTTCTTTTGAAAAATCCTTATTTCTGAAATCCTTGTAAAGTTTGATCAAATGTGATGAAAGGAAATTAACTATGGTTATTTTTAACATGAAACCCACCTGTGGAGGCAGAGTAGAAACTAATATGCATTTACAAAATTGTTTTATTATTGCTATTTTTTTGTTGTGTATGTTGGGGCATGCCTAAATGTGACTAATTTTTCCTGATTCACATTTAAATCTTTCCATTCCACATCTTAGATGCTGTATTGATTAAGAAAGAAAAAAGTAGTGACTATCAGAAATTTTACCCCTCAGGTAATCAGATGAAGCTAGCAATGGTTTTCCCAGAAATTCAGAAATATGTCAAGTATACCTACACTTTCACAGGTCTAGAGTCCTCTGTGAAAACAAGGCATAGTCCTTTCAGGGGTTAGTGAGAAACTCTACTCTGCAAAAGCAGAAACTTTTATCTAAAAAAATACATTTTTAAAGGACCCATAATAGAACTTTATTATATGGCAAATGTTAAAAGACAAAATCAGAGTCAGACAAAATCTGTGTCTTAGAGAGAGACGTTTTATATAATGATGACAAAAGATTAAGGAATATATTAACCTAATAAAATCAGTCAGCTATGTAGTAAAAATACTTTCAACTGGTTTTAGTGATAAAAGCAGATTTTTTAAAAATGTTACTTTACACTGTTTCTTTTAACAACAAATTATTTAATGGTTAACCCACAGGAGGCCAAACCTGATATCAGCCATGCCTCACAGTGATATCAAGAACATGAGATCATTCCAATTACTACTTCCTTATTAAAGCTTCCTGAAATTTCCTGTCACACAAAAGTCATGAGACAGCAGAATTAGTGATTAGGAAGGCAGAGGGAACAGATGGATATGAGTGGTACTCTCACCCCATTTACCTGTCACATTCCAAAAACTTCCCTAACTTTGTTTTTTTTCCCCTCAATTACATTTTACGTTCGATATTATTTTGTATTCATTTCAAGTGTCAGCATAGTGGTTAGACAATTATACTTTATAAAGTATTCCCCCTGATATTTCCAATACCCAGCTGGCAACCATACATAATTTTTACAATGTTATTGACTATATTTGCTATGCTGTGCTTTATATCCCCACAACTATTTCATAACTACCAATCTTTCTCACCAAGTCTCTCAACCCCCATCCCTTCTGGCAATCATCAGCCTGTTCTCTGTATCTACAAGTCTGTTTCTGTTTTGTTTGTTCATTTATATTGTTCTTTAGATTTTGCACAGATGTGAAATCATATGGTATTTCTTTCTCTGATTGACTGATTTCACTAAGATAATACCCTCTAGGTATATCTATGCTGTCACAAATGGTAAGATTTTGCCCAACTTTGGGTTTTCTAAATTTGCATTTTCAGCCTACAGAAACATAGCCATGAAACATAGTCATGAACTTACGTGGGAAATATGGTTCAAAAAGTACATTGGCTTTGCAAGATGCAGAGTAATTAAAATTGATGTTTTTATTACTGCATCTCTAGTGTGCCAGCTACATTTCCAACACTAATCATTTATTAATGTTAAGTGAATTAAGCAACTTTCCAGTTGCTTTTTTTCAAACCCAGCTGCAAAATATTTGACCCCAACTTTTAGAAACTATTATCTCTCTCTTTTTAGATTTCCAATTTCTTTTATTTCCAAGACACGGCCATCACACAAATACACCTGTATTTTATTCTAATGAAAGAAATGACTAAGCCAGCTCTATCTTGAGAACTTCTTGGCCTCCTCACTAGCTCTGAGTACCAGCTATCACTCACTGGCCGTGTGAACTTAATAAGCTTTGATACTTCTTCTTTCTTAAAGCCTAGACCCAGGGACTTCCAGTAATGAGAACCATCAACACATCTGTTCAGAGGGGAATTTTTACATAGCTCAGGAGACTGTTGAGAATAACGAAGGCAAATGCATCACTGAAGCATCAAAGAGCATGTGTCCTAGTCAACTGATCCAGTTACTAGATTTCTACAGACAGATGTCCAACATAATGTTTTCCAGAAATGGCCATTTACAGTGTGCAAATGAGGCAGGTTTTAAAAATAATTTCACCTTTATCCTCTGCTTCTCTAGAAAATGACTAGCCATTAATTCAGTATTTTCTAAATCCTTATATATTTTATTATGAAGGGTAGGATCTGAAGGTTATATATGTCTTTTCCATTTTGCTCCATTAAACCTACTCGAATTGGGTCTTCACCAAAATTTAAGCTTTAAAACAGCAGAGACATTATTTGTGTGGCCCCCTGTGCCACCCCTGTGTCCAGCAGAGTGAATGAAGAAATTGAATGGACAGATCAATCAACCAGGAACTAGAAGCAAAGCTCAAATGCTGGGAGGTAGAGTGATGATTTTCTGTTAAATATATGACACCAGAACCAAAATATTCTCAATTCAAACTACAAAATTAACTAAAAGATTTATGTTAATAGAAGACTTTTGAGTAAATTGTATCTGATTATTTTGTCAAGAATATACCATATGATGTCTAGAATTTGTTTACCATAAAATACCACTTGATATTCATTTTGGAAATGATAGTTTAGAAACAGGTTTTATTTGGGCATCAATTTATATGCCTGGGAGATTTATAACTCTCTAAAGACATTTACTATAAATAAATGTATCTCAGTTCAGAAAAAACTTGATAAATGCTAACATTTTAGAAAGATTAATGGCATTTTTAGAGACATTCACAGCAATTTTACTTTCTTATAAATATTTTACAAATATAAATACCTTTATGGAGAAGGTAGTTTATAATTTATAACAGTATTTATAGTATTTATTACTGACATTTATACTGGGATGGCATATATATTTTAAAACTTCCTTTTATAAATACATTTACTTTGCCATTGAGAAAAAAGAAATGTCAGTTCTCCTCTAAAACTGAGAACTAAATAAGTTATGTGAGCAACAATTCTTTTATGAGTTATACATAAGATAAAATTTGATTCTAGCCTTGTACATATTTTAGTGTTTATAATAGAATTGGTAATACTGCAATAAAAAAGAAGAAAATAGTTGTACGCATGCTGAGATTTAAATATCCTTCTCTTCAAAAGTATTTTGTATCAAATAATCTGTATATCTTAATGTTCAAACAAGTCATTTATACATTTTGTACATAACAAATTAAATATATTAAAGTTCTTTTTTCAGATTTTTTTCTTTGCTTTGGAAACAAATAAAAACACTGTCTGGTTTTCCTCCTACCCCTCTGAGCATACCATATTGATAAACTCAGTACTCTATGCTAGGGTCTCCCTCTTTTTAATATTTACATGTCTTTAGGAGTCTCCTCTCCTACAGCTTCAAATACTCTGCATGCTCCTGGCTCCCAAATCCATCTCTCCTCTCATTTCTCTCCCAAGTTCCAAACCCAACAGGACTACTGACGGGGGTAATCCCTACCAACCTACCTTCAAACTCCGCTTGTCTAAAAAGAGAATTATGATCTTTTTCCCATTTCCAATCTGTTGCCCATTCTCTGTTTTATCATTTCCTAGGCATTATTCTTTTTCTACCTCTCTTCTCCTCACCCATATCTAATGAACCACTAGGCACCAAAACTTCTACGTAGTAAATGGACTTGAGCTATTAGAGCTATAATCATGACTACTTAATCTGTGCGTCTTCCAGTGCTTTAGCATGTCTACATCAGAATTGACCCACCAAACTTTTATTGAAGCCCCCCCTACTCCATTTTAAATGCAAAAATAATCAAACTATTTCAACACAACATTCTCTCCATTGCCATTGATATGAGGTGCCCACTCCATAACCTAGGTTATGAACCCCATGTGCCTGGGTTTCTGCTTAAGTCTCCAGCTCTAGTTCCCCTGTCTCCTCACATCAGGTCAGAAGATGTAGCCTTGCATAGCCTCTTCGAATATCTGGGATATGCCATCATGTACATACTTCTCATGTTCTTTGCTCTTTCTGAAAGTGTTAGGGGATCAAATCTTACTTAACCTTGCTGGACTACACTGAGTTGTTACTTTACTAGCTGTCCTGTCTAATTTCCTAAATTCCAGGGACATGGCTATCCTCAGGCACCCTGTATAGAACCTTGTATATTTGATATCACATCACTTATCACAGTGTGTTGGTTGTCTCATTTTTTTCCTATCACCCCCTAGTTTGTGAGAACTAAGTACAGGCACAGCATCCATTTCTTCATTAGCACAGAGCCAGATGCTGTACTCAGTTCCCATTTTTTAATGAAACAATGAATGAGTGTCCTAGTTTAGCAGATGCTTGTCTTTCTCAGTGATGGATAATTGAATAAATGTATAAAGAGTGGCAAGTGAGCACTCAACATGAGACTGATTGGTCAATGGGAGAAATCCTTTCACAGATGTCCAGCAGATACTTGGACATGTATAAGGCATTGATTGGCTAGGTCTGGAAATAGAGATTTGTTATAGATTACTCAAAGAAATCTTACAAAATGGAAAGAGAGTTCAACCTTGAGCTAAACAGAATGGACGGTATATAACTATATTATAAAAAGGTTTATCAGAGGAGTCTGAAGTGGAATGGATGTGGGAGAATGAAACTGGTGCATGAAAGTAGAGGAGGAATGCTTCTAGAAGGAAACATAGGACAATTGTGCAGAGGATTTGTGGTATTAGAAAGCATGCGTTTTGAAGGACGAAGGCAGAACTATTGCTTAATAAGAAATCATAGTTGGATTAAAGTTAATAATAAGAATTTATTTGGCATTTTTATATTTTAGATCTGAAGTTTTTTAGATGGTTCTGAGTTAGAGGCATTTACTCATTACAATGTTGAACGTGTACCAAAGAGTATAGGATATACGAATTCTGACTCCCCTCAAGACCTTTAACATCAAAATTTCTCTTTATTAAATTAAATGGAACTATCTCATTTAGCCTCTGAAATAGGAATTTGATCATCTCCAAACTCATTGCTATTTTTCAATCTTTTTAAAGAGGTAATTTAAGTAAATATTAAGGGTTAATTTTGCTAAATTTTATTCAAACTGAAATGCAGCTATCCACAGAATGATTAAGAGTCTATATTCAGTAATTTGTGTGATTTCAAATTTTAGCTTAAACACATTTTCTCCTAGCCATGTAGTATTTTCTTACACACACACACACACACACACACACACTGCTAGTCACCTTAACCTTTGATAGTTTTGGTGATTATAGTAGTTTGCTTTACCCATGGTCAACCACAGAAAAATATATACAAGGTCTCTCCAGAAGATATCTAGCCATGTAATATGAAAAATAGAGACATATTGAAGAAGATAGGAGATACAAGAAACATTGTGCACAGGACAGTGATGCCTCAGTCCCCTTCAAAGCAGGCACCTTGGGACCTCACACAGTTCTCCCAACTGCCATCAGCTGCCCCTTTGTATTTTCCTGAAATCTCACTGATTGTTTGAAACCTCTTCCCTTTCAAAGGTGATTTTAGTTTTGGGAAAAGCCAGAAGTCACAGGGCACAAAATCAACTGTTAGGGGGGCCAAGTCACCTGGGGGATATGATATTTTGCAAAAGAGCTCTGTACGAGATATGACGCATGAGTGGGAGCACTGTCAGGATGAAGCTACCAATCACCACTTGTCCATACCTATGGCCTTCTGAATCATCTGAATAGCTTCTGCAGAGGAATGTTCAAGCTTAACACAAAATTTGATGCAGATTCTTTACTCTACTGAGTCATTTTGAATGCAACAGCCACACAGTACACATGCTCACTCAAAGGCATCTGCTGTCCCCAATGACTAGTATAGTGAAGTCATCATTGTTCACTCATGTGCATTCCAGTCCACTCTCCTTGGCTTCCAGGTTACATTGATGTTGTGCAAACCATTCTTTTTATAATAACAATGGCTGGATGTTTTCTGGACAGACCTTGTACACCAGGATTTACTTCTATAAATGTCACAAGCAGATGAAATTAAGCAACTTATTGTTTAGGGATACTTCCGTGTGTGAGGTCTAAGCATATAAAGAAAACATAGTAATAGTTAATCCAAAATTCATGATTGTGGTCAACTCTGGGAAATAAAAAGAGGGATAATTTTTTAGGAAGACTACACAAAGATACCATTCATGGCATTTAACATTTGGGTGCACTGGAATTTCATTATTGCTCTTTCAGTGGTACATACACATTATATGCACACTTTGTATGCCTGGTGTATTATAATAATTTTAAAAAAATCTTATTTAATAACTCAAGTTGCTTAATTCTTATAACTTGAGATTTTTTCTAATTCTACAGTATGACTTTAGGTTCCTATTATCCACAATGCTGTAATGGGTGGACAGAACCAGTAAGTGAGACTTTAATGAATTGCTGAATTAAAAAAGTAAAATATACTGTAACACATGATTCCTCCCAGAAGGCATGCCTTGCAGTAAGCCTGAGAAGTGTTAAATGTGTTTTTTCAAATCCTCAGTGATTTATCCCTCATTTGATAAGTAGTGTTTGGTTTGAGTACATTGATTGTTCAAATTGTTTGTATGTCTGTCATTTTTAAAAAGGGACAGGAAACAGAATATAAGAAATATTTAGCATAGTAGGTTATGCTAATGCATTCTCATTTCTCCAAACTTAACTGCCTGTTGAAGTCATGACTGTATGTTATTTACTGATGAATCTTCAGTATCCAGCATGATATTTCTTATTTCAATTATCTCTAATGTTTCAGACAAACCTGGTGAAAATGCTTTTGATCCATCAAGCAAATCCAAACCTTCTAAATTGCAATGAAGAGAAGGCCTCAGGTAGGTTATTAGTGTTCTGGGACCATTGAGTAGTCACTGTTTCCTTCCTGTCATGTCTAAGTTGTTCATCGATCATGAGCATAGCTAGGAAATGGGACTCAGTCTCTCCTGAGAAGCTGTGAGAAAACCACCCTACTTCAAGCATGATTCACAAAATCAGATGCATTGTTCCAGGACAAGAGGGTGTTAGAGAGCAGCTAAGTTTATCGGTTACTGTGTACTTCATTGCAAGTTGCTATTCAGGCTTTAAACTTCCAGTGATTCCTGCAGTGTCATTATTTAAAATATTTTCCTGCTTTTATTTTAAGTAGTTTCTCATCATACTTAGTACATGCTTGTTCATTAGGGTATTTTTAAACAATAATAGTATTTTTTCTGCACAGATATTCATACTGTAAGAAATAGACTAATATTCTAAAGATAACTTAAAAGTTTGAAAATAATAATTTAATATTATTTACTTTTAATAAATATATTTTGAACATTTCTAGAGTTCTTTTTATCAGTGTTCTTTTTATATATTGATATGTATTTTAAAAACAGATGCCACATTATTTTTTTTGGTTTTAGAAAATTTAACCATGATGTTACTACTCATAAATTATTTTGGTATATTAAAAGAATTCTAAGAGGAAACTCTAGCATAAGTAAGAAAATAATATAATATTTTGAAGGTAGTAATTGATCTGAATAATTTATGTGATCTTGTTTGACTTGTTGCTTTAACTACTAACCTGAGATTTTTTTAAAGAGTTTATTTATTAATTTATTTATTTCTAGAGAGAGGGGAAGATGGGGAGAGAGGAAGAGAAACATCAACATGTGGTTGCCTCTCATGCACCCCCTACTGGGGACCTGGCTCGCAACCCAGGCATGTGCCCAGAGTGGGAATCGAACCAGTGGCCTTGTGTTTCGCAAACTGGTGCTCAATCTACTGAGCCACAGCAGCCAGGGCCTGAGATTTTTTATTTTGTATACTTATGGAAGGGAGTGTGATTACCTAATAAACCTCTAGTTTAAGACAGGATGAGGGATTTGCTGTGTTGCTTACTCTATTGGAATTAGGTATCATTTTTGGGTGTTTTTTAATCTCTGCTTCAATAAACTGATGATTTAACAAATAGAACTATGATAGCTTGATAGTCTCAAACTTTAGAACAGACTAATATTAATGATAGTGTAGTAATTTTAACATGAATAACAAAAGCACGTTTAATGATAAATGTTAAAGGAACAAATATAAATCAATAGTTTTTTTTTTCTATTTTTATAATGAATGTATTTATTGTGAACTATAAGCCACACCCTCTGTTAACTCTATTCTAGTTCTAACAGATCATATTTTTCAAGTTCATATCCCTGACTTCTTGCCCAGAGAAGGGAAAATATGATTGACCCTGGACTGCATAGACTCCCATCTGTCACTCTTTCACCTTTTAGGTCTAGTGTCAACTGTGCCAAAATGGACATCCAAGGTAACTGACAGTCCTAGAGCCCCAGGAAATGACTAAAAGTTGGTCACCTCAGGTCTAGTGTATGATGCCTCAGACAATTTTTCCCGTATTAGTCATGCCATGTCTACCATCAATAATGGTCATGAGAGACACAGCGATGTTACTATGGTAGACCCTGAGTAAATATTTGTTGTGTGAATGAAAATACTTCTCTCACACACAAGGGACAAAGACGTATAATGCAGTGAGAAGTTTCAAGTAAATGCAGGATATCTCGACCTCCTATCCAATAACAAGAAGAATGAATCAGATAATAGCGCAGAAAACAATGAACTTGCCACCTCTATTATGACTCCGTAAATGAAAATTATCACAGTACTATATTATATTCTTACTATTTTATTTTATGTTTCTTAAATTTGACATGGACATATAAAAATTATCTGTGGAATTAAAGTCACTTGGGATATAGCTGTTAGGTGGGGCAGAAATTATCTCCCCAGGCAAGGAAGCTGAGCTGTCTCCTACCCATTATGTGGTTATGGTTTAACCTAAAGCAAATGATAAAATCCTGGCATAAATACCTTCTTGTGGTACCTGAAGATGACCACATCCAGCCAATAAAACTACATAAGTCAACTTTATAGACAAAAGTAGTCATGCAGTTTAGTTATGAGGGTTGAAAAGGAACGGCTGCCTCCATTAGGTTCCTAATTGTTATTAATGTGAATTTTTCTTCAGGATTTATTGATTTCCAGTATCATTTGTTAATAAGTGTAAGTCTGATAAATGTCCATCTATATTGCTGTCCAAATATGTTCAGACGTCACTGTTAACATGTAATTTATAAGTAATTACTGTATAATAACTCATATTTCAGATTGAGAGGTTAGACACACCATTTTAATCTATTTGTACACCTACATTTTTAGTAAATTGTTTTAGAATGCTTACTACATGTTTTATAATAGCACAGTCATTCTGAAAGTATAACTATTTTTATCATTTGTTTCATATTCAAGATGAATGAAGAGTTTCACTGAAAATGAAATGACATTAAGTTCTCTCAAGCCTAGCTTCTCAGGGATTTACATTTTACTCATCACCATTTAGTGAAAATTATTTTTATATATTTTTTATTTCATTTGTAATTCAGTGTTACTAATGTGAAAATGATAATCTTTTTAAATGACAGTACAATAATTTTATTTCTACAAAAAATTTTTAATGTGTTTAGTCACATGATGATAAATTTTAATACTTTCAGATTTATTGAAAGTAAATTGTTAACTTTGATTTCATCACCCACTTTTTCTGATTTTATGTTTTGTTTAGATGTCGCTGCATCTGAGTTTATTGAGGAAATGCTGCTAAAAGCTGAAATGGCCTGGGAAGAAAAAATGAAAGAGCCTGTATCTGTGCCTACCCTAGCACAAGAGGAGCCATATGAAGAGATCATTCCTGACCTCCCAGCCCTTTCCAGTAAGCTGTAAGTGCCTTCTTTCTATAATGATTAAGTAATAGACCTGATTCTCAGCTGAGTTCATTATTTTCATTTGTCTTCTTCTCTATCACCAGTCGTTTTACAATCAATACTAAATCTATCTCTCAACTAAAAGTTAGAAAATTGAAGCTACATGTCCATATATTTATCCAAAACAATACTTGTTGACTATAATGAGTTTCGTATACTTTTATGAAACCCTCTGTTTTTTTAAAGCATTGCTTCTTCAGTAATTAGATATATTTGTCACCAGAAGATCAAAGATACTATTTTAAATACACTCTGTGTTGTTAGCTTAACTAGTATGTAAGGTTTCCAATAAATATCTTGATGGATAAATTTCGTAAAGTAGGAAATGCAAATATTCATTTTTTTCTCTAAAGTATAAAATTAATGATTTCTTGTTGTTCAAAATAATTCCTATATATTAACATATGCTAAAAGAAGGACACACCTTAAAAACATTATGCTAAGTAAACAAAGCAAGAAACAAAAGTCCACATATGATATGGTACTATTTATATGAAATGTCCAGAATTGTCAAATCCATGGAAACAGTGTATTTAGTGTTTCCCAGGAGTGGGGAGAAGGGGAAATGAGGAGTATCTCTTAATGGATGTGGGTCTTTGGAAGTGATGAAAATGTTCTGAAAGTAGACTGTTACACAAATCTGTAAATATGCTAAAAAGCACAGAATTGTATATTTTAAAAGTGTAGATTTTGTGCTGTGTGAATTATATCTCAATAAAAGAAATAAACACATAAAGAAAAGAAGATAAAATATATTTCAGGTTGTAAACAAAGTTCGCTATGTACAACCAGTGAGACCTTGAGGAAGTTAACTCCTTTTATAAACATGTTTCTTTTTCTGACAATGGACATTATGTCTAATACTGGAATATTTTAGGGTCCCTTGAATAAATAGCACTATGTGGTTTCTGGACAATCTGAGAAATAAAGAGAAAAGATAGAGTCTAAATTACAGTTGATCAGTGATAAGGGATACATTGAAGGATGTAACTGATAATGTCCCATTATCAGCAGCTTTACCAGCTGGGCACCTAGAAACCGAATCAGGTCTCCCAAAGGACAGGGCTCCCAGACAAGGTTACAATATGTAGTAAGAGGGAAAACTGTGCTGTCTGTAAGAAGGCTTGCTCCAAGAAGGAGAAGGGCTGGGAGACACTCTTCCTAGATTCATCCATCAGGCAATCTATTCCACTCCCCAAATTCAGAGGGAGGCCCAGAATTAACATGGCTTGATATCCTGGGAAATTGAAGGACATGCCCCGAGGCCGTTGTGCTGAATAAGTCAACTCAAAGGGGAAAGATCTGATTTCAGAGCCTGTGCTATCACCGGCATTCAAAAACACTTTTAACTTAAAACTTATCTAGATAATTCAGAGGCTAAAGCCATGCATAAATTCAGTCACCTCTGCTTAACACTAAGATATATTCATTATTAAATGGGATTTTTTAACTCTATTGTAAAGGAGCTTGATTTTTATGTGAGACACTATGCTGAGAGCCTTCCTGGGATATCCTCTATCTTCAAAGCCCTGTGAAGTTTCTTCTATTTTCCTAAGATCAATAGAGCTGGGAAATAACAGATTAATGTTTGTAGACCAGCAGTAGGATCCCACATCATTCTTATCTATTCTGCATTATCAGTCTTCTATTTTCACAAGTAAAAAAAAAAAAAGTATCACATTTATGTAGGAGCAAAAGCAAAGAAGTCATAGAAAGAAAAGTTGGAGTCAAGTCAGAAAATAGTTAATTGATAAGAAAATTTCAAGTTACCTAAAATGAATGGTTAGAATATTTGACCTTGCTCTTTACATTATTACGTTACCAATATCACTGTATGAGAGGAGCAATACAAGTATTTGCAATGGAAGAATTTTACTTTCCAGGTATTGATATTAAAATCAATACCTAATATGTTTGACTTTACTTTTAGGATTGTGTTATGATCCTCCAAGTGAAGAGAAGTGAACATGTAAACAGAATTAAAGTTTGAGTTAAAACCAAATTCTTTCATAGTAAGTTATTTTGGATAAATATTAACTTATCTAGGTATCTATAGTTTTATTTATAATTTGGCTTTATTTAAAAACAGAAGAATACAAACAATAAATTTCCTTCATATGTTTTATTTGTTGAGCATCAGATTTTAAAGAGAATAATCAATGACTTCTTTGTTCTACACAATTATAATTGTTTTAATTACATTTTTCTTTTATTGACTCATAGCAAAGCTTTGAAACTTTTAAAATAGTTTTACATTTAATTTTAACTTGCTTTTTTATTGTAGTCTATTGCTATTTATCCTCAGAGATAGAATTGAAAATTAAATAAAAGAAATTAATAATGATAATTGTACTTTTTTTAACTGAAAAAAAATTGGCTACTTCAAAGATAACTAAGTAGATTTGTACATTTTCTTCTGTAATTCATTATTTTGAAACATTTTATCTTGATTTTATTATCTTTATTTATTTTTTATGTACAACTTCTAAATTTTTATCACATATGTAAACTTGATTTCATTTCTTCTATCCATGGAACTGGATGTCTTGGGTGGGATAGAATTTACATTTTTCTCATTGTCTTTAAAATGTTATAAATATGAACCAGGAACAAATAGACATGATAAAATAACAACTAGGTATTACTATATTTTAATGCAGGAAACTTTACTTTCTATAATCTACTCTTTTAGGTCATTTTTTACCATTAGAAGGACAAATATGGGCAGTTGAAACTGCCTCCGTCAACGAGCTCACAAACGTTATAGAGGGCAAAACATTCTCTAAAGCTGATTAACTATGTGTATTATCAAGAAAAAATAAATTTGTTGATTTCATTATATTTTTATATCACCATAGTGATAGATTTGGACAACAAATTTACTGAAATGTGTTGGAACATTTTCAACATGCCATTCTTCTGACAGAGAACATACAGGGTGGGGCAAACTTACAGTTTGTCAGTACATGAAACATAGAGTTTCTTCTTGTGTTATTTTGTATTAATTATAGTATTATTTTTATACAAAAAACTGTAAAGCTACTTTTGCTCCACCCTGTTTAATGAAGTGTATCAGGTAATTTACATAATTAACAGGAGATATAAATCAATTTCTTTTAAAAATCTCTCATACATCATTTATTAAGCAGCATTTTTCACATAGCAGTTGTTTGAGAGTCTACAATTTAGACAAGGAGTTTGGAGAAAGTTTGGATTTTCGGTCTCTCTCCTCTTCTAGACACCGCTGCAGTTTTCTGCAGATTTTCTTTCAGTGTTTTCAGGTGCTGTTTTTCCATGAAAATACAAGTTTCATTCATTTACATCAATCAACTTCTTGAATGGTTTATTCCTGAATTTTAAATATGAAGCCTGGTGTTCAGCTGTTTTCAGAAGTCCCTCAAATTAAGGGAGCAAAATAGAAATTAAAATAGAACAAAAAATTCTAGGAAGAAAGGAATAATGCAAGTAGGGATTGAAATGTTGGCTAGTCTCCCTCTGCTCCAGGGAGGAGCAAGCCTTCCACTGTACCCCATTGCTCCTTTAATTTCATTTTGCTGCCTAAAAAAGAATAGTGCATATTCATTGGTATAAGAAGTAAAGAGCTAGAAAGAACTTAGAAAGCTTTCTTGTCTTCTCTATGTCATCTATTTTTTTCAATAAATAGTTCCTTTCCCACCTTTTATGCCTAGCCCTCATACTGAAGGCTTACCATGTATCACCTTGTCTGAATTATGGCTGCCCATCTTTCTTCATCAATTTTAACCCAAACTTTTCCAGAATATATTTTGCTAAAATATTAAGAAAGAATTGTGTGTTTTACTCTTTTTAATATTTCAGCATAAAGGTCAAGCTTTCTTTCCACTGTCAACTGACATTCATTTTTTGGTGAGCATTTTGTGCAACATGTCATGATTTAGCCAGGATAAGAACATCATCTCCACTGTGTCCCACTGTTTATAGTAAATGCCTTTCTTTGTTTCAATATATAATCAATAGGATATTACTGCATTATTAGATTAGTCCCTATTTCATTTTTTTCTAGGATAGTTTCTATCCAGTGAATGTTAAGGTCTTTATTTGTTGCCTGACTTTCAAGTTCATGTCTGAAATGAGCAGGCTAGATTTAACTTCAAAGGTCCTTCCAAGTATAATATTCTCTATCTGGTCTCTATCTGTAAAGATTTTAGTTTTTTGCTCTCTGCTTTAAATTTACTACAACTATTCTCATACTTGACTGCTGTTCCCTGCTGCATTCTTTTTTATCCTTTTGACTGGTGCCTACTCTCTGTGCTGTCTTTTCTGTCCTTATATGCTTTAGTGGGCTCATTTACCGTTACTGCTTCTAAGGAATCAGGGACTTGCATATACTCATTGGTGTTTGAACATAAAAATGCTCTCCTAGAGTTTTTAATCTCTGGAAAATTTTGGTATGTGCATAGTTTTGTTTCTGATATTTTATTTCATGGAACCCTTGAGTTGGGAGCCACTAAAATCCTGCACAATTTTCTACCTAAACAGAGTAGTTTACTAAACAATTGCGGGTTTTCATTTTTAAATAACAGTAGTAATGATACCTTACAATAACAACAATAAAAGTTGTTGTGCAATTACAAGTCAGGATTTGTGCAAAGTGGCTTACATGGATAATGTCACTTTATCCTCAGAATAACACCTAAAAGTACTTTCTATCGCTACCCTTATTTTTACATCCCTGTCTGATACTCAGACTTCAGTAACTTAACTCCTAATATACAAATATATCCCATCTTATGTTGTTTCAGTGTGAAGGTCATTTTTATTTTTGATTCTAAAACTTCTAGTTTGGCTTTAAACAGGAAATTGTTGATTTGAGGTTCACTGCTATGATCACTCAGTTTTAAATGTGACACATTGTCAATTGAGGATGAGTTTTAATATGACAACCTCAGAAGACAGTCTGTAGTCTGGGAGAGACTGTAATCAAATGCAGGCCCACCTGTCTGCCACCATGAATGCCAAACTTGTGAGGCAGGTGCTGGTGAGAAAGAAAGTGTTTTTATTTCAGGTGCTGGCAACCTGAAAACATGGCAGGCTCATGACTCAAAAACCATGTTAGCGTCCCAGTGCAAGCAGATGTTTTTATAATGAGGGAGAGGGAAAGCAGAGTGATAAAAGGGAGTGGGTTGAAAAGTTTCCTGCATGGAGACCAGCACAGTCCATTCCGAAGCTGGTCAAGCAGTGGTCTGATGTGCCTTATCCTGGGTTTCATCATTCTGATTTACGTCATCCTGGTTTTTACGGTTGGAGTTCAGCAAATCTACCAGACCTGAAATGACCAAAGGTCAGAGTCAGTATCTTCGGAAGTTAGTTCCTAGGATTCTTATACAAGCTACATATTTAGTGAGTGTCAGCACTTACAGAAACAATGTCAAAAGAATGATGGTAAGGGTTATAATTCCTCACTGTTACAAGATTTTTCTTGCTGGGTTCTGCATTTGCTGGCCCTGTTGACTTGGGTAATTTAATGAAACTTTCTGTTACATTTTCCTGCATTTGTGAAATACGGGAGTTGTATAATAAAGAATTTGGCCAGGCCTTTATTCCTGCCTCCTGAGAGAGGAGATTCCAAGATCTTAGAGTTCACAAGTGTCTTTGTTATTCAAAAGCTCCTTGGGTCATACTTAAGTTTATGCTAACAAGGTGATTCAGGGTGGGGCCAGGTCCCAGAAAGACAATGATGTGACTAAAAGACTGGGGTTTTTAGCCTGGTTGACCACCAGGAGGGGAGAAAGACTGGAGACTGAGTTCAAACATGTGGCCAATGATTGAGTCAATCATGCCAACCTAGCAAAGCCCTAATAAAAACTCTTGACAACAATCTTGATAGGGCCCCTTGGTTGGTATACAGATCCATATTCTGGGATGTGCCTTAACTCCAGGGAGACAAGACACAGAAGCTCTACATTCAGGACCTTCCCAGAACTCACCTTGGTCCTGATTTATATCCTCTATGTAATAAAGCTGTAATGATAGCAAGTATGAGTTCTCTGAATTCTAGTGAATTATCTAACCTGAGGGGGTTTATGGATATGCCCAGAATTTGTAGCTTGTTGGTCCAAGCATGGGTGGAATGGAGACTCCCAAATACATGGCTGGTGTCTGAATTGGGGCAGCCTTGTTGGAAACGAGGCCCCTAACCCGTGGAGCCCATGCTAACTCTAGGTGGTCAGCCTTAGAATGGCAACCTGCAGTATGCCACTGATGGATAACGATGTTGATTGATGATGCCTGTCTCATGGGGTTGTTCTTGATGAATAACTGAGTTAATATTTGTAAAAGTACTTAGGGCAGTAACTGGCTCATTGTAATACACATAAATACTTGAAAAATGAGAAAAAGGAAAAAAAGAGAATGTTCTTTATTCATCTGTGAACTGTCAGCAAATCATCTAAAGAATAGAGGCCTTTAGGCTATAGGCTAGAAGACAATAGAATTAGTGCCTTCAGCTTGGTACTTTTAAACTGATTATGACCATATGCAGCAAATCTTATTTTCTAGGCAGCTGGAAAGAAAATCCATTTTGGAGAGAACCAACTTTGGTTGGGAGCATCTTTTGATTAGGTTGCTTTTGATCTGGGTCTCCAGAGCTTCTGAATCATCTGGAACTTGGGATGGAGAGATGCTGCTGCTCTGCATGGGACTAAGAAAAGTCTAAGAGAGGGCAGAACTGAGCAGGGCTGAGAGCTACAGGAAAAGGGACTGGAGGAGTCAGGGAAAAACCCCGAGGTGCCTTCAGACAAGTGGCCATCATCGAACAAAAATACCCTGTGGGAATTTTTGAGTAGTACAGTGGGAGTTATGTAATATGTCCTTCTTGACCACAGTAAAATCTGAGACATGCAATAGGCTTAAGTAGATTTTGTAGAAAGCCTTGAAGGTGCCACATTTTATGAAACAGGCTCAACTTATTGTATTCATTCAAAAACAAGGCAACTTGCGGCTACACAATAATTTTTTTCTGTTGCCTTTGTTGCTCAGTTAAAAGTAAATATGGTTTGCATATCAAAGCAATTTTAATAACCATTTCCATTGATCTTCATTTAAACTCTGTGACTTAGGATGGGTAGACATAATTACTCATATTTTATTTACAGAGAAACAGAAGCCCAGAGATCTGACAGACTTATGGCTTAGTAGCAACTCCAATTAGGATTTGAGTTTTTGGATTTTTTTATTCATGTTCTCCAGCATAAAACAGGAGCAAGCTCAGGAAGATGGTCTAAACATCTCCAAAACCTCATCGTAGGCACAACCTTGCAATACAAATCTAAACATTTTACCCGTAAGAGAGAGATAGCTTTTGTCCCACGTCTAACCATTGCATAGGGAGATATTCATTGTGCAAATGCCTCCTTGTAATTTAGACCAGGATAAGCACTAAAAAGTACACTTTATTCTAAGACCCTTAGGTACAGTTGCACTACAGACATTAATTTCCTCACTTCTGCTGGGTGAACATCACATCTCTGCTTGTACCTATAACGTACTGATGCTGAGTGACCTAAGCATTTTCAAAATCAGCTTCAGTGACAATTGTGCAGTAAAATAGTGTCTCCTAGATAAAGTTCAACCAGACAGCCAGTTCTAGATTCTATAGAGTCTTCATTTCATTTGGAAGGTGTGTTGCAGCCTCTCTAGGCTGGACAGGTCTTCTTGGGGCTCGGGTAGACAGAAGATGTGTGGAGCCTTGGGGATGCTTGACATGCCTTTATTCAGGAGAGTCACACAGGCACAAGCCCGGTCCAAGGCAAGCACACAGGTCACAAAGCCTGTGTCTGCACTGCACACAGGCCACAAGCCCGTGTGGAAGGAGTCACACAGGCCACAAAGCCCATGTCCAAGTTGGTGCCCTGACTCCCCACCCCGTCCAAAGCTCCTATCCCTTAAGTACTAGACCCAAACAAAGCAGGCAACAGACTAGAAAGGTGAAGTTGTCTATCATGAGCTGTGCATGTGATCCTACTCAAGGCTACCGGGCAGTTTATCTCACCCGGGGCTCAAGGCCGTGAGACCCAGGCTCAAGGCTGTGGGAACACTGCTTTATCAGACTCCTTCAAGGTTGTGAGGAGCTGCTCCCTCCGGTTACCCATGCATCTAGGTGAGGGAGCCAGACCGCATCCAGGTACCCTTCAGAAGGCCTTGTACTATTGTCATAGATGTCAGGGAAGCTGTGGCTGGCAGTGAACAGTCATCCAAAGGAATTAATGACATACAATGTACTTCCACTAGAACCTTTGTGTTTGTATATTGAACTTTATTAGTACTGTTTAATATGTTTCCAGTGATCAGAAACATTCTTCATTCATATTACTTTCATTCATGAAAGTAATTCTATGTACATCCATTTCAAAACATTGGCATTTATTGAAATAGGAAACTGTCTTATTTAGAGACTTCCCCTTTTGAGCAGGTATTTGGAGTAAAATCTCCTAATGCAAGATTCATGTAAAGAAAGCAATTTTGGTTACACCTCAGATTTTGGTGATTGGCTCTAAACATCATAATGCATGATAATGTTTCATATAAATATCATATATTAAATACTTATTCAACAAAATAAATACATGCTAGAGAGTTACTTTTAGCAAGTGTAGCACTTTCCATATTCAGAGACTCCCTTCATACATGCATAGAGCTGCTGGATTCAACTTATTTTAATTTAGAAATTTAAAAAAATTTTTCTTTGCAGAGAACTACAAGATGAATATTTGATGTTGTAAAAACAATATAATTTTGAATCCAACCACATGCCACCCATTGAAATTTTTGTGTTTTAGACACGTCATATTTTACTAAATTTTTTTTTAATTGTACATTTTTTTCCTTAAAAAAACTAAAGTCATTTTATTGGGACCAAAGAAATCAATTAATTTAAAACTCTCCAGGAAATATTTCATCCAACACTGAGGTGGACTCTGGAGGTCTGGGCACCAGCTGAGGTAGAAGGGGGACTCTGTCCTGCAGATTTTGCTCAGGTCGTCATACATGGGTAAATAAAATAAGTCATCCCAGACACTTTTCTTGGTCTGCCAGGGAAAGGAGTGGCAATTCGCTCTAGTGGGGAATGCCCCAAGCCCCTGTGTCCAGTGGCTTTTATTGAAAGCGTTATCAATGGGGCTACGTAGTAGGAATGTACAGGTGACCTCATTACATCAGTATGTTAATGTACAGAGAATAGATGATGTTTTGAAGAAAATAAATGGCAGGAACACACTGATGTACATGGGTCCAAGACAAGATGAGTAAACATAAGAGCAAACATAAAAGCACCAAATGGTTTAGGATCAGGGTCTGTGAATAATGTAACTTTCCTTCCCAGTAGGAACTGGTTATCATAACTATTGAGGGAAAAACAGAGCATGGTTCAAGGAATTTACTTCTGGGCCTGATTTCCCCCAGGAATCACCCAATCCAGTTTAGGGCTGTCTCCAGTGTTGTTTCAAGCCTGAGCCAGGCAGGGGGAGCAGAGCCGCCCAGAGATATGGAGACTTCTTTCAGATAGAATGAGGACTCCAGCCATATCAAAGCCGAGGGGTGAGGGTCTTTTGCCCTTTCTCCATGTCCCCCAAGTTCTTCCCTGATGCCCATGCAGCTGTGCCTGTCTTAGGTTGCCCCTGCCACTGAGCGGTCTTACCCATCATTGACTAACATGCCATCCTCCAGGGCCAAGCAAGGTGATGTGAGGGACAGGTTTTGTCTCCTCAGTAGCCTGTTTTCCCAGGCCTCCTTGATTAGCTCCAGCCTTGGAGCTCTCTCGCCTGTCAGCAAGGCTATAGTTTCTGAAACTGGAATGGTTCCCAACACAACACTAATCTTTGATTCATTATCTTATTTTATAGTTGCAGAAAATCCCAAATTCCCTATAATAATTTATGTATCTATGTTCCAGTTACTAATGTTAAAAAGTATTCAGTCCATTACTTTAACCAACAAAATAACTGAACCACATATGCCATTTCTTCACATTTTAGATTTTGTTCTTCATTAGCCTAATATGTCTCAATATAGTCAATTTTATTTGTTCTCTATAGTTTTCTAAAATTGCATTAGATATAATGGGCAATCATCATTGCCTTCGTTAGTTTTATTTTATTATGTTACTGTTTCTGTTTTCAGAAATAAAAATCTCAGTTCCTATAGATACATTTACTCTACATGAAACACATTTTATGTTTATAGAAATAAGTAAGCCTTGAATAAATCCAGTAAAGTTTAAAAATTGGTTGTCTGCTGCTATAGTCTCATCTGATTTGCCCACAGTCAGATTAAAGCTATCTCTTCTGCATTAATCTAACGTACCTTTAGATGGTAGCTATTTCATTTTCTTCATGCTTATGCACTCTATCATACAAAAACTTTCTTTTAGAAAATACACTACTTCAATTCTATTTTTTCTATTTCTGCAGATAAATTTCTGTTCCAATTAATTCTTTTTTATAATCAAAATAATACTTTGTTATTGAAGACAATTTGGAAAGTGCACCCAGAAGCATCACAAAAAAAATACTTATTAGTGTCAGAGAAAAATTGTACCAGAGAAATTAAAAATGCAAGAAAGACTTTATTCAAGAATATTGCAATAAGAGACAGAGAGTAGCTCAACTACATGAAACAAAAGTCCAGAGGGCTTTTTAGCTTGGGATGAGCTAGTGGAAAAGTGCAGGAGGTTGGTCAATATGCTTAGTTCACTCTTGTTTGCCCATTGGCAGGTGTGGAAGTTAGGCTCCTTCTGCCATGGAGCCTAGGATACAGGGGCTGTATCTTTCATGTTTGCATTTTAAAGGAATGACTTTCCAGTCCTTGAGAAAGACATTGCTGGGTTGTAGAAGATTTACATCTAAAAGGGGAAGACAAAGAATTTACACTGGAAAGCTCTCTAAAATAATTGCTCAAAGAAACTGGAGGTCAGTGGTGGAGAGTTGGGAAGAAGCCTCTCAAGTTTAGCTGAGATGAACAGAATGTTCTGTCCTTCATCATTAGTCCACTCTGATGAAACTACTATTAATTATTTCTTCCTATCCTTCATATGTTTCTTCTTCATTTTTAACTTTAACACTTGTTCTATAAATGCAACTTCTTATTTTTTTAAAAATTAATCATAGAAATATTTTGCATGATTAAAAAATTTAATGAGTATTAAATACCAGTGATAACTTAAAATTATTCCTTTTTTAAGAAAAATAACATTTTACATGTTTATATTCCAAAAATGGATAATCAGTGAAAATTTAGATATCTAAAAGTTAACATACATACTATTGTTAAGCACAATGATTATGGATAAGTGTTTCATTTAAGAAGTGGAATAGAAACCTAAAGAAAAATTGTTCCATAGATGTTTAAAACATTATAATATGCCATCAGCCTAGGTACATCTTTTGCATTTTCTTGTGGAAAATATCTTCATTAGTGATTAATTGTCATTTAATTCAATTGTATTATTTAGAATCATTTTTCTTACATAAATAAGAGATTATTTGTAACCAGCTATTTGCAATTATTGTTAGTAATAGATCCTAGACTATATAATTTCTATGATATTATTGAATGTGTACATAATTCTCTAAAAATGCAGATGAAACAGTATGAAGAGAGATTATGTATTACCATCATAGGGCTTGAAATACACTTAGCTATTACGTAGTCTAATTTCTGCATTTGACATAGATGAAGCTAAGGCCCAGAGGCTGTGATGGCTTTAGAACTGGGGTCCCCAATCCGTGGGCCACAGACCAGCACCAGCCTGTGGCCTGTTAGGAACTGGGCCACATAGCAGGAGGTGGGTGGCAAGTGAGTAAGCTAAGCTTTGTCTGTATTTACAGCTGCCCCCCATTGCTCACATTACCGCCTGAGCTCCAACTCCTGTCAGGTAGCAGTGGCATTAGATTTTCATAGGAGTACAAACCCTACTGTGAACTACACATGTGAGGTTACACACTCCTAATGAGAACCTGGTGCCTGATGGTCTGAGGTGAAGCTGAGGCAGTGCTGCTAGCAATGGGGAGCTGCTGCAAATACAGATTATCATTAGCAGAGAGGTTTGACTGCACAGAGCCCATATTACATCAGTTGCTTGTGGACCCATTTCAAAACCCTCTCAGTGAGTGGCAAGTGGCAATTAAGCTTTATCTGGTGGCAGGCTTTATAGTGGCAAGTGAGTTGATGTACTTCGATTGTACAGCTGCATCTGGTTGCAGGCTTTGAGTCAGAATCTGACACTTATTTTAGTCTGCACATGGCCTGCCCATTATTTTATTTACTACTTTCACCTGAGTCTTCACTTCCCTACAGCCTCCACACATCACACTTGTTTCAGTCACAGTTTTGGTAAACCCACATGCTAACCCTTTCCAAAATGAGTAATAAACAAACATCACTGGAGAACTTGTTTGGAAAGAGGAAAGACCCAATGGTGAGACAGCAGAAGGCTCTAAGACTGAGAGCAAAAGGAAAGCTGCATTTAAAAGAAAATACCAGGAGTATTCCTTAAATTATGGGTTCATTGCAACATGTGATTCACATTCTCCAAAGCCACTTTTTATGATATGTGATGGCTGGCTATCCCATGAAGTTACGAAACCTTCAAAACTGGTTTGCCACATGGGGATCAAGCACCCTGCATTAAAAGACAAGCCTTTGGCATTTTTCAAAAGAAAAAATGCAAACACAAAGAACAGAAGCAGTTATAGAAGGCCACAACTTCATCAAATGTGTCTGCACTGAGAGCATCATTCTTAGTGGCTGACCACATTGCTAAGGCTAGGAAGACCTTTACTATTGGTGAAGAGTTGATTCTGTCTGCTGCTAAGGATATTTGTTGTGAACTTTTAGGAGAGGCTACAGTTCAAAAGGTGGCACATATTCCTCTTTCAGCTAGCACCGTAACTAGATGAAATAACAGAGGATGTTGAGGCACAATTGTTAGAGAGGATTTGTGAGTCACTATGGTATGCAATCCAGGTTGACGCTTCTACAAATGTAACAGTGCTTGTTTTTGTGTGATACATTTTTCAGGAGGATGTGCAAGAGGATGTATTATGTGTGCTTTTTCACCAATCAATACCACAGCTGCAGAACTATTCAAGTCTTTGAATGATTACATACATATCAGGAAATATGAATTGGTAATTTTGTGTAGGTATATGCATGGATGGAGTGGCTGCCATGACTTAATGGCTTTCTGGTTTCACTACCCAGTTCAAAGAGGTAGCTCCTGAATATGAGTCTACACACTGGGTCATTCACTGGCTAGCCGAAAAATGTCACCTGAACTTAACAACATTTTGCAGGTGGTGATTACAATTAGCAGCCACATTAAAGCAAATGCCCTTAACTCACGTCTGTTTGTGCACCTCTGTGAGGAGATGGATGCAGAGCACACACGTTTTCTCTTATACACAGAAGTGAGAAGGCTTTCCAAAGGTAGCTCACTGGCCAGAGTTTGTGAGTTACAAGAGCTGCTCCAGGGATTTCTTTTAGAAAAAAGAGTCACCATCGCTAACACATTTCAGTGACACAGAATGGGTCACCAATCTTGCTTATTTGTGTCTCATATTCAACCTGCTCAATGAACTCAATCTCTCACTTCAGGGGGGAACAACAACTGTCTTCAAATTGGCAGGTAAAGTGGCTGCATTCAAAGCCAAACTGGAATTATGGAGGCTACAAGTGAACATTGGGATTTTTGATATGTTTCAAACATTAGCAGAGATTTTGAAAGAGACTGAGCCAGGGCCTTCTTTCCCCCAGCTGGTGCATGATCACCCATTTCAGCTTTCAAAAGAGTTTGAGCATTGCTTCCCAACCACAAAAGACCCCAACCTAGGAAGGAATGGATCTATGACCCATTTGTGAATAAGTCAGGTGAATCCACTTTGCCCGTGCTAGAAGAGGCTCGACTGCTTAAGACCACAAATGACAGTGGCCTTAAAAGTGTGTCTGAAACAACTTCAAATCGCTATACATTCTGGATTAAAGTCAAGGCAGAATATCCCAAGATTGCCCCAAAAGCACTGAAAAGCCTGCTTCCATTTTCAACATCCTATCTTTGTGAAGGGGTTTTCTGCAGTGACAGCAACCAAAACGGGATTACGGCGTAGACTGGACATAAGAACACACTTCGGGTGTCACTGTCTCCTTTTACCCCCAGAGGGGATGGTCTAGTTACAGGAAAACAAGCTCAGTGCTTCCACTGGTTCTGCATTATAGTAAGTTGTATAATTATTTCATTATATATTACAATGTAATAATCACAGAAATAAAATGCACCATAAACGTAATGTACTTGAGTTATTTGGAAACCATCCCCTCTGCCCCAGTCTGTGGAAAAATTGTCTTCCACAAAACCAGTCCCTGGTGCCAAAATGGTTGGAAATCACTGCCTTAGAAGGTCAGGCCAACTTGATGTGAAAACTGACTTAGAATGAGGTCGCTCCATTCCAGGACCTATCTTTTCAACTGTAGCTCTCAAGGAGCCTGCTATTTTAGTAAACTCAGTATTGTTTCATTTCGTAAATCTTTTATATTCATGATTTTATGTATTTCATCAACTATCATTCTAGTTTCTTCCTGACCAACCAAACCATTACTTTATTAATAGTTGTTTACTCAGAAGTATATGAAAACCTCTATAATTTTTTTCTCCAGATGAAGAAGATGATTGATATTAGTTGAGATGAGTAAGGAAATATTTTGATACATGTGAAGGTGGATTTTTAGATGTAGGCCATCTGACACGGGGTTAAGAACACAGGCTCTGGAGCTCAAACCTCAGCTGCACTACTATTTGCCATGTGTCCAGATCAAGGTCTTCTCTGTGGCGCTCAGTTTACTCATCTGTAGAGTATGTATAAAAATAGCGCCTGCCTTATAATGTCAAATAAAGAGTTAATATGCAGAGGGTCCTTAGCACAGAGATTGTCACATTAAATGCCATATAATTATTTAAATGTTTTGCAAGTGACTCACTTAAATGATAGAAGTTATAGGGAAACCCCAACTATCTTCAAATATCTGAAAGGCTCATGTCAAAGGTCAGGGAACACTGTTGGGAGCTTTAAGAATGATGAATACAACTTCAAGCAGACAGGCATTGTTCCAAATTTCTCATGGAAGAAATAAGGCTTCTTTGGGAGTTATGGATATCTTATCACTAGATTCAAGGAGATCTAGATATAAAATTTTATTAACTTTATAACATTCACCATTTATAGTAAATTTGTAAAGTTAATAAGCTTACTATTGGGAGAGATCTGTGCCCTGAGCACCCTCCACATTTTTGCCCAGTTTGTCAGACTGCAAGGCCCATGCAGTTAGTCATACTGGTGACTAAGTAGTTCACAGAGACCAAAGCACTCATTCGTAAAGGAGGGTTATCTGCTGCTTGGTACAATGTGTGCTGCTTGCTCAAAAAGTACTTGACGTTTGGCTAGGTTTTTCTCCTATAACACAACACACTGCACATGTAAGCATCCATTTAGTTCCACCTGTGTTGCTCACTCCTACCCTCCGTGGGAAGGGGCAAGGAGAACTTGTGCAAACATAAAGCTCTGGATACTGTGTTTGCAATGAGTGGTAAAGTCCTCTGTCTCTGATCCAGGAATCTTTTGTCTCCTGCACCCATCCATGAAAGGGTAACTAGCTAACCTGTTAGAGCTTGTAAGTAAAATACCAGAAACTTTGCAGTTCTGCAAGCATACATACAACAGCTAATTTTATTGCCTGTTATTGCCATAGTCATTGTGCTAAGCCCTTTATGTGCATTATGTTAGTAATCCCTCTCTACAAGCCTTTTTTACAGATTGGTTTACACACTGGTTTCATAATGGTTTTATAACTGGCCCAAGGTGGCAGGGCCAGGCATCAAACTCACTGGTATTTCTGACTCGAAAATGTGTGCATGTTGCAGCTGTACTATACCATGTTCCTTTTTAAAATATATGTCCCCCCCTACCTACCTGACAATATCTTCACTGACTAAAATGCATTAAAACATCATCATCCAGAGTTCAGAGGAAATAAAACTGACCTCACATTTCTCTAAATATGTTCTTTTGCTATCTCTGCTTTTCCTTTAGGCCTGGCCCAAATGTAGCCATTTACTAATCTGTCTTACTTTCCTACACTAGAGTAGAATTGGAAGACGGGGCATAGAGATGTGCTGCAAAACAATGAGACCTATGGTTACTGAGAGAAGCCCTACAAATTACTCTTTTCCCCCCTACCAAGGTTAAAGTGCAAAATTGTTTATATTTCTATATGCTAAAAATCAGCAACTGTAAATTGAAATTAAAAAACCATTTATAATAGCATAAAAATATGGAATATATGAGAATAAATAAAACAAGTTATTTGTAAGTTTTAATGCCCAAACTATAAAATACTGATGATAGACATTAATGAAGATCGAAATAAGTGGAGAAATACAATGTGCTTATGGATGACAGAATTTAATATTGTTAATATGTAAATTCTCCCCATTTGGTTTATCAAATGAATACAATGCTAATCAAAATTACAACAAGAGTGTTTATAAAAATGGATTAGAAATTTATGTAAGTAGATTCTACATTTTATATAAAATAAATTCTAAAATTTATGTAAAAATGCTAATAACCACAAATATCTAAAACAATTTAAAAAAAACAAAGTTGGATGAGGGACATTACCTGATTTAAAAACATTACTATTAAGGTTCATTAGACAGTATAATATTGGTATAAGAATAGACTATGATATCAATGGAATGCAGTGGAGTGTCCTAAAATTGACCAACACATATATGGTCAGTTGATGTTTAACATAGCTCTCCAGGTAGTTGGTTGGGAAAAGTGTTCTTTTCAGAAATGATACTGGAACATTTGGACAACCATATAAAAAAAATGGACCATGACTCATATATAGCACCATTTACCAAAATCCACTCACAATGGATAATAGATCTAAATGTAAAGCATACAACTCTAAAATTTCTGTAACAAAACCTAGGAGAAAACCATGTTCATCTTGGGTTCAGAACAGAATTCTTAGATAAAGACATAAGAAGCACAAACTATAAGAGAAAAAAAAATGTTCTTTGAAACACAGTCTTAAAAAAACAAAGACAAGAGCCTTTGACAGAGTCTGAGCTTCAGACAGACAGTGGAATAAACTTTCGCACATCTTAATGGGTGAGAAGTACAGTAGAGGCTCGCGAGGGTGGGCTGGGTGACCACGGGCACCAGCGCCACAGGGATATTGAAATGGCCAGTTGAATCCCACTAAGAAGAACAGGGTCTGAATCATAAGCAGGAACCTCTAGACTACAACATCTGAACCCAAAAAAGCACACAGACAAAAGACAACTGCAAAAAGCTTAGTGGTGCTCTCTGCCAAAGACAGGCTGCTGGAGATCCAAAGAGATGTTTAAAGGACCAATGCAAAAATTTGCAGTAACAGCTGCCTTCCTTGGTCTCTGGGCTGAGTCAGAAGCAGAGTGGACTGGAGCCTGAGGAAAGATTGGTGAGGAAAGCTTTGGGGAGAGAACAGAGACAGTGGCCAGCGGGGCCCCGGTGATGACTCACCTCCCACTCTGCAGCTTCCATCACGCTGAGGCAAAAAGCAAACAATACCTTTGCCCTCAGGACACTCCGCCCAGGAGTAGCGTGCAGGCCTAGGTGCTGAGTGAAGTGCGGCTGGCAGAGATAGTAGATCCCTGGCTAAGGGGGACACAGAGCAGCCTAGAGACTCAGGGGGAGAGACTGGAGTCAGAGGCACTGGGGAGAGAACTAAGGAAGTAGCAGGGGGATCCGGCGCTGACTCCTTCCCTATTCCACGGACCCCATCCTGCTCAGGCAGACTACTCCCCTGAGTGGCAGCAGACTGTAAGGACACGATAGCCCTGACCTCAGGAGGCACTGCCCCATCCTGAGGTGCCTAAGCCTGACAGCTGAGAGCAGAGGGACTAGATTAACAATTGCAAGAGACAAATACAGACAGTAGATTCCTAGAAGTCTCAAACAGACTGCCTAAGGTCAGACAGGGTCAACAACTGACAACATCAGAGGCAGACCCAGAAAGAAAAGAAAAAAAAAAAAAGACTGGCCTACTACCTTAGAAGTTGAATCCACAAAGTCAGGAAATCAATACTAATTAATTTAAGAAGAAGAAGCAAAAAAAAAAGAAGATTCTCACAAATAATGAGAAGGAAAAAAAACACCCCCCAATGACAGGAAAGGAGGAATCCCCAAAGAGAGAACGAAATGAAATAGAGGCAAGTAAACTATTCGATATTGAATTCCAAACAATGGTTCTAATGAAGCTCAATGAGCTCAGTGAGCTCAAAGAGAACTATGAGAAACTACAGGGAAACTATCAGGAACTTAGTGCAAACTATATCAACATGAAAAAAGATGTAGAAGCTATCAATAATACACAAGAGGATATGAAGAATACCACTTCTGAATTGAAGAACACAGCAGAAGGAATCAAAAGCAAGCTAGATGAAGCAGAGGATCTAATCAGCGAGCTGAAGAATAAGGTAGAAAAAAGCTGCCAGAAAGAGCAAGAAATGGAAAAAAGACTCAGAAAGAATGAAGAGGCATTTAGGGAAATGCAGGACAAGCTGAAACATAGTAATATCCGCATAATAGGAATACCAGAAGAAGAAGAGGAGCAAGGAATAGAGAACCTGTTAGAAAAAGTAATGATGGAAAACTTCCCTAATTGGAGGAGAGAAAAAGTCTCACAAATCCAAGAAGCACAGAAGGCCCCATTCATGAGGAACCCAATGAGGCCCAGTCCAGGACACATCATCATTAAAATATCTTTGGAAAATATCAAAGGCAAAGAGAGAATCCTAAAGCAAGCAACGGTAGTAACATACAAGGGAGCCCCGATAAGGCTAGCAGCTGACTTCTCAACAGAAACATTGCAAGCCAGAAGGGAATGGCAAGAAATATTCCAAGCCATGAAAAGCAAAGGCCGACAACCATGACTGCTCTATTCAGAAAGACTCTCAATTAAAATGGAAGGTGAAATAGTTTCCCAGATAAAAGGAGGCTAAAAGAATACATCTCCACCAAACCAGCACTACAAGATATGCTAAAGGAACTGCATTAAGATACAGAAAACTATACAACACTGAAGAAAGAAATTAAGGAAAACACAAATAAATGGAAGGATATACCGTGTTCATGGATTGGAAGAATTAACATCATCAAAATGCCCATACTACCCAAAGCAATTTATAGATTCAACTCAAGCCCTATTAAAATACCAACGACGTATTTCAAAGATATAGAACAGACATTTCAAAAATTTATACAGAACCATAAACGACCCCAAATAGCCACAGCAATTTTGAGAAAGAAAAACAAAGTAGGAGGAATCGCAATACCGGACATTAAACTATATTACGTGGCCACTGTAATCAAAGCAGTCTGGTACTGGCACAAGAACAGACACATAGATTAGTGGAACAGAATAGAAAGCCCAGAAATAAACCCATGTCTCTGTGGTCAATTAATATTTGACAAAGTGGGGAGAAGCATAAATTGGAGTAAAAATAGCCTCTTCAACAAATGGTGTTGGGAGAGCTGGACTGCTACATGCAAAAAATTGAAATTTGATCACCAACTGACACCATATACAAAAATAAACTCAAGATGGATAAAAGACTTAAATATAAGTTGCAACACCATAAAAGTCCTACAGGAGAACATAGGCAGGAAAATCAGATATCCCACGCAGCAATATTTTCACCGCCATGTCCCCTAAAGCAAGGGACATAAAGGAAAGAACGAGTGGGACCTCATCAAAATAAGAAGCTTCTGCACGGCTAAAGAAAACATCAGCAAAATGAAAAGGGAGCCAACCATATGGGAAAATATTTTGCCAATGATACATCAGATAGAGGTTTGATCTCCAAAATATATAAAGAACGCATATGGCAAAGGACCTGGGCAGACATTTCTCCAACGAAGAGATACAGAGGGCCCAGAGACATATGAATGGATGCTCAGCATCACTAGCCATCAGAGAAATGCAAATTAAAAGCACAGTGAGATACTACTTCACACCAGTCAGCATGGCCATCATAAACAGATCACCAAACAGGTTTTGGCGAGGCTGTGGAGAAAAGGGAACCACTGTTGGTGGGAATGCAAACTGGTGCAGCCACTGTGAAAAACAGTTTGGAATTTCCTCAGAAAGCTAAAAATGAAACTGTCTTTTGACCCAGTGATTCCACTGCTGGGATTATACCATAGGAATCCCAAAATGCCATTTCAAAAGAACCTATCCACCCCAATGTTCCTAGCAGCACAATTTACAATACCCAAGTGTTGGAAGCAACCTTAATGTCTATCAGTAAATTAGTGGATAAAAAAACTATGGTACATTTACACAATGGAATACTACATAGCAGAAAGAAAAAAAGAACTACTACCATTCGCAACAGCATGGATGGAACTAGAGAGCATTTATGCTAAGTGAAATAAGCCAGGGGGCGAAAGACAAATACCATGTGATCTCACCTATAAGTGGAACCTAACCAACAAAATAAACAAGCAAGGAAAATATAACCAGCAACACTGAAAGAGAAAAGAAACCAGTAGAGTCAAAAGGGAAGGAGCGGGGTGGGGTGGGCAGGGAAAAGGAAGGGAAAGATCAAGTCAAAAAACATGTATAAAGGACTCGTGGACAAAGTCAAAGTTGGGAAGGATTGAGGGAGGGAGGTGGGGGAGGGGGACAGGGGAAAGTGGTGGCAAGAAGGTGGAGACAAATGTATTTGAACAAAAAATAATTAAAAAGCAAAAACAAAAACAAAAACAAAGACAAGACATAGTCTGCAAGAAAGTATTTGCCAAGTGTGTATATGATAAAAGACTTGAATCCAAATATGTAAACTTGATAATCTGACAACGAAGACCCAGTAAAAAGTAGTCACAAGGTTTGAACTTGTACTTTACCAAAGCAGTCATACTTCGGTCAGATATACACGTTGAAATGAAAATTAAAACCACAGGGAGAAACCACAAACACACTTTACTGGAATGGATTTAAAAAGTATTGGCAAGGATGTAAAGCAAGTGGAACTCCAACGCTTTGCTCAGGGGAGCACCAAATAGCACAACCACTTTGGAAACAGTTTTGTGTTTCTCCTTGATATTTAACCAAGGTGAATGAAGTAATATGTCTGCACAAACACCTGTACATGGATGTATATAGATTCTCCATTCACAATTGACAAAAAGTGGACACAACCTAAATCTTTGGTGAATGGATAGTCAAAGTGTAGTACATCCTGCAGTAGAATGCTACTCAGCCATAAAACAAACAAACAAATGAACAAACCCCCCAACTATTCCTATATGTATGCTATATATATGTTGCTATATGCAGAAATCCCAAATCTCAAAAACGTTATGTTAAATAAATGAAGACATACACAAAAGGCTATGTACTCCCTGACCCCTTTCATATGACAATGTGGAAAAGGGAAAACTGTGGTAAAATAAGTAATTGTTAGTGTTTGCAAGGGCAAGAAGGCCAAGGGCGGTAATGGACTGCAAAGGGTGGACACAAGGAGACACACAGGAGTGATAAAAGTTCTATTTATTGCCAATATGTTGGTTACACCACTAAAATATATATACATTATTCAAAACTCACTAAATTGTAAACGTAAATATAGCTCAATAAACTTGAATTTTTAAAATATGAAAATAAGTGCATCGAGCTTCAGTTACAATCAAACTACTATTATAGACTACATGAAATAATTACATTTACATATTTGCACCTTATTAAATATGTATGTGTTTCTGCTTGTATGGTAACATTTTGGAAGATATATTTTAAAATCTTAATTTAAAAATGTTATAATGAAAATTCAGTGTTTAGGTTGTGTTTATTTTTATGCAAATTACAAAATAACTATTTTGACAATGCAGTGTATAGGAAAAACATGAGATAGTATTTTTAATTTTTTGGGTTATACTGAGCTGTATAGAAATAATAAAGTTTATTCTTTTTGTAATGCTGTAACCCTTATGCCCATCATTTTTCTTAGTATCCTATTGTTACTTAGTTACAAACTGTAAATATTGCCCATGATGCTATAGCATTTTAAATCCCATATATGCAGTATTTAAAATAACTGTATAGTTTTGCCTTCACTGGCTTGTGATTAAGTTTCACATTTAAATATATTCCTTAGTTTAGTCATATGTGTCAGCCTTAGGTTTTAAATTGCTTATTGGTTTATCTATTACAGTCATATATACATTGTAAACATTCTCTTTAAGTTGAGTATATTTTTCTTTTAAATGTGAAATTGAATGAAATTTGGAACTGATCAGAAGCCTTGCCGATTTCTCTTTTTTTTTCCCCCTACAGTGCTGAGAAACTCTTTCTTTCCTGGATTAAAAAAACTGTATGATTGAGATGTCCTGTTGTGGTAATTTATGATTGATGTAGCCATGTTAGAAAAAGACTAATTAGAGTATTGATTATTTCCTGTAGCAGCCCCCTGGTGTTGCCAATTGCCAAGCAAGACAGTCTATTGGAAAAAGACATTATGTTCAAAGATGCAGCAAAAGGTCTATGCAAGAAACAAGCTCAGGACAGCGCTCCTGAAAATGCCACTGTGAATGGCCCCACCAAGCCTGAGCAGGTAATTACACCTTTACTGCATGTTTGCTGGCATTGTGTCCTATGATGTCCACAAATACCACAAGTTTCCACTCAAAGAAATTTTAATGAAAGCATAGATTAGTATTTTGTTTAAAATTCCCATTTACAAAATATTATTGTGTTTTACTGACCATTAACAAACATAACCGCTTTTGTGTTTTACAAAGATTTGAATTTATAGTCTTGACTTGTTTATCAGGTTTGTAAGATCAGCCAATGTGTTAATTCCTGAATATTTCCAATTCTGTCTTTGGCCATTATTTTAGTTATTATGTAGATTCTGTTTTTTAATTTCCCTCAAATATTCAGATGTTTTCCACAACAAGAAGAAAGGCAAAGCAATCATGCCATTCATTCTTGAAAGTAGCTGTGATGTATTGTGTATGTGCTTGTGTGTGTATGTGCACATTCCAGTGCCCAAGTTATGGAAGATCATTTTGGTAAGCCTAAAGTAACAAAATGTAATGTATGTTATGTAATTTCCATAGAAATAAATTATTTTATGTGTTGTGTTTTAGAAATGGTATTTTATAAATATTAGAGTAATCCTTGAAATTTCTTGTTTTGGTGTATTTAATTTTGAATAACTTAAAGATATTTTAACTAGGTTTTCTACAGCCTTTTTGAATTTTTTTATTTCATCAATTTTCATTTTAAAATAACTAAAACAGCAAAACATTTGAAATACTTTTTAATTTTATTAGGTGTATTCATTTGCTCAGGCTACCATAACAAAATACCACAAACTAGGTGGCTTAAACAACAGAAATTTATTTCTCACAGTTTCAGAGAATGGAAATTCCAATTCACAATGCTGGCTGAATCTTGAATGTTTTTCCTGAAGGCCCTCTTCCTGGCTTGCAGATGGCTGCTTTGCCACTGTGTCCTCATATGGTGGAGATACAGAAAGAACAAAAACAAACTCTCTGGTATCTTTTTTAGGGACACCAACCCTATGGGATTGGAGTCCCACCCACGCCATGACCTTATTTAATTTTTATTATCTCTTAAAATGCCTATCTCCAAATACAGTCACATTGGCAGTTAGAGCCTCAAGTATATGAATTATGAGGGATGCAATTCTGCTCATAGCAGTAGGCACATTGAATGTTAGGTAAATTTAAGGCAATTTTTTTCTTCTTAACTTTCTTAAGGATCCAATGAACTTCCTGTGATCCTAAGTGCATATTACTAAGTGAAAGCATAATTTGAAAAAAACTATATAAACTAGGATTTCACTATCTGACATTCTGGAAAAGAAAAAACTGTGGAGACAGTAAAAATATCAGAGGTTGCCAAGGAGTTGTTGAGAGAGGAAAGAATAGGGGGAGCACAGAGAATTTTTAGGGCAGTAAAACTACTGTGTATGATACTGTAATTATGGACACATGTCATTATACATTTTGAAAACCCAGAGAATGTACACCACCAAAAATGAACTCTGATGTAAGCTATGGACATTGGGTGATAATGTCGAGTTGGGTTCATCAATAGTAGCAAATATACCACTAGGGTGGGGAACATTGACAACAGGGCTGGCTATGTGTATTGGGCCAGGGAAATCTCTGTACTTTCCTCTCAATTTTGCAGTGAATCTAAAACTGCACTAAAACCTAAAATCTTAAAAGGGATATTTACAACTTAACATCAATTATAATACTTTTATATTTAAAATCTTTTTATATTTAAAAGTAGAATGACTTTTTAATGTCAGCTCTTTGCAATTGTATCTGAAACATTAAAAACAGTTGTAATCATATTCTGTTTATTAGGTCTTAAAGAGGGAATGGCTTGCTTGGGTTATATGTGCATATGTTATCTATATAATATTCACCCACAACTTCCACTGTGTGCATTACACTGTCGTATGTTCTTGGCCATAAGATGCACAGGTGATTCTCTTTAGGAAGGACAGAGAAAGATTCCTGACTGGATTATCCATTTACATTCCATGGGAGGGTTTTAGAAAAGGCTTGTCAAAACAACAATGTTCTGATATACATTTTAAGGACAAATATGTCCGTGGAAAAAATTTTTAATTGAAACAAAAGCCACAACATCTCTCCTTCGAGGTTTTTATAAGATGTAGGTCTTATCAAATGGTAACTGTGTGAATGAATATTCAAGTCTTGATTTAAACTTTTTATGGTTCTGATAATCATCAAAATTAACAATTGCTATAATAATATCTGTAGAATATAGAATTTGTTTTCAGTTGCTCAAAAATATGTAACACATTCTTGCTTCTTTTCCCCTCCCACTACTCCTCTCCCCTGCCCTGCTCTCTTTGATTCTGTTTCCAGCTTCCTACCTTCCTACCACTGTCTTCCCTCTCTGCTTTCCTTTGAGAATATACTTATTTAAATGTAACTCAAGCTTAAAATTCAAGTCAAGTTTTTATTCCATTTAGTGAAGGCATGTTATCCTGGGAGTAAAGAGAAAGGAGGATGGAGTCATGCAGATTTGCTCTGGTTCACGGCTGCTACGGGGGCTGCCTGACTTCAGCAGTTAGTTCTTTAACCTCACTAAGTCCATCTGTGAAATGGGTACATAGCGCTGACATAATATGGTTGTTACGAAGATGACAAAAGATTAAGGCTATAAGGTGACAGCATGTTGCCAAGAACAGAATAAAAACTCAGTAAGATGTATTCCTTATTTTATTATTACTATTGTATAGACTATATATTAGGTTTTGCCAGGGTGGTTGAATCCTCTGTTCACTAATTTAATCTGTTCTTAAATACAGTCAGCCTATCAACAACAACATATTGCTGCTTACACCATCCTTGTTTCTTGGGATTCCTTTTTCTTCTTGTTCTGATCGGTTGTTTTTTGCTTCCTTATGTTTCACATCACTCATTTGATTCTTTATTTCATTCACCCTACTGTTGTCTCCCTGTAAATTGTTCTCTATTTCACTGGTGTATCCTTTGTTTCTGACTGGATCTTTTTTATGCTGTTGAGGTCCTCACTAAGTTCCTTGAGCATCCTCATAACCAGTATTTTGAACTCTGTATCTGATTGTTTATCTCCATTTTGTTTAGCCTTTTTCTGGAGTTTTGATCTGTTCTTTCATTTGGGCCATGTTTCTTTGTCTTCAAGTTTTGGCAGCCTCCTTGTGTTTGCTTGTGTGTATTAGGTAGAGCTGCTAAAGCAGTAGGTGTCCTGTAGGGTCCAGTGACACAGCGTCCCCTATCACCTAGGTTAGGTACTCAAGGTGTGCCCTTTGTGTGAACTGAGTACACCCTTCTCTTGTAGCTGAGCCTTGGTTGCTGTTGGCAGATCAATGGTAGGGATTCATCCAGGCCAGTCAGCTGCAAGGATTGGCTGTGAACATTTACCACCAACCTCCACCCTTCGTGGAGGATCAGCTGTGCAGGGGCAGGGTGGTGGTTGTCCAAGGTGGTCTGTAACTCTCCACTGTATAGGCTGGTTCTGGGGTTTCCCGGGTGATTCAGGCCATGTTCAGCCCCTACCTGTGTTTTGCCTGGGGCTATCTTGCCTGAGCTATAAAGCAGTCTGAGATGGCTGCTACTTGTGCTGAGCTTGGAGATTCCCAGGCGAAACCTAGCTGTGAATCTAGGCTGGCTGCTGCTAGTGCCAGGCATGGGCTCACTGAAGCCAGCTGTTGTTTGTTGGGAGGATTTAGGAAGTTTTGAAGCATGAGCCAAGACCAGCCTCTCATATAGAAAAGCAGCTTCCGTGGCTCCTAAGTTAGTTGGGGCAGAGTCTCCGGGGATCTCCCAGTTGGGTCAAACAATATTAGCCAGGTTAATGGAGTCTCAGATATGGCACCAGCCTGCTGGGTTTTGGCTCTGCAGGGAAAGGGCTTACAAAAAGGACAATGGCCTCTGCTAGCCCCAATGCCAGACACTTCAGCCTCTCCCAGTATGCCACCAGTGCCCTTTAAACTGCCACCCCAATGTTAGAACTCAGAGGGAGTGAGTCTGAGTAGGTGAGTCTGTGTGTGGGTTCTTTAAGAGAAACTTCTTGGGGCTCAAAAAGTTTCTTCCATCGATTCAATCCTCACTGGTTTTTGCAGCCAGAAGTTGCGGGAACTTATCTTCCTGGCACCGGAACCCTGGGCTGAGGAACCTGGTGTGGGGCTGGGTCTTCTTGCTCGCAAGATATCCCTCCTGAATTTTTATCCACCACACACGGGTGAGGGACCAGCCTGTTCCATGTCTGCGCCTCTACTGCCAATCTGGATGGGTGTGGTTTCTTTAATGCTGTAGTTGTCAGACTTCCATTCAACTCAATTGTTGACAGTTCTGAGTGATAGATGTTCTAGATTTTAGTTGTAATTTTGATGTTGTTGTGCAAAGAGGTGAGCCATGTCTGCCTATGCCACCGTCTTGGCTGGAAGTCCTCTGCACTTAACTTATACTCATTTCAAACTGAGTTTAAACTGACCAAATGTAAACTCAAGAAGCTTAATAAAATGGCCTACAATCACAAGTGTTTCTTTTACTTTGTATCCAGTGGTCCTTTAAGGACACACACTCCTGGTTCCTATTCTGGATCTATGCTTACTTCTGACAGTTGTGTGAATAGAAGAGAAAGTTTGTATGTGCAGTGTATGGGTCTCGAAGATTAGAGGGAATTCTCTTTCTATAGTCCACAGATACACCAACATCTACATACACAAAACATAAATCTTGAGCCAAGCAAAGGCATAGTGAATGAAAAGACCTAATACATCTAACAGAATGACAAAAGCAAGGGGAAAAAAATTAAAATGCTATTCATGAATGGTAATGGGCTTCAGCTTTGGGAAGCTTAGTATAACGTAGTTAGTTAGATTAATGCCCCTTTTCCTGAAGTGACAATACCGTCCTTTTCTTTCTTATTCCGTCTTTTCTCTTCATTCATGCACACTCAGTTCTTTCCTCCTAATCTGCCTTTCCCAAGATCTTGTTGCCCTTATCCCATTTGTCAGACCATCTCTCTGCCCATTAAACTTCTAGTTCCTGTGAATCTACTGTTAAATTCCTGGAGAGAAATATCACAAGCAACCATACAAAACAGCAAAGTTCATAGCCTCAAAGTAGTGTTGACAAGTGGAGACAGGGAATCAGTGAATTCAGCATATTTTCAAAATTTCAAATCCTTTTAGTTCTCAAAACATTTCTGAAAGTGTATCCTGATTGATGTCTGCTTTATGTTCTAAATCCCTACTTTTGGAAATACATATGGAGATATATTTAATGGTTATTCACATGTCTTCAGAATAACCAAGATGGTGAATTCTAGACGGGATGTTATTTTTTTTTTTACATATTTATCCCATCTTTTTTTTGACTAAGGCAATAATTGTTTGGCAGACATAGGTAGTATACACTGAATCTACAACTATAGCATAAAGTATTCACAGACGTGTTTTTCTTTTTCTTTCTACTTGTAATGAGCTGTCATAATTCTTTTAAAATCTTTGTAAAAGTGCAGACAACAGAGAGGAGATTGACTGTGGGCCAGATGGGTGAGCTGGGTAAAGGGGGCAAAAGGGAAAAAATTGGGACAACTATAATAGAATAAACAATAAGAAATATAAAAAAATGTGTAAAATGTGTCCTTTTGGTAACCTTGCTTAAGATTCACTATCAAAGCTTCCTTCCTAATAATTTTGGAATCTTGGTATGATAAATAGAAGAAATTCTTCCTTTGATCTACTCTAATACTCCATTTGTCACAATTCATTACCACAAACCAACAGGAAGTCTTCACATTTTTATTGTCAGTTTAGTATTTTCTCTAACCCATGTAACAGCTGAGCCACTGTAGATGAAAATCCTCAAGAATACCAAGGAGATGTCTGCAATAGTTCTTTCAGGCTCGTCGGAACAAATGTGGAACTTCTGTTAGTGCTATTCATGTTTTTTCTAAATATGCATGCAGAAATTTGCATTGAGCTCATTAAAATTGTGGTTATAAGAGGAATTTTATTATCTTAGTGTAAATCATTACTTGTGAAGAAAAAACATCATGCTCTTGATTTTCATTCTTTTTATAATTTGTTTAGGAGTTAAATATGTTATCTAACTTGTGGGAGACTTTTGTCTCTTACCATTGAATTGTTCAAAGTTAATGCAACCATATTATTGGCTTATCTCATGTATATACATAGATATGTATATATGTGTATATTTTTATGTGTATATATGTGTAAAACATACATATTAGTTTTCTAGGGTATATATCTGTGTGTATGTATGAATGTGTATGTCTTTGTACTTTGGGAAATTCTTGCAAAGACATTAGAAATAATAGATATTTACATTCATCCCTAAATTGTTGATGAAAGTTCATTTTATGTATCTCTCTCTATAAAGGCTTTTGCCAGTAGCCTTGTCATTTCTGGAAAATACATACCCATTTTCACTTATTTTCTAAATCCCTGTTATATTGTAGGGCATACATTCCAGTCTGTGATTCTAAAATACAGTAATGTTGTCCATCAATATAAATAAAATTTTGATCTTGTCTAAACTAATCCTAAGTAATACATCAGATACAATTCAGTAGCACACAGTTGAGGATGGTAGCTCCTCTTCCTCCTAAGTAAATCTGCTTCCAAACCTCTCTCCCCTTCACAGACCCTTTTCTGGGCTACCATTATTTGGAGCTTGCTAACTGGTCTCGCCACTGCCACCTTTCACTATTCAAGCTGCTGGAGTAGTATGTTAACAAAGGGAAACCACACTTGTCAGACCCTGCCTCAACCATTCAGTGATATTCCGTAGCCCTTGGATTTAAGTAGCACCTCCCCATGACCTACACGCTCCACTTGTTCCCCCGCCAGCATCTGCTGCTGTTTCCTCTCACTCTCCACTTTCATGAGCTAATGTCCAGAGCCTCCGCACACCAGTCTCTTTTTGACCCTGGGTCCTTTGCCATTTTCTTCTCTTTCCCTGAATTGGCTTCCCCCATTTCAAAGGATGACCTTTTAAATTTCTTTCCAATTTCAACTGTAACTGCTTGAAGAGGGCTTCTTAGACCATTCAATCAAACAGTACAATTTTTTTTCAAGAGCATCCTGTATTTTGCCTTTATAGTACTTTTCATATTTGTAATTTCTTATTTATGTTTTTATGTCTCACCCAGTAGATTATAAACACTCTTGAGTTAAAGGACTTTATCCTTTTTTTCCCCTCTTTGTGCTAAAACTCTAGAACAATGCCTGGCAAAAAGTAGATGAGCAAGAAAAGGGCAAATTATTGAATGTATGTTATCAGATTTACTCATTACCTGTTAGAATTTCTCCACAGTTACGTCATAGTTATAATTGCAGCTTCTACTTCTGATTTGCCACCTGTGCTAACCCTAAGGAAATCACTTGGCCTCTCTGGGCTTCAAGTTCTATATCTGTCAGTTAAGGATGTTGGACTATGTCAATGAATTAAAAGTTTTAAAAATTATTATTTAGCAGCAGATCTGTCCCCCAAAAGAAATATATGACTGAGAAGTCTGATTCCTAAAGCAGATGAAAGCTGAGGATCTTCGCTGAGAGCAGTAGAATCAGGCCCAGGGCCCTCTACAACTGCTAGCCTCCTCCCTCCCCCAAAGACAGGCCTCAGAGAAGTCGGCAGAAAGTTTATCATTAGTCTCCATGGCCCTTTCTAGATGTTTTACTAACCGCATAACAGTGCATCCCATTGTGACACATTTATCTGCAGAGTAGGCACTGCAGCAGCCCTCCGCATAAATTTAATTCTCACAGCCACCTGTGAGGGACATACCATTATTTATCGTATTTTATGAGACTGGAAAGAACTTCCCAGACAAGAAAGAGTAAAAGGAGTTCACCACTACCAAACAAGTAGTACAAGAAAAGCTAAAGGGTCTTCTTTAAGAAGAAGGAAAAAAAAGGTAAAAAAATATGAATAATAAATGGCCTCCAAAAAAAATGAATGAACCCCTTGCAATAGCAGGGTTAGGCCTAAAGGGTATTATGCTAAGAGAAATAAGTCAGTTAGAGAAAGAGAAATACCATATGATTTCATTTATATGTGGAATCTAAAGAACAATATAAAGGAACAAACAAAACAGAAACAGATTCATTTATAAAGAGAACAGGCTGATGGGTGGCAGAGGGAAGGTAGGTTGAGAGGCTGTATAAAAAAGGTACAGGGAACAAGAAGTACAGATTGGTTGATACAAAATAATCATAGAGGTGTAAAGTACCACATAGGAAATATAGTCAATAATATTTTTTTATTTTAATTTATTTTTTCAAATACATTTGTCTCTTCCTCCCCCCCACCACTTTCCCTTGCCCCCTCCCTCCGTCCCTCCCTCAGCTCTTCCCCTTTGGTTTTGTCCATGAGTCCTTGCCATATGTTCCTTGACTTTCCCCTTCCCTTCCTTTTCCCCGCCCCCCCCTTCCCTCTTGTCTCTGTTGATTTCTTTTCCTTTCAGTGTTGCTGGTCTTATTTTCCTTGCATCTTTGTATTGTTGGTTAGGTTCCACTTATAGGTGAGATCATATGGTATTTGTCTTTCGCCCCCTGGCTTATTTCGCCTAGCATATTTAATAATGCCAATTGGGTACTGAAAATATCAGTGCCAACTGTGTACTGAAAATATCAGGAGGAACACTATATAAAGTATGATTGTCTAACCACTGTGCTGTACATCTGAAACGAATACAAAATAATATTGAATGTAAAATGTAACAAAATTTTTTTTAAAAGTTAAAAAAAGACCTCACAGACAGCGAGATTTACACTTTGATTTAAACACCATTCACCTAGATGAATACAAATGATGGCTGTCTTAGAATTAGATGAATTTTCCTGTATTCCAGTACTCAGGTCAGTGTGTAAGATATTACCTGAATTAGCATGACTTATGAAAAAGCAAAATGAAACAGTGCCTGGGTCTTGAAGACAGAAGACTACTAGGCTCTTTTCACCTAGGGCTTAGGCAGAGTGATTCGTGCTGTTTAATTTTTATGCATCCTTGAGAACTGTCGGTCTTGGTGGCACCTTAGGCCTCTGACTCTTCAAAGTGGAACTAAATATATAAAGTTAAAAAACATATCACACGATCCCAAAATTGATTTTTCCAACCCCAAAATATTAGGTGACCTGGGACATTAAAACTTATATTAAGCAACGAGTACCAGTTTTTGGATACTGTGTTCTTGAACAATGCAAGTAAGTATTTTTGACATCAAACCTCTAAAGCTGTGTCTGTAACCCAAAGTTAAATGACTAGTTTTAATAATACTATGTTATACATTCTGTATAGGATAATTCTGAAAGATATTTAGAGACATATTTTTTATATAAATGCTACAAAAACCAGAAAATAAACTCAAGGCATTGGTTGAGTGTGTGCATGTTGTGGAAAAGGGAGAAGCTTGTTCCTGACATTTCTGAGTCTGGAATATTTTATAATTTAATTTTTAATAAATAAACATGCTGTTACTGGAATATTGTGTTTCCCACTTCTACAAGTGGTTATATTTCTAGTGGCACAGAACCCACTGTCGTGACACCCTTACAAATAGAAGATTTAACAAACTACTCTTCTGAGTATTTGAAAGTCCCAGTAAAGAATTTAAGTTTCTATTATTACCATAATGCATTGAAATTAGAAACAGTCTGAGATAACAGTGACCTGAATTTATGAACTCATAGGAAAGATTGCATTTTGGGAAATAGTCACTCATTTCAGAGAAAGAGTCCTCAATTTAGTTTTAAAAAAAAAACAAGTAATATCATTTCCCCTATAAATATTTAGCTGATGAACAGTAATAAAGTTCAACTTACTTAGTGATGGTACATCCAATAGTTTAATGTATATTTATAATACAAATATAAAATGCAAATACAAAGGGAAGGGAAAAGTCAAGGAACATATAGCAAGGACTCATGGACAAAACCAAAGGGGAAGAGCTGAGGGAGGGAAGGAGGGAGGGGGCAAGGGAAAGTGGTGGGGGGAGGCAGAGACAAATGTATTTGAAAAAATAAATTAAAATAAAATTAAAAAAATAAAATGCAAATACAGAATACAAACATGAATGCTAATAATACAAATAAATTTACTGTTATTAGATGTTCACTATGGGCACCACTGAACTCATGGGAGCATTAATAAGAAGAGTCTTTTTCTTTTGTTACCTGGTGTTTCATATGAGAAAACCAAAGTTGTCACATTACACCAAATTTCTGCTTTTCAGAACATATCTTGTGTATATAAAATTAAACACTGACCATTTCAAACTTCTAAAGGGTAGATTTTTATCAAATTAAATAATCCAAACATATCTTTTTTTCTTTTAATATTGCCTAGTTTTTAAACTCTATATTAAATTGAACAGGAAAGCATTTTTTTTCTTCTGGACAGAATTACTCTAATCTCCCAGCTACTTTAATCTTAAGAGTACTGTAGAGCAGAATAAAAATCGCAAGCCAAAATTCTAGAGTTCACTTTAAAAATCTGGCCTTCCCCTAGATGTATGCAGAAACTAAATTCCAGGCACATTGCTTCCATGCCAACCACAGTAATTTGAGAGAGAAGTTTTGCTTTAGCTTTGGAAACACTGCAAACACATGAGCTTTTTTCAGCTGCTTGTCTTACAAAGGACTCAGCACAGTTTAGAGCTGTCTAAATTGTACATAGGGACTAGGAAGAATCAATGTGCTGAAATGATTTTGATAGACTTAATGACTTTGAGGGATGTAAGTGAACATCTGATGTGTGAGTGTGTGTGCACACTCGTGGGTATAGAACAGAAATTCTCATCTGAATATAATTTTCTATGGCTGTTGAAATTTTTTGTTTCTTATAGGAGAACCATTTCATCTTTTAATAACATTTTCAAAGTCATGTGGTTTTTAAACTTTTGACATGTAATTGAAATGGAACATCCAATTGTGAAGAAAGTTGATTGCAAAGCAATTAGAATTGATCTTACTTAATTTTTCCCCCAGGTCAAGCTAATGCCTCCTGCTCCAAATGATGACCTAGCAACACTCAGTGAGCTCAACGATGGCAGCCTGCTTTATGAAATTCAAAAGCGCTTTGGGAACAATCAGATATACGTAAGTGCCCTTGAAATTGCCTTTTGCACTGCATTTTTCTTGCTGCATATTTTTACCCTTCAGTGCTGCATATATTACAGATAATGGGTTTATTGTTGCTTCTGGTCATGCTGATAGCTAAAGGTAGATTTCTCAGAGCCCAGGTTGATTCTTCTGGTGCAGTTTTAAGGCAGATTCAACAAAGTGCAAATTTCAGAGTTGTTAAGTGTAAGTTGGTATCGTAAGGGTAGACAACTTCCTTGTAATGTTTGCTGTGGAAGATCTTGCTAGAACCATGGGGATCTGTTAATCACTTTTAAAAGTGCTGTTTATTTTACCTACTATGTTTCACATAGCCTTCTAGATCTGGAAAAGGAAGCTAAAGAGGAAACATTGATTATGCATGGAGAACTGCCTCCCTATTTGCATGAAAAGATAAACTATTGTTCCTCTAAATGATCAGGAAATGTCTTCATCTGTAAAGTAAATAATTTATACAGGGATTTTTGATAACCTGTTATCAAGTAAATGACTCGGATGACAAACAACATGGAAAAATTTTTGCTGTGGTTCTATCCTGATTAATATGCGTTATTTCTACCAATACTAATAACAGTTTAGACATCATGTTATCTCTATTCTCAATATCTCTCCTCTCTCATTCTTCTCCCTCTCCTTGATTTTGTTATATTCAACTCAGAGCAATTCAGTCAGAATGTCTATGAAGAAATCTGATTATACACATGTCTGCTCTCCCTTTTTGTTAATGCCCTTTTTTTCTAGTTTACTAAGAAATTGAGTAAGTAATTTTCATGGAAATGTGAAGTCTGAGGTTCCTTTACAAGTAATAAATTGTCAGGTGCTAATTACCCTATGTAAATTCAATACAGCATCAGAATGCTTGGATAAATTGCCTGCACTGTAAATACACTTAATATTAAATATTTTGCTCAAAAGTAATGGAATTGAGTCATTGGCATAAAGTGGTGAAACCTGATTATTTTGATCTGTTATTGCCCCATTACTTGTTTTTTTAATTCTATTTTTTTCTCCTTATCCATCATTGTGTTGATTCTTGTTTTGAACTTCTTAATTGTATTATCAGCAGACCACTGCTTGAATTGTTTTGAATTTCTTCATTTACTTCATGCTTTTCAAGTGGCGTTGTCTCCCTAATATCCACTTAATTTACTCCCCTTCATCTTGATGGACACCATTTTCTTCAAAGCCACTGTCAATTTTTTTCTCCAACAATCTCCTAATTTTCTAGAGCAAATTTCCTTCCCTTTCTCTCTGATCTCACAATGAACTGGAGTAACTTTTGTAAAGAGCAAATACAGTTGTAAAACTCCCAGTCTTAAGCCTTGTCCCTAGCTTATCATTTTGCATAGGAGGATGACCACAATCCTTATTCCAGAGTCTAGAATCTCCTACGAGTCTCATCAGGGTCTGAACACTATTGGTTGGTGAGTTTTAGCCACTGAGCATTGCCCTCCTTCCTGCATCAGGGAATTTTCTTATTTTTCTTTCCATAAAGTTCTATTTCTACTTTCATAAAACACTTGGCTTTATAAACTCCCACTCAAAAGTTCTTCGGTCTCTATGTTAATCTTCCAGATTAAGTCATTGTAGAGGATCTTTCTGTAGAGCATTTACAACTACTTGTGATTATATATCTCATTGGTGGTTTGATTAACATCTGGCTAGCTGTCATACTAGACTATGAGCTCAGTAAGAATAGGAACCAAGTTGTTTTTCTCACCATGAGGCCTGGCCAAGCACTTTCTAACCTTGAATATTTTTTACCTGTTTATCTAAGTCATGGCTCCAACTGCTCCACACAGTGGACCATCTTCCTAGATGCTCTCTGCAGTCTGGATAATCATAATTAATATTCCCTCCTTTCCTAAAGTTTGCATCAAATATAAATGTTCCACTGTGCAAGGCACGGTTTTCCTTTTCTCCACATGTGAAATATTGAAGAGTTAAGTCATCTAGCATCAATTTTGTCATAAGTGTTCTATGTTATAGTATTTGAATTCACCTCTCATAAATAGACAAGCAATTTAAATGTTATTTATTGAATAGTAGTAAGTGGTTGTTAAAGTGTATCATATGAACCACTGGATATGTGAACCTTTTATAAGCAGTCTGCGATGAGAGTGAGAGTTTTGAAACTCATTGCAATTTTTAACTTTATTTTTACTCTTGACACAACTGCATACGTCCCCATTTTCCCTACTTTTCCCCACCTCCACCCAGCCCCTGTCCCCCCTTCCCTCTGGCCGTCACCAGACTGTTGTCTATGTCTATGGATTATGCATATATTTTCTTTGGTTAATCCCTTCACCTTCTTTCTTTGATGGTTTAATTTTCATCTGTTAAATCTAATAAAAATCAAGGTTTATATTTTATGTGTCTTTGTCTTTTTCAATTTCATATTTCCAGGACTTCATCTTTATTATGTTCTTAAAAAGTATCATGAGTCCATGATACTGGAAATAAAAGCAAGTGTTTCTTCCCCACAAATACAAAGGTACTAGTTTAGTAGATGTCTCAAGATTAAAATTTTCAAATTTGATAGTTTGATCTCAACACCTACCCTCTCAACATGTCCCTTCTGTAGCCTCTCACCTTGCAATTAATGGCATACTTTTCCTTCCAGCTTTTAAACCAGAATGCCTGGCAAAAGTATTAAATCTTGTTTTTCTTCCATATCTCACATGTGATCTTACTGCACACATGCATAGTACATGACTTCTAGTGCTCCCACCAGCCCATCAGAGCCAAGATAAAATATTTAATTTGAATTTATTGTTCAACAAGGATTTTCATTTTCTTTTTTACTATAGTCTGATTTGCTATGTAAGATGCTCTTTCAAAATAATCTATATATTGCTCTTTTAACTAAGTGTACAGCCTTTCACTGAGCTATTGATTTGGGAAGTTTCCATACAGTCTATAGCAGGAGGAAGTTCCCAAACCATCAAACAAAAAATGAGTTGCAGGTGATAAGACGTTTGGTTGCTAGGAAATGCACAGAATAAAGGCATTGCATTTCCTGAACAATTATTGTCAACAGTAGCATAGAATAGGAGATGCAATCAAATCTCTTCACGGATGGCCAATAAGCATATAGGCACTATTCTCTCTATAAAAACACTAGTGGAACTTGAGACTCATAAAAAAATAGAAACTTCACAAAATAAAAATAAATTATGTAACGTCTCATTAGCTAAGTATGGAGCCTGGCTCATCTCCGCCCCTTAATAACTTGCTGTTCCCCTCAAGGTGACCCAGCTGGATACAGCAGGCCTTCTTTATACGAGCATCTGAGGAGGCACAAGCTGGTGTCAGAAGTTGAAGTCTCTCTCACTTCCAGGTTATTTGAAATTATGTGGATAGACACACTTTCTCCAAGATAATACCACCTGCTAGCCTAGTCATCTGAAGTTTCACCTACAATATGCTATGCTGTGCACAGTACCTACCATATAGTTACATGTCATTCCATTCTACTAAAAGACCCTTTTGAACACTTGACATGTAAGTTACTTTAAAAAGTAATTTAAAAGAAAAAGGTGTAGAAATCTTTACATTTCTACAATTTTAAAAATTCTTTCTCTACAGTACATTTAAAATTTTCCATTTTATCAAAATGAACTCTTCATAAAAGGTTATAAACCTATATAAAGTCATTCTTTATGACTGTCATTAACATTCAGATCACATTTTTACAGATTTTTTATTACAAAATATATTATCAAAGACAGTATTAATTTCCTTTAATAATTAGACCAATAGAAAAAATTATACCTTAATAGGAAGATGCAATTTAGAGTTGCTGTATTTTGATTTTATCTTAAAATTTGGGGGCCTTCCGGCCAAGAGGGACGCATAGGTAGATGTGTTTCTCTTCCTCACACAACCAAGAGAAGGATAACAACCAATTTAAAAACAGAAAACAACTAGAACTGCCAGAAAACCAAACTGAATGAAAGTCTTACAAACAAGGAGTTAAAGGAGCATTCATCCAGACTGGTAGAAAGGGCAGAGACAGGAAGCTGGGTGGCAAGGATATGAGACAAGGCTGCAGCAGGCAGACCTGGGTGGGTAGAGAAGTGGCTGGCAGCCCGAGATATCCCACAATCACATGCGGATAAGTCTAGAGGGACAATTGGGGAACAAGACAGACCACGCAACCAAGGGTTCAAGTGCGGGAAAAGAAAGCCTCAAAACTTCTGGCTGTAAAAACCTGTGGAGTTTGCAGCAGCGGGAGAAACTCCCAGGCTCACAGGAGAGTCCATTCAAGGGGTCCACCCACCTGGGAATCAGTACCTGAAAGGGCACAATCTGCTTATGGGAAGTGAGGGAAGTGACAAAAAGTGGGATGAGAGCTGAGCAAGCAGCATTGTTCTCTCTCTGACCCCTCCCCCACACACAGTATCACAATGCAGTGAAGTAGGTTGCCCCACCCTGGTGAATACCTAAGGCTCTGCCACTTACAACATATTAGGTGCACTGAGACAAAAAAAGATGGTCCAAATGAGAAAACAGATCAAAACTCCAGGAAAAGAACTAAGTGATGAAGAGATAGCCAGCCTATCAGATGCAGAGTTCAAAACACTGGTAATCAGGATGCTTACAGAAATGATTAAGGTCACAAAATAAAGGAAGAAGTGAAAGCTATACAAAGTAAAATACAGGAAAATATACAGGGAACTAACAGTGACAAAAGGAAACCTGGACTCAAATCAAAGATTTGGAACAGAAGGAAGAAATTAACATTCAATTGGTACAGAATGAAGAAACAAGAATTCAAAAAATAAGGAGAGGCTTAGGAACCTCTGGGACAATTTTAAACATTCCAACATCCGAATCATAGGGGTGCAAGAAGGAGAAGAAAACTTATTTGAAAAATTAATGAAGGAAAACTTCCCCATTGTGGTGAAAGAACTAGACTTGCAAGTCCAGGAACTGAGAGTCCAAATGAAGTTGGATTCAAGGAGAAACACACCAAGATTAGTCTATCCAGCAAAGCTATTATTTAGAATGGAAGGGCAGATAAAGTGCTTCTCAGACAAGGTCAAGTTAAAGGAGTTTATCATCACCAGGTCCTTATTATATGAAATGCTAAAGCGACTTATCTAAGAAAAAGAAAATCAAAACTGTGAACAATAAAATGACAACAAACTCACAACTATCAACAACTGAACCTAAAATACAAAAACAAACTAAACAAACAACTAGAACAGGAACAGAATCATAGAAATGGAGGTTAGATGGAGGGTTTTCAGTAGGGAGAGGGAGTGGGAAGAATGGGGGAAAAAGGTACAGGGAATGAGTATAATTGGTAGGCAGGCACAAAATAGACAGGGAGGGGTTAAGAATAGTATAGAAAATGGAGAAGCCAAAGAACTTATATGTATGATCCATGGACATAAACTAAGGAGGGGGAATGCAGGGCAGAGGAGAATAAAGGGGAGAAAAAAAATGGGACAACTATAATAGCATAATCAATAAAATATACTTAAAAATGGAAAAAAATCATTTTCTTTAATGGGCATATTTCTCCATTATTCCTCAGTCTGCTCTCTAGTTTAATTTTTATTCTCTGGAATTTAAGAGTAATTTTGAGATACTAACAAATAAGGTCTCTTTTCAGTTCAATTATTTCACTGTTATTCTTTTCTTCTTTACGTGGCTATAAAATTCTTGCCAATCCTTCTCTTAAGTAAATGCTGTAATGAATTACAACATATGAAGGGAATAATGCAAAATTATTAGTGAATGGCTATATGATTTTTTACTTGATGTATACACATGTATAACCAGCAGCTTAATAAAGAAATAAAATATAAGAAACTCCTTCCCTAATTCACCCTAATCATTACAAAGTTTCTGACATATAGGTCTATCTAATAATTTTGTCTGTTTTTATTTTATATAAAAGGAATAATGAAGTATATTCTCTGTTGTGTCTTTCATCTTTTATCATCAGGTGTTTCTGATATTTGGCTATATTATTACTTGCAGCACTACTTATCCATTTTTACTCCTGTGCAATAAATTACTTTGTGACTATATCCTAATTTATTAATTGACTCTACAATTAAGGGACCTTTGAGTTGATCTCACTTTTTGGTTATTATAAATACTGTTATAAACTATCTTACATCTTTTTGGAGGCACACATAGATAAGTATTCCTGTGGAGCATTTACCTGGAACTGTAATGCCAGCATCATAAAGTTTATTCAGCTTTAACAGATACTGCCAAGTGATTTTTCAAAGTGGCTATACTCCCAACATAGACATTTAGGTCTATACATCATCACCAACACTTAGCATTATCGGTATTATTTGTTTTGTTGACTTTTTCAAATTCTATTCATTCTTCTAGTTTCACAATGGCACTTCTTTATGGTTTTAACTTAAATTTCTTTGATAACTAATGATGTTGACTAATATGTTTCTTGCCCATTTGATTCTCTTACTTTGTGAATTGCCTATTTAATTATATTGCCCTTTAAAAATAGGTTGTTTTTACCCATTTTTTCTCCTTGATATGGAATATACATATATTCTACAGTTTTTGGTAACAGAAACTGTATTTATATATATTTTTATATATATAAAAATAAAATACATATATATTTAAACACTGTATATATTTTTTTCAGGCTCTTCTTTGTCAGATACACATATTGCAAGCATTTTCTCCCAATTTGTGGCTCACATTTTAGTTCTAGTAGCATCTTTAGATGAGGAGAAGTTTTTAATTCCTATAAAGTTCTTTAGGGTTAGTGCTTTTAGTTTCCCATTTAAGAAAATTTGGCTTTGGTCATGACAGTATTTTTCTCTGTTTTCTTCTTGAAGTTGATTTGTTTTAACTTCAACATTTATAGTGTATTACCAGCATGGAAATGACTTCACAGGGTTAAAGAGGAAGGTCAGGATTAATGTTTATCCCATGTGATTTCACCCACTTCATTGCAGTGGCATCTTTGTCATAAATCAGGTGACCATGGGGAGTGGGTCTATCTCTAAAATCTGGGGGGGGGGCGGTTGGTGTATGGACCTGTTTTTCTGTCTATAAACCAATACCAAGATATCTTAATCATTATAGCTCATAATACATCTTGATACATAGCAAGTACTCTGACATTGTTCTTCAAAAATATCTTGGCTAATCATGACTCTTAGACATACATATACAGCTTAAAGTCAATATATCAATTTTAATTGTATTTTTATCAGTATTGCACTGAGTATTGGGAATAAATGAGATTATGACAATATTTTTTTAAATTTGATGGCCTATCTTATACTTCTTTAGGCCATCTTTAGTTTCTCTGGAACATTTTAAAATTTTTGGTATAGAAAACTTGCCTATTTTTCTAGTTTTGGTGCTATAATTAATATTATTTTCTTATAGAAAATAACAAGAAAATTTCATTTTCTAATAATTTGTGGCTAATAGAGATACAATATTTTATTTTTACATTTGCCCTTTATCCATCAAACTTGCCAAATTAATATGTGTATATTAATTTATATGGAGATTCTTTTGGATATTCTGCATACATTTCCAGGTACTCTGCAAATAATGACTTTAATTGTTTTCTCTTTTAAAATTGATTGCTTCTTTACTCTCTTTTCTTACATTATTTCATGGGATAGGACTTTCAATAAAAAGATAACTGGAAGTTGCAATAATAAACACCCCTGTCTCATTTTGGTATCCAGAAAAAAAGCTTTCAATGTTTTACCATCCAGCAAGTTTGCAGTAGCTATGCCATTGTAGTAACTTTTTATTAGATTCAGGAAGGACTAATGTATTAATTGTTTTCAAAGTTATTGTTTTAAATCAAGAGTAGGCATTAAATGGTATTAAATGTTTTTCAGCATTTACTGTGACCATAATATGACTTTTCTTCTTCACTTCTTAGTATTTTAAAAGTTAATCTTCTAATATGAAGCCAACATTACATTACTAGAATAAAGTTTATTTGGTTGAGATCTATTATTTGTTGAATGCATTATTGCAATTTAGTTTGTCAATATTTAGCTCAGAATGTTTGCATGTGTTTTGATGAGAGAGAACAGTCTGTATTCCTTTTAATCTACTAGTTACATCTTAAATATAAAGTTCATGAGGGCCTCCAAAAATAAAATAATAATCTCCTATTGTTTTCTGGAATAATCTGTATAACATTTGTTTATTTTACACATCAACATTGGGAAGAATTCACCAGAGAAGTCTAAGTTTTCTTTATAGAAAGGTTTTTAGGCATAGATTCAATTTCTTTTACAGACATTTGATGATTTTCTAGGTATCCATTATTAATTTCTACCTTAATTTTTATCATGACCAGAGAATACACTCTGAGTGGCTCAAATCGTTTAAATGTAATGAAACTGGTCTGTGTTCAGTTTAGGGGATTATACATATATTCTACAGTTTTTGGTAACAATGTTTTGAATATGTCTATTGGTTAAATTTCTAATTTATTTTAAAATTTTGTCTCCTTATTCAGTGAGTTGCTAAGAAAAAACTGTTAAAATTCCCCAGTATCATTGTGAATTCGTGTTTGTCTTCTTAAAGCTGTTGTTGTTTGACATATTTTATCTCAGATTTTGATCTCATAAAAATGTAGAAACTGTTGCATCTTCTGGATTGATTTATTATCTTGTCATTATAAAACGTCATTTTTTATCATTGGTACTGTTTCTTACTTTAAAGTATACAGATATTTTCTATGAATTGAGTATTGCTAAACCACCTTTTTTGTTGTTATTGTTTTTATGTGTATCTTGCTTCATCCTTTGACTTTGAAATTTTATTATCCTTTATATTTAAAGTGCTTTCTTTTGGAGTAGCACATAGTATTTTAATCCAGTTGATAATATTTTTTTTCTTTTTTTGCTCTTTTTATTGAATTTTTGGGGTGACACTGGTTAACCAAATTATACAGGTTTCAGGTGCACAATTCTACAGCACATCATCTGTATACTGCATTGTGTGTTCACCACTCAGGGGAAGATTCAGTTCATCACCATTTACCCCCCCATATACCCTGCTCCATCTCCCTTCACCCCTCCCCCCCACAAATCCTTACCTTTTAATGAGAATATTTGGTAGCTTTACATTTGATGTAATTACTGATGTATTTGTGTTTACACCTGTGATTTATTATTTGATATCTATTTGATTCATCTGTTCTATGTGCCTTTATATGTCAGTACTTGTCCTTTTTTATTGAAAAGTATCTTTATTTGATTTCTGTGCTTATCAACTTTTCAGTTATGCATTTTATGTATTATTATTCTGTAGCAACATAGAACTCATTACCCCATTTACTTCATCGACTATATTTTGCTATGTGTTTTAATTTTACATTTTTTTAAAATCCAGTCTGGTTCTCAGAAAACCTAATCATTTCACTTTTTATGTGTTCAGTAGAGCAAACCTATTGGCTTTATTTTATATGAATTTGACTTTTCTATTTCTTTATTTACAAACTTAAAACGATTCACAAAATGTTAAAGTGTAATTTTTACTTATTCTTTATATTGCACAGTGATTTTAATTTTAAAGGTGCTATTTATATGGTTCAAGAAGTATTTTTTTTCTTTTTCTTTTAACAGACTTTTATTGGGGACATCCTCTTGCTTGTTAACCCATTCAAAGAGCTTCCAATTTACTCCACCACGGTGAGTATAAAATTTAATGTACCACTTAATAATGTAGAATAATACTCACCAGATACAGCTATATGTATCAAATGACCAATCAAGAAGAAAAACCCTAACAATACATAAGAACAAACTTTTCAGAAAATTCTAAATTGAGTAGTTACATAATGATTCTCTTCATTATAGTAAATCTTTAAAGATTTTGGTGTATAGTTATTCATAATACTGTTTTTAAATATTTTTAGAATTTTGAGTTCTTTCTTTCCATTTTGTATGTTGTTAATTTGAGTCTTCTCTGACTTTTAAAAATCAATTTGCTAGGGATTTTTTGTTTACATCTTTTCAAAGAAAACTCGTAACTTTTAAACATTTTCTATTGTCTTTATTCTCTATACAATTGATTTTTGTTTTTTATCTTTATCTTTTTCTTTTACTTCCTTTGAGTTGAATTTGATAGACATTTAAGTTTTATAGTTAATTCACTGATATTTTGCCCTTCCTAAATAAATATTTGAGGCTTTTTATTTTGCTTTAAATGCAGCTTTACTAAATTCTATATCTTTGATATTTCACAATTTTATTATTCTTCAGTTAAAGATGTTTTGTATTATGATTTTTGTTGTATGAATTCTATAAATGTATTTTTTTCTATTTTTTACATTTGCTTTAATTTAGTCTACAGTCTGGTCAGTAGATTGACTAGGTTACTTCACTTATTAGGTTACTAATTGTCTCTTCTATTGTTTTGAATATATAGATAAAACCATCTATGAACTTGTTGATATCAGCTGTTTTTTTCTAATATTAAAATTTTTATTTTGTACTTGGAGATTCTAATTCTCTGATAAAATTCTTTACTTCACCACCTATTTTCTTGAACATGTTAATAATTTAATTTAAAATATGTACGTGATAACTCTAATGATAACAACTTATTCTAGTAACTCTAATTCTAGTTAATAATTCTAATAATTCTAATCTAATGTAATTATCATATCTAATGGTATCTGGGTCTGTTTCTAGTTTATGTGTCACTTGGTTTCCATTACATGGATGTTATTCACTGACATTCCTGGAACATGTTGATTGAATACTGAACCTTTTATATAAATGTTTATAGAGGCTGGGATGGTATTATCTTTTTTCAAAGAAGTTTTTATTTTTTTTCTGATAGATAAATACATTATAGGCAGATGATCTTGACTCTAGTAACGTTCCTTTACTTTGTGTTTGCCCTTATGCATAAGGTGGCCCCCCTTAAAGGTCTCCATTGAGAAGATGGGGTAATGTCCATCTTGGCTTTACTTTGTTACTGATACCTGAACTTGATATTGTATCTTCCCAGCAGTGTTAAACTGCTGGAATATTGTATCTGCTTAATTCTCTACACAATTATGTTTTCTTTCTATGGGACCTTGAAGCAAAATGGCGATGTATGATCAGAAAAAGTTGTGCAGAACATCCTGTTTGGCTTGGTGCATTTTGATATTCTCCAAGATCTTGATCCCTTAAGTTCTAGCTGCTTTGGTGATTTTCAGAGGCCTCAAATAGGTGTTTAATTTGTATTTTGTCCAGCTTTTGTAGAGGTTCATGGTGAGATCATTAGTCTGTTTCCAGCTACTTTATTAGAGCTATAATAAAACAGCCTATTCCTATTTTTATTGCATTGGTATCAGAATATCATTTGCCTTCAAATATCTAAGCTTGGTTGAAATTCCATGATTTTTTAATTCTGCATATATTTTTCCAAGAAAGAGAGAGATGCTATTTAAAGTTATTTATTGAGTGAAGGGTCAAATCAAGGAACATGCATAAAGGACCAATGGGCAAAGCCAAAGTGGGGAAGGCTTGAGGGTGGAAGGTGGGGGCAGGTAGGGCAAGGGAAAGTGGTGGAGGGAAAATGGAGACAAGTGTATTTGAACATTAAAAAGAAATTTTTTAATTGCAAAAAAAAAGTTAACTATTAATGTATTGTTCCTGGCTTATAGTGTGACCTTTGACTGTAGGGTGAACATAAATCTTATGGCAAGACAAAAGTGAGTTTTGAATAATTGAATGAAATATATATATATACCTATATAAATATTATTTAAATGCAGGAGGTCAAACTCTAAGTATTAGGGAAAATACAACATATTTGTTATCATATGGTATTATCTGCCTTATTATATTGTATCTTGTAATGGAATAAACTTGTATTTTGTGGTTTATTTTTAGGGTGTCTGCATTATGGCAGTTTCATGGTTTCAAATAATATGGTATATTTGAATTTCAGAAATACATGCTAGTAGATAAAAGAAGAGAAACATTAAGAGACATATTTCTTTATTAATGCAGGAATGATTGTAATGCATTGAGACTTTTGCCAGAACACTTCATTAAAGCTTAAAATGGCAAATGCAGTCTATAATTTATAGATATCAGACTTTATATACATCATTTCCAACCAACTCTGATGTAGAATATAGAGGAAAATAAATATATTTTGGTAAAATATGCACTGATATATAGCTCACAGTAAACTTACTTTTAACAGGCTATAATGAAACTTTACAGCATCTAGTACTTTGGAATTCACATATACTATGGAGTATCAAATAGTTTGTATCCACCTGGTATATAAGTAACAACCCATAAAATTATAGATATTAGATAGAAGTGAGGATTTAATTTTTAGGGTGAATTAGTGGACATTGTCTGTAGCAATGTTAGTACCTTGTAATTTTAAATTAGCTATTTGTGTACTGAACCGCATTTAAATGATCTCATTGTCATATGGACATACAAGAGAAAGTTCCATTTCTTTTTATGTATCTATTGATTATAATTACGTGTATGTTTATTATTTTAAATAATAAATTTTGTTTAAATAGTTTTGTTTTCTCCCATGTTGATTAGTTTAATGAAAGAAGAAAATACATTGAGTATGATCATGTCTATAAAGATTATACAAACCAGGAAAATGACTTCTGTGTTTCATGTTGAAAAAAATAAAGTCCACAACCACCATCTGTGCTTTATTTTGTCATTACCAATACCATTAACTGTGTTATATTAAGCCATTGCATAATATTCCTTATGTAGAAGGTCATTAATCATGGATGTAGAATACCCTTTGTGGCAAACTTTGTTTTGATACTAATATAAACACATGACAGCAAGCAGCTCTGTTCATTAGATGGTTTGCTGCCGTGAGCAATGTTGCTCTGACGCTAAAGGTCGCTGGGGAGAAGTGGCACTGAGGGGCCAGTAGGAAGATAGTTTTAAATGAAGTATAACCATCAGGGAAAGATTCATTATTATGCTGCCTATTTATGCTGAAGACAAATATCATTACTCATTTTAAACATGTAAGAGATAGAGGAGAAGGAGAAAATAGAAAAGTAGCCAGATTTTTCTGAATAGCATGTATAAAAAAAGCAATCATAACTAGGGACAAGACTGCTTTATAAGACCAACAAACATTCCTTTATTAAATGTAATATGTTGTGTTAGATATTTAGGAATCCTGAATCTCTTTGTCCTTAAGTATTGCATTGACATTCTAGAAGCAAAATGCAAAAATATCATAAAAAACAATCAGATTCCACTTGTAGGTGAGATAGGAAAAAATCTGTCTTAGGGGTACATGCTATTAATTCACATGTCAAAAGGTTAGAATGGAAGGAAATCTTAGGTTTAGAAAGGCATTACATGGGAAAAATTTTAAAGAATGGGTAAGATTCTGATAAGAAGAAAGGGAGTATATTTTGCAGAATTGCCTAGAGCCGCATTTTGGAGATGAAAAAAATATAAGGCCGTTTAGAGAAATGCACAGAACAATTTGACAAATTAAGAAGGTCAAAAAGGTGAATAATTAAAATTTTAGTTTTTAGGCCTAGATTATAAAGGTAGATTAGAGAGTTCGGGTTTTATTTTTTTAGAAAATAAGAATGATTAGGAAAAAAGAAGTAAGATACAATTAGAGTGTTTAGTCTGTTTGTTAATATCAGTTTAAGGAGAGGAGATATTTAGGCAAGAAGACTAATTTGTAAATACTGAAATAATCCAAGAGTAAATTTATCAGGGCCTAATATGGGAACTCTAGTAATGGGAAAAAATAGAATACATTGAGTGAGTTTGTGTAAAGACAGTAAGTACTATTCAAGGAGTAATTTTATTTGAGGAATAAATAGAAGAGAGGATCAACTGATGGCACAGGTTTTAAAAGTGTGAGTCTGGGAGAGAAAGGGTATTGATAACAAAGAAAATGAAAGAAAAGGAAAAAATTCATGAGAAAAACCAGGTTCAGGTAAATAAAATATATGAAGTTTATGGAGGTTAATTTGAAGTAATGTTGAGATTCTATACCTCATGCACAATTAAGAATAATTCCCATAGGCATTTCACTTTGTAAGATTTCTAGGATTCATACCATGTTCAAAAATGAAGTAGAAAAATAATAGAAAATGAAGAAGAAAGATGACAACAATGACAGCCACTATGGTGGCAACTAAAGAACCAGGTCAAATGCAGTGGCAAATTTAGTAATCAGAAAACCAATGAACAAGAGAATGTCATGAGGACAAATGCTTGAGCAGTGAATATTCACTGACCCCTCACATAGCAATCTGAGGACTTTCTTGGATGTTTCTCATTGTCACTGTTACTATGGAGTTCACAACCCACACATGTATCCTCTTGAAACTCAATGCACAAAATGCTGACACCATTCAGGATAAAATACCCGGGGATAATTTTTCAAGATTATATTTTTGAATATGCATAATACAAAACAGAGCAGCACCCAATCATTTTTCATCCTTTACTTGTCAGTGAGATTAAGCTGTCCCAATATGTAACATGGCATCTCGTGTGGGATGCCAGGTTAGGGCGCGGCTTAATTTTAGATTCTGTTTGCTGTTGGTCTCCTGATATTCCCGTTGCCAGGCATGTTGGGTTTGACAGGCAGCTAGAGTGTCTGAGCAGGGTTTTTGTAAATGGAGGAACAGGGCTGGAAAGCAATGCTAACATGTTTAGGGTTTGTTATTACATGGCAGACCTGCTGCAAAAAGCTTTACATGTATTATCATATTTAATCTCAAAAAGCAACACAATCAGTGTAAGAATAATTATTTCTAATTTGCAGATAGATAAACCGAGACTTAAAGAGATTAAATAAGTTTTCCAACATTTTCCTGTGAGTGGCAGAGACAGACTTTAAATCCGGATCCTATAGCAAATGCATGACAAACTACTCTCAGCAACAAGGTGCTGAGCCCAGAGGCATGTGTGTTTAATTGTGTGTGGTCCTTTGAACAAAACATTTTTTTCCAAAGTCATCTATATATAGGTATATAACTAATGAAGAGGAAATCCATTCAGGTGACATGTTCATGCTATATTGTAGAACTAACACAACAGCCCATGCTAACTCAATCCATTGGCATTGGGGGGTTCCCCAGGTTACCAGGATCCCGACACTGTGGACCTGTGAATGACTCACTCATAAGCTATGGAACTGCATGGTTGGCTTCAGCAATCAGAATATGGCAAGACCTGCAATCTCCTGGCAGTTTATTAAGAGGCATCATTGAACAGTGGAAAATAGGAGGGGACTGATCCATAAAGAAGGGCCTTTATTCATTGGAAACTGAGAGTCTAGCACAGACTATCAATAACCACAAATGAAGATGATGTAATGTCATCTCATCCATAAAAATAAAAAGAAATAGCACACAAAATTCCCACTGACCAGAATCCTCTTGTTCCGAAATGATACAGATGGGGAGAGAGTAAGGTGAAATGGAGAGAGGTAGCCTGTAGGGCAGGAACTTTCTTACCCTGATTATATTTGCTGGACTGAATGAGAATGAGCAGTAATATTGATAATGATAGTGATAACCAATAGAAAGTTAGAACTTATGTAAGTGAAAATCTTCAAGTTTTGATAGAAGTAATTAAATTGAAAATGGTATCATATTAAAGTTATTATTTTATATTTATATTACACAGCATAGAATTAGCATCAAGCAAAGAATTATCAGATGGTAGCAGTGGATTATTTTATAATACAAACTGTAAAATCGCATGAAAAGGAGATTTGCAAGGGTTGGGAAGTGAGAAAAGTTACTAGTTTGGTAATCATGAAAAAACTTTATTTAGACACTCAAAATCCATTACTATATTGAATCTCTAGTGAAACTTAGCCTAAAGAGAATAGGTAATCCCAAATTTGTGTGAAGAAACAGAATAGGAATGTGAATGTACTCTGTGTGCAAGTGGTTTCCTTCATATATGCTCCTAGGTCTCTGATGTCTCCCTTTGTTTATAGCATCTAATGAAATCACCAGCAGGACTTTACAAAACAGGTTAGTTTAAAAAGTATTTTGTCAAAATTAAATTGTTAGACTTGGGGAGAAGTGAAAGGGTGTTAGTCCAAGTGTTCAAAAAGGACAGAAATTTGTCCTAAATGAAAATAAAGCTGGGCTAAATGTCCTAGTGGGTTTCTGAATTATAATGTATACATAACTATTCTCAAAAAAGTTTTAATATTCACTTTAAATTGGGGAATAATTCAAAATACAAAAAAGTCCAAGTCTAATACAATTGGCAATTGTATACACACCACCATATGGGTCTCATATTTTAAAAAAATATTTTAAATAAAAATCCATTGTTTTACATATACTCTTGTGATCAAGATGCAACTTTAAAGATTTAACAAGAAGCCGTTGTTTTCTAGTTTAGTTGTAACATTTATTTTCTGGGTAGTACAGAAAATAAAGGTATGCCTTAATGATATGGTGTCTTAAATTACATGACGTAGTGTGCCAGGAACACAGAGTAAGTTCCACCGCAGCTTATTCCTTCTATAAGCAATCATGACCACTATCCTGTCATTATTACACTCTCATCTAATCTTTTGTATATTTACCATATATATGCATATACCATTATTTTCTATTTTAATTCACTTAAAGAACATATCCTCTTTTAAAAAAATTATTAACCATAGCGCTTTCAAATATTTTTTTATGTTAAAAGGTTTGGGTCTAGTTAATTTATTCTAAATCCCCTATAGTATTTTATGGCATTAAAATACAGTTCTATTGGTGGCAGCTGCAGAAGCTTCCAGTCGAACTGGGCCCACAGCTTCTTCACAAAATAATTGATGGCATTTGTGGCTGAATTTATCCTCTCTATCAGGATTATCAGAATGCTTAGGACTCCACAGAATGGATACATGTTCTAAAAGATATTACCAAAATTTTTCAAAGCTGTATTTGGTAAAAATTATCTGACGAAGAGATATCTCAGCAGTTGAATTCATTTCATCAGGAAGTGATCATGAAATGCTGGAAAAATTAGGAAAGATTAAATTAATCAGGCTCTGTTAGAAGAAGTTGATATTTCCTCTGCACAGCTAAGGATTCTGATTGATAGTTGAAGCTTACACTTTCTCCTGACAAAATTTCTGCATTACAAACCCAACTTTTAAACCTTCATCTACAGGTAAAAGAAAGTAGTGAAGTCAAAGGATATTTTGTTGAAATGAGTAAAGAAGAGCTGCAGACTCTAGTACATTCTTTGGAATAACTGGAAGTGATGAATACAAACATTGTGAGATTGCACTGCTACAACTGATATGACAGAGTAAATAAATACTGTGTGTTCAGAAAACCTGCAGTACACGATAATGCTGAGCTGAGAATGCAGCCAAGTTGAGATTACAAAGATAAAAATGTATCCAACTACTTTAAGAACAGGAAATTATGTAGTTGACAGGAAATCAAGCTCTACTTCTAATTAGCCATGTGACTTACGACCAGTCACTAACTTCTTTGCATCAATTTCTTTACCTATAAAAAGGAAGATGATTCTCATACATAAGTCATAGGACTCCAGGAGGATTAGATGAGTTAGTGAACATAAAGTGCTGAGAACAGCAGCAAGAACATGGAAGGTGGAAGCCATTATTATTATTATTAAACTATCTTTGATAAAGTTATCAATGTTTTATGTGTGATATATTCCTTTATTGTTTGACATGGCACTTCCCTTGTTACTAGAGTTTTCTGTATCTTTTCTCATATTTATTGGCCATTCTTTTCCATTTATATTCTTTGTCCATTTTTTAAGTTTTATTTCCAATTTTTCTCATTGATTTCTAAGAGTCATTTATAAAATATTTGCAATTTATTGATTATATACACAGCTTATTCTCTCTGTCTTTGCTTTGACTTTTTATTTTATTATTTTAGTGTTTGTGGTTGCACAGGAGTTGTTCAATGTACTATGAGATTGACCCATCTATACCATTATAATTTGTTTGTGACCCTCATTTCCTTACTCAAATTATGATAATTATATTCCATGTACTTGTCTAAATTATTTAAGCTTTGCTGTTCATATTTAGGACTTAGATTCTTCTGGAATTTATTTTTACATATGGCATGAGGTAGAATTCAATGTTTGTTTCCTTTACAAATACATGGTTAGTTTTCTGAACACCACCCTTCGCTATACTGATAAGTGATGCAGAATCCTGTCATGCACCAAATCCCCTCCCATGCGTGTGTTGAGTTAGCTATGCAGTGTATTCTAGGGACCTCTTTTTCTTGTATCTGCACCAGAACTACAGTGTTTAATGACTTTGGCTTCTTGACATTTTTATAGAGATGTAATGCATATGAAAAAGGCTCTTTTCTCAGTATACCAACTATTATGTGCTCATGAGCTCTCAGGTGCAATACATTCCCAGCACTTCCAGAAGCACCATTCTTGCCCCTCTCCAATCACTACACACCTTGCCCGAGGTACCACTGACGTGATGTCTAACAGTGTAGATTAGTTTTTCCTGTTTTTATATTTTATGTAAATGGATCATATAGTATGTTCTCTTATGTATCTGATAGATTCCACTCAACATTATGTTTGTGAGATTTATCTAATTATGTCTTATAACTGTAGATCATTTATTCTACTTTTAAACATTCTTTTCCCCTATACTTTTAAGTAACCTCAATCATATGGAAAATTTGCAGGCAAATAATACAAACAACTTGTTCCTTCAACCATTTTCAAATAATTTGCTGGCATGTTGTCCTACTAACATTGAAGACATGTACCATGCATTTCCTGCCAACAAAGACATTCTCCTATCTAACTTCCATACAACCATCAGAAAATAGTTGTTACTGACGCACTGCTATCCTCTGATACAGAGGCCTTGTTCAAGTGTTTCCCATTGTCCCCATGATGCCCTGATAACCAAAGATCCAGGCCATCATGCAGGGTGCACCGAACCACAAGGTCCTTTAATCTTCCACCTGGAGCAGTTCTTCAGTCTTCTCTTGAACTTCCCAATCTTGACACATTTGAAGAAACAGGCCAGTTATTTTGTAAAATAAAAATTGTTTGCCTGATATTTCTTCCTGAGTCAGAAGTCTTCCTATCATTTTGTTTATTCAAATGTAAATGACTTCATTAGAAAATCAAAAGGACTGAAAATACTGGCACTTAATCACCATGGCAATCATATAAATCACTGTCACTGAAATTAAGTTAATTAAATTTCTGTTTTTCTGAGAAATTTATAAATTCATATGTGTTTTAGTGACAACTGCCTTCTATTCAAATAAAAAATTCTATCTTATGGGATTGTAATTAAATTTGAGAAATTGTATTTGATGTAAATTATCGGTTTCTATTCACTTCATAGTTATCTATTAAACTGGATTTTTGTGAGTTGCTTTTCTTAAAGACAGCAGAATAATTTAAAGTCTGTGAACCTGGTAATGAAGGATCAAATATAAGCCTCCATTTTATCACTAAGCATGCTTAAAATGTGCTGAGAAAAGCATAATTTTACAAATGCTTTTTAGTTACAAGTGAGGTCCAAAATTTGAGATAAATTCACTTTTGTGTTTTGGAAATAAGTCAGCTGAGCCATGCAGTAAAGTATCCTGAAGCCTTTTCACAGAGATGTCTGTCTTTGTGCGCACTGTTCCAGGTCTCCCAGCTTTACCTGAGCAGCACTGGGCAGCCCTGTTCTTCTCTGCCGCCTCACATTTTCTCCTGTGCGGAGAAGGCGTTTCACCAGCTGTTTCAGGAGCAGCGACCCCAGTGCTTCATTCTCAGGTAAACCCACTCTACAGGGCATCCTGAGTGCTTAGCTGTAGAGTTGTCCTCATTTCTTATGTTTTACTTTCTCAGCAGTTTGCAGACCAGTATATCTTTGCAATAAGTACATTAGACTCCTTACAAAGGAGAAACATCTTTGTTGTTGAAAATAGCTCCAATGTGGCTGAATCAATATCAACAAACTTACCCTGAAACTCAGTTCATTTGGAAGATTTACACTCAGAACCAGAATGTTTTTGCTTTCAAACCTGAGAGCAAAAGGGGAAAGAAAGGCTCCCAATATTAGTGAACCTATACCACAGTTCTCCAAAATGTGGTACTACCCAGAAAACAAAATAAAAATTATTACTTGCCAATGTGGGTTTTCCCATCTGCTTCTAGGTGTTTACCTTTGCTCATATTTCACTGAAATTATATACCACAAAATTTTTTTTATTGAAATGTAATGGTAACATTAACATAAATATGAAGGAGGATGATTTATATTGGAGCAAAAATTCTTCACAACAACAAAAAAAATCCACAGAATTAGAGGTGAAATGTGATTATGCATTGATAGAAGATTAAAGGTACATTTAGGTATTAAAATAAAAACTTCACTGAGAATTATGTTTTACACTAGGAGAAACCTCTGAAAGAGGGGACTTCTATAAATAATCCTAACTTTGTCTGAGTTCTGACCCTTAGTGTTGGTTGAAAACTGACAGTGTAAATGAACCATTGCACAACTCCAGTCAAAGTGAAATGAAGGAGTGTAAAGAAGGAAATTTGGAGAGAACCCAGAGACATGTAAATATTTAAATAAGCATTATTTATATACTTTTACATTTTTGATTTGATCAAATAATGTAATGGAGGGTCAAGTTGATTGGTTGCAAACTTTAGCATTCTTATTTCCAAAATAGCATGCGAGTAAGTAGTTGTTTTCACACTTGTTCTGAAGTGTTCCCAGGATAAGGGAGGCACTGGAGAGTGACCCCACCCATTTTGAATCTAAGAACTTTATTTTTATTTGCTGTATCTATTGTATTTTCTGGACTTGCTATGACAAAAATGGGACACTTCTTAAAAATTATGAGATCATGAGTATATGGTAGTGTCAACAATAATAACAAGTAATTATTAAGAACTTACTACATGCTAGACCTTTACTGGATGATTTCTGTGTATTATCTTGTTCATTGCTTTAGCAACCTTATGAGATAGGTATTATTATTTTTATTAAGTGACTGAATATGACAAGGGTTAACTTATTAGTCCAGGGTCTTATAATTAGTAAATAGTGAATTGGGGATGTGAACCCAATAGTGTGAATTAATAAATGATGATTAATTTATTATGATCTAGGGTTCAGTATCTAGGATATGGACTTAAGAGTCTGGCTTCTGTGCCTGAGCAAAGCTTAACCGTCCTCATAGCCAGACACCAGTGCATGGCGAGCCCCCTCTGCTCTCCTAACAAGGCTTTCAGTGGCCCACCCCGATCTCCCCTAAAACTGTGGCCACAAATCCATAGGTTTACCTAAGTTTTTGTTTAATCTACTTAATTCTGTGAAAAGATATTGGTTTTTAGTGAAGCTTTGAGGAACTAATGGTTTCATATCCTTTGGAAGTCTGCTTATTATAGAGTTCACGATGTTTAACAAATTTTCAGTAAAGGTACTTGCACCCCAACGATTTCTACATGTTTTGCTCATGGAATTTTTTTTCCAGTTAGGAATTATTAATATTCTGCAGAACCAGCATCCCTTTGAGACATTTTTAAAGGCTAAGACATCATGTATCAACCACTTATTCTGAAAAAAGATTTCTTTATTAAGTTTGAATAGAGTATCACCTAATTCCAGTATCCAGAATTGAAGAACAAATCTGTGATCACAAGAACTTCTTATTACAGTCATTCTCTGTCTTCTTTACCAAATAATGGTAAAGAGCTTTATATATATTTACTTTTTGACTAATAGAAAAAAGACCTTTTATAAGTATTCTATCTGGATACAGTAAAAACTTTATTTTATATCAGACCACTTTGGTATAGTAACTATTGTATTGGAATTTTATGTTAACTCTATATTGTCTAATTTCAGGAGTATAATATAGTTTCTATATATATATATATATGCCTTGGAAATACCAAAAGTATTTTCATTAAAAATAACAAGTGTGGTTAGTGCTTGCTCCTAGGTCAAAGGAAAATGGGAAATGTGGACTGGCAGAACGGAAGCAATTTCAAGAGGAAACAGCCATGTTAGGGTCTGCTGGGTCTCAGCACTTCGTTCGCTTACTCACATCTGACCATCTCACCAACTTGGTTTTAGTAGCTGTACATTCTGTGTTCATTCAGAAGAAAAGAGAAGGAAGACTCAGAAAGATATAATGACTTTTCCAGGGAAGATATAGTGTCTTTTCTGGAAGGTGCAGGAATGTTTAACAAGGCCAAACCAGGTGGCTCAAGGACACATGCACCTGTAGCGCACAGGGCTGTCACCTTGGCTCTACCTCACTTACTTTCATTCACAAATCTGAGGACAAGTTAACAGTGTCTTTCTTTTCCACCTAACACCTTTTAGCAGTAATTCACGTACTGTACATGGTTCTACACTGTAAAATATCAGATGGCAGTGTTTGCATCATATTCATTGGTAGTTTCAGTATCTAAACCCCATAGGATACCTGACATAGTACACATATGCTAAATACTTTGAATGAATAGATCACATTGAAGAGTTAAACGATACCATGAACTCATACAAAGTTATGTTGTTCCCTACCATCATTGTATCTGAGAATTATCTGTGGTTATTAATTTTTTACTGCGTGTTCCCAAATAGTAAACTTATGTTTTTTCTCTTTGTTTTTTTTTTGTTTTTTGTTTTGTTTTGTTTTTAGTGGAGAAAGAGGATCTGGAAAGACTGAAGCCAGCAAACAAATAATGAGGCACCTAACCTGTAGATCTGGAACCAGTGGGCCTATATTTGATTCCAAATTTAAACACGTAAGTTTCTTATTTGGCTTGGAAAATATGTTGAACCAAGCAACGTGTCATTTAAAAATAGAATGGCATCATAATATACCATACATTTGACCTTAAGTTGGTCAAAATTTGTGAAAATAAAAAAGATTGAGCCTTAGTATAAATATTGTTCAAGTGAACTTTTCTTGTATATATTTAAAAATATTTTGAACATACTCTCTTCATATTTGTAGGCCAGTTGGATTAAAAATATGTAATTTAGTTAGAAGTTGTTAACGTATAAAATGTCGCTTTGGTGTGTAGATGCCTTTGGCAAGGCTGACCCAATCAGCAATCTTGGGTGGGGATTATTGAAGGCCGATAATAAAGTTTCAGTGTATGTATAGGAATTGGCAACAAGAAACCTTAAGAACATTCATGAGCAGGAAGTAAATCTTCAAGTCCAGACCAAAAAAACATTAACCTTATATGTCAAAAATTACATCCAGTGTCTCACAGATGTAGGAAGAATATGTTTTGTTAAAAAATCAACATGCACTGTATGACATGCAAGAGAATGGTATCCCTATAGGCTATATCATTTTCTTGATCAATAAAAACACATTTCACATCATAGGCCATGTTGCAGCAGCACACACTTTCTTGGTGCATATTTCTAAGTGAGGTATGGCAAACGTAATGACAGTCTTCAGTTTACACAGCTTCCTCCTCCAGCACAGGCCTCACTGCACGCACACACCTTTGCAGGATAAGACCTGAGTTTCATTCAGCAATTGCATAGTGTCTGATTATATTTGAATAAAAACAGTTGCTACTATCTGAGATCATTCCTTAAAACAATGCTGTCTAAAGGCTCGTACACATTAAGAATCTAGAAATGTATTGCACAGTGGGTATTGTGCTGTTTGTGTTTGGTTTTGTTTCACTTGCGCCTGCAGGTCAGAATTATTTCTGTCATGGAAGTGTTTACATGGGAATATGCTGCAAATTTAGTACTGGATTCCTCACTTAGAAATGAGAGGAACTGATATTTAATTGGTAGATTAATGTTATTTCCTTATATCTTCTACTTTTGAATAAGTCCTTAAAAAATTAAATTTGCTTTTATGGATTTCCAAGAATGTGCCTGATTCCGGAGGTTTCTTTATGAAGAATATATAATAAATCATCCTGCAGTGTATCCATGGTATCATATGTATTCATTAATGACTTTACTTCATAGCCATTTATTAAGCTCAACCTATAAATTGAGCACCTGCATTAATTCTACAGCACAGCTCAAAATAATTGAACATTCTAGGTTGACTTGGAAAGAATAGTATAAATGATCTCCTTTGTTCAGATATTGTAATATGCGGACTCTTGACAGTTAAGGATTACAGAATTTATAAAACAACACAGTTATAAAATAGACTCAGGTTAACTAATAAAATAACAGGATATATTGGTTTAATTATAATGACAAGCAACAATAGACTCCACTGTAAATTATAGACTAAAACAATCATTTATTAAAATAATCCTTTGGGAAAGAGCAGGCTATGTAATTTCTAAAGTGCATTCTAGATTACTTTATATAAATTGGCTTTGCATTTTAGTAAGTGAATACATTCTAAGTTGCATTTCCTTGGATAAGATAGATCTAACTCTACCAAAATTAATTAGAATCTTGGAATCAATATTATACTATCAATGCAAATTTTAAGTAAAACTATTTCTAATTCATTGTTTTATTTTATACATTCCTCATAGTAGGTTAAGGATATCATAAATAAGTGTTTCTAGTCTCATGAAACAATATTTCTCAGGTTTGAGTATGGCTTAGAACTTCATGTCTTTATGCTTTTTTTGGTTCTTCTTTAAGTTATTATCTGCATGGGTATCATTCAGTGTCTAAAACGTTTTTGAAAGTTATCCTGCCATAGTTTTTGCGTAGTGTCCAAGTGTATGTGTAGGAATTACATACAAGAATTGGCTAAATTTATGAATCAACTATAAGTCTTTATAACCTCACAGTAGTCCACTGAAATCATGAACATTTATGAGATAAGCTACATGAAAGAAAAATCAGATTAAGGAGATGAGTAGAAAAGAACATCCCGGAAATATGGATCTATTTAGCAGAAGGCTTGATGTTCAGTGCAGAATGAGACCGAAGGAATCTTTGTTCGGTGGCCCTGAAAGGAGAGAAGTGAGTGGGCTGAATTAGACAGCTAGTCCAGCCAAACGAGATGGTGAGACATCTCTCCAAGGTGCCACGTAGCAGACTTGGTGCATGATGCCGTCTCAAGGGGCCATGTGCGCAACTAACACACACTCAGTACCTTCCGCTGGGGAGCAACGGGTCAGTCTATCCCAAACAGTTTTGCCCTGGATCTTCGTATAGTGTGAGGCAAAAACTTGGAAGATTGTTCTTATTAGCAGTTACCAAAGAATAAATAGTGAAGGAGTGGCAGGGACATATAAGGAAGGCCACATTACAAAGGCCTTCAGTTGAGAATCGTGTGGAGGCTGAGAAGTAGAGAATATTTTCCTTGTGGTTTCCATCAAAGGCATGATTAAAGATGTATAAATAAAGCTTATAATATGGAGTGTGAGGGCAAAGAGAAAATGAAGGGGTGTGGGAAGAAGTTGGCCATTTATGTTCCGTGCAGTCATGGGAAACAGTGCTCTCCAGGAAGAGGGTGCAGAGAGGAGGGAGGAGAAGAGATGTAGTTGGTATCCGGAAGGTGAGGGAGAGCCCTGAGCTCCAAAGATGACTTTAGTAATTTTATGTAGGTAATACACATATACTTTAGGGATCCACAGCTGTGATATTTCTGAATTTAGAAGGCTGTTGTTTATAATCCCTGTATTTGAATTTCAAACTGTGGAAGCAGGGGATTTTCCATGGCAGTAGGTTTATTGGAACATAAAAGTCATGCTTGTTTTTGGTGGGAGACTGCCTGAGACTTTTTAGTAATTCTGGAATAATTCAGTTTCAACTTTAAGAAACATTTAGTTTTGCTCATATTAGTGAAACATTTACTGAGCAACTGCTTTCACAGGGCAGACTGATATGGTCAAGCTGATTAAGCTGTTATTTTGCAGAAAGAGGGCCACAAGCTTTTACTTCTAGAAAATACAACAGGTTAACTGCTACCATGATAATAGTGCATAACTTTTAGTGGAGTAATTACTAACATCTTCTAGGAAAAAAAAACCATACAATGTAAATAGAAAAATTGATGCCAATAAAATCTGAATCAGTAAGTACTGAGGAAATACATACTTACTTCCCTTTGCCAACATTTTTTAATTTAAAGTTTTATTACTGTACAACACTCTCATTATTTTGTTTCAAAGTCAAGTTGAATGGTGAACTATCTTTTATTTTCATTTTCTCAGTATTTCTCTTAACATGTTTGTTTGGTGCCACCTATTGGTCAATTTGCTAACCAAAGATTAAAAACCACTGGTTATTTCAAGTTAAACTTGAATTGTGGATCTGAATTGCATAATGAGAAAATGTAACGTGAGTACTTATCTTTTGTTTAATGGTTTTTAGTTTCATGCTTTAATATAGATTATTTATTGTTATTCTAGCAGCAATAGCCCTATGATGCAGTGATTAAACACATTAATTCCACAGAGAGATTATTTGGGTTGGGATCCCAGCTCCACTATTTACAAACTCTGAGCTTTGGGAAACTTACTTAATTTCTCAATTTTCTTCTCTGTAAAATAAACAGACTAGTTGTGAAGATTAAAAGAAATATATGCCCACACATACACATGTCTACATATACATGTATACACATGTTTATACAAATGACTTTACATATATACATATATAACTTTATATATATAAATTCACTATATTTGTGTATATACTGTTATATATCAATTTTTATTATTATTTACAAAAATAAGATTAATCTTTGTTATTTGTTGAATGCTTAGTATGTGCCAGACACCAGTCTGAGGGCTTTATACACCTGACATTTAAAACCACTGAAGGAGTTATTCCTGCATTAGAATAAAGGAAAATGAGGTTCAGTAAATTCAAGACACTTTCTCAATGTGATATAAGTTGTCATTAGCAGAACTGGAATATGAGGGCAGCTACTTCTCACTCCAAAGCAAATACATTGAACCATTACCCTATACTTCCTATTTGGGCACTTGTCATTAATTCTCTTTTGTGTGCTTTTTCTATTATAATAAAAATTCAGTTTATTATCAGATACAACACCAAAAAACAAGAAATCCAAATATTTTTAAAAATTTATACCAATTTTTAATTAATTTTAAAATAGTTGTTTAATATAATATGTTTAAAATGTGATATAATTACATTGTTAATTTCACTATATATTTATTTAATGTATTATTGTAAATTAAGCAGATTGGGCCTCCATAAGTACTATTTATAATTATTTTTCAGAAAACATTTCTGTCACAACTACTGTAACTTACTGATCTTTAAAATTAATGTATTATAAGGAGACTTGAATCATAGAGTTTTTGTAAAGATTTAGTGTACGTTTCTGTCCAGAAGACCAAACTTTCAAAATGGATGTTTTAATATATTTCACTATTACCGCTACTATTAATACTTGATTAACATAAAAATGCTGTTTCATATCATCTTTCAAAGTACAAATTACTTCCAGGAGAATTGAATACCTTTATTGAGCAGTGTCCATACAATTTAAAAATATGATCAAAGTTTGTTTTTTTAATTTAGATCAAAATTCTCAAAAACATTTGTCACCAGAATTAATAAATAAAATAATTGTCACCAGAATTATTTTAAGGAGCCACCACCCGGTGTCATTAAGGTGTGAGTATTATTGTTTTGCTCCCTCTTGTGGCTGATGGAGGAACTGTATTTAACATTATATCTTAAAAGATAGAAAAACCGCTTCGACTTTCCAGACTTTCAGGCAGCTTGGAGAATAACTTGGTTATAATCATTATTACAGGCACAATAAATTATGAGGATAATTGGCTTTTGTTCTATAATCAGTATTTAAAGAAACACATCAAGAAAGTTTCTGATGCCAGGTTGATCTGAGGAGCTTTATGAAAAGTATTTTAAAGCCCCAGACTCCTCACTTCTGAAAGAGACGACATGGGGATAAGGAACACTGGACATGCAGCATCATCTGGACTACTTATTCTTGTTTCTGGGGGAGAGAATGGTTGGAAGGGAGCAAAAACAAGGTAAAGGGAAGGTAACATAGTGACTCAGTGTTGAAAGGAGTGTGTAAAGTAAGTAAGAGTTAAAAGGTTAGAACCCAGTGTTTAAGTGACTTTATTATTTTTAAAAGATATTCTATCACTTATATTAACCTTAATTTCTACCCTCCAAAGCTACCACAGTGTACATATGTATGATTTTCTATTTAGATATTTTATCTGTGTGTACATTTTTTATACATACATAGCTATGATGAAGTTAAATTTACAAATTACACACAGTAAGAGATTAAAAAAGATAAAACCATCATAACGACAAATTATAATAAGAGCTATGTAAATGTGGAATTATTAAGTAAAAAAAGGGTTAGTTGACACAAGCACTTTGGTGCCTCTACAGTAGATTTGACAATCAAATGGCTGCTGCATGACTAAGAGGCATGTGGCAGGTAGAGCTTGGATATGCTGGCAAAGGGATGATCCACTTTCTGGGTGGAATGGAGCAAGATGACGCAAGCTTGCATCATGTTACTCAGAATGGTGTGCAATTTGAAACTCATGAATTGCTTATTTCTGGACTCTTTCATTTAATAGTTTTGAACCACGGTTGTCTGCAGGTTACTGAAATGGTGGCGAAACCACAGAGAAGGGCCCTGCTGGAGTTTGCAGTTGGGGAGAATGACCTTAAAAATCCAACATGGTATTATATGAATAGAAAACCTCTTAGATAATGGACTATTTCCCGTATGTTTGCTACTATTCTCTAATTTTACGTAAAAATAACTGAGCAGTTCAATAAATGGTTCTGTTTTACTATAGGTCATGTGCATTTTAGAAGCCTTTGGACATGCAAAGACAACTCTTAATGATCTGTCCAGTTGCTATATAAAGTATTTCGAACTACATTTCTGTGAGAGGAAAACACATTTAACTGGAGGTAAGTTTAAAATTTGCAAAGGGAGATCTCACTTGCTACCAGAAGAGGTCAGAGAAATACCAAGCATGGTAGTAGTGAGCATTGTGCGTACCTCTGTGTGTGTGTGCACGCAAGCGTATCTGAGATATCAGGTTATGAATGCTAAAATTATTTTGAATGAAAATATTTTGAAATGCAAGGTGAACTTTTTAAGATGATTAATGTATAAACTATGTAATAAGGAGCTGAACCAAAAAGAGCTGAAATGAATAATATATGCTGCACATAGATATGAACTCAAATAATTAAAATTATAAGTTGAGTATATAGTTTTTTTATATGACACTAAAACTACTTTAAACAAAACAGAATTTATACTTTTAAAGTGATTGAATTAAAACAAATCAAAACACCAAAATAATCATAATCATGCAACTAAACCCAAAGAGACCTTCTTCTTATTTCGTTTAAATATTTAATGTGTACTTTGTGAAAATCGTCTATCTTAAGTTCAACTAATTTAGGATCCACCTAGAATTTTACATCTTTCTAATAAAAACAGATTACCCATGCAAATTAAAAATAATGCAATTGTAGGTGGATTGCCTAATCTATTTAGAAGAATCAACTATTTTGAAAACTTCATTTTTTTTTAATTTTTAAAAGATTTTATTTATTTTATAGAGAGGTGAAGGTCAGGAGAAAGAGGGGAATCAAAATATCATTGTGTAAGAGAAATGTTGATTGGTTGCCTCCCACATGCCCCCAATTGGGACCTGGCCTGAAACCCAGGCATGTGCACTGACCAGGTATCGAACCGGCAACCTTTTGGTTTACAGGCCAGTGCTCAATCTACTGAACCACAGCAGCCAAGGCTAAAAACTTTTATAATATCTGTTAGCACACAAAAATTTGCTAATTTCAATGATTTTTGAAAGATAATTTTATTTGATGTTTTCAAGTTATTCTATCTTCCCTTCAGGAAATAAAAGTTAGTTTTGATGATAATTTAGAAACAAAAAACTGCATTTTATAGTAACAACATGTCAAAATCAAATGTTTACTAAGTGAAATTTGGTAAAATAATTCATAAAAAGGCAAAAGAGGTAATTTTATATATTGAGATTAGATGCTTAAATTCTACAGTAGGAAAGTTTTTTGTTGTTTTGTTCAGTTCGGTTTTGGTTTTGGTTTTCATCCATGGATAAGATCTACTGTTTTAGGAAGACCTCAGAGAGAAATGCCCTGAGGCACAAATGTCTTTCTGTCTTGGTTTCATGACACCCCAGTGAGATTGTCCCTCCAAGTGAAAGGCACAGCCTGAAAACTTTGTGACCATAATTTTCCACTGAGCTTTCAGTGACCAGTGGTTAGAGGCATGACAATTAAGGGGGTAGGAAGTTCCAAAAGCTGCATGTTTCAACCCCCTGTCACTCCAGGTATAACCCAAAGACAAGCTCTATGGGCATAATCGGAGCTTGTTAGAACGTAGCCTCTTAGGCCCAACTGCAGACCTGCTCATTGGGACTATGTTTCAATAAGAATCCCCAGTGATTTGTGTGAACCACTAAAGTTTAGAGGCACTGTTCCCAAGGAAAGTCCGGCCACTTGAGTGTATGCACAATTGGTGCAGAGGAAAAATTGCTTGTCTGGAGCACCATTTACATGACTTTTTCTCTTCTTTCCATTTGGTACTCCCTTTACCAAGGTCAAGATACAATGACTGGCTCTGGAGATCTTATCCATTACCACTTTTTCTGGATAGAATTTAACATGTCCTCTTATTCAGGAATGTTACTTAAGAAAATAATTGCAAGCACATATCAAAAAAGAACTAGAAAACACTGAAGTGAGCAGTTCTGTTAATCAGCAATGTCTATTAGCACTCAATCCCATGCGGCTTTGGCATAATCAAATCTACAAATACCTCTCACACGGCTTCTGCAGGCAGCGCACTGTGACACAGTGATAATAAATATTCATAAAGGTGAACTTGAGGCACTTCAAGATTCTGAAATGCCCTCAGAATCATTAAAGAGCAATGAGCATAAATTCAGTATATGCATTGTGCATAATTGAATTTACCCTCCTCTTAGGAAAACAGCAACTCAGGTACTCTCCACATTTCTCCACTTTCCACATTGTTTTTCTGCTCCTTCTGTTCTCCCAATTAGACCCCTTAATTTAGTTCCTATCACCTACCTTTGTTGGGTCGTTTCTTCCTCTTTTCTTTTAAAATTCTGGCAAAATGATTTTGTGGTGGTTTTCACAGTTTTTGAAATTTTAAGAATCAAATAACTACTAACAAGTAAAAAAACTAACAAACAAATAAAAGCCAGTGCTGAGACTATATTAATAGAAAGCAGAATGCCCAGTGGTAGGGGAAGTCTGAAGAGGTCAGACCGGGAGTTCAGTTCTTTGTTTCCTCTGTTTAAGAAGAAAAATAAATAATGTATTCAGAGAGTGTTTATCAGGAGAGTGAAAATTGACATGCCACATGTTTGGAGTGAGCTTTGGAGCAACTAACGATGTTTACCCTGAAAAGGAATAGACTCAGAGGAAATAGGACAAGTGGCTTCAAATATCTTCTACTGTAGAAAGGCTCACAAGCACAAAGATTTATTATGGATATTATCGAAAGTTGGTAAAGGTTTCAGAGAAGGAGTATCTTCACTTAATCATAAGAGCTCTCCACCTTACTTTCTCATGATTGCAAAGTACTCTCTTACCCTGGTGCTGGATGCCTTCAAGCACGATGAAAGAGCTGACACCTACCATGCTACCAGTAGTCTGACCTGAGATAGGACACCTGGACTAGATTGTTCTAAAGATGCTGCCTACTGCTCCACATTCTCTAAGTTCAAATACAAAGGACTCTGTTAGCTGTTAATCAGATGTTCTGATATTCTAGTGAAGTGACTTGATAGCTTTTATTGTCCCCTGGTATCAGCATAGAATAAACATAGTCAATATGAGAATGTGATATAGTGTATTACTGTTCAAGAGCTTTTAGGATGTAAGTCCATTAATGGCAGAGATCTTGTCTGCCCTGGTTTATAGTCGGCATACATTAAGTGTCTATTGAGTTAATGAATCTAAGCAATGGCATTGCAAAGGGAACAATAAAGCGAAGCTGCCATTATTCAGTTCAAGGAGGAAATTGCGAAAAACCATCACGAGCTCATTCATGCCAGTGAAGGACATATATTACTGAGAGTGTGAAATAGATAAGGAAGGTTATCAATAATTAACTCTGGATTATTTTCTAAGTCAAAGCTGCATTTTCTTCATAATTAGAATTTGTGTATACTAAGAATAGGACTTTAAAAAAAATTTACCTAGAATACTTTATCATGTTGGAATGGGCAAAGCAGAAAAACATGCTGACAGGTCTACAAAGGGAATAAGGCCCAGAGTCTACATGTAAAATATGAAGAATAGTTGGCTTCTTATCTTTTCTGTGCCCTGAAGACATATTTAAATGGAAATTGAAATTTACAAACAATTGGAAATGTCTTCCAATAAATATGCCAAGGCTATGCTATCTGCTTGGGAAACTTAAACCTTAGAGTTAACACAAATGAGATGGATAATATATTAAGGCTTTTACCTTGTATTTTTTCACATCTTGATTTTAAAAACAAACCAGAAGACAGCCTTTGCCTTCATTATTATCATCATCAATTATCCTTAGTATTGTACTCTCAATTGGACTATTTTTTAAAAGTTTCAGAGAGCTTTAATTGATCTTATCTCCTTTGAAGAACAGCATCTTTTAGTGCAAACAGCCTGGGCTTTGGAGATAAGTCTCTTGGGTTTAAATGTAAAAAAGGCTTGCAACAGAATTTAAAGAAGACAGTGTTTGAAAAGCACCTAGCATATTGCCTGCTATACAATAGGGATTTAAATGGTGGTTCATTCCTTTGGAGTACATGGGAAGCCTGGGACCTTTGTATATTTTAATCCTCATTTACTGATAAGCAACGAGAAGTTACAAGGGACATGGAGATTGACAATGTCAGATGCAGGACTAGTTCCCATACTTTGGACTCCTAGTTGAGGGACATTTCACTTACTCCACCCCTAGCATTAATGTTCATTAATAATGAAGTCAAAAGAAATGCATAAGTATGAAAAAGAATATTTGGCTATATTAATCAATAATATGCTTTTGGTGATTGCTAATAGAAGGCATGATGGGACTTTCTGGGAGCAGGTTACAATTTATAATCATGTGAGTAGGGAAGGGTGAGAGTTGGGCCTGTAAATTTCTGGAAGTCAAAAAGACAAGGAAGGCAAGCATTCACTTTCCTTGAAGGTGAAGCAAAGTTTATATACTCTATTTAATAGTGAATAAAAATTGGAGCTCTGTAAAGTACTTTTCCTACATATTATGTTATACATAATCTGCAAACATATATTTTACATTACCAAAACTTTTTGAGAAACATGTATTCTTACAAAGATCACTGAAAAGATGCAGGGCACAAGTATACATTTAGTCAAGATTATTTTTGACATAAAAGATTTCAAATGGAAATTTGAATTTTTGGTTGTTTTGTTCCATCTAAAACTATGTCAAGGTACATATTTTTCAAAATCCTACTGATCAGAATTCTGATAATACACAGCAATTTTATTCACTGTTGGAGATGCACTAATTAGGATGATTAATAATTACACTGTTTTTGAATTTAGATGAAAGGTATTGAAGTCTCTTTTTGGTGTGGAATTAGATTAGGTTTGAATGCTGCCTTAAATTTAAGCTTACATGTTGGCTGGGACAAGGGCATATAAAATAACCATTTCTCTGATCATAGAAGCATGATGGTCAGAAGATCACTGCACAGCCCTCCATTCTCAGCTGATATTACTTTAGCTGATGACTAGATAATAACAGAAAGGAACAACTATGGTAGTTTATTTCCTATGTGTATAGATTTTTTAAAGTAGTCTCTTGATCGGTTAGTTACTTCATGGTTAATATTATTACAATTAAATGGAATTTTTTTCAGCAAATTATTTGCTTAGGAAGACAAAAAAGGAAAGAAAATTTAATAACTAAGACCTTAACTTGAGAGACTTCCAGCCAAGATGGAGGCATAGGTAGACATACTTTGCCTCCTCACACAACCAAAAGAAGGACAACAAATTTAAAAACAAAAACAACCAGAATTGCCAGAAAATCAAACTTTATCAAAGCCCGATGACCAAGGAATTAAAGAAGAAATATTCATCCAAACTGGTGGAGGAGTGGAGACGGGCAGCCGGGGCGGAAAGGTCATGAGGCAAGGCAGTGGCTGGCAGACCAGATGGTCCCACATTTGTGTGCCAATAAACCAGGAAAAACAACTGGGGAGTGAGACAGACTGCAGCGCAATCCAAGGTTCCAGTGTGGGAAAAGAAAGCCTCAAAACTTCTGGTTGTGGAAACCTGTGGGGGTTTCAGCGGCAGAATAAACCCCCAGTCTCACAGGAGAGTCATTAAGAGACCCACAGGGTACCAGAATGTACACAAAAGCACCCATCTGGGAAGCAGCACCAGAAGGGCCTAATTTGCTTATGGATACTGGGGGAAGTGACTGAAAGTGGGGCAAGAGCTGAGCAAGTGGCATTATTCCCTCTCTGACTCCTTCCCCACGTACAACGTCACAACACAGTGAAGCAGGTTGCCTTGCCCTGCAGAATACCTAAGGCTCTTCCCCTTAGAAGTAACAGGTGTGCCAAGACAAAAAAAATATGGCCCAAATGAAAGAACAGATCAAAACTCCAGAAAAAATACAACTAAGTGATGAAGAGATAGCCAGCCTATCAGATGCAGAGTTCAAAACACTGGTAATCAGGATACTCACAGAAATGGTTGAGTATGGTCACAAAATAGAGGAAAAAGTGAAGGCTATGCAAAGTGAAATAGAGAAAAAAAAATACAGGGAACCAACAGTGAAGGGAAGGAAATTAGGATTCAAATTGATGATATGGAGCAGAAGGAAGAAATAAATATTCAGCTGGAACAGAATGAAGAAACAAGAATTCAAAAATAAGAGGAGAGGATTAGGAACCTCTGGAACAACTTTAAACATTCCAACATCCAAATATTAGGGGTGCCAGAAGTAGAAGAAGAAGAGCAAGATATTGAAAATGTATTTGAAAAAATAATGGAGAACTTCCCCAATCTGGCCAAGGAAATAGACTTCCAGGAGATCCAGGAAGCTGAGAAAATCCCAAAGAGGTTGGACTCAAGGAAGCACACACCAAGGCACATCATAATTACATTACCCAAGATTAAAGATAAGGAAAGAATCCTAAAAGCAGCAAGAGAAAAGGAGACAGTTACCTACAAAGGAGTTCCCTTAAGACTATCAGCTGATTTCTCAAAAGAAACCTTGCAGACAAGAAGGGGCTGGAAAGAAGTATTCAAAATCATGAAACACAAGGACTTACATCCAAGATTCCTCTATTTAGCAAAACTATCATTTAGAATGGAAGGGCAGATAAAGTGCTTCCCAGATAAGGTCAAGTTAAAGGAGTTCATCATCAGCAAGCTCTTATATGAAATGTTAAAGGGACCAATCTAAGAGAAAGATCAAAACTATAAACAGTGAAATGACAGCAAACTCACAACTATCAACAATTGAACCTAAAAACAGAAACAAAAACTAAGCAAACTACTAGAACAGGAACAGAATCACAGAAATGGCAATCACATGGAGGGTGATCAGTGAGGAGGGGTTGGGTGGAGAATGGGGGAAAAGGTACAAAGAATAAGAAACATAAATGGCAGGTACAAAATAGGTAGGGGGAGGTTAAGAATAGTATAGGAAATGCAGAAACCAAAGAATTTATATGTATGACCCATGGACATGAACTAGTGGGGGGGATGCTGGCAGGAGGGGAGGGTGCAGGGCAGAGAGGAATAAAGGGAAGAAAAAAATGGGACAGCTATAATATCATAATCAATAATATTTACTTAAAAAAAAGACACCTCAACTTGAAATTACCCACCACCTGACTAAGTACACATGGAGAGACGGAAAAGAAACTACACTACTTCGTCTCAATTTTAAACTCACCTTTAGGCTGTAATGCCATGAAGGCATTAAAAGGGTATTTTGAAAGTGTCTTTTAATACACTTATGACAAATCTTTCTAAAAATTGTCTAATATTTTCTTAATAATGTATTAATTTTGAGATTTTTAAAAAACACTGATGATCATACTATGTGGCTAAATTGACCATGTACAATATTAATAATGGGCCCTGAACTATAATAGTGGTTTCATTTATTCAAGTAGATTTGCTGTATAAAACCAAGTTGACAGACCTAACATTTTTGTTTTTAGAGGCTGAACTCTAGAATAATCATTAGCAGACTCATTACATGAAGTGTTGTTTATAGTTCAGATGTAGGGAATAATTAAATTCATTTGCCTTCCTAAGAACTGCTACCTTTTGATAAAAAGAAAAAAGAATTATTGACCATTAATTCTTGCATCAAAATGAAAAGCTACAGTAATTCACAGCTGATTTAAAATTCAAATACACAATTTACTGACCATTCACAATGACCAGAATGAACCTAAATTTAAATGAAAAGAATGCTCAGGAAGCAGTTAAGATTTTCTGCATTCCAAACTCATAGCTGTAAATTCTGATAACACTTACTTATGAATTGCCAGTCCTATCTCTGGGGTGAAATCAGGGTTGTGATCCCTGTATAGCATATTTTTGTCATTTTTCAGCTAATATGAGATAAATTTCAACCACACATATTTACGAGATGGGTTTCTTGTTTGTTTTTATAATATTTAAAGGCAGAGGACCAAAATAATGAATATTAGATATTAGTCCTACTACTGGACCCATGAGACCACAGTAAATCAAAAAGATGAATGGCCACTATTCACACTGGGCATACATTACTTTATGAACATATTACTGATCTCGCTCCCTAACTGGGATATAAACTTTATTGTTGAAGTATCTGTTTCATTATTTGTCATTATACTCTAAGTCATGATTTAACTCCTTTTTATTATTTCAGTATAGGACTTGAAAGTGTTCTAGCATGCATCCTATCTACTAAATTGTATCTGCATAAATTCAAGTCATACTAGCTTTTGTTGCAGTTCCCACCCACAGTGCTTCCAGTAGTGATAAAGTGTTGTCAACATCCCTGGTCCTTAATAATCACAAGGCCATATTATGTTCTGATCTGTTTGATAGTAATAACTGCTAGTGTCTATGAAGCTCTTTATAATCATTATCTATTGATATATATCATAGCAATATTACTGGTACTTTCAAATTGTGAGAATAAATCAAGAAAATTCTATAATTTCTCTTGCTACCTTTGTTAGAAGCAAGGACATGTCTTGTTGTAGATTATATTTGTGCACGTAATTCCTGTGTGGGTCAAGAACAAGGTAAGAATGTTCTCTCTTACCAGTCTTTTTCAACATTTTAATGGAAGTCCTAGCTAATGCAATAAGAAAAATAAAACAAATAAAAGGTATGCAGATCGGAAAGAAAGAAATCAAGCTGTCTTTTTTAATATGATTGTCTCTGTAGAAAATCCAAAAAAATGGAAACAAACACACAGAAAATCTCCTAGAACTAATAAGTGATTATAGCAAGGTTTCAGGATATGAAGTTAATATGTAAAAATATCAACAATGAACAATTTGAATTAAAACACACCAAAAAAAAAGAAATAATTAGGTATAAATCTAACAACATATATAACAAGATCTTTCTGAGGAAAACTACAGAACTTTGATGAAAGAAAATCAAAGAAGATATAAAATAAATAGATATTCAATGTTCATGTATAGACAGGCTCAATATTGTTAAGCTCACAGTTCTCCCTAACTTGATCAATATATCCAACACAATCCCCCCAAAATACCAGCAAATTACTATGTCATATTGACATAAAGTTTATATGGAGAGTTAAAAGACCCAGAATAGCCAATACAACATTGAAAAAGAAGAACAAAGTTGGAGCACTGGTGCTACCCAACATAAAGACTTACTATTCAGCTACTGTAATCAAGACAGGGTGGTATTGTTGAAAGGACACACAAATAAATCAATGAAATAGAATGGAGAGCACAGAAATAGACCCACATAAACATAGTTAACTTACCTTTGACCAAGGAGAAAGGCAGTTCAGTGAAGAAAGTATAGTCTTTTCAACAAATGATGCCACAACAACAGGGCATTCATATGCAAAAAAATGAATGTAGACATCAAAATGTCACAAAAAATAAATTAATATATATCATAAGTGTAAATGTAAAAACAAAACTATAAAACTTTAAAAAGATAATAAAGGAGATATGCTTGGTAACCTTGGGTTTGGCAATAACTTTTGAAACACAACACTAAAAGCACAACCCATGAAAGAAATAATTGATAAGCTGGACTTCATTAAAATTGAAAACTTCTTTTCTGTGAAAGACAGTGTTAAGAGAATGAAACAGTAAGCCACAGGCTTGAAGGAAATATTTGTAAAAGACATACCTGATAAAAAAGGACTGTTCTCAAAAATGTACAAAGAATGCTCAGCAGTAAGAAAACAAGCAGCCCAATTTAAAATATGGACAAAATGTCTTCACAGATGCCTCACCAAAGACGGGATACAGATGGAAATTAAACATATGAAAAGATGCTCCATGTTGTATGTCATCTAGGAAATGCTAATTAAAACAACAGTGAAATACCACTGCACACCTATTAGAATGGCTAAAATCTAAAACCCTGACAACATCAAACACTGGCAAGTGAAAGAAGCCAGTCTGAAAAGGATATATACTGTATGATTCCAACTATGTGACATTTTGGAGATGGTATAACTATGGAAGCGGTAAACAGAACAGTGGTTGCCAGAGATTAGGGGAGAGGGAGGCATGAATAGGTGGAGCGATACAGACTGTATGATTCCAACTGTGTGACACTTTGGAAAAGGTATAACTATGGAAGCAGTAAACAGATCAGTTCTTGCCAGAGGCTAGGGGAGAAGGAGGGATAAATAGGTGGAACACTAGAGATTTTTAGTGCAAAGAACCTATTCTGTATGATATGTAATCGTGTATACATGACTATGAATTCCTCAAAACCCATAGTACTATACAGCAGAAAGAGTGAACACCAGTGTAAATTATACACTTTAGTTAATAATAATGTGTCAGTGTTGGTTTATCTATATTAGTATATGTTCCACACTAGTGTAAGATGTTAATAATAGGGGAAACAGTATGTTGAAGAGGTAAGAGAAAGGGTATATTGGAACTCTCATTATTTTGTGCTTAAATTTTCTGGCCCTAAAAATTGCTCTAAAAACAAAGTCTATTCATATTGTTTAGAAAAGGTCTGTGTTTGAAAAGAAGCCACATTATTATCTCTACAATTATATATGTAAATTTATGGATATGAAACTAATAATGCCATTTAACAGAATCACTTTTATTTTCTTAACCAGCAAGAATTTATACATATATGCTAGAGAAATCCAGACTTGTTTCACAACCTCTTGGCCAGAGCAATTTTCTCATTTTCTACTTGTTGATGGATGGGTTATCTGCTGAGGAGAAATATGGACTTCACCTTAATAATTTATCTGCACATCGGTAAGTGACTATGTATTTTCTATCTTCTTCTGCTTTCAAACTTTGATTGCATCTTAGCAATCTTTAATTTTCTTTTTGTTTTTCAGAGAATAAATGTGACTAAAAAAGATTAATTGGATACTGTTAGGTTAGAACCATCTGTATAACAGGATATAATTGTTTATTGTATATTTAGGTGAAGTTTTGGGTATATGTATTAACTTATGTTTCTAGTGTAAAGTGTGATAAGAATTTTAAAAAGTGTAATATATAACTTTTACATTTCTTTTTGCTATTTTGAATATAACAGTTATGCATTCCTAATTTTTGGTAGTCTTTTGAAAAATGGGGAATATTGTATGGGCAATTATTATTCATTAATAACAGACGAGGTTACATAATGGCTTAAGATGAACAACATATAAATTTGGAGGCCAATTTTCTGCCCTGGAGGCAGAAAGCATTTGTTAAAATGAGGATGCTTTGGTCATAGGATGGTGATGGAGCTGAGGTGGTTGTAAAGACAGAAAGCTGAGGAATGTCTTGTAATGTGTGCATTTCCACCACTGCATGATCCAGTGTGTCTCCCTAGAAGGACTGGTCCAGATCTGAATCGAGATGAGAACAACATGATCAGGAGAGTACACCCCTTTCAGCACGGAGAAAGAGGGGACTGGATGTTCTGGTCCAAACTCACTAGTGAATTGATACGAGGGCTCAGAAGAGCTACACTCAGAAAGAGATGAGGATTAATTTCAGATGTCTCTTTACGCCTGATTTATAATGTATTGGACATTTGTTTTGGGGTTCAAGAAAAATGGTCTGAGTTTTCATAATTTTATTCAAAGTTTTGTGAGAAAACTTTAAGAATGTTTAAGGAGGAGGCTCAGGGCCTGAGGTCCTGTCCTACTGGTTTTGAGATTGGAAGGTAGAGGAGTAGACTAGACAGGAAAGCAGAGATGGCAAGGGCAAGCCAGAGGGAGAGGGCTCTTTCAGGGCCATGGAGGTCAAAGGGGGCTGAGCTCCTAGAACTGGATGAAAAAGCTACAGGACAACATCTGTCATGGTCACTGCTGTGAGGCTGAATAATGGTGGGACACAGGGCCAGGGGAAGGGGATGAATTGGCTGTACCCTAATTTACCATGACATCATTAATCACGCTCATTCACTTTCTCTGAAAATATTACATCCAGCGGTATACATATAGTTTGTCATTTTGAATAGAGGAAAAGTAGTTAGAAGTTAAGGCCTTGTCAAAATTGTGTTTTGTTTAAAGTGAAAGACTCTCTTGGGGTGTACTGTCTCCCAAACAACAGAAATTCAGAAGAAAAAGAAAATGCTTTAGTGACCTTAAAAACAGAGATTCTAAGGTCCTAAGGCATTAAAAATGCCTTGTTTCAATTCCCTCTTTTCACAAAAGAGGAAGTCAAACTCAAGCCACAGAGAGGCTTGTATTGAATAGATTATACAACAGCAGTAGTGGAAAAAAAAAAAACCCAAAAAAACCAAAAAAACATTACCTGGAATCAACTTTTTGTATTTCTACACTGTCTGTAACAAGACACGTCCCTAGGAGGAAAGCATCAGATTGGGAACCATGGGTTGGCTCTTTAGGGTAGGCTGTGAAGAAAAAAAGTCTTAGATTACTGTGTTCCTAATCTTCCTTGCAATCAAAATCTCAAAGTTCATGGCAGCCCACTTATTTGGAGGGCTCGACTGCGTGTTTATGTGCGTGCATGTACATGGGGCGTGCTTGGCAGTATGGACATATAGCAATGACGAAAAACAGTCAGTAATCTAATATGAATTCGAAGAAACAATTTAACTCGGTCTGTGGTTTGGACCAGTTTTTTGAAGTGCGTGAATGTGTGGGAGGAAATAAGTATTTCTTTATTGAGCTCTCATTCTAACATCCATTTCTCTTTGTAAAAGAGGGTTTGGAACCACTTTAGGCTATTTAGAAAGTCAAACAGCCAGGGGTTGCTTTGTGAGTAGCTCCAACAGGAAAGAACTCAGCAAAATAATGAATAATTCAATTCCCTTGAACAAAGAAGTTATTTTATTAAAATGTTTTATAAATGTCTAATGGGCACAAAATAACATTCCTCAGTAAAAAATATACACTGTCCCTCTGGATTCATAAAAGTATCACTTGGAACATTTGTACAATGAAAATTCCACAGACAAAATATTCTTTATAATAAAACAAGCTGTTTTTTTCAAATTATAATACATTAGTATCACAACATTTTTTTTGTGATTTGTTATGTGGGTCTTCTCACAGTTAGTATTGGTGGATCTTCTCACATTTCAGTATTGCTAAGGTTCGAGGAGTTTGAGGTTTAATTCTTTTGTTAGTGATTATGTATATGAAACACCAAAATTTTGGAAATTATTTGGCTTGTTTACAATCAGCAGCATAAATTTGAACTTCCTATCTTTCTAATCTTTCACAAATTGATGATTCCTCTGAGTCTTCTCCTTAAAAATCAGCATACACAGGTAAAGGATATCACTGTATGTATATACATATATACATACATATGCCTAGAAACCTATGTGTGTGTATAAATATATGTATATAAACACTGTTATGAGTGCCATTATTGTCACATCTAATTATCTGATTTTTAAAAAGAGATGTTGACATATATGTTAAATAGAACCAACCAACACCTACATTACCACGTGAATATCCCTTCGCTTCTTCAGGACTCTTTCCATAGTGCAGCTTGTCATGAAATTTTGTTAATATATGTTGAGTCTTAAACACTACAAAAATTGAAAGCCTCCTTTCTTTAGATGCATCGTTCCCTTCTTTATTAAAATCAATTTATTACCTACATGAAACAAACATTTAGCAATAACTGTGAACTGAAGATACTCAATATTTATCACGTGTTCTTATGTGATTAGAACTCCAGAGAGAAGAAAGCATGGTTGTAATTAATGCTTTACAATTAAAGCTGGAATAGCGTTTTGTAACTTTGAGTCTGTTTTTAGAACTGAAAGTCTTTCAAAGTATGATATGACAATTTATGGGGGTTTACTTCAGCACTATTGCACCTAAAAATACTATTCTGTTTGTAAAATAGGGACAATATCTAGAACAGGCAGAAAAGTACTCTTGCTCAACTCTAGAATATAAATGATGCAGTTCCTATAGCTTAATTGTATGAACAATATTTATAACACTTTGCATGGACTCTTCCTATACAGATTGTTAAAACAACAAGAGGAAAAAGCAGTCTCTAGGTCTCTAACATTTTGAGCAGTGGCAATAAGATTGAGTTTATTGAGAATTTCCACTAGATGGTGCACTCTCCACAAAGTCAGATAAGCAAAGAAAAATAAAAGCTCATCTCTGAAGGTTTCTGTTTTATTTATGGTTCTTTTGGTGATTTACTTTTGTTTTTAATGGCTATTTGTTTTTCAAATTCTATTTCAACTTTTTGTATGAAATGCTAGCATTACATATGGGGAATAAATATAGTTTATGTTTGTGGGAATTAAGCTTTAATGAAAGTTAGAAATAGTAATTAATTGCTTATCTTGAGCCTCCCTTAAACAGCTTTTATGGGTTTAGTCCCAGAACAGTTGGGTTTCAGAATCCAAAGAAGTTATTACTAATCTCCCTTCATATTGATGAATGATGGAAATGATTGTGGTGTTGCATAATAACATTTTCAGCAAAGGTCAGATTTTGAATTATAAGCTGAAAGCTAGCAATCGTTTGACTCAGAGCGTGTGACCTGTTTCTAACCTTGCGTGTTAGTGAAAGGAAACTCTGACTCACGAAGTATTTGAACATGTGATTGCTGCCCGGGAGTACACCTGTCACAGTAGGCTGCAGCAATGAACTCTCAGGGAAAGTTCATTATTTTGCGAAGTGTTTATTATTCACATTGAATTTAACCCGAGGAAGTCTCACATGATTTTTTATAAAAGGTAAAAGTAAACTTAAACTTTATTTGAGGGTGATTCATCATGATCTAATGATATAATAAATATTAAATTGTCCACATTTTAGGCAAGCAAAGCTTGAAGGTGCTCCCAAGACAAAGGTTCTAGACAGGGGGTATTCTAATCTATGTCTAACTGACTATTATAAATTATCTAAATGACAATCACAGTCGCAGCACATCCAGTTTATGGAGCACATAGCATAAGCCGGACCCTGCCCTGCTGCTCGTCTCCCTTGACTGGCTGCATCCTCGCCTGTAACTAGGCAGAGGCCGCAGCATCTGCATAGCCTTGTAGTTTAGACATTTATACTCTGTTCTACATATAAACTTTAATGCTCTTGTCTGCACAGTCACAATGTGGGAAAAAACAGAATAAAACATACCTTTTTTTTTTTTTTTTTAGCATACCTAGGTCAGTACACTCATTTTAGAGTTCTGTTTCTGGTCTTGAAATTCCAATTTGATTATATCCATTTTCCCAGCAATGGATGCAAGAAGATACCATAATCCCCAAATGTTCTCATATCTTTGTTCCTTAAATGCAACACCAAGTGCTGACCATTTTGATGTCACTTCCTTTCCCTGACCAGGCTCATTCTACCCGCAGCCTCACTGCAACAGCTTCCTCTGGAAGTGCCTCTTCAGTCCCACCAATTACATTCAGGGTGGATCAACATTTGGTAAATACCAACTTACTGTGAAACCCCCCCTAGCTTGGAAATCTTTCAGAAACATTGTTTTTCTGTCATATCAAATGGAGTCTCCTAGAAGATGAAGGCAACAAAGCAGACGAGGCCTAAAGGAATTTAGAGGAAAGCATTGCTAACATGTTCATTGAAATTCTCTGTGTTGTTGTCTCAGCATTTAGGAGTGGAGTTGGGTATCAGTCAAGTAAAAACTTTGCTCTTTGCTGAGTGAAGAAAATCAACTCACTTGAAACTAGATGGTCAAAGAGTATGTTTATCTTTCAGTTAGGAAAATAGAAAGTCATCCCTGTATCAGGAGAGAGTAAGGTCCTCTGAGTCTTGCTTTCTCGGTCAATAAATTAGATATGATAACGCATTTTTAGGGTTATTACGAGTGACTCATTATGAATTCAAAGCACTTTAGTATAGATCTTCAGTTGATTATTTATAGTTCAAATTCAAAATCTTCTGAAAAACAAGCATGCATTTAAACTCACATGCTGATTAAAAAAAAATGTAACATAACCTGAACTCATTTGAAGCAAAGTGTAAACCTGAGTTGATGAGTATTTTAAATCTCTGTGTATCTCACTTATTGAGAATATCGATATGTTTTTTCACAGAATTAAAATATTTGAATAGGGGATATTCTCCAGCCCTACTGGACACTAGCACCCTTCAAAGTTCTGAATAACAAAATATATTTGTCCCCAAAAGTCTAGGATAAAGGATGTGGTTTGCATAATGTTATAGGTCAGAAAATATGTCAGTAATTATGTTTCTCATCAAAGTGAAGCACATCCCACCCCAGGACCACAAGGCAAATGCTCATTGAAAATGACCTCCACATCTGCTCCTGCTTCTCCGCAGGACCCCTCCACTCCTGCACACTTTTTGCCTTGCCCTCCCTTTTAATATCTCTTCATCTCTGTTGCTATTATCTCTTTGTCTTGTTCCCTTTGAAATTGTTTCTCTTTATAGATGTTATTTTATTATATTGTAAATTATGAATAACTGTTGAGACACTAACCAGGCATGGATTTAGAGTGATCCTCTCACTCTGTCAGTGGTAGCAATGTCGTTTGTAAATGGAGGCATGGCTCTTGGAGAATAATGAAGCTTGTTGAGAAGGGCCACAGTCTTCTCAAGTGTTTGATGATGCCACCACCATTTTGTAGGGGCTTGATCACAGTTCTGTGTATGTGTGTGTGTGTGTGTGAGAATTTGTCTCCTGTGACTACAGCAAACAATACTCCACACTTGGGTGTGATCCTCTACCAGTCAAATATACCCATGTATGTCCAGCCAAGACCATTGGTGACATTTCCTTTTCTCTTCCAGCCCCACTTGCCAGCCTCTTCCTCCCCTTATACATGGTACCCCTACACTATTGTGTTCACAGAGCCTTCCTCTGGATCAAGAATGGGGTGACCATGTCCCTGCGACAGTTCTATCATTTCTGTAACCCTTGGAGCCTAGGTGAACCATCACTCACGGTCCCAGCTCACGTCTATTCCCGCCTGAGTTTGTCTTAGTGATGCCATGGCCATTCCTCATCTTTCCTGGATATCTCTTATCAGTGCTCTCCATGTGCACTTTTCCAGTGGTCCCCAAAGTGTCCTTTGTATGTGACAGGAAGTATAGGGTAGATATGGCACAGGGAATGATATGATGTTGTTCTTTGTCCTATAGGTATAACCACATTGCCAAAATCCATATACATGAATCACTGTTAGCAAAAAAGGTGCCTGTGTAGCTTATAAAGTCAAGTGCTACACTGGATGGCATTTGGGAGGATTGTGTCCTCAGTATGGGGTGACTTTTGAATTTCATGAAAATTCAATGATAAATACTTGTGAACTGCTAAAAGCAGTACACTTCTTAGCTGAAAGCACAGAGTTTAAATTGGGACATTTCTCCTGCTGGCTTGGTAATTTGGGAAAATTCTGCAAGCTCCCTGCGCCTCCCTTTGCGCATCGGTGAAGCAGGGCCAGCCGCAGAGCATTGTGGTGAGTGAGGACCCTGTGGGCTGCCACACGAGCCCTTAGAGAAGCACCAGCCCTAGTGAGCTTGGCAGAAAGACCAGCTAGCATTGTTGGCTGTTACCACAGAAGGCCCTTTCCCACTGAAGCCACGTGAAAGGAGCTGAAGTAATAATCGTCAATGCAGAGATCATGAGGTCACAGTACAACTTCAGTTCACACAGAAGAGTCAGACGGTTGGGCAGCCTTTTTCCCAGTTTATGCTTCCACCTCGGTGCAGCCCTGTCCTGGGCCATTCCTGAACATCTGTTGCATATGGAGTCTGGAATTCAATTCTCATGCTGCCGTGATGAATTACTTATTTCAGTTACTCAAATTTAGTTAGATTTTTTGGCAAAAATCAGGGTAGCCTTTTTGATGAAGTGAGAGTGACGGAGAGTAGGTGTGGGAAGGACAGAGGCCTGGGCGGGGGGCCGCAGGGGAGGCGGACGTCCTGAGGAGCCTCAGACGGTTTCTCTTTGGCCCCTGGACTTGGCATCTCTGCTCCTCCTCTTACATCATGGGAACGGGTACGGTCACTGAGATTCAAAGAAAAGGGCAACCTAAGGCAGGACTTGAACATTTCTGGAAAACTTCCTATTCACATGTTCCCTAAGGCAAAAAAAAAAAAAGAAAAAAAAATCAATTCAGATTGTTCCAGTGCTCTGTCTTTTTGTACCAGCCAGAGTAGAAAGAAAATACAGATTTTCCGTAAGTCTAAAAACCTGCACTTATTTAATCACAAGCCATGAAGACATTGATAAGATTTTGCAATGCATTATTTGTCACCGATCATCCGTCTCTTCAAGTGGATTCTGTTAGATTCAAACCAGACATGCATTGTGTATTTTTCAGGATGAGTTTCAAACTGACAACATGATGTGGATATTTATATAGAATCCTATGATAAAATGTGTGTGTTTATATGTGTGCACACAACTCTAAAATTACATTTTCCGCAGTGATAAGAATGAGCACTTTGAAGCTCATTCTGTTTGTTCTTGTAAATCCACAGCCAAATCTGAACACATATGGACATTATAATTAAAATCATAATAACCAGCATTTCCTCAGAACTTGGTTAATGAAGGGAACTGAGCTAAGAATGTGACATACATCACCTCACTTTTCCCACAGCCTAGCCTGACACAAGGCGAGGGTGAGCGGATCGCCCGCAGTCACGTGCCAGGAGTGCAGGAGCCGCGGCCTCATCCAGAGCTTTCTGAAACACATTGCAGTTTTGCTCGCAAACTGATGTCTAAATAACAGGTGAAAGATTTTATGAAAATATTTAAAAAGGAGCCGCACAAGGACAGCCACACCCCAAGAGACTGGAGCCCCTGAGGGCACAGATTATAGCTGCCGACCTTGTGTTCTGATACTGGGTACCAGGCAGGGAGAATGCTGGTTGACCACAGAACACTGGGAAATTCAGATATGGGAAGAGTGAAGAGGTACAGAAACAGGTAATCCAGTGAAGACAGTGTGACTTCGTGGTTACTGTTGCTCACAGTCTCTGCCTCTAGAATTACTTCAGTGGAAGGGGTCTATTGCAGCTAATGCAGGTTTGAGGCAGGGAGGGCGCTTGATTAGGGGCATTGCTGAGGGTTACAGTGTCTCATTCCAGAATGACACTGCCTGGACATGGAGAATGCAGAGGAAGGAGAAACTTGACCTCCAGCCACTCTGACCAGACCCACCTCACCTGGTCCCTCAGCCTCATCACTTTAACTTCCCCAAATATGTTAGTCTTCTTCCCACAAACATTCCTTCTCCTCCTGCCATCTGAATTCTCACCCTTTCTTAAAGGTTTAGAATTTTTAGAATTCAGGCTGAGCACTTTGGCGTCCTTCATTTTTTGCTTGTTTGTGGGATTCTGCCACACCGAAACTTCCTGTTAACCTTATGCTTAATGAACATGCACTTATTTTACATTTTACGTGAATCTCTGGCAAATCTTCCCTACCCAGCCATATTTGTATACTGTGATTTCAGAACCTGGGTCTGGGCATTGATACGTAAGCTGTTACACTTCATTTGATGACTTCATCTGTTCTTACACAAGCATCTCTTTTATTATTGAACTTCAGCTCTATGAAGCTTCCTCACAATCTCAGAGGAAGCAAAACATTCTCCCATTTTCCACCATCAGTTTATGACTTTAGTTGCCCCAAGAACAATTAGCTTAGTAAAATATTTGAGTGATGGAGCTAATACATAAAGCAAATTCTTCTATGAAGATATACTTATGGCCCCATAAGCACTTGGACATCTAACAGAAATCTCTGACTGAACACGGCCCAGTCTGAACTCCTGATAAGCCCATCCTACCCATCCCTACCCAAACCTGCTCCACCCTCGGCTGGCAACTGCAGGGCACAGTGGCCCAGACAGAATTCCCTGGATTATCATTGGCACCTTTCTTTTCATAACCACAGTCTACTCATGAAGCTGGTTCTACTTCCCACTCTGTCCACTGCCACCATCCCATGGTGACTCGCCCATGTGCCTTGCTAGGATAATGGCATTCATTTTCACAGGCCACCCTCATCCCCCATAAGGAACCAATCCTCAGGGCAACAGTCAACAGAGCAATTCTTTCAACTGTTTTTCTGCTGACGCTGCAGTCTTTCCTTATTTCTCTGAGGGCTCTGACCCACCAGAAGCTTCCAAGGTTCTGTGTGATCTGGTCCCTCTCAGTCAATACCTTCCTTCTAGTCCCTCCGAGGCTCCCCACCTGGCCACCATGGCCTCCGTATCATGCCGTGAATGCCCCAGGCACATTCCCACCCTAAGTTTGTTCTAATTTTGTCTCCCTTCCTGGAAGATTCTTCCTCCAGATTCCAGATTGGCTAACTTCCTTATGTCTTCAAGACTTTGCTGACATCTCTTCTCAGCTCCTGATAGAACTACCACCTGAACCCCAAACCTGGCGGTGCCAGGCCCTCGTAACACTCTCTACTTGCTTTTTTTAAACAGCACTCAGCACCTTAACGTGCTCTATAATGGAGGTTTTTATGAAATCTTCTGTGTCTTGTCTACCCATGCTATGGGACTGTAAGCTCCATGAGGGCATGGGTATTTGTCTGAATCACTGATGAATTGAAAGGGACTGGAATAGCTCTTAGTACAGAACAGGTTCTGAGTATATATGTGTTGACCGTGGAATATATGAAAGCATCAATTTAACTAAAATTGAGAATGTCATATTCTTATTCCCCCCAAATATTGCTTTTGCTTAAGATAATGTTAAAAAGAAACAATGTCATGACTTTTCATGTCTGGGTTATTATTTACCCTAACCTGGGGCTTTCTGGCACTACTCCCGAGGGTTTTTGTCGGTTTATTCTGTTCTGACACTGACATCTCTTTTGTTAATGAACTTGCAGCTGTGTGAAGCTTCCTTACAGAACCCTGGAGGCAGAAAGGGCTTCAGCTGTCTTCCACCATCAGTTTAGGGCCATGGGATCAAAACTATATGTTAAAATATACCCAGTAATCTCTGCGTTTATATATTATTAAAAATTCATTCAGATGGGATGCTTGGCTCCATTAAGCTGCACGCTGGACACCCCAGATAAGATGTGTGAACTGTCTTGAGGGCTCGTAGCTATGCAAATTGTGTCTGAGACGCTGCAAGCTAGTGGAGTTCTCTCCATTGCGTGCCTCCTTCCAGTCACACGAATCTAAACAGAACTCCAAAAACACTGCAGAGCCCAACCCACAGGTTTCTGAGTCATCAGAAAAGTTATTAATTGTGCTTCCACCCTCTACTCCACAAATACCTTCCTCTTGGCAAGTACAAACTGCTGAGTGATCATTACTAATAAAGTGTTTCAAAGAGTCACTCTCACCCCCTGTGGTCAGAAGGGTCGGTGATGTTTGAACTTCAATAGAAAGAAATTCTCATTATTCAAGTCCGTTGTAATCTTATCAGAATCACCTGGAATAAGAGTTAGAAAGTGATATTCCCACACTTTCGTCACTTACTGATTTATAAGTGCTGCACTTTTCATTGCAGTAGAGGTCTGCATTGCAGAACTAGGTTATATCCTTGTTACACATACGCAGCCTGTGTAATGGTACCTGTGTGTGTCCGTAGGCTTTCTTCAGCAACATGCCAGGGCATGACAGCATTCTACTGATTTCACGCCTTCTGCTGTACATGAGGCCTAGTGGGTTTTGTTCAGTACCTCACACCTATTTTAATATCTGTCACATCCTCAGGTATTTGGCTTAACTTTTTCATGTTAATTCGTATCAGCCAATAAGTGATTTCTAGATTTTGTTGCTCTGAATGTGACATCTCTTTTCTTGACTATTTCATAGGGCCTAACAAAACTCGTTTTGAGCCCATGAAAGGTCTTTACTTGTCTTTACATCAAAGGGGTTTGTGTTTATTGGTTCCTGTGTTCTCCAGCCATTGTGTTGTTCAGAATTAAGTAAACAGCATCGTTTTGCACTTTGGATGAGCATCAACTACAGGCATCCCAGAGTTTAAGGACATTTGGCAAATGATGCATGAGGTGCCTTTGATCCTCACATGGCATCACTCTTGTTAGTACCAGCTTTCCTGTGACATCTTTTAAGATGTTTGACTCACCAACTCTTCCTTGCCTCAATAAATCCATCTCGACTCACACCAATACCTGAAGTGTTATTCTCAACTCTCCTTCCCTCTCACCCGACCATTGGCAAGTCCTGTTAGCAATACCTCTTACATGCACAACAGGCCTGGCCATCTCTCCCCATCTCCCTGCTACAGTCCTGGGCTTGGCTACCATTATCATTTACCTCTACTTCTTCAAGCTTCTCTTTTGGGATTCCTAACACTGACTGCCTGCCACTAAAATCCATACCTCGTTTTGTAGTAAAGGAGCTCTTCCTATAGTAGAAGTCAGTTTGCATCGCTGCTTATCCCCTTTAAAGTCTCCAAAGTTTTCCCCTGGATAGCAGAACAGGTTTCAATCTCTTGACTTTGTTCGTGGGCTCCTGGTCCATTCTCTTTCACTGCCATTGGGCTGCTCCTGTAGCAGCCTTGCTCTGAAACCCACCTCTCAAGCCACTTGCTCACCCCTCAGCCCGTCTTCTTATTGCTCTGGCCTCAACTTAAGCATTGCATGCTCACAGAGCTCTTGCAAAATGAGGGAACTGAGGGATTTTGACAGCATACTGAGCAGAGAAAGAAGGAGGCAGGAAGACCAGCCATCATAGAGGCTGTGGGAAGCCAGTCCAAGGACACACACATCTTCATTAATGTTTCTCTCACCAATTTAGAAGTAGGTATTACCTACTGTATCTACAGGCACAGTGGTCTTTTTTTGGGAATGCAAAAATAAGACATAGTCACTGCTCTGAAGTTGCTCAAAGTATGCTGGTGCTAAATAATATAAGAATATAACATACTACAGAAATAACATTTCAGATTGTAGTTCTTTTTAGGTTACAGGCATGCACTGGGCGCTAAGAACACCAAGATGTAAAATAACTAGTGCCTGAATTTCCAGAGAAAGACCCATAAATAGACATTAGAGTATGATATGACAAAGGAGAACCACCTATGGACCTCAGCCAGGAAACATGTCTTGGACAGCAGGAAACATGTCTTGGACAGAGGAGTACGCCTTCACCCAATGAAGTAAATGTCCCACACAGGGATATAACCCAACAAAAGGACACTTAGAGAAAATGATCATGTTGTGCCCAAATACCAGCAATTTTCCTATGTGAGCAGGTAGTAAATAGTGAATTATAGTCACACTTTAGCATCTCTTCTCCCTTATGTCTTCCTCCACACAAGAACAAGAGTGATCATTCTAAATTAGTGATATCCAACTTCCCTTGCGGAGGGTTAAACCTATCGATGCCTGCCACTTCCCAGAGGTGCCGATATTAAGTGGTGGAGGGCGCAGCCTGCGCATTGAGACTCGCCCCGTGGGACTCCAGAGCACTCTAATGACAGCTACTGTCTCGGGCAAATGGGGAGCTGTGATTCTGCAGGTGCTACTCTTCCAGAGCTTCTCTGTGAGCCTAAATAAAAAAATTATCTTATTGAATTGATTGTCTAATAAGACCTTCTGACCTGGAAACATGTTTGTATTTTACCAGATTTTCGAAAATTCATAGTTTGTCTTTTGAGAAAGGTAGTCAGGCAGGGCAAATATTCTGCTGCGTGAAAACAAACCTAAACAGCAGATATAACATTGGCATGGCAGGAAAGTGTGGAGCACATTAAAGAAATTCAAACGAAAATTCAGTTCTCACAACAACCTTACAAGGCAGGCCTTTTCTGCCATCTCAACTGATAAGGAAATACAGAAAATACAGAGAAACGTAAGCTCTGGGATGTCCAAAGCCAAGCCATCAGCTTCACCCAGCGCCCGAGGTCACAGTCTCTCAGTGCTGCACCCTCGCTGCTGTGTGTTTTCTGCCAGACACACTTCCAGTAAAGCCTCCCGGAACTGCTCGGGAAGGGCTCTGATCGAACCGTCTCGGTGGGAGCACTAGAGCTTTCTGCCTTTCCAAGCCTTTCAGTTTTGAAGTCCCTGCTGCAGTCCTCCAGCCAATATTTGCTCAGTTCAGTTTTTGGAAGCACCTCTTTTAAAGAGGAATCTGGGAGCTTGCCTTCAGGGCTTTCTTCTCTCCCAAAAGGTAGAGGGATGGGAGAAGCTTGAAAAATGAGAAAACTGGGATGAATTCCTGAGGCCTTCAGGAAAGAATGAGGAGAGCAGGGGACCAGTCTGGTAGTGAGAAAGGATCAGAGGAGGAAGGGTAGAAAGACCTAGGCAAGTGTCAGACATTTCACCATATGTTACATCATTAAATGCCTTAATGTAGTTATCAATAACGTATATCATTATATCAAGTATATTACATATCATTTTCTATATAAATAGTATATAAAACATAATATTATTACCTATAAAATGTCAACCTATATCATAATATGATTATTAATATATGTAGTTTTGTGTGTCCTATATCTGATCAGCAATGTGTAACTTATATAGAAGTGTGGATATTTTCACATTTAATAGATCATGTTGAATTCATGTTAACATATAAGGATGTCTTATGAAGCATATAAACAACTAAACATATGAATAATTGAAAGGAAGAATGGAGAAGTTTCTTAGGTAAAAGGAGTGAATGTGGGCAAATGGATTAGATTTAAAAATTATGTGAGAGACCACACAAATAGCAGCACTGTAAAATAAAAATTTATAGAAGAGGAATGGGCCATAGCTGTATTTACATTTGAACTTAAATTGCCTAAAGTAAAATAATAAACAAAGATATATTGGCAAACACAGTTCTTCATATCAATATCATTATTTTAGACACTTACGATATATACTTCCTTAAAAATTGAGCTGTACATCTTAGGCCATAGAGTAAAGTTTTATAAATTCCCAAATTCAGAAATTGTACAATGTATATTTTCTTCACAATGCAATAAAATTATAAACTTGAGCCCTGACTGGTGTGGATCAGTTGATTGTGTGTCATCCTGCAAAGCAAAAGGTCGCTGATTTGATTCCCAGTCAGGACACACACCTGGGCTACAGATCTGGCCCCTGGCGCGGGTGTGTTATGAGAGGGAACTGATTGATGTTTCTTTTTCACATTGATGTTTCTCTCCCTCTCTTTCACCCTTCCTTGCTTTCTCTCTAAAAATACATTTAAAAATCTTTAAAAATTATAAAGTTAATATAGAATTGAAGGCAAACAAATAAAAACACTAGAAAACTGAATATCATTAACAGCAGGAACAAGTATAACCCCATATGTAGTGACACTAAATAAATCTCTTTTGTACCAATCTGAAATTGACTCTAAAAGAAATAAGAAATCAATAGATGAATTTTTAGAGGGAAACCAGACTGCCTTCATCCACAAAATGAGCCATGCCCAGGAAATTCCTAAGCATATATTTTGAAAACTTCAAAGAACAGAGAACTGTTTAAACCACTGCAAAAATTAAAGCATGAAGAAAATCCTTTGTTTCTTTTGGAAAGGTAGCATTTACAGAAGAAAAACCCCAGAGTGCCAATAAGCATATGAAAAGATACATATTCTTACAAGTAGTCCAGGAAATACAAATTAAAAAACAATCAGATACCATTTCACAATGACCATGTGCAACAATAACAAAAATCAGATAATAGGGAGAGCTAGGCACTCTTATACACTCCTGATGGGAGTTTAAATTAGTACAAGCAATTTGAATAACAATTTGGTAATATTTGTTAAAGGTGGACACACATACATATATCATCATAGGTTGATATTACTCACAGGGGGCTCTTCGCAGTATCTGAACACATTTTTGGCAGTCACAACATGAGGAAGAGAGTATTACATACATCTCATCAGCAGAGGCGAGGTGCTGCCAAATATTGCAAATTCCACAGGATGGCCCCACAGCAAACAATCGTTTGACCCCAACTATCAGCAGTAATGATGTCGAGAAATTCTGGTGTAGAAAAATCCACGCATGTGCAAAAATAAATATGTACATGGTTTTCAATGACATATTTCTTAAACATGCAAATGAGTGGAAAGAAAATAAATGACAGTGATGGTATTTTTAAAAAATTTAAATAAAAGAACTGAAACTATACCTGTTAAGAATAGATTTTATTAAGCTGAAGTTAACAAAATAATTTGCTGAATAATGCATACAATATAAATAATATATAATTTCAAATACACATAATAACTGTATGTACTTTTCAGGTACTTATATACATAATTTAATTTTCTTTAAATATCTTTAAAAAGACACAATATTAATCATACTTATTTCATCTGATAAGAAAGGAAAAGAATATAGATGGAGACATAATTTTATCTGTGAAATTTCTTTGTAAACAATAAAGATAGGAGGTAATGTGTCAAAATGTTGCTATTTTCATATTGTTGGAAAGTGATACATTGGCTGTCCCTGTGTACCTCTTTTAAAACTTAAAACTTTTCTGATTGTCAAAAAATTATTTTAAATTAAAAATTCAGCATGTCTGTGCTATCAACACATCAAAAGGTATACTAATGAAATAAAAAAGAGACAATTGTCAGACTTGTAAATATAGAGGCATAAATAAAACATTAGCAAACAGAAACTAGCAGTCCATTAAAAGATACTCAATGATCAATACTAGGAAATTTAAATATTAGTATACATCACATCAATAAGTAAAAGCAGAAAAATCAATTGACCATTTCAAAAGGTGCCAAAAGATAGAACAGTTAACTCCCAAGTCTTATTTTAAAATTAGGAGCTTTTGGAGTCTTTCACAAGAAAAAAATTTTTATGTTAAATCCTAAGTAGACATCATATTTAGTTGTGAAGTAGATCCAGGCTCTTTTTAGTCTTGATCCTAAAGTTGTAATCTTTGTGATAAGAAAAGGATATAGAGGAGAATCAAGATGGCGGAAGAGTGAGTGGAAGTCACACTGACCTCCTCCCAGGAAAAACCTGGAATAACAACTAAACTGTGGAGAAATCACCTGGAACAAACAATTGAACAATAGCAAGAGAGGAGCCCTATAACCTTAGAGACAGAAGAATCAGGTTTAGTGCAACCTACCTGGTAAGGAGTGCGGTAGAGACTCAAGAAGGCAGGCGGGGCACCCACGGGCAGCAGTGCCAGGAGGATATTGAAATGGCCAGTGGGATCCCCCTGAGAAGAGCGGGGTCTAAACCAAAAGCAGGGATCTTTAGCCCACAGCACCAGAGCCCAAAAAGTACACAGAAAACAGCCAACTGCAAAAAGCAGCAGGGTTACTCTTTGCCAGAGACAGGCAGTTGAAGATACAAAGAGCCGTTTAAAGGGCCAATGCATAAATTTTATTTTGCAGCCACTTACCCAGGTATCCAGCAAAGGTTGGGGCACAGTGGGCTGGAGAGGCCTGAGGAGAGAACTGAGGGAGTAGCAGGTGGGATCTCAGTGCTGACTCATCCCCCAGGCGGCAACAGCCATCTTGCTCAGGTAGAGACCTCTCCCACTGAGCGGAACCAGCTTCAGAGACCCAATAGCTCCACTCCCAGGTGGGTTTTCGCCCTGTCTAAGCCTCCTGCTGAGTGCAGAGTGGCATCCACAGATAGTAGATCGCTGGCTAAAGTGGGCACAGAGAGGTCTGAAGACACTTGAGGAGAGACTGGGGAAGGAGGCTTTAGGGAGAGAACTGAAAGAGTAGCCAGTGGAAACCCAGCGCTGACTCCTCTCCCATATGGCAGCAGCTATCTTGCTCAGGTAGAGACCACTCCCCTGAGCAGCAGCAGCATCAGAGGACCCAATAACCCCACCCCCAGGAGGGACGCCACCCAACCTTGAGCTGTCTAACCTGTCTTGCTGAGTGCAGAGTGACTAGATTAACAGCTGAAGGAGGCAGCCACAGACAGTGGATTCCTGGAAGTCTCGAAAAGACTGCCTAAGGTCAGGCAGGGACGACGTCTGACATCATGAAAGGCGGATATAGAAAGTAAAAACAGCGGTCTCTGACCATAGAAGTTCACACCACAAAGTCAGGAAATCAAGACAGATCAACTTAAGAAGCAGAAGCAAAAGAGGAGTCTCACAAATGATGGGAAGACAAAAAAATATCTGCACTCGAAAGGAAAGGAGGAATCCCCAGAAGGAGAACTAAATGAAATAGAAGCAAGTAAACTATCAGATATTGAGTTCCAAACAATGGTTCTAAAGAAGCTCAATGAGCTCAGTGAGCTCAGAGAGAATTACAAAAAACTATAGGGAAACTATGAGGAACTTACTGCAAACTATATCAGCATGAAAAAGGACATAGAAACTATAAATAAGAGACAAGAGGAAATTAAGAATGCAATTTCTGAATTGAAGAACATAGAAGGAATCAAAAGTAGGCTAGATGAAGCAGAGGATAGAACCAGCAAGCTGGAGGACAAGGTAGAAAAAAGCTCCCAGAAAGAGCAAGAAAATGAAAAAAGACTCAAAATGAATGAAGAGGCATTTAGGAAAATCCAGAACAAAGTGAAACATAATAATATACTTATAACAGGGATACCAGAAGGAGGAGAGGATGAGGAAGGGGTAGAGAACATGCTTGAAAAAGTAATGACAGAAAACTTCCCTAATTTGAGGAGAAAAAAAGTCACACAAGTCCAGGAAGCACAGAGGGTCCCATTCAAGAGGAACCCAATGAGGCCCACTCCAAGAGACATCATCATTAAAATGGCAAATATCAAAGACAAACAGAGAATCCTAAAGGCAGCAAGGGAGAAAGAAGTAGTAACATATAAGGGAGCCCTGATACAGCTAGCAGCTGACTTCTCAACAGAAACTACAAGCCAGAAAGGAATGGCAAGGAATATTCCAAGTCATTTAAAGCAAAGGTCTGCAACCATAACTGCTCTACCGAGCATGGTTCTCAATTAAAATGGAAGGCAAAATAAGGAGTTTTCCAGACAAAAGACGGCTAAAAGAATACACCTCCATCAAACCAGCATTGCAAAATATGCTAAAGGGACTGCTTTAAGATGAAGAAAAAGAATCTATGAATACCCAGTTTCTTTCACAGTCACCAATACTTGATATTACCAATATTTTTAGTACTTATTAATCTGATTGGGACAATGATGTGTGATTTTAATTGTTACTTTAATATTTGTTGAAACTAAACCTGTATTTGTATATTTCTTGCCTATTTCTATCACTTTTATAAAGCTTTAAATGACTTTTTGGCATTCTTTATCCATTTACTGATTAAAAGTTTGTAGCATTCTTTTCCCTAAAAAAATAAAAAAACAACTATTAACCCTTATTTAGATGTGTGGCAAATACTTTCCTATTCTATTACTTGTCCTTTAACTTTTTTTATATGTTCATTACTGTATAGCCTTAAATGTTTCATATAATCATATTGTCAATACTTTACTTTATAGCTTCTGGGTTTGAAAATATTTTACTTCAGGGTAAGAAAAATATTAGTTTGTATTTTCTCCTAAAACTCCCTAGATTCTACATACTCATTTTTAACTCACCTGAATATTGCTTGTATAATGTGTGAAAGAGGGCTCTATATTTGTTTTATTTCAAGTAATAGTGGTCCATGCACCTTATTTGTTGAATTAGCCTTATTTTCTCCATTGACTTGAAATATAAATTTAATCATATATTGTTAGGTAGATATATATGTTTTTTTCTAGAATGCTCATTTTTTTCATTGATCTACTTGATTATTTCTGTGCTGGTGTCATGTTTTAATTGCTGAGACTTTATAATGGTTTTAAATTTTTTAATTTTTTATAATTAACTTTGACATTTAAAAAAGTAAAATCAAAATTAATTTAAGAAAGAAAAAGAAAGAAAAGAAAAGAAAAGAAAAGAAAAATGGAACTCCTACCTTTTGCGACAACATGGATGGAACTGGAGAATATTATGTGAAGTGATATAAGCCAGCTGGTGAAAGACAAATACCATATGATCTCACCTATAAGTGGAATCTATTCAACATAATAAACTAAGGAACAAAATAAACCACAGGCATGGAAACATAGAGCAGACTGAAAGTGACCAGAGGGAATGTGGAAAGAGGACAATGGTGGAAAGAAGGGGAAGGGACTAGACAAAGAGCATGTATGAATGACCCATGGACATGGACAACAGAGTGGGAATTGACTGTGGCAGCAGGGGATGGGGGTGGGATGGGTAGAGGTGGGTAAAGGGGGAAAAATTGAGACAACTGTAATAGAATAAACATGATAAAATTTTTTTAAAACTTTAAAATTAAAAAAATATTTAAAGTGAATAGAAGAGGTAAATGTTGACAAAGGAGACTTTAAAATGGGTGGTGAATACACAATACCATATATAGATGATATATTATAGAATTATACACCTGAAACATACATAATTTTCTTAACCACTGTCACCCCAATAAATTAAAATAAAATTTTTATAAAGCAATAATCTTGTCAAAAAGGGTAAGATAAAATTATCATTCTTTATAAATAATACGATTGTCCACATAGGAAATTCAATAAATTAATGCAAAGTATTTTCTCTAATAATATATTTGAGTAAAATATTGAGTTCAAAACAGACATATGCAAAAATAAAAAAATCACATATATAGAGCAGTCATAACCACTTATATAAAAGCACTCCCCTCCACGTGGCATCAGCTTGAGGAGAATCAATAGCCCCACCCACAAGAATCCCTCTTGCCCCACTATGTGGAACTTTAAGCCAGGCTGCTGAGGAGTACAGCTAGAGGCTGGAGCAAGAGCTGAAGTGTCAGCCTACAGCATGCCAGTGCTGAGTCATTTCCCATGCTGCAGAAGTCACCTCTCTTTCGCAGAGCATACTCTCCATGTGGCATCAGTCTGAGGGGAAGCAATAGCCCCACCTGAAGGAATCCCTGTGCCTATATCCTGTGGACCTTAAGCCGAGTTGCTGAGGAGTACAGTTGGAGGCTACTTCAGAGACAAAGCCTAACAGAAAGCCTGCAGTCCAAGGTGGATCTCTGAGAGCTCTGAGACTTTCGCTGACCCTTCACCAAACCTGGTGCTGGTAAAAGCTGGCTTTGGTGTGCAGCTTGGTTCTTCTGCACAAACCTAGGCCCAGCAGAGGGAGCCACAAGCTGCAGATCACTGATAGTTCTAAACAGGTTGCCCAAGGCCAGTCACAGGCAGCATCTGACTTAGAACTGCACCAAAGTCTGTGCAGATATACATAATACATAGAAACAAACACAAAGAGCCAACCAAAATGGGAAGACAGAGAAACAGGCTCCAAATGAAAGAACAAGAGAATTCTCCAGAAGAAGAACTAAATGAAATGGTGGTAAGCAATGTATCAGAAAAAGAGTTGAGAGTAATGATTATAAAGATACTCAACAGCATAAAATAAGACACAAAAACCATAAAAAAGAACTAGTTAGATATAAAGAATACAGTGTCTGAAAAAAATAATGCACTGGAAGGAATAAATAGTAGGTTAGATGAAGTGGAAGATTGAATCAGCAATTTGGAAAATAAGGTAGAAGAATGCTCAAGAAAAGCAGCAAAAAGAAAAAAAAGAATTTTTAAAAAATTAGGAAAGCTTAAGAAACTTTTGGGACAACATGAAGTGTAACAACATGAAGAACATAGCTGCTAAAATCCTCAACTTTAGCATATCAAATACAACAATATATCAGAAAGATTATACACCAGGATCAAGTGGGATTTATTCTGGGAATGCAAGCTTGGTACAATATTCATAAATCAATAAATGTGATACACCAAATGAATAAAATGAAGGATAAAACCACATAATTATATTAATAGTTGCAGTAAAAACATTTGGTAAAATCTAGCACCCATTTATGATAAAAACTCTTAGCAAAGTGTGATTAGAGGGAACATACCTGAACATAATAAAGGGCATATATGACAAATTCACTGCCAACATCATACTCAGTGAGTAATAACTATAAATATTTCCCTTAGATCAGGAACAAGAAAGGGATGTCCACTTTTACCTCTCATATTCAACGTGATATTGAAAGTCCTAGACATGGCACTCAGAAAATAAGAAGAAATAAAAAGCATTCAAATGGGAAAGGAAGAAGTAAAACTGTCTTTATTTACAGGCGACATAATACTGTACATAGAGAACCCTAAAGATTCCACCAAGAAACTGCTAGAGCTGATAAATGAATTTGCAAATTAGCAGGATACAACATTAATGTTCAGAAATCAGTTGCATTTTTATATTACAAGTAAGTGGAAGCACATACCATATTCACAGATAGGAAAAATTAACATTATTAAAATGTCCATTACCCAAAAGCAATCTATAGATTCAATGCCGTACCAAGATATCAATGGCGTATTTCACAGAACTAGACCAAATATTTCAAAAATGTATATGGAACTACAAAATGCTCTGAATAGCAAGAGTGATCCTGAGAAAGAAGAACAAAGTTGGAGGAATCACATTACCTAAAATTAAACTATACTATAAGGCCATATTAATCAAAACAGCATGGTACTGGCATAAAAACAGACACATAACTGAATAGAAGTCCCAGAAATAAACCCACAGCTTTATAGTCGATGAATATTCAACAGTGGGAGCAAGCACATAAAATGGGCTAAAGATAGAGTGTTTGGAAAATTGGACAGAGTGGGCACAAAGATGAAACTAGACCACTTTTATTTTATGCCACACGTAAGACTAAGTTCAAAATGGACTAAAGTCTTAAATCTTAGACACAAAACCATAAAAATCCTAGAAGAGAACATAGGCAATAAAATCTCGGACCTTGCTTGTAGGAATATTTTTTTTTTCTGATATGTCTCCTCAGGCAAAGGAAACAAAAGAAAAAAATAAACAAGTGGGACTCCATAAAACTAAAAAGGTTTTGCAGAGCAAAGGAAATCATCCACAAAATAAGAAGACAATCCACTGAATGGTGGAACATATTCGCCAATACATCTGATAAGGGGTCAATATCCAAAATTTATAAAGAACATATAAAACTCAACACCAAAAACAAACAATTCAATGAAAAAAATGGGCAAGGGACCTGAATAGAGCCTTCTCCAGATAGGACATACAGATGGCCAATAGACATAATGAAAAGATGCTCAACTGTCACAGTCACTAATCATCAGAGAAATGTAAATTAAAACCATAAGGAGATATCACCTCACACCTGTCAGAGTGGCTATCATCAGTAAATTAACAAGTGCAGAAGAGGATGTGGAGGAAGGGGAACTCTTTTGCACTGTTGGTGGGAATGCAGACTGGTGCAGCCACTGAATAAAGCATTATGGAGATACCTCAAAAAAAATTAAAAATAGAACTGCCTTATTACCCAGCAATTCCACTTCTGGGACTTCATCCAAAGAAACATAAAACACTAATCCAAAAGGCACCCCTATGTTCATTGCAGTGTTATTTACAATCGCCAAGATACAGAAGCAGCTCAAATGTCCAACAGTAGATGAGTGAATAAAATAAGTATGGGACATTTACACAATGAAATACTATTCTGCCACAAGTAAGAACAAATTTTTACCATTTGCAACTTCATAGATAGACCTAGAGAACATTATGCTAAGTGAAATAAGCCAGTAAGAGAAAGACAAATACCATATGGCTTCATTCATATGTGGGACCTAATGAACAAACTGAACTAACAAGCAAAATACAGAGGGACTCAGAGAGAGCGGGCTGACAACTCTGGGAGGGGGGTGTTAGGGGTGGAGGGATTGAACAAAAAGGAAAGAGGACTCATGAACACGGACAACACTGTGGTAATTGTAGGGGGCGGGGGTATAAGGAGGATAAATGGTAATGGAAAAAATACAGTAAAAATAAAATCACATTCATTTCTATCAAAAATATATATAAAATAAGACTAATTTGTTGGTAGCATAACCTAATTTTTTAAAAAAAAAAGACAATGGAAATACTTTTAATGATGTTGCTGAAGTATAAAATAATCTGTGAATGAATATGACCTAATAAAGAGATTCACAAATAAAGTGAGAGCAGGAATTTTTGACTCATTAAGAGCCAGCTGTGAAACACGCACACACACACCTCCTCTTCTATCTGTGCAGTTCTCTTTTGCCTGTTTTATAGATTGGAATTTCTTAACATTCAAATTCAAAGTTTTAATGATGGAAAAAAATTAAAACCATGGCTCTGAGTCATTCTAGTCTGCTTAAAAATTATTTATCCGTCTCTGTCTTTTCTGTCCAAGCTGATTTCCTCCCAATTCCCACCAAGTCCTCTGCCCTCTGGGAGCAGCACATCACATGTTTGTGGTCAAACATTTTCAGTGCGTGAATGAATGAGTGAATGAATGAATGCCTTCACACTCCTTTGTATGGATTCTCTTTTTTCACTTAGAAAACGTTTTTATTCTAAAAATTCATCTTGAGTATCTCTGTCCTTTGAAGTTTTTCCTAACTCCCTTTTCTTTCCTTTGTAGTCACAGGTAATCCCCTTCATCTTTTCAATGCCAGCTTAACTGTACATATCTCTACTGTGGAATTATTCATGGGTTGTATGTTTTGATTACATTGCTTGCTTTCTTCTAAAAGCCAGTGTCCTAAGACCCGAGACCATGACTGAATCAACTTAATGCATGTAGAGCCTGGTGCCATTATTGTCCCATAGGAGGTGAGCAATAAAATGGATGAATAAACAACATTGTTAGATGGGTATATGTTCTTGTGTGTATAGATTTCTAGATTTACCACAGTGATTCAAGATTGGAATTTTGCTTATTTATTCAGTTGCAGACTTCAATTTGCAAATCATCAGATACATTTATTTTACCAAATTTGAAAAATTATTGGCCATTATCTCTGTGAATGTTCTCTCTCCCTTGTTTTTCCTTTTCTCTTCTTCTGGAATGTTTTTTACATGGATACTATTCTCTCTCATTCTATTTTTCCTCCCCTAACTTCTCATTTATATTTTCCATCTCTGTATCATTCTGTGCTTCATTCTGGGTAGTTTCTTCAGTGCTTCCTTGCAGTTTACAGATCCATTTTTCAGCAGTGATTGATATGATGTTTAACACATATATTGAAATTTAATTTCATTGGCTTTTAATTCCTAAGAGTTCCTCTTTGTTTCTTTTCAAATTTGCTTTTTCTAAATGTTGATTCTTGTTTTATGTAATATATGCAGTTATTTTCTTTGTCTCAACCACATTTGTTATACCATCTATAACTGATTTATAACCCATATTATCTGAAGTTCTCAAGCTTCCACTATTGCTGTTTATTACATCTGCTGACAAACGGGATTCTTTCTCCAATGTCTGTCATTCAGGGAGTGACTTGCTATCTGGAAGAATCCTGTGGGGTCAGAGTTGGGAGGTTGTCCTTTTGCTCTGATCAAATGCTCCAGGAGTTTTACCAGCGGGGGACTACTTTTATGATACTTTGTTAGTGAAAATGTGCTACAGACATGTGTAGCCTATGTTTTATGTTTAAACTCCTAAAACTAGGAGAGGACTGGCTGCAGTTATGATTTCTCTCAGAGGAGACAGTTGTCTATGCAGAATCTATCCAAGAAAGTTTCTTTGCTGCTTGTCTATACGTATATGTGGGCAGATACGTTAGGGTATCCCTCCCACTGAAGCAGTAGCCTTTTGATTGGCTTTATGTGCAATAATTTCTAGGGCCAACAACATGTTCTCCTTTCCTATGGGGAGCACTTTGGTTAATGGAATAAGCCAAAGTTCCTATGAACCCTGAGACTCAGGTTACAGTCCCTCTGAGTGGCCCAGGGACTTTCTCCTTTCCCAGTGAGATGCCAGCTCTCCCTTTGAAAGCATGTTCTCAGTTTTTCTGGTTCACATGGTCCCAGAAGTGTACTAAGCAAGGTGTACTCTGCTAATGATATATTTTCTGTTTGAAGAAAAGAGGGGACTCTGTTTTTCTTCACTGTAATTACAGGGTAAATAATGACTTTAGGTTGCTTTAAGGTATATGAGTTGTCTGTATATGTAGAATAGATCATCATACTGCTGTGTATGATTGTAAGCCTCTTCATATCCACCCAGGAAATGGCTGCTACTGAATTTTATTATAGCTAGATATTTAGACAAATCCTACATACGTATATGCTTATTTTGGGATTATTGTTAGAAATAGCTAATTTAGACCTTTAGCTTTCAGATTGGTTAATCTAACACTTTCTTTTTCTGAAGTAAAATACTCAAAACATCAATATCAGCAGAAGGTGCTGGGTAGCATTACACATAGTGACGTTGATGACTTATTGGGTAATGTATAATATAATGTGTGTACATGTGTCTGTGATATAAAGGTACAGAACAGTTTGTTTTAGGCATGCTGCAATATCTCACCTGTTTAAATATTTCATGGTAAACAGAACATCCTGCAATGATGACTGATTTTATTTCTTAGTTGTCTCTTACATCAAATGCATTCACTTGGTAAAATAATCTACATGTTGTACCTGTAAACCCTCACCATAAAGTTGCTGCTTGCTGATAACCTTTGCAAAATAATTAATTATACAAGAAACCATACGCACTAAAAACAACAGAGGATACTTAGAAGTCAGGAATTAAAGTAACAAGATTCTGATATCACATTGAGAGTATATCATAGTGACTCCCTTAAGAATAAAATAAAACTCAGCTATTTGAGCCTCTGTTGCACAGTAAACCACTTCTAGTACAAAAAAAAATTAGTTTGATATGTCCTGTGATGGAGAACTGCGCTGGATGTTCAGTGGGAAGTGGGAGCCTTGGGCTGGAAACCCTCAGTGCGCACAGCTTCCAGAGAACAGGCTCTGGACAAGGCCAGCTATTGGTGCTCAACGAATGGTTCCAGTGAAATCTGAAGGAGTGAACTCAAGTAAGAATAAGCCAGAAGGGGAGGTCCCTGGGAGTTAGTGCAAGACCTGAGGATGGACTGACAGGGAGACTCTACCCTCCACCTAAGTCCCTGCTCCCTGCTCCCTCTGTCTCCAGGAAGCATGCTGAGGAGGGAGGGACCCTGAGGGAACCACCATGGAGAGTGAGCTGCAAAACTGTATGAAGGAACCAGAAAGTGGACATATATGTCCATTCGCCCTTTTGTAAAGAGTGTTCCTTAAGCATTGATTTAATTGAAAGAAACGCTTTCTTTTTTTCTTTTTTTATTGTTGTTCAAGTACAGTTGTCTCCATTTTCCTGCCACCACTTTCCCCTGCCCCACCCACCCCCACCTCCCACCCTCCATCCTATCCTTCTTTAGCTGTTTCTTTTTGATATTGACATGAAAAGCTCACTGCAGCAATGAAAGTTCAAATTAATTCAAAATTAGCATGTTATGTTTTACTGATTTGGGTACTACAAACACATTTTCTTCCTTGTTTCAAGCAAATTAATTTTGTTTAATTAACTTTGAATTCTCTTAGATACTAACTAGAAGTTGGTTTAATTATGCATACATTCAATAATCTATTTTGTGGATTAATTGGCCAAAATATACTATGTTGGGAGTGTGTCGTATACTCAATTACTCACTCCCAAAAAATACCAGAGAGGCCAACAGGTCTGCATTTCTTGGATAGTTATGTTTTGCCTCTTCTTTGATTAGAGATTGTTTTTTTAAATCTTTCATATATTGTTTCAAATTGTAACTCTATTATTTGACTATATTTCTTTGTTTTGTATAATGCAATATCATTATTCTTATGAGCACATTTCCTCTAAATATCTGCATTACTTCTACATTCTCTACCCTTAGATAAGGAATTTTTATAATACTTGAAGGATCCCCAATATTATAAAGCCTCTTAGACAATACACTAATGAGAGTAAGTGCATTTTCCAAATTGTTAGAATTTTACTACATTACTAATTGAAATGCACATTTAGAGTTTTGGATCAAGCCAATTGTTGATTGAAACATGCACTAGCATTTTGGTTTTTAAAAGAAATCTGAAACATTCACCTTTTTAAATACTGGTTTACCTTCTTGAATTTAACAATTAAATGATCACTGATATTATATATTAGCATTCTACACAATATGTAATGTAGTGTATATATGTATATATTGCTGTCATTTTGTCTTGACATTTCTGCCTCCCCCACTATTTCTGGATAAACACTGTGTCTCATTTGTCTTTGAATACCCAGTAATCACAATTATTGGCACATGTAAAAAGTCAGTATTTTTTTTTACTGGACTTCAACTTTGTTTTCTTAAATTATCAATTTATAATAACAAAAACATGAAACATTGTCTCTCAGCAACGTACAATTTGTTCAAGTTGCACAAGTTGTTCTTCCGTCAGAGCAGCATAGATCTGCTATAGCATGGTTACCTCTATTTGAGCAATTTTAATGGTCTAAATTTTCATTTAAAATCTTAGCTATTAGTGAATGAGTAATGAGAGCTTAAAAACCCTGCTTTATTCAGACCTATGGCCCTATGATTGGTCTTAAATTAAGCATTTAGAAATAGAGTGCCTAGATTAATGAACGAAACTGTCTTATTTGCTGTGATAAGAATGTTCGTCTAATTGAAAAATGAGTTCTCTGGCTGAAAATAAGAAAAGTATGAAAATGTTCTTATGAGTATAAACACTGCATTTTTAGTATGCTACACTGGGCAAATTAAATCATGGTTGATAAAATGTTGCCTTTAAATTTTTGCTTTAACCACAAAAATATTTATTAGGATCACATCATAATATATTGAGGTTGCTGAAAAGCAAAATAAATTAGTAACATATCATTAAATCCTACAGCAATTTCCTGATCAAGACCATTATATAGATCTAGCAGAGTTGTTTAAATGTAATATCATCAACAATTTAAGTGTCCTACATTCTCTGATGTTTTAAAATGTATTTTGTTTTTTCTTTGGCTAAAATGTGTGATTGATTCCATGTAGTGGAGATTTTCAATTTCAGAAGGAAGAAATTTTCCTATCTAAAAATGGAGATTAGTGGGAAGTGAGGATATTTAGAATAGCTGGTGTTAGCAAATCAGCTGATTGAGGTTCTAAGCCAAAGTAATGAAAACAAAGCACAACACATGATGCAATTTAATACTAGATGTTTTTCTTCTTTGTACTCTACCTCCTCTGGATTTCTTCTTTCTCCTCTGTTACCACATATGGAGTTTCTGCTTTCAGTACTGCTTGTGATAGACACATTATTCTGTGAGAGGAACTTAAAAAGAAAAAAGAAGATAAGAGGCCAGCCCACCTTATCTTTAAATAAGGCTTTCCTAAGAAAATCATCTTTTTATCCAGAAAGGAAAAAGGAAATAGGACATGAACACTCTTTCTTTTTTTGATGATGACTGTGGTTTTTGACTTCATTAGTTCACTTATGTAATTTAATTCTTTCTTCCCCAACTTTAAGTTTTAGATTCTCTAATAAATTAAAAGTAAATATCTATTTTTGGTTCCATTCTTCATAATTTTAGATTTTATTTTCATTAAAGATGCAGAGTTAACTGTTTGAAGTATGTAATACCTTAAATACTGAAGTAATTAGAAGCAGCAGATTGAGCTAAAAAAAAAAAGAGCTACTAAAGGGATTTGTGTAATTGTTTAAAAATTCACGGAACCAAATTTATTTAAATTTATTTCTAAGTTTTGTACATTTGAAAACTGAAGATAAATTTGACAATGAAGATACATCTGAGCTTCATCATATTTCTCCTTATATTTTTATTAACATTGATAATAAGTGGAATTGGTTTAGAACACCATAAAGTTACTTCTGTAAAGAATAATATTGGCATAATAATAGCAAGAATACTAAAAGTTGACCCAATTTCTGCTAGGTCAGAATATTGTTTCATTCCTTTAGTATATGAGGGAAAAGTAAAAACAATGTTAATGTCTGTGGGTCGATAGACATAGTAAGCCCAGAGTAGCCCTACCTCCTAGTCTTAAAGATTCCAGGCTACGACTTTGGGAAAAACGCATCTTAAATGTTTTTTATCGATTCAGCACCATTCTGTGTAACTGACTGCTCTTTTGTATTCTTGTGTAACTTACTTGGATATCTAATATTAATTTCTCAAAATGAGAATATCACATCTGGAGCTAATGCATGTCATTCTGGCCATTAATAATAATGTCTACAGAATTTTTTACTTTGAGTTAATTTTTAAATGTAAGAATATAATGATATTAGGCAATTTGCTTGGGTCTTTCCTGCAAATGCCTTTTTATGTAGAAAGATTTAGACCTAAAACACAATACAACATGGTCAGGGACCACTTACTTGGAGTATTAGCTTACTATTTAAGCTCCATGTATTATTTCATGAATAATGTTTTGTTATTAATAAGTAGTTTGACTTTAGCATGCAGGTAGAAATATTGTAGTAGTGAAAAGAAGTTTCGAAATAACCTGAGAATAAATAAAGAGCTTACTCTGAATGCTAATGACTTACTTCCAATCATTTTTCTTTTAGATTATCTTGGCTCTGTTTTTAAAAATTCTATGTCATAATATTATAAGTGAATTACATTTTTATATGATATGTACTTTTGTTGAAAATGTGTAGCATACTTAAAAGCACAGTGACAGGTCCAACAGACAAACTTTTCTAGAAATTGTTCAAAAATAGAAGTAAAAAGAGGTGCAATAGAAGAGTAGATCTTGGAGTAAAACCCACATTTTCCATTGCTTTTTTTCTTGATTTTTATTAGGGTTAATTATGAGTAGAGGAGTATTTACATATGTGCTAACATTACATTTTTAATCAACTTTTAAATAGGAACTGATGTTTAGCTAAAACAAAAATTAGCGTATTTAATTTATGAATCTATCCTGAAGTAACCAGCTCTAATATCCCATTTCTGATGACATCTAGTTGCACGCTTAGTTGTGGGCAAGATTACCTTGCCAGCTATGATCTGCATTTTAATAAGGTTTTATGGTTCAGAAGGTTTTCCTGAATTTTATTTTTAAAAATTTGTAAAAATTGTTGATACAGTTTTTTTAATTTTGCCAATTTTAAGGTTTTTATAAAAATCCCAATTTGTTAAAATGGAGGTGCTAATGTTTCCTATTAACATGTCATAAACATTTTAGCATAATTTGGGGTTGTAAGTAGGATGTGTCTTTGTGCAGGTGCGTGGGCATGCAATATTTTTGGGGGGGTACAGGTTAAGTTTATTGTTTGTCTACTTATTTTACTAGGAAAGGCCACCAAACTAATTTAGTGAAATATTTATTTTTCTATTTAAAACTGTTTTATTATATCCTCACTCTGCTTTTTTTCTTTTGTCATATTTCCCTCCTGTTATTCCCCAAAGGATTTAAAGCAGATTTATCACGTTTGATCATCTATTTGCATGTTTGTTTCTCGTTCTAAAATTTCTTTACTAGATGATTTTCCAAATAAATTCTCATTATAATATTTGTGGGATTTTGTTTCTTTTTATTTTATTTTGGAAAAAAGAATGATTGGCTCTTATGGCATTGATTTTTCATTTATTTTATCCAACCTTTGGCCAAAGCAAAAGAGTAGAGCTTGCATTTAAGACTTATTTATCAACCACCTGCATATAGCTCCTCGCACTCATAGTGGGAACCTACCAGGTTTAAACAGAACTGATCAGGTACATATGGAAACTTTGCGATATATATGGAGACTTTCACATGTCTATGAAACCTACCATACATCCAATACTAATTCATTTTACAAGAATCAACCAGTAACTTTAAGACATGATCTCTATCCACAAAGAATAAAATCAGTGACATTTAATTTTTATGTTAAATAAAAACTATTAAATGTTTAAATGTGTGAATAAGTGGAGAAAAGAAAGTGTATTAGTTAGGATTCCCTAGAGAAAAAGAATAGAAGATTATGTATTTTTATATACATGCATGTGCATGTGTGCATATTTATCATATATATGAAATTTATTGTGTTGTTATTTATTACACAATTGTGGAGGCTGAGACATCCCAAGAACTGCAGTCAGCAAGCTGGACACTCAGTAGAACCAATGGTGTAGGTTACAGTCCAAGAGCCAGCAGACTCAAGATCCAGGAAGAGCTGATGTTTCAGTCTGAGTCTGAGGGCAAGAAAAAATAATGTCCTGGCTCAGAGCAGCCAAATAGGAGGAGTTCCCTCTTACAGACGGGAAGGTCGGCGTTTTTGTTCTATTCAGATTTTCAGTTGACTAGACGAGGCCCACCAAATCAGGGAGGACAATCTGCTTTACTAATTTCACCTGTTCAGATGTTAATTTCATCCAGAAACCCCCTCACAGACATATCCAGAATTATGTTTGACAAGTATCTGGGCACCCTGTGGCCCAGCCAAGTTGCCATATAAAGTGAACCATCTCAGAGAGTTTGGCTAAAACAGAGAAGGTTTCATTCATTTTGGAGGTGTGCTTGGCATGGCCTAGGTGCCTGGGTCTGGATGACCAGGCAGAGAATCCTGGGGAAGTGGCAAAGAACAGTGAGTAGGTCAGTGTTCAGTCACATGGTGTCCAGCTACCATGATGAGGAGGATGCAACATGGAAAGTACCACTAAATCAGAATAGTTTGATGGGGTGGAGCTGAGTTATGGGGAATCTTGGAAAATGTGTAAGAAAGTTTATTATTTAAGTGAAATGTTTATGAGTAATGAGAGAGTGGACATGATGGCAATAACATTTGGGAAGATACGTTTAACAGAAGGCTCATGCATTCACCCAGTGTCTTCAATCCATATTGACAACTAGGTGGTATTTCCCAAATGGGTGAAATTTACAGACTCTTCTCGCCTTTTTGGTGGATGTACCTGTCCAGGAAAATGTAATAGAGTCTGGGAAAGTGCAATAGGGGAGGGACTGCAGAGTTTGAGAGAGCTTGTAGGAAGGACATTCAGCCTAAGACTTCCCAGGGAAAGAGGCTGTGAAGAACAATGGGACTTACCCGGAACGTTCAGTGAGGGTTGGATATGGATTCTGCTGCCAGTGGAGGGGATAGTGAGTGAGGGCACAGCGGTGGGTGAGAATGGGGCTGTTTGAAGGATGAAGGAAGTTCTGTGTGGCAAGAGCTCAGAGGGAGTAAGAGGAGTGGCTTTGTCAGAGGGAGTAAGAGGAGGAGACCAGAAGCTGGAGAAAGAGTCTCCTGATGTGATGATATGGGCCCTGGCAAGCCGTGCCGGGCAGTTTGGACTTTAGGAGCAGGGTTTTGATTTGGGAAGTGAGCTCACTAAATTGACGTTCTAAAAAGGGAACTTGGACCGCGATGAGGAAGATAGATTAGAGGTAAGCAGGACTGTATCCCTGGAGACAGAGGCTTCTCCAGTACTGGGGTGATTTACGAGGTTCGAAATAGAGAATGGTGCAGCCAACCCCAGGGCGCAAGGTGAGAGAGGTGAGCCTATCTCTCAGCACTGGAGGTGGGGAATATGAAGAAAAAGTCACACCTCTTAAATTCACTGTGAGTGAAGAATCAACCCCCTTAGGCTTTTCCACATGGTATTGGAGGAGAAGTACATTGGGAAATTATGAATATCTCAGTAGTGAAACTGAAAGGAGAGAAAAATAGGGAAGATGAGAGGATATTAAAATTCCCTTTTAGGCCTTCCAAACTGAAAGAAGTTGCTTGATATATTTGTGGGTTACAGTCAGTATTTTTCACAGAGATAGCAGTGCATAATCATTTGATGCAAGTTCACAGGTGGGTCCCAGAAGAGCACAGGAAACAATGCATTTATTGGTAGTAACATAGTAAATGGTCATGTGTCTCAAAGGCATATTCTGTAATATTTACATACTACAGGAGTTTCCATGCAGGTGCTTACCTAAGTCAGTATGTAAGACACGTGGTTATGTGTTACGGACTTGACCTTACACAAGACCTTACACAATGCTTTTTCATAACGATTTCCCCTGAGGTGGATTTTAGCAACTGTTCTAGCTTTGCTGAAATATAAACACACACACACACACACACACACACACACACAGAGCCCCTCCCCATGTACAGATAGAACACGAGCAAGCTTGGCAATGACTTCGGGCTAATTACAGAAATCTCCTCCTCCACTGCCCCCTCGCAGATGCAGCCCCCAGGCCTTGGCTTGTTAGAAACAGGTTCATGAAAGCCTGACCAGGCCACACATTCTGAGCAAAAACGTCCTCCATTTCACTCATTCACTCATTTAAAGAGTTCTCTGTGAGACGGAAGGATCCTTCTTCCTGTGACAGAAGGGTCCCAAGCCCCACACAGGCTTGAGGACTGGATGTAGACAGGGGTTTGGGCCCTCAAACACTTGTCCCAGGCTGTTTGTGCAGGACACAGACACTCAGTTCTTTTGTCTCCACCCCTAGCTCTCTCAGTTAGACGTTTTCATGAAACAAGTTAGTTAACCATAAGCATTCATTATTTAAAAGATGGTAAGAGTTTAATTTGTTTCACCAGATGTTTTGAAGAAATATTCTGACTGATTAGAAAAATATGGACAAACTATTCCGGGAATGTCACAAGACCCAAAGGCTCTCTGAATGCGTAATTTATTAAATGGGTTCTGTTCTTTTCCTGAATTTATTAAATGATTCTGTTCTTTTCCTAAAGACCACTGGCAATATTTCTTCTTTCCAAACAAAACAGTTTGCAGCTAACATATTAATATTTTCTTTGGTGGAGATTTATGTATCTGAAACTATGTTAATAATCTTATTCATATTCTGTTTGGGGGGATTTAAATGTTGTTAATACTTTCCAGATAGTTTAAAAACAATAAAGAACAGAATTTCCTTTTTAGGAGCCAGGTTGGGTGGTTGGGCAAGAAGCAGCAGTTTACCATCTTCATTAGTAAACTGTAAACAGTGCTTTCTTTATTGATGCTAACTGTTTGATTTTTGCCTTACCTGGTTTCTGTTTACATACTAAACGTCTCCGAGTAGAAGGCAGCTTTGCCCACAATAGAGAAGACATTGTTCTTTTGTATTTATGCTGCAGATTAAACACTGAGCAAAATATCCTGTTCGTAGTCTATGAGCCTCTGATTTAGGCCACACATGTGCTTTTGAATACATTGTATTATCTTTTCTTTGCATGTGAGTCTTCATTCCCAGTGTATCTTGGACACACATGCAGGTACACAGCAGTCCTTCTGTGCCTGCTGAGTGGTGGTGCCTGGTGAACGTGGGCAGGGCAGCTCTTCTTTGTTCCTTTAGTCGGTTATTTATTTATAGTTGACATATAACATTGTGCAGGTTTAAGGTGTGCAATATGTTGGTTTGATACATTTATATATTGCAATACGATTACCATTGTAGTATTCCTGTCACATAATTATCATTTCCTTTTTGTGGTAAGAATAATTATGATCTGGTTACTTAGCAACTTTGAAGTTTATAGTACAGTATTGTTGACTTAAATCACTGTGTTGTTGATTAGAGCTCCAGGACTTATTCACCTGCTAGTTGCAGTTTTGCAGTGATAATGTGCCCAGCGCCACTGAGACAGGAGGTGCAGGCACCAGAAAGGGACACGGGGCCTTGACATCCCAAGGTGGAGTTTTTGCAACTGGCCATTGTTTGTATTTGACATTCAGATCATGCTATCTTGAATTCTCAATTTTCCTGTCAGAATGATGCCATAGACTAGGGGGTAGCATTTTTTAATTTGTTCTTCTAAGTAGCACACTCTGAAAGAGTTTTCCATTGTGGACTCTTGTTAACAAAGGAAAATTCTCCTGTGATTTAGTGTATGACTTGAATTTATCCATATGCTCTCAGATAGCCTAAAAAACTTAGTCCAAAAGTCCAGAACTGGCTGTTTTTTTCCCCACAAAGCATAAGTATCAGTGCATGCACACACATGTACACATTCATACATACACACACAGATTTGTATGCACTTACTACACACATGATTTTGACTATAAATTTGACTTACCTTGGAAGATATATTACTGGAATGCTTTTGGGTCGGTCAACAATTTCCTTTAGTTTTTTTCCATACAATGGCTCCAGTAATGCTTAGTTGTTTTTAACATCATTTGAAACAATTTGGTTAGATTGTATTGTGACAGCTGTCATATCAGTGTACATTAAAAAAAACTTGTAAAAATTGGTGAATTTTTTGTGTAGCCATTTTAATACTGAAGATGGAGAAAAATCAGCAACATTTTCAGCATATTATACTTTATTATTTCAAGAAAGATAAAAACATAATTGAAATGCAAAAAAAGATTGGTGCAGATTTTGGAGAAGGTGGTATGACTGATCAAAGGTGTCAAAAGTGGTTTTGCAAAGTTTCTTGGTACTGTTGACATTTTGGCCAAATAATTCTTTGGTGTGGGGCTCTGTTCACTAGAAGATGTTTGTTTGGGAGCACCCCTACCCTCCACCCAGTAGAAGCCAACAGAGGGAGACAGCTGACATACCCAAAATATCCAAACCAATAAAGTTATTGGTGAAGATGAAAAATGTGCCTTTTATATTACAGAAAAAACTAAATGGACTTTTTGGCCAACCTAGTACTTGCCATGACAGTCAACAAATTGGAACAATGAAATAGTTGATTAGAAATAAGACATTGTCAACAGTTGTTGCAGCCGACTTATTTTAAATAAATTTAACTTGCAATGAAAACCTTTTCTTATCCAAAGCCCAAGTAGAATTTTGCGCTGCCCAGTTTTAATACATATTTATTTGGTTTGCTATTTTGTTTCCTGTAAATGGAAACCCCAAGGAAACTACCAAGAAAATTTTTTAGAACCAAGAGATGAGGTAATCAAGTCATTGGAGCAAGACTGAACCAGCCATCACTGAATTCCATTCTTATGTCAACGATGCTTCTGCCATGCAGGGGCCCCCATCCCACTGGAGGCCCCCTGACGACAGACACCCCCACCCAGAGAGCAAGCGTGGGCTCTGCAGCAGCTTTCGGAGGCTTCCTCTGAGCTGTGAGCAACTCCAGTTCATGCCAGTAATGCAAGTACAAGGTTGGGTCAGAAAAGAGTAAATAAATAGTGAGATATCTTAAATCCTCAAACTTCAAGAGGTTTTGCATTCTAATTAAAACAGTCAAACTTTGGTTCTTGAACATCTCCCATCTCGACTAATTTGGTTCTCGACCAAGTTGTTCACAGAAAAAAATGTCTTGGTTGCCAAACAAAACTTTGGTTCTTGACCCAAAACTCTTTCATGCTGATACTGTATTTTTAATGAGGAAAAAAATGATTTGGTTTCCGAACAAATCGCTTCTTGAACAGCCTTCAGGAGCAAATTAACTTTGAAAACCAAGTTTCCACTGTATATCTATGTTTAATAATAATTTCACTGCTTAATTTTCTCCTCCCACTTTTTCAAGCAAAAATTTAGCTAGAGGAAGATGCCTAGTGAGGCTGTTCAATCCTTTGTTCCTTCCATCTCCCCTGCAGGGCATTTATATTTGAGCTTGAGAAGGACTGAGGAGTTAGGATATAGTGTGTGTTTGTTGAAGAATTACTGAACTGGTTACATCAAATAAGCCTTAACTTCCTTATGCTTCAAATGGGCACAATAATAGCTCTTCTTTTCATGATCCATGTGGAGATTAACTGAAGAAATGCTTCTGAAACAGCCAGTCAATCATTTGACACATATTAGTTCCCACTGCCTTTCCCTTTGATCAGAATTGGCTGAACAGTATTAATCCATCTATAATTTTTAATATTATATAGCCCACATGTACAGTCTTGTACTCTGAGGCAGAAACAACATCTAGATCATTCCCTTGATCTGCCAGTCTTAGAAACAAAACTACAATGATTCTTGATTCAACAAATGATACAGTCTCTGATGTTTCTGACTCTGGACATTGAGATATCTATATGTTGCCAAACATAGTACGTTCCAAGTTATGAGCTAAAATGAGGTGATTAAAAAAAAAAAACAGATTGAGCAGTAAGTATACGATTTTGAGTCATAAAAAAAGGTAATTTAAAAGATATTGAACACTGAGTGCTAAGATTTGAATACTGGGAATTGTGGGACCATTAATTAATAGGAGACAAAGTTGGAATTCTCAGATGAAAACACTTGCACAGATTTATTTAGGGTGGTTTTCAACTAGTGTGTTCAGATTAGTGAGAAAACAGCAGGAAAGTCTACAACTCGTGACCACGCTCATCCTCACCTATTTCCAAGTGTTGAAGACACCTGGAAAGGCCATGATCATGTTGCACATGTGATCTTGAACTTTTGAGTGATTCATATTGAGAAAAAATAGTGAAGAAGTGAGAACTATGATCTTTTTATTGTATCTATTTATTACTGTTTTCTTTCTGAGAAGAACAGAAAAGCGTATTTTATAGATTAAAATATTCTCCATTGTTAAGAGCATTTGTTATTTCTTCTCAAAATGTCCCTTTATCTGGCTGAGTTATTTGTGTGATTAAGAGCTTCTTTAATGACAGAGCATTTTTACTAAAAACTCCCCACATATGCAAGATATTTTCTTTCCAAGAAATACTCATATTCTACACGTATATTGTAAGCTGAGTGGAAAAAGCATACCACACACAATACCTTATTTCATTCTCATAAAATTATCGTGAACTGAAAATGGAGAATTTTAAAGTTTTATTTTTAATCTCTTTTCTTTCCATTTTACAAATAATAAAATACAGGTTTAAAATGTCATCAGAAAGGGGCAAAAAAAAGACTCAATTGTGAGTCCTCATATTCTCAGTTGTAATATTTTAATAGCATATTTTTCAAATACTTCTCTTTCCTCATGTGCATTTTATTATTAAATGATGTCAAAGGGAAGTGAGTACATTTAATTTCTAAAACATAAACTTTTAATTTTTATACTAACCTCATTTTAAGACAGCTTTGCTGATAACTACAAACTATATTTCTAGTGAAATAATACCAGACACTATTGAATAGTGGGAGAAATTTTAAATTTGTATAAATACTGTATTCTATATATTCTGATCATTTTCATGCCAACAAATGTTCTGGTTGCAGAGGAAAACACAAGCAATTTTAAAGCATCATTCCTGCCATTGGGCAAACTGCCCTCTAAAATTCTCTATTTTGATTGAATTTCTCCTGGACTATTCCATAATTAACAGCCCTGTCTACAGCTACCAACATTAGTTTCGCATTCCTTCTTCTATCCAGAATTTACCTGAAGTAAAAACTGTTGTAAGAATAAGAATTGAAGAGCGGTTACAATTTCTTATCAAGAAGACTTTTTAGTCACTAAAATTTTGTAAAATTTAGGCACAATGATCCTCTCACCATCATAACCCAATCTCTTCCCAATATTTTTGACCTTTCCCTTTTTTCTACTGCCCCAAACACAGCTCGCCCATCCCACGTCAGGCAGCAGGAAACCTTTGGAGAAAGTGACACCACCACGTGAGCTGGTCTTCAGCTTCACCTGGGCCTTCCACAGCTCGAGCTAAACTTCCCATGTCTCCCTGCATGACAATCATTTCTGTCATCCACAGTGAATACCTTAGATTCTTAAGGCATTCCTAGAGCCAACTTTGCCTCCTCATCTAAAGTCAGTGTTTTTCTCTCCTAGAAAAATTGAAGCCATGAAGCAGCAGCTCCTCTGTCCCACTGAGATGCTTCTGCCTTTGGACTCATATTTCATCACCTTTCTCAGTGGGAGAAACACCCTCCACTGTGGTCCTGATTCAAACTCCTATTCCTTTCTCAGCAACTTTTTTCTTTTCACCCCAACAACTCCCTTTCTCTCCATTTTTTATCAAGTCTTTATGTATTTCTGTCTCAGCATATAAATACTCTGAAGTCTCTCCTACTCCACACCCCAGAGACTAGACTATTTTATTTCTGTCCTTCACAGCCAAGATTGAGAAAACAGAAGTCCCCACAGACCCCACTTCCATCCCGCAGACAGCAGCCTGTGTCCTCCCCACACCATCTGTTTTCTTGTTTCTATGGTTTCTTTTCTATCAATATCAATCAATCTTAAAAATACATTATCCCTTTGTTTTGATGACTGATCTTTTAATTTCCCTAGTCCTTTCCTGAACACTCAAATCTTTCTTCACCCCTCAAATTTTAGCATCTCTTTTTGTGTGAGTTCATCCACTCACATTTTTTTTTTTTTTGGCATGTTGATGACTTCCAGATCTTATTTTCTAATCTTTTCTGAGTTTCAGGTCCCTATCTAGTCAATAGTTTCTTTAAACTAAAGTTGAACTTTAACAAGAAGTTCAAAGTCAGCAGAACTAATATAAAATATAAGAATTTCTCTGTCAAAAACTTACCTTTCCTGCTGGCTCACTCTGTGGCTGGTGAGCCTACCATCCCTGCCTTCCCTCAGACAGAAACATGAAAAGCATCATCGGTGCCTCTCTCCTTTCTGCCGCCTCTATCCAGTTTGTCCCCTCATCCTGCCTGTTCTGCTTCCTTGATGCCCCTGTGTATCTTACTCGTTTCTTCACAACTGCTGGTCTCTCACTAGATCACGTAGCACCCTTAGTTGCCTCGTTTCTTTCCTGGTAGTCTTTCACTGGGCTACCAGAATGTTCTTTCTGAAACACCAATCTGATTGTGCCATTTCCTTGTTTAAAGACCATTGGGACTGCCCATTACTTCTAAGACATAGTTGAAACCCTTGTGCAAGACATACAAAACTCTGGCTACTTCTCCAACCTCATTAATCTCTGCTGTCTCACCATAGACCCCAGTTTTGCTCATCTACCCGAGTTCCCCATGCTTATGCCTGTGTTTCTTTGTATGTGTTGCTAATTTTAAGGGACACCCTTAGAAATTTGCTGGGCAGATTCTTACTGAAGTGTCAATTCTTGGAACCAAAGCTTTTTTCTCTCCCACAATCTTTCCTCATCACCCACTTCTGGGTTTGGTCCCCTTCTTGGGCCACTCACAAATCCCTCACATTCATCTCTGTTGTTCTACCACTTTCATATTGTATTGTAGCTACATGTCTACATGTCTTCTCTTGTCTTTGCTATGGATACATTATTTTTGCTGTTGCTGTTGAGCTTCCAGGAATGAGCCCTTTGTCTTTATATCCTCAGCTCATATTGTGGATTTGGTAGGTGATTCCGACATGTTTGTTTTTTCAATGAAAGAAATAAATCAATGAACCAATCAATCACCTCATAATTAAAAGATATTGACAAGAAGAAATAATAAATTACTTTAAATTAAAACTCTTTAATAAAAATGTTAATTACAAAGCATATGACAGGACCTACCAAATTTCTGTATGAAATACATAGAAAATTGTGACCTTGTCAGTTGGAAGAGTGCAGCTAAGGTGAGAACCAAGTAAAACAGTGTAAATATGTTCTGGTACAACAAGAACCTTTTTCCCCTTCCTGAAACATCATGTGCTATTATGTATCAAAGCCTTATAAACACAGTCCACAATGTCCAGGTGATTTCCATTATTCTGGACACCAAATATGGCCGAAGTGACTTTTAACCACTGCAGCTTGACTAGAAGCCAAGCCATAATGCTATGTGCTTTTTATCCCAACAGGTATTTGAACCAGACACTACGAGACAATGTATCAATAGCAGAGCATTCTCTGAACAGGGAGAGATTTGCTGTTTTGAAACAAGCTCTGAATGTAGTTGGCTTTAGTAACTTGGTGAGTTATATCACAAATATTTCTCTGAGAAACCAACCTTGTACTAATTTATCAAAGTTAATCTTTCAAAACCTTTTACTGAATCCCTGTTATATTCTGGATGTGGCTGCAAACACTCGTGAGTCAGCAGAGAAATAAGCCCCACTATCTGCCCCTTGGAGTTTACATTCTAGTGGGGGAGACAGACATAAATGAGGTGTTCAGATTCATTCAGGTTCATAGGTAATATGAAGACTAATAAAGAGTGACTAGAGGAGGGGCTGCTACTTTTAAGATGGAGGCCAAGGCGACCTTTTCCCAAATGAACCATGCGAGCCAAAGAGATTTGACCAACTCGAGAAAATTGGCAGATCTGAAGGAACTGTTTACTGCCAAGAATCACTTTATTATAATATCTTCCTGAACAATATAAAACTTTTTTATTTTTAAAGAATTACCAAATGCCTATAAGCATTATGAACCTTAAAATTTTAATTTAAAATGTATAAACTATGGCTGTGCAATGAAAATGTGTAGGATTATGTAAATGTTCTGGGTCTGTGTTGTATGGTACGGTAGCCACTAGTCACCTGCAGGTCCTGGACCCTTGAAATGTGGCCAGTGAGGATGAGAAAATGGATTTTTAATTTTTCTTTGTTTTAATTAATTTAAATCAAAATGGTATTGTGTGTTTACTGCTACTGAATTGTATAGCACAGGCCTAGTGAATAAGAGGTGAAATAATCTAAGCCTTGAGACTTCTCAGAATTCCCACAATCTCTGTTTCCTCTTACTTAATATTATGTACTTTCATATTATGACCAATTCCTCATTAGCAATTAATATAAGATTGTGTGGCTAACTTTGGTATGCCAGTAGTCCAGGAACCCAGTTTTAGTCATGGATTTAAGTGTTTTTTTTTTTTTCTTAAACCATTAACTTAATTGCTCTGGGTGTTTGTTTTTCTCTTGCCCATATAGATAGGGCTAATGGGGCAGCGAATAGGTGGGAAGGGGTAGGAAGGTGACGAAAAGGGAGGGGACAGAGGTGGGGACTCACCCTAAATGAATTAGCTTTAGACACTTTGCTTCACTCCACCCTCACCCCATTCAGAGATTGGAATTCTAGGAACGGCAATCATATAGTATATATTTTTTCTGATTATCCAGTCTCTGTATTTGTCTTTTACTAACTCCTATCCACTTGCTCTTTCCTATCTTTACACTTGCTTCTGTTGTAGTTTTTGCTATTTCCTCCCTTGCTCCATGCATGAAATGTCTGTTTTCTTATAGGAAACTGGGATATAGGGATGGGTAAGGAAGCATTCTACCAAAGTACCAGTTGCTTGGAAACAGAGCTTTAAAAATCCTCAAAGTCAGGACAAGCAAAATATACCTACATTTAAGACAGCAAACAGAGCATTGAAGAACCTTCTTAGTAAAAGAAATATGAGCCTTTTAACAAAAGACAATCCCTGTATCTTGATCCTTTGGGATGACTGGGATGGCGACAATTTAGTCCACTTAGTAAGAATAGATCATGTCCAATAAGATTGGAAGGAAGGTACTTCTAGGTGGGAGAGGGCCTTGAATCAAGACTTTGTGATTGTGGTCCTGAGAGGTCCGTTCATAACGCTACCTCCACCTCCTCTCTCCATTACCACCATTCCAGCCAGCCGGCAAGAGGGCAGGTAGCTGCTGCTCACAGAGCAGTTTGTTTTTACCTTTGTCATAGTATTTACCACATTTTAATTCACGTTACGGCTAGTTTTCACAGCTCTGTCTCCAGCACTTAACTCTAAGATCCTTGAGAGCAGAACAAAGGCTTCTTGTCTGTGTATCCAGAAGTTCCTGTCTCACAAGGGACTAGAAAATTTAATGAGCTATTGGATTTATTAAAAGGGGGAAAGAGTTGTCAGGTGGTATAAGAGAGAAAATGTTATTTAAACAAGCATAAGTGAATTAAATTTGAAACACTCATTTGTGATTTGGGAGTTGTCAAAAACATTTTTAGGTAATACCAAAATCATAGAGCACTGGACTGAAATTGCCTGAGAGACCATCCTTGTCAATGCCGCCCTTTTAAAGATGATAAAATTATACCTTATGATGAAAAGTAGAAGTTCTGGAGGAAATGCATGTGGTCCCATGGAGTATATTGTTTCAACTGTATATTTATAAAGAAAATATAGTAGTTCTCAGTAAAATGGCCACAAGCAGGAGCTTTTTATTTCCAAATTGCAGATTAGGAAAATAAATACAAATTTGAAAGGCTATGACACCTGATCTATATGGAACTTAACCAATTTTACTATTGATACCATCACACTAAATATATATTATTCTAGAAAAGTATATTTTAATTTGTACCTTCTTCTTTACTTTTCATTCTTTACAAAAAATGAGTGTCTAAAACCATATTTAAGGTTTTATGCAGAGTTTCAGATTTTCAGATGTTACGTTTCAGCAGACATTCTTGTTTCATTTTTTTAGTGTTTATTTATTTTTTAAGATTTTATTTATTTACTTTTAGAGAGAGTCGAAGGAGGGAAAAAGAGCAAGAGAGAAACAGCAATGTGCAGGAGATACATTGATCAGTTAACTCTTGCATACCCCCCGCCCCCGCTGCCCCACCCGGGGACCCAGCCTACAACCCCCGGCATGTGTCCTGATTGGGAATCGAACTGATGACCATTCAGTTCACAGGCCGGTGTTCAATCCACTGAGCCACAGTAGCCAGGGCTCACCAAAATATTCTTTAACTTCCTGTTACCTTCTGCTCAAAGACAGCTCTTGCCAAAATCCTTTTTTTTTTCCCCTGAGTTTTCCTTGAAATGCCTTAAAAAACAATTAACATTTTATCTAGGCAGAGTTGTTTTCATCATGGCTCCCTTAATTTTCCAATTTTTATGATACTAAAAGTGAAAAATTCAATAATCATAGTACCAATGTATCTCCTAAGAGAGGTGACCAAAAGGTAGACACCACTGCCTACACCCTCTGGTGGAGCAGCCCAGCGCCGTGACGTCTGTCAGCCTCTGTGTGCAGTTCTGTCAGCTCGGGAAGGACGTGTGGAGTCTGACCTCCCCAGTGACATCCAGCCAGTCAGACCATCATTACACAATGATTCATTTTTCATTTTGGTATTTACATGGAAACTGTTAATGTTTATCAGAACATCACTTCCTTACTCTCTTTTGTTTAAGGAACAGAAACATTAATTTACAGGAAATGTGCATTGAACTATGAGATTTTAATTTTGAGCTAGACAGGCAAACATTCAAGATCTGAAAAATCACACTAAAGGATTCACATCTTATTTGAAAAAAAATTTTGAAATGTATTTTTAACTTTAAGACAGGCATCATTATTTTTTTAAATAGAGAAATATTAATTGTCATTAGATTTTTTTTTATTAGTTGTCGTGAAAATACTGAAATGCATTACATTATACAGCAGCCTTATTCCTTATCTAGAATAGGAGAAGTTAGCCATATTAACATCACCTTTTAAACATTTTAGATTTTAAACTTTTAGGTTTTTAAATGGTTTGACCAAATCTATTTTCTTCTAAGTAATCTTGTTCATTTTCTCTATTTGTAAAATGCACAGGAGGTGGAGAATCTTTTGGTGATTCTAGCAGCAATATTACACATTGGAGACATTCGGTTCACTGCTCTGACCGAAGCAGACTCTGCATTTGTTTCTGACCTCCAGCTTCTAGAACAAGGTCAGTGGAACAGAGCTAACATTCACCTCGTAGATATGCAGTTTTGCAGTCCTGCCAGTAGAGGGAGACACACTACAGAAAAGCCAGGTGGAATATAACCTTTCTTCTGGAGCAGAATTCAGTGAGAATGGGGTGGGGGGGGATAATTTGTAACTTTGTTCTCTTTTATAAATGGTTATGGGAATGAATAACAGGATACACGTTTATGTCCTCCTGCTGCCCACCACATTAGCGGCTTGATTCTTCTGCGCATACTTGGGTTTATTTATATTCTAAGGGTTCTCCACCCCCATCCCTGCCTTCCAGTATATTTTGGGAGCATGTTATTAGCTAAAGATTTAAATCAAATTTAATTACTTCCCTGAAAAGATCTTGCCAAAAATCTCTCTTTCCTTTGAAGTTGCCTGCTAGTCAATCCCAGAGTTTTGGGGTTTTTTTTTCAAAATACCTTAAAACCACCGATTGTCAGTGAACAGCATATCTTTACCTCATATCAAAGTACTTTAATCAGGAACTGGGAGAAAACATTCAGGTCTATTTGTGAAAGAAAGGGGGAAAAACCTGTTGTGATTTAATGCAGGAGCCCCAGGAACTCATTAAGGTTTGGATTACTTATAGGCTATTTCTTTAGTTGAATTTGACAATTAAGTTGGTAATTCAGTTTTCTTTAATACACACATTTTCTAATGGATGTATATAAAGTTTATATATCATAACCATGAAATACAATGTTCTCTCTGTCAAAAAAAATACTAACTTTAGTTTTCAATGTTGCTTTAACTTTTAGTGGCTGGAATGTTACAGGTCTCATCAGATGAACTAGTGTCTGCTTTAACAACTGATGTCCAATATTTTAAAGGTAAGTTTTTCTATTCTCTGGCTGTCACCTTTGTGCAGTCACGGTCTTCTTTGAAATACAAAAAGTAAATACAAACATACCTTTTCCTACTTAGCAAAACTGTTTCTATGAATTGAATGCCAAATGAGAAAAATCTTATGAACCCATTTGGTCACTTTATCTGACTATAGTTGCATATTGTAAACTCTATATTCTTTTGAGATACCATGTTGATTAATTGATCACCTTTTCTAGCTAATCAGTCATTTTAGACAACTACAGTCATCGGTCTGAGAGGAGTTGTTTAATTAAAACATCGGATCCATCTGTGTATGTGGTGCGCTGCTGCCCTGCTCAATGGAGGGCATCCTTTTTCCTTTCCACCGCCAGTTATAACAGTAGCTGGCATTTATTGGGTGTTTATGTCAAGAATTGTGCCAAGTACTATGAATGTAGGATTTTTAAAATTTTTACCAGTTGCTATGAGGTGCACATTGATATTTCCATAACTAAGATTCGAAGAGGTTAAATAACTTTGGAATCATTAGTAAATGGTATGTTTGAAATTAGAATCTAATGTTATCTGATTCCCAAGAAAAGCCTCTGTGCCGTGTGCACCTCTACTCAATGGGCAGGAGGAGCAGTTTTCCTCCAAGTTCTTCAGTTCTTCACCGTGAGTCATTCCATTGCCTTACCAGGCTGCCTCTGTAGAGTAATTTTGAAGACTCACCAAGCTCCTGATCTTTTTTCTCTAAATCTGCCTTTTTCTTACCTCTGTTTCTATGGAACCTACTTGCAGGTACCTGGGTATGTGACTTATAATTCCTGCCTCATATCTGGAGTTCTGGACCATGTGCCTGAAGTCTCTGAATCTCCCCGTGATACACTCAGTTGCCCAAAAGTCATTCTCATCCCTCGCCCACCTCCTTCTCCATTGAGTCGATCGGGCCCACCCCATAAACAGCTTTCATTCTCACTGCCTTCCCTTCCTTTCTATCACCATTTCCTTAATTTATCCCTCCCTAGATTATGGCAGGAACATTGTCCTTAATCTTTTGCCTGGCCTTATCTCATTTTACTTCTTTTCACACTGCTTTCAGGTATAATCTTCCTGAAATACAAATACGATTTTCATCCAGGAGTAACAGTCTTTGAAAGATTTTCCAATGCCTTTGTAGTTAAGCTTGTCACTGTGGGACAACACAGGAGGTCCTTTATTATTTGGGCCATACCTAACTTTTATGCTTAGTTTTCAGTCATTTTCCCACTGATTTCCTTCCATCCAGCCACACTAAGTTTCTTAAAGTTATCCAAATGCATTATTTTTCTCTCATGACCTTTTAAAGAAAAACTGAACTCTCCATTAATATCTATAATTTAATATATGCAGGTTTCTCTGCTTGCACTTGCTCCCCTCTCCTTACACCCCTGCCGTGCTGGGGACTCATTAGAACCCTTAATCGGGTTGACTCTAGAGACCTCAATTCTGTAACATCATAAACGGCACACTGTTTTCACTGCCGTCATGTGTTGTTCCATCCCCATGGCCTTGAACTCATAGCTTCCTGACACCTGATTACCCGCTGTTTTGTTTGTTTGTTTGTTTCATAAGCAGTTTTGCTCCTTTATGTGTATTTCTATGATTAACAACTTAATCGTCATTTCATAACCACTTACCCTCATTTCACCTGGTCTTCATCCTATTACTTAATGCCCTGCTCATCCTGAGTTGCAGTGGTTAGTTAGGTTGGTCAGCACTGCAGAGTATGAATATTACATTCCCATTCCCTCTCCACTGTCTAGCATTAATGCTGTCATAGACTCAGTTTCCAAATCATACTCATTTTTTTTGCTTTCTTCTCTAGTCTATTCTAAAAATCTTGTTTTTTTGAGATTTCAATGACCACCTTTTTGAGAATGACACAGAAATTTCTACTTTAAGACCCAACCTTGTTCCCACATTCCAGACCCACATTTTGGTTAGTTGGATCATTTCTTTGAAAATATTTAAAATATGACTTATTTTCCAGATGGCCAGGTTTCCAAATGCCTTAGGGATGATTCAGTATCCAAACCAGTGAACTGTTAGCAGGAAACTTGTTAAGAGGGGCCCTTCAAAGAGGTGGGTTGCTAACTGAAAGGAAATTACAGTCTGCAGAAGGTCAAAAGCTGTGGTCAACTATTATAACAAATAAGATTGTGATGTATATGACGCTCATGTTAGGAAAACATTTTAGGTAATAATTGGCAGAGACCTTATTTTTTAGACCATAGTATATTTAACATATTTTGATGTATGGAGATATGTGAGGGATGAATAAGGAAACACATAGTTTTATTTGCTTTTATTTTTTATTTTTGTTTTTGTTTTTAAAGAACTGTTGAGGTTTTTTTTTTAAATTTATTTACTTTTTAAATACATTTGTCTCTGCCTCCCCCCCACCTCTTTCCCTTGCCCCCTCCCTCCTTCCCTCCCTCAGCTCTTCCCCTTTAGTTTTGTCCATGACTCCTTGCTATTATGTTCCTTGACTTTCCCCTTCCCTTCCCTTTCCCTGCCCCCCCCCCACTTGTCTCTGTGGATTTCTTTTCCTTTCAGTGTTGCTGGTCATATTTTCCTTGCATCTTTGCATTGTTGGTTAGGTTCCGCTTATAGGTGGTATTTGCTTTTAAATGAGAGAAACCCTTGTTCTTATGCCTCCTGACCTTTCTACTATTCCAGGAGATGTGATCACACGACGACATACTATAGAGATGGCTGAATTTTACCGGGATCTCCTGGCCAAATCCTTGTACAGCCGCTTGTTTAGCTTTTTGGTGAATAGCATGAATTGTTGCCTCCACAGTCAAGAGGAGCCCAGCAGGTAAGATGGATGGATGCTGTTTGCCAGTGTTGTCCTGTCACAGGCAACCTAAAAAGTCTCACCTCTTAAAGAGCTTTGCCATCCAGTGTGGCCCATAAATTAAATTATTATTAACATGTTTCATTTTAACAAGTGATTTTACTTGGAAGACTTTTTGACTATTTTTAAAAGATTTAAGCTCCCCCTCCCCCTGGCACACTGATGGATTAATCAAACCATCTCTCATGCATAGAGATACAAACACACTCACTCTGGACTGAAGGCAGATATGGTCTTTTGAGCATTAAAAGTATAAAAATATGTATAAATCTAGGGAGAAGACAGTTCAAGAATATCTAAAGTGCTTAGGGTTGTTGAGCAGCCCGTGTCTATCTCAGAGCCCATTTGCTGATGTGTTTTAGATCAGCAGTTCTTCCTGTTTTCTTCATATATTTTGTGGATTACTTGACAAAGGATCTCTATGGTAATCATTTCATTCATAGTCTTAATAATCTATAAGCAGAAGCTTTCAGGACTATTTGATCATCTAAAAATTGTAGATCTCCATGGCATCTTGTCAGTGGAAAACTTTGTTAATATTCTGGTCACTACTAACGACCTTGAGCAGGTTATTGAAAGCAAAATTGCTTCCAGAAGACTTTATACATTCTTGTCTTTGAATGAAACCTTTTGAGAAATTCTTAGTTGTTCATATAGACTCCTTCACCAAATTCCTCAAAATTGCTGCCTTTAGAGGTTTCCTGGAAAACACTATAACTAACATGTATTAATGGGAAAGTTCCTAAATAAATATAGACATCTCAGAAAATTCCAAGGACAAAGGGAGACTAAAATTCTCATTAGAATGTACACATATAAAACCCCACTGTGCATTGATCAACATATTCAATATACAGTGTGTGATGTAAAGGTAGACATAGCAGTTATATTTTAGCAGATATACCTTAGTATTTGGTATAGTGAGGGTTTTTTATTTTGGTATTATTGCTCATTATCAGTTAATTCTTTATTTTCCTTTAAAAATGAAGATAATTCACTAACTTACTAATTACTAATGATACTAATATGCTAAGTGTACCTAATGACTCTTGCATAACATTATTAGCAGCTCTGCTGAAGTTGACATTGAAAAGATTAATATATAAATCCAGCTGCATGTAGAAACTTTTAGAAAATTTCCTTTTGACACATAAGTCTTAAAGAGTCAAATTTATATAATTGAAAACATACATAATCTAGGTTTTTGATTATATACGCATGCACACATGCACAGAAAAAAAAACCCCTATAATCATAAACCTTGGAAAACACATTATTTCTCTTTTAGTGGGATTATCATCACTGTGTCAATATGTAATTTTATTATGTTAGTTTTATCTTTTAAAATTCTTTACCAAGTAAATGAATGAGGACAAGGATTAGTGAGAAGTTATAGATGAATTAATGTGTTATAAGTTTAACTTCTAAGATACAGTATTCTCATTTGAACTCGTAACTCCCATTTTTTCTTCCCTATTTTTCCCATGGGTCACCCCAACCTAAATTTAAATCCTGAAGTAATGCAAAGAAAGGTTATGTTTGCAGTATTTGTAACTCATTGAAATTCATGGAAAGTTTAAGGTTTTGCAGATTTACAGACCCATTTCCAAAGTCACAGAAAGGTCTCAAAATTTGGGTAAACTTAGAATAGGCTTTTATTATTTATGAATCTCCAGTTTTGTAGAAATTTTTGTAATGTCAAGAAAGGTGATATAACATAAGTAAATATATATCCTTATGGTTAAAGTTGGTGAGTGCCCTTGATGTTGAAGGAAAGTATTTTTTATACTATATATTTTTATAAATTTTTCAAGAGAAAATAAATAGAAATAAGCTATAAAGGGAATAAAGTAATAAAGGAAAAAGAAGTGAAATTAAAGCAGATGAAATGTTTGGTTTTGGAATGCTGGATTCATTTCCTGGATTAAGGCAAAATAGGTACAATATTAATAATATTATATATTTAAAAAGAATACTTTCTCTACCTAGATTTCAAATAGGGTTGCTTCTAAATGAAAATCATGAGGTATAATGCAGAAGCTGGCAATTAGTTAATTCAAGATGAGCAGAAGCGTTCCCCGTGTTTGCCTGGCCAAAATCCAGTTAGTGAGATTAACGGGAGGGTGTGGGCCGGCCGCTGCAGGCTGCATGCGCTGACTGCTGCAGGCTGGACACCAGCCGGGCTGGGTGCCCTTAATCCAGGGCCACGCTTAGTGGTCAGGGCACTTCAAAATAGAAACATGCTGAAATGTTATTTATTAAGCTTACTTGAAAATGATTACCAAAGCAGATAAAAGGGAATGATGTTAATAATAATAACAATAAAATAACAATAACAACAATAATAGTACAATGACTTCTATTTGTTTAAAACTTTATTTATTAAAGCATGATTTTAAAGAATATCAAATAATTTCTAAAGAAAACTAATAAAGTGGTTAAGTTTGATGTGACTTTTCTAGTGTTATTTGGCCTCCACTCCTCTGTGAATTGTCAACTGACACACAATGACCAGTGTAAGTATAAATGAATTACATGTTCAAACCACATGGAGATCCATATATATATTCCTACATCTTCATATGTAGAAAGTTGGCGACCACTAAGGACACCAGAGACACTGACCTTCTATTCCATTCTTCGCTGGCCAGTCTTTCTTCAGTGAATGTGACATGTTTGCTGTCCAGTCCCAGCCCAAGGATGTAGCTCTTCTCCCCAAGGATAGGTCTTCCTTCAGACATTTCGTTCATTGTAGTCAGTCTAGTTCTGTGGTCACCTCCTTCTCGGGAATCTTTAAGATGACAGCCAGGGTCTCTTTTCCTCATTAGGTTAGCTTAATTGATCAGGAAACAATATCCTGCAGCTTTATGATTCCCCTGCTTCCCGAGTGAGCTCAGTTACTGGTCTGTCCTGACACAGCAGATGTAATGTAGAAACTGCAGACTGTCAACTCCCTTTTTTTCTGTGAAAGCACCTTCCTATAGCTGGCTCTCAGGAGGTTCTTTCTAGGCTCTAATCTCAGTGTCTTAGAAGAGCACCTTAAAAACAAACTTTGTGGCATAGAGAGGAATCTGAATAATTGTTTTTAATATTCTAATTCTTCCATGGTTTATTTGCTTCATTATTATAAAAATTCTTTTCCATTTAGTAATTTTGGTTGGTGTTTTTAATGTAACATTCAAACTAAAAAGTCTTGCTTTTAAGCATTTGTTGCTCTTTCTTTCTTTGGGTTTTTTAGTGTATTTTCCCGTTACCTTTTAGTCCCCTTGTGCTCCTCTGCCCCCCAGCACAGCCGCCACACTGTTGTCCATGCCCATGAGTCCTTTTGCCTTTATATGCAGTCCCCCCAACCCATCTTCTTTCCTACTTAGCTGTCATCCTGTTCTTCTCTTAATAAAATTACAAACCTTTTGTAAAAGATAGTTAAGGAAACACATTAAATTTATCTTTGATTTGAAAAGGCAGCATTATGGACAATATTATGTGGGCCACAAGAAGAGTGTTTTATTGTTGTGTCAACATTATAAGTAGAATTTTTCTCAATTTTTCAAGCATGTAGTTGTATTATTACTTATTTTGATATAACCACTATGTTAAACAAGTGTTATTTGCACTATCATAAAACACATGTTCTTTTTATGCTTCACCTTCTTTTTAAATAAACTCAATGAGGATAATATTTTTCTGACCCTGGGAGAAAACATAAGTACATCCCAAGACTTTTCTGCTCACTTTTAAATAAATCACAGTTCTATGAATCCTTTAAGTCCCCAAATATCCAGTATTTGAACAGAACTTAACAACATCCAGAGGTTAGCAGTCTCCTCTCCCTCCCACAGTTAAGGCCTACGGTGGCCGCTGACCACTTCCCAGGAAGGAAGTGAGGTAAGCTTCTGTACCCCAGCTCTCCCAGGAAATGGGAGACAGGAACAAGGATGTGAGGGATGTCGTGGTTTCCAGAAATCTTAAGGATTTTCTGGTGAGAAAGATAGTTATCCCTTACCCCTTCTCTTGGCTTCCTCTTAGATTCCCACTGCAGGACCTCTTCTCCTATGGTCCTCAAGAAATGAGACGCGCATTCATTCCTACGTTATTTGCTCCCTCTGTCTCCCATACATGAAGGGAAGTCCAGTAGACATAAGCGCACAGAGGTTGAGTGCCCACACCTTCCCAGGTGTGCCTCTTGGTCAGGATTTCTCTGGATGCAGAGGGAACTGGTAATGGGACAGCCCCTTGAGGAGCTGTGGATATTTCAGGGACTCACTTTTTATAATGGCTAAACCAAAGATGTGCACTAAACTGCATTTGGCTCTTATAAAGGATATAATCCCTAGGATTCTGAAATGAGATAAATGGTTGGAGAGTCTTACTAAAGTGTAGTAAATAAGGCCTTAAATTTAAAAAAAATAATTATTATTATGGGTTCTAAAATTGAACCTGTTTCATAATACAATACATATCCCCAGAAATGAATTATCAATATGAATTTTTTCCCCTAAATTGACATCTTCATCAGAGTTTTAGTGCAAACTCTACTAAAGCCTTGGTCAGGCAGAGAGGGTTCTGGAAACTTTGAGAGAGTTTTATAAAAGCAGACACCAAAACCTACAGTTTAATCAACTTATTTCTTCTCATGACTTCTAAATACAATGGTTTATGTTTATGGGAACACATGAGAAATATAACCTGTGGAACATTTTCCTTTTTACCATTAGAAACACCCTAATAATAAATAGACTAAAAATTATAGAAGGTTAATAGGTGAAGTTTAAGAGATAACCCAATAGAAGGGGATAGAATGTTACTTTAATTCTGTATGTATGTATGTATGTATGTATTCACTCATTCATTTGTTTATGTCTATATGTTCTGAAATCCACATTTTTTGGGCAACACAATTTTGCATACAGATAAAATACAGCAAATAAATTGAGTTTCAAACATACATATTGAGATGTTTTTGGTTTGTCACTTGAGCCATCAGTTTCTTAAATCTTATAGTATATTACATTCTTTAATATTTTAGTTGAGCTAAACATAAACATTTAAAAACTTTGTGATTACATTCAGCTTTGATGAGCTATAGAGACTTTGGGAGTATTCTCTAAATACCCTCTGATATCAAAACCTACAGTTTATTGTAACTCATTTTTGTCATGAGTTCTCATGTATCCAAGCCTGTGTCTTTGACACCTGGTTGCAAGAACTTGGTTCCAGTGTTAGCTGAGGATGATGCAGTGATGCACACCAAGTTTTCAGCACAGCGCCTGACGCAGCGGGAGTGGTTGTTACGGTAAAATCATGGTGGTTGTGGCAGGAAAGAAGGTGCCCTAGCTTATGGTAGTCTGTGGAGAAAGGAGGGTTGTGAAAAACTGCAGATGGACAACATGTTGGGAACTGTAGATGTAGTGTAGTCTCTTCCTTTTAATTTTAATTCAGTAATCTTGTTTGTTTTGAAGACTAGCAAATAGAAGAAATATGCTGTTCTTTAGAAACTAGAATAATGCTATTCACATACTCTACTGGAACAGGAGGGGTGATTTTTATGTTTTCTCAGTTTTGCTTTGTAGTCAGCAATGATAATGGACTTGCATTGCTCAGTTTCCACACTACCTCATTCTCTTTCTCTTCTGACACACCTATGACATGTTTGCAGAATGCCTGACTAGGGTCCAGAGTATAGTTTGTAGTCTTTGATTATTGCAAAAATCAGTTCCACATGTATTAGAAACCATATTTCCCAATCAGTAGGGATTCTTTGAGGTAAATGTCACGTGAAGAGATACCAGTTCCTAACATGGACAGGAAAGTGGTGCTTGGGCTAAGGAACTGGCTACAAGGTGGAGGACACAATAGATGAACAGGGAACTGGTGATTTGCAGAGATAGGGACCCTCTGGGTGTCTGAGAACAGGTGGGAGAATGAGGTCAAATTAGAATGAAGTCACCAGGCTTTAAATATGAAAGGGATCCTTTCTTTCACTGGGAGCCAGGGGCCATCATCTCAGGAGCTGTCCAGAGTCTTTGTCCTTTGATTCATAGATTGAGATTGATTATGGAGAGAGAAAAGAAGGCTTTTGAAAAAATATATCACTTTCAGAATTGCTCAAACTATTAAATCTTTTCACTGCAACCCAATGCAACTTTAATATGGGCTTAAATAGTGGAAGGAAACATTAAACATATACCACTAACAAAGCTGGGCTGTTTAAGAGAGAAGTTGAAATTATATTCTTTAAAAGTTTTTAAAAATGTACATATCAGTTCAATGATTTAATTCCTGAAGTCATCAGTAGAATTTTTTTGCAACTCATCACATATTTTGATTATAAGGAAAATCGTCTTGTTAGTCAATAATGAATATCCTAGATGTCCAGAAGGATTTCCATCAGCATATTCAAAACTGGTCCATGTGTCCCCAGCAGTCTGGGTAAGGTCATTGTAAAGGATGGTGACACTAACCATGGGGTTTAACCTCCCAAAGTCTATCAGGTGAGCACATTCCACTCCACTCTGACAATGTTCAATCTGCGCTAATAAGATCGTAACAAGCAATGTAATATTAATCATCAGAAAAATCACACTCCTTTAGGTGATACTTGCTGTTCTTTCTTAATTAGAGGGAACAAATATTTCATGTAGGGAAACATAATTATATCCTTGAAGAATTCTGTGGCCCGACTGGTTTTAAAAAGCAACCGCATGTCAGCATTTGGGGTAATCTGTGTTGGTCTGAAGAGTCTTACCAAATGGCAGAGAGGCTGATATTTACCTTGATGCTCTAAATGAAGGGAGAGTGAATTGACTGAGTTAAGTCTATATATGGTTTGAGTTTTAATTTGGAAATTGTCCTTAGTTTTGTTCTACCAGATTCAGTATATATATAATTAATTTTGAGTATTTGGTGGTGTGAATGCACATGTTTGCTGAATTTTCAAGGATTTTAAAGAGAAGAGACTATTTTTTGTTATTTATATTGGAGTGATAGCCAGATTTCTTATTACTTCTATATTTCTGTTTCTCATTGATGCAATCATATGCATAGCACATAATATACTTATGAAATGTTAGAGTTTATTGTAACCATTTTTAAGTCAAAGTCCAATTTGAGAATTCAGTGAATAGCATAAACACATACATACACAGTTTTTTACATAATTTCTGGAGATTAATAACTCCTCCCCCAATAAAAAATTTATGTACTTGGGCCATAATCATTTTTAACTTGTTGATTAAAACTTAATAAATGCCTTCTGAATTAATACCTTTAAGATGGTTCATGGTCTCCTGGTAGTTTTTGAAGATTTTTAAGTCAAAGTATTTTTTGTAATGATTTTGTTGTTGACTTTATTTATTTATTTATTTATTTATTTTTTCCTTTTCATTGGATTTTTTTGGGTGACCCTGCTTAACGAAATTATACAGGTTTTGAGTGTACAATTCTACAATGCATTATCTTCGCACTGTTTGGTGTGCTCACCACCCCAAGTCAAGACTGCCCATCATCATTTACCCCCCCATACCCTTCTCCACTCCCAACTGCCCCCATCCCTAGCAATCACCACACGGTTGTGCATGTCCATGAGTCTTTTCTTTTTCTTATTTTTTGTTCAAACACTTCACCTCACCACCCAGCTCCCTGCACCCCTCTACAGCTGTCAACCTCCTCTCTGTCTAGGATTCTGTCTCTATTTTACTTGTTAGTTCATTTTGTTCACTAGATTCTGCATATGAGTGAAAGAATATCGTACATGTCTTTCTCTGACTGTCTTATTTCACTTAGCATAATGCTCTCCAGGTCCATCCATACTGTCACAAAAGATAAGATTTCCTTCTTTTTATGGCTGAGTAATATTCCATTGTGTAAATGTACCATAGCTTTTTTATTCATTCACCTACTGATGGACATTTGGGCTGCTTCCAAATCTTGACTATTGTAAATAATTCTGTGATGAACATAGGGCTCCATATATTCTTTCAAATTAGTGTTTTGGGTTTCTTCAGATAAATTCCCAGATGTGGAATCACTGGGTTATAAGGCAGTTCCATTTTTAATTTTTTGAGGTAACTCCATACTGCTTTCCATAGTAGCGGCACCAGTCTGCATACCCACCAGCAGTGAATAAGGATTCCCTTTTCTTCACATCCTCTCCAACACTTCTTGTTTATTGATTTATTAATAATAGCCATTCTGACAGGTGTCAGGTGATATCTCATTGTGTTTTTAATTTACATTTCTCTGATGATTAGTGACATTGAGCATCTTTTAATATGTCTGTTGGCCATCTATATGTTCAGGTACTTAGCTTATTTTTTATTTTAATTTTTAATTTTTTTATTGTTCAAATACATTTGTCTCCATTTTCCTGCCACCACTTTCCTCTGCCCCACCCACCCCGACCTCCCTCCCTCAATCCTTCCTCACTTTGGCTTTGTCCATGGGTCCCATACACATGTTCCTTGACTTGACACCCCCTTTTCCCTGTTACCCCTCCTTCCACCCCTCTCATTACTGTCAGTTTTTTTTCTTTTGATGTTGCTGGTTATATTTTTCTTGCTTGTTTGTTTTGTTGATTAGGTTCCACTTATAGGTGAGATCATTCGGTATTTTTCTTTCACCCCCTGGCTTATTTCACTTAGCATAATGTTGAACTTTTTTAAATTAAAAAAAGAAGTATATTTTTAAATTTTAGATCAAATCTGTATTTTTAAAACCTTACACTGTGATAGCTCTTACTACATAAGTAACATAATTTTAAGAACACTACTATGGCAATAAGCACGTTAACCTATTTTTTAAAATTATTTTTAGTAGATTATATTTTTCAGCTATTACCATGTTTTCCTCAAGGATCCTGTCCATTAGCAAGAGTCAGTAACTTAGTTTACAATGACTGCTCTGGGGAGCTTGAAGATGGTGCTAAGGGGGGAGCATCTTTTGGTGTACTGCAGGCAAGCCATTAAAAATATCTACTGGGTTACCAATTATACCTACACTATTTGCACGGATCACCTACAAATACTTTACCTAATCTTATGACACTATTCAAATTCCATCTATGGGTTGTTTTTTGCTTCGTAGGTCGGGGTTTGCCATTACTTCTGCACTATCTCCTGATGTTTTACAAGATGCATAAGCCTAAAATGCAAAGTAGGGGTGTATGTGAGTGTGTGTGATTATTTTCTTCTTAAATTATTTCACGAAGATATATTTTTTAAAAATGTCAGATGCAATGTATGACTTTTTAAAAGGACTTCAATGTAGCCATAAATAATTATAAGTGGCCCTTATAAAAGTATATTTTTTTATAACATTATAGAGAAACAAGGTCAATTTGGGCAGGTTAACTCTTATTTAAAAGTTTGAAGATTAATCTCCTCTAAGTATGGTAGTCCCTGGGAGCATTCCAGGTGATGAGATTTGTCCCTTACTGGGATTCAATAATCTCAGAAGATTTAGTTACTCACTGCTATGCTTCCTTACAGACAGGTTACTTTCTCTTTTCATAAGGGTTTGTTATCATTTCCTCCAACAGGAAGACTTAAAGTAGGCTGTATTCTGCTCCTTTGTGAGTCAGATGGTTAGGAGAATTTTACTGGAAAGAAGCAACATGATTTTCTAGAATGCTTGTTTCCTTCTTCCCCCACCCAAGCCCAGTACAGGATGGAACTTGTACAGTTATCACCTAACTCTAGATCTAAGAGCTTTGTGCTCTTTGGGACTATCCACATCATTGACCTGATGATCTGGAGTAATTCTAAACTATCTGTGATGGGACAGGGCACAGTGACCACTGCAAAGCAGAGGGATATTAATATGTTTTCCAAACCACATACATCTTTCCCATAACACTCAAGGAATCACAGTGTGAGAGAGTTTGCAATGCTCATCAGGTTTTTCAAAGCGAAAGTAAGTTAAGCGACTTAATCTAAATGATAAACTATAGAAAAGTGGAGGAAGAAGAAAACATAGAAATTAAATTTTTTTCCATTGTTATTTTGATAATAAAATTGAAGATTAATTTTACCAGGAAAACATCTGACCATATGATATATTTAACATCACTTGAGAATTCTAAGTAAAATTTCATTCTCTCTCTCTCTCTGTATGTGTAATAAATTGCTGTTAATAGTTCAAAAACAGTGGTAAAGATTACGTAACAGACACAAAACTGGAAACAATGTGAGGTTTGCTTCTGAAGCAGGGTCTGAATTTGTAAATGAATCAGATTAAAAATAAAGTATTTACTTATTAATTTTAATGGTCTCCCTCAGCACTTTAATGAAATGATTATGAAGACTTAAGCTCTTTCATGGAAATTAGAAATAAAAATATTCCTGCAAGAAGGATGACAATTTAAAAATCTAGACAATCAGCACATAAGTAATTAAGAATTGGTAAAAAGATATTTTGTATGTAACCCTGTTAATTATATGTAAGGTACTTATTTCTTAATAAATTAATTTATGGTATGTGAATAATGCCCAGATAACTTACAGAAATGTTAATACACCTGCTGTGCCTTTGTGAGAAAATGAAAGCAGACTTATGTGTTTCTTTCTTTTTACGATTTAACATATCTTTTTTCTTAAATATTTTAATTTTGGGGGGATAGTAGATTTAATAATCAAGAAGAATACAAAGGCATATAGGCAAGTCACTTACCACTATCTAGAATTTGGGCTATTAATTTTTGCCACCTTTGCTTCAGAATTTTATTAACATAAAAGAAATAGACTTGCAGCTTAAAGCTGAAGTTCCTTTTACCAACATAGGTTCATTCCTCTCTTCCCTTCCCAGAGAAAATAATATCATCATTCTGTATGAACTTTCTACAATTTAGTTTTTTGTCTAGATATTGTTTTTTTCATAACAGCTATATAACATTGTGAGTAATTAAAAATTTAAAAATATGCTATCATACAGTACATTTTATGTTGTTCTTTCCTTTTTAACTTCACATGTTTTTAGAAATTTAATTATATTGATACTTAAAGAGCTAATTTATTTTTTCTAACTGCTGCACTAATTCCCCTGGGTGAAGAAACCAGAATATTCTCATCTATTTCTCTCATGATGGACACTTCAGTCTCTTTTCACTTTTTCTCAATTATGAACAGTGTTGCATCATCATACATGTCTCCAGACATACATGTTTAAAATTTTCTCTGGGGTATATATTAAGTGGCAGAATTTCAGGGAGAACATTAATTTGCATTTCCCTGATTGTGAGTGCTGTTGAACATGACAATGCAGATCATGCACTGGCCCATGATGACATGCCTACAGATGCACAGTGAGATTTGTTCAATTAGATATTGAGGTCTGACTTTAGAGCCTTATCACAGACATTCTCTTCCTCTTTCTGGATCATCTTACATTTTTTTCCTAAAAACCTTTAGATGTTTAGTATAGCAGATACTTTTTTTATGTGAGGAATCGACATGATTTTATATTCTAGTCAGATATTCAATTATCCCTACCACATTTATTAGAAATCCTCTTTCACCCCCTCCTGATTTTTAATCTATTTGACTGAAACTATATCAATAATTTATTGCTTTAATAAGTAAATTTTCATAAGTTTTTATTTTTATTATTTGTTTTGGTTATCCCTAGGTCTTTTTTATTTTTGCATGTGAATTTTATAACCACTTTGACTCAGCCCATAAAAAGTCTTTGGGGATTTTGACAAGAAATATGTTTATAGATTAACATGGGGAGAGTTGGCCATTGTAGTCTGTTGTTCTCCCACCCACAAATATCTATATTTCTGTTTATTTATGTGTTCTTTATTCTTGAATGTTTGCATTTTTATCATTTTTTACACATTTTTATTTTATTTTCACTGTGTACTTTGTACTTTTTGCTGCTTTGATGGGTGCTATTTTTTATTACATTTTAATTTGTTTATTGGGATATTCAATATTGTTTCATATGTTGATCTTATATCTAGAAACCCTGCTGACTTTTCTTATTAGTTCTAAGAAATTTCTTGTGTAATATCTTACTATTTTATGATCATAATTATCTTTTTCTCTTCATTTTCTCATCTCTCATTTGTTCTTCTTATTTTATTGCATTGGCTACCTCTGCCAGTACAATGTCGAAAATTTATGGTGATAGTGGATATTCTTGTCTTTTTTCCAACTTGATGTAATACTTCTAAATATATGCCATTAAATAACCTGTTTACTTAGAGTTATAGTTGATAATTTTTCTTAAGTGTTTTCAATCATGGATGTAAATTTTTATCTAAAGTTTTTCATTTATCTATTAAGGTTATTGAGTTATTCTTTCCTTTTCTTTGCTCAGGTGACAAATCGTGTATGTGTGTGTTTTCATATTTATATATGTATATATAAAATTTGATGTTGAATAATTCATTTTAGTGTCAACCCTATTTGGTCATGATGTAGTAGATTCAATTTTCTAGTTTTTGTTAAGGAATTTTGCATCTATTTTCATTAGTGAAATGAGTCCTTTTTTTTAGTGTAGTCCTTTGCTGTCAGGTTTATATTAAAGAGTAAATTAGGTAGATTTCTCTAAAATTGTTTGCACTAAATGAAGATGATATGTCCCTTGAATGTCCAGTGAAATTTTCCCTAAAGTCTTTTGGGAGGTGAAGGGAGGATTGACTTTTGAATACTAATTATTTTAAAGTTTATAAATCAATCAAGTTATTTTCTTCTTTTTTTTGAGTCATTTATATTTTCTCAAAAATTGTCCACTTTAATATTTTAAGTTTTTCATCAAATAAGTCATAGTTTCATTTTATAATCCTTCAGTCTCTCTTGTAGTTATAGTTTGTCCCTTTTTGCATTCCTGATATTGTTTATTTTTATCTTTGCTCTATTGTCATAGATATGTTTTGTTTGAAACTTGCCTATAAGAATTATTTATTTTCAAAAATCATGTTTATTGTCATTTCTCATTTTTATGTTGTTTTTACTAATTTCTGCAGTTTTATTATATCCCTATTTTGACTTTCATTGAATTTTGCTCTTTTGTTTTTTTCTGACTTGCTGAGTATAATGTTTGTTTCAGATTTTCTGAAGAGTTTGTTGACCCTGAGTCTATAAAGTGCCAGCATCTCCTAAGTACTTACTTCTTAGTGCATTCCAGACATTTTCCATGTAGTGCTTCCTTTGTTGTTTAGTTCTAAATATTTTGTTTTATGTTGTTTCTAAGATAAAATAACAAGCAGTTTGTCAAAAAAATGAATTTGAAACACCATGTTTTTCCTTCCCTCATCCAAAGTGGGGGATTTTTTCCCATTAAATAATGAGATTTCTTTGATTCTTATGAATATAGTATGAGTGACTTCTATTTCTGCACAGACTTATTTAAATCATGGTTCTCATTGCCATGACAACCAAAACTACACAATTTAGCAAAATAGCTGAGACAAAACCTGCTTTCTAAATAATCCTCCTTCTGCTTCATTTCCTTACCAAAACACCCATATGTATAATGATTTCCTAAAGAGCTAAGAATCTTTTTTCTGTAATCATATATTTGTTTCTCATTATTTTGTGCAATTCATTTTTTTCAGATAGAAGGATTCAGAGTAATAAACAATATCAGAGATTTACCAAAGCATCCTGTATAATTCTCAATAATAATTTTAAATTATCACATATTAAATACAAAATAATGGTTAAAAATTTACCACCCTTATTATAAAAATTACGATATACTGTGGACACAATAATGGTTAAGTTTAAATATTGATTATGATAATATGATAAATTGTTTCAAGAATAGTATAGCTTATTGAACCAATAAAGATATATATGTTTTTCCCTGAAGTACTTATTTTCAGGAGATGGGAGAAAAAGGAGGCTTTGTCATATCCGTAAGAATATGACATTTTAAGTATCAAACAGTAGTTGTTTTTTCTTTTTGATAATGGCTATTATGCGATTTGCAAACATTTGTGAGCCAAATAAATTCAAGAAAATGTGTAAGAAAGTCAGTGATTTATAAGTCTAATAAAAAACTTTTAGCATTCTACTTTTCTAGTTCTTTTTTTGAGCCAAGAGTGCCTGTATATTTTATACAAAGCAAATAATTCATTGCATTGCTAGCCATGTCTGCTTTCTTGTTTCATTTCTAACTGGGGAAATGCATTTGGCCTCTTTTCAACCCCCTGATAACCCATCCTGCTCAATAGAGTTAACCAAATCTGTATTTATTATGCTCCTCTGTGCCTGTCATTTGAGCACAGTGGCAGTTCTGCCAAAATAAATAATGCTGCAGTGCCGTTCAGAAATGAGAGCAGAATGTCCCATTCTGGCTCTTGGTGACCCTGCCATTCCCTGAAGAAAACACCAGGAAGGAAATGTCAGTACCACAATTTAAATAGTTTGCCTTTTTCTAAAATAATTTTCTAAATGAGGAGGAAATACTTTTCAGCTAAAGGACATTTTTAGTTTTTGTCAGCTCTCTGATTTTAACTTTTCTCTCTCTACGTACTGTTTTATTGGAAATACATTTTCCCAGCCTGGCTTCTTAATGTGTGAGATGTGATAGGAGGTGATGGTACAATTTTTGTGGTTATCATTTATTGGATACCACCTAGAAGTGAGTTATTCTTTGAGTTGGGAATCATCGCAATTCATATTGATATTAGCCATGCCGTAGGTATTATTGTCTCCCTTTTTCAGATAAGGACTGGATTTCAGAGAGGTTGAGAAAGTGGCTCAAGCCACATGGCCACAAAGTGATGGACTTGACATGTGAACCTCAGAATGTCATACTTATTACTTGAGTTTTTCCCCAAAACTCTCCCACAATGAAGACTGTCAGAGAGTGATAGAAAAAATCATAGTTTAAAACTTAATTGAAAAAAATTGACCTTTTGAACTACAGATGATTTCTTAATTTTCAATAAAATTACTATTTAAAGTTCAAAATAGCTCTGTATAGACATGTCCCACAGGGCAAGAATGTTCTCTCTTCCTGGTACGGGTCTCCAGCATCTTGCAGAGTGCTTAGCAAATCTAGTAGTTCAGTGTAGATTCATTGAAAAGGTGAATGAGCTAATAAATGATTAGTTAAAAGCCATTCTCAAGAGAAGAGGCCTTTATAGATCACAAAATTGTTCCCAATTATTTATTCTTCTCTGGATCCAGGCCCTGTATAATATAATTTGACACTTCTCTTATCAAGGATTAAATGTAATTTCTCTCCATTTGAGATGTCCTTGTGACTCGTTCTAGCTCAGAGAATACAGCAAACATGACGCTGTGCCAATTCCAAGCCCTTGCACTAATCTGTCTTCTCAGATCCCTGTCATTGCCATGTGCTTAAGCCCAGGCTTGCCTGCGGAAGATCAGAGGCACTTTGTTAGTCAGCCAATAGCCAGCCAGCCAACTCAAGGCATTTGGGTGAGGTCATCCTACACCTGCCACCCTCAGCCAGGCCACCCAAGATGACAAAAGGACTTGCAAACCATAATAAATACTTACTGTTTTTAGCCACTGAGTTTTCGGGTGGTTGATTATCCAGCAACATCTACATGCTGCAAGTCACCACATATTTAATTTAATTTTCATAGCTCCTGCTTTGAGCCATAAATTGTGAGTACATACATTTGAAGGTGTTAGAAGAGAGCGTTCCAATTTACAGGTGTTTGGAAGGATCCTGAGATGATTCCCCCTTCTCACTGTTTCCAAATATTTGCTGCATTATCTTCTGGGAGTAAACTCCCAAGCTTTTGGGTAATGAAGTATAGTAGTAAGGCTTCATTATACTTTTTAACTGACAGGTTGAAATAATGAACTATGTTGTCTTTCAATTTGCAAAGCAATTATTTTGAGTTCTTCCTCACCTCTGATTGCCAGAAGTTGACCCAACTGCCTACAGTGTTCATACTGCACTAGTCTAACATCAAGAAAAGACAAATTAAGATTAATCAGCCCGGGCAAGTTTTCACTGCCAGGAAGAGCTAGCGTTCTAGGAATTCTCCTAAATGTCCACTGAGTTAAGTGACCGATTCTTAATTCTCAGCCCACAGCCCCATGATGTTTTCACCACACATTATCACAGAAATGCTTCCTTTATAAACCCAGCCTCATGACTTTATGCCAGAATGGGCGAACTCTTAGTTGGTCCTCCTGACCTAAGTTATGCTAGAGTGTATCAAATTAAATGGATCCTTAAGTCTTATAACTAGTAGTACCACTATTAATAGGTGAATTTTAAAGGTGTCAGATCAAATCACACCTGTAAATCCTCATAATCATGACCTAGGTTAGCTCACTGCTTTCTTTCGTTCTGCCCTAACAAGTACAAGCTGCAGCGAAATGCCAGACTCCACTGGAAGTCTAGACTTCTGTCTGTGATGCGATACTGCCCATAAGCATTTGCCACAGCCAGCTTTCTTTGAGGGCAGTGTCTACCTGCTAGCACTTGTCCACCCATTCACATGGGGCATTCACACATAGGGGAACTTGCTTTCCATGAGCAGTAATCATAGCTCTTCTTTGTAGATCACAGAAAAGTGTACATGCAGTGCTTCGATGGCATCCTGAGAACTACTCTCACCCAACCTATCTGATTTAGCCACCTATATAGGGATCCTGGCTTTACTCTGCCTTCCAAACCAGACACACCAGACTCATAGCTTTTGAGTTTCCATACATTTTGTCCTGCGCATTCCCTGACTGACCTTGGCCATATTCCCTAACTCAGTCTCCCCTATGAACCTCAAGCTTGTTGTCACAGAACAAAACATGAGCTACAAATATACCTTTAGTGTTCCCTCTCCTTTAAATCCTAGCCTCTTTATGGTGTGTGCAGATCCTTTCAGAGCATGGATCTCTCCAACACACTGGGTCAACCTGATCCAAATCCTGTGACCTGCTGCTGTGCTTTGTCTTGCAGTCATGTACCACTGACACAGACAAAAAGGAGAGGAGAGGTATCTTCTGGACATAAGCCTAAACTAACCACTTCCTTGAAAAGATATAAGCTACAGAATTCCCACATCTTCATGTAGGTTTTTATTTTGACAGTTGCCAATTTATTAAAGATAGTCCAAATGCAATGATACAGAATCCTAAGTTAAGAGGCATATAGCTATAACACTACTTGTCATTGTATGGCATATAGAGTAATACAGTTGGTCACTGACTTTGCAACAACAAGAATAAACCACAAATAATGCACAGCCATGTTTATTTAATGCTGTCATTGTTGTTTTGTTTTGCTTTTTTCGGAAAGCTCTCAGGCATGGTATGTGCTCTGAAGGAAATCCATCACCCCTCCTTATACTAATAGACATCAACCATGGGGAACCTCCCTTTAGTTTCTCTTTAACTCAGTTATCCCAATAATTAGTTGAACATAAGAAATTACTTCTCTTTATTTTTGTTGGAGAGACTAAAGTCACTGGTCTGAAGGCATTCCCAAGAGATGCAGCTCTGCTTTCAAAGAGCAGTAGGAAGTTGCCAAAAGAGTCAGCAGACATAGGAGGAGGGTAGATATAAATCTCCAACATGAATGAAAATGGTAATGGGATAAATACTGCTGTAATTATATTCAACTGCTTGAAGAATGTTTTTCCATCTCTCCCTTGCCCTCTGGGCCAGTCTAACATCTTGTTTGTAATTGCCTTCCCTACTGATGTCTTTATACTAATAAATGGGACTTGAGCACTGATTGTAGCCAAGGTCAATTGTAAGAAAGGTCAATATTCTAACATCATGTTAGATTCAGTAGTACCAAAGTGAACATCCATCTGAGTGCTTCTTATTTAACAAATGTTTAACTATTCATCTCGCTATCCCTATGCATAGTCATAATCCTAGTGAGCATATACTTTTTTTACTCTCTTATTGAGGCATAGCTAAAGTGCACATATTGTGTACACATTTCAGTGGATTTTACATATGCAACATGACATGTAACCTCCATGCAGACTGAGATGTAGAATCTGTCCAGCACTCCAGGAGGCTTCATGCACTGTTTTTATGTTTGGCTTCTTTTGTTCTGTGTTATGTGTGTGAAATGCATCTATAATGTTGAGTGCAGCAGTAGTTCATTCTTATTATATTCTCGAATAGTATCGCTTTGTAAAAACATGTATGGACATACCACTAGTTATTTATTCTACTGTTGATAGACACTTGGGTTGTCTCCAGCTTTTGAATATATAAATAAAGCAGCCACGGATATTCTTGTCCATGCCTTTTAGTGAACACACACACTCATTCCCCTGGATCCATGCCCAGGAGGGGATTTCTGGGCCATTCAGTGCTTTAGCTTTTGTAGATGAATTCAAACTATGTTCCAAACTTCAAATTTCAGCTACCACCAGCAATGTATGAGTGTTCCAATTATTCCACATCCCATACATACAGTTCATATCTGGCTTTTTCATTGTGATAACTACCCACATTTCCATCTATTCTTCATAACCACCATTTTTATAACTGAAGAATACTTGATGGAAGAGTTATGTCATAATTGACTTATGTAGTCTGCTATTGTTCTGAAATGAGAGTTGTTTTAGACTATGAATGCAAGAGTTCATAGAAACCTAATATTATTTATGGTTTTAAAAAAGTAAATTGTATGGTAGCTTGATTCCTGTTTCTAAAGATACTTTGATAACAAAAATGTATATATAACATATATACCACTTATAAATGCAGTATAATAAATAAGGGCATGTGTTTATTAAAAAAAGAATGTTCAGTTGTGACTTGTAGATTTCACTCATCTTTTATTCTTTGTACTCTTCTTACTCCCGGGGAGAGTTCCCTACCTGGTTTCTTTGTTGTAGGTCAGAATCAGACTTGTCTATAGGACCGGCAGTTGGAAGTGGATCTGTGAACTTCTTCATAAGGCTTACCATCACAGGGGCTAGTGTTAGACAGGCTGAGTTTGAATCCTGGCTCTCTTTAATGCTAATGTGTTAGCATTAAAACACATTGGACAACTTAAAACTTCACTATTCCCATCTCAGTATTCTCCTCCATAAAATGGGGTGATTACCGTACTTACCTTCTAGGGTAGTTGTTAAGGCTAAATGAGGTAAGGTACTTTAAATGCTCATAACAGTGCTTGGTATACATGTTAGCTCTAGCGTTCATCCCTATCCCTGGATTTTCTCATATATCCAGGCTAATTAACTGCAGTCTCCATCTCAAGGGGTCTCCAAATAACTTTGCTTCCTAAATTCCTTTGCTAGTGGGGAAGAAGTACAAAGGAGGACTGTGTTTAGGAACGATGTTGGTTTGCACAGCTCCGCACAGGATGGAAGGAGGCAGACGGCGCTTTGGTAAACACACTCCCACCATCACCCAGCTTCTAGCTCAACTTGTTTGCGAGTGCAAACTCTTTCCTTAATTTCTGACATGTTTTCAGAAAATGATAAACCTCGGGTACTTGCTTCAGTCAAAGAATAAAAGGGAGGAGCTCCCGAAAGGACGCAGTCCTGGAGTCACAGCTGTCCGCCCCAGGCCTCTTGCGCAGACAAGAGCAGACCCTGGGAGGTGGGCTGTGGAACGGGCACAGTGAGCCTCCCCCATGAGTGTATGTTGCCATTTCAAAACGAAACTTATTAACTAAATTCTTCAGCATATCGGTGGCAGAGTTAGCGAATGCCATGGCATCGCCCAGCATCCTCAGGGACTTTGCACTGCTAACCTCTGTGTAAGTTCTCTGATCCCAAGGGTAGTGTGTCTGGACAGCCAAATTGCCCAACCTGGAATGCTTTCATATTTCATTCTGACCCCATCAGGGGTCTTACAGGTCAATGATCAGCTGAAGAGGCTGATTCAACTTGAGATCTGTCTAAGGGTTTTTTATGCCAAGCAGGATTTAGTTCTTTCCTAAAATGACTACATACTTAGGTAACTCTCTAGTTAATTCCTTGCCTAGGGATTATTGAGGACAAATTCTGACTTGTACATGCCACCAGACTTCTCCGCCCAAATAAAATTGGTTCATCCATGTTCTAAGGTAGACATTCTTTTAAATTCAGACCCTTACCTCTATTCACACATGGAAAACAAAATCAAAACCACAAAGATGCCTTGGCACTTAATATTTTTGTCTGATATTAAAGGCATTGTATTTTATTAATAACTGATTGCAAGTTACAGTTTTGTTAACCATCAGGAATGTCCTCAGGAGAATTCTAAGGAGGAATTCGAACTAAAACAGACCATCTCATTAATATGTTAATTTTGCCTATAGGATTGAATCCTAGTTGCTCAGATGACCTCTGTCTGTTCCTCTTTGCTAGAAATTGGATGTTGAGTTAAATGCCTGTGTAATATGAGGCAAGATATCAATAAGAGAAATGACAGTAATGCTGACTGCTACATAGTATAGGCACTTTGCTGGCTGCAAATTCTTGTAACCCTCCTGCCAAGGTTGCGATTGCAAAAACAGACACATATTTCATTCAATCATAAATGATGAAATAGATTTTTGAAAAAAAATGAACACATTATGTCTGTCAGTAGTTGCAAAAGTAATCCTTAAATGTATTAAGCTTGCATTTAATTTTTCCCCTGAAAATGATTTTTCCTTCCTTACCATCTTTTTTAAATAGCATTTTAATTTCGTAACTAAATATAATTTGGAATGCAGTATCTATGAAATCATAAAAAATCATTTAAAAGGAATGCTCTTTAAACCAAATTTATGCTGCTCTATATTACTAATAATGTACTTTCCCCAATATGAACCAGAAACTTTTAATACATTTTTCTCGCTCACCTGCCTGTGTAGCCTCTGCTGGTCAACACAAAGTCCCCATCCTTATGAGAAGGGCATATGCAATGACATTGTGTCACTGGTAGCTCTTGCCTTTTTCCTAATGCCTGTCAGTATTGTGTGCTGTAATTACAGGGCCACTGCTGCCAAGGACAGCTGGGAGTCAGTCAGGGAAGTCACATGAGATCTTGATAGAAGTTTGCTGGAAGCAACGTGCTTGCAACCAGCCTGGGACCCTCCGGAAGCACCCTGTGCTTTCTCTCCTGACTCCTAGCTCCCGGTCGCACCTCTCGTCTCTGGACGAGCTTAGGGCTGGCGGCTAGAGTTTTCTCTCTCTCTCCTGAAGGGTACTGTTGTCCCTTCACCAATTCAGAAAATACCTACATGTATTTAATCATATATTTTTAAAATAAAGGTTAATGATAAAGAGTATTATAATACCCAGTATAAGACACTTAAAAAATTAAGAAATCACCTCTAGGTCTACTGTTTAAAAACATCTAATGTTAACTTTTTTCTGTGCCATTGATTTATTTTTAATATTGTTGAAATCATACTATACTTTCCTATAAATACACAAAAGGTATACTTTTTTTTTCCCAGCCATAGGTTTTAGTTTATTGTTGTTCAGGAACATTTACTATGCTTTTACAGTGTCTTTAAGAGATCAATTGAATATTTACTGATTATAGAAATAATATTGTTTCACTATAGAAACCTTGGAAAATTCAGGATAATAAAAAGAAGTAAACAAAGCTATCTCTATTTCCTTTTCTTAGGTTGACTGTACTTCTTTCTAAGTGTTCTGGATATGTAATTGGGGTTATTCTTTATACAGAACTTATATGCTGCTTCCTATTAATTTGAGAGTTTTACTATATTAATTCATCATAGGATGCATGCCATTTAATTAATTGTATCTTTAGTGTAGGGTATTTATTATTCCTTTTTGTTTAGCTACTGTAATTAAGATAACAATGAACATTCTTATTCATATTCTTTAATTGCATTTCTGGTAATTGTGTTAGTATAGGCTCCTATATATGAAAGTACTGGGTCAAATGACATGAATGTTTCAAAGCTTTACACCACATAACTAAATATTTTTTTTAAGAAGGTTCTACTTGCGACTCCTAACAAAAGTATATGGGACTTTCTCATCCTAAATTTTAAAATATTATTTCTTTTGCAATTTTAATGAGATTGACATTTTTAATATGCCCATTAGTTATTTTTTTAATAACCATTCTCTTCATTCCTATACCAAGTTTAAACAACTATTTTTTAAAAGCAACTTTCAGTGATAGGAAATACACTATATAGGAACTATTAGATATTTATTTGCAACACCCCTAATTGTAGCATTGACTTAGGTGGACACATATTATTGTATCTTAGTGTTATGATGATAAAACTGCAGCTCTGAAATTCTAAGTGACTTGTCCAAAGTTATCTAACTAAAAAGTGTTTGAACTAGGATTCTTATCCAAAACAAAACAATTCCATAGCCTGATGAGTTTCATCACTAAGCTTCTGCTAGAGAAATACTATAGCTCATAATGTAAAACATGCACACACACACACACACACACACAAAACAAAGCAACAAATCATCCTAAACCTGAGCGTTATTGTTACCGCCGAGTGAAAACCCTCCCCACACATCTTTGTGCACATTGTAAAGAGGGTCAGATGGAATAAGCATGGGTGGCTGGGAGAAAATATACGACTTGGCACTCGTGCTAGTAAATTGAGAAAAAATGCACAAAATGAACGAGACAATGTGCTTTGAAATAATACTTACCTCTAACAGAATTTCATTTTATTTATATATTTATCCTGCAAAATATTTTAGTATATGTGTAATCATACTTTTAAATGTTTTCTTTTGTTTTTTTCCAGAACTGAAAAAAAAGTCTCATTTTTTTTTTGTTCTAACATTTCATTATCTAATACATGTACAGTTTACTTGGGCACATAGGATGAGACGAGGTATAAAGGTAGCTTTATGTTTTTATTCTAAATCCATTACCTAGAGACATCCAATGAATGATTCTTCCTTCACTCACTGCTTTATATTCTTTGTCATGTGAAGTTTATATTAAAGGCTTTTAAAATGTTCTCCTTCCTGCTTCTGAAGTTTATTTGTACCAACCACAACAAATAATCTTAGAGGCAGTATACCACAGACTCAATTATCTACCTTTTTTCCAAGGAAAAATGGTCATTTAAGGAATATATCGAAGACCCTAACGATCACAATTACGTAGTCTTCGTGAAAATAAAATACAGTTACAAAAAGAGTCCTTTACAATGTGGTTCTGTAGTTTGGGCAAATCAAGTGGAGAGGAAACAACAGCTAAAATATCTGCGTGAGCAAGAGTAGTGGCACTGAGGCAAAAAGCACCACCAGGATGACGGGATTCTGTCATCCCACCGGCAGGAGGTGAGGACAGCAGCTGTCCTCCGCACGCTCTGGACCAGCGATGTGGAGGGGGTGGGGCGTGTGCCCTCCTGGTCACCAGCATTGCAGAGTCATCATCGGTGGCCTCCTTTACAAGAAGTGACCCCGGGCACACTCCAGCGCGCTGCCGCCACCACCCTCGCAGAAACCAGGCTGTCAGGGCTGCTGCCGCCAGCCGGGCATCCTTCCTTCTTCCCGCACTCACCGCGAGGATTTCGACTTCTGTGGCTTGAACCATCCAAGGCTGTAGCAAATTCCCAGTGGTAGTTTACATGAGGGAAATAAAAATATCACAAGGTACCTCGATTGACTTCTTTCAATTTTACAACCAAGTTGCATGTTCTTTCTTCTTTATTCATAAGAATTCCTTTAGGAAGATCATAATATAATTTTTGAAGAGGCTGAATTTGATCTATCAAAGAATATGTGTATGGCTTTATTTGTCATTTACCCCATATTGCACTTAATGTGTGATGAAGAAATTGTTTGTTCCTGCTTGTGTAGCCTAACAAGATACAAGTATTAGCTGGTGAGAGCCGCTTAACAGGTGGGCACAAATTCCTTTAGAGAAAGCAAGTCTAGTCGAAGGACTATATCAGAAAAGCAAATATTAAACCACCCATGTATTGTTATATTTTAGACTTAGAAATCACTGTATCTTTGTTAATATTCTCTGTTTGAATCAAAGCATTTAAAAGAACACTCTTCCCTCTAATTTTCAGAGTTTTTCATCAAACTGTAAGATAATTATTCACATGCTGATACTTCAAATTAACAGAGGTATGCTAAGTGGCCAGATATCTCTGACCTGAAGGAGCAAAGGAGTAGGAGGTCATGTGAAAGCTGGAAGTATGCCTAGTCACTGTTTAATTGTTTCATTTCAGCATGCAGACATTGGATATTGGAATATTGGACATCTTTGGTTTTGAAGAATTTCAAAAGAATGAATTTGAACAAGTAAGTAGGATTTTTCTGAACTTTTATACACTTTAATGTTTTTCCCCACTAAAGAGTTATCTGTTTTTAATTCAATACACTATTTGTATAATTACTTTCAAGTACAGAATTAAAAGAAGTGCTTTGTCATCCTGTTTTGAAATTAATATCTCTGCTTTGTTGATATTCATCATTTGTATTGGCCTGGTAAACAACTGACATAATCTTTTTTTTTAAACAGAAGCACTTGTTTTGAAAGACAATGCTAGATGCAGAGCTGAGTTGTGCTTGTGCTATTTCAACTAGGTCAGACAGACAGATGGAGGACGTCTGTATTTGAAATCAGGGCAAAGATCTTCAGAAACCTTGGCCAAAAATCAGAATGGAAATACTTTCCTATGCTAAATGCTGTCATTTGTAGATTTGTCTTTATGTGACATGCATTCATTTGACTATGGGAAATGCATAAAAGTAGATTAAAGAGGCATTGATTATTTTTGAATCCATTTACAATTTAGGACAACTTGAAAGACACTAAATTCTTCATGTATCTTAATAATACCGGATGAATAGCTTAATTAAATTAAGTATATCTAAAAATTAAGTGTTAAAGAAAAGAGTAGAAATAGAATTTGCCTTACTGGGTGGAGAAGGAGAAACAAACCTGGAAAAAGATGTAGGTGGAAAGGTAGAAAACCAAGCTGCACATGAAGAATTACAATTCCACACTGTTTGGGGAGAGGTGTTAATATGGTGGTAAGGGACACTGGATAAGGAATTAAATAAAATGAATTTGAATCCAAGTTCTGTGACTTTTATTACCAGAGCTGTCTTGGCCAAGATGAAGGGTCTATAGTAAGCCTTGGTTTCCTCTTCATAATATCAGGATTATAATAGATTTACACAGTTGTGAGTTTAAACAAAGTTACTATTACAGAGGTTCTGTTGTTTTCTAGCTCACTATACCTGTTCAAGAAATGGTGGATAGACACTATTTCAGGTGTAAATGGAAACACCTGAAAAACTTTTTAAATTCAGTTATATTTTTTCTTCTGAAAAGGTAGCTGAATTTAAAAAGTTTTTCAGGTGTTCCCATTTACACCAAGAACAGTGGCAATACACCATTTCCGTACCATACAGCCTCAGTTATATGTGGAATCTAATGAACAAACAAACTGAGGAACAAAATAGAAACAGAGGCGTGGATACATGGAACAGAAGAACAGCTGTCAAAGGGCAGGGAGTTTGGGGGACTGGATGAAAGAAAGTAAAGGGATTATACAAAAAAATGTGTACACATATATACACACACACCCCCCCCACCAAAGATACAGACAATAAGGTGGTGATAGCCAGAAGTAAAAGGGGTGTGGTGGGTAGGTGGAGGTGAGCAAAGGTGGGGATGGGGACAGAAAGAGACTGTTTGGGCCAGTGGGTACACAATGCGGTGTGTAGATGATGATTTTTGAGTTGTGCATTTGAAACCTGTATGCTATTGAGAACCAGTGTCACCCAATAAACTCAATTAAAATATAAAAAATAATTTAAAGGTGATACAGCATCCTGCAAGTACATCCTAAATCATGCTGACTCAGCTAATCCAGGGTGAATCATCATACATCATGTTTTTTAGAAAACATTGCCAAAAGTCTAGTATTAAATGAGATCAAGAAGACCATAGACATTTTTCTCTTTTCATACTTTTGTATCCAGGGATTAATTAAGGAGGGCTTCCTTATGGTTTTACTTATTTATTGCTTATTATAAGAAAAATAGTGATGAACATGAGGAAGAGAGAAGTGAAAAGAGTGACCAGTAGTATGTACAGTGTGCGCCGATCTGCAGGCTGCCTTTTGCGATGTATTTCTCAGTGTAGATGTTTGACTGGTATCTGGCAGCTATATCGATTCCTTACACCTTTATCTTAGAAAACATGCATGCATTCATGTCTGTAGTGAGACCCACTGGCTTCTCCATCACCTGCTAGGTAACATGCGGAAACCACAGATGGAATGATGTCAAGGCCTCTACTAGGGGCTGTGCTTTCAACCCCTGCTCCACACCTCAGCACAATTATCTATCAAGTCTGTGCTGACAGCTGATGTGTACAAAACATGCTATTTTTTATTAAACATTTTTCACTACCATTATGTATAACCCTTATTATTCTTTCTTTCTGCTAAATATTCTAATTATATATTCTAGTATATATTCACAGCCTGAGACTTTTATATAATAAGAAATGGGTTTTGTTTTTTAAATCCTAAGAATGAATCTCTATTAAAAACAAAAACTAGTTTTAAACATTTATAGGTAAAATCTCAAGACTAATTCTTAGACAAATTATGAAAAAATAGTATTTTAAATATATATATATATATATATATATATATATATAAAACTTTTTCTTAGCAGTTTTGCTTGGCTATTGTGCATAAGAGTAACTAGAAGACATTTAGAAGAATAAAATTATTTTCTTTGTGATGAATTCAAAACTCATTTTATAATGGACTTAGCAAATTCCTAAACTTGCATGGGAACTCTTTAAAGGGCATTGATTTGAATGATACATTCTAGACTCTTGAGTTGCTAATAGAATGTGAACTTCCTCACTTTTTATTCCACTGGAAACTTTCAAAGAAACATTTAACAAACCAATATTATATTCAGACTCAAACCCAGAAGAATATTATTGCCTTTATAAGTTTTTATTTTACTTAGTTTTGAGCTTTTGGGCCCATATCTATTAGCTGTTCACTGAATGTCATCTTCTACAGGGTTGAAGTTGTATTTCGTGCAGCATTTTACACATAACAGAAGCTTCACAAATGAGTTTTACATTGAAATTTTAAGAATAAACTCATAAAAAAAAATCTTCACAGTGTATTTCCTGGTGGTTCTACTTGCTGAAGAATAAATGTATGTAGTTCTTGACAATTGTTCCTCCATAGGAATCTTGATAGTTTAGAAAAGGGACAAATTGGAGGAGATATTCAGAGGCACACTGCAACATCAGCATCTCCAACCTTGGTATCCGCAAGTGGCTTAAAAGATTATGTGGATGGTTGTGATCCTTTAGATAAATATTTGTTTCAGTTCATAGGAAATGCTAATCCCATTTTCTTTGACTTTTCATTAATAATTTCTCTTTCAAGCTATTTCATATAACAAATACCATATTTAGAGTAAAAAATATGTGTGTGTGTGTATATATACTCAACTATAGTTTGATGATTCAGTGGAGAGGGGCACTCTAAAATTTGAGTCCCAAAGTACATATTGAGAGTCTCTGAATCTACAACCTTGATTAATTAAATGATTACATTATTATCAGCTCTCTATCAGATAACACCTAAACTTTATAAATGCTCTTTTATCATGTGAAATTGATTTCTAGCATTGTAAAAATATCTCCTAAGTCATTGGAAGGAAAGCCCCTCTAGTTGCCTCGTTAGCATTATACAGTCAGTGAAGTCCCAGTTTGTAATGCTTGGTACGTAGGAAGATGATAAGCCACACACGGTACCTTCTTATGCATTGTAATGTCAGTTGTGTTAGAAAAGAGAAAGCAATTCAAGGCAAAGAGTAGAAAGGAGAGCTACAAATACTTCTACTTACAGAGATGATCATATATTAGACAACTGAAAAGAATGAATGAAAACATTACTACAATGAGAGAACTTGATAAAGTAACAAGTTGTTAAATCAGCATGTAAAACCAATTACTTTTATATATATTTTAAAATATCTTTTTGGAAGGCAGAATGGAAATGAAGACTACATTGTCAAAAATAAGTAAATAGCTTAAATGAGGGAATCTGTAAAATGTTCCTGAAAGTCATATAATTACACTTAACCAAATGGAGAGACACCCTGCACTTTTAGAGAGAAAGGCTTAATATTATAAAGATGCTGATTCTCTCTAAGTTAATTTATAAATATAACTTGGTGCAGTCCCACTGCAAATAAATGAAGAATAGATGACAGAATCAGAGCAACTGAATTCTGCAGCTCCTAAGAAGTAATGAATCTAGGCAATGAGTATCAATCATTGCTAACATTAACGAAAGAGTGACACATGTATACGATGTGTATCAAGTGTTTGTGTCAAGAAAAAAAGAGAAGAAAGGGAGGGAAAGAGGGAAAAAGGAAGGAAGAGTGGGAGGGAGGGAGAAAGTGGGGGAGGAAGCAAAGGAAAAAACCTGGCTATAATGAAGTTTTGTGAGCTAACTACTAATTAATAGGAACAGAGGCCAGAGGAATGGTTTAAAATAAAATAAAATGGATGTGCACTCTGCAAAACCCAGAATGTGGGAAACTGCCGGATAAATGACCTGATTTCTTCAACATATAAAATGGAAGGGTAAAAATGTCAAAGCAGGAGGATGAGCTATAGATTGAAAGAGGTGTAAGAGATACATAATTTAGTTAAATATTTGGACATTATGTGGATCCTAATTTGTTTAAGTATAAAAAAATTATGAGTTAATGAATGTAATATGAAATCTAGATATTTGAGAAATTAAGAAATTATAGTTGATAGAAATTGTGTGTGATAAAGGTAATATGGATGTATTTCCTTATATCTTAGAGAATTATATCAAAATATTTACCAGTTAAATGACACAATGTCTGAGAATTACTTCAAAGGAGGCTAATTTTGCAGGTATTATAGAAATGGATAAAGCAAAATTGGCATGAGTTGGTAATTGTTTATAATTGTTGAAGTTGGCTGATGGTAGATAGAGATTCATCACATTATTCTCTTCACTATTGAATATGTTCAAAAATCTCCATAATATATTATTGTAAATAAATGACCTTCCTCAAACAAGGGTGGCAAAAAGAAAAGCTCTACAGTAATAGGAAATTCAAAGAAGGCAAAATAAATTATAGAATCTTAACACTGAAACAGATCAAAAGAAATACTGTCCCTCACCAATACCCCATGCCTGCCATTTTATAGATAATGAGCCAAAACTGAGAATAATTGATTTGTTGGGGAAAGAATATATAGTAGCCTCATAAACCACAACGAATTCTAAAAAGGAAGTTGGAGATTCACAGCACACTTGGCACAGGTAAGGTCCTGAAAAGTCCTGCAGAGAAGCCCATTAGCTTAGCTCAGTGTTTCTCCAGTAGGTTTCTGCTTTGTCCTTTTTTACACAATAGTAATTGACACCTTATACAATTAATGTTTTGCTGAACATATTTGAAAAATACCGAATATCTGAAAACGAACCTCATCCTTCTCTCTCATGTATGTAAATATATGGCATATATATGTAATATGTTAATTGACAAGCAAATCAGTTAATGGATTGTGTGTGCTCTTTTTCATCATCTATCTGAGTGCATTCAACCATGTCTACATATTAGGATCACCTGGAAAGCTTTTAAAATATATCAATGCCTGGGCACCACTCTGATTTAATTGGTTTGGGGTCAGGCCCAGACATTAGCCTTTGTGAAAAAGCTACCAGTTAATTCCAGTGTGCAGTAGGGTTGCAAATCACTGTCTAACGCCTGGGGCTCTGCCTTTAACTGGAGTCAGCTTTAATTAATCTCCTACTTTAATTCTGTGATGTATATGTCATGCTCCATTATATTTTTGCCTCAGATATATTTCACTGAGTAATAAAGGGAGAACAGTTGGTGAAAATTTACTCAAGAAATTAAGTTTGTCATTAATACAAATGATAGGCCATCTGGATAAGCAATAATGTTCTGTTACTAAAACGTGTTTTCCAAGGGTGTGTAATTTTTATTATTAAACCAGTTAGCAACAGCACTTTATGTACAAAGTGCATGCTAATTAAACAGCATTTAATAATTGTTCATTATCATCCATGAATCCTCACCTTTTACCCGCATTCAAGGCTACTCTGAGTAATACCTGGAAATATAATGAAACCAAACACAATTCTGATGGATAGAGTTGAAAAGTAAAAATGATGATTCTTTTTGCATTGAAATCCATGATATTCTCAATTATTGATGGAGATTTATGCTTCTAGATACATAAACTAATTTGCCTATAAAAAAATCTTTCACTGTGTCTTTCTTGGATGGTATTTAACACACAACCACATATGCTTATACAATACAGTTCAGTGAAAATAAGTGAAAATTAAGCAGACTCTTGCCATAATGATTTTGGCTACCATGTGGATAGTGGGATACATTTTTTTAATTTTCAACTTGGTATCTGACATAGGATGATATGTTTGTATTGCTCCCCTAGCTACATTTACTGGCAGTTTTAAAGTTCATGTTACAGTACTTCTTTTATATTTTAACTCTGGTTCAAACACTGAGTGCTTTCAACAATTTAGAATAGGGAAAGGCAAACTTTTGGTAAAAAACAATTAATGTACACATTATTTGAAAGTGAGTTTGAAAAACATTCTATTAGGAACTGCATGTGCTCCCAGTGATCTCCTTTACCACCCATCACTGCTCTCCTGGGCCAGCAATACAAATACACATTCCCTTTTGGAAAGCACCGTTGTAATTAAAGATACAAAACAAAAACCACTCCACAGGCTACTCAGTTTTACACAGCAAGCTGGAATTTTCCCTATGGGATTTTGATAAATTACCTTTTTTCTCCTCCAGAATAAAAAGAACATGCTGTACAATAAAATGTTTAGATATATTATAAGGATCACCCCCTGTCACAAAGTAGCATCCAGTGCTGCAGCTTGAAAATTTTTAGAAGCCATACATTTTAATAATCATTTTGGCCAGGAGAGAAACAAGTTGAGTTGCTTTATTCAAAATCACAGGCGGATATGGGCAATGCTTTAGTCATCCCTGGGGGGTGGGGGAAGAAAACTGATGTTTTGACTCCTTCCAGCTCTTTCTAATTTAACGTGGCTTTGTCCATATTGCACACTTGGTATCACCATTTGACTGAAACAGTGGATCAATTATGTAAAGCCAAAATTCAGTTCAATAAAATATTCATAATTAAAAACAATTAAATGTCTCTTTTATTATTAAAATGCTCCAGTCAGTCAAAACCCTACTTCAAGGTATACATATGGAAATGGTCAGCAGAAAGGCAGCCCAGAACCAGCGGACTCCCACCAGCAGTTCACAGGGGGGAGCGCTTCCCTTTCTCCCTTTCTTGCCAACACTTGTTTGTGGATTTAGTGATGATGGCCATTCTGACAGGTGTCAGGTGATATCTCATTGTGATTTTAATTTGCATTTCTCTGATGAGCATCTTTTCATATTTCTTTTGGCCATCTGTACATCCTCTTTGGAGAAGCGTCTATTCAGGTTCTTTGCCCATTTTTTAAATGCACTGTTTGGTTTTTTATTTTTTTGGTGTGGAGTTTTATAAATTCTTTATAAAATTTAGATATTAATCCCTGTGAAAAGCAGTAGGGAGTTACCTCAAAAACTTAAAAGTAGAACTACCTTATGACCCAGTGAGTCTACTTCTGGGAATATATGCAAAGAAACCGAAAACATTGTCTCAAAAGAAACATATGCACCCCTATGCTCATTGCAGCATTATTTACATAACCAAGATCTGGAACCAGCCCACGTGCCCATCAGGTGATGAGTGCATAAAAAAGCAGTGGTATATTTACACAATGGAATACTACTGGGCCGTAAAAAAAGAAGGAAATCTTACCCTTTATGACAGCATGGATGGACCTGGAGAGTATTAAGCTAAGTGAAATAAGCCAGTCAGAGAAAGTCAAGTACCATATGACGTCACTTATATGTGGAATCTAATGAACAAAATAAGGTAATAAACAAAAGAGAAACAGACTTATAGAAACCAAACTGACAGCTGTCAGTGGGGAGGAGGTTGGAGGGCTGCGTAAAAAAAGGCAAAGGGATTAAGCAAAGAAAAAAGATTCATAGGCACAGACAACAGAATGGTGATTACCAAAGCAAAAGTGTGGTGGGTGCAGGTAGAAGAGGGTAAAAGGGGGATGAATGGTGATGGGAGGAGACTTGACTTGGTTTGGTGAACACACAGTACAGCATGCAGATGATGTGTTATAGAGATGAACATTTGAAACCTATGTAATTTTATTAACCAAGGTCACCCCAATAAGTTCAATAAAAAAAAGAACAGAGGATTTATTCAGGTTGTCATCAAAGGTAATTTTTGTAGCTACAGAGCTACAGTCTATTCTGAATGCAAAATGATAAGAGAATTCTATTGAATATATTTAAGGTATTTACATTTATCTAAGAATTTTCAATTAGAGAATCTCAAAATGAGGAGAAAGGTAAATGTCATATAATTTGGGGTTTTTTTGGTACAATAGAGAATCATTCACTGATGATCTTATTTTGGAATCCTTTATTAGATGTCTTTTTATTGTTTCATGCAGTAACATACATCACCTTATTTTTCATGGCTTCAACATTTATTTCTGGAGCACTCTATTTCCTAAAATATATTATATTTTGGTTCACCTTCTATAACTACTTTTAAATCAGACTGCTGAGATATAGGATCTATTTTTGTTGTTTTAAGTGATTAAATTTGCTTTTTAAAATCAAAAGTTAAAATAATTACAATTGTGTTTACTATATAATCAAAGGGAATCTGTTCCAATGATTTTAATCTGTAATGGAGTCACTCATTTTCTGTATATTATTACATAATGGAGTCTTTTATCTTCTGTAAATATTTTACCCCGCATTTTAACAATCTTTATTAATCTTAAGTAACAAAATTACTTCAACATTAAAAGCCTTTAACATAATATTATATCGGAGGAACGCCCCAAAATTTTATTTTTTAATGAAAGTGAACTAATTTTTAAACTTTCCATTTTTTCTCTAACAATTTTCAGAACGTTTTGTTTTTGATTTTTTTATTAAAATGAGAGCAACAACTAAATGTTTTCCTTTCACAATAGGGATGCTACTGTGGACAGATGCTACGCAGTTTTATAGAAAATGATTTGTCTTTCCGGAGTCATTCCTAGAGAAAAACACAGTTATTGATCTATTGATATCACTTAGTTTTGATAAAACATCACAAGAGAATGAATGTGTTAGACTGTATCAGTTACAATGAAGTAAATGTGTATCATATGATATTTAAATACTGAATTCTACCCATTCCTTTGCTAGCTATAATGCACAGAATTTCATAGTCTATATTTATAGTCAGTTGTTTTTGTCTTAACAACCAAGCATGTAAACTTAAATTTTCTATATGGTATGTTTTCAACTGAAGTGACTATAGTCTTAATACTTTTTATATTCAGAGAATTGATCACTGGAAATATGAGTTTAAGAAGCATTTATCTTTAAATATAAAGAACTTCTAGGTTTGTGTATAACTCATAAAATCTACTTGTCACAGGGAAGAAAGGAAAAGTTCTATAACTACTGGCCAAATCAGTTAGAAGGAAGAAAATTCAAGTAGGAAGAAGATGATGCAAGGTGATTATAAATTTTAAGGAAATTCTCTAAAATTTTTTTAGGTTTTAAAATGACTTCCAAGACAGAAACAATGAGACATATTCATATTTTACTTTTAACTTAGATTTCATTTTGTAATAGAATGCAATAGGGAAGCTTATTCAATCTACAGACATTCATTTATCACCAAAGTTATAAAAACCATTTTTTCACTGTGAAGCAGAGATGCAAAAGTCATTTTCTAACCTAGAGATAAGAATTATTTCTGTTACTCTTTGGGTTTCAAGATATGCAATTTATGTCTTATTTTTAATAGTTATTATTAAAAATTTTTATTTAGTGAATTTCTACTTTATTGATTATTCTCCAGTTGTTATATTAATGATGAAATATTGATGTACATTCATCATGGAAATACCTTGACTAGATTAGGTCACAAAGCCTCTGAGCTTCAGCTCTCTAGCTCTTGCCAAGTTAGCCCCAGTGCCTGCAGTCCTACCCTTCTCCAGTCACCCCATTTCTGAAGACAGTTGAGCTTTTGATACGACTCACAAAATTCTGGCCGTGGCCAGAAGAAAAGACCTGCATTCACAGCACACCACCCCTGTCTCAGCACAAACTCCTTAGTTTTCTGACCAGTGCCCTACACTCTACTGTGTTTGTATCTTCCCTGAGAAAATTTCCAGCAGTGACTTCTTTGTGTCCCTAGAGACCTATAAATTCCTACCCTCCCAAATAACTGGATCTCTGAGGAAAACATGCCTCTTTTTTGTATGTACACGTTATCCTCAATTCATTCTTAATTCATAAGCCAAACCCTTATGAGCAGGCACAGATGCCACATGGAGGATTAAAGCCTATCTGGCCCTGGTCATTTGAGAAGGTGACTTGGCTCACTGACTAGAAGCTAAAGCATAAGGGAGGTTCTTATATGTCCTAGGGAGAAGCCATGAGCTCTCAGTCAATGGACAAGAGTGTGTAGGATGAGCCTCTACTTCGATGTAACAGGGTTATGAAGGCAGCAGACTTGGAGAGGACTTTGGGCACATGGAAAAGAGGAACCCACAGGGGTCTAGTCTTGTGTGATTTACAAAAGCTTTGGCATTTTATTTATAAGTACAACACATTTTGCATTAAATATAATCCTAGATATTATTCATTTTGCAAATATCTGGTTTCCTTGTTAAAATGTTTTATTAGTAATTTTAATTTATATAAATTATTAACTTCTAATTATTTTCAGTGGGGTAACAAATTCTAAATGTTTCTTAGTGATTTTTAAATTTTACCTAGTATAACAATGGTTAAGGTGCAGATGGCAGAACATGGTAGTCTGTGAGACTGAATGAGCTCATTAAATAAAATGGGTGTAGACCAAGAAGACACAAGCTCTAGGCCCGACCCTGGAACACCAAGATGGAGTCAGAGAAGGGGATAGAGTAGGAGTGGCTAGTGGCCAGTGAGAGAGTGATGTCCTGGAAGACAGGTGAGGCAGCGCTCACAGAAGTAGAGGAATGACTGTCGCATATCACAGGGAGGTCAAGAAAAATGAACACTGAGAATTGAACATTGAATTTAGAATTGCACATATCACTAGTGACTTCTACAAAAGCAATTTCGGTGATACCATAGGGGCAAAAATTGTATTACAGTAGTTTCAATATTGGGGAGGAGCAGAAATTGAGATTATAAGAAAAGACAGCTCTTTTGAGGTTTTTTGTTATAAGAGAAAGGAAAAAAGTAGGAGAGTAGCCTAGAGAGAAGTAAGATTTTATTCTGATTAGATTTGTGTTATTTTATTTTTTAAAATATTTTAAGATAATTTTTAAGATCAAGAAATTAAAACTTCAAGATTAAAAAATAATATATTTGTTTCCTGATGGAAATAGAGAAAAATAACAGTTGGAAGAATGTAAAAAATTTTTCAGATAAAGGACACAGTTTCTGCAATAGCATTCTTCGACTGGTTATTCTTTCTGAAAGAAACCCATGTTCTCTTGACCATGTTATCTTGCAACAGAAATGAGAAGGCAAGATATGCTTCTCTTTTGGGGTCTCATGGTCAATCCAGCTTTTATCTTCACTTGTTGACTAAACACCAAATATTTTCTTTCAGCAGTATTTTTAAATCCTCAAATGTATTTTAAACTCCAGATTTGTAAGTTAATGTTATAATTATACATGTTGTTATTTTTAACATACTTTAAATTGAGTAATCAGACCATATGAAGTCAACAATATCAAGTGAAACTGCTTGCTTTGGCTTCTCAGGCAATACTGTAATGCTTTATCTCAATAGACTAATTGGTGTTGATCATTCTTGAGTAAATATTTCATAGAGTGGATCTGCATGACCGTATTATCTTGTGAATTATTTTCTTTTTCTCCACAATAGCTTTGTGTCAACATGACCAATGAGAAGATGCACCACTATGTCAATGAAGTGCTTTTTCTACAGGAGCAAACAGAGTGTTTACAAGAGGGAGTTACCATGGAAACAGCTTATTCTCCTAGTAACCAGACTGGAGTTTTGGATTTTTTTTTCCAGGTATTCATGTAATATAATTAGTGACTTTACAGAATATGTGCATTTAAATATGCTGGGGACAAATAATTTTCTTTCAAAGGGTCTTATTTTTGATATATCTTTCCATGTGAGACTCTCCTGTGTATTTATAATCTTTCAAAGCCAACAGAGGAGCACAAGTTACCTTTTCTGAAGGGGAATTTGCAGGGTTACCAATTAATTGAAAGGACAAAATATATTAAATCATCCTGTTATAAAAGTATTTAACATTTGTTATGTTATTAAACTCTCCTTTTGGCATACTTACAAATGCCCAATGATCACAGTTAATATTTTGTAAGATAATATCATAGACTAACAAGCTCATAAAATAAATGAACAGAATATTTTATCTTCAATTTATAATTTAAATATAAAAAACTGACAGAAAAATATATGCACATACATATAATCTTAGAATACCTATAGGGGTTTATATTATCTTTGTTTCTACATTACAATGCAAGAACCTCTGCATCAGTATTTGTATTACATAAGCAAAAATCTACCATATAAACAGAAATCCTTATGTACTGATATAGGACATTATGTAGCTTTACCCATAATATTTCTAAAACATGTGAACATTGTTTAAAACTGATAACATTCAGTTATTGAAGAGCAAAGTATTTAACTTCCTATACATTTATTTCCATAAGTAAAAGGGTAGACTTATAAATTATATTTTATGCATTTCCTATTGTAAAACACTCTTGTTCTGCTACCAACTTGTCAATAATTTTTAAATTACATAAGCAGTCCTCTTCCTACAGAAAGCCCTCCCTCATTATGACACATATAGTATATAATTAATTTATTTGAGATTTTAAAAATATCTTCACACTGACAGCAATATATGTGTAACTGTATATGAAAGCTTCAGGTACCACCGCCCTCATTCTTGTTTGCTGCTATCTCCTTGACTACCATACACTGTTCAGCAGGATGGCATTTCTTCTATCTCTTTGGTTTTCATACCTGAGGTTTCATCTTTGGAATGATGACGTCCCTAGGAGAGCCCTTACCAGTATGAGCTGAAAATGAGATTGGACATTTCTGGCTGGTGCTTCTCTTTGATACCCATAAAAAATGGTATGAAAATGCACACCACTATAGGGTGAAATACATAAGTCTGACTACCAGGCAAGCCTCTACCCTATCACACTAAACAAGCTTATTATTACCTTTCTAGCAATTCCTAATCCTCCACTCCTCACACACATTTTAATTTTTGCATAGGTTGCATTTATATTTCAACAAACACATATTTGTCTTATGTCCCTGAGGGGAAGGGTCGATCCATGTTCTTGCCAAAGTCTTCAAGTATCTAGTACAGCTTGTCACACTCTCAGTATTGCTTCTTTTTGTTGTTAGAGTGAAATTGCATATGATAACCTTTCACATACAGTAGAACAATCCAATCTCCTCTAAAACTTCTGAAGGAATTGAAAGACCATTAATCCCTTTTTATGACTTATTTCTCCATGTTCTGTTTTCTTCAGAAAATTCAGCAACTTTTCCAAATCAGTAAGTTTGATTATCGCCATTCCTTCATGGCTTTATATCAAGTGTTCAGAAATACAATGCATACGAATTTTAAAGTGCTGGGAGACAATACAAATTATAATGCTTTAAAAATATGTCTTGTTTGTAACCAACCCCCTCATCCTTGCAAAATATCATCTTGCTCTTGGAGCATAGTGCTTTAGCAATTTTTACATCAATTGCTTCCCTTAAACTAATTGGGGCTTTGTCTTTGATTTACCTAAACATCCATTTAAGGCTTTATCAAACGAATGGAAATTCTCACTTCCAAAGCAGAGGCCTGTCACTTCACTGCCTTCGAAACATGGACACACTATTATATAATCTTTAAATAGCCTATTTATTCTTCTACTGCATATCTGTATGTGCTTGTGTGTATGTCTGCCTATGGGTGTGTATAAGTGCTCAAATCAACAGATGAAGGAATGGCCTCAGGTATTATAATATCACCATTTTACTTTTCAGCAAAGAAGTCGCTATTAATTGAAATAAAGACAAGGAACATATAGCAAGGACTCATGGACAAAACCAAAGGGGAAGAGCTGAGGGAGGGAAGGAGGGAGGGGACAAGGGAAAGTGGTGGGGGGGAGGCAGAGACAAATGTATTTGAAAAAATAAATTAAAATTAAATTAAAAAATAAAAAAACAAAACAAAAAAGAATTTTTAATTTTTAAAACATCCCAGAGAGGACCAGTCCTCAACAAACTTTTTACATTGGCTGTTTTCTTTTAAGGCCTTTCCCCATTCATTTGTATACTTATATATTTTTAAACTTTTTTTCACCTATGGGCTCTTCATGGGGACTCTTTATGGGGTCCCTGGCGACACTGAGATTCTTGTGATGTATCATGCTTGCTAGGATAACACTCCTTGTAATGAACTTCCTTCTTCAAATTTCCTTGTTGAAAGGCAATCCTCTGTTGGTAAGAAATGCCACTCTAGGCGTGCTAGGTAATTTCCCAAGGTGGGTGAAATTGCTTTTTGCAGGCATTTCCAATTCCTTCACAGTGCTATTTCCACCCCATTAGTTCTTCCTCTCGCTCCTTCCTGGGGAAGCTATCAGCTGCTCATTTTAGAGATGGCCCTCCTAGCTGCCAGGTAGCTCCAAAAGGACACCCTCTGGTGTATGTGCCTCCACCAGATGGAGGTCCTTCCCATGTCTGGCACTTTGAACCTTTGTTCCCAACGGGTGGCACCAGAATGACCTCAACTCTGCAGCCCTCAGACAACTATATATAGGTTTGGATTTTCTTTGGTATGAGCAGGAGACTCTGAAAGGCACAAAACAACTCCGTATTTATGACACATAGAAATGACTTTCTATTGTCCAAATAAATTACATTATGAAAGGCTGGTGGTGGTATGATTTGATTACCTCAAGTTAAAATACAAACTGAAATTGCTATTGGGGTCAATACAGATCTCTTCCCTTTCTGAGAAGAATTATTTTTTTTATGGTATTCACACTTTAAAAAGCAAACCAAGTGTATGAGAAGACTTAAGATACAATATATGACAGAATAATGTAAGTAAATAATATAGTGTATTTTATTTTAAAACATGTCAATGGCAAATTTTCCTAGGAAAGAAAAGATAAGCAGCACAGCACTGAGTAAATAGCTGTTTAACTGATGGATAAATCACTTGGGCAAAATGGTGTTTTGTGGCTGGGAGAATGCAGTATCAGAGGTTGGGAATTTTTTTAAGCAGCATTTTCCTTCATGTAAGATTAATTTTATATTGTTGCCTACTTTATGACTTTATTTTCCTCATTTGGCATAAATAAACTATCAGACATCTAATTGGAATTTTGTAAGTTATAGCTTCAAACTTTCTCCTAAGTCTAGATATTAGAATATCATAGAGTCACTTCTACTTCTTGCTGAGTGGGATTTTGTCATAATTTTCATGACTTAACATCTTGTAGGTTTTAGTCTTTGAGAAGTAACTTGTCCACTATAAGTGTGAACTGTTTGATATGGGTTATAGGTCAAGAATAATTACAACTTTCCTGTAGTTGGAAATTTTATTTTCTTTTTGAGATTAGACTATACTTTTTAATATCTCTAATGTTTTAATGACATTAAAATATACTCTTTCATTTTTTTATTCATTCTTCTAATCAATAAATACTATTGAGGGCCTATATTACATCAGAGTTTTGACCCCCACAGTGAGCTAAAATAGATGTGTAGAAAAGTAAATGCATTCATTTTCTGAGTGTCTTATATGAAATAATTAAAATATAAATAAGCATTCATGAATAACAAAAATAGCAAATTGAATAATAGAAGAAAAAAAATTCTTAACTTTCAGAAGCCATCTGGATTTCTCTCTTTATTGGATGAAGAAAGTCAAATGATTTGGTCAATGGAAACAAATCTTCCCAAAAAGCTACAAAGCCTCCTTGAATCCTCAAATACAAATGCAGTATACTCCCCCATGAAGGATGGAAATGGGAATGTCGCCCTCAAAGATCAAGGCACGGCATTCACTATTATGCACTACGCAGGGCGGGTAAGTTCAAAGTTAACTATGTAATTTATCATACGCACTAATGGACCAAAGGTTTTAAGGACAAGCTTTAAAGTGTTTGATATTTTAGAGTTTGTTATTTTGATAAATGAAATTTGGGTGAAAACTCACAAAATTTTCCTTTTCTAAGCTATTGCTTTTAGCCTGATAAAGACTTAGCATCTTTAGAATGTGGGTGATGAAGCATGCAGTATGATTCTTCTCATAATGTTTTGAGAATTATAACTTAATGTGAGCAAAAGAGACCTGGATTTAATACAAAGAGCTATGCTGTGAACTTTGGGATATTTTTATAATCCAAACAAACATTGGACATCTGAGTTTGCTTACCCTTAAAAGAGTTTTTAGTATTATTTTTCTTAAAAAGAATGTCAACCTAAGAAAGAAAGCAACTCCCAGATCTCTCAATTCCCTCGCCAGATTTGTAAAACATGCTTCCCTCTTTAAAACCTTCAAGGAATCACTCTAACTTATCTTAAAAAAAAATTCACACTCTTTAGGCAAGCTTCTATCAGATTACTCCAAGCTGATCCCTATTTTTTTTCATGACTTATCTGTTACAACTGCCCAATACAAAACCTCTGTCCAGGTTTGTTTTTTTTTAAATGCACCTGCTGTTTTTTTCATTCCCTACCCCTACCCCTTAAACTCCCTCACACACAAGCTTCAAACAGCCTTCTTCTATGTAAGGTCAAATTGTATCCGTCTTTTAATACTTAAAACCCTATCTTACTTAGTTTCAGTCCAGCTCCCATCTATAGTTAATGTCTTCTACTTTTACATCTGTAGTCCTCAGATATTTTCCCCCTTTTGGCACTTGTACAAATTGTTTATTAGAGGGTGAAATCTCTACTCATGCTCTCATACTCAGTTTATTACAGTTTATTTCAACCAGTGTTAACTGAATCTCTGCTATACACAAAACCCAGAGCATTAGAGAATCAAAGGTAAGTAAAACATATTCCTTGCCTGTAAATATCTCATGGTAAGATACAGAAAAAGTAAATTATCAAATAATTATGATACAATTTATTTATAATATTAGTAATATTAACAAAGTTCTCCAGTACCACAGGGAAGGAAACAATTATTTGGCTTCAAAAAAAAGTGAAGAAATATTTTCTAGAGGAGGTGAAATGTGACCAAGGCCTTCAAGGGTAAGCTAGAACTTACAAAGAATTAAAGGGAGGAACAGTGCAGTAAAGGTATGGACTTCTACAAAGGAATGACATGTGTAACCCTCAGGATTCAATTGTATAGGACAGATTCCATTCTTGTTGTTCAAACAAGATATAACTTTAGTATAAGAAAATAATTATTAGGAGACTCTCAATTGAACTTTCAGAAGTGACCTTAATTAAAACCATACCACATGACAAGGCCACCAACATTATTATGGCCTCAATTTTAATCAGGAAGCCTCCACCCATATGGAGAAGCTGCTTCTGCAGGTACTGACTCTTATTTAGTGCTGCCGGCGATACCAGGAAAATACCCATAGTCCGGCACTCAACATGGATGAGGTCAGCGACTGGGCCCGGAGAGCCCCCCCCCGCCCCCTGGCAGAGAGAAACAAAACTTCATGGCACAGTTGCCATGTGCAGCCTCCATCATCACTTCTACCTTCTAAGTCATGTGCCACAGCACAGTGCTGGACTGGTGGGAGCTACAGAACAATCAGATTCTAGCTACAAATCAGTCTGAGAAGGGTAACTTTCTGTTTTCTGTTGTTTTTTTTTAAATATTTCATTTATTTTTTGAGAGAGGGGAAGGGAGGGAGAAGGAGAGGGAGAGCAACATTGATGTGCCAGAGAAACATCAATCGGCTGCCTCTCAGACATCCCCAGTGAGGGACCTGGCCTGCAATGCAGGCATGTGCCCCACCCAGGGATAGAACTAGCAGCCTTTCAATTGGCAGGATGATGGCCAACCCAGTGAGCCACACCAGTCACGGCAACCTTCCTGCTTTTTGACATCTGCAGTACAGGAAAACAACTAGGATAAAGGCTGTGTACCATTTTGCCATATCTACCCACACTGTAGTTGGCAAATGGTACAAGAAATTCAGTTGTCGGTCAAGCATGGTAAGAGAAAAGTCTGAAAAGACTATTTTGGCCAAGTCAGTAATAAATATGCATATATGAGGGGGAACCCAAAAAACCAGAATTTATTTATAAAAATGTGTTACATATTTAAACTTCAGTCACCTTCTCCATTTGATACCATCCACCTATTGAGAAGTTTTTTCCACTGCTCAACACAGTTTTTGAATTTTTTGATTTTGATGGCTTTTAGTGCTTCTATTATTTTTTGTTCACCTCTTCCACATCAGCAACATGTTTCCCTTTGAGGACTTTTTTGATCTGGGGAAACAAAACAAAAGTCACTCAGGGTGAGATTGGGTGAATAGGGAGGGTAACACAGGGGTCGTGTTCGTTTTTGGTCAAAAACTGCTAAACACTGAGCATCTTGTGGGCAGGTGTGCTCATAAATCACTCATCATGGAATGGGCAAATGTATTGACAGTCTTCAAACAAATTCACTAAAGCTGAATGCATTCTCTCACAACAATGCCAGCTGATTCACTGATATAGAGGGGGTCCTAGAACATTCACCTACCAGGGGAAGCCTGTGCTACAAGGGACCTGCCCTCCAGAAGATAAATCCAGGTTTTTGCGGGGGTTCCCCCTCATACTATTCAGAACTTTGTCCTTTTGACAGTGTTAATTCATCAAACATTTTCAGACAGGGTGGGGGATGAAGTAAGAAAAACATGATATAAGATGGATTGAGAAAAAAAGGAAAGGAGGCTGTGGAAACACTCAGGCAAGGACTGCATGTGAGCACTGGCCATGGCCTGCAGAGGAGGCATTCATAAGGAAGGAGCTGGGACAGAGACTGATGGGATATGCGGAGCAAGGGAGGAGATATGGCTTGAAATAACACTGAGGTTTCTCACCCCTTGGGTGGTTATATTATGCCAACAGAGAGAAGAAACCCTGAAGAATGAGGCAGTTTAAAAGGAAAGATTTTAGTTTTAGATGTTTGGATTTGAGGTTTTAATGGAAATCCCAGTAGGATGCTGAAAATACTTGATGCTTGGATGAAAGAGGTTTGTTGTTTTTAGAAATGCAGTCATATTTTTGGAAATGTGTATCTTGATCATTTTACCCAGAAGCAACATGGAGAGAGTGGAGAAAAGATGATAGTAGAAAAGGGAAGGATCAAAGTAACCTAAAGAAAGAGAGGAGGAGAAGTCAGCAGGAAGTGCACCCAGATGGGACAGTTAGGCCAAAGTGCACTTTTGTGAGAAGTTACAGTACAGTGATGGCCTGAGTAGTTAATGGATGTGGAGAAGAAGTCATTGGGAAATTTTATGTGTAACAGTTAAGAACGTTTTCAGAGTTACTTCTTTAATTTTGAGAGATGTGTGTGTGTGTGTGTGTGTGTGTGTGTGTGTGTGTGTTTTACATGCTATAGTCTTCAGCTCCTGGTGATTCTATGAATGAGTGATGTCCCCAATGTCCTGTCCTGAAAAACCATGCTCAGTTTCTATGGACTCATGCCTATGGCTTCTTTTATAGACTCAATCTATTTTTTATTTGGTCTTTCTCTTTTTATTCTGCCTTATATTTTTCTTATCATTATTGTCTTTTCCAAAAAGCCCTACCTCCTCATGATGTGCCTAGAGTAGGACAACTTCAATTTTGTCATTTTGGGGTCCAGTGATGTTTTAGGGTTAATTAGTTTGAGGACCCACTTATTCAATTCCCTTTCCAGGGTGTCTGCAGAGCTCTCCTCCAACACTGTGAGTCATGCTGATTCCTATCAGCCTTCTCTGCTGTCCAGTTTTCACATTTGTTCTTTAACACGAAATGTACTTTATGTGAATATGTACTTAAAATAAATAAATGTTTTATTTATAGGAAATATTTATTGAATTTATAGGATTTAGTTGAAAAATTATAATAAGGTATAACTAATGATTTTGAAAAATTATTTTTCTATAAGTTTAATGGGATCTATCTTAAATCAGTATTTACCTGACCTGCCTTGTAAGTCTGTTTGTGTTATATCTTGTAGTGGTGTTTGATAAAGGCTAATTGTGTTACATTGAATGGGACCCAGCTCTGGAATAATATTTTATTTAGTTGTTTTGTTTCCTTTTACAAATTATTCTAAAAGCTCTTAATGAAATTTTAATTTTAATTGTTTTAAGTAAATTTGGGGAAAAACTAAATAGTTTTAATGAATATATTTATTTTACTGAATTCTAATAGCAGTAAAGCATAGTAGGGAGATATCTGGTTAGTAGCCATAAAGCCAAAACCCCATGAAATCTTGAATTTTCCTGTAAAATCATCTTTACACTTTAAGCAGGATTTTTCATAATTGAAGTCAGTTTTGTGGCTTTACCAAAAAATGTTCTATTTTATTGAGATGTACTAATGAGTTTTAGCCCAAGGAGTCCCTAGGGACTCATTCACATGTAACAGTATAGATTATATGTAATTTGTGACAATATGGCAAGCCATATGCCATTCTAATCATCAGATGTACCTACATGTACTTACAATTTTAGCTATTGCATTTTCAAGAAAAGCAACACATTCTGCATTTTATATATCAAGAGATGTAGCAAAGAGCTAACTTGTTTAAAATTAGCACACAGAGTCTATTTCAGACAGTAGGATAAACATTTCTCAATAGCTCTTTGATGATAAAGTTGAACCCAAAGGAGAGCTCAGTGGCTCTGGGGTCCTTGGTTTGGTTTCTGTGGCAAGATAGATGAACTAGAGAGTCCCATAACCACTTGCTCCTCTTTGATTGGTTTACCTGGGTTTGTTAGTGAAAGCTCACTATATCTCATAGGAAGGATGACCATTACTGTTGGTGATGACGTTGACGTCCAGCCCCACCAGGGTCGAGTGGCCTGTCCTGTGCTGACTGTGGGATCCTCCCATGCTTCTGAATATTGTTTGGAGCAGGGGCTCGGAGACTCTTTCAGGAAGGTTTAAGCAATGTTATTTGCATTATAGTGGAAGATCTTTCCTAAATGCATTTGAATTTTTCATTACTCATAGGAGCATGGTGTATTTTCTAATCTCCATTACAGAAATATTTTAAAGTAAATGGGAAGAGGCTGTACATGAAATATTAACAGGGCCTCATTAATGAGCATGAATGTGAATTTAAAAAGGCTCTGAGTTGTGTTTTGTTGTTATTTGTTTTAGTAAATTTTAAATCATATAAGGAATTATCTGTTTTAGGAGTTGCTCTTGAAATTCTACTGGCAATTTAAATGATGGATAAGCATTAAATCCAGGGGTATGTCTAATTTTATTGGCTTTTAAAATTAAGAATCTCAAAGGAAAGAAGAATAATTATTTGGCAAAAGACATGGGCTCTTAGGAAAGTTTAATTTCCATTAAGGTGATTCTGAACCAACTCTAATGGGAAATAGTATTTTGAAGTTCCTAAATTTTAATGTGAGAAAAGGGAATAGATTAAGAGATAGTAAAGCAAACTGAACTAATAAGAATTAAATTAATGAAAATATAGGTCAAAATTAAAAATTATAAAATATACGACACATACCTATCCCTTTTTGTTTTCTGCTCATAAGGTCTTTGTCTGAAAGTTGTTTACTGTGATTTTAGTTGTTTTTTTTTTTTTTTAGCATGAAGTGATTACTTTGGGATCTCATATAAAAATCCCATTCTATGGCCCGCTTTGATAGTTTACATAAATCAAATTGCTGATATTGTGCTTACCTACGATGGTGTGTCTGTGTTTTGGCTTCCTTCTTTCCCCAAACACCTATTTATTGTAGTGAGTGGAATGGTGGCCACCCAAAAATACATCCGCATGCTCATCCCTAAAACTTGGCAAAGGGATCTCATTTAGAAAAAAGGTCTTCGCATATGTAATTAAGTTAAGTATCCTGAGATGAGGAGATCATCCTGGATTATCTGGGTGAGCTCTAAATCCAATGACAAATATCCTTGTAAGAGTAAGGCAAAGAGAGATTTGAGAGAGAAAAGGAAGCCATGTGACCACTGTGGCAGAGACTGGAGTGATGTAGCCACAGGCGAAGAACACTGGGAGCCACCAGAAGCTTGAAGGAACAAGGAAGGAGTGCCCCCTAAGTGTCTAGGAGAGCAGGGATGCCAGATTTCAAAGTTCTGGCCTCCACAACTGGGGGATAAAAAATTTTCGTTGTTTTGAACCACGCAGTTTCTGAGCGTTTGTTGCAGCAACCGAGGAAACTGATACAGTGTTCACTGGTTCAGCTTTTACAAATTAAAAGAGGAGTAGTTTTAACTTAAAACATTGTAGAATTTCTTTGTCACATTTGATGCATCTGAAAGTGACCCCTACATTTCCCCTCTATTTTTGCTCATTTGTTTTTTTTCTCACTTGGAATGTCCTCCTTCTTTCCAAATTTCATTCATCTTTCCAAGTGTCAAGTGTTTGGCCTAATCCAAATTTCATTGATCTCTGCCTTCCGTGATCAATAATGGTGCCTAATGCTTTCATAGCATTTTCCAACTTACAAAGTGTTTCTGAGATATTTTTACCATGTGTATAAATGTAACTATGTCAGTTTTCCAGTTAAGTAAGTCTTGGTGAAAGTCAATGATTCACCAAAGCTTAAACAGATAAGTATGAGTCTCCTGAAAGCTCCGTAACAGTCTCACAAGTGGGTGGCTTAAAACAGCAGAAATTTATTCTCTCAAAATTCTGGAGGCCAGAGTTAAAAAGCAATTGTCATCAGATTTGTCTTTTTCTTCAAGCTCTGAGAGAAATCTGTTTCAAGTCACCCCCTTAGCTTCTAGTAGTTTCCAGCAATCAGCATTTTTTTCGACGTAGACATAACATCCTCCATCTTCACATGACCTTTTCCTTATGTGTATCTCGGTAGGTCCTCTTTTTTGAAGGATACCAGTCATTATATTTAGGGTCGACTCTATCCAGTATAATCTCATCTTGACTGGTTATGTCTGAAAATATCTTATTTACAAATAAGCTTATGTTCTGTGGCTCTGGATGGACATGAGTTTTGAGGTACCCTATTCAACCCATGACAGCCTAGTGTGTCACAATACTGTGTCTAATTTTCTCAAGTCTCTTATGTTTTTCTCTCTCCATTATGGTGTGTGGTGAAATTTTTAAAGTGCTTATTGTCTATAGTCATAGAATCCGTGTGGTATGGTGGAAAGATAAGATGCACTGGGGCACACTGGAGCTCCATTGCAGTGACTTTGAGTAGGACACTGACCTTCAATGACATACCCATGAAGTTTGGAATTAAGGAAAATATAGATATGAATATCATAAACTTGTTCTGGAGGTCAAATGATGAGTAAGCAATAAATGCAAGCATGATTATTTTGAGATGTTGCATGGAATACATGAGTTGTATTTCCCTAACTATAGCTTTTGATGCAGGAATATCATCATATTTAGCAGACATTTGAACTCATCAGTCATAGATATTGAAGACCCAAAAATATTTTGGGAATCTAATCAACTGGCTATGTTCTCACACCATAATATTAGTGACCCAATTAACTTACTCAAATTAAGTTAGTGGTAAAATGTCCTTAATTAGTTAAAAAATATATTTGTTAATTTTTATATCTTACAATTGTGCTCACATTACATGAAGCAATGTTTTATAAGCTGTGTTAGAATATTTATTTTTATTTATCACAATGTTATTAATATCATTTCAGCAAGTGATAGGGAATATGTAACCACCACAGTTATATTTTCTTGTTCTTCCTGTTACACCTGAAAAACTTCAGTGATAGGTAAGAACAAAAAATTGAGATTTTCCTCTGTCCGTGGAAGCTATAATGTTAAACAGGAAAACATTTAGATAAATATTTTAGGTTATGGAAATGTGACACTGTTTTTCAATGAATATACAGGTTATTTTTGTGAAGAGAAGTTTTACCTTGATTAAAGAGATTCTTTTAAAAAATTATGCTCTTTACCATTTAGCTATATAGCTAATATTTTAATTGAGCATACAGGTATGTGAAGCTTTAGTGCAGATTTTAGAAGACCCTTTCAATATTATTTGCCTTAAGAATATTAAAGAATTGTCTGCAACTTATATACATATTCAGAGAGGTAATTTTATGACAGAATAGCCTCTTTATATAATGTGCTTGTAGATGTGTCTTTCTGTGAGTGACTCTTGATTGTATCCATCAGGATTTCTTATCTATCTCCCTAAAGTACATTTCTGCAATAGAGTTGTAATCCCTGATGATTATTGTTCATGTCACATCATTACATGCCTTTCTGGGAACCATATTACCAATACAAGTAATATGGAGAAAAGAATGGTGTTACTGATTTGTGGCCAGTCTATAAAATACCTGATTTTTTTCCTTCTCCCTGAAAAGAATCTACTCTTATTGTGAAGATTTATGCTGTTACCCAGATCCCTGTGAAGTAGAAATCTTTATCTCATTGCTACTGCAGTAGATTCTAAGCGATACACTGGCAAAGGCCACCCTCTTTGTTTTTAGGCATATTTATATAACACGCAGGCAAAGGACACCTTGGCCTGTTTATTTTTCCAGTTCTACCTGTGTCAGGAACACCCATAGCTTGTCACCTGGCCTTTACCCTCCAGAGATTTTTTAGGAGACACCGTGTGCCCAAGAGAACTCTGAACATGAAAGTTTAAATCAAAAGGAAAAGGAGCTGGACTAATCAACAGGGAGGCTTCCATTTATTTCTCTTTGTTTTCTCCAGGCAGGATCCCCAGACATAACAATAAAATCTGTCTGGCCTAAGCCAAACTGATATTAGTAAAGATTATTTGACAAACATATTTTGATTCACACAGAAAGAGCTTAATTTACATCTGTATGTGTTCACCTCTTCTGCAGACTTTTAGAAAAATAAAAATTAATTCAACCAGCATCCTGGTGTTGTGTTGCTTATATCAATTTCACCTTCGGCATAATGTTTTGTAGCAGACCTGATAAATATTTCCTAACCTGGGGTTTGGTTAGGAAGAGAAAATGCAGGCTCCCATTTACGGACTCTGGCTGTTTCTTCAAAGATTTAATAGCTTCTGTTATCTTCATTGGCTGCCAGAAAGTTATAAATAAGAAACATTAGATTTCCTAGAATATTGATATCTTATTGTTAGTTGATAGTTTTTTAATCTTTAAAAGGAACCTATGAGGTATATTTATAAATTTCAGATGTGTCAATTTCAAGGCAATGTTCATATTAGCAATAATATGATTATTACTTATCATATTATTAGCAATATTAGCAAATAATAGGATTAGCAATAATCCTATGTGTTCCTAAAAATCTTTTTATGAGACCAAACTCTTTTTTTTCCCTTATATTGATTCTAGAGAGTGGGAAGAGACAGAGAAAGAGAGGGAGAGAAATATTGTTGTGAGGAAAAAAGGCATCGATGGGTTTCCTGTTGCATGCATCCCGACTGGGACCAAACCCACAACCCTGGCATGTACCCTGACTGGGAATCAAACCTGTGACCTTTCAGTTTGCAGGACAATGCCCAACCAACTAAGCCACACTGGCCAGGGACCTAAAAACTTTTTTTTTAAATTAATATTTATCAACTTAAAGTGAGTCAGAAAGAAAGCAAATGAAACTATTAGATAGAATCACTCAATGGAAAAGTAAAAAATAGAAGCCTCTGCTTATAAATATTGATGCTATAAAGAGATCAATTTGCTTCTTCACATGAAATTGAGACTTTTTTCAGCAAACCTCAGATAGAGAGGTGAAACCAGGCATGAGAAATTGTCAGACCCATTTGTATTCCCTGAAAATGATTTTTTATTCCTTGTGCTGAAATTCAATCTTTACATACATTCTGATGTGATACATTGTATTCTAGAGTGGATCTCAAAGTTTTGCATTTTTGTCTGTTGTTAATCCCAACTGTTTCTTTTCTCAGGATTATATTTGGCATCATGTGAATAACATGGTGGAGTGAGGGATTATAAAATTGATGTGAATATGCTTCCATTTGATAAGTATTGATGTTTCTCATGATAGTATTTTATGTCTTAAGTTAGGAGTTTATTTACTGTCATGATTAGTTTTGTCTATGAAATGACTCCCAAATCTCCAGTGTAACTATTTTTCCTGTGGACTCTATACCTGCTTATCTACTTTTTAATATCTCTACTTGGGTAGCATCTGAAATGCAACAGATCCAGAAGCTAACTGAACTATACTCCCTAGCCACCTCCCAAACTCTCTCCCTCTAGACCCACTTCAAAAGTAAATAAATAAAACTGATTTTCCATATGTGTCCCACTTTATAACTCATAGTAAAATCAGAAATCCAGTTAATTATCAATTATAAGCTACTCCCCCCTAAATATTTCTTGAATCTAAAAATATTCCTTCCCACGCCACTAACCTGGTATACATTGCTCTCCCTACTCTCTCAGGGCACTTTAATAGCTTCCTAACACTAACTGTGTTAGTATAACATAAATGGTAGTTATCAGTGAAGGAATGAAGGGACATTTTTACTTAAAAGCATACTAACTCCCTTTATTTCACTTATTGTCTTGCTTCTCTGATAACTGTTTAAAATTTAATGTGAGTATTCTGATTAATTTTGTTAATAATAGACCTAAAGTAGTGGCAGTGATGGCTGCTTTCTTAATCAGCTGTTCGTTCATTAACCCTTCTTTCAAACATTTTTACCTTTTAGCTTATCCCTCCTAGAGAATCGACTTTGCTTTCCCCTTTAAAAAAAATCAGATCTTGCAGATAATTTTAACACTCTTGTTCTTCATGTACCTGGTAGTTGAACAAGCACAATTCGGGGGATGTAATCAAGATTCCATTTTATTTTTGGCTCACACCACTTTTTAAAATATATTCAGCAGGGACAGTCCTTTTCTTGTAACAGATAAAAACTCAGGCAGCTTCAGTGATACCTTCCTAGTAATAGTTCTTTATTTGCATTTATAGGCACTCACAGACTCAATTCAGTAACTAAGGACTTCTTGTCCTATATGATAATCAGAACTACAAATATAACCAAAAGTTAAGCTTGTGTGTCAACTCCCGAGGAGGCACTTACAGTGGCCCAGGGCATTCTGAGTTCTTTCTTTTGTGCTGACTGGTCTTGTACTGTTACAATATAGTTTCACACACATTACGCCTTTTGATATTTAGGGATAAATCTTTCCTGGGTGCTTTCACGTGTCCTGGAACCCTCCTCCCCCGGAAACCTTCGATGCCTTTCCTATGACCTAGGTGATGCCGAGTCTCCTGACAGCTCCCCTTACAGCCTTGGCGTCTCATGCTCATTTCACACCAGCTCTCTTCCCTGGGCTCCTTTATTCTCAGTCCCAGCCTGTCTTCTTAGGCAGGATGTAACATGGACCAAAAAGCGTAACCATGTCCTCTGTAGTTCATCAAAATTATAATAAGTTCTGTGCTCTCCACTTTCAAGAGCTGCCACAGCTCATCCCACTGCAGCACAGGATGTTTCTTTTTGTATCTATTATTATGTATTTTATTTCTGATGTATGTCTTTTTTAATTGAGTTTATTGGAGTGATATTGGTTAACAAAATTACATAGAATTTCAGTTGTAAAATTCTATAACACATCATCTGTATATTGTGTGCTCACCACCCCAAGTCAAGTCTCCTTCCATTACAATTTATCCCTCCTTTACCCTCTTCTACCTCCCCCCGCACACCCACCCCAACCCCCCTTCCCCCTGAAAATCACCTAGTGTTGTTTGTTTCTATGAGGGTTTTTTTCCTTAATCGTATTACCTTTTTCACCTGGACTGCATTATGCTACGTGAAATAAGCAAGTCAGAAAAAGACAAGTACTATATAATTTCACTCATATGTGAAATCTAATGGACAAAATAAACTAACAAAGTAGAAACAGACTCAGAGAACAGGCTGACAGCTCTCAGAGGGGTGGGGGTTTTGGAGCTGGGTGAAAAAGATGCTGTTTCTTAACCCCTCATTGTCCTGCCTATCCTTAACATTTGTACTTCTTAGTGGAGTCAAACACCAGTTTGCAATATCTTCCTAACTAGTGTGACAATGTCAAAGGGTAAGAAGGATCCCATGGAGCCTCATCCCTTTTTGGCGTAGGAAACGAGGAAAGAAATTGTGTAAAAGTACTTACGGCTATACTTGCATACTACATAAAGCAGTCACTATTGTATACTGAAATTTGTGTGAGAGCAATAGATCAATAGACCAACAGATGGAGACATAGACAGAGAAATCAAATATGGTAGGTAGATGATAGATGGATAGATAAATATGGGTAGATACACACATATAAATCAAATACCGGTACTACTGAAAACACATGTAAGTACCCATGCTGTAGTGTAAGATGTCCTGAAATGCCTAAATCATCACTCAGGGGCATTTTATCAGGGAAATTAACTTTTGGTACTTCAACCACATGGAAATATAAATTTCTATACCACAAATACATTGAGTAGGTGATCATAGAATTAGCAATTTAGTTTGTCCCTAACACATTGCCTTACAAGGTAGAGTGTGTGTGCTGTAGAAAACTCTCTCATTCTGATTTGTTTTATCTGGAAACTATGGATAATGTCTTAGCTAGGTGAGAGGATGAGAGAAGGAAAATTAAGGCACATGAAGCCTAAGTAGTAAATCTAAGTGATGCCACAAAAGGCCCTCCTAACACTATAACACTGTGGTTTTGCCACTCAAGCACTTTTGTGCTTGCTTCCGGATTCTGGCCTGAATGGAGAATTGAAGAATTGTAATATTTATGCTTCCAGCCAGGAGTGCAAGTGCTCTATTGTTTCCATTTCTCCTTTCTCTAAACCATAAGGCTGTGCATCCTCTCAAATATGCTGAGGTCAAATAGGCTTAGATGATATCTCCTTTCACACTCAGTCTTTCTAGAATAAATAGTTCTTGTCACTTTGTCTGTCTTCATCCATTGGGCCTTCCATTCCCTGTGTCATTCTCTTTGCCTTATTTTATACTTACAAGAGCTTTGTTATCTTTCTTTGGGGGTTTTGAACAGTGATAAACATGGTATCTATCCCTGTCCTTTCATGAGCCATGGAGCAGGCAGAAGCACCTGAACTGTCAGCACCAAGACGGGACTAGACAAAAGAAGAAATTTCAGGGGTGGTGGAGGTTGGTCAGGAACTAGCCTGAAAAAAGAAACTGTGCCAAATTTTCAATAAGAAAATGTTTACAGAGACTAGGCTATATAGGAAAAGTTGGGTCAATAGGAGACAGTGAGGTGACCCAGAAATGTGTCCCCAAGGGAAGCAGCCACTTCCTGTGAGGTTGGAGAGAGGAAGGAAAGTGACTACCAGTCAGGCAGCTAAAGACAGCTGGTGGGAGCCAGAATCATGGTAGCCAGCCCCAGAAAAACTGGGCCATGAAGGCTGGGGTGTAGGATGAGGTTGGAACCAGCGTTTGTTGGGGAAGAAGGAAATCATGAAAGTTTTTACCATAGTCCTGCCCTTCAGTCCCCTGCTAGGGTCCCAGGGGCAGCCCTGGCTGCAAGGTGAGGTTAGAGACCACAGAACAGATAAGGACAGGGATTTATCAGAGAGCAAATGGTATATGTGGAAGAGAAAGGCATTACCAATCACAATGTGTGATAGAATCCAATTCTTTTGAAAGTGCATACTTAGACAGAAATAGGCTAGATATGTAGGTAGGCTGGGAGGGAGGGAGAATAGGAAAAAAAAGAAAAAAGAGGCTATCTTTGGGAAAAGGAGTTAGAAGTAAATTTTATTTCATTATTTTTAGTATTGCCCAAATTTTATAACTGCACATGCATTATATTCTATGAAATGTTTTTAAAAGGTCAATGTTAGCCATTTTCCTTGATATTTTTCAAATGCAATCTTTCAACCCTGATTCAGTGAAGAGTATATTTATTAACTTTTGCTATTAACCACATCAAAGGCAATTTGAAAATCTACATAGATGGTATCCACTTCTGCCCCTTCACTATGTTCATAGTCTGTTTTAATCCCCTCAAAATAGTTTCTCTTATTGATGGGCTATGATAATAAAATCATTAGCCCCAGTTCAATATGAAATTGAATAAACAAGAAACTGAAGTTCAGAGAAGCATGAGTACATGCTTCTCTAGTTAATTATTGCAGCCCGTGTCCCATACGTCTTTTTTTCTTTCTTTCTTTTTTTTTTTTAAGGCTGATAGGTGGAAACTAGACTACAAAACCCTCTTCATAATCCTTGGTTCACTGTTCCTTCTACTTAAATACACTCTTACTCATTTTATTTTCCTCAAACTTCCAGCACCGTATATGACATACACAGGGTACCACGATAACAAGTTTGTTAAAAATGCTGGCCTCTATTGCTGAGCTCTTAGATAAAAGTCATTTGAAAAATCTTTCTCCATAGCTTTTTACAAAATGCTAACTATCATAAGAAAAAAATGTGTACCCTAAGTATAATTATACTGTAGCCCCATTTTAAACTTAGCCATTGAAAAACATGCCAATATCTGCTCTAATAATGGTTCCATATCTCAAATACTCAGAAAATATTTATCCTCTGCAAACCCTGTCCCTCAGCTCCCTTATCCTCTGCCAGCATCACGGAGGAAGACAGAGTTCACAGAGCATCATAAATCACTGGTACCTGGAGCCGTGATTCTCAAACATGAATGTGCACCAGAATCAACTGGGGAACGAGTTAAAAATGCAAGTTCCTGAGCTCCAGTCTTATAAATGATGATTAAAGGGGTGTGGGTGAGGTTTAGAGTATGTGCATGTTTATTAAGTACTAGAGAATGTCTTTTTATAGGTAATCTATGAAGTACATTTTCAGAAATGCTGAAGGTGTAACTAGCCACAGAGTAGGTGCTCAGTTTAGTACACAAGCTGAAATCTCTCATTGCCCTCCTGGTGTGTAGCAGGCAGGGGGACTGGGGCTGAGGCTGCAGACATAAGGAACACACTAAGCCCCAGCTCTGGCACCACAGCACCATCTTTATCAAGGTCGAACAAGCCACCTGCTCTTGCCTGCAACTTGCAGAATTAACATCGGTGGTGGTGGCTGAAGCTGTTGCTGTGGAGCTCTCTCACCTTAGGGTTTCAGCTTCCTTGGTGATTAGCCAAGCACGAGCCTGACAGCCTTCGTGGAGAAAGAAAATGCATGTGATTTGGCATTTCATAACTTTTCTTTGTGTACCCATGAAAAAAGGTGTTTTGCTGAATTGTAATTCACAACCATGGCGAAAGTTTTATACTCCCTTTTTCATGTATAGCTAACATAATTTATCTTTTAATTATATTTATTGCTGTACCAAAGTGTTACAGCAAGTACTTCCAAAAAAGCAGAATACTGCCAGGTTCCCTAGTTTATATTGCACTCCTCATTTGGCATCCACACTGAAGCATTTAGATGAGTATTGCTCACTGCTGAAACATAAGCAAAATGCTAAATTTCCTTTGGAGTCATTTTATTGAACAGAATCTTTCCAAAGGAAATTTTTGAATACATGACAATTTCCTTAAAGACTTGTATTAGGCTGCATGCATATAAATTTCTCTATTACATGCATGAGGGACGCTGTCACGTATAGCATGAATCCTATCTTCCAATCCTTAAGATGGAAAAAAAAAAGAACATGAAGACAGAGGGGAAAAGGAAAGAATTTAACCTGGTCTCTCTCATTTGTGACTTTCATCCCTCAAATAACAAAACAGCAAGAAAAGGAAGGGTAGGGCTGTAGGCAGAGCAGTTGTGCTGAATGACCTAGAAAGGCCTCTGCATAAAACCTGCTTCCCACGAGCCCAGCAACTTCTGTTCTGTCCCCCACACCCCAGAAGAACTGCTGAGAGGACAGACCTTTATCTATTCTCATGACTTCGCAGACTCACCAAGATATAGGGCATTTTTAGGATACATTGATTTCCTCCTTGGTGGTTTCCCTTTCATAGAAATGTCTCTGTCCATTCAGCTAGGCTTTGAGGTTCACCACCCTTTGAAGTGCCCAGGAGCCTGGTGGCCTTGTCCCACTGTTTTGCAGCTTCCATGGTTTCTTTTCTATGTAGTTATCTCCTCTTCTGCCTCCTAAAAGCCACTGGTCTCAGTGAGATCCAGATGCTGAGACTGATGAATGCCATGTGCTTAGTCTTTTAGGGAGGCTTGCTTATTGGAAAAAATTTCTTCATGAAGTAATTAATGAATTTTGACTGATAAAATTACAGGTACAAGATGAGTCACTTTTTTGGATAAGCAGCCCATTTAGCTGCTTCAAAATAGATGACATAGATGACTCCATGAATCTTTCTCAAGTCCATAATGTAAAAATACTCTGAGAAGTCCTGAGAAGACAGTATGGGAGAACACTAGGAGCAGGTATGAGGGATATTATTAGAAAACAATAGACATTATGCAAAGCTAGGTACTGACAAGCTTTTTCATTTATCTTTAAAATCTTATCTTTCACCTTGAGAAGGAGAGGGAGACAGAGAGAGAGAGACAAAGAGGTCTACACTACCTTCCATATTCCGTAGATGAGAAATCATAAAGTCTCAGTATCTTGACCCAGGTTACCTGCCATGCACTGGGACTTGCTGGAGGGGTGGGCTGCCACGCAAGGCTGGTGCTCCTTCCACTGCAGCTTCATGCCTCCTAGAGAGTTGAGCCTTGGAAAAAAGACTTGGCATTTGCAGCTGGAAACGCTGGAAGGGAATTTACTAAATGGAAAGGCAGGAATGATGTTAAGAGAGGAATTTTGGAGCAGAGTGGCAGAAAATGAAGAAAAAAGTACGATGGGAAGCACCTGGAAATATGCCATATATCAAAGGATTTTATTAGGTAAAGTGGACATCTTTCCTAGATAGTGAGGATTTATCAGAAGTTTGACATGAGCAACCATTGAATTATATTTTTGGTTTTCTGTTCCCAGAGTTGAACACACCATTGTCACTACCCTTAAAGTATAGTCAGAGTTTGCTGCAGGAGCTAGGAATGGCCATCGCAAAGCAGGGACAGAACAGAAGCAAAGGCAATTAAGGAATGTTATTTAGAGAAAATCAATTAGGTAGTCCAATTGCATATGTGTGTTTGCATGTGTATGTATCTGTTTAATTCAGAATCATTGGGTTCCCATAAAAAAATGAGGCTAGAATGAGCCATATAGAGGAGAACACTTCACTACAGGATCAGCTGAGGGACATTAAATGACTTGCCCAAGTCCATATAGGTTCAAAGTGTCTTGGAAGAATGTGTTCTGACCTCTTTCGTGGTTTCACTGGGCACTTCTCTCCTAAGGTAGAAGGGCATAGAGAAGCCAGATCTCTAGATTAAGGTTTCTCAACCCTAAAACTATGAACATTTAGGGCAGATAATTCCTCATTGTGGAGCTGTGTAGTCCACTGTGGGATGTAGAATGCAGTAGCGTTTTTATCCACCAACTCCTTCAGTTGTGACAAACACAGATGTTTTCAAGCACAAGTGTCCCTTGAAGTCACCATCACCCCTGGCTGAGAAGCACTACTCTAGATTGTATAAAAATGGTTCATATTCAACAATGTATGATATGTAACATAATACATGGTTCACACTTTAATACTGGTAAGCCAAGAACAAACTGGATAATTAGGTAGTGATTTAAGAGTATCTGAAAGTTGTTTAGCTTTTTTTGGCATTGCCTCAGCTCTACCAGTCTTGTGGTCCAAATTCATACTGGAAAAATCTGAGAAACTTCAGAACATCTTGGGGATTTCTCTGCCATTTAGTTTCCTGTGACAACAAAAAATAAAAACTCAGTAAGGCTTTTTTTTTGTAAGGATGGCATGGTCAGGCACTAGAATTTGAAAGCCATTTATGAAACAAGACTCATTAGGGGTTATTTGGCCTTTTTCTACATTCCTTTCATTAGACACATAGCCTCTTTCTCATGGATTGTTTCTCTGTTTAGTCCTCTATTGCTGCCAAAAAAACAGTCCTCTTGGGGCTGTCTAGTTAAAATTCCAAAAAAACTGGGATGATTATTGCCTTTATTGATCTAACCACTCATATTCCCTAATGGGTGCATGAAGAGGGGCCATTTCTTGGGAGGCTGCCTCCCTTTGTTCAGCCCTAACCCACCCAGGACAAAAGACAGCCCATGACACCCAACCATAGTGCCATCCTTCAACATGTTTTCACAAGAAGCAGAAGCAGCTGCTGAAACGGGTAAGCCTTATCGCTGATCTGACTTCTTGAGACAAAATGGGAGTTCACACTTAAAGTTGAGATTGGGAGAGGCAATAAAACCATGTTTTTATTGTTGTTCAGTTGCAGTTGTCCTGCCTTTGCCCCCATTGCTCATCCCTGCCCCATCCCCCTCACTTTTCTGTGCCCATGAGTCCTCTATTCCTGTTCCTTTGATTGCCCCTTCCCTTTCTTTCCCTCTTTTTCCTCCCCCTTCCTCCCTCCTGTCCCCTGGTCACTGCCAGTTTGTTCTTTATTTCCAAGTCTATGGTTCTGTTTTGCTCATTTATTTATTTTGTTGATTAGGTCCCACTTATAAGTGAGATCATATGCTATTTGCCCTTCACCACCTGGCTAATTTCACTCAGTATAATGCTCTCCAGTTCCATCCATGCTGTTGCGAAGGGTAGGAGTTCCTTCCTTCTTTCTGCTGCGTAGTATTCCATTGCATAAATGTACCACAGTTTTTTGATCCACTCATTTACTGATGGGCACTTAGGCTATTTCCAGCACTTGGCTATTGTAAATAACGCTGCTATGTCTCTTTTCAAAGACCAAGTCTCCCAGGCCAGACTGGATCATCAATAAAAGCAGACAATGAAGTCATTTAAGCATATTCATAAGTAAATTGTCCTTAAATAATCCAGAATTTATTGTTTCACATGTTTTCTTCATTTTAAAGACTTCAGATTAATGATTTAAATGATATAAAAGGATCTTTTAATAAAAAGATCATTGAATTTATTAAACTGAAATCACATTTCCTTTCAAAGTGTCACAGAGTCTTTCTATTTGGTTTAATGAGTTTTCTGCATAGGTTGGAGTCCTTAATAATAAAGGGGACTACATGAATGTGAGTCACGACCATTTTCTCTTAAAATCACAATCAGAGGAGGGCTTTGCAAATTAAAATGGGAGAGGAACCCCTCATTTAATGTGCAGAAGACAGCACATGGGTGAGCACTTTGAACCTGCATGTGGCACAAGCTTTAAGACTTAAAGGTGCTTCTTTTATGAATAATTTACAACTTCCCCTGTGTCATTATTCTTTAAAGCAGCATTCCCCAAACTTGTTGGCACCAGGGACCAGTTTTGTGGAAGACAGTTTTTTCAGGGACCTGGGAGGTGGGTGATGGTTTTGCGATGATGCTAATGTGTTTTATTCAAGCTCACCTGCTGTGCAGTTCAGTTCCTAACAAGCCTGGACCGGTACCGGCCTGCAGCCTGGAGGTTGGCAACCCCTGCTGTAAACGAAATTATTTTTGGGGCCATGTTTCATCATTAGTAATTATGTTATTTTCTTTTATCATAGGTAATGTATGAAATTGTTGGAGCAATAGAAAAAAATAAAGATTCCCTTTCACAAAATCTTCTATTTGTGATGAAAAGTAAGTTTCTCACTCCTATGGTTAAAATACCACACATTTCTTATTTCTCTGAACGTTGTCCTATAAAATATGCCACTAGCTAAAGGATAATTGGAATTCTTTTACATTCTAATGCCCAGAATAATAAAGAGTGGATCTTTTCACACTATACATTGGTTACAATTTAATTTGGAGTCTAGTAGAAACCATAATTTAACTAAGCTTTTAGCAGATAGAAATTTAAAGCACCTTTAACACTCTAGTTTATGAATATAAAAAAGCTTTTCTGTGATGACTAATGAAGATGAATATGGCTCCCAAAGTTATTTAGGCCACAGCAGGGTGAATTCCATTACTTAAGATGACTCTGGAACACACCTAATGGGTAGTTTATTCTTATGTATTTCACATAAAGAACTAATGCTCACAAAGACAATAGAATGAGTGTACAAATTTATATATACACATATACATTCATATATGTATATAGTAACATAAGCTTGTAGGTTTCATCTACTTTGTGAACCTTAGTACTTTATATATCTATAATTCTATACAATATGTAATACTATCTGCTATGCTTATATATAGTATAATTATATATATATCAATATATATAATTGTCTCTTCTAGTAATTATTTTCTTAATAACAGTTCTGCAGTGATTCACATTTTCCTAATAATGTTTCCAATGAATTAAGACATATCATCTTTTGTGCTTTAAGTTGTTCTAAATGAGGTAGAGTCATTTATCTTTCCTGGGGAAGGATGCATATGATAGTCTTTCATGAAACAGGTGGAAGCTTTTGAGCTGGAAGTAAGACATCATATCACTTCAAATTTGAGGAACATATTTACCTTAAACATCACAGTTGCAATGCATTGTTATTGTTAGTTTTTAAATTTTTATTGAATTAATTGGAGGTGACATTGGTTGATAAAATTATATCAGTTTCCTGTGCACAATTTTATAATGCATCATCTATATATTGTGTATTCACCATCCCAAGTGCAATACATTGTTTTTCATGGGGAATTACTCTGCTTGCCTCTTAGAACTTAGGATCTCTGTGAGTTCTCTTCAAGGCTGAGACTAATGATAAAAATGTGGACTTGGAATGATATTGCATAAAAGAAAAGTAATTGATCCTATTGGTCATCATTGGAAATGTCTTCTAGTTTTTAATTATTTGAACTTTTATATATAACATACTTTTATTTAACCCATACATTTTATAAAGAACTAATGTTTTCTAGTTAGTGCAATGACTTTTTCTTTATTTTTGTATTTTAGAGTATCAGAATATCTATTTAGAGTGAGAATATGATGGCTAGAGATTTTACAATTCTTATTTTAATAGAGTTCCTATATTTTAAGGTCACTCTTTTATGCAAACTTGATAACAAGTTCTAAGATTAAAACAAGTGAATCCTTTTTTTTTTATTCTAAACACTTTAGGCTGTAGGCACACTGAGGAAGAAGGCAGAATTTACAGTGTGCCCTAATATGTTTATGCAGAACATGGCAAACATTGTCTTTGAATGGCCAGAGAATAAATACTTCAGGCTTTGCAAGTCATCAGGCCTCTCTCGCAACTACTGCACTTTGCTGTTATAAGTATAAAGCAGTCCTCGACAGCACAAACGGGCATGGCTGTGTTCCAATAAAACTTTACAGACCAAACCAAGAACTGGGCCAGACTTGGCTCGTGAGTCATAGTTGCACACCCATTCTATCGTATGAGCAAAAGATGTATGTTTATTATAGCATTTTATTAATCTGGAATGTTTTGATGTGGTAAATTTTTATTAAAAAGTATAATTTATTAATAGCAATTTCTATTTCCAGGTACTTTGTTAAGTACTTTGCATACAGAATCTAATCCAGTCCTCACATCATCAAAGAACTCCCAGTTGAGGAAGGTTGTAGTGTCTGTTGTGGTATTTATTCAAATATGGTTGTGTTTATGAGATGCCCGACCAAGTGCAGGCAGATAACTTGGAGGTATAGCTCTCGCAGACATGCAGCAAGTCCTCTCATCTGTGCCTGAGGCTAGGAATAAATTCTACTTAACTCAGTAAGAGGCAGAAAGAGTCTAAATCCAGTTTATTAAGTCTGCTTATAAGAAGAGGGAAATTTGAGATTTACTGTCCATGTTGTAGTTTATTATGGAATCTTTGTCTCTGAGCATCTCTGCATACCTGCTTACGATCTATGGACACTTGGCTTATTCCATTTTATTTAAAAAAAGGCACCTGATGTCATGTTAAAAACCCCAAGGGGGAATCTTCCCATTTCAATGTATAATATATAGAGTTACATGAAGAAAATGGCCTGCACTGAGTGACCCCATGTGATAGGAAAGGCTAAAACTCTTCACCAGGGCGTTTCTTACAGGCTCTGAGAGGCAAAAGGATGGCGTATTTTCTCATATTATATCCCAAGGCATCTGCTCTCACCTGCTGTTTGGTCAGTTTGTGGTAGGGCTCTAATGTTAGGGTCCCATTGCACAATGGCATCTTCCTGTGTCAGTAGGACAACACTAGTGTACTGTATCTTCATGCAGCCTAACAATATGATTCAGAGGACAGAAACTGGTTACAGGTTTTTGTCCATGTTTATGTGAGTGTTTATAAATTATTACAGTCTTTTTCCCCAATTTGGGAATAACATATTGCACTTTTTCACTGTGGTTCCATCTGTACAAAGACTTACCATAAATACATATAATTTTTTAAATGGACTATGGCCATATATATATATATATGTGTATATATATATATGTATAGTAACTTTATTTTGATATATTTTACACTTAAAGAAAGTTACAAAATTAGTACAAAGAACTCCCATATGTCCTTATCCCAGATTTATTTTTTCCTTTTCTTTCTTTTACTCTATTTTTCTCTTCCTACCATTCTTCTTTTCCTTTCCCCTTCTTTCCTTTCTTCCTTCCCTGTGTGCATATGTACATATATTTTTGATCCATTTGAGAATAAGTTGCATTCATCTTTATGCTTAAACACTTTGGTTTTCATATTAAGATCAAGGACATTAACTTATATAACATCAATAAATTATCAGAATATGTAACATTGATTCAATAATAATAATGTCTAATTGGGAGTCCCTATAAAACTTTACCAGTTAACCTTAGTCACTTTTTAGGTGGCATCATTCAAGTTTTTTAATCAAAAGTCACTATTTTTTCTTTGTTAAGTAATTTGTTAGGAAGTACTTTAAGACAATGTAAATATTTTCATCCTAATCAAACTTTCATACATTAATTTTGCATTAAATGAATGATTCTTACCTAAATTAATGATTTCTTTATTGTTGCAAAATCACAATTTTCTAACCCCAGTTTTCCATCAACAATGAATTCTACTATAATAACTCCCTTTCTAATTAATTAATTAATTATCAGTATGGACTCATAAATTCTTTTTGTTTTCTTACCTGTCTCTTTTAAAAATTTAATAATGTAATATTGGTTGATAACATGTAACTTTCAGGTATACAACATTGTAATTCGGTATTTGTACACTCTATTGTGTGCCCACTATCAAGAGTCTAATTTCTTATTTTACTCAATGAATCATAACGCATTACTACTGTTAATTCAATGCTGAAATTACCCATGACGTGGCCTTTGAGAACCCCTTTAAGCTAGCTCCTATGTCCTCTTGACAGGTTCTCATTATCTTTTTTAGCACTCCTCCTCCCTTGCATTCTGACCTTCCAAGATGTCCCATGATTATTTCCCTTGCCTCATATCAGAATCAAACCTGTGTCCAAGAAGCCTTGATTTATTTTGGAACAGACTAGCATTATTAAACACAAAGGGCTGGGGACTTGGCGAGCTCATTTCTGCTGCAGTGTCGTGGCTTTTGACTCTTTCAGAACTACAGAATTTAAGATATAAATACGGAACATATATAGATATAGAAAATATACAGATATGTAGCTATATATTAAAAGCCATGAATTTATGCTGTTATCTCTAATTTCAGTCCAACACCATAGGGCTCCTTTTAGCCTTCTTGCATTACATAATTGTGTCTTTCTTCTCTGACATTTCTCCCTAGTTTCCTGTTTGTTTATTCATACAGTGAAATTACATTGAGTATATTGCTAATAAATGTTATCCTGGACAAGTGAAATAATTTGGGCATAGGAAAGGTAAAAATGCTTTGCGACTAAACATCGTTAACTGTCTGATGGGCTGAGCATGATCCTAAATGATGTATGCACATTATTTCACTTTTTAATCTTGTAATGATCTTTAAAGTAGGTATGGTCATGGTCATTTTAAAGAAAAGGAAACTAAAGCTTAAATACCTGTCTACATATAGATATAGATATCACAAAAAAGAATTCCTTCTAGATCCTTAAACACCATATACAGTTTTCACTGTGCTATTTAAATACATAACCAAAAACTTATTCATCATTGCTCATTTTTTTACCTGAGGTGTCAAGAAAGGAATATGGGTCCAGAATTATTAGAATTTATATAGCATAACATCTAATATACTTCAGCTTGCTTTTTACCTTTGCAGCTTAACAGGATTAGAAAAAGAGGCATTTCTTTTTACGTAACAACTGATGTAACCAAATGGGACAGGGTTTCTCATAGGTATTTCTTAATTTTATTTTTCAATTACAGTTTACATTCAATATTATTTTGTATTAGTTTTAGGTGTACAACATAGTGTTTAAATAATCATATACTTTACAAAGTGTCTCTCCGATATTTCCAGTACCCACCAGCCACCATTCATACTTCTTACAATTTTATCGACTGTATTCCCTATTTCTATATGAATCAAAAGGTCAAAATAAATGAACGAACAAAAGTGAAACAGACTCACCTACACAGAGAACAGGCTGGTGGTTGGCAGAGAAGAGGGAGTTTAGGGGACTCAGTGAAAAAGGTGAAGAGATTAAGAAGTACAAATTGGTAGGTACAAAATAGTCTCATAGGTACTTACAGAGACAGGTTAGATCCTTGAGAAACATGTTTCTGGGCAGTTATTTTCCTGACATGGGGAGTTGCTGACAGAATCCATATCTTCATTACTTGGTCAAGTGCACTGAAGCTCCTTAGGGTTAATCAGGTAAGATTCTGTGAAGATAGCTAGGAGAGTAGTAAGTGGCAATTAGGAAGTGAAGGGTCAAGTGCTCAGGTGAAGGATCAGGAAACATAGGGTCAGGATTTGTGGCCAAGGGCGAGGATGGTCAAAATTCGTCAAATGGTATAATTAATAGTGAGGAAAATAACATGGAGCCAAAGGGAACAATAGACTCTTCAATTACATCTTCCACTCTGAAAGTTTTAGTGGTTGAAGTACTTGGATGAGGAGTAAATGTAATGTAAATAACAATTTTAATGTCACTTACAATATTCATTTATTTATTTTCTAGCTAGTGAAAATGTCGTGATCAATCATTTGTTCCAATCGAAACTATCACAAACAGGATCACTTCTATCTTCCTATCCTTCTTTTAAATTCAGAGGACATAAATCTGCCCTGCTCAGTAAGAAATCGACAGCTTCTTCAATTATCGGAGAAAACAGGAAGTATTTAGAACTTAGTAAGGTAGGAATTTTTGTGATTCTTGTTTGGTTGTTTTCCAGTTTGCTTAGAACATTTGCTTCCTTTTTTAAAAAACACAGTTATCAATACTAATGGCAAGAAATTGATATTTTAATTTTACAACTTTAAAGGGAAGGATGCCTACCTGAAGTATAACTATCAGAAAGAGAAAACAGTATAGGAAAGTACTATACACAAAAATTCAATAGCAAATACAGTATTAGTAATTGTGTTGGTTGTCTGCAACATCCTATTTGTGTTTCATCTCTATGACTGTCTTTGTGATGAATGCGAAGTAACTTAAAGGATAGTAGGATTAGAGGGAATTAACTTAGCTACCTTATTCTATTGACATTAATTACTTCAGAGGTTTTAGGTCTCTAAACAATAAATAGTAGTTTCTTACAGATTTTTTAGGTGCTAGAATGTTTAGTGCATATTTTGCTGATGTTTAACTTATTCTTTATTATACTCCCTTTACTGTGTATTTGTCCCACACAAGTGCAGTCACACTTACAACCTAACGGTTCTCACTATTTATGCAATAGAAGTAAAAATTCAGTGAAGAGTTTTTTCAAACTGAAATGTTGGAAGTTTAAAATTCATTGTAGCCCAGTTTGTTTTGCTTGCCTCCACCAAAACCATGAAAGATGAGAAATATGATTGGGAAGGTGTCCAGGGCAACCATTTTTAGACACTCAGTTGTAGCTTGCTGAAATGCATTTTAGCGTACCAATTAAAATGAAAGCATAATTAAAATCAGCTCTATTTTAGAAGAGTGGTAGAAATGTGTATAACATATTAGAAATAACTCTGTGTGTGCGTGCGCGTGTGTGTGTGCATGTGCACGCACGCGCACACGTTTAGTTCATAGGTCCTTGATTTAGGAATCCTTTGATATAGCTGTTGTAACACTATATAATCACAGGGCTCCAGCTCGCTGAATACAAAACGGTCTCTTTTACATAAAACAGACAAAGGGTTACTCTTTATGAGAAAGATCTTTATTCTTGAGGTTTTCACTGAACCTTCTGGCCCTTTCTTTTTCAATCATCCTGAAAATCAAGAACAAGAAATCACTACACAACTCTAAACTGTAATTTTTAACCTTAATTATTAAACATTACCAGGCATAGATGCCATTAGTCTTTTCCCTGAAGGACTGCAGAAGAGAGATAATTTACAGTAGCTCCTCCACCCAGAAAAGGAAATTTAGTGTTCAATTTTGAGAGATGGAGATTTATTTATTATGATTATTCCTTAAGTGTTCCATTTCTCACTTCTCTTCAGACTGCCCTCATTCCTGCATGTCCACCGCTATGACTGGCAGGGTAAGAGTCTACCCGCTCTGTAACTGAGCGTCACACTTGCTTTCTGTTTGTAGGAAAAGGTTGCTCCTGAACCAGTTGCTTCATTTTACAGTCCTTTGTCAGTTATAATTAATCATTTCTGTTTGACAGTGCGTCTTAATGGAAGGAAAGAAAACTATTGCCATGGAAGCAATAGCACCAAACTGACAAGAATGTTTTATCAGAATTTTTTCTTCTATAAAGATCTTTCTATTTTAAGATAAATGATTTTGGATTAGTAGATATGTTGGTCTAAGTCTGTGTGATTTTGTGAAATGTAAAGGTACATTAGTGGCTGAGATTTCTTTTAATCCCTGGTGGACTTTAATTAAGTACCTTCTCTGCCCTTTATTTCTTCATTTCTACTGGCTTCATTTTAACTGATTTCTTTTATCTCCATTATCATTTAATCTTTGCTACACATATTTTTTTTCTTTTAAGAGGAATATCTAATTACTTATCAAAGAAAACAGTCTATTATCATTTTTCACAGCCAGGTAATTTACTAACCCCTTCCAGTAGTTTTAAAATAAAGAAGAAAAGGAAGAATAGGAAAAAAATGGGTAAGAAACTAATCATAGTCAATGGGGAAAAGACAATGTTTATCAAAAACATCAAATCTTTGTAATATAAAATAGTATTCTTTCGCCTTAGAGTCAGCTACATTTGAATGGTAAATGTGGACAGTTAGTAATTCAACCAGTAAAAATACCAGGGTATGTTTACTATACCACCAAGCAAGTATGGATCTATATTTATTTTCAAATTAAAGGATGCAGGCTGGTGACAGCCATGTACTTGAGAGGGTGGCAGTAATAGTTGTTATTTTACATGTAGTTGCCTATTTCTCCAACTTTATAGTAGCATTACAGAAAATCATCTGGTACTGATTTTTACAGCCTGTTTAAAATCTGTATCTGCCTGTAAGGGAATTTACATGCATGAGAGGCTTAACTTTTTTTCTTCGAAGTGGAATTGAGTAAAATAAATGTGCTCACCCTTCCTTTTTCTTTTCTTTACAGTTATTAAAAAAGAAAGGAACATCTACATTTCTTCAAAGATTGGAACGAAGAGGTCCAGTTACCATTGCATCGCAACTCAGGGTTAGTTATATATTTTGGTTCTAAAACTTAAATTTGGATTATATTTACAGAATTTTCCCCATTTTTTGACCACTTGACTACCTTCAGAAAAAGTGAACACACAGGGTGAATGAATGCATAATTTTAAAAGTTATTATTGAAGACATTTTTATTTACAAACTGCATTATATTTTTAGTCAGCGTCTTCTTTGGAGAATCAATTTGGTTTTACTTCTCTCCTTAGAACTCTCTAATGGATATTATTGGAAAACTTCAGAAGTGCACTCTGCACTTTATTCATTGCATCAAGCCCAATAACTCACAGCTGCCAGATACTTTTGATAATTTTTATGTGTCTGCTCAGCTACAGTATATTGGGGTCCTGGAGATGGTGAAGATCATCCGATATGGATACCCTGTTCGCCTTTCCTTCTCAGATTGTCTGTCAAGGTAAATTTTGTTCTTGAAACATTGTGTTCACTGTTAAGTACAACATGCTGACAATATTGCAACAAGGATCTTCTGATTTTTTCCCTTATTATGGCATTGCTTTTATTGTTTATTTTCTTCTATCTTGAACAAACAAAATACTCTGGGAAACAATGAAATGCACTGACAAAGCTCACATAAAAAAATCACTAAACTTAGATACCTTGGAAAGCATTCTCATGTTCTCTTAAATTTGTAGATTTCCTTGGATTTAAAGATGTATAAGATTGTTGCATATAATGTTTACATAAAAGTTATTAATTAAAGGAAGAACATATATATGATTATTTTTATATCTATAAACAATGATATCCCTTTGATAAGGGATTGACAAATCATTTATTGGCAAAATTCAGACCATTACCTATTTTTGTAAATAAAGTTTTATTAGAATTTTATTGTGAAAATAATGAGAATATCTGTTTTTAAGGGGGTGGACAAAATGAAAATCAGAAAGTATGAGGGGGGACCCAAAAATGGAATTTATTCATAAAACATAGTGTATTTATTCTGAAATGTTTAAATTTCAAGCACCTCCAAAGTACTTTCCATTCGATGCAATACATGTATTGAGACATATTTTCCACCGTTCAAAACAGTTTTGAACTCCTCAATTTTGATACTTTTTAGTGCATTTGCCATTTTTTGTTTCACCTCATCCACATGGGCAAAAGTTTCCCTTTGATGACTTTTTCACCTGGGAAACAAACAAACAAAAAAATCACTAGGGCAAGATTAGGTGAATAGGGAAGTTGGGGCATGGAGGTCATGCTGTTTTTGGTCAGAAACTGCTGAACACTCATTACATTGTGGGCAGGTGTCCTCGTCATTCATCCATCATGAAATGGGCAAACATTTAGAAAGTCTTCCAAAAATATTCACTGAAACTGAACACAGCCTCTCACAAAAACACCAGCTGGTACACTGATACAGAAGGTTCCTAGAACACTCAGAAGGGGAAGCCTGTACTACAAGGGGCCCACCCTCCAGAAGAAAATTCTGGATTTCTGGGGGTCCCCCCTTGTACTTGTTAATTCTATATAAAAAGATGAAATTTTAAAATAATTTTGACATAAAATAGCAACATCGATATTATAAGACTAAAACCTAGCATGAATGGTTAAAAACTAACTGTACAATATAGTATGTAAAAATATTTTTGACAGACCTTTCATTTAAGAAAAGAAATTTTAAGACTTTTGCTGATCAGAAGTCTGAAGAAGTTGCTAAACTTAAATCAAGTTGGAAATATTTAGTTCAGAACTAAGGACATATGTTTATGACTAGAATCCTGTGTTGATTTTTTTTTAACATTTGTCTTTCCAGAAGAAAGAAGTAGCATTTCTTCATTGTGTGTTTTGATGATTTTCATAAAAACCAAAAGAAGCAAATAAATATCATATGAGTTTTCATGTGCTATCCATTTAGAAAAGAATGATAGAATATCTTTATAAGAAAAAATTGGCCATATGTCATGATAAATTATTTAAGAAGTGAATATGTTTAAAGTGCAAACTATGTATTTCAGGTCCACAAGATATCTATGGTTCTAAAACTTAAAATATTCTTACAAATGAGCTAATATACTCTTTCCTCTACAGGGAAGACCTGCAGTATATTTCCCACACGTAGTAGTTTGGGCTATTTGAAGTCATCCCTCCCAGTGTTTAAGTGCAAGTAGTCTTTGGATTAATGAGTTTAAAATCTGCCCCTATACAAGTTTAAAATGATAGATTCCCAAATTCACCCCAGACCTTCTGAATGGCAATCAATACTGAGTAAGATCCAAGGACACTCCACCATTGTCTAGTCGTGAGGGTAAGATGATACTATGTGCTAATAGCATATATTATCAGAGCATCGATAATTTGATTAATTGCACTTTGAGCAGCAGTAGTAACTCCCTTCCCAAGCATTGCTGTGAACAGTAGTTCCCCAACATTATTTTCCATTAGAATCACTGTAGGCTTGTTAAAATAGATTCCAGGGCAGCACCCCCAGAATTTCCCACTCAGTAGGGTTAGGTGAGGCAAGTGAAATTAAATTTCTAATAGTGATGTTGACATTGTTGGTATGTAGACAACTCCTGAAAAACTACTGATCTAGAATACCTAGCCACTGGGCACATATGTTTTGTTTTGTTTTCTTCCAGTCAAGAGTGGAAAGTGTCTGAATGCCCTGATATTAAAGTGAACTTGTTTAGAATACATAATCTCAATTACTTATTGAATTATTGAATTGAAATCTGAAAAATTGTCAAGATACCCAAGTGATCTATACGCACCTGGAGTTTGAGAAACACTGTTGATGGATTTCTTTTTTTTAAATTAATCTTTTAAAAAAATGTTTACTGTCCAAATACATTTGTCTCCATTTTCCCGCCACCACTTTCTCCTGCCCCACCCACCCCCACCTCCCACCCTCACTCCTTCCACACTTGGGCTTTGTCCATGGGTCCTTATACATGTTTCTTGATCTGACCCTTCCCCTTCTTTTCCCTGTTATCCCCTGCCCTCCTTCCCTTTCTTTACTGTCCGTTACTTTTTTCTTTCAAGTGTGTTGGTTATATTTTCCTTGCTTGTTTTGTTGATTAGGTTCCATATGATAGGTGAGATCATATGATATTTGTCTTTCACCCCCTAGCTTATTTCGCTTAGTATAATGCTCTCCAGTTCCATCCATACTGTCGCGAAGGGTAGTAGCTCTTTCTTTCTGCTGCATAGTATTCCATTGTGTAAATGTACCATAGTTTTTTGATCCAGTCATTTACTGATGGGCACCTAAATTGCTTCCATCTCTTGGTTATTTTAAATTATGCAGCTATGATCATTGGGCTGCATAGGTTCTTTGAACTGGTGTTTTGGGATTCTTAGGGTATAATCCCAACAGTGTAATCACTGGATTGAAAGGCAGTTCCATTTTTAGTTTTTTGAGGAAATTCCAAACTGTCTTCCACAGTGACTGTACCAGTCCATATTCCCACCAATAGTGCACTAGGGTTTCCTTTTTTCCACGATGTTGCTAACACTTGTTGTTTGCTGATTTATGATGGCCATTCTGACTGGTGTAAAGAGGTATCTCATTGTGGCTTTAACTTGCATTTCTCTGATGGCTAGTGATGTTCAACATCCTTTCATATGTCTTTGGGCCCTCTGTATGTCCTCCTTGGAGAAATGTCTGTTCAGGTCCTTTGCCCATTTTTTAATTGGGTTGTCTGTCTTCCTGGAGTCATGTGAGTTCTTTGTGTATTTTGGAGATCAAACTCTTGTCCAAGGTATCATTGGCAAATATATTTTCCCATACAGTTGGTTCCCTTTTCATTTTGCTGATTTTTTCTTTAGCTGTACAGAAGCTGCTTATTTTGATGAAGTCCCATTTGTTTATTCTTTCCTTTATATCCCTTGCTCTAGGGGATCTGTCAGTAAAAATATTGCTGCATGGAATATCTGAGAGTTTCCTGCCTATGATCTCCTCTAGGGCATTTATGGTGTTGTGACTTACATTTAAGTCTTTTATCCATCTTCAGTTTATTTTTGAATATGGTATAAATTGGTGGTTGAATTTAATTTTTTTTTGCATGTAGCTTTTCAGATCTCCCAATACCATTTGTTAAAGAGGCTATTTTTATTCCATTTTATTCTTCTGCCCCCTTTGTTGAATATTAATTGACCATGGGTTTATTTCTGGACTCTCTATTCTACATTGATCTATGTGTCTATTCTTATGCCAGTACCAGACTGTTTTGATTACAGTGGCCTTGTAATATAGTTTGAGGTCTGGTGATCCCTCCTACTGTATTCTTCTTTCTCAAAATTGCTGCAGCTATTTGGGGTCACTTATGGTTCTATATAAATTTTTGAAATATTTGTTTTATATCTGTGAAATATGTCATTGGTATTTTAATATAGATTGCATTGAATCTATAAATTGCTTTGGGTATTATGGACATTTTGATGATGTTAATTCTTCCAATCCATGAACATAGTATATGCTTCCATTTATTTATGTCTTCCTTAATTTCTTTCTTCAGTGTTGTATAGTTTTCTGCATACAGGTATTTTACCTCCTTGGTTAAATTTATTCCTAGGAACTCTATTTTTCTTGTTGCTATAGAAAATGAGATTTTCCCCCTGATTCTGATATTTCATTGTTAGTGCACAAAATTGCCTTTGATTTCTGATTATTGACTTTGTATCCTGCTGTTTTGCCAAATTCACTTATTAGGTCAAATAGTTTCTTTGGTGGAGTCTTTAGGGTTTTCTATGTACACTATCCTGTCGTCTGCAAACAATGACAGTTTTACTTCCTCCTTTCCAGTTGGGATGCCTTTTATTTCTTTTTCTTGACTGATTGCTGTGGCCAGGACTTCCAATACTATGTTGAATAGAAGTGGTGAAAGTGGACAACCTTGTCTTGTTCCTAATCTTAGTGAAAGCTTTTAGTTTTTGCCCTTTGAGTATGATGTTGGCCATAGGTTTTTCATATATGGCTTTTATTATGTTGAATTATTCCTCCTTTACTCCCACGTTGCTGAGTGTTTGTATCATAAATGGGTGCTGTATCTTATCAGATGATTCTCTAGCATCTAGTGATATGATCATGTGATTTTTGTATTTCCTTTTGTTTATTTATGTCATGTATTACATTTATTAATTTGTAAATATTGTACCATCCTTGCATTCCTGTGATGAATCTCATTTGATCATGGTGGATGATTTTTTAAATGTATTTCTGGATGTGGCTTGCCAATATTTTGTTACGGATTTTAGAGTCTGTGATCATCATTGATAGTGGCCTGTAGTTTTCTTTCTCTGTTGTGTCTTTATCCGGTTTTGGGATTAGAATGATGCTGGCCTCATAAGAAGAGTTTGGGAGGATTCCTTCTTCTTGCATTGTTTGGAATAGCCTGAGAAGCACAAGGGTTAGCTCTTCCTTAAATATTTTGTATAATTCTCCTGTGAAATTGTCTGGTCCAAGGCTTTTGTGTGCCCGGAGTTTTTTGATTACAGCTTCAATTTCCCCAGCTGTTATTGGTCTGTTCAGGCTTTCTGCTTCTTCCTCATTCAGTGTTTGAAGGTTATATTTTTCTAGAAATTTGTCCATTTCATTGAGGTTTTCAAATTTCTTGGCATATAACTGTTCATAGTAATATCTTACAATCCTTTGTATTACTGTGGTATCAGTTACAATTTCTCCTCTTTTATTTCTGATATTATTTATTTGGGTCCTCTTCCTTTTTTTCTTGATAAATCTGCTTAAAAGCTTGTCAATTTTATTTATATTTTCAAAGAACCAGCTCCTGGATTGGTTGATCCTTGAAATTGTTTTTTCAGTCTCTATATCATTCAGTTCTGCTCTGATCTTGATTATTTCTTTCCCTCTAGGGGTGCTGGGCTTTGTTTGTTGTTGTTCCTCCAGTTCTTGAAGATGAAGGGTTAGTTTGTTTATTTGGAATGTTTCTATCTTTTTTAGTTAGGCCTGTATTGCCATGTACTTCCCTCTCAGGACTGCCTTTGCTGTGTCCCATAGGTTTTGGACTGTTGTGTGTTCATTTTCATTTGTTTCCAGAAACATTCTGATTTCTTCTTTGACATCATTTTGACCCATTCATTACTTAATAGCATGCTATTCAATCTCCATGAGTTTGAATGTTTTTGAGGTATTTCCTTGAGTTGGTTTCTAGTCTCAAGCCCTTGTGGACCGAGAAAATGCTTGTTATGATTTCAATTTTCTTGAATTTGTTGAGGCTTGTTTTGTATCCTATGATGTGGTCTGTCTTTAAAAATGTTCCATGTACATTTGAAAAGAATGTGTATTTTACTTCTTTGGGATAAAAAGTTCTATAAATGTCCATTAAGTCCATTTGATCTAATGCATTGTTCAGTTACACAATATCCTTGTTGATATTTTGTGTGAAAGATCTATCCATTGTTGACAATGGGGTGTTAAAATCCCCTACTATCAGTGCTTTGCTCTCTATATCTTTTTTGAAGTCCTCCAAGATTTTCCTTATATATTTGGGTGCTTCTATGTTGGGTGCCTATATGTTCACAATGTTTATGTCTTCTTGATGGATTCTTCCTTTGAGTATTATGAAGTGCCCTTCAGGGTCTCTTTTTGTGGCCTTTGTTTTGAAACCTATTTTGTCTGATATAAGTATTGCTACCCCTGAATTTTTTTTCTGTCCATTTGCTTGGAATATTTTTTCCATCCCTTTACTGTCAGTCTGTGTAGGTCCTTTGTTTTGAGGTGGGTCTCTTGTAGGCAGCATATGTGCAGGTCACATTTTCTAATCCACTCAGCCACCCTATATCTCTTGGTTGAAGCATTTAATCCATTTACATTTAAAGTAATTATTGATTGGTACTCATTCATTTTTTCCCTTTGTCCCTGTGTTTCTCTCTTTCTCACTCTTTTTCTTCATCCTCTTAACGCAGTCTCTTTAGCATATCTTGCATTGCTGGTTTGGTGGAGGTGTTTTCTTTCAGCCTTCTTTTGTATGGGAAACTCCTTATTTCACCTTCTATTTTAATTGAGAGCCTTGCTGGGTAGGGCAGTCTTGGTTGCAGGCCTTCGCTATTCATGACTTTGAATATTACTTGCCATTCCCTTCTGGCTTGTAGTGTTTCTGTTGAGAAGTCAGCTGCTAGTCATAGTGGGGCTCCCTTATATGTTACTACCTGTCGCCCTTTCTGCCTTTAAGATTCTCTCTTTGTCTTTCATATTTGCCATTTTAATTATGATGTGTGTTGGAGTGGGCCTCATGGGGTTCCTCTTGAATGGTACCCTCTGTGCCTTCTGGACTTGTGTGACTTTTTCTCCCCTCAAATTAGGGAAGTTTTCCATTATTATTTTTTCAAACAGGTTCTCTATGTCTTGCTCATCTTCTCTTTCTGGTATCCCTATTATATATTATTATGTTTCAGGTTGTCCTGCATTTCCCACAGCACCTTTTTATTCTTTTTGAGTCTTTTTTCATTTTCTTGCTCTTTCTGGGAGCTTTTTTCTAACTTGTCCTCCAGCTCAGTGATTTGATCTCCTGCTTCATCTTGCCTGCTTTTGGTTACTTCTACTGTATTCTTCAACTTAGAAATTGTGTTCTTAATTTCCTCTTACCTCTTAGTGATAGTTTCTATGTCCTTTTTTATGCTGATATAGTTTGCAGTAAGTGCCACAGAGTTCCCCTGCAGTTTTTGGTAATTCTCTCTGAGCTCACTGAGCTCATTGAGCTTCCTTAGAACCATTATATTGAACTCAATATCTGATAGTTTATTTGCCTCTATTTCATTTAGTTCTTTTCCTGGGGATTCCTCCTTTCCGTTCTACTGAGGGGAGTTTCTTTGTTTTCCTATTATTTGTGAGACTATTCTTTTTTGCTTCTGCTTCTTAACTTGATCTGCCTTGACTTCCTGACTTTAGGGTGTTAACTTCTATGGTAAGAGAACTGTGAGATTCAGTGGTGCAGTCTCCTTCATCTGAAATTGCTGCTCTTTGGATGTCTTTTATGCCATTTATGTTGACTCTCTGGATGTAATTGGGTTTTGATTGTTGTTTGGTTGTACTTTAGTGGGTCATACCTTCCAGCTAGTTGACTGAGGGTCACTCTGCCTGCTATATCTCGTGTGCTTTTGTGCAGGTGCTGCCAGAACAAAACCACAAAGCCCAGGAAACAAATTCACATCTGCAAAAATAACTCTACCCTGCAATCCCACTATCAACAGCAAATGAACCAGTATTAATAAGGGTTTAAAGAAATTAAGACTGTAAGGAGAGACATCAACTATTAGTATAAAATCTAATTATTTAATATGAACAAACTTGATGGATTTCAAATGGACAATAAAAAGCTATGTAGTAAAGAAAATATTGCAAATCATGGAGAAGGCCACAGTGGATTTCATCTCAGTAGCCTCTAGTATTTACCGCCATTTTTTCTTTCTGGATCTGCCTCTGATAATGTCAGTTGTTGACCCTGTCTGATATTACACAACCTGTTCAAGACTTCCAGGAATCTTCTGTCTGTGGCTATCTCGTTCAGTTGTTAATCTAGTAATGCTGCATTCAGCAGTCCAGCTTAAGCACCACAGGGCTAGGACAGAGTCCTTCCTTAGGGTGGGGCTATTGTTTCCTCTCATGCTGCTGTTACTCAGGGGAGTGGTCTGCCTGAGCAAGATGGCTGCTGCCATATGATGGATAATTCAGCACCTAGATCCTGCTGGCTACTCTTTTAGTTCTTTCCCCAAAGCCTCCTTCCTTAGTCTTTCCTCAGGTGTCTCTAGCCCACTCCACCCCTGCCTTTGCCAGAGCCCAGGGTAAGTGGCTGCACATAAAAATTTCTGCATTGGCCCTTTAAAGAGCTCTTTGAGCCTCAAGCTCCTCATCTCTGGCAGAAAGCAACCTTGCTGCTTTTTGCAACTGGCTCTTATCTCTGTACTTTTTGGGCTCTAGTGCTGTAGGCTGGGGGTCCCTGCTTATGGTTTAGACTCCACTATTCTGAGGGGGGGGGTCATCTGGCCATTTAAATATCCCTCTGGCATTGCCATCCATGGGTGCCCAGCCAGCCTTCTCAAGTTGCCACTGCACTCCCTACCAGTCAGGTTGTGGTAGAGCTGATTCTTCTGTCTGTCTGGAGTTATGACTCTTCTCTCACTATTGTTCATTTGTTTGTTCTGGGTGATTTCTCCATAATTTAGTTGTAATTCCAGATTGGCCATAGAGGAGGTCAGTGTGACTTTCATTCATTCCTTTGCCATCTTGAAATTCCAGATTTCTGTATTGGTTATGAAATAGGATTAATCTCTGTGAATAATTTTTTTTAGATTTAATTTTTTTATTGTCATTCAATTACCATTATCTTCATTTTCTCCCCTTTACTCTCCCCTGCCCTACCCACCCTCCCAGCTCCCACACTGAATCCTCCCCCCACCCCCCACTGTCTTTGTCCATGGGTCTTTATACATGTTCCTTGACTTGACCCTTCCCCTTCTTTCCCCCATTATCCCCCTCCCCCTTCCCCTCTGGTCACTGTCAGTTCATTCTTTTTTCCATGTTTCTAGTTCTATTTTGCTCTCTTGTTTGTTTTGTTAGGTTCCACTTATAGGTGAGATCATATGGTATTTGTTTTTATTGTCTGGCTTATTTCACTTAGCATAATTCTTTCCAATTCCATCCATGCTGTTGAAAAGGGTAGGAATTCCTTCTTTCCTTCTGCTGTGTGATATTATGAATAATTTTTTAAAGTATATTTAATGCATTTTGTATTTATTTTGCTAAAGTGTCCTAGGGTCATGGAATCAAAGAAGCTGTGTATCAAAGGGCCTTTAACATTCCTCTATTATTATCTTTGGTAGCTGTATAAATCTTTTTGACTACTATTCCAGCAAGCAGTTATTTGAATTGCCCCATTCCTCCCAAAAGGATGCAGAATATGGATGTGTGTGTTTGTGTTTATGTGTGTGTACAATATTATACATAATAATGATTTCAAAATTAGGTTTACCTTTACTTTTTTCAAAATTTAGTTTGACATATATACTCTAACAGGATTAATTTCTATTAAAATAGCATGTGCACTCAGTATCATTTAAAATTAGTCTTAATATTTTATATGTGGACATTTCTTGCCATATAATGACTTCTAGGCAGGGATCACCTCTTTTGCAGTTACAATTCCTGTATATTGTAAGTGTTTAAACAATGTTCAGAATGAACCTGATGTTTGGGAACTTAATGGTTGTCTAATTTGAAGTAATGTATCTGCATAATAGAGACCATAGCCACACTCTGTTTAAAAGTGTAGGGGGGATGGGAAATGATACTTTTTGGTAAATCTTTGCATTTCGTTAACCAGGAAGTGTGATGTCTATTTATCATTTTTATTTGCATGGCATATCAGTAGAAATCAAATTATTAATTTAATTCAATGGAAATTTGTCATCATTTATCTGAACTGAAGGATACCAGTCTAGAATATTATCACAAATAATTGGCAAGCCATCGATAGATTATCAGTTTCTATAAAACTTGAATAAAACACAGTAAATGCACATACTGTAACATCAAGAAATAACATAATTTAATATTTATTTGTAAAGCTTATCAGAACTTTGAAACCCCTGAGACAATCAAGCATCATTATATTTTTAAAAGGCATAGAGGTGCAATTTAATTGAAATTTTTGGTTGACAAAATAGCAGACAACAGAATGCATTTTTCCATGTAAAATATAAATTTTTTTATGCATAGCACCTTGTATTACTGTTAAGAGAATAAAATTCTGTCAGAACAAATGACTTTGTTTAGTAAACAAAAAGAAATATGGTTACCAAAAAAAAGAAACTGGTCAAAAAATGAAAAATGATGTCCAATATTTAAGCAAATGCCTACTTATTTGAACAGCATTTATTATTTCTGAAATCCAACATATTAATCAATGCAGATAACAGATATTCTAGTGGAATCTGTAGGTGAACATGATTACATTACAAATTTGCTAGAGAGTTGTGTTAGTTAAGAAGATCCCATTTTGATTAAGTGTAGAAGTATGCTTGTTTAATTTTTTCCTAATAGTGTCAATAGTTTCCTGGTAGGACAATAAAGATGTAAGGTTCTGTCTCTGATAACAGAAGACCTCTCAAGTTTGGATATATGAGGAAAAAACATAGGAACAACGGCACTGAATTATTATGTAAAATTCATAATACATAATAAAACTACCTATTGCTATGGACTGAATTGTGCCCCCCATTCACATGTTGAAGCTCTAATCCCCAATGTGACTGTATTAAAAGATGGAGTGAATAAGGAGGTAATTTATGTTAAATTAGATAATGAAAAGAAGTTCCTGACCTAACTTCTACTGAGTTGCAGCATGTGATACTCCTTATATCCTAATGGTTAAAGGCAGTAACTTGGCCAAACCCAACATCAAGAGGATAGGAAAGTGTTGTATTTACAAGAAGTACTACAAAAAACATAAAAAAGAGTGGGAATGTGTACACTTCTAGCTCACACATCTGTTGCTGTGTGTCAGACCACTCCAACATTTAGTGCCATACAATAGTAATTTGTTATTTCTCCCAGTTCTGTGGGTGAACTGTGCTTAGTTCGGTAATTCTTGCCTGCAATCTTTCGAACCATTGTAGCCATGTAGCAGAAGAGGTAAGTGTTGAAGGCTCACCTGGGCTCGATGTACAAGATGGCTTTTTCACTCACATGTCTGGTTCCTCCGTGTTCCTCCTCCTCGCTTCTCTGTTCAGCAGAATATTCTGGACTTCTTACCTCATGGCTCACAGTTCCACGGGGGTAAGAATGGAAACTTGTATTTCTCTTAAAATCTGGGCCTGGGACTAGTACAGCATCCCTAGCCCTGTGATCTATTGGTCAAAGCAGTTGCAGACCAGCCCAGATCCTTTCAATGGAGAGGAAGTGATTGACAGTGGTCAGCTTTGAGACAAGCCCACCATATCCTTTTAAAGGGAGAACATGCAAGTAATTGGGAATAATAAAAATATTCCACAACCATGCCTATACACATGAGTTGCTATTATTTTTGTATCTCCCCAGTAAGTTATATGAGTTTGGCATATAATATAATACCATAATTTTCCCCACAAATTATAGACTTGTGGGAAAGGCTCATGAGTGCATGCTGAAGAAATGGTTTTTAGAAGTTCTTAAAGGTATGATACCATTCCTTTCCAAAACTTTCTTTAATAGCCTGTATTCTTGTGACATTATACTTAACATAGCTTTACAGTGAGGATCTGTGCCAGATTTTAGCCTTATGTATCTCTACGTTTCTCAGGGTGCTAACCCTCTGAATTTTCATCCTCTCCTGTGTGGCAGGTTTCTAGGGATCATGCCCATCATTCATCTATGGGCTTATTTATGGTTTGCAGGGGAGAGGAGGACAGCAGCACTACAGAGAGAGGTTGACCCTTTAATGAGGTGACCTTATTTGGAAAAGACAGAAGGACTCGTCCAGTAAAAGCACCACAAGGATTGCTATTATGCTTGGCATGGTGAGGGAGCATGATCTGTATTTTGAGATTGTTACTGGATGAGATCCCTGTTAGAAATAGTCTGAATCATTTAGCTTGTTTAAATGACACAGTTGTTGCTGAAAGGTCAAGCTGTGAAAGAGCACAGCCATGATTAAATTGGGTGTGGGGAGAGGGATGAAAGAAGACACACTTCAGCTTATTGGATTAAACTAATGGGCAGCAGCTGCCCAATGAAGCAGAATCGTCAGTTACAGATATGGGTTGGAATCTTCTAAACATTTTTCTTGTTACATGGAAGTGATGCCAGTTACTACCAATACAGATTTAACAGAAATGTGAATTAATAAGCTCAGGAGCTTCTAAATATTCTAAAGGCTTTAATTGGCAAAGGATAAATTTTCTTCAGGATAATTTTGCCAAATCCAACTTTCTGTTAAAACTCTTCTGCAGGATTGGCTGATCGTTTAAGATTTTAATGATGTTTGGGAGGAAAAAGGACTTACTACTCTTTAATGGAATGTAAAATAGGAGAGGTATAAGGAATAGATTCCAGAAGTCATTTCAACTTAAATATAATGAAGTATACCTTTATAAGGAATTTGTTACACTGACCAGTAGATTATGAATGATAAATTCCCCCCAACTTCTACTCTGGGGATCTGCAAACTTTTCCAATAAAAGACCAAATAGTAATTATTCTTGATTTGCAGTCCATAAGATCTCAATACAACTACTCAACTCTGCCTTGTGGCAGAAAACAGCCATAGACAGTATCTAAATGAATGGCTGAACCAGTCAGTGTCCCAGTAAATTTATTGACACAGAAAGTGGACAATCTTAATCGAAGGGCAGCTAACCCCTTCTCTAGTCTCATTTACCCCTATTCTGATAGAGTAAGGAAAAAAAGTTCCATAGAAAAAAGGAAAAATAATGAAAGGTGACTTTGATATTTGCTTTGTACTTTTATAATCGTTTGGATCCTCGTTTCTACTCTAATGAGTTATAGTATCTCTTGTAACAACATCCATTCATTTATTCATTTATTAATTCCTTATTTATTAATTCACTCTTATTTTATACAAGAATTCTAAAGAATAAATATTTCATTTTGACCTGGAAGTTCACTGTCACCAGCAGTGCATCCCGGGTATTATCATTAAGTATTATTATGTACCCACTGTGGGTCAAACTCTTAAATCTGCACGTTAGACTTACTATTCTATTTCTCATAATAACCTTTGAAGGGAACTACTCTCATCATAAAGATATTAGTTATTATTTAATTAGTAAGTGCTAGAGCTTTGATTTAAATTTGTGTTAAATAATGTATATCAGTACTGACTAGGTACTGGGCACTGCTCTAAACTCATTTAATCTTCATAACACTCCCATGAGTTGAATTATTAGTAGCATTGCTGTGTTATAGTTGAGAAGACTGAGGTCCCAAGGAGTTAGGTACAGGTTCTATAGTCTTACGCCTAATCCCTGAGGGTGTTTAAACCTCTCCACAATACAAGATTTAAACTAATATTGGCCCCACTCCAAAGTATTTGCTCTTTTTACTTTTTCCATTGTGATGTACTGTCTCTGTGTTCTTGATTATCATTAGCATCCAAAGGCAATAGGATAGGAATGCCAGAATAGCACTAGGACATCAATTGGGAAAAGAAATCCCTAGAGATTTGTAAAATTCAGTGTTGGGTCCTTCACTCTGGATTATCTTTGCTCTGTTTGTTAAAAAAAATCCATTTATTTTTGTAGGATTTCATGGCCTACAAGTTATTCCATACTCACCAGCCAGCCATCTTGCAAATTCAATGGTGACATGCAGCTGGATGATGGAATGTCAATGAATCAGTCATGATTTTTGAAAAATTAGCTTGGAGTAAGAAAGGTGATCCTTAAAAATGGAGAACTCCATGTTTTTATTGAAAATAATGTAACAAATGAAAACAAAAAGTTTTAGATAACTTTCCAACCTTAGAAACAATACCCCAAACTGACCAGTCTAATGATTTTGAATCAATGTATAATTCTACCTGGGCGAGCATTCAATATGAAACAAATGGAATCAGAGTGATTATTGCTATTCTGGAAAAATAGACAAGAAGCTGTTTTCAGTAAAAATGCAATATTAAATCAGTAGTATTTTGTTTTTAATACAATTTTGTGAGTAAATGAAAAGTTCAACCCCAGAATCCTGAATCTTATTTTTCATTTGATCTATCTAGGCTCCCCCACTCCCCTCCAGTGGTGTATCTCAGTGTTTTTAATTGTAAGTTATGTCAGGCAAAACATAATTACAAAGTGACCTTGCTTTCAAGACCAAACTAGTTTTAAATAATTACCTTTAATTGCTTGTTTTATTACTTATAAACCATTTGCTTCTTTTAATAAAACAATAATGTTATTTAATGTGACTATTAGGATGTGATAGTTTTCATTCACTATATCTGAAGGACCTTAGTAATTTAGGAGTCTACAAAGAATCTCATGTCATCATTGAGATCTGTGAGAGGACAATGTTATGTGTTATTTATCCAATTTTTTACCAAAATGAGAAGACTAAAGAAAAAAAGCAAAAGGGAGATCAAAATGTCACCTTTCTTGCACATAAAGCCTGGGTTGAAGGACATTGCTTGATATAAGAGGTAGAAGTGCCTGCTATTAGAACCCCAGAATTAGGCAGACTTCGCCCATGAAGGAAGCTGTTCAGGTAAGACTTAGAGAACCCAAGGAAAACATATTCTTTGCAAGCAATTTGTTCACAAGCAGATGAGAATGTTCTGGGTTTTTTCTTACCAGAACTACCAGTGAGAACAGTCAATCACTTCACCTTCTCTTATGAAGTGTAGCAGATTAGAGTGCCTCAGAATGTCACCCTGTTTCCATCTCTAAGGAAACATAAGGAAAAAAAGGAAATCCTGGCACCATTGGACTCATCCAATAAGCCTATATAAATCACTAGGGATATGGTTATTCCCCCGAAGTGTATGTATAGTCGTTCAGATCTCTCTCATCCTCATGAGCACCTACCTCACTGCTTCTCTGTGTATTCATCAGACCACAGATAAGCAATACAGATTTTGCACCCAAAGATTCTGAAGTGTGTCAACAATGAGTTACTTTAATTGATCTCAAGGCCACTCTGTGTTCAAGGTTGTAAATGCATTATTAGGTATTCTGTAACCAGAATAAATGAAAATACTAAAATAAAACAAAAGAACAATTCAAGTAAAATTGCAGTAGCCTAGATATTCCCCAAATTTGACTATAAATCTTCTTCCATTATTAAGTTCCCAGTGAGAAATGAAAGTTCAAAGATTAATGCATATTATAAATTAAAGCCCAGAGATATTCAATTCCAAAGGAATTCAAATCCCAAATCTGATTATCTTGTCTTTCTGAGTTAAATGCACAAAATTCCATATGCAGAAGTTAAATCATTGCCCCTGAATCATACTTTTCATTTTCTTACTTTGTTCATTCTTAGCTGAAAAGAATCCAGACATCTTGGTTCAGCTGTACCCTTCAGTGTAACAGTCTGAGCAGTCATATCTGGCTGTTTGGTTTATAACACACTGCCATAGACTTGTGGGCTTAAATGACAAATATTTATTTATTCACAGTTCTAGATACTTGAAGTCCAAGATTAAGGTGCCATCAGGGTTGATGGCTGGTGAGAGCTCTCACCTTGGGTTGCAGATGGCACTGTGTGCTCTCATAACCTTTTCTTGGTGCATGCATGCAGAGAGAGTGAGAACAAGAATGAGAGAGACAGAGACAGAGACAGAGACAGAGACAGAGAGAGTAATCCCTGGTGCCTCTTCTAAAAGGACACTAGCCCTATTGAATTAGGTCCCTACCCTCATGATCTCATTTAGCCTTAATCACCTCTTTTTAAGGGCTCTATTTCCAAATGCAGCCATATTGAGGATTAAAACTTTAACATGCAAATTTTGTGGAGACACAAACATTCAGCCCATAAAGTCATATTAATGGATATGGCTAATTCAGACCTCACATGCTGTGTTAACTCTGTCAGTTCTCTCATCATCTTCACATTGAGAGTCCAATGAGTTAATAGGAGACATAAGGTTATTCAGGCATTAATGTTATACACACTAAACTTAAGAATATATCTCTGTCCTCCAGAGCAGTATACTATGGGCAGAATTATTTTGTAATCTAACAGTTTATGTTGCCAAAGACAAGAGTAACCATACAGTATATTGACCAAACCAGGTCACGTTTTATAGTTAAATGGGGCATTATTAATAATTTTGAAAGGAATACAGGTATAAATTGGGACAGTCCCTGGGAAGCCAGGACATTGGTCACCCCAACTATCTTTACTCTGCATGTATCTTTTTGTGGGTATCATCACAGTTGATTACCAGGATTCTTTGATCTCTTTGAGCCAGTAGACTCAAAGCTCTGTTAAGGAAGAACATCTGTAGGCACATAATAGATGACCAACAAATATTTGTCTAATAAACTCAGATATGAATGAATAATGTTTTAGTTTTCTGCATAATTTTATAGCTTAGCTCTAAATTTTGTGTTCAGGATATAGCATTCATTGATATCTTACATGGGGTGCATTAGTGGGCGGCCAAAAGTGTTGTCCTTTCCTCGCCAACTTAAAATTTTTGCTTTCATTATGCCTAAATATTCCCATTTAGGATAGCCATTTAGACTTTATTTATTTATTTTTTACCATTTAGACTTTAGTGTAAGATAATGATTCCTGTCTTACCTTTGTCACAGTGTAAAATATCCCCTCATTCCCCCAAAAGTACTGTGAGTTATTCTCTGAAATTTCTAGCCATATGATAAGTATACAACAGTGCATGGATTAATACTCCAATATTAATTAAATATGGCATCTTACTATATCTTTGCTATTTGACATGCTTTAACTAAAAACACCCTCTGTGATATTGTAAAGGTGGAGAATCAATTTATGCACTAGAAATATTTTTATGAATAAAAACATGAAATCACAATAGATACTATATTGATGATCTATTTAGGGTAGAAGCTATTTTTCACTAAGGGTAATTCACAATTAAAGCTGTGACACTTTATAGTATTTTCACAATATACTCACTCCAATCCTTTGCCACAGCTACATAATTGTGAGGACCCTATTACTTTAACTTGAAAACTTACTTCTGTAGTAATCTAATATGTAAATATTTCTATTATATAAAATAAAGATGTCTATGCATAACAAAATTCAATTTTGGAGTAAAATAAAATTTGTCTTATTGTTAGGAAATCTATAGTTTTTTTAAAAAAAATCCATATTTTAAAATATTATTTTTAAACTTTAAGTTAATATTCTTAAAAATATCTCTCTATTTATTACAAAAACTTTCAACAAATTTCTCCACAGGATCTCAACTACTTTCTCCACAGCTATAAAAAATGGAATAACTTATATTAGAAAAAACTTCTAAAATGCAGAACAATAAAATTTGTGAAAGGTGAATAATACACAGTGACCTGAAAATTAACAATGCACTTAGTGAGGAACTCAAGAGGCAAATACTTTAATATGAATTATTTGAGCAAACTCAACAACTGAGAGATAGATGGTTAGAGGTAGGGGCAATGTGACGTTTTTCTAGCTCTGATCATCATTACCCTAAAACTCAGAGTCCCATTCAAGAACTAGAATACCAAATATGACATTTACCAAAATTGTGTCCTTCCTTCTTCTAAGAAATGTCCATTAGGTATTTTCTGGATTAAGAAATGGAAGTAATTATTTATACATTACAATAAGTAAAGCAATGGTTATTTAACGGCATAGTAAAACAAGAAGTTATAGCTATATCTTTTCCATTAAAGATGACCTACACCATTTCAAGGTTGAAATTTTATAGAATTATCAAGAAGAGAGTTTTTAAGAAGAGTCATTACATTGGCTGCTTAAAAAAATCTACTGTTAACACTCCCAGGAAAAGGTATATTTGGAGCTGGTATATATACAGGTTAATTCATTTTCTGTACCCAGTACACCCTATTGGCAAGATCAATATCAATGTCATAATTATCTTCTCACAATTCAGTTAAACAACTGAGTGCTGTTTAATTAGATATTTTTATATGTTGTCTTCTAATTCTTTATTGTGTTTTGATTATTATTCCAAATAAACCTACAGATTCTGATAGTAGGACATGTATTTTCCCTAACACCTACCTATCCCAGTGTCCTTATTTATGGAAAATTGATTGAAAATCTCATCTCACAGAAGGATCTGTGTTCTAGTCATGTTTCTTCTTTCACAGGTTCAGTAGCTTCACAAGACAGCTTGTATCCTCTTGGTAAATACTCTCATGGTTCATCATCACTAAGAATGGTTAGTTATTACATACCATGCCATAGTGTGCCTTAGAAATGCAATGTTAGAGGCATATTTTCCCCATTCCATCTCTTTATTATTGATACAGAAAAAATCTTTATTGGTATAAAGATTTTGCTCTTCCCATTATACCAGAATATCTTCTCACAATCTTATCTAGATGTAACTTCACTAATATATAAGCAATCTCCTATAGATTGTGCTTATAACACCTAATATAGGGCCTGGGAAAAGGTTGGTGCCCAATAACTATATTGTTGCTCTTGAAATAATTAAGAATTCAGATTATTACTGGGCATTGTCCAGAGAATGCTTTTCTCCTATGCCTCTCCTAAGATTCATAAATTCTGTGTCATTTAACACATATACACACACACAAGCATTCTTCAGAATGATCAGTGCCTTTTGAACATGGCACCTCAGGGGATTTCAATACTTTTTTTTTTAAATATAGATGGCTGGATTGAGTCCTGAGTTGTAGTAAGGTTACCAGGTAAGATGCAAGCTAAGATATAAGATACCCACTTAAATTTAAATTTTAGATAAACAACAAATTTGAGGATTGAGAAATATGATTACTTCTCAAAGACACCATAACATGTCCTGGATTACAATAGTAAACATCTCTTCTCTTCTCTTCTCTTCTCTTCTCTTCTCTTCTCTTCTCTTCTCTTCTCTTCTCTTCTCTTCTCTTCTCTTCCCTTTCCTTCCTTCTTTTACTCTCATCTTCTTTTCTTTCTTTGTTCCACAAAAGTTTATAGATTATCTACTATTTATAAGCAATTCTTAGCTACACTAGCTAGTTGAGTGGTTTTGTAATTCTTTCAGACCAGGGTATTCAAACCCATTATTTTATATGTTCCCATTTTCTATTTTTATATTAATGATCACCAAATGTTGAGTAAGAGTATTGGGTAAAAGAATGAAATATGGTTATATCATAATATGGAGTCTGAATTTGATAATCTGTACTCAAATTACTCAAAAATACTAAGAAAAAAATTCTTTCATTTCATGTACATTTTAATCTCTGTCCCATTATTGAAAGATAAAGTGTATCTACTTAAGCCTGGAAAATATAGAAATACATATTTTTAGATTCAGATACATATGTCCATATACTTTTAACCAATATACAACTACATGCATATATAGGAACATGGCCACTTAGGATGTGAATCAACCATTAGGACATTGACTAAGCTATGTAGAATGATCAAATTTCACTGAAAAGGCTACAAGCACATTGACCAAATAATAAAAATTTTTATTTTTCTACCCTTCAGTATAAACTATTGAGAATATTTCTTATCCACTAAATATACTCATAACTGTAACTGAATATATTTAATATATCCATTAAACATATTCATTAAAAATGTGGTGGTTACCAGAGGGAAGGAGGTGGGTGGGTAGGAAAAGGGTAAAGAGGATCAAATACATGGTGATGAAATATTTTATTTTAGGTAGTGGGCACACAATGCAATATGCAGGTGATGTATCAGAATTGTACACTCAAAACCTATATAACCTATATCAGCCATAGTCACCAAATACATTTAACTTATCATATAAAAATAAAAAATAAAAATGCAATACATCAAATACAAATGACTAATATTTGATAGATTTTCTGTGGTCCAGACACTGTTGAAACATGCATTATGCACTCTTATTTTCTTATGGTTATGTGGCTTACATGTGATTCCCATCAAAATCTCAAGCTCAGTTCATCTGATTCCATCTTCCTAGCTTTATAGACCAAGAGTAGTTACTGCTCTGGTGTTTACTTAATATTCAAACTGAATATCAGAAGAAGCGAGAATTTTTGTTTCTAATATAAGCATGCAGGACAGATCTTTTTTCTTGAGTTTCTTTGAACTTTTTATGTATGTAAATTTATTTCTAAAATTTTTAACAGTTTTAATAAAATATAATTGGCATGCATAAACTGCACCTGTTTTATGGTTTCAAAAAATGACAAGTTGTAACATAAACCTAAATCCTAGAAACCATTCCACAAATCAAGATGGTGACCATATCAATCACCCCCAAAAGACTTTTCATGACTTTTTGTGGCATCTGTCCCTTTTTACCTATCTCTAATTCTTTATTCCCAAACAAGCATTGATATGCTTTTGTTTACTATAAGTTAGCTTTATTTTCTAAAACATTCTATAATGGAATCATAAAGTAGATTCATTTCTGTCTCACTTTTCTCACTCAGCATGCTAATTTTGATATTGCCCATACAGTTGTGTGTAAGAATATTTTATTGAGTGTTATTCTTGTTGAATGTTTACTTACCTGTTGATAGGTATTTAGGTTGTTCCCAGCTTTTGGTTATTATAGGTAGAACCACCATGAACACTGAGTATATAGGTCTTTGTGTAGACATGGTTTCATATTCTGGGTGGGTGTATAAAAATAAGAGTGGAATGATTGAGGCATATGGTTAAAATATTTTGAATTATTTAAAAATTCCAAAACTGTTTTCCAAAGTGATCATACTAATCTGTATTCCCATTAACAAGGTATGGGAGTTCCATTTACATCATCTCCAGTTTGGTTTGATCAGTCTTTTACATTTTTGAGATTCCAATGGATGTGTGCTAATATCTCATTGTGATTTTACTTTCCATTCCCCTGCCTAATGATATTGAGCATCTTTCTATGAGCTTATTTGCTATTCATATGTCTTCTTTGGTAGATTTTCTGTTCAAGCATCTTGCCTAAATTTTCATTGGGTTGTTTGATTTTTAGAGTTATTATGGATTTTGAAGACACATATGCATAAGATATTTGATTGACAAGCATTTTCTCCAAAACCGTGTACTTCCTTCTACATTGTGCAGAATTATGTTAATTCTTCTTTAAGGGTTTGGTGGAATTTGCTAGTGACACCATTTGGGTATGCATATTTCTTATTTGGAGAGATTTTAAGTATGAATTCAATGTCTTTAATAGTTCTAGGGACAGTCATGTTACCTATTTCATTTTGGCTGGATTTTAGTAATTTGTGGTTTTTGGGAAGTCACTCTATTCCATCTAAGTTGACAAATATATTAATGTAGAGTTGTTTGTAGAATTCCTTTATTATCCTTTTATTACTTGTAATGCCTGTGATAATGTTACCAAACCAAAATGGGGTTCAGCTACCTGCTGTTACCCATAGGCAAATTATAGAGACAGAGGCTAGTGAGAAAAGGAAGAGGTTTTTTATTCCGATTCTGCATGATCTTGGAGAATGGCAGACTCTTGTCTCAAAGTTCATTCTCTCCAGGAAGCCCAGAGGAAAACCTATCTGTCTTCTGCCAGACCAAAACCAAAGATAACAACTTGAGTTCCATCTCCCATTTGAAGTACCATCCTTTTGGAACCACATGCAGATGCCAAGTGGCCATCCAGGTGGTTCAGTTTTAATCCCAGCCATTGTCCAGCTTCAGGCTCCCACCCTGGAGCCCACATGTGTGGGGCTGGTACTGCCATTGGTCATGAAGCTTCCAGGGCCAGAAGGTCCCATGAATGCACCACCCAGTACATTCCCTAGGTGGATCAGAGAATCCACCCCCCTCGATTTATATTAGTTTCCTGTGTAGGACTGACCAGGGGCTTTCCCAGCCCAAACTTCTAGGTGCTCCAGGAGGATGGATCTCCCAAACGATCCCTTCTTTTCCCCAGACTAGACTGACAGGTTTCTCCAGTTCTACACCTTCTCCTGCTGCCATTCTGACCTCTATGGTGCATATGTCTGCCTTCCCCTGGTCCCACCCCCAATCAGGTACCAGAAGGGAGTGGGAGGGATTTTCCCCCTATCCAATTATACTAGCCTTGTGTGTGCTTACTGCAATGTTTCCTCCTGCTGCCATCTTGCCCAGAGATGGGGAATCTGTTGCTGGGAGCAGGACATTCCTCACCGGGCTGGAGCATTCACAAGGCGCCAGCTTAATTACCCAGACAGCTTGGCCTTGCCCACTGCCTCTCATGGTTGTGATCTCCTCCTGCTGCTCTACCTGTTCTCTGTGGTCTGGCCAGGCTATTGCTATCTTAATACACTCTCTTTTGTTATTGATACTGACAACTGTGTCTTCTATCTTTTTTTTCCTTACCAGTTTTGCCAACTTTTATCAATTTTGTTTATTTACTCAGAGAAAGAACTAGCTTTTGATTTTGATTATCTCTATTGTTTTTTTTTCTTTAAATTATGGAGATTGACATTTTTACAATGTTGAATTTTTCTGCCCAAGAACATAGTGTATTCATCAATTTACTCAAGTGTACATATTTTCATTTCAGGAACTTAGAAAATGAACCTCTTATAAATTTTAAACATTTCTTATTAAGTTTACATCTAAATATTTTAAGTTTTGGTATTATAAGTGGAGTCTGGAATAATGGATTAATGGATTGTTCAAGTCAATTTTATTGAATCTAGTCATCTTTATTATTTTCTTCTGCTTCCTTTAGGTTTATTTAGCTCTCCTTTTTTTTTTTTAGTATTAAGGTGGAAGTTTAGTTTAGAAATATGACACCTTTTCTTTTCTAATATAAGCATTTAATATAAACTTTCTTTTATTTGTTTAAACAACACCATCATGCTGATGGTAAGTTTACCATTATATTTTCAGTTGTACCCTGTCCTGGAATCCAAGCAATTCTAAACCCAGAGTGTGTATTGGTGCAAACAAATACTTTTAGAAGTGCTGTACTTCTTGTTCAAGGAACACCGCATGAAACTCATAAATCTCAAAGCACATAGAAATACACTGTGGTTTATTTCCTCCATTCTCCCCTGTCTTGCCCCAAGCAGTCCTGTGACAGAAGGCCCACAGGGACCTAATAATATGAGGGAGGAGAATCTTCCACCATGATCAGAACAATAGTGGTCCCAAGAGGATGAGATAAACTCCTATTATTTTTTTCACTTTTCTGTCAGAGGACAGCTTGCCCCAGAGGCAGATGCATTAGGGAGGTCCATGGTGAGAGAGGTAATAAAGCCCCAGACTTCAGATGAGAGGACAGGAAAGTGAGACCCAGGAAAGAAGGAACTTCTGGTGAGACTGAGAATTAGGAGGAGGTATGGAAAGTAACAAAATAGAGTTTTTTATGAAGCAATGGCTCACCTCCAAGCTCTGCAGGTGTGGATCTTATACTTATTTTACCTTCATTGTTTTCCTGTTTAGTTAGTTTATTTTTATAGAAAATTTTTAGAGCACGTTCACAGGAAAATTGACTGGAAGTTAAAGAGCAAATACTCTCTACTGTCACAGATGCACAGCCCTCTATTATCAACATCCCTCACCAGAGTGGCTCATTTGTCATCACTGATGAACCTGCATTGACACATCATCATCACCCAAAGTCCATAGTTTACACTAAGATTCACTCTTGGTGTTGTATATTCCTACTTTTATTTATATTTTATTAAAAATATTTTAAAGATATTTTTTGAGATAAGTATTTTAGGCTACTGTATTTTTCTTTTAGTGTTTCAAATGTGTTACTCCTCAGTCTTGCACTTTTTCCAAGAACAAATAGACTATCATTTATAGCTTTATTCTTCTATATACAATTTTTGTGCCTGTGTGCTTGTAGCATTTTTTATTTTTCACTGGTTTTGAGTAATCTGAGAGAGATGCACCTTGGTGCCTTGGTGTAGTTTTTTTTTTTTTTTCCTCCATGTTTCTTGTGCTAAGGGTTAATCCAGCTTCTTGAATCTATGAGTTTCTTGGACCTATGACTTTATAGCTTTCATCAAATTGGGAAAAAATATATCTATAATTTTATCAGGTATTTTTTTATCTCCCTTCTGTCTCTTATGTAGAAACTACAGTTCAGTGTATGTTAGATACTTGAAGTTGTCCTACAGATAACTATTGCCTACCACTGATTTGTGCAGATAACTGATATACATCTTTACAGTCTTTTTCATTTTTTATCATTTCTATTGTTATGTCTTTAGGTTCTCTAATCTTTTCTCCTACAATATCTAATCTACACTTAATTCTTTAGTTACTGTAGTTCTCATCTCTAGAAGTTTAATTTAGATCTTTTAAAAATCTTTCATGTCTTTATCACATTTTTTTCTTTCTTTTAGTATCTATCAGTATATTAATCACATTACCTGCAATTTTGGGGTCAATGTCAATTGATTGATTTTTACTTTATTTTAGATTGTATTCTTCCACTTTTTTCATGCCTGGTGTTTTTTAATGGATACTAGATATTATGAATTTTACTTTTTCAGGTGGTACATATTTGTGTATTTCTATAAGTATTCCTGAATTTGGTCTAGGAAGTAAGTCACTCAAAAATAATTTGTTGTTTTGACATTTTGCTTTTAAGCTTTGTTAGGGAACCAGACTAATATGTAGTCTAGGACTAATTATTTCAAACTACTGATGCAGACAGTTGAGTTCTCTATCCAGTGTCCCATGAATTATGGAGTTTTTCACTCTGGCTGAGATGATAACAGCCAAACTTCCTTCCTATCTTTGCTGTGGGGTTAGTTCCCTCTCATCCATTTGGGCGGTTCTTTTCTGGGACTTAGGTAATTTATTTGCACACAGGTACTGCTCAGCATTCTGCTGGAGCCTTGGGGAGGAAGCTCTCAAGATCTCTGCTATCTTCTCCTAGTGCAGCTCTCTATTCCTTGATTTTCTGCTCTGTAAACTCAAACTGTGCTGGCACCCCTCATCCCCAGTGCCATTTACTCAAGTCAGGGAAATCCTCAGACTTCATTTAGGATCCCCTCTTTGGGCCACAGCCTACAACCTCCCCCTTTGAAGCTGGGCAGTCTTAGGTCTTATTTATTTCCTACCTCTCAAGGATCACTGACCTTCATTGTCTGATGTCCATTGTTTCACATATGTTGCCCTGCCTTAAGTTGTTTGTAGGTGGAGCATAAAACTAGTAGCTGTTCCTCCATTTTGCCTGGGTACTTTATCTAGTGCTATATATCTATATATATTATATCTATATATATAGATATTATATATATGCATGTATCTAGTACTAGATGGGTACTTTATCTATTAAATTATTCTTGTGAGTACCTATAATTTATTATGATAGCAGAGAACTTTCTAAAAATGGTGGTATCATTTGAAACCCTGTATTTTTAAAGATAATTTTTGAAAGTTTATATAATGGTACACTCTTTTGTTTGGTTATCCATATTATGTATACCAACTTTTCCTAAACAGACTAGTATCTCTGTATAAAAATTAACATAGAGCAGCTGGTATTTTATAAAATGATGATGCTAGACAAGAGTTTGTGATAGGAAGTGGAGGCGAATACTATATTTGAATGTGCATGGGATTTTAATTAAGCTAAAATTAAGCATGTTAGAAATTGTCCAGGAAGCTGATGACTTTCATTCTTATTCTTAGAGAATTTATGAGTTGGAAGATTCTATGACCATAATGGTCAAAAATGCATATTTATGTGCAAGGTTCTGAACAGACTTGTGAACTTTCTGCCTTCCTCCACCTCCGCCCTCCCCTCACACAAATGCTTTGGCTCAAGAAAAAAAGCACCACTTGCTTGACCCACAGTAGAATATTAAGAGTTAGAAAGAAATCTTTCATTCTCTAATTGATGCTCTACCAGTGCTTTAGCTTAGGGGAATTCAGGGGGATAAAATCTTAAGTTGTTTCAGAATTTAAAAAGTAATGAGGACAAAAAGATATGCTTTTTAAAAAAGTACTTTTCACTTACATTTATCATATGTTATCTCAGAAATCTTTACAATATCCATTACCTGCAAATATTGCTGTAGCCTCTTATCAAACATTTATCAAGTCAGAAATAAGGCTTAAAAATTAAGATTTAGCAAATACCTTTGGCCTTTACTATGTACTATTGCCATTCAATTTTAGTAGTTTCAGTGGTCAGGATATATATATAATTATGTAATAATCATTTTTCAAAGAAACAAATTTTTTGGCATCTCTGGGCCACACTGGAAGAAGAGGAGTTGTCTTGAGCCACACATTAAATACACAAATACTAATAAAAACTGATGAGCAAAAAAAAAGGTCTTAATTTACAATTTTGTGTTAGGCCACATTCAGAGTCATCCTGAGCTGTATGTGGCCTGCAGGCTGTGGGTTGGACACCCCATACATTCTCTCTTCAGATTCTCATATGGTATTTATTCACTTGATTAGAAATATCAAATCTTTATGTGAAGCTGCAAATATACTTTTTAAGCATCATTGATTCCAGTACTTAAAAATAAGAAAAGTAGTAATCATAAATAAAATCTAACCAAGTAAAATGTTATATTATGCCTGTACTTTATTTCTCTCTAAATGTTTTCTTGTGCTAAACCTTATCTGTATTCTCTAAAGAACTAAAAGCTTGAAAGCTCAAAGATACCTCTATAAAAGTTATTCACCGGAATTAATATGAAGTTCCTGCAAACTATCTGAGGTCACTTGAAGTGTTGAGGATAGGAAGATGAATAGGTCTTGCCCAAGTCTGAAGTATCTTCTAGTTAAGTGGGAGGAATAGATACATAAGAGAGTTCTGCAGTGTGTCAGTAGATCCTGTAAGCAAAGCCAAATGTACACTAGATGGAGGTGCTCCCAAGGAATACCTAGAGGAGTAATAAGCTCATTGAAGGAGGTGATGGAAGAGACCCCGGACTTAGAACGGGGACCAAGGGTGAGGTTACAAGTAATATGCATAAAGGGAAGAAGGTGAGAAGCATGAAAAAGTTCAGAGAAAGACATTCTTACTGCAGTATCATAAGAACAAGCAAAGAAAATGGGAGCAGAGAGAAAGGCAAAACCTGTGTATTTTGGGGTACAAAACTTGGAATTTATCCTGTAGCTAATAGTCATTAGACATTTAAAACATTGTAAAAATGTGGCTTTATATTCCTTTATGGTAGGTCAGGGGTCAGCATCCTATAATCCATTTGCCAAATCCAGTCAGCAGTAGGCTTATTATGTTAAATAATATTTCATTAGCACATAACACACCCATTTGTTTGCGTATTGTCTGTGCTCCATTTTATGTTACTAGAGACAAGTTGAGAAGTTGTAACAAATTCTCTCTGGTCCACAAAGCCCAAAATATTTACTATCTGGACCTTTACAAAGAAGGCTTGCTGACCCCTGAGCTAGATCTCTCTAGCACAGAGTTTCTCAACCTTGACACTTCCCAGTTTGGATCAGCTAATTCTTTGTTGTGGTGGTCCAACCTATGCATTGTAGAGTGTTTGGCAGCATACCTAGGTTCTACCCACTAGATTCCAGGAGCCCTCAACCTTCCTCATTATGATAACCAAAAATGTCTCCAGGCATTGCTAAATGGTCCCCTAAGAGGGCAAAATCACCCCTGGTTAGGGACTACTGCTAGCAGCTAAGTAGAATTTGTTTTAAATGAAACTAATCATAGTTAAAGTGAACACAGTGGAAAGTTAGATGGACTAAAAGGATAGATGTTAAAAAAGATATTTTGAATGTAAAAATTACATTATTTACTGTTTATAAACATGGGAATTCAGACATGAAAGTTAGAGATGACTTCTAGAAACCTAGCCTGGGTTTCAGTATAGTGTCTTAGGTCAGTGTTAAGTAACATTAACTGAGAAATAACAGTGATGGAAAAGCAGGTATAAAAGGAAGGAGAATGAGTTTAGTTTTGATTGTGGTAGGCTTGGGTATCTATGATATGCTAGGGTAAGAAGGCTCATAAGCTATTGAGTATGAGAAAAGTCTGGAAGATGTATATCGGAACGTCGCTAGATTATGACTAGTATTGAAAACCACAGTTGTAGATGAAAGCCAATTGAGTGCAGTGTCAGAAAAGCCAAGAGAATATAAACCCTGTGGAAACTGTGGTTAAAAGAGTTTTTATGGTAGAGGAAACCATAAATGAAGATACAAAGTGTTACTGTATTTCTAAATTAGGGAATGACCCACTGAGGGTGGTGGGAAATTTAGTAGAATGAGGCATGAAGGATAGGCAAGAACTTTTGAAGGATAAGAGAGGAAGACAAAAAGAGAAAAAAAAATCAAAGGTCAAACTCCATGGCCTCCAAAGAATACTGTAAGGAGAGCCATCACTTAATGCTGGCCAGAAACATTTTCAAAAGTAGTGTAAGTGAGCAAGACACTTTGCTTAAATGTTTTATAAGGTTCCTTGTAAATCTCCAGAGTGTTGTACAGATATCACACTTGTTAAGTGGCAATTATGACAGTATGACAGGGTTTTCAAGGGCACCAGCATCACACCAACCATTTGCAATAGTCTGTAAAAGAGACAGAGTGTCTGGGGATTAAACTGTTGAGAAGTCATGGCTTGCATCTCTTTCTCCCTTCATAATATAGATCTATGGTCATATGCAAGTACACCTTAATATAGCAACACATATATTATGCATTACATATACATGTAGGTTTAAAGTTGATCCATTTTGTTACTTTCACTGAAGCTGATTCACTCAGCAGTCCTGTTTTTAGATGGTTTAAAATGATTTTAAATAAATCGGCCACAGCCTTCTTTTAATATCACCCAGTCTGAAAGTATAAAAAACATAGCTGAAGAAAAATCTTTTTAAACAATCCAGATGAATAAGGGGAAGTGCTATTAGGTAGAATTTGGCAGGGCACCATGGTCTGGAGAAGGAAACACAGCACTGCCAATTCCTCCTAGTGACCACGTCTGCACCCTTCTCTGGGGACCGATGGTTCTAACCCTATACAAATGCCTCTTCACTGCTATGGAGAGGATCTGTGAGTAACCCTACAGTTACTTTGACCTCAGAGATAGTGACTAGGTGCTAGTTTGACAAAAATGGTCCATATACCTTAATAAATGTTAGAAATAAAAGTATGAATTGAATGGCTATGAAATTGTGTTCTTTTACTGGACAGCTAGTATGCTATGTTATGGTACAATCATTAGTATTTATATATTGTATAAAGGGATATCACCAACAAAACAATATCCCTGAGTTACTATTAACATAATATTAAATATTAAATAATATTAATTCATTATCTTTGATTTATAAATAAATGTATGTAAATATTAGATTGAATTATGTTAAAATATAAAATAATATTTAAATAGTTCTTCAGTTTTTGTTTTCTTCCACCTCCTCTCATTCCTCCTTTTTTCCCTTCCTTTCTTTTTTTTTTAATTGTTGTCTCCATTTCCCCACCACCACCCCCCTGACCCACCCATCCCCACCTCCCACCCTTGATCCTACCCACTTTGGCTTTATCCATGTGTCCTTTATACATGTTCCTTGATGACCCTTCCCCTATTATTCCTCTCTCCCCTCTGGTTACTGGCAGTTTTTTCTTTATTTCAATGTCTCTGATTATATTTTGCTTGTTTGTTTGTTTTGTTGATTAGGTTCCAGTTATAGGTGAGATCATATGGTATTTGCCTTTCATTACCTATTCACTCAACAAGAGCTGTTGAATGTTTTCTTTTCTATATGCCAGATACTACAGGGTACTTAAGGGATAAAAATGTGGAATGCATAGAATATTCTCTGCCTTAGAACCAAGGAAAAATAGGAAATGACAACATGGAGTGATAAGAAACAGATGCAGGCAATATCTAGACCACTATAGGTTTCCAAGGAAGAGGCTCATAAGATTTCTTGGAGTAGATGACATTGAGCTAAGGTCTGATGACCATTTAGAGTCATCCAGAAAGAAATCAAATAATGGTTGTCTACAGAAGCACAACAATGAGGGATAACGGTGAGTTCAGTACATTTCAGCATGGCAGGGGTGCATCTTAATAGCTGGGAGGTGTTTAAATAAGAAAAGACAAAGAATCATGAAAGAACCCCTAATCTGTGAAAAACTGAAACTATATGCTGAAGATTGGGAGTCCCTGTTGAGCAAAACAGTGTGAAAAATTGACTAGACAGGTATATTTAAAAGACTATTGATCACAAAAATTGATGTGGTTTTATGGAGATAAGTTGGTTGAGATGAATAAAAGGACAAAACTTTAGAGATGTTAGGATATAAAATGATCAAGGCATGTTGATGAACCAGTTTAGACAGACTCCATGTATTCCAGGTAGGCATGTGGATAAATGGTAGATCCCATGGAGTAGGACCAAATGGGAGACTGTGTATGAGGTCGGAGTGGAATATGTTGGTCTTGAGGTGTGCCTGGTATATCCAAATTGTGCTGTCCAGGAGGCAAATCAGCATATTGTACGGAGTGAAAAAAAGTAATTATTGTGCTTTACACACAAAAAATTTAAAAATCATTACTTTATAAATGATAGTTATAGACTTGAGATATTTAAAGTTGCTCAAAAAGATTTTCCTGGGGAGCCAAGGAGCAAATGCTGAAAAAGCATTTACATTTAGTGGAAGGATGGAGGAAATTATGTTTATAAAGAAATCGTGAGACAGGTGACAAGGATAACATAAAGAGTGGGAGGGCAGCCAGGGAAATGACTAATTCGAGAAAGGATGAGTCAATGGTTTCATGTGCTACAGGAAAGATCAAGTTATGTGAAACAGAAAAGTGTGGTAGGAGGAAAAATCCCTGCAATAAAGTTATTGGGTTTGACATATAAATTGTTAACTGTTGTGACTATGATGTTTCAATAAAGTGGTGTGCACAAAAATAAAAACTGGATTGCAGAGTTTGGAGACTTTATTGGAATGAAGAAGTGAATTGATTATTACTCGAATGCTAACCCATTCTTGCTAATTCTCAATTACTACACTATACTGTGGTAAGTATAACTCTTAAAAAGGGAAAAGCCTGATGGTCATACAAATATATGTTGAATACATATCAAAGATTTTGTTCAGCTTTTTATGTAAAGAAATGAATATTGGAACAGTTCAAATGAAAATTTGATTTATAAAGACTTGGGTTCTCTATTGACAAAATTTAGTTTGTGCAGCCAAGACAAAGGTCATTTGCATTGCTTTGGACAGGAATTGTTTGCATTGTTATCAGTTTTCTGCAGCTCAAGTTTTATCCCTACAGAGCTGCAAAATAGCTTAGTCAAAAACAATCAAAGATCATACCTCTATAGAATTAGGTAATTCCCAAGGGCCCATTGGGAAATGCCCAGCATGCTATTGATAGGATACTCAAATGCAAGACTATTTGTTTGTCGACTGTTTCCTGTAACAAACAAAGTGTTGTACATGTGTTAATCTTAATGAATAACTATCAAAGTAATGTGAGAAGTATAAATGATAGGAACCGGAACATTTAAGTGGTGCTATGACAAAAGTGTGTTGTATATTAATGGACAGAGAATTTTGCATGTTACCCATTCCTTTAGGGTTCTAGATAATGCTAATTTTAATCATACTTTTTTTGAGTTAAAGCTTTCATTAGAGATATTAGTACCTAGCAGGGAGTGAATATACTTAAATTCCCAAGATAACTTAAATATCATGCATCTTTTATCATTTGGACCTATTTAGCTAATGTTTTCAAATAGTGAAAAAATACTTAAACAAATATTTAACGTGACTTAGGTGCATATTCATATGTTATTTTCATGCAAAATATAAATGTAGTTAATCCTAATTCTTAAAGTTCCCTCACTATTATCAAACATTGCCGTAACAGTGTTCAACAGTAGCATCATATCTGCACTTAGTATCTCATTGAAGAGAAATAGAAATTTTATTCTTTATAATAAATTTATTATTTTGATCATGTTCTTAAAAATATGCATATTTCTTATGTTTCTCCACTCAAGATGATATAACTCAGTCAACTAAAGTTAGAATTAACTACTACTAATGTTTAATAACTTACCATATGAATGTTTATTTCAGCTACAAGTATCAGTTGATTATATTTTAAAACTAATATTTTCCATGTGGTATATAATATATACAATATATTAAGCCTAAAAAATGAAGAAAATCTTCCATTTGCAACAATGTAAATGGACCTGAAGGACACTGTGCTAAATAGAATAAGCCAAACACACAAAGACAAATACTTTTGATTCCACTTATAATATGGAATCTAAAGTAGTCAAACTCTTAGAAGCAGAAAATTCAATGATGTTACCAGGGACTGAGGGGAGGGAGGAAAGGGGAAGCATCAGTCAAAGGGTACAAAGTTTCAGTTCTACAAGATGAGTAAGTCCTAGGGATCTACTGTACATCATAGTGCCTAGAATTAAGAATACCCTATTGTAATCTTAAATTTTTGCCGAAAGGATAGATCTTAAGTTTAAAAAAGGAATAAATAAAAATAAAATATGCAGGAGGAAATTTGGAGGTGTTAGATATATTTGTGGTGTTGCCTGTGGTGATGGTTTTACAGATGTATATTTATTTCCAAATCATCCAGTTGAATACATTAACCATGTATAGCTTTCTGTTTGTCAATCATACCGCAATAAAGTAGTCTTAAAAAATTACTAATTTCCAAGGTGTACAAACCTGATTAAGTTTAGATACCAAACCCTGCCTTACTTCCACCATTGTCACATACTTTCAAAAGTTAATATACAAAAGACTTTCACTACTATTGAAAGAGTGTGTCTAGTTTCAGTGCTAGACTGTTTCTTTGGAGAACATACATCATTCATAACTTCTTCATGATTTGCTAACCAACTGTAATGACAGTGATATTCTGAAAAACAGATTTATATAATACAAAGTAACTCATTTCAATATCCGAAACAGGGATAAACTTTTGGATTAATAAGATAACTGCATTAGCCACAAATCTCCATGAAACTTTTTAGCCATTTCCCAGGAGAATTGCCTACTCTGTGTAGTAGGGAGAGAGAGCACTTGGATAACAAATATTTCCAACAAATAAATTGGCCTGTCTTGGTTTCCTGTGTGTACTTAAACACAGGCGGTCAGACTGACCCTGGTGAATATTTGGTTAAGGAGCCAATAGCTTTAGGAATGGGATAATTTTATTTAAACCATAGAGCTTAAAGAGATCTTTTATTTAGGCTTCAACAACAAATGAACATCTGTTCTTTTCAGTGTAACTAAACAAGCTGTTCTTGTACCTGATAAATACAGGGTATGGCTCAACCAGTGAATTCTGCAAAATGTGGAGGATGAAAGCACATAGGTTTGAATGTATGCACTGAGTGCTCAGCATCCTCCTGGGTGTGTAGAAAGAGATCAGAAAACAGCAGGATTAGTTCCTTTGCCTGCAACCATTATTTCAGCTCCATGATGTATTCAGTCCCCCAAGAGGGGCACAGTTTTAAATGTTCCCTATGGTAGATGGCTCTGGAGTGTTATGCATGCATGGATGGGGTTTCTGTGTAGAAAAATATTCTAGGGCTATATTAAAACCAAGTACAAACCTGGCTAAAATAAATGTTTCATGCTGCAAAGGCTGCTCAGGAAATGAAACCCAGTATATATTTCATGCTGGGACATTTCTAATTTAGTGTTTCATTTTCATCCATTTATTGAATAGCTAGAATGTTGTTACATTGCACAATTAAAATGAAATGGTGGAACTGGCTTTTTTTAAGTAAGAGAATTTGAAAGCATTGTCATGTAAATTCTTAGCAGATGCTATGAATTCAATTTTTTTTTCTGTATTGTGGTACTGGCTAATCCCAGGAGCTGAGATATAATTTAGCAGTCTTTTTTATTCTTTAACTTCCATACTGTCTGGGAGGAGAGCCTCCTGGCTTAATTACATGAAGTATAGGAAGGAAGGAAGAAAGGAAGGAAGGAGGGAAGGAGGGAGGGAGAGAAGGAAAGAGGGGAGGAAGGAAGGAAGGAAGGAAGGAAGGAAGGAAGGAAAGAAGGAAGGAAGGAAGGAAGAAAGGAAGGAAGGAAGGAGGGAAGGAAGAAAGGAAGGAAGGAAGGAGGGAAGGAAGGAAGGAAGAAAGGAAGGAAGGAAGGAGGGAAGGAAGAAAGGAAGGAAGGAAGGAGGGAAGGAAGGAAGGAAGGAGGGAAGGAGGGAGGGAGAGAAAGAAAGAGGGAGGGAAGGAGGGAAGGAAGGAAGGAAGGAAGGAGGGAGTGAGGGAGGGAGGGAGGAAGGGAAGAATATTTTAGGATTTAGGCCACTTCTCCAGGTGATCTGCTTTGCCATGAACTTTGGAAGGTGACACTTTCAAGGATATGGCTTTGATGGAAGTGGACAGATTTCGGTTGTGGTCATTCATATCCACCACCTTCATTCACACATTTTGGCTAGTTAGGACCCACACAAAATGAGAGCTGTAAGATCATCCTAGGAATTTTCAGATTAAAGGTAACAGTAGCTACCAAGCCCTCTCAGCTGGTTCAATGATTAATCATTTCCCCTTTCTCCTACACATTAGCTCCTCTCTCTTCTCCTTGCCCTCTACAAGTAATGATGTAAAAGTCAGACACTGAGTCTCAATTTTGGGTTTTGTGTTTTAGAGTCTTAAAAGTTAATGTTTCTGATGGCATCAAAATAAAAATATAATAATGTTATTAAAATAGTAGTGAATAAACAAGAACAACCACCCACTGCAATGAGAGAGAAATAGGGAGAGGGATGGGATGGGAGGGGGAGAGAGAGAGAGAATATAATCTTGATTTGGAAAACTTGGAATTTCAGGTTTTTCCATTTCCTCTCATTAATATTTATACATTATTCTGTATGATGATTGCCTTTATCTTTTCAAGCACAAAAATAGAAGGTAAAAGTGTGTTTTTATTTTTCTGCCAAATTAACTTAGTTGAAGACATATTAGACTCAAAATTCAATAGCCTGGATTAAGATCCTAGAAACTAAAAACTAGAAACTAAATCTTTGAAATTATTTAACTTCTTTAAATATCATTCTGGGGTTGTTGTGAGAATTCAGTGATGATATGGAGTAGCCTATCATTATTTCAGCTCCATGATGTATTCAGTCCCCCAAGAGGGGCACAGTTTTAAATGTTCCCTATGGTAGATGGCTCTGGAGTGTTATGCATGCATGGATGGGGTTTCTGTGTAGAAAAATATTCTAGGGCTATGTTAAAACCAAGTACAAACCTGGATAAAATAAATGTTTCATGCTGCAAAGGCTGCTCAGGAAATGAAACCCAGTATATATTTCATGCTGGGCATTTTCAGATTTTCAGACCTGAAATTTATAAGTACTTTGTAAATCTTTGTTAATTTTCCTTTCTTTCTCTATTCTTTTCTCCTTTCTTTCCTCTGTCTCTCCCTCCCTTCTTTTTGTCCTGCCTACTCCAATCTCATCTCTAGAGAATGGCAGGTAGATGGTAGGGATGTCTCTAACCTTGCCAGCCACTGGGCCCTCAACTTAACCAGTGTGGGGTCATGGAGTGATATCAATGGGAAAGCTCTTCTTCCGTGCACCTCCTTCTATTCCCAAGACTCCACTCCTTGAGGGCTCTTGATCCAGGAAGAACTTGGGAATGTGAAATGTCACTGTCTTTGAATGGTATATCCATGTTTCTAAAGATAACAGAAGCCTAATCACCATAATTTGGAAAGAGAAGGGAAATCAGTTTTAATCAGATGCATAAGCAATAGGTCTAGGATTGTCAGAGTCATAATGTAAAGACTTATTTTTTTTCCCTCAGTAGAGTTACATGTTGATCCTGATGAGCAATGATAAGCTTACTCTTGGTCCCAGTAGGTGTACAAATAAACTGTAGAACAAATTCCAGGCCTGTATGATTCAGAAGGTGCAAAAGCCATTGCAAAGTGCATCTAATGTCCATGTCTGTCCTTGTGAATATAGAGGAAGAAGTCATGGGTAATGAAGAATGGAGATAGGTAAGTGCACTGGGCAGTGGGTCAGGCTGATGAGCTCTAGGGGGAGGGCACAACTGATGCAAAGAATATGGGAAATTCTAAAATGGTTTTATTAGCTTGGTGCAGAGGAACTCTGGGAAACTGGTAGACAACTGGAGAGAAAGATGGGCAGGTTCACATTATAAAGGCTCCATATGGTATGTAGAGCAGTATGGGCTTCATTATCTTGTGTGGACAGGGGAGGTTGTGTGATTGCAGAGCTAACCAACTTCAGGACAGACAGGTCAGGGGGCCAAAGCCTGAAATCATAGGTGGATTTTTAAACCCTGACAGTCATGAGAACAAGGAAAAGAATGTGCATACTTAGAGAACACAGAAGGTTTTTGGATGAACTAAACAATTTTTGACAAATTTATCTCTCCCACATCCTTTGCTTTAAAAAGTGGGAAATGTGCTTCTCCTTCATTGACAAGAAATTCTGCAAGCTCTCTCTCTCTCTGTATCTCACTTCTTCTTATCCTCCTTCCGTTGCATGTTGAAATAGTTTTTTATTTCTCTCTCAAGCCCACTTGTGCTCCTTTCTCTTCATACTTCTGTTTTCATGATGGATGTCAGTCCCGTTGCTAGGCAGCTGTTACGCTCAACCTACCACTCAGTATTCTGAATGCTGGAAATTAGCCCCAAATAGTGAGAAAATCACCTGCACTGTGTTTACCATGAGAGTATGAATATGAGGAGTGAAATAAACAACCCAGGCAAGTTTGTAGAGCCAGGGAAATGCACCCTTATTTAAGCGTAGCCACACCTCTATGTTCGTGGCATACATGGCATGTAGAGAAATCCCATTGAGCCCTGTGGGAAATGATCAAGAAAATGGTTAGATGAAACTGCATCCCTATCTCATTAGAGCTAAAAATTAATGAGCAAAATAATTTGGAGTAAAATGAAAATATACAAAAATAAACATGAATTGAATGTAGAATTTGTATGTTTCTACAAATGTTGCCTATAAGCATTGTCAGTTCTTCCTCACCTCTGAAAAACACACATTTAAAAAGCTTTGATTAATTTCTACTTCACCCTCAAGCTGTTGACCTTTATTTTTGTTTATGTCATGAACCACCAGAGCCCAGCACTTGTGCTTCTCCACCATCTGCTAATGTCTTGATGCCATAGGAATCTGGTTTATTCTGTGTCTCTGGCATTGTCTTGATTCCCCAGTCACCAAATCCAGCAGCTCCTTCTCAGTGTGGACACGCTTTAGCTCTCTGCAACATGTAGTGCTGCTGACCACGTTCCAAACTCTGCCTTCCCTGGGCCACCCTGAAATTGTGCAGCCCCAGTCCTGCCTTCCTGACCCATTCCTCCTTACTCTGCCCTATGGGATGACTTTCTCTACTAGTCCTCTAATATGGAGCTCCTGCAACATTTCATTTTCCTCTTTGTGTGGATTACCCTGTCCATCATGAAGGATGAGGAGGTTAATGGTTCTCCACAAACATTATTTTGTTGTTCCTTCAAATGAGGTAACTAAAATATGCACATGATAAGAAAATGCCAATAGGTCTTGAAATAAGAAAACCACATCTTTTCTGAGATATAATTTTGACCCCAAAATGTCATGCTTTATATTTGAGCGTATGCGGTGAAATTAGAACACATCTTGGCAACTTATGCATTGCATGGCAGAGATTCTTTCTTTTAATAGATGCTCAATAAATATTTCTTGAATAGAATTAAATTTTAGAGGTTCTAGGACTGAAACTTCCACAATAGAATTTTCTTTGTGAGTGAAGAGATGAAGTCAATACTCAGCAAATAAACTATTTCAAAGAAACTGCATCTGAGTTTTGAAGCATTAGCTTGATATACATAGCTTGCATTTTTTAAGGAAATATTTCTACTATTTCATGGCAGTTTTTTTAAAGTAGTGAGTTGAGTCACTAACATGTTTCAGTGGATTTCTATGATGGCTGCCTAAGCTCTTGTTTTTATCTCTAGGTCCACGAAGGATAGGATGTCTTCTTAAAACTAAAGGAAACAATCACTTTTGAAAAGAGAAATATTAATTCATCTTTTTCTTCACATTCTGCTTGACAGTTCTCAATTGTTATTAGCTTTTCTGTGCTTCAACTGCAATCTATCCCTCTCAACAACCTGAAAATAAATACAACCTATGATGCGGTCTTTTCACTTATAATTTTATAAAGTATCCTGATGTCTGTTATTTTAATGTCATCATACTCCCAATACTGTGAATTTATTAAAGAAAATTTTCATACTTGAATCCTTGATGTAGAGAAAGTACTTCATGAATAGCGTACATGTTAAAGAATTTTTCAGTAACTGTGATAGGACTTGTCATGAATCCCCCTTGTGTCCATATTGGAAATTTAGGATGTAGAATGACAAGAAGTTGGAAGTCCTCAGAGACACATTCACAAGAGAAGTGAGACAATTAGTGCATCTAACACAGCTTTCAGTTTCAACCCCAAGGGAGAACCAAGTATTCAGCACCATAATGAAAGTAGACTCAGTTTTCTAAATGGTCAATACCATACTAGTCAGTCAGGCAGAAGGTCATGACAGGGAAGAAACTGTCCCAGTTGAGTAACTGTCAACCAGGAAGGGATTAAATCTGGTTCTGGAGTGTTGGCTGAATGAGCCCCAATGAGCCACAGGACCCCTCTTCTGCACAAGGAACTAGATATCCCTCATCTCAAGCCAGGATGAGACAAGAGTGGGTTTTCTAGAAGAGTTAACATTTATTTCTTAGTCAGTTGATTTATTTTAGACACAGGGCAGATGTCAGCCTGAACACAGAGGTTTTCAGTGGATTGTGGTACCTTCATCTCAGACAAAGGAGGCTTGGAGGGTGTGAGGAATGAGAGCGGAGACATTCCTTCCTGTGAGCACACCTGTGCTTAGGACCTATGTAGTGCTCCAGGATCATTATTACCATCTGGCCTTAAGATTGAATTTTCTGTGAGATCGTGTTTTAGCCTGGTGAGAGACCAGTGACACCACCTATAGATGACACTCATATTCCAAAAGACAAGGTGATTTTAATTATACTAAAATACAGTACCTTACCCTGTCTAAGATGACGTTTTTGTCTTTTTAGTTGAAATGTTAGAGTTATACCATTTTAGGTGTCAAAAGAACAATATAAAATGAGAAGAAAAAGGTACCAAGAATATGAATTTTGTTCTGACTCTTTAATACTCTATTCAGATACTTGAATTATGCAAATTCAATTCTTGGTGATAATTAACAAAGTTCCAGAATAAGACAATTAGAGGAGAATAAAAAGATAATTTGAGTGATTTCATTTCATTGTGTAACTCTGGCTAAATGGTAGAAATGCATTGATTTTCCTGAGTGCTTGAATGAGTCTGTATTTCATCATGAATTCTAGTTTACTGTTATAGAAGAGGCCCGTCACTCAAAGGTCAGAGAGCAACAAATTGTCTCTGCATGTTTTATGTACTAATGGTTACTGTTGGGCTCTACCTTTTGAGTTTTTCATGCTCAGTCTCTCCTTTTTCCTTTCTAGAACCATCTGGTACTGGGGACTTGTTAGTTTCTACCTAGACTGTAGCAATGGTGTTGGAGAGATTGTATCTGGAGTTAGATTGCCCTGGGTTCAAATTTCAGCTCAGACACTTTTACAATCCATGTAAGTGTTCTAGGGCTGCCCTAACAAACTACCACAAACGAAATAGCTTAAAAAGATAGAATCTTATTCTCTCATAATACTAACGGCTGGAAGTCCAAATTCAGTGTGACAGCAGGCCAATGCCCCTTTGAGACTCTGGGACGAATCCTTCTTCATCTCTTGTAGCTTCTCGTTGTGGCCTGAAATCCTTGATATCCTTGCCCTGCAGCTGCATAACTCCAAACTCTGCTTCTATCTTCACACATCATTTTCCTCTTCTCATAAGTACATAATCATATTGGGTAAGGATCCACCCTTAATGACCTCAACTTAACTGGATTACATCTGCAAAAACCCAAATTCCAAGTAAGGTCACATTCACTTATCTGTGGGTGGGGACACAATTCAGCCCATACACCATCTATGTGAACTTGAGCAAATAACTTAATTTCTGTGATCTATCTGAGGAAGATTAATATGCATACCTCCTACAGCTATGAGGAGTGTGTGAAATAACATATGAAAAGCCCCTTGTATTCCCTTCAACGCTCAAGAAGTGTTACTTCCCATCCCCCAAACCCCCAGCTCAATTTCTTGGCCTTCCATCATTTATTTGTACTTGCTCCATATAAAAGCAATCTAGCAGACACCATGGGAGTCACAAAGATGACCACACGCCCTAGGGAAGGTCACACACTTTGGGGACAGACAGGAATTAAACTAATGTTTGTAATACAATGTAGAATTTGTGTCGCATCCTGAGAAGCACGTGTACACACACATGCAGCATTGAGAGAGGGGAGAATTACTTGCTAAGTGGTTTGCTGAAGGCCTCATAGCAAATTTGCTACACAGTTGGAACTTGAAGCTATATTCAGATCCCCAACCCGATTTCTTTCCTATTCTAACACATTGTACAATTATATTGTTTGTCATCCTTGAACCATTCAAACACTGTGAAACAAAATCCATGTTTGTTCACTAATAAACTGATGTCATACACTGGCATCTTTTGGGGACACCCATAAACTTTTAGGATCCTACTGCCCTCTGCCCAATTTGCTCCTGTGTCCAAACCCTCCACACACACACAATATTCCATTAGAACCATTTGCTCTGACTCTTCTGCCCTTGAAATACATCTTTCTCTTTTACAGCAATCACAATATGGAGATATATATATATATAAAATCTACCAACTTCAGTGTCTGCTGGGTAGGAAATCACATTCTTGCCTATTAATTTTTAAAAAATTACTGAATACTTCTGTCATCCACAGATCATTTCAGTCCATTCAGTGTGATCTAAATGATGAGCTGGATTTTTATATCCTTGCCGCTGGCACTACAATTTCATGTTCAGTCTCTGTTACTTGCTGTTTTTACTCCCTCCTGTACCCTGAATTTGACAGACAAGCAAAAATCTATACATAAGAAGGAAAGGTTGTTGCTGATATTGATATACTTATTTTGTCTGAGTCAAGGTTAGGGAGATTATGACAATTCTCAATCCAAGGCACATAATATATAGACAGTCACTGATTTATTATGCTTTGACTTAAAATTCCCGACTTTAGGATGGTGCCACAGCAATGCACATTCAGTAGAAACCAAACATCAGATTTTGAATTTGATCTTTTCCCTGGCTTTCGGTATGCCCACTACTCTCTCGTGATGCTGGGCAGTGGCAATAAGCCTCAGTTCCCAGTCAGCCACATGATCACAAGGGTAAACAACCCATACTCTACAATGTATTCATTGTGTTAGATGATTTGCCCAACTGTAGGCTGGGTAAGTTTTCTTTTTTATTTAGTCCCACAACTTCCTTTTTATTTTTATTTTGTTTTATTAGTTGTCCCAATTTTCCTCCATTGCTCTCCCCTTTCCCCCACTGTCAATCCCCACTCTTTTGTCCATGTTCTGAGCACATTTCAGGTAGGCTGGTGTAAGCTATGATGTTTGCTAGGTTAGGTGTATTAAATACATTTTCAACTTCACCTATTTTCCATTTATGATGGGTTTATTGGAATATAACCTCATTGTAAGTGGAAGAACATCTGTGCTGAGTTTTCAGTGACAACGCTGAATATAAGACAACGTAGGATATAAGAAAGGAAATAAATGTCTCCTACTAAAAAATAAAATAGGTATATTTTCGCAGTGTGTATAATAGCCAGACCCACAGGACTGCAGCACTGGCTCCCATCCGGTGTACCTCGTGTACCTACAGCACATTTGCAGAAATAAAGAAATGTGTGTAAACCCGCTGTGGCTGTCAGTGGGATATGTCCAATGCTCTCAGTGCTTGGTCAGAGGGAGAGTGTTAAAAAAGATGTGTAGGCAATGTACTCCCTTCCTTCATTGCCCTAAGGACACAAAAAAACTTATTTTAGAAGATGCCAAAATTACTGCAGCAAACTTTAGATGAAATGCTAAGATATTCTACAGAACATAACGCAAAACTAGGTGATTTCACTTTTAGCAGTGAGTTCCCTTAGCAGGCCAACATGAGAATCATAAGCACAGTTAAACTGGTTGCAATTATACAGATCTTTACTTGTTTCTTCTGTCTGTCCTCCTTCTCCTCCACTTCCTCCTTCTCTTCCTTATTTCCTCCTCTTCCTCCTCCTTTTCTTTCTCCTCTTCTCTCTCCTTCTCCTTTTCTACCTCTTTCTTTTCCTTCTCCCCTCTTCCTTCTCCTCCTCTTCCCCTCCCTGTTTCTCTTCCTCCTCCTTCTTCTAATGTACTTTTACTTATATGTCAGGTTCAATACCATAAGTGCAAAGAAATATTTTACATAGATTTTTTAATTGGTTGATGTAATTTTGAAAGGAATTTTTAAATAAATGCATAGAAAACTATTTTGGCCAGGGAATGAAAGATAATAATTTAAAGGTACTTTCCAAGACAAAATAAAATGTCCTTCTGGAAGATTTAAAACATTCAGTTATCTAATATATGGGGGGAAAGCTAGTCTGATTCTCACTTAACTAATAATTCTTAGTGTTTTGATATTCTTTTATTATAGATTCTAATTATGTTGAGATATACTCTCAAACAGGAATAAAAAATGCTGAAGTTTCTTAAAGGTGTATATTTTAAAGGTCATTCTAAATATTTAAGTGAAAGCTAACACATTAATTTTCTTTCTCTTCAAAGTTTCTTTTGCTACATGGTTTGCATCACTCTATGATAGTGTTAAACATAGATTAAGGGATTAAAACTATGTTTGATTCATTTAAAAATCATTTTCCATGCAAAAGATGTGTTGTTTCACAGTTGCCTGTTAAAGGCATAATGGATGGAGTATGTGGGGACACGTGGAATCAAGTGTAACAGGGAAAAATGTAAGAAATAGTGTAACAAAGACAACTCTGTTGCCTATAATCATTGGCTTGATGACTTCAGTCACTGCCTTCATGTCCCTGCTGCTTTTCACAGGTATAAGCCATTGGCGGAGACACTCCCCTGTGAGAAGAAGAAACTGTCTGCTGAGGAAAAATGCCGACTTGTTCTCCAGCAGTGTAAATTACAAGGCTGGCAGGTCAGTGACCTACAGGCTACTAACATACCAGTTATGATTTTAAATAAGTGAGCTGAGTCATTGTGGGGAGCCACTGGAGTCTCACTGGCAAAAACAAATTGCTTTGATGTGTTTGGCCAGGCGAGACACTAAATGTATTCCCTGGAAGCACATCAGTCTTTCTGCTTCCCGCGTTCCGCGGCACGCGGCAGACACACAGGGTGGGAGCCAGCAGACCCCTGCACTGCGCTGAGAAGGAGTTTGTGAAGCCCCACTCAGTGTGTCCACATTGCAGATTTAAATGTCAGCAAAGCTTTGGGAAGGATCTGAAAGGCAGCAGAAGCCAGAGGAAGCAAAATGTGAGGAGAGAGCATTGATTTCGTTGGCTTTCAGCTGGGACCGTGCAGTGTTCTTTAGACCCAGCTTCCCTTGGCTCCTCAAGTCATGTGTAGGCTTTTTTTTTTTTCCTGTTTCTCACCTACCACACACTGAAAATGTCACTGTCTTTCAACCTCATTTAATGGCAAAATCTTCATAATTGGAAACATTTAATTAAGCCCTGTGGTCCTTTTGGTTGGCAGAACCCAGGGACCTGTTGTAGGAATAGCTGGACTCTCAGAAGGAGGAAGTAACATGAAACAGAATAACACAGGAAATACTCCCCAGAGACAGTAGGACACTGTGGATTTTATTTATTACCTTAAACGATGTGAATATGCCACATTACTAGGGTGAAGAAGAGGAGATTTGCAAGAGTTAAGAAGGTACTATAAAAACAAGAATGGGAAACAAAGTTCAAGGTGCCAGGAATTATTGGGCGTTTCTAGCTATAAAACAATGTAAGTGCTTCAGTGGCAGAGTACATGCTGGTTAATAGCTTTGGCAAAATGTAACAATTAGTAGGAAGCAGATATAAATCTCATTTTTAAAAATGATAGGTAGAGAAGGAAACTCCTGGCCATTTCTACTATATTGAGCATTTTTCTTTTAAATAGTAAGTGGATGATGAATTAAAAAAAATGATAGGGAGAGTTTCCACAAGTGAAAATACATGGTAATCAATGAGGCCCCAAACAAGCCCTTCACTTCAGAAATGACATGAACAGGAGGCTCAGAATTGCTGAGTGTGTCTGAAAGTGGCCCAATGTAGGCAAACAGCTAGAGGCTTCTGACTTGACACCAGCATACTCATTCCTCTATGACAAAGAACTAAGAACCTAGAATTGTAGCACTGATGAGTAATGATTTAATTGGTTTGTGCCACCCAAATTTCTTTCTTTGCTATCTTTTTCCCCCCAAATTTCTTTCTTTTTAAAAAACTAATAATGGAGTTGAACTTTAAGTAACAGTCTGAAATAGGAGCCTTACACGGTCTGTAGTTGTCACGGATGCACATCCCATCAAAAAGTTAGACTAAGAAAGGAAGAGGAAGGAAAAATTACTAACAGAATAATGTAACTCTATAGCCAGTGAGACTATAGAGTAATTAGTCATTCTACAGTCACTGAGAGCCACGTATAGAATTATTTCTCAAGCTTATAGGTTAACAAGTCATTTCAACTGAATCATTGCTGGAAATTTTAAGTATTTGGATAGTAGTGGTTCATGAATAAATAAGACTAAGATATCCTTGTGTATTTTACTTTAAAGGATTCTCACAGATGAGAATAATTTGAAAAAATAATATTGGGAAAGAAGGTTGAGTTGTAGGGAAAAGGTGAAAGAGTCTAGCATAATTTTTCCACTAAGAAAGTGATCAAAATACCTGACTAGCCATCAGCTCTCTGAGGAGAGAGGGAGGGAGAGAGAGAGAGAGAAACATTGATGTGAAAAACATGTGCCCCAACTGGATATGGAACACAATAACCTCGGTATATGCCTTGACTGGAAATTGAACCCCCAACCTTTTTGTGTACAGTATGATGTTTCAACCCACTAAGCCAACAGGCAAGGGCTAAGAATTTTTTTAAAATTTATTTTTGACCTAGAAAGTCAGATTTCTCAGTTTGAAAAACAAAGCATTTGTTGAAATGTATTGATAGTTGCAGGGAGAGTTACTATCACTCTCTCCTGGGTGGTTAATCCAGACAAGGATAAATAGGAGCTGTTTGAAGCAACTCTTAGATCCTAATGGATGGTTATTGTATCTGTGGCATTATTCCCAAATTGCTAAGAGTTACAGTGTATGTTTCTATAAAGCAGGCAGTGTTCATCCTTTGGCTCTGAATGGCTAGCATAAGTTGTTATTCTTTTCCATATATTTAAAAGCAATGGCAGAAGATAGAAGAGATCACAGTTATCTTTTGTTGTGTGAACCTATACAGGATATTAGCCAGAAATTCTATTCTCTTTACTAAAACTGTGATTCTTGTATTATTGTTCTTGATGATCTTAAGTGATTTCTTCATTTCTCCTTGACATTAATCAGACTCTGTTCAGTAAAGTCTCTGAATCCGGGGTGTCCAAACTTTTGGCGTCTCTAGGCCACACTGGAAGAAGAGTTATCTTGGGCCACACATTAAATACATAAACACTAAGGAAAACTGATGAGCAAAAAAAGGTTTTAAGTAAATTTATGATTTTGTGTTGGGCCACAGGTTGGACACCCCTGTGGCATTGGTATAGGATTCTAAATCCATAGTTCTCACACTTTTGTACGTTGTAGCAATTGCATAAGTGGTGGTGGACACCAGCATTTCCTTGTGTCAGGTGAAGATAGAGACATTTTACTTTCAGTGCTATTGTGTTTGTTTACCCATTATGTGTGCCATTTATTCTTTGCATAGTTGTGGCTTTAGAGCCAGTATGTGAGTTAATGGGACTTTTGAAGTATTTCATAAATAATGATTTCTTTCTTCTACAAAAGACACTATTCAGAGTTTTTTTTCCCCTTTATTTAATTTAAGCCTAATAACATCTTTATGTAGAAAAAAGGAAAGTAGGTAGCGTGAGCAGTAATGCCCTCATTTTAAATATGAGGGACTAGAATCTTAGAAATCAGCATACTGATCAAAATATTAAGTGTAGTTAATATTTAGTTTCAGTGGAAAGGCCACTTTGCTGACACCGGCATCTAGGCCTTGCCATATTCTGTTCTTTCCACTGCATTTAACTCGATCTATATCTTTAAATGTAACCATCTAAAGTCCTTTTATTCAGGTTACAGATCTTGAAAGACATAGACCATGCATCACAATTTGAGCTTTGATCAAAGGCCCTTACATATTCCTGTATCAGTCTAAGCGGATTGTTTCTTGTAGTTAGTGTCTTTTTTTTTTTAATGTTTATAATTCACTTGATAGATGAAGGGGAAAAAAGCTGGCTGCTTCCTGTTGCAGGCCAGTTCTGATCAGAATCGTTCTTAACCAAACTGTTAGCCAAATGACCCCTAAATAGCACAGCACTCTTAGACTCTAGTTTCTAACTGTATCTTGGAAAGAAAAAAGGAGAGAAAGAAAAGGAAGAGAAGATGGAGAAAGAGGAGAATAACTAGAACCAAATGAAGTGTTTGATTTTATAAAGTGTTTAATATCAATTCTAGTCCTGAGAGTTGAGACTTAGGTGCTCTTCAGGCCGCCCACAGGAAATTCCACGGTTGAGGGAAGATTCTCTGGCGGTGCTGGTTGACAGGTGAGTCAAGATAATGCTGTTACAAATCACTGCTTGAGCAAAGACAGTTTGAGAACAGTCTTAATTAAACTGTTTTGGTAAATCCATCTATTTTGTAGTATGCTAGGCTTTGCTTACTACCATATTTTAATTTCCACCTTCCCCCAACTCCCTTCAGCATTTGCTCTCTCTTCTTTGCTCTATTCTTGTTCCTTAGATTGCACACCTTCTACAAAATTGTTGATTGTCTCTAGTACTAGCATGAATGGTGCATCAGAAAGGATTTTTATCTAGATTTACTGCTGTATGTCCAACATAGAGGACAGAGAATGATATAGAGTAGATATCTGTGCATATGTGCTGGGCCAATAAATGAGTCTTTGTTAATAAAAAATTTTACTAAACCATACTATAAGTTTCACATGGATATGTACACATACTGGAATTTTTTTAAATCTATACTAATTCACAACAAAAACCTAATATTGGCAATATTTAGGAAATCATTTTGAGATGATAGTTAAATGGATTTTGGCTTATATTCATGTTTAGTAAATACATGTATTCATGTATTTCTTCTGTAATTAAAAAGTATTTTTAAAATTTGTAACTGTTACTTAAATATAATTTAGTAGAATATTGTATAGGCTCATTAATTTTTTCAGTATTTGTGAGAAACTATAAATCACACTGACTGTGTTTTGCTCTAAAGCATTTTACTTTCAAATAGTAGTTACCTTTTGTATATTGTACAGCATTAGCTCTTACTTCTCAAAAGAATCTTTAGGCATCTTTACACAATTTGACTGATAACCACAAATTTTGACAAAGTTGCTGATGTTACTATTACAATAACAAACTCAACATTGCTGCTTTAACGTAAGGTGATTCTATTTTGAAGAAAAGTGAAGGAAAGTCAGGATGTATTGGTGGCTGGAAAGAGTCCTACTTGGTGGTGTTTTCTTGTTCATGTTTATGAAAAAACTTATTTTTTTAAAAATATGGTGCACTAGGCAGAGCTTTGTCCTTATTTCAAGACAAAATTTAAATTGTTAAAAAAGGAATGGAAGGTTCTTGAAATAAACTGAGTTGACTCTACATGACTAACTTCCAGTATTGTTGTCTGTCTCACCAGTTATATTTTTCTTTATGAAACAAAGAATCAGTGGATTACTTCATTTGTGGGAAAAGTTTTTAAATAGTTTTAACTAGAATTTAAATAGTTTTTAAATAGAATTAAGTCATTGTTTGAAAACAAGTAAAATTAAGCCATTAGTTATGAACTTTCTGCTGTTTTTTAAAAAATTATTCAGGTATTTTATTTATCTTAATATATATATTACTTCAGTCTTTAGGATAACTGAAAACAGTGCCAGCATCCAGAACTATGTACATTTAATCAAACACTGCCTTGATTTCTTCAAGCCATAGAAAAGTGACTGGCAGGCACTTAGGGCCATGTGGAACATGCTTGTTTTGCCATGTTATATCATTTATGTAAAGTGAAAACTTTTGAAACTAATTCTAAGTAGAAAAATAAATGGTATAATCTGATTTTCACACATTTTATATGAATCAACTGGTTATAGGATGATTTCTTCTGTGTAGTTATTTGAATGCTATATTCATTTTAAAGCCATCTGGAGGGATGACGAATGGGGAAACAAATCTGTCAGAGTCAGTTCACGCAATGCCAGGGGTGCTGCTTCAGAACACAGACACTTGCAGAGCTCAGGGAAAGTCAGGATTGGGGAACAGGCTGGCTCCCCAGTTTAGGAGAGCCTTCACAGCCATGCATGCCATTGTCGTTTCAAACAGATTTCTAAAACTTCGGAGTGGGGATGCTTTGTAGACAAAGAAGAGTATCTTGTGTGGTCACTATGAAGCAGGTGCTCATGATATCTGCTACAGGAATTGTGGGTGGAGAAATTTAGACTATAACCTTAGAGAATCTTACATATCCTCTAACATTTTAAGGATGAGGAGTCGGACATAGGAAGATTTTGGTAACTCGTTCAAGATTATGCACTCTCAGATAATGAGAAGCTAAATTAGAACTTCATCTTCATTTCAACTAACTATCACTATCATGACAATGATACTTTCATGTGTGTGTGTGTGTGTCTGTGAGAGAGACACAGACTGAAAGAAATAACAAAAGGTGCTCTCAAAAAACAAGCCCCAATTTTTAGTGAAATCTATTTTTATCTACTTGTATTTGTCCGCTAACAAAAAATTACAACAATTACCTCTGATCATTGTGGCTCAGTTGGTTGGGTGTCATCCTTCAAAGTGAAAGGTCATCAGTTTGATTTCTGGTCAGGGCACGTGACTGAGTTGTGGATTCGGTCCCTGACTGGGGTGCATGCAAGAGGCAACTGATCGATGTTTCTCTCTCACATCAATGTTTCTCTCTTTTTCTTTCCCCCTCACTTCCACTGCCTCTAAAAATAAATAAATAAAATATTTTCAAATTATAATAATTAATTTATTATTCTAATGTAATTTTCAAGGAAGAGCCTAGATTTCATTGTGTCTCTGTAAAATAAAGGGTCTTTGAAGGATTCATTCTTGTAGATCTGAGAACTGCAAGATTAACATTTTCCCATACCATTAAATAAAATCAGTTGGATGAAAGATTTATTATTTCATTAATCTAAAATAATACAGTAGAGAAAAGATAATAAAAGTAAGAGCAAGAAGCTGTTAAAGTTTTAAGCGCCCTCCACTTTTTTTTACATATTCTAAGACAAGACAATTGTATTAGGGCCCCTGGCTCTTATTAGTACAATAAATTAATGGTTTATAACCTTTGTTTTATTACTCAAGGAGCACTTCATAAATCAACTGTAAGTACAAGATAGAAAATAGCCTATAAAATTATTCTCTCATATTCCTTCTCTTTCTCTGGAATTATTAATGTTGCAAATAATAGACTTTAGGGATCTAAGAGTATCCCTTGGTACCATATACATTATAACTGGGAATCCCTATATATGCACACACATTTATTTTCTTTTTTTCTCTTGTAATAAACACTTACTTACACATATATATGAACACATTTTGTTATAAGTGTTCATTTTTTATAAAAAACTTGGAAAACAAAAAAATTAAAGAAGAAAATACAGATCATAGTTGAGAATTGATCTATATAGAGATGATTGCACCTAATGTTTTGTGGGTATTGTCAGATTTTAAAATAATATAACAGATGATTGATTCTTGGTCAGTGTGTCTCTTTCCTTTTTCAGTCTGAACTTTATGTGGACAAGTAGCACAGCTCCTTTTTTCTTATATACTTTTACACTGTGTGTGTGTGTGTGTGTGTGCATTTTACTATTATATCCCTCTCATGGTCAGGCACAGAATAGACACTCAGCCAATATTTGTTGAGTGAATAAATGAATGAGCCTCCTAATTATTATCACATTTTCTCTTTCGAAATATAGGTATTCACATCAAGCTTTGCTGACATGTGTGATAGTTTCTCCTTTACAGTAATTTTATACTTTTCTTCTCAATTTCATTACACAAAAGGCTTCATATGCCTGGCACTTAATAATCACCAAGTAAAACTGGCTGTGCCTATTCCTAATCCAACTTTTGTCTCTTAGAAATCAGTCTAATTTTCTCTAACTCCAGGTTGAATGATTGTTTGAATCAACAAGCATTTATCAAGTACCATTTATATCCCTGATGTTCCACAAGGCAATGTAATACAATGGTAAGAGTGACATGTCCTTTTTCCACAGGGCTTACAGTCAAGTGCGGTGGGGGTAGAACCATGAACAGTAAATTAATAAATAATTACAAGTTAGGATTTATGCTGGAATGAAACCAGTAAGAACACTGTGAAAGCAAATCAAAGTTGTCACTGTTTATGCATGGCAGTAGTCAGGAATGGCATTTCCAAGAGAAACCTATGTAGACTGAGATCTGAAGGCTAAGAAGGATCCTGTGAATGGACAGGGCAGGACAGCGGGGTCTGGGGGCAGGACCAGTGTGTGCCAAGACCCTGAAAGAGAAGAATGGCTGGGGCACTGGGAACTGGTGAGATGAAGAGACACAATGCTCTATAGCAGTGTTTCTCAACGTTTATTTTTTTCATTATTGCCCCACTAAAAACAAAAATTAATGAGAAAATTACCGAAGAATTTAGTGCTGGATCAGGGGAGGGGGGCAGGAATCTTACCTATTATGAAGATTTGTGGCCTTTTAACAATCAATTTTCCTCATCAATATATGTCATTTAGCAACTACCAAAAAATGGTGGTTCTGTCTAAACCATATCCAATTTCATTTCTTACTTACTTTTCCCCAATTCCGCATTTATTTAGTCCTTCAATAAGCATTTGTTAAGCACCTATTGTATGCCACAAATCTTGTAATAGCTAAGGTTCTGGTTTTTTTCCAATTGAGAACCACTTTTACCCTCTGGGGGCAGAATCACCATCTTGAGAGTAGATGCCTGGAGGCAAGCAGGGGCCAGAGCCAGTGGAACCTTATATGAGTCAAAGCACTATATTCTATTTTCAATTCAACATGAAGCCATCAATAAGCTTTAAAGAGTGTGGTAACATGATCTGATTTATGCTTTAAACATGAAAAGAATGTATTGTTAGAGAATAGAGCTAGGAAACCAGTTAACACACTAATATACTAGCCTATACAAGATCAGGTGCTGCTTCACAGGACAAAGAGGGTGGGTGAGTCAGAGAAGCGTCAAGAGATATCCTCCCAGGAGCCTTAAATAAATAGACCTATTAAATTGTGTTGAGTTGAAGAGTGGAATCTCCTTTAAAACCAAAATATTAACTTCAGTCAGGAATATAATCAAACTCTTATTAACAAGTGTGAATTTCCTGCACAAAATATGTGGAGCTCTAAATGATGGAAAAAACCTGGCCCTTTAAAAGTTGAAAGCAGAAGACAATTCACAAAAATAAATGTAAATGAGTCTCAAAGCAAACATGAACATATCACAGAATGAATTTGTGGAAAATTAGGAAAGCTATGTGAGTATATTTTAATATCTAAAAATACTCTTAAGAATGAACAACGTAAGATCAGATGCCCAGGATGGAGTGCCATGAGTATTCATATTTTTAAGATTAAAGCAAACATCGAAATACATAGATGGCAGTGACTTAGCCGTTGCTGGTGGTAGAAGGGCTCCCAACCTACATCTCTGCACGCCCCAGTGAGTACAGTGGGCTGCGATTATGCTGCTGTTAATCATTTATAACATACACATTCCATGGGGCATGTAATTATTATTGACATTATGGAGACCATTTTGTTAAGAAGAAAGACTAAAGGTGCTCCCTAAGTGAATACATTAACTTATCCAATATACTTTCCTCTGGATTTTGAAACTAATCAGTCTTGTTTGGGTTTGGCTTGGGATTGCTTTTTACAATGTGTCATTTTTTCTGGAGGGGGGCAAAGAGATTTGTTTTTTTAAAGCACTCTTGACCATACTGGTGCGATTTCCATAATGAAATAATATATAGGATCACATAGTGAGCAATTCACTAGGAAGCTCAAAATAGTAGTTTTTATTCATTGCTGCTTACTGTATGGGTCATACTATTCTAGGTGAGAGTAATTAATTCTTCTTAACCTGCAATTATATGTAATTCAAGCCAAACCACCTTCTTCAAATAGCAGAAGATACAGTACTCTATTAGATGTGTATGGCTATAATTATCTTTTCTATGTTGAAGTTAAATTTCAAGAATAGTCTATTTATAACAAAGAGAACTTGTATTTTAGTATAAATGTATCCTTTGAGAATGTATAAAAGTACATTCAGAGCCAGGCTGAAAGTTAGAATATTTTTATTTAGTAATTTTTCAAAGCTACCATGAAAATAAAACAAAATATTAAAATATTAATTACATACTATACACATTCAAAATAATGGTCATCCTTAGAAACTTAATGAATCAAAGAAGCAAATGTGGGAAATATGTGAATTCAGCCTGGAGAATATGAATTTTTAGTTAAATGCTTGTTTTACTAAAACTTCTTCAAGGATAGATGGTATCCTGTTTATCTTTGTGGTCCTGGAGCCTGGCACAGGGCCTGGGATCAGGAAGGCCCCTGGGAAATATTTGCTTTATGGATGGATGATGGAGGGATGATGAAGAAATAGGTGGATAAGACAAACACATGATAGCATCAATGGATGAATAAATGTGAGACAAGGAAAATCAGGAAAGATACAAGATACAGGGTACCTAAGAGCTATGTGAAAATGATATAGAACCAGGAATGAATGAAGGACCTTTCATAGCGTGCGTATGGAAATGGTGGGGTTTTAAGAGCTGGTTCTATCTTGAAGAGATTACATAACAGGAAGAGAAAATGTTTTCCATGGTAAAAGTAGAATGAACAGTATTTTAAAGGAGCACAATGACATTCTCAGATCAACAGAAAAGAAAACAAGTCTGATGAGAGAGTGATGAAGACATCAACTCACACAAAGGAAACAGTATATTCATATCATATCAATAAAGCTATTTATAAAACTGGCAACAGATTTACATGGTAAGGCACTTTAAGAGATACCAGGGCATTTTTATTAGAATGCTAATATTGTAATGAAAGAAGGTAACTACTTTTAATGCAAATACGATCTTATATATCTTGTCTTTAAATGGGAAATATTTATCATGATAATGCTAATGTTTTAGAGCAATAAAGATTAAAATTTTTAAAGATTAACTTTTTATTAGTAATAATGGAAATTAAACATTTTTGCAGCAAAAAAAGAAGCACTTACAATAAAAGATTTCTCAAAATAAAATCTATGGTAATTATTAAAAAAATACCCCAATAATTGTAGATATAGATATGAAGGAATATATCTAAAATAACACTGAGAATAATAGTAACATCATTCAATAAGAACTCTGTGTATAGAATGCTGTAAAGCCTTGATAGTGTCTACAGAAGTTTCACATTGATTTTCTGTTCTCAGGAGCATGTGTGAAGTTGAAATAACAGTAAATAGCACCTCTTTTTAGAGAAATAAAAAGTGTTAGCCCTTGAGAAATGAATAAAGGTCATATTAGGGAGGACTTTGAATGCTAAGCCTGGAAGTATACATTTTAGCTTACAGGTGATATGGAATAATTGACAGTTTTGGGGAGATTAATAAATTAGAGGCAGTTCGCCAGGAAATTGAAGAGCAGATAGAGGATTAGAGGATGAGATATATTCTAGATTTGGGTTTGCAACAGTCTTATACTAAAAGTCTTTATTTCCTGAACTACATTAGATGCATTTTAACAAAATGAATGAATTCAGATAGTTTGAACAAATTTAATTTTTGATTTCATTATTTTAAATGAATTTTTATAAATCCCTGAGTTCATGTTATAACTAGTGTCCATTAAAATCACTTCCTTTGATTTTCTTTCTTCATTTTATTATCCCATTTACTTTTATTTCCTTTACCTCAATATATACAACTTATGACTTTTACATTTTTCCAACATTATCCTAGCCCACAAAAATATTTCACAGTCAAGTTGAATATTCAGGTAGGTATACACAAATAATGACAAAAATCAGGAAATCAGTCATTTTATAGAGATATGTACAAGATACATTAATGACATAAATATGCTATTTTAATGAATTCATTATTACATGGTAAATGCTAAACTTAGAGTTCTCACTGAACCATCTGTTTTAAATGATGAATAGGAGCTTATTCAGGAGATAATTTAGATAAAGGTATTGAGGAAAAAATAAATAGATTATGTTAAGCCAGAGGAGAAAAATAAGTTCCCATTTTGAAACCAAAAACAATATGATATGGTTTGAGAATAGGTAAATAAAAGAACCATACTACAAAAAGCCTAATAAACATTTCAGAAGAGTTTGAACATTATCCTGAAAGTCATAACCTACAATTAAATAATTTTAAGCACAACAGTAATGTAATGAGATCAAAGTTTAGAAAGATCACTCTGAAGTTAGTTAATTCATACCCAGAAAGTGAGGGGTGGTCAAATGGGGACAGCCCTAAAAAGGGAGGCCTGTAATGTGCATCTCCTGTGGGGGGGGCGGTTAGGGGTTGCCATGGAAACAGAAAGTGTAGGTCTCTCCAGCAGTCCATAGGAGAGCAAACCCTGTTCCTTGTACCTCTGTGATTGGAAGCAGCAATTAGTGATGAGGAGGAGGGAGAGGGAAGAGAGGATCTTTACAGGTTCTCTTAATATCTCTCTCTAGTACAGCCTCCAGACCACCTACACTCCATCACAACCGACGTTCCAGCTGTTGTCTGTGCTCCCACAGACTGCGCCTCTAAAAAAAATCCCTGAAAACTGTATCAGTAATTGAAGTGTTTGAAGTCATCAATGACAATTTTGTTTAATCTTTTAAAATCTGTCACTTCAAAAAAAAAACCTAATGGTATTCTAATAAAAATAGCGATGACTATAATTCACAGATGGTTTACTTTTACAGGAGTCAGAATGACATTAACATTTTAATCTCAGATCAGAACACTCTGCTTCTAGGGAGAGTACTGGGAGAGGGCTCAGTAGGAAAATGTTTTAATTTCTACTTTTCTATGTTTGTGAGAGAGAAATGTCTTCTTATAAGAGAATAAAACCAACATCAAGAATGTAGGTGATCCAAACATTTGGTCTCCTTTGGATGAATCCTAATTTGTTGGATTTGATACAGAAGACTAAAGCACTAATTGCAGAATAACTTTACATGAAAACTTATTTCATAGAAAAACTGAAATGGCCAACATTTTTCTCCTATTCACCTGATCAACAGATAATGTAAAATTCCTGCAAATTTAGAATTCATGTGATCCTGTCTGGATTTTACTGATAAAGATTTCTAGATTTATATCCCACTAATCCTTAACATCAGTGATACCAGAGGACTTCAGCACTGAAATGCATTATTCAGAATAGTTTCTGAGGAAGAAATCCAAAATGCTACTAAAAGGCTAATTTTATTCTTTCAAGAGAGCTGAAACATTTACTACAAACATGAAAACCCCAGAAGACCAGCAAATTCAAACAAATGTTAACATTTTCAATGAGTATTTCTAACTCTTGCCAATCTGAAAATAAATTATATGATAAAAAAATGTGAATGAATGAATGAGTATGAAATAATGAATCAGTCCACTGAATAACTGTAAAGTGTACCAAATAGCCAAATGAAGAACTTTTAAAATTGTCTGAATGTGATGGCAGCACAATGCCTAGCCATTTCCATGAAGTCTTTAGCTGTGTCTTAACAGGATACTCTTAATATGGGACTTTAATTCTCTGCCTCTCCCACTGAATCAGATGGCCAGAAAACTCCTTACTTTCAAAGCCCTTGGTTCTGCCTCTGCAGGGAGAATTTGTATGGGCATAACTACACACACACACACACACACACACACACACACACACACACACACACAACGCACCAGGAGCTCTGAGAACTGGCCTATCCTTCTGGTTTCCAACATTACATGTGTATGCCTAACATTCCACCTTTCCACACACATGCCCTGGGCCTCATTTTCTCACCCTATTCCTCACTTGCCATTATTCCATTCCATGGCTTTTAGCAGGAACTGCCCTGTGAAACACTCAAACTACTTCTCAACTATCTGCAATCAGGTCCTGTAGAATCTCTAATACATCCTGAGAGAAATCCACTACATCTTCCATATTTACTCCCCTTCTAATTTAGCCTCCATATATGAAATGAAAGCTGGATAGTTCCTGACAATACTCTGTTATAAGGTTTCACTTTTCCTCACTTCCTTTGTCTCAGTAGAGGAGAGGGGTCAGCTGAATCATTGCTCCCCAACCTTGTTGTATGTCTACACTTTGTGGACCATTTTCACTCCACTATTCTTTTTACTTTTATTTTCACTATCATTTATTCTATTACTGACTGATGTTCATGACTTATTCCCAGACTGCTGAATGACTTCTATTTTCATTGTTCATCATTCCTTCCTTGAAGACATTATCACTATTTCTATGACTCATCTTATAACAGGACTTCACAGTTCCTCATCTGGTTTTCTAATATGAGTCCATCTTTCCCACATGCCTACCACTTATAAGATCAAGAATATACCTTCATACTCTTAAGTAGATGTGGATATATATGTATATATGTACACATATATATGCTTATATATGTACATGTATAAAAAATGGCAAACAAGCAATGTAATATAATAAGAGAAATAGAGTCATTCATGGCATGCTCTGAGAACACAAATAGAAAGTGATCATAGCCATACTGGAAGTCGAGAAATAAGTATAAAAAATCTAATAATGATGATGCTGTTTGGTTTAAGTTACAAAATAAGGGTTGGCCAACAGACAAACCATGGTCGTATAACTTTTCATACCCAAATTGTTGATAGCATTATATTGTCCCACCTCACTAACCAACTACTTCCCACAGGCAAGCCCAACAATCCATTCTCTAGACAGTTTTAACAAAGAACCATATAGATTTCAAATACAGTTTCAAAAATTATTTTTATAAAATTTAGATCTTATCCCCTTTCATACTTTCACTTTAACCACATTGCATATAGAAAGATGTCCATGTTTTTCTGGAATACTCTTCACAATTTGGCCACCAGCTACATGTGCAGCCTCTTCTATCATCATTCTTCACACAGCTGTACCCCGAGATTGATTGTCATTTTCTGCTCTTTGCCTTTCATATGCTGGTTTTTCTGCCACGCATTCATCTTTTTCCTCCATTTCTAGAGAACCTGGGAAATTTCCTGCATATCCTTCAAGACTACATTGCTTCAATTAACATGCTTCTTAGTGAATCCTACCTGATTTCAACTTGATCACCTCCTCCTCTGATGGTCCTTATCATCACACAACTCTTGATGTGTCTTGATCAACACAACTCTTATCATCACACTGGGCATGAGTTGTTGCTGGATTTGCTCAGTGCTGATTTTTCCTGAGTAAACTATGAGCTCCTTGAAGAGAGGGACCTCCTTTGTATCTCTAAAATCTAGCAGAATTCTCAAGATAAAATAATTTGTTTTTTTTTTTTTTTGAGTGGCTGTTAGAAATGTCACTGCAAGAGATCTCAGTCATCTGTCTTCTCTCTTACTGACCAGCGGTGGAACTAGAATCCGATTCTCCTGTTTACATTCCCTAGGTCTTTTCCCCCTGTGTTCTTCCATATATTAGTTCCCCTAATGATCACTATTGAACCCACCACCCATTGTGAAGTATTGCTGGCTATCACTGTTTTAGAGTTTCATTTTGAAAATCATTTTGAATTTTGCTTTTGGGATTTAGTTTCCCACAATGAGTAACATACCACAGTCAGAGATGAGCAGAAAGATGACATGCTCCCTCCTTCCCGATGCCTGTCTCACAGATTTGTTCTGCAGTACTCACAGACAGTACCAACTGTTCTTCCTGTTGATTGCCAAAATAAGTCAACAGTCTGGAAGGGGGAAAAAAGACTGTGAATTATGGAAAATAACTAGGGAGAGAGAATAGCAATACAATGGGGAAAGAAGTAACAACTCTCTGTAGCCACCCACCCAGGCAAATGTCTCAAATTTCAACCAACTAACAAAAACTAAATGAAGAAGAACATCCAGTCAACCAGAGGCCTTGAACTGGACAGAAGTCAAGAGCTTTTCCTGTTGATGTTGATCTAACTAGCCTGCCTGCCACAGTGCAGGATTCAGGCCCCAATCCCTTGCAAAACTGTGTTTCATTAAGATAACATGGCTGAGGGGAGAGTTAGAAGGAAAGATGGGAAGTGACAAAATATGTTTGTAGTAAACTCAGTTTCCATATGAAAAGGTTCATAAACTGCCTCTGGCCAAGCACTCTGAAGATAAGTCTGACCTATAAACCTTTCCAATACCTAATGGTGTGTGTATACATGCAAGCTTCGGTGTCATTGTGATGTATGTCGTAGGCTCTGTGGTGTTATCATTTTAATGTCACCAGTTCATGCTTGGGAGCACACGTGTTAGTATTCCTCTCATTTTAACAGTGTTTGTCTCAAGTGCTGAGAATATGATTATGAACATATTATAAGGTTTGCCTAAGCAATATTTCTTCTTTATCTAACAGAATATCACCTCAGAGCTCCCATGGCACTTCATGTTAGTATTTACCAGGCTTTTCTGCAACTGCTTGCGTCTGCTTCCCCTAAGAGATTGTGAGCACTTACGTCATAAAGGCATTCCTCACACCTACCACAGCTCTGTGAATTTAGAAAATAAGAACAACATATAAGAAAAAAATTTTTAAATGTAGGAGCATAGCTTATTGTTACGTGTTTTTAAGAATTTTCTTCGGTAGCTCTCTTCATTGATAGCAGCATGTTCAGACTATCTTGTATACCACTAATGCTTTTGTAGAAACTAATTTGGTGACATGATGAAATTTAAGAAGTCTAGAGAAGAATGTTCATTGTATACTATTGTTTATACAAACTTCTAGAAGATTATTGCTCATACATAACTTTTTACTTTGAAGTTACAGTTCTATAAGTGCAGTTGTATATGTTCAATTTATAATAATATACAATGTAGTAGAAAATTAATTGACATGAAACAATTTTGTGTGTCCACTGTATGTTTTGTTCTGGTTTTTGTTTGTTTATTTTCCTTTAAACTTAACCTCCCTGCTGTGCGTGAGGAAAGAAAAGGATCGCGAAGGAGTGATAGCTGTCTGGCTCTAGAGTGTGAGAATTCATTCATGGATATGCTATTATCTTTTGATGAGAAGTCAAAGCCAGTCAGTATTTTCACTACATGGTACAACTGCAACTGTAGTGTGTGGGTATTTGGAAACATTGGTGACAATGGGTACACACAGCAAAGATGCTTATCAGAACAAAGCCTTTGGGATTGCAATTAAATGTAATAGTGTTAAAAATAATAAGAAAGATATACTGGAATTAATTTTGTTAGCTTTGTTTCTTCTAATTGTCTTCTGGAAAAATCTCTTGCCTGATGGTTTACTCATCATTATTTTGGCATCTTCATGCTGTTAAATGTTTCCCCGCTATTTATGTTTTAGATGGGAGTTCGAAAAGTGTTTCTAAAATACTGGCATGCCAACCAGCTGAATGATTTGTGCCTACAGCTGCAGAGAAAAATTATCATCTGTCAGAAAGGTAACCGTATACACTAACATATCTGTACCTTTTTGAGTTATGGAATACAAAATAATTTAGTTCACTCCCAAGTTAAATGTCAGTGGGATCTGCATTAGAGTGGACTACTCCATCTATTCTGTGATGTGATTTTTGGGCAAACAGTTTTCAGGGATTTAGGATACTATGGCTCAGTTTGTTCTTTACCTGTTTTCAGTGTATACAGTCATTATACTGCTCATACTTTATTTGGTAGTCATTTCATCTGATATTTTATAGCAAATTTTCATCCAAATCACTATTTGGAAGCAGGGATATTCATATCCTATGATTTATGCACCCTCTACCTCAAAAATATTCACCATCATTGATACGGACAAGAAGAGTGTGCCTTTGAACCCACAGTGGGAACCCCCCCCAAAGAGGGCACTTAGGCCCAGCCATGGAGCCGGATTCCTAGGCCAGTTCAGACAGTACCATTGGTATGTTCAAGTTTGGAGGACCGAAAAGGCCAATTAGCCAGATAATGTTTTATGTGATTCCGCATATGCTGTAGAAAAGTCCTTGACTTCATTTTTCTTTTGTGAAGCAATGATAGTATCTGGAGTGTTATCTTTGATAGCAGATAACATTTTTTTTTCATGTTAACTTTGAGAGAGGTTCTGGTTAAAATTTTTTTGTATCAAAACCCAAGTGACCATAAAAAATGGGTATATATTAAAAATCATGACTGTGCCTCACATAAAACAAATATACTTAATAGATTTTTAATTTCTAATTTTCTTAATAATTTAATTATATTTGTATATTATAAATATAATTTCAAAGAAAATTAAAAGGGAAATTACTCTGTATGTTAGTGTTTGGTGGAACTTTTTGTAATGAGCTTAGCTCTCTGATATATTTGAAACTGTTCAAAAGAAGCCAAGACAACTCATAGGATGCAGAAATCAGTTTTATTCTGTTCGAACCTCCATCCACATGAACCCCTGTGGCCTCACTCAGGCATGTCCCTCAGTAAATCTCCAATGTCTCATCATTTTCTGATGATACAATCTCATTCAAAATTTAGCAAGTTTAGTTCAAATAATGCTCAAAGTTCTAATACCTCATTCTAAGTAAAACCATCCCTCTTGGACCTCCCAGGCCCCATAGGTGGGCAGTGGACATGGTTCTCACTCCTGCCTACTCAGGTACCTGCATGCCCTCTGACCCTCCAGAGCTGACGAAGGGCGGGGGAGAAGTGACAACACAGAGCAGCTCTTCTGTCTGACCATAATGAGTATGATCTGGCCTTGGGTTCCTCTGGTGGGGCAAACAGATATTCAGTAGCTGTTTGACTATGTGGGCACATTTAAGCACTTATCTGCACTATCTACCTGAGAACTGGCAAGACCCCTCCTTTAGACAGTCACTTATCCTCCCTGCCCAGCCCAGACCTCGATGCCCTCCAAGAAATCTCTTTAAATGACTCGAAGCACATGTCTGTGTCTTAAAAACCCAGTTTGGCACTAGAGAACCACACTCTGTAACCCTGACAGGTGCAACTTCTCTCAGCGCAGCCGCCCAGAATTTAGTGCCTGACATCAACCACTGACGCATCAGGGCTTCTCAGGGCTGATGGTCCACCGTGTCTTCTAAACGCCCAAACTTCAGAGTCACACAGTGAGTTTCTCTAGGAGGTCCCCTGAAGCCATTTTCACTAGCCTGGAGGTCAGGGATGATGGGAGAAGACACAGAGACTCTCAGCAACCATGGCCTCTCTGAGGGTGATGATAATCTGATCTCTTTGATTTCGTCCTTCATCAGAGTGGAGAAAGGCTGGGGCCACAGGTCTGTTCTGGACCACGCCTGTGCAGTTCCTTGCTTACGTGGTCAGCCCTGACAATCGACCATGTGATCTGATCGCCTGCAGCCCCAGCACCACCTAGGCATGGTTAAAAATGCAGAATCTCAGGCACCAGCCCAGATCTCCTGAATCAGAATCTGCATTTACAGCCTCAGCTGAAATTGGAATAGGAAGAATCCCATTTACAAGACCAGTCTTAAAATCACCGAACTGTAGAGTCAACTGAGAATCCATTTAATATCATGTTATATCTACATAGAATGGGGTATCAAATTCTCCTGGAAATTTTCCTTAAATATAATTAGAGGAATGTGTACCCTGTCTTCCATCTGGGCTGCTCACTAGATAGTTCTCTTCTACACAATTCCAAATATTAAGTTGCTGTGCCCTCCTGATCTGAAACAGAAGAGATGAGGAGAACTCTAGTTTTCTCTTCACCTCAAAAGATAAAAATTGAGAATGGTCCAAAATATGGCATCAAGATGAAAAACCATACTTTCATATTGTATAAATTAAATAAAGGATATAAAAGCATTTTTAAAAGTATAGGCTCTTAAATGCAAAGTATTAATTATTGATTTCTATTTTTATATCTCTTGGAATACTTCCTTCAGTACTTTTTACTACTATAAAATTTACTCAAAATTTCTATAATCTTGTGTCATTTATAGTTTTTCAAGAGTTCTCATTTTTTTCTTTGTTGGAGGAAGAAAGCTCTAACTCTTCATCTTAAATTTAATCATTTTAATTTCAAATTATTCTGAACAAATATTGCTCTCTGATTATATGTGTTCATTTTGTCTTGGATGAAACTTAAAATCTGAAAATTGTAGATATTATAAAAGCGGTCTTTTAAATTTGTCAGAAAGAGAATAAGTATCTATATGTTTGTAGCAAATTTATTTTTATTAGTTGTCCCTTATTAAAAGTACTGACTTTTAGCAACTGGTATAACATTTTTAAAGAATTTGAAGGGAAGGGAAGGGGAAAGTCAAGGAACATATAGCAAGGACTCATGGACAAAACCAAAGGGGAAGAGCTGAGGGAGGGAAGGTGGGAGGGGGCAAGGGAAAGAGGTGGGGGGAAGGCAGAGACAAATGTATTTAAAAAGTAAATAAATTAATTAAAAAAAAATTTGAAAAGGTTCTAGTATGAAATGTGAGAAAATGAAGTCCTCTGAATGTGGGACAATAGATTCCCGGGTGAATGTGAATCCAGTGAATAGCTCTGCTGTAGTCAGAGGTCACAAGAAGTCTGGCATATCCACATTAATCTTCTTTTTATTCCAAGAGATTAAACATTTGAATATACTTTCACCTTCACCCTTCTAAAAGTCAATGTCTGGGTTGTTTTTTGTTGTTGTTGTTGTTGTTGTTTTTTTTAAATGTGACAGAATTAGCAAGGGAACTAGTCAATTTGAATTCTGCTTCTCTCTCTCAATGTGCCTGTCACATGGTTAACACTTCTGCATTTATTCCATATTTTGTCTTCCTGGAAGTCTGATTGTACCTTTTGTTGTTTAAATTTTTCCCCCTTTAGATTAGTTCAGCATGACTGTTTTACAGTTAATTCAATACCACTGCATTCTAAAGTAACTGAACACTTAGTATTGCCATCTGAAGAAAAGCCTTAAGCATTTTAGATATCTGCATATATTACTTGCCTCTGAAGCCATAACTCTGGAAAGCTGTGCTCAGCTTTCCACCTTGTAATCAAGAAAAGGCATCAGATGAGTATCACAGATAATGCACATATTGTTATTCTATAGCCACGGATTATTTTTAAAGCACTCAATATTTCACAGCCCCTTTTTTTCCCTCCCCCATAGACGAAAATAAAGTGTTTGCTACATACATTGGTTTTCATTGAAAGTATAGATCATTTTATAATCTGAACAATTCCATCCAATCTTAGAGACTTAGAATTGGAAGGGGTGGCATCCCAGAATCAAAAGGCACAAATGGTAATTCCTCTCCCTGCACCTTGTGCACAGCACCCACGAGCAGGCCCAATTTTCTCTCATGAACATGCTCAGGAGCTAGGAACAGAGTCCCATTCTGAGAAAACAGCCTGATCCCTTTAGACCCTATGCTCAGTGTGACAAAGTTCTTCCTTAGACTGAGTGCAAACATGCTACCTCTGATGGCCCTGTTGGCGATCAGCGCTCGGCAGAGCTACAGATAACGTCCATTTTGTTGGAAGCTAAGGGAATGAGCTTGACCTGATGATTAGAGATTTGAATCCTGGCTCTTCTATTCATTGGTTGTGTTTATATGGAGGAAGGTACATTTAACCCAGAAAAAGAATTTACTAAAACATTCTAATCTAATATATTAAATAGGGATGTCTAAATTCAGTGATGATTACCCTAAAGACAAAAATCCTTAACCTGAATGACACCATGAACATATATCTTATAATAAGGCTTACACACTGTTATAAGACCTCATTTAGCTTCTCTTTCTTTGTCTACAAAATGGAGATTATGGTATATTAATTATCCTTGAGTTGGGGCGCTACATGATGGAATAGTGTTCCTAACATATGAAAGTGCCTTTAAATCATGCTCACTGCTTTTATTTTCAAGTCTTACATATGTGCTGACATATTAGCAATTTCAAAATGTGTTTACTCCCTTGTTTCCTCCAATTTTTACACATTTTCTAACCCTGCTTCCCTAGAGAGCAGAAAGGATGCCCTATATTTCTACACAATCTCTTCCAAGAGTCTTAAATGCAGTGTTAGTTTTTCTAGGAGTTAACCCACAGTCCTATTAATAATATGTGCATGATATTTTCAAAGATAACCAATTCCAGGAGCCTCAGCATTTCTGTTATAATCTTATATAATGAAAGATAATGAGTGTGTCCCAAAATGATCTGGTTAGAGCCACACACCCAAATTTCTGGGGTTTGGACCTAGTTTTTTTCATTGAGTTTAGTCCAATCGATCAATGCCCATCCTCTCAAACCAAAAACGTGTGGAAACCTTATTGAAATATTACCTGCACAATCTCATTTAAGGATTTGCATCTTTAGTGTTATCATGACTGAATTTAGAAATCCTTTTTAATGTGAGATTAGAATGTTTTAATAAATTCTTATTCTGAGTTAAATATCTTATTCTGTAGCTGCTCAGACATAAATATATTGTGACTTCTGTTTGTATGCATCTGGGTTTTTCTGCTTTTATTCTCTCCTTGACCCCTGATTGTGTTCTTTTATGTGAAAGTTATAAGAGGATTTCTGGCACGCCAGCACTTGCTTCATAAAAGAAGTATCAGACAGCAAGAGGTCACGTCCATCAACAGCTTCCTGCAGATTACAGAGGATATGGGACTAAAGACCTATGATGCCCTGGTCATTCAAAATGCTTCAGACATTGCCCGTGAAAATGACCGGGTCCGGAATGAAATGAATACTACTTACCACAAAGAGAAGTTGGAAACAAGGAGCAAACAAGAGGAAGGAGTCAAAAGGTAAAGGCAGATAGTATACAACTTTAATTATCTATGCAATCGACCTAGTGAATCAAAGTTTTGATAGGCCTTAATGTAAAGTTCAATCATATATGACAGTAATTATGGGAACTGGCATGTATGCATGCATGGTTTATTTGAAACCTCATAACAATCTAAGAGGATGCTTTTCCTCTGCTTTCTTTTCATGAAATAAATGTTATATGTGTTAGTTTAGTCATATGAAATAATTATTGCTTCACTTACAATGCTTACATTGCTTCTCATCTCAGGCACAAGATTTTAAGGCATCAAGTATTTCTGTCTTAACTGTGTTGCCAACATCTTTAGACAAGTGCCATGTATATAAGGCTGACTCATACTAACTTTGGAAATATGACCAAAAAAATGGAGAAGCCACTGTCAAAACATAAAAGTAGTGAAGTCAATAAATGGTATAGATATTTTCCTTAGTAAACTGTCTCATTTTCTTTGCTAATAAGGGCCCCATTTGGGGAGAGCCTCTTATTTTAAAGTTCACTTTAGGGGCTGAACTTGAAATAGAAATGTAGGGATAACCTCATCCTTCTCCATTTTATTCCTCTTCCTTTCCATGAATGATGAGGATACCTGTCATTCACAATAACTCTCCCTGGAAGAGTGAGGACAGGGGTCCCTTAGATCCTAATTCAGTGTCAAGGAGATGCTTGTTTTTTCATAGGAACTTGGTAACACCTAGTTGTTCCTCACTGAAAAATGATTGCTCTTGGCCTTGACTGCCTATGTCAAATGGGTCTTTATTAAAGTGGAAATGGTGATGTGTCTCTCACTAATTAGCTTCAAATATCTTAGTGATTAAATACCAAAAAAAAATCCCTCTGTATGGAAAACTGTAATTAAACATTACAGGGAAAACAAATTACCCACTGAGTGCCATGCTTTCATCTTCAGCTAGTTCATTTTCTACATGGGCGTCTGGCTCTGCCTTGCAGTAGATCCCAGCCCTGTTGGTGCTGTGCCACAGAAAGATATAATTATAAAAACAAATGCTCGGAGACTCCTTGTGAAATGAATGCATTGGCATCTCAGTAGTACATGATTACATTGACATGTGAAGCCAGAAGGAATTTTTATAAACCAGATAACTATTAATTTTATACAACTTCCAGAATAATGTTTGTTATTTTCTCTGCTGGAGCTAAACAGCCACCCCAATTTCTCAATTTGATTATGTGTTTATTTGCCTGATATAAAATTAAGTGAAGAAGTATTTGTCTATTTATTTACTGAATACCAGCAGTTCACTTGGCATTGGACAACCAGATGGAGGAACAGGAGAAAAATAATAATTCTGCACATAATTAAATAATTGCCAATGGGGTTTAAATGCTAAGGAGAAAAAAGAGAGAAAAAATGTAAATCTTTGGTAGTTTTAAATACATACTCTTTTGCAAGGGGAAGTGGTGATGAACTCCTTGCATTTGATGCATCAGTAACTCTCTATAAAGATGGAGTCTCCAGAAATTATCATTCAGATTGAAATTCTGGTTTTTTGATTTGCTTAATAATCAGAGTGTGAAAAATTCATTCAGTGAATGCCTGATAGAAAATGTAGCACTCCTTAAGAAGTGTTGCATTTGTGTGAGGTGTTTTTTTTTTAAGTAATAATGATGAATCTCCAACGTGCTCATTTATTATAAAGCAGGGGCCAGAAGGATGGGGCAGCTTTCTCTGGATGTGCTGGTTACCAGAGTGCTGCGCATCCTTCAGCTTCAGTGGGGAAAGTTGTTTACCAAAAAGCCTTGATGATATCTGGTTGAGCAGGTTCATTGTTTACCTCTGAATTATGCATCTGGGCCTCTCTGGTGGGGTGCTGTTTGTGTTTTGTTCCCCTGAAGAACTGAAGACAAGGGTGGACCCCGGCATTTCCACTGCAGCTCTGTCCCGGTCCCCATGGCTGTGGACAGCCTGGTACAGTCCCTCGCTGGCCCATCCACCCGGTCTCCTTCTCTGCACTCTGTGTTCAGCCTGGATGACAGCAGTGGCCTCCCATCACCACGGAAACAGCCTCCACCCAAGCCAAAGAGGGACCCCACCACACGGCTGAGTGCCTCCTATGAGGCTGTGAGCGCCTGCCTATGGGCTGCAGCCAAGGAGTCATCGACTGAAGGTTAGCCACAGGGAAGGAGGAAACCGGCTTGTTGGGTTATTGATGCACAGACTTTTGGTTTTGAGTGCCCCGTGGCAGAATTGCTACCTTAATATATTTTTAATAGGAATAAATCCAATTGTTTGCTTGCCAGTGGGTCTTTAATCATTAAATATAAATAATATGTATTCAAATCTCTAAGCCTCTTAGGAAAAAGCTACTTATATATCATTTCCTTAACTCCTGTTCCCACTTCCACATTGAATGAGGAGCCTCAAACCAGAGCAATTCAGAAAGTTGGTCACCGGTCCATGTAAACTTTTACTATTAAAAACCTAAAACAAGTTATCTGGCTTCCCTATTATCACAGTCTAATTAAAAATTAAGCTTGCTTTATTAAGTACTAAGTGAAATGATTCACTCAGATGAGTCATGATATGGCAGGATTCAGTTAGAGAAATTTTTGGGACTAGATAATAAAAGATTGGTGGTCTAGAATTATGTATGCACAATGGGAAAATCACACCTTAATCAGATGTCTCGTAAATGAGCTCATGTGAGTATTATTGCTTAATTATTAATTTTTAGAATGGGGAAAAAATAGCAGAAGCACTTCTCTGCAGACCATTTGCTAATTTTACGTATTTTATTTATCACCTCCTGAAAGTTAGGCCTTATTCTAGGCCAGGGGGATGTGCAATCAATGAAACAGACAAAATTACCTTCCCTTGTGGAGTTTATGTTCTAGTAGGGGAAGACAAATGGTAAACATAGTAAACAAGCAAATACATTAAGTATCTTGGAAGATGTTGCTGCAGAGAAAAATAAATATGGTAAGAGGTAGTAGTGCAGGGTAGGGTAGTTGAAATTCTAAATAAAATGGCTGTGTAGGTTTCACTAGAAAAATATTATCTTAACATAAGATAGAATACAATTCCTTCAATAAGTAAATGAACTTAAAAAGCACAGGAAAGCCATAAGCTCATCTTTGGGAGTAGATGGCTGACTCCAAGGAAGATGGTGGAAAAGTTCATAGCCTGGGATCCTGGAGCAATGAGTATGCCCTGGTTATTGTCAAAGATGCTTTTTGTCAGTTGCTTTTAGAAATAGATTTTTAGGAGAGTTTTTAGTTTAAAAAAATGTTGCTGTCATAATGTATGAGTCATACTACAATAATACATAAAGATGTAGGCAAAATTTATAACTTTGGGGAGAAGAGTCCAAGTGTGTATCTTTAGTGTCATGGTAATAAGGACAACAGAAGGTAAAAAATGACATTAGGGAAATCATCTAGAGGAGACTCTTCAGGTGATTACAAGACCTCCATAGAAACAAGGCATTCTCCAAATGTATACAAACTAGAAGAGGCTTTTACTCTAAAGAAACCATAAGGACATTTTCTGAGAAATTAGAATAAATCACATTTCCACCATAATTACTTTTAGACCTCTGCACTGGATTTGTGGTCCAAATTTCAAAAAGTTGTGACTGAAATATGAAGGAAATATTTTTTTTAGTGTATGGGAAGAGGAAGAATAATATTTAACAGTCTAAGACTAATGAGATGGGGAGGTATGATGACTCAAAATAGCATCAGAAAGTGAAAAAACAATACCAAACAAGATCGAAAATTGCAGTGTATCTAAGACAGAGTCCATCCAAATTTGAACACTGCAAACAAGCTCTACGAATTTGAATAAGTAGGCCTCAGGATAGCCTGTAAAGTCTAAAATTTCTTCCCTTTATGTGCATATAAGAGACCAATTGCACTGAAGCTGAGATTTTGGAGGAACCAGGTGCCAAGTAGTCATACTGTTTTGAAAAGAGAGAAACAAAATATTGAGGATTAAGTGGAGGTCTCTCACAAGAGCAGCAAACAAGTGTCAATTAAGAAAAAATTATTCAGAAATCATAGGAGATAAAAATGTAGATAAAATAAAATGATAGGAAAAAAGATGAATGAAGAAAATGCAAGACCACAGTTGTAAAATTCTGAATCTCCTTACTATTGTGAGGAATCCCAAGTGTCTCAAGATTTTCTCTATAAAGTACATGACATGATGATTTGTTAGACTTGCAAGGTTTTTATGTAAAATTTAAGTGGAAACGAATTTCAGCTCACATTTGAGCAAGGTGCCTGTAGGTGTCTTCCCCAACAGATCACACCCCAGTGAACTCATACTTTGGAGGCCTGTAAAAGAGCCAATCCATAAATACGTTTCTTTTTTCCTGTCTACATTACTTACTCCTTTTTACATTTCATGATTTCCAGTCCTGATGACTTTACCATCACCGCCCTATCTCCAGTGGCTGCAGATGAGTTCCTGCATTTTGGAATGTGCTCCAAGTATATATCTAAGAATAAAAAAATTAATCTGCATGGTCAGATCAGGCTGGTGTGCTAGTTGGTTTTTGTAGCATTAGGATTCAGGGGCCAATAGTGGCTCTCAGTCACTCAAGCCGTCACTGCTCTGGATTTTTAATCCATAATCACAAAGGTGGCAACACTGTTTGTGACAAACCAGCCATCGGCAGTGGCTCTGGTCCCCTTTATGCCATTGTGACAGCAGTTGAAGGTGTCCTGTGCAGTAGCTTCTAGTAACTTCTGGCTATTTAAATTTGAGGTAATTAAACTAAGTAAAATTTAAACTTCAGTTCTTCAGTCTTTAGTCACATTCTAAGTACTCAGCAGCCACAGATGTGGAATTTCCCATTATCGCACAAAGTTCTGTCAGACAGCCCTGATCCTTACAGCTTCATTTTTTTACCAGTAGGTCCTCACTTAATGTCACCCATAGATTCTCTGACATTAAGTGAAACAAGGTGTAATGCAATCGATTTTACCATAGGCCAGTTGATGTAAACAAGAGTTAAATTCCCATGGTATCTCATCAACTAAAAAAACCACGCTTCAGGAAACATTATTCAAGGACCCGCTGTACTGAGTATTTTGCACCTAGTAAGAGGTCACAAATTTATTTTTCTTCTGCAAAAGTGAAGAAGAAAATTTGATCACAGCTTAAAATGCCCTGTGAACCCATTTTTCATAAGAATGAAGATGACAACTGAGGTCAATTTATTATCTAAGCCATTCCTTTTGGCCTATTAAAAATAAGTTCAAGTTCTTTCCTTTTACAAATGAAGCCACTAATCAGTTCAGAAGGTAACAGAGTGAAAAGGGATCTGATTGGAGAATGAAGGCCCAGAATCGTAGAGAAACCAATAATTAGATCACAGTCTTAATAATTAGATTAAAATCTTAATCTTTGCAGCCAGTCCTGTTCTTATTAACACATGCCTTTCCCATAGGTTTTAATACAATAAACATATGGTCATAAAGAGAGGCAAGAGAAAGGGCTTATTTTTTTTTTACTACCTTTGTACCTGAAAATCTTGAAACACTTTTATGGGCCAGTAAATTTTAATGCTTGTTTGCAAACTATTAACAAGCTAGAGCCAACTGTTTGAAAGCACTATTTTTTGAAAGTCTGGGGTTGTTCTTTGCAAATAGTGACTAGAAAAGGAAGCATAGGGGCCTGGCTTCACTTTCTCATTACTAGAAAGTTCCCAGTACCAAGTCCCTTTCTGGAGAGAAGAGTTGATTCTCTAAATCGAACGTGCAGGTTTTCTCCCAAACAAGGTGATAACTGGATGGTGAAATGGCAAAAGACAGGTTTTTCTGGGACAACTGTATCCTTTATCATTTTACTCTGTGATGTGACCTCCGCAGCCACCCTCCCTTCGGACTCCAGCAGCCCATTTCTTACATAGAACATCTCAGGGCTCATTTTTTTTTTCATTGCCATACAGCTCCATTCTCAACAAAATCCAGTTTGTATGTATAGATACAAGAATAGTTCAGCTGTAGAGCTTAACTTGGAAATGACATTTGTTTCTTTTCTTTTTTACTGTCTTATTTATATCTTTATTCTAGACAGCACTTGTCACATAGTAGGCACTCAGTAAATACTTATTGAAAAAATGAATACATGTTCTAGAAATATATTTATTCATGCTGCTTTCCTTAAAACAGAATTAGCTTCCTATCAATAAATCAAAAGGAGTACATTTTGGCAAGGTTCATGATGTCCCCTTGAGATTTGTCAGATTTGGTTTGACACATGTTTTTTTTAGCAGAACTCCCTTTATAAGATTTTCTATTACCTGAAGTTTGATAGAAATTAGGTCTTTTGTGAACACTGCCCTGAGAATATGTTCCTGGATGTAACAGGAGAACATGACTGCATGTTTCACAATTTATGATGCATTTGCACATTTAGCATGTATTAACTAAGTGCATTTCATGTTTTTGGCTCTTCCCTGAAGAGGCCAGTGGGGGAGATAAATTAGCAAATAAATTATGAGATAAGCAGAGTAATAGCCAAGAGAACAGGTATAGAACAGAGCAGAGGGGCTAACACTGACTGGGAATGGAGAAGGGTCTGGAAGGACATTTAAGTGGCATTATACCAGTCGAATGCTGTCCAGTGAGTAAAGATGGGATGGGCTTCTCTCCCACCACACACACACACACACACACACACACACACGCACACACGCACACACACACCCATCAAATAAGGTTGCAGTATATCAGTTCAGTAGAAGCTCTTATTGTCCAATTCGTAGCTGGTTGTAAATTGATACTACATTCACTCATGTATGGAGCCGGCCACCAGCCAGCTATCCGGCCTTTATTTAGGCATCCTTTATGACCTGTGACAGGCACAGTTTGCTCTGAAACTAGGCAAAATCACACTGGAAGAAATGGAATACAATGTATATGTACACACAAAAATACAAATGTTTTCTGATTGAACAAGCTCCTCATTTCTTTTTTTCTCATAGATTAATTATGCAGGTATCTTGTTCTCTATGAAAATGGGGCCAAATAATCTGTGTCCTGGTCTAAATGGTGAATTAAAAGTCACCCAACATGCCTTAGCAACAACGTCAAAGGGAAAATATTTTGTCAAGAAAATTTTCATCTCCTAACAGAACTTAAAATAACACAAGTCCCTAGGTCATTGCACAGTAGCTCAGATGAGAGTCAAGTTTATAAAATGGTGAGACAGCTTAGAATGTGACATTTGACCCTTAAATTACCATTAGAACATGAAGACTTTCCCTAAAGATGATCTGTGACCACAGAATGTTCACCTGACCCCATCTCACTGACATTGTCAAGTATTTGCAAGGGTTTTTACTCACAAATCTTAAGGCTAGACCATTTGTAAAGGAAATTCTTAATGCAAATTCATTTTTAGTAACCGTTAAATTTATACTTGCAAATGAACTATTAGTAAGCAGTTGTGTGGACACACACACACAAGCCATAAAACCAAATTATTATCTCACTTGGTAACTGTGGTATTCTAATTTTAGTTCATGAAGGATGAAGCTTTCCCGTTCCCACCCCCAGAGATTATAATTTAGTGGTTATGAAATATGACAGGAACTGTGCTATCTACATTCTCAATAAAGGACCTCAGATGACCTGATATTGCTGAACTCCAAACCCCACTCAAAGGAACCCTGTTCTATCCTTCATGATTAATTTCTGGTTGTGTAATGATAAGATAATGATGATAGCAGTTGACATTCAGTGTTTATTATGTACCTGGCATTATGCTGAGTATCTTTAGTCTTTAGAACTACTCGGTGGAGGGGGATATCACTGTGAACCCTCTACAGATGCGGACACTGAGTCAGGGTGCAGTAGTGTGACCTGTTCCATGTCACTCATCCAAAGCAGTCAGATTCTAGGGATCAAGCTCTTGACTTCTTCCTAACGAGCTATATTACTTTTATTTATGATAGTTTAATACCAAAACAGCTGTTTTCTGCATCTAAAGCAAACCTTGAGGAAATATCATATCAGTTATCTGTCGTTGCTTAACTACTCATCCAAAACTTGGTGATTTAAATAAAACATGATCATTTTAGTACTGTATTCCAGGTCTGGTTGTCAACTGGTCTCATCTAGGTGGTTCTTAATGAAGGTCCTTCATTAAAGCTGCACATGGTACCTGGAATCATCTGAAATCTGGGAGCTCCCATGTCTGGTACCTCAGATACCTGAGGACTGGGGCTTCTAGGGCATCTATATCTCTAGGTGGTCTTTCCTTGTATATTGTGCAGCATGGCAGCTTCAGTGTAGCTGGACTTCCTTCATGAAGAATCAAAGCTCAAGGGCACATGCTCCAGGAAAAAGAACTCCTTCTATGAGCCAGCCTTGGAAGTCATGCAGCATCACCTCCACCACAGTCCATGTCTCAGGCAGTTCTATAGGCCTATTCAGATTCAGGGAGGAGAAATAGATTACCACTCTTCATAGGACTGGAAACACTCTGGTGGCCAATTTTTGGCAAATACAAATTGCCTTATTCTACCCTAGTGATAAGACAATTCACATCCCTTCCACATACAAGATACACTCCCTTTTCCTCACAATTTCCCCAAAACCTCATTTCATCATCACACCAAGTTCAAGTTCAAGGTCCAGATCTCATCGTCTGTTGATAAATCAGACCTGGGTAAGGCTGCTCTGGTAAGCCTTATTAGGTGGACATCTCCTCTAGTATTTTCCACACAGCTAACATGCACTGGAGGGACAGGTGCAGGATGATATTCCTATTAAAAAAAGGGAAAGCCAGGAGGCATGTAGCAGGCACGTGCACAGAGCAGTTCTGTACAATACTTGGGCACATGTTGCCTGTGCCTTCATTATGTTTTTGGCCTACTGCCTAGAAATGATGTTCCATGGCTCTTAGGTCCATGCCTAAGTCTCTTGGCTCACCTGTAAATTATAATTCTTAAACCACAAGAGGTGACATGTTTGGAGCTGGTAGTTTTCTCAGCCTGTTTTCTGCTTATAAAATGTTGAGGTACCAGATCACTCTGTATTGTCGCCTTCTTTCAGTGAAAGCTGATCCAATCCCTTAAAGGCTTTATGAGATTTCCTGTGTATTTATAATCTACTTCATTATTAGGAAGCCACATCCACAGATCCCTTTGAGATAATGTTACCTGCTTTGGGCTCTCTGCAAGATTTCTGTGCTGCCATATGTTTATTATTCTTATAAGTCCCTTGGTTTTGCTCCTTTGAACAGACGCATGAAGGATCACTGTAAAACTTTCTGAGGTCTTAATAAAGAGTTCATAATCATGATTTTAGCTTCGTCTTTAGAGTATGTCCTGAAAATGCTCCAGATTTCATCTCTGCTTAAAAGTCATTTCTTAACTTCAGAATTATTTGCCGTCAGGACCGTCTGACAGTGACAAATGTTTATTGTCAAACATAGAAAGTCCAGGATCCTTTACAGTTAATAAGTCTTTCTTTAGCTTATCTCTTTATTCTCACATTTTACTATAGGCAGCTAGAAGAATCCAGGAGATGGATTTTAAACTCTGCCTGAAAATCTCCTTAGCTACATCATTCAGTTCCTTAGTGTTTTTTACTTTCCACATTACTGCAGGTGACAGTGTTGCTAAACTTTCCACAATGGCATAAGAAATGTCATGCTTCCTCCAGCTTTCAGCATCTTCCTCATCTTCTTTTAAGTCTCACTAAGAGCTTTACTGAGGATCACCATGCTTCTGCTAACACTGTCTTTAAGACTCCTCCAATTTCCCAAAGCTACTATGACCTTTTAAAGTTTTTATTTATAGTAGCACTCCATTTCCAGGTACCAATATCTGTTGGTTGTCGATTGCTATGTAACAAAGCACTCCAAAATGTGGTGGCTTAAAATAATGATTAATTGTATCCTTTTTTTCTCTCTTACAATTTTAGTAATTGTTTGGGTTCAGCTAAACAATTTTCATACTGGCTCTTTCACAGCTGTAGTGAGAGTCTGGGGCTGGAATCATCCGAACATTCAGTTACTAGAGTTCTGCTGTCTGGACTGGGGGAACCCAAATGGGGTCCTCTGCGTCTCTCACCTCTATGTGACCTCTCTACATGTTCTCTAGAGCATGCGTGCTTCAGCATAAATAGTCTTCTCATACAGAGACCAGGGCCACCAAGACCTGTGTCCCAAGACAGCAGGACCCAGGCAGAGGCTGTACTATGGGTGATGCAGCCACAGAAGGCAGGCGGCGTCCCCTTCCCCATGTTTATTTGTCAGGGGCAATCACAGAGGTCCTCCCAGTTTCAAGGCTCAGAAAGAGCACGTGAAAACATTGTTGATGCCAGTTTTGAAAACTACAACCTGCCACAATACCTTAAAATTATTCAAATCTCCAGAACAACTCTATAATGTTAATGCAAAAATTGTGTTTGGTTCATTATCTTTCCAGGAGAAGCTTATGGTTTAGCCCGGTGAAAGCCTTTAGAATAATGCTGATTAATTACAGAATTGTGCATTTTTGGTATTTTCTGTGCTTAAAAGTTGGCTGATTTGGGGGAGCCCTGTAAAATACTAGCTTATGAAGATATCCATTGAGTTAGAAAATTAACTGTTCTTTTCCATTCTCATTTGGATGTCTCCCATTTGTTTTGTGTTTATAATGTGCCAGCAACTGAGCTAATACTTTACATACAATATCTGTTGTATGCCTCTGAGATTATTACTGCTATCATTTTATGCAATACTATACTGAAGTTTAGAGAGACTTGCCCAAGACCTCTTTTAAAATTGTCATTTGCCCTACTGCCATCCGCACAAACACACACACACAATTCTGTAACCTCTTTCTTAGTCTGTTGTTTCTCATTCTCACAGGACACACCATGTTCTAACAGAATTTATTCACTTGTTTAATTTACATTTTTTTATTGTCTGACACCTCCCGCTAGGGCACAGGAAGGCAAGGAAATTTTTCTTGTATTCACTAATGTGTCTCTGTAAATTCTGGTTAAATGCATAACTAAATGAATGATGGCATGAATGAATGGTCCTGCCAAGATCTGAATCCAGATCTAACTTGAAAGCCTTTAATTTTTTTCCTTAAATTATGGGGTTTTGCCTTATCGTTGTTGTTGTTTTTTTCTTTTCTTAATCAAATTTATTGGGGGTGATATTGATTAATAAAAATATATAGCTTTCAGGTGTATAATTCTATAACACATTATCTATATATTGCATTGTTGGTTCACCACCCCAAGTCAAGTCTCTTCCATCACCTTTACCCCCCTTTACTCTCTATTATCTCCCTCCACCCACTCTTTCCTCTAGTAATCATCAGACTGTTGTCTGCGTCTATGAGGGTTTTTTTGTTTTGTGTTGTTTGCTTGTTTGTTTGTTTGTTTGCTTAATCCCCTCAGCTTTTTCACCCAGTCCTCTAACCCCCCTCCTCTCTGACAGCTATCAGTCTGGTCTCTGTATCTATGAGCCTGTTTCTGTTTTGTTTGTTAGTTTATTTTGTTCATTAGATTCCACATATAAGTGAAACCGCATGGTAAGTATCTTTTTCTGACTGACTTATTTCACTCATCTGAAATACTCTACAGGTCTATCCATGCTGTTGCCAAAGATAAAATTTCCTTCTTTTTTATGGCCAAGTAGTATCCCATTTTGTAACCAGACCACAGCTAGTTTATCTACTCATCAACTGATGGATACTTGGGCTGTTTCCAAATCTTATCTATTCTAAATAATGCTACAGTGAACATAAGGGTGCCTATATGTTTTCAAATTAGTGTTTCAGGTTTCTTCAGATGTATTTCCAGAATTGGAATCACTGGGTCATAAGGCAGGTTCATTTTTAATTTTTTGAGGTAACTCCACGTGGCTTTCCACAGGGGTTAATATCCCAAATTGATACAGAACTTATAAAACTCAAAACTAGAAAAACCAACAATCCAATTAAAAACTTGAGCCAAGGACCTGAATAGGGACTTCTCCAAAGAAGGCATACAGATGGCCAATAGACATATGAAAAGATGCTCAATATCACTAATCATCAGAGAAGTGCAAATTAAAACCACAATGAGATATCACCTCACCACCTGTCAGAATTTCTTGTGCCGTGTTGGTGGGAATGCAGATTGGTGCAGCCACTGTGGAAGACAGTATGGAGTTACTTCAAAAAATTAAAAATGAGAGTGTCTTATGACCAAGCGATCCACTTTTGGGAACATATTAGAAGAAACCCAAAACACTAATTTGAAAAAATATCAGCACCTCTATGTTCATTGTAGCATTATTAAAAATAGGCAAGATTTGGAAGCCGCCCAAGTGCCCATCCGTAGATGAGTAGATAAAAATGTTGTGGTACATTTACACAATGGAATACTACTTAGCCATAATAAAGCCTGCAATCTTAACAATTATACTTTATTGTCTCTTCCAGACTGGGACAGAGACTGCTGTCATATGTGCAGTCATAGTGAGAAAAAACCTGACTGTCTTAAACAACTCAGGAATTCAGAAAAATTAGATATGCTTATATCAACGATTCCTGCAGTAAAATACCAAATTGGAAAAATATTTAAAAGTTTTTGAGAAGTTTTGATATTTCATTAAAACTTGTAATTTTCTAAAATTAATACATCAGTTTTCAGAGACATTATGTATATTTCATAAATATCTATTACAATGTATAATACACTATATTAGAAAATAAGTCTTCTGGAGTATTTTAAACAAATTTCAGTAAATATTTTAAAGTCACATCTAAATAGTTGTTCTGCCTCTTTTAAATTTAGTTCTTACTAATAATATTAAGCTGATTTGTTTTTCTAAATATTTCCCCTCGTTTCAACTTAAGAAATGTCCACTTTAGATATTTTTAGACTTGACTTTCCTGTTAAACCTGTGTTTCTCTTAAGGATTCATATCTACTGATTAATTGTAAAACTCACCCTTGGCCTCATTTTAATAACAAAGTTCTGTAACAAAAATAATAATCTCTCTATGCATGTAGATGTTTTGTTGGTGTTTTGTTCATTTTATACTATTTAATTAAGCTTACTCATTACCTACAAGAAGCATCCATATGCCACTGATTAGCTAGTTTTCTTTTCTATTTTCTCATCTTTAAAACCCTGAGGACCAGTTCAGCCTATACTTCACATCTATATCATACCCTAAGAATACAGGTGTAAGGAGGTTCTAACACCTGATCTGCAATGTGCTCCCCTGACGCTTAGCTGCATCAACAGGCTCTTCCGCTTTGCAGGTGGCTGATAATCCTGGGCCACCTATGGTCCACTTAATGTCTTCCTTCACGGGTGGAAGTTGTCCTCCAGCTCTGAGGTCAAAATTCCCTTTATCGTTGACAGTCTTGAGACGTGTAGGTTGAGGCGGGATCCCGGATACCGAGGGGTGCCGGCCTGTGTCTCTCCAACAGTGGGGACTCGCAGAAGCCGTGGGAGCAAGGGTAGCCCCAGCCAGCCCCCGTCCCTGGTGGTTTGGCTCTGGAATCTTGCTAACACCTCCTATCACTTCTTTGTGTTCCCTCCCATTCAGTTCTCACTAGGCCCAGACCACACAGCGATGACTACAGCACCATGAAGAAGATTCCTCCTCGGAAGCCAAAGCGAAGCCCCAACACCAAGCTCAGCGGGTCCTCCGAGGAGATTTGTGGTGCCAAGCCTGGGGCGGTGGGCACCCCCAGCACACGGAGCAGAGCGGCGGGTCTGCCGTGTGCCCCAGGGGCCGTGCTGGGGGTCCCCGCGCCTCCTGCGGCCCCAGCGCACTCTGAGCCTGAGCCGGAGACGGAGACTGAGTCAGAGCCCATCTACATCGAGATGGTGGGCCGCGCTGGTAGCCCCGACCAGGCGGAGGCAGTCTACGAAGAGATGAAGTACTTCGCACCCCCCGAGGACGGAGGCAGTCGGGGAGTGGGCGCCTGGGCCTTCTTGTCGACCCCGTTACCATCTGAGGGTCAGAGCCCCATCACCTTGGAGGATGAAGACACGAGCTGCCAGACACCGGCGCCCTGCAAAGACACGTGTGACATTCCAGCCCCCTTCCCCAACCTGCTCCCTCACCGCCCCCCACTTCTGGTTTTTCCCCCAACTCCCGTCACCTGCTCCCCCGCTTCAGACGAATCGCCTTTGACGCCCCTGGAGGTGAAAAAACTGCCCGTCCTGGAAACCAACCTCAAGTACCCAGTGCAGTCCGAAGGCTCAAGTCCTCTGTCTCCCCAGTATTCCAAAAACCAAAAAGGGGATGGTGACAGACCCCCGTCCCCCGGCCTACCAGTATTTAACGGGTCTCACAAAGTCTCTCCGCCTCTCACGCCACCGCCTCCTCCAGCACCTCCTGCAGCTGCCCACCGGCACTTCACCTTCCCACCCGAGGCTGGTGTGGCGCACGCGGTAAAAGCACTCACAAACCCAGACCTGCCCAAAGTGCAGCAAATGCCAAACTCTGCTCCAGCAGTGGGTCCGTGCAGCTCTTTCTCCAAGGTTCCTTACTCCCCAGGGAAGGCAGCAGCTAGAGTCGACCACAGGAAGACCAGCTCCAACTCCTCCTTTGCGGTCCCCTACAGCCCTCCGAGCTCCAGACCTCTCGGCAGCCCTCTGGACGAGCTAACTAGCCTCTTTAACTCCGGAAGGAGCGTGCTTCGGAAGTCTGCAGCAGGAAGAAAAATCAGGGAACCTGAAGGTGAGCAGAATAGACGCATATCTACATTTTGCTCGTTGAGATGGATGGGTGGATGGATAGATATTGGGTGGATGCAGGTGTACATGTACACACATATACATATATGTAATTTAAATAATATTTGTGGTGATCGTAGTATTCACAGAAAATCATATGCAACCAATATGGCCAAGTAGGTAAAAATAAATATTTCCATTTTGCAGACGAAGGCTCATGATGTAAAAATATGTAACACTAAAACGGGATTCAATAAATTCTTATGAGTTGATAAGTGTCAGATGGAGCAAGGTTCACTTTTAGCTACCGATTCTTTTTCTCCCTAGTAATACTTCCTTAGAACATGGAAATGGCTTTTTTTATAACATTATATATTGTTGATTCCCATTTGACTTACACTTTGCTATTAACTCTCATCTGTCCCCTGTTTTGTTGTTTCACTTCCAGTCCTGGTTTCTGGGATGATTATTCAGCTACTAATCTTGCATGTGACACAGCTCACATTTACATTTTGTATAAATGACTTTCTTCTGCTCATATTCCACCTGAGGAAAATTTGACTCAGTTCTGTTAAATCTGTGTCTTCTCAGCCTAAGGCACGTTTTGTTTGCAGCTGGTAGTCCACTCATGTGAGCTCAGTGCCACGGTGTTGAGATATATATGCATATATATGTTGTGATATATGTGTATATATTTTATACATATATAATATTTACTATATATAGTATTTATTTTGTGTCCATATAAAAGAATGTAGCTAAGAAAAATGTGAATCTCTTTTAAGCAGCTAACCACATGCTACTTCATTCAGATGAGATTGCCTTTACCTACCAAAGGTGTCATTTTGGCAGGTTCTCTTATTAATTATAAAGAATGCCCTGACTGGTGTGGCTCAGTGGGTTGGGCATTGTCCCACAAACTGAAAGGTACCTATAATTCCTGGTCAGGGCACATGCCTGGGTTGCAGGCCAGGTCCTCAGCTGGGAGCCTGCGAGAGGCAACCAATAGATATTGATGTTTCTCTTTTGCATCGATATTTTTCTCCCTTTCTTCTTCCATTCCCCTCTCTCTAAAAATAAATAAAATCTTTAAAGATAATTACAAAGAATGTAGTCATCTTCCAAAAAATTTTAAGACTTTTATTCTAATCCAAAATATTTCCCAATCATCTGTATTCTGTGGAAGAATTGCACTAATATAAAGCATATTTTTCTTTAAAAAAATTGTAACAGGTCCCTTGAGTTGTGATGCTATTAACCTGAGATAGATGGCAACTATTAACATCCTCACTTTACAGAGATGGAAAACTCTAAGATGAAGAGGTTAAATGCCTTCCTTAGGGCCAGGTGGTAGAATTTGAAGTAAAATTTTGTTTTTAGGATAACATTCCATGTACGCATTAACCTGTTCTTTCTCCTAAAGAAAATACAAAAATATATTACCCTTTATTATTTGATTAAGAAAATTACTTTAGGTACAAAAACTCTAGAAAATATAGGAAGCAATCTGAATAAGTGAAAAGTAGGTCAAGGCTAAGAACACTTAGCAAATAAATGAATAACCTACTTCCTATTTATTCTTTAGACAAGCTAATTGTTTGTTTAGCTAACAATTTCTTCTTAATTATAGGCCATTAATAAATGAAATTGTCCTTGTAAGTAGGAGAATGTTTGAATTTCACAAGTTGTATGTTTCATTCCAAGGAACAAATTGGAATCTAAGAGAAAAAGCATTAAATATAGAAATTATCATGTGCTTTTAGAACTAAACATTTATTAAAACCTCATAAACCTCATTTTACTCTAGATGAAAATTGGGTGAATTCTTCTTGGCTCTATTGAAGAAAGAGAAGGTAGTGATTCCTAGACAGGCCTCATCATTTGGAAACCTCTAAGTCTAAGAGTTAGAGCCCAGTGAGAACTGCAGTGAGGCCTCCGGGCATGGTGCATGAGTTGGCTCATTGTCTTTCCCTCTGGTGGCCCCTCACCAGTGTTTGAGAACACATATCAAAACCTCAGGTACAACATTGTTAGTTCAACTCTAAAATTATAAAACATCTATTTTTCTACTGTGGGCCTTCACAACACTTTTTAATTTGAAAATATTGGTTTGAGCCACTTACAACTTTCTCATAAATATATGAATTGGCAACTGTTGTCCCAGCACCATAGCTATAATAACAGAAAGCTTAACAATATGAGACTTAGGTCATCCTCACACACCAGGTCATGGGAATCCCAAAAATACAGTTTACTACTGTGTGATTCTTTATTCATGATGGTCCGTGATATGGGAAATAAGTTTACAGGGCTTTTCTTTGTTTTATTTTAAAAATATAAAGAGAGAAAAATATAAGATGAAGAAGGAAAAAAGTCAATGTTTTCACTAATCATTGGAGCTGCTTATATGATTATTAATGTTTACACAATTGGATCCTAAAGTCAGTAATCCATTTTCCTAAGAATGAATTGAATGGCTGTTATTAATGACATATTATAATCTTGGGACTTCTTCCCTTTAAGGGTTTAAATCTTCTACTTTACCTGCTTTATATTTAAAGATATTCTTATTTTCACTTGAAATAGCTTTCTTACCAAATCACCCAGTGGGTGGCTAATTCACCCTCAAGGCACCTAAATTAATTACAGCTCATTTCTTATACAGTTGTGATATGGGGAAATTTTTTTGTAAATTTTGAAGAAGTGTTCAAAATATTCCCATCATGTCTTCGGAAAGTGACCTTGATGACATTAAACTGCTCATTATTATCCTGCTATAGATATTTCCAGTTAAAATAAAAGTACGGAGGGTTGTATATAAGAAATGAGGTCCTTCAGTGTATAATTCTGTTCCATCAGTACTCCATAAATGTAAATGTAAGAGTTCATAAATATTTTATTCCTCAAAACAGTTTATTTTCAATAGACTCTTGGATATTCCATTTGAGCCATACGAAGTCACACTAATTCTAAGAGTCCAGGACACACATACAGGCAAACTGTGATTGTGCAGATGAAAGGTAGGACTGCAGACTGAGAGGAATAATATTAGCAGCAAGGAACTGCAGCGCTTACTATGTTCAGGGCATTGTTTTAATAATCTGTTTAATCCTCACAAGATTAAAGGTGTCTACCGCTATACCTCCACTTACAGATGGGAAAACTAAGTCACAGAAAGACAAATCCATTCTCTCCAAGTCACCCTGCTCATGAAAGTCAGAGGATGACTGGCACACAGTAATTCTGTCACCAGTTGCTGTTCTCTTAGCTACATACCCACGGTGCTTAGAGCTAGACTGCAGGGGAAAAACAGAAGATCAGGTTTTAAAATTAATATTTGCTCACCTAAGGAACAGTTAGTTAAGACTCATATAGTTTGGATGGAGAAAACTGTTCCACTAACTCAGAAATGCCAAACATGTACTTTAGAGCTCATGGGTGTATATATATATAATTTTAGAATACCATATGGAAACCACTTGGCCCTTAAGATTAAGAATGACTAAATATTGAATTATCTATGTCTTTCTAGGTGTGATTATCCCATTCACTGACAATACCTTTTCCATCTATAACATGGCTAATATTATTATGCTAATTATTTCTAGTTGTCTAGTTTGAAAAATTATGAGACCCAATTCCAGTGAAAGGGGAGATTCATTGTCTTCCTTAGACCACTAGGGTGCTCCATTGCTCCAAATGACATCACAATGTCTGGTTATGTTTATCTAGAACATGCAATAAAACAAGCATGTTATTTTCCACTCATTGAAAAAGATCAAGATAAGACATTGACAAAAAGGTGGTAAACCTCAGATATCTGGAGAAGAGGAGGCAAGCCAGGCTGAATTAAGGAAAAATCTGGTTTGCAGAATATAAATATATATATATATATATATATATATATATATATATATGTGTGTGTGTGTGTGTGTATGTATATGTATATATGTGTGTGTATGTATATGTGTGTGTGTGTATAGTCTCATTACTTTCTGATACTGTGCATCCTTAGTTTATAAGATATAGATACGTAGTTAGAATGATGTCAACAAAATATTGTATAATGTTTCTTTGTTACATAGTTAATGAAAAACCTAGCTAAAAAAAGTACTTTAACATATAAATGTATTTGATAGATTTAGTTGTTCTGGCATTTTTACTTAATAAGGATCACATAAAGTGCAAATTACTGTTAATTTCAAATATTTTACTTTATTGCATAAGCATTTTAAATAAGAATGGAGGTTTTAAGTCAGAGTATTATTTAAACAAATTTTTACATATTATGATACTTTTATTCTGTAAGTCCATTTGTTTAAAAAGGAATTCTTTTTAAAGTTGGCCCTATAGAAAATTTTAAACATCTACAAAGATAGAGAGAATAGATTAACAAACTTTCTCAAGCCTATTTCATCTCTTCTCCGACCCAGTTCCCTTGTCTACCATTGGCTTATTTTGAAGTACATCCCGATGTCAAATCAATTTATTATTAAATATTCATGAATATTTTCATAGAAGTCATTTAGAAAACAATCAAAGATATATTATTAAGTCACATTAATGAGTACAGAGAGATCTTTGGTGAGCCCCTCATATCTCAGCCACTTCCCTAACTTCAGTTCCCCTAAAAAATGGCCAAATCCACATTTCTGGCCCTACCCTCTACCTTAAACTCTAGATCATTTATTTCCCTTCCTTCTGTTCATCTTGACATGAATGACCCACACACATGTCATACTCAGGAAGGGCTAAGTTAATTCACTACCCTTTGTCTAACGCCTTCCCACACTATGAACTGACATTCCTTCCCCAGAACCTATGTTTTCTTCTATCAAAAACAAAAACAAAAATGTATGCTGCTGTTGCTCATGACAAAAGCCTGCCTCTAGAAGTCATGGCATCACTTTTCATGACATAAAATAATTCCCAGGAGTCAGCTTTCCCCCTAAACAACACTGGTCTACAAGATGCCCCACATACGCTGGCTTGGATACAGCTCCTGACATGGGCAGCTAGCACAGACAACCCCTTCTATTATACCCCCCAAAAAAGTGTGGAGTTCTAAATATTGCATCTAAGCAGACAAGTATGGAGGGTTGATGTTCAAAAAAACATAATTGAGTCTTAAATCAACTCTCTATGAGGTTTAGATGCTTTTCTGCTGAATTAAGAACAGTTGTTTGTAAGTTGTTTAGTAACAAGAAGAATCATTGAAATATCAAGGAATTACTGGTAGTAATCTGTGACTTGTTCAAGGAAAGTGTCTGTAAATTGCCATTCTCTGCTCCTGTGTTCAAGACAGAAGTTTCCATACTATCTTCATCTAATCTCTGATACATTCTAATGAGATTTCAGACTAAGAAACTAGTCTGCCTTATGCAAATCTCACCAACCCAAAATGGGATGCAGAGCTTGACATCCTATAGGCTTCTTGCCTATATACAGGCTCTCTTAGCATTTTATCCTGTTCAGAGCTGTTAATCTTTCTCAGTCACTCCCTGCAAGGTTTTTCTCCATGGTGATTTATTTGTGGGGGGTGGTGGCCTGAGGCTTCAGAAAATTATAAAGGGCGTGGACAGAACAAGCACATAGTTTACTGATGCGTTGCTGTCTACATTCCTGCCTCACATAAAGTCTCCCTCCTGTGAAAGTAAGGCATTCCTCTGCATTCTGGAATCATTTTGAATCAACACTAATTCCCCTCATTTTCCAAATGAGTAAGTCCTTTGGAAAGACAAGCTTAACCTTCCCAGAGAAGCAAGTTCTCCATTTATGTCTGAGTGAATTGGGCAAAGATGAGCTTTCTAAAGTTTCTTTTCCTGCCATGCCAATGAACCCAGCCTCTTACACGAGGAGAATGTATATCTGTGTGTAAGAAAATTGTGTTTTCATCAAAACTGTGCAGTAACAAGGAGTATCTATGTTTGGAACTTGCACCTATACATTGAAGTGGTTCTAACTCCCCAAATATCCAATAGAAGTAATATTTCATTCATCTCCGCTTAGAAATGAGCTTTTAATTTTAATAAATTGATAAGCAGCCAAATTTACTTATGTGAAGAGCACAAAGTCTTTGTCTTCTATATTAATTGGATGTTTCTAAAAAGAGTATTTGATTTTGAATGTTTGTGAATGTCTTGAATGCTTGTGATATTTTTTCTCATAATTTACAGCACCTTCTCTCTATAAATACCCAAGAATTCACACAGGGAAATTGTGCAACCAGGGGCCTGTAAACCAGGCTTGTGTTAACTTGCAGAGCTAATTCTCTATAGTCATCCGATAAGCATTCACTTAATGTAAACACAGGGCTTGCTCCTGGGACTCCAAAAAATGAAGGAAAAAATCTGACCCTTTCCCAGACAACGTAGGAGGCAAATGTGTCCACCTGATTTCCGTGAATGAAACTCTTGTGGAAGAGAGTGGCTTTAGTCCAGAGACTATTAGTGGGTCCAGAACTAGCTCCAAGTGGCCCATGAACCCCATCAGATGCATACACATGGACGCATATCCTTAGTGGCCAAGAAAAGAAGTGAGTTACTGCCCATGAGAGTGTAGGAGAGCCTCATGCTAAGCTGACAGGTGAGCAGGGAGAGTAATGGATAACAAGTGGATGGATGCAGAAGTAGAATAGAAGTGGAAGCCAGAAGACCCAATGCAAGGTGAAACATGCAAGCTCAGGGTACATGGTCTTTATAGTATGCAGCTGTGAAAATTGAGAAAAAAAAGAAGAGAAGGCACTGCTTGCCTTGTATGGAATCAAAGCAGGTAAGCTTTCTACCTGGAAGCTCCATGATGAGGCCCTGAATTATCTCCTTTAATTTCTCTTCCTTACATGGGAATTCAGTGTTAATTTATAGGATTTGTGCTGAAAGAGTGTAAAGAGCCAGAGGAGAAAAACGAAACAAAATGATAGTAGGGATTGTAAGTATGAACGTGTGATCCCATATGTACTCAGAAATGCTATGGAACATTTATTTGTCAATGGTATTCTGTTCATAATATTAATAGCTAGTATTTGTAAGTGGCTCTTTCCTGTTGGCCAAGCATGCTGACATCTTTCCTTCCCAGATCCTTTTCTCTCTGTGAGGCAAGTGAAGCAGGTGTTAGCATCCCTTTTACTAATGAGCAATCTGAGACTTGAAGGGATTAAGTGATTTGCCCATAATCACAGAAACTGATGGGTCCCAGAGTCAAGAATCAACCATGTCTCCTTTCTTCCAATCCCTGGATTCTTTCTATTGAGTCATTCTCATTCTTCAAGCACAATTAAAATTTTTCAAACGATACCAAGTCTCTGTCTCAGAAAGTAATTTCTTTCTGAAGTTAAACATAACTCATTACCAGGAGAAAGTATGGGATAAAACTAATTTTTCCCCTGTTGTAAATGTTCCTGAGGGACATCCACACATAGTTTTTAGCTAGAAGGTTATTTCCTTTGGGCCTCTCCACCTATTCCTCGTCTTGTCCTCAGTTCTTCACAAAACCTTCTACTCAGTTGTCCCATGAAGTTTCCTTTCTAATGCCAAGGACCCACAGCACACAGATTGGGCCAGCATAATTCCCCACATTCAAAACTATTCTTTTGTTTTGGGGTTGTTTTCTGTTTTGTTTTGTTTTGTTTTGTCTTTATAAGGTTTTGCTTGGAAATTGAGTTCCTAATTACTGATAAACACACACTTACTTTGTGTGAGCATGTACAAAGTGCTCACCTTTTCTTAAGGAAGCATTTACCTGTTCAGGATGTAAGCTTCAACCTTATTAGTGAGACATCAGAGGCCTGTTCAGCCAGAAAGGAAAGATGTGGTGACCATGCTTAGAACCTCACAGAGAGTCAGCAGTGATTTTCAACAGCCACCATGATCAGGACACTCAGAAAACCCTCTCATCTGTCTCTACGGCAACTTCCAAAAAATAAAGGCAGACATGGATTATTTTTAAAATTATTTGAATATGAAAACAGAGATTCAGATAATGCCATGGTGAGAAACGTGGCTGGGTTAAAACCTAGTGTCAGGCCTATACTCAGGGCCCTTCACATATTTGTTGGGAGAATATTAAACTCATAGGTCTCACTCATGACCATGGTATTTCCACTGGGCCATGCTACTTCATTATTCTTTAAAACCCATGAGCAAAACCAAGCAGAGTTGTGACAATTAAGAATTTAGATCAACCTAATAAAAAAGTTATCCTTTGAATAGGGTGAATTATCATGGGAAATTACCTTAACATATTGGCTGTGAATCTGCAGTCTCTAGCATGCCATCATACCAGAGATATGTATCTTGCATAAATAGTTCATCATTTTTGAGATGAGCCAAATGCTGCAAAGAAGCCATCGCAATTGGCATGTTCTATAATACACTGTCAGCAGGAGAAAAATCTATTGTATCTAGAATTCTGAAAAAAAAAAGACAGTCTTTTCAGAAATGGATTATCTTTCATAACCAGTAAATATTTTTCATGCTACCAACCCATGAGAGCAAGCAGTTATTGTGTGTTATGGGTCTCTATACTGGGTTGTGAATTAAACTCCCACTGGGGACTCCAAAGAGAAGCCCAGCACTTTATCCTCTAAGCCCCTCAGCAGCTCTTTTTAGGCAACTTAATAAGGACCTTCCTGGCAATCTGCATCTTATTATTACCACATAACACAATGTCTTGGCATTTTGTTCCTTTTATGAAGAAATGCTGAAAAGTGACCTGGTGTGTGGAATGTTTTCCTAAAGATGGACTGGATTGGTGCTGTGTTCTCTCCCTCCTTAGAGTATTGAAAAGAAAAACCTATTTCTTAATTACCTACTGGTGGTTAGGTGGCTTATGCCACCACAAATCTTTTTTTTTATGATTAATCCTCAGATTAGCCTAGAAAACCTTCATACCACCTGAGAGCTAGCTGTATTCACCATTATTTTACCCAGGATTCCGTTCCATGTGTGAGCAACAATCACCTAGCATCACTGTGTGCGAAGCTTCTCAGGTCTTCTACTCTGGTTTTTACTTCTTTCCTTTTCTAGTTTTTCATTAAATTATCAATGTTCATACTTAGACACTGTACATTTTCAATTATTGGCCAGTTGCAACTTAATGATACATGTTAATTGTAGCAAGGCAATAAACAGTTTCATTCATTTTGCTCCCCACAGAGATGACTAGGCCCTAAAATATGCAGGGCTCAAGCAATGGCAGGCATGAACTAGATGTGAGATTATACAGATTTACAGTGGAACAGTCACTGCACCATGATACCTTAGAATTTACGTATTACCTAAAGTCCTTGAAATCCTACAAAAGAGCTTCTTCATATCCCAAATTCTGACTCATAATCAAAACATACTTTTCCAAAAGAAATGCCCATTTTAGAGAAAGAAGTGACAGATACACAATGGGTACATCAGGGTATTCCAAGCAAATACCCATGTTTTGGATTTTGGTTTTATTATTCTCCTTTGATGTGGAGAGATGGCTGATCTACAAAGATGTAAGTGAGAGAGAGAAGACTGGAGCAAAACAATGAGTGAAAAATGTCATTGTGCAGGTATTTCCATGTCACCAAAAAACAAACCAAAGCTCTCAGCTGTTAAATTACTTCCTGAAGTCACATTCATTTGTTGGAGTTACATTTGCTTAATTCCAGTTCTCAACTGAGATCGCCCGCTGGCTGGGTTCAGGCTGGCTTTAACAGGAGGATGGAATGGCCATAGAGGAGAACAAACGACTAATTTAAAGTAGGGTAGTCCCCATAATACTTCTACCAGTTCACACATTCTTTCTTAGGAAAAGAACCAATACCCAGCGGCAGATCTTAGAGACAAAAGTGTTCTTATTAATTTTATTTTTAGGAGAATTTTATTAGCTCTATTTTATTTCTTGGTATTTAACCATTTTTATATACAGCTAATGACAGAGTTCTTGATGGATTTTTAATAGATAAATTGCTTTAAGAATGACCACCACAGTCCTTAAGAAAAGTATAATCTACATTGCTCTATCTCAGGGATATGAGCTTGTGCTCTAGTTGTAGTAGGCTGTTCTAATGCCTTCAGGTCCTCCTCTATCCCCATCACATAAACCCAAGCACAACAAGAGATTTAGTTGAATCACTTATGTGTCACACGAGACAGTAAAGCTCTAATTGTGAGCATTAATTCCATTGGCATAGTTGCAGCTATGTGGGGGGCTCTCCTTCATTCACTTACTGAGACTTGAAATCATGTCTAATTTACGGAGGCTTGGATAGTGACACAGGACAGAGGCACTGTGCTTTATGTATGGTGATGAGGGAATCATAAAAATGTCTTTTTAATCTGATGATCATTAGGAAACCCAGTGATACGGTCCAGCTGCTCATCAGAGAGCACTTTCATTGCTGTGGGGATTGAGTACCTCCTAGGAACCCTCTGTAATGATTTTAGAAAAAATATTCCATTTTTTAGATAATAAAATCACTCTATGACATGGCCCGAAGACATGCAGTTTTTTTCAGGGTTTAAAGTCTCAGAGGTTAACCTCAGGCAAAATGATGAACTAGCAAGAATATTTTGTATTGCTGTTTTCTATTTGCCTCAAGTTTTCAAAGGGGTTTGGAAAAATCATTAAATAAGAAGAGCAAGCTTTATTTATTTACTCATTTATTCAAAAATGCAGTGAAGATCTATCATGTGCCTGGAATTATACAAAGTTGTAGGGACTTTAAAAATAAAATGTGGGGTCTGCTCATAAGCAGCTCACAGCAGGGAAACACAAGAAATCCAATGTATCTAGGCAATGAGAAATGGTTTATATGTGAAGCTACTATTCTGGATTCACAAAACGGTACTTACCCTTGATGCTTATGAAATGCTGTGTTTTTATTCAATTCTTTCTACTCTCTTTCGGTATTAAATGCTATGGTGACCAACTAAATTGATTTCCCACACTATAAATATGCTATTTGAAACATTGGTCTAGAAGGTAGGATTTATATGGAGGGATGGGAGGAGAGAGCCTAAGGCGACAGGAGAGAAAACACCAGAATATGAGGACCCCTCCCTCATTCTAGAGGCTAGTGTGTGCTCCATCCTGCACTATGATTAATTCAAGGGTATGATGACGTAATCAAGTTATGTTTCAGAATAACCGCATCAGGGAATGTGGAAAGGGTTTTTCTGTATTTATTCACACCTTTACTTTAGAAGTGATTAATGAGAAATGACCCGTTGTGGGGCATATGAGAAGGGGAGCCCCACTGCTGACCTGGCCCCTTGGTGGTTTCTTTCTGCAGTGAACTGAGAGTCCATCGGAGACAGGGTTAGCCTTGCCTGCCCTGTCCCTGTTGCTCAGCCTTCCCGAGCAACTGACATGTACTCTGTGATATGTCACTGCAGTAGCTCAAGGGCAACTCAGTTAAATGTGCATATTTGGAGGCACAATGATTTAGTAACACCAACCAGTCTACCACTAGAAAAGGGCACACTCCTAGGAGCTATCAAAGAAACAGTACAGGCGACTTGAGAATTTTTACAAAAATGTAAGTCTTCATAGATATATTTATTTTATTATGTAAGGTCTCAGAGCAGCTGGCTGGCAGTCAGCCAGTGTGGGCAGGTGGGGTTGTTCTACAAATGTGCAGGGTTACCATCATACTATTGATAGAATATTGAAATATCTTTGTGTCAGTTGGAAATGCTTGATGTTCTGAGCCCTGCAAAGTTCCCTTCACCCACTCCATCACCTTGAGGGTACTGACCCCAGACCTGCCCAGTTTCTTCTCAGTTAAATGTTGACTTGGCAAGAGGTTTAAGGTGTATGGCTCCCACCTGCTCCAGTGGGTCCTGGTCTGTGCTCTTTGGTTATTAAATATTTTAGGTGGGTAAATTTTATAATTAGTTCTGGCAAGATTTTGAAATGATTCAACATACACTACTGCTTTTTGTTTTTTAACTTTCTGATTTTACTGGTTCTCTCTGACCTGCTGCAACCGTATCTGTGAAATTCATCTAGACAATTAGAGAGTTACTGTCTTGTATGATGTGTTAAGTGATTTTATGTGATGGAGGTAGGGGAGGGCCAGAAGGCACTAGAATGGTGTATTACAACTGGAGCACAAGCTAATGTCCCTGAAATGGAGCAACTGTAGATTATATTTTTCTTAAGGACTGCAGTGGTTATTCTTAAAGCAATGTATGTGTGAAAAATCCAAGAGCACCTCTATTTGCAGCTCTATATGCAGGTGGTTAAATACCAACAGAGAAAGTAGAGTTAATACAATTCTCATGAAAATAAATAAATACATAAATACTCTTTTGTTATAAAGGGAACATTGGCTGTCTGCCTAAGAAAGGATGTGTGAGCTGGTAAGAAGTGTTCATGGGGGCTCCCCTGTGTTGGTATTTTCAGATGATAGGTGTCACTAGCTTACCATCCATGTGACAGCATGCCAGCATCACAGTCACTCAATGCTCCGATAAAAGGCCAGGCATATTATTTTCTCCACCTTAGCTTTCTGGAGGAAGTAAAGGGGAACCGTGTACCTAAAGCATATGCTGCCGACACCGACAGTGCTGCTCTGCAGGAGCTGCGTTTTCGGGCTCCTGGATTTACGTTACCACCTGGCATTTAGGAAATGCAAAAATAACAGGAATATAAATAACTGCATGACCTATGAAATTATACATGAGGAATGGGTCTCTGGGCAAGGCCAGCTTGGTGTTTAGGTGTTACATATTCAGCTAATTATAGGAAAGGCAAGCTCCCCAACTACAGGGAAAGGAAAAGAATTGATGTTTTTTTTCCCCTCCATTATAGCAGGGACAGAATAGACAGGCACAAAAGGATCCAGTTAGTTAAATTTGAAAGAAAATTGGCACAACATAACTTTCTGTGCATTTTTGGGCCTTGAAAACCTTATTTATACTGACAGTCATTTTTTAGCTTTACTATCAATACATTCTTCCCCAGCTCAGCGCATATGTTGTTGAAGATATCACTCTATTTCCTGCTTCAGTTGGTGTTTTCTAGTGCAAACCCTCTCCTTAGACTTGGCAGGGGAGTGGGTGGCAGGAGCTAAGAGGAGGGGACAAGGAAGCATTTCCATTCTACCCTACTTAACCCAGGGGATAAGTGTCTGTGGCACTTTCTGCCACAGAAGAATGCTTAAAACACAAGTTCAACAGGAATTCTGATCTACAAAAGAGTGGAGATTTCATAAGGGGTTGTTAAAAAGTAGGAAGGGATGCTGGGAGCCAGCTCTAGTGTTTTAAGGTCAGTAGCACCTAGGGCAATTGTTTTCTCCATCCTTTCTAATTATTATAGTGTTACATTTTTTTGTTTCTTAACTGATAAAGTTCTTATAGAAATATAACTGGATTGTGGGACACTGCTGTGTCACAAGAGTGAACACATGAAAACGTTTGCTCTGTTCCCAGTTCTGCATTGCTCTCAGACACTGAAGCCCTCTGGTGATACATTTCAACAGGTATTTGCAAAGGGATGATAAAGTCAGATTTACCAGGTCCGTTAGACTTGTGCTGGACAAAATATACACAAAATCATTGTGCACCTTTTGTAAGTGTACACATCTCTTCCTTAATAATACACCCCTCTATTAACATCTTATATCTTTTTACACAACTCCACATGTGAAATCTCTTCTTATTTGACTTTAGGATCAGCCCTGTGCCTTTGTGAATTCTTACACTTGATATTTATCTTTCTCTGAGGAAATATGCCAGATATTTGGGGTTTAATTCACTTTCTAGAAGCTTGTTATAGTGGAATGCTATATTCCTTATTTGTGTTTCTTACTCACGTACAATGACAAAAAAATTTTAGAAAAATCAGATTTAAAAAACATTGATTGTTCATTGTATCAAAAACAAGGCTTGGTTTAACACAAGCAATGCCAATTTGGGGGTCTAAGTGATCCTATCCAAATTTAATTACACACCTTCTATGTGTATCGGTGAACACAGTCTAGCTGTGACTCCTAATTTTTAAAAATGAGAACTTGAGAAGTAGCAGGGCCATGTCAGGCCTCTCTCTATGTGTCTGTGTTTTTCCTTAATGGCAAATAGGAAAAAACAAGCACATTCTCTTCATGCAATAGCCTTTCCGAAGAGGAATTTTCCTATAGAGTTGCAGAATGAATTATAGCCAGCATGAGTAATGAGTTTAAAATGTATTTTCACAATTTTTATGCCTCCCATTGCACTCTCAGTATTTTAAATCAGTCAAACAGCTATAGTTTGTTTTTCTCCTGCATTTCTGAAACCTGGATCCTATCTTCTCTGTTTCCAAAATACATTCTAAAATTATCTCAAGTTAAGGTAACTGAGAGAAATGTTTTTAAGCATTCTTCTTAAAGAAACACTACATTGCTCATTCTTTCCTCATTGTCCTTGACCTTTCTGTGGCATTTGCTACTGTCCACCTCCCTTGGCTTTGCAAAGGCCTTCGCTTCTGCCATCCCCCCTCTTCCACCCCCCTCCACCCTTCTCCAAGCCTGCACCTGCCTGTTTATATCCACTATCACTTGTGCATCACCTTCTGCCTCCTCACTCATAGGAATATCACTCTTCCTGGAAGAAATCCTCCTTACTGAGATTCTTAAGTCTCTCCTAGACATTTTCTCTTCTGTCCTAGTAAATGCCCTTGTTTACATAACTGCCACAAAGTTTAACCTTTGGGTATGTGTCTGTCATTTCGAAGTCTACATGCACAGCCCCAAGCTTATCCTCATCTCTGGGCACCCAGCTGGTCCTGACTTATTCCCTGTCCCTTAGCTCAAAAGCATCTTTAACGTGACCCTCTCCCTGACTTCCCTCTCCTTCTGCGGCTACCCCTGTCTAAATTCTCACTCTCTTTCTGTTTCTAATCTCTCCTTGAAGCTAATCCAGCTATATACACTTTTTTTGCTAGATTAATAACATTTGCACAATAGTGTTTGCCATGGCTGAGTGGCACAGGTGGTGGGCGCGTCATGCCCAACACCAAAATGTTGCAACTTTGATCCCCATTCAAGGCACTACGTCTCTAGGTTTCAGGTTTGATCCCATGCTGGGCGAGTAAGGGGTATGGGAGGCAACCAATCGATGTTTCTCTTTCACTCTGATATTTCTCTCTTTCTCCCTTCCTCTTCCTCCCTTCCATCCTCCCTTCCTCTCTAAAAACAATGAAAATATATCCTTGGGTAAGGATAAAAAAATAGTCTTTTTCATGTTACGCCTTACTCCAAATACTACTGGAGCCCATCCGTGTGATACTGCATAGGCTCCCAACTCCCAGGGCAGAGCTGGGGCAGAGCCAGGCTCCTCTCTCTCCTGAGTGAACTCAGTCTGACTCTCTTGCTTTACATTTTTTGCTTCCTCACCCTCCTCCTCTCCACATTCTGTCCATGCTTCAAAATCCAGTTTTTTCACCTTCTGCCCGCACAGCAAAGGCTCATCCGGCTCTTAGATCCCTTCCCCACCATGGGTTCCTGGGACATTTTGCACAGCTTTCATTTCAGTCCCTGGCCTTCTGCTGCCTTAGCATTTGCGTATCAAGCACCATGAAGGCAGTCACTTTTTTTTTTAACCCAGAAGCCTGAGAAAAGGCACCTACTAGAATGTACCTTGGATGTCCCTCCCACACATGTTGACCTATTATGTGTCAAAGGCTTTAACAGACAGACACACACTCACTCACACACAGAGCAACAGACATTAACTCAGCTGAGTAGGACAAGAATTCTGCAGTGATCATTGCAGATTATTCTTTCCTAAATCCCCAAGATAGAAGTACAGTTGTCATCTGTGCCTTTTTTTCTTGAGCTCATGGTAACAATATTCCAGGACAAGGATACAGGAAACAAACAATTGAAATTTAATACATCATGCAGTGAGAAGGAATATGTAGAAAATCTTAAGCAAGGAGTAGGAACAGAAGTTGACCTGGTGCAGAGAGAGAGGTACTATTTGCTAGCAGGTGGTCTGGAAGGCCCTTCTGCTCTGGGGAGATTTGAGCAGAACTCTCAGGCTTCCTTGGAGAGAAAGAGGCTGAGTGAAGGATGCAGGGGTGGTGTGTGCCAAGGAGGGTATTTGGGAACAAGGAATCAGGTTACGGGGAGTGTCTCAGCTTCAGAAAACCTTTGAATCTTCATCCAAAGAAAATAAGAAGCCAGCAGAGGGACTTGAGTGGGGAAATGTCATGGTCTGACTTAGGTTTTATAACAGGCTTTCTCAACCTCTGCACTATTGACATTCTGAGCTGATACTTCTTCATTGTGGGGGGGCTGTTCTGTACATTGTAGGGTGTTTCGTAGCATCCCTGTGGTCTACCCACTAGGTACCAGTAACATCTCCTTCCCCCAGTGTGACAACCAAAAACATCTCCAGACATTGCCAAATGTTGCTCAGGGGTGGGAGGGTGGGGGAGGGTAGGGTGGCAATATCACCTCCTATAGAAAACCACAGTTTCACCCACCCAGCATGGTATTTTAGTTATATAAAAACTAACACAGGACAACTCATTTTTCATATAGTTATATAAAAACTATATGACTATTTTGTTAGTTATATAAAAATGAACAAAGGACACAGGGCAACTCATTTTTTTTTGTATTTACATTTAGAGATTTGCTAGAACTCTCTCATTAGATTAAAATTCAACTTACATGTGCCTTCTTTGCATACTTGTAATTAATAATCATATCCTAATGTAAGGCCAAGACTTTTTTTTTTTTTTGGAGTCAGGTCCCAGTGTGATTCATTTCCCCCATACCTGTAAAAACAGCACCAGGCAGAGTCACAGAGAAATCCTACTTATAGGTTAAAAGAAATGACTGTGAGTATTTGAATCAGCCAGTGTTACAATGCACTCGACCAAAAGATGCCACTGAACTACCCAAACCACTGATTTCACAAGATGCAAAGATGGAAAGATGACTCAAGCATACCTTAAATTATTATGCAGGATTTTACAGTTCTCACTTCTCTACTTGTTTGCTTAGATTCCTTGAGAATCTCAAATATTTCTTTTTGGAGTGACTGCCTTTTCTTCACCCTCAAAACTCATGGCTACTGCTTGGAGGCATGAGCAAACTTGAAGACTTTGTTTGCTCTGTATTATTTCCTTGAAAATTCACCACAAACATGCATTTTGTATGCACACTTTTATAACTAGGGCTTCTTCAGACTTCATGCCAATGTCCTCTTGAATTGTCATTGCTGTAATTTTTCAGATGCCTAAGTACAGGGTAATGGGTGCACTTTTGACAAGGAACTTTGTCACTATCATGCACTACACTGACACTTGACAAAAAAAATCAAATTATTGAGAATTTCTGTATTTGGCCCTACTTGTGTCTGAATCAAGATATTATCAAGCTTGGGCACAGACACTTTTATGTGTTTAGATCTAACTTGGAGTAAAGTGTTTGTGAACAAAGGTTGACATAACATATGCTAAGAATGCTCCCAGTCAATATTAATAAATAAGGATAATCCCAAAGTTAGGACTCCTATATTGATTTTGCAACTCTATTTCAGTAGCTTAAGTACAATTTTTCAACCAACAGTTCCTGGTTCAGTACCACTGAGGCATGGGTGGTAAAGCCACAAAAAAGAAGCTGCCTTATTCTTTTATACCAGCAAAGGAAATAAGAAGGGAAGATTTTTCATAAGGGGCCAAGCACAGGAATTAGTGTGGGTGGATGGTGGAGCTCTGTGTGCCTTAGTCTGAATCCATTTGCAACAACTAACTAATTGTGAAATGTCTACCTGTAGATTAACCTCCCCAAGCTTCAGTGACCTTATCTTGAAAATAGGCATGATAGTAACAACTCTTCAGAATTGTTAGGAAAACAAGAGCTATGTCAAATATCACGTCTAGCATGGTAATTATTGTAAAACCAATGTGAATAATAATCATTAAGTTGGCCATTGATTCTTGTCTTACATTAAGAAAGACTTATTCCCTTATTCCAATCCAGAGCCATCCTCAAGTAGACATATGTTTTTAATATAAAAATAGAAAGAAAATCTTAGTAGATAATGTAAAGGTCACAGCCTATTGTGAAAAATTTAAAAACAGTTTTTGTCTACAATTTTACCTCCTGATCAGAAATATGAAAATGTTTTTTAAACTTTAGTAACAGAAATAGAGGTTTTGACTATGATTTAAATCTATTGATTGTTTATGAGACAGAACATGTGAAAAAAACTAGGATCAAATATTCATACCAAGATACAGTGTCTCAGAGGACCGAATCTTGTACAACCAAACATAAGAGGACTGTCACCATTTGCCCAGGGAGGCTCTCCCTGCTTCACAAGCTTTTGTCATAACCTCTCATCACACTGAGAACAAAAGCTAAACTTCTGCCTGCAGTGGCCTCCCCACCCCTGGGTGATGTGCCTATCCTGCCTTTTGCTTCCAGGTGCCCAGCTCAATAGGACCCTATTACCTGGTTCCCTGAAAAAGGTGAGATCTTTCCTGCTTGGGGGGTTCATGCATGTGTGAGGTTGTCTGTTCACATGAGCACTTCTTTCCCTCCTTTGGCTATGAGCCTAACTGTGATCTCCTAGAGACGTTTTCCTGACCCATGCTGTCTGAAAGTGTTGGCTACCCATCCCCACTTTCCATTAAGTTTTATACGCAGCTGGGAGTCCACCACTTTTAATTATCTGTTTGTTTATTTGCTTGTTTATGAGTTGTCAAACTAGTCAGTAAGCTTCAAGCTGCCTGTCTGTGATATTCACTATTGTATCTCTAGCACCTGGAGGGTGTCAGGCACATAGTAGGCACTCAATAATAAACATCTGAATTAAAGAATTAAAAAAAATAGCTTAAAGAGAAATAAAAGGTGGTAAATACTTGTGTCTTGAGAGAGCTTTAAAACAAAACCTGATTTACTAACTTTCCAAAGACAAAACAAAACAAGACAAAAAAAGGAGTGTGAGGAGGGATAGAGTTGACTAAATTGAACAGATATTCTTTCAGTTATAGCCTATTTGGTAACTGCTCATTGTCAAGAGCTAAGATCACCCAACCTCATAGTCATCAGTGTTCTTATGCATGTTGACTTAATCAAAGCATTTTCCTTGTTTTTTAAGTGCAAAGAGTCAGGAACTAGAATGGTTCACTTGAATCATTGAAATATAAATTCTTCTGCTTGATTTTCAAAGCCCTGTTCATTTTGCTTTCATTGTAACTGTTTAGCATTCCCTACTCTAAATCTTAGCATACCTTCCTGTTTGTCAGACTGGCCCCTCTTTGTGCTGCACATTACTTACTTGTAAATGAGTGGTCACTGCGCTGTGAGTGATCTGAATATGATCCTCTCTGGTGGGTAGGAAGAAGCAGGGTTGGTGAGTGAAAAGCACATTGCAGACAGAGGGAATGCATAGACCAAAGACTGAAACACGAGCCAATATGGAGCATCTGGGAAAATGTCCATGGCCTGTAGTATTATTTGAATGTCTAAAGAGCTAGGGGAGAGAATGTCCAGGAGGGAGCGTTATAAAGGACTGGGTAAAGACCAGCTTTGGGAGACAAACCCTAGAGATCTGCCTGACTGGCTTCTTTCCTTCCTTCCTTCCTTCCTTCCTTCCTTCCTTCCTTCCTTCCTTCCTTCCTTCCTTCCTTCCTCCCTTCCTTCCTTCCTCCCTTCCTTCCTTCCTTCCTCCCCCTCCCCCCTTATCTTCCTTCTTCCTTTCTTAGAAATTAAACAGCAATTCATTGAAATTACATGAAATGACATAATCTAATTTGCCTTTTAGTGAAAAATAAAAACTGAACTATAATCAGAATACAAAGGTTAAAGTTCTATTCTACCTCTTTCTAGCTACCAGACCCTGGATGAGCTTAATTCCCTTTACAGCAATATGGGGATAACTCCTCTACCTAATGAGATCCTGGTTATAGGAATCATGGCATATAAACTGTTCCTCCCCTGTAAAGTATAAGAAGCAAATTATGCTTATTATCCCTTTTGAATAATTTGTTAGCCTAAAATTTCAGACTGGCCTATCTAAAGACAGCCAGAACTTACTGTGTACCTACCTCTCATCAGCATTCATATCTTTGATATTGAACAAAAATCTCACAGTAAGTTGGAGCTTTTCTAAGGTCCCTGGAGAAGCCAATCCCACATATGTCTGGAGTCTGAGAGAGTGAACCTGACTTGGGAGGAAGCGAGGAGCTAGTCGGATACCATGATGACAATTTTTCTTGATTTGCACACTCTTACTCTTCGGTCTTGCCTAAAGATATTACTATTATTATGTAAAATCTACCTCAGCTAGATATTGTTGCCAGCCTTAGCATATGTTATATGTTTAATTTATTATTAATACATCATTTTAAAATAATCTTTATTTGACTCTTCAGCCTAATTTGGACAATGATTTCTGTGTTTGCACAACTCAGAGCACTCACTTGGGACATGCATTAAACATTTACGTAATTTTGCTTGGGTATAGAAAGCAAAGGTAGGGATTTGAAGGATAGTAGTTCTTAATGGATAATAACACATTTTATAATAATATCAAATATATTCTCATTTTATTTCCAAATTACAAGATTATTTCAGCTCTACTTAGTTTAGTAATTCAGGAAACTCCTGAAACATAACTATTGCCATACTATTGGGAAATAGCATTCTCAAGAAGACAGTGCTATAATGATAAGTTATTTGATCTATGACATCAAAAGTTCTGTATACGTATGTTTGAAAATAAATTATCAAATTTATTTTCAGTACTTAGTTTAACAATGTTTGTTGAATATTTTGTAGGCTATTATGTTTAACAGTTGAACATTGTATAGGCCATAATTTGATTAAGTATTGTTACTAAGTTATCATTTTTTAATGTAATTAATATTTGATTTGATAAATTGTGTTATTCCCTTTCAATACATTATTCAACATATTCAGCATATTTTAGCAAAAAAGAATAATTTTTTCCAAAATTTATTTTAGGTTTTGAAACTAACATGAATCTAAGTAGCCGAGATGCTTCTGGTACATCAGAGATTGCATCAGAGACTCAAGACAGAAATGCAAATAACCATGGAATTCAATTATCTAATTCACTCTCCAGTGCTGTCACTACTGAAAATGGAAATTCTGTCTCAAATGGTAAGCACTTTTTAAACTCATAAGTAAATAAATAAGTTTTAATGTGTAGCAACTTTCTAGGGAGAATGAATATAAAATATAAAAATGAAGTAGGCTAATAAACTGGAAAACAGAATATAAACTATGAAACTTCACTGTCGGGTATATTGTCAACACGTTATAGGTTAACTTAAAGAATTAAAATTGTAGTCACTACTAAATGACTTTTCAGAGATATTTGTGGAACATTTGGTCTATAAGAACCAGTATAAAATGAGACTCATACTGAGCAGAAGGAGAGGGTGGGTGCTGATCTTTTTCTTCTCACACCTAAAAAATGGGAAGGAAAATGATATTGAGGACATGGTCAATGTCAAACTGGCTTTAAATATAATATTTAATAGAAATTGACTTGACCATGTGTATCCAAAATTGTCTAATAGCAGCTTAAACAAATAACTTACTTTTCCCACGCAAGAAGCCCAGGGCTCCTAGCAATGTCCGATGGGAAGATTTAGACCAATGCTTTTCTGAGAACATCCAAAAGACCGGGACAAAACTCTTTTTTATTTGTTTTATGTGATTCAAAGCACTAGACAACTACTAAGACAGTGAAACACTGGGAAGGGACTGAAAAAATGGGTATGAAATATAACGGAGGCCAAGCAAAGACCCCCATGTATTCCAGGCTTTTCTCCATGGGATATCTGTGCATTCACCTAGGGCAGAAAATACTAGGCTGCACTTCTCTCTGCACCCTTGGATTGTGGGACCAGACTGAGTCTAGGGCCTGCCAGTGCCATGGGGTGGGGCCTTGAAGTGTTCGTCCTAAAGGGCATATGAATCAGAATCAGGAAACACAGCTCATCTGTGAATCATCTCAATCCAGCTTCAGGGACTGACATGACTCACAGGTACCTGGGAGAAAAATAAATAAACAAACAAATAAATAAATAGATATGTGTGAGTGTGTGTGTGTGTGTGTGTGTGTGTGTGTGTGTGTCTCCCAGTTATAACATCCTACACTTCAATTCAATACATAGTCAAAAAGAAGCAGGCACAAAATAAGCTGAAAAATTATAAGCAGAAATAGCAGTCAACTGCAGTATATCCATGTGTGCTCCAAAGATCAGAGTTCAAAAGCACATACTTTAGAATTAAAGTATGTTTATTATGCCCAAGGACATAAAAGATTGAGAATCTCAGTAGAAATGGAAAACCATCAAAACATGTCAAATGGAAATTCTGAAATTAAAAAATACAATCATAAAATTAAGTACAGTGGAGGATAAGCTTAAAGTTAATTAAACACAGTCATTTAAAAATAAAAACCTGGGGAAATGAAAGATAAATCAGAAAATATCCAGAATGAGACACAAAGAAATAAAAGAATGAAAATTCCTGAAAATGGCTTAGCGGCATAAAGAATACAGTCAGGGAGAAGGAGTATTGGAATCCTAGGGAAAGAAGAGAAGTTATATGGGCAAGAGAAAAGATTTAGTGTGAAATGTGAGAGAATTTCCGATACTGATGAAAGCATCAGGGAACTGATTTGAGCTGACAGTTTCCTATAAAGTTCAACATACACTTTTATTATGACCAACAATTCCATTCCTGGATATTTACCCAAGAGAAATAAGAACAATGTCAGCACAAGCACCTGTATGCAAATGCTTATGATGCCTTTATTCATAATCACCTAACACTAGAAATAAAGTGTTTTTCAACTGGTGACTGCAATGTATCAGCTGGCTATTGCTATGTAAAAATATACCCTCAAACCTGAACTTAGAGGCAAAATGCAACAAACAGCTATTATTTTGCAGTTTCTTTGGGTCAGTAATCTGGATGTGGCTGAGTTGAGTGCCTTTGGTACAAAGTCTCTTGTGAGGCAGCCATAAATTCTCAGCCAAAATTATGGCCATCTTGATGCTTAATAGATGTTCCATTTTCAAGATCACTCACATGGCTCCTGGCAGACCTCAGAAGATCCACTTCCCAGCTCACTCACATGGGTTTTTCCATAAAGGTGGCCTCACAGCAGGGCAGCTGGCTTGCCCCAGAACAAGCAGTCCACAAGACAGCCCGAAAAAACACCTGTGGAAGCCACTGTCTTTATAGAGCCTATTCTTGGAGGGGACATCTAGCACTTCTACCACATTCCATTTGTTAGAAGCAAGTTATATATTCAGTCCACTAGATGGAAGACAATTACATGAGGTGTCAGTGCCTAGAGGTGGGCCCATTTAAGGCCACTTTTCAGGCTGACCAGCAGCACATGGAAAAACTCTGCAGTAAAAAGCCATGAACTACTATTACACATGGTGAAATGGATGACTCTCAAATGCACTTCACTGAGTGAAAATACGTAGAATCAAAAGACTTTAAGTATGATCCCATTTCTAAGATATTTTGGAAAAGGCAAAACTCTAGGACAGAAAACATATGAGTGCTTGCCAGGGGCTAGGTATAGTGTAGGGGGCAGAGGATGGACTGCTGTCTTAGTCACTTCAGGCTGCTGTAACAAAATGCCGTAGACTGGGTGACTGGTAAACATCAGAAATTATTGCTCCCATTTCTGGCGAATAGAAGTCCAAGAGCAGTGTGCCAGCATGGTCAGGTTCCTGGCGGAGCCTTCTTCCAGGCTGTAGACTGCTGACTGCTCACTTCTGTGCCCTCACATGGCAGAAGGGGCCTGGGAGCTCTATGGGGACCCTTTGACAAGGGCACTAATCCCATTCATGAGAGCTCTGCCCTCATGGCCTGATGTCCTCCTAAAGGCCCCACCTCCTAAAGGCCCCATACCATCACCTTGGGGGTTAGGATTTCAACGTGGGAGAGGGGGGATACAAACATTCAGACCACAGTAAACAGCAAAGGGGCATGCAGTGCTATTGACAAACTGGAACGCCTGTGTTTCTATAAATTCATAGATGTGTGCATCTAAGAAGGGTGAATCTTTCTGTCTGTAAATGTGACTTTGATGAAAATATGCAAAACCTGAGAAGAATAAATAAAGGAAAACTACTCCTAGGCATATCAGTGGTAAAAGAAAGACCACACCTGAGTTTTAAAGGAAGCCAGAAATGAAAAAGACAAATTACTCTCAAGGGAGCAGCAATTAAAGTACAAACACAATGAAAGAACATATTTAACATGCTCAAATAAAATAACTGTCAATCTAGAATTTTATAAACAATAAAAAACCCCTGTAAGAATGAAGGGGAGTTAGGATATTTGTAGGGAAAAATATCCTAACTGAAAGAATGAAACATGGGCAGGTTCAAAATGCTCAGAGTTTCAAAGAGGAATAAAGAACAATTTAGTGAGGTCAGAAGAGGGTAAAAGAACAATATTTAATATTATACACTGATAAATCAAGCTAGCAGGTTATAATTTCAAAGGTAACCACTGAAAGAATACTAGTGGGGTATATAATTCCCAAACTAATTTGAAGAGTAAAATAGAATTATAAAGTCAGTCAACCTAAAAGGTGGGGAAGAAAAGAGGGAGTAAAATAGGAATATCTGAAAGATAAGACAAATAAGAAAGTCTTAGATGGTAGATTAAAAAAAAGTACTGTTGAAAATAGTTAAACTTAATTGAATCCCATTAAACTTTAAAAGTCCCTCATATTGTGTAAGTTCACATAAAAATAAAGTGATTAATATATTTTAAAGCCTAAGATTTCTAAAGAATATGTAAAACATGAGGATACTTAAAGTTTGAATGTAAAGAAATAGAAAAGGAAAAGATTTCCCGTGCAAATATTTTAAAACAACAACCCTCATCTACTTGGAAAATAAAAATTACATTTCTGTTACACACCGGGGCACATAATTTTAACTAATAGAATTTTTTTAACAATAAAAATGTAACAGAATTTGTGGGGTGCTGCTAACCTCTTAATCAATAGGAGTTTATAGCTTTAGGCATGTTATTGCAAAAGAACAAAGGCTGAAAATCAGTGTTAAAAATGTCAACAAGTTAGGAAAAAACAACAGATTAAATATCAAGAAAATGAAAGTAAAGTGTAATAAAGATAAGAACATAAGTTATTCAAATATAAAACAAGCAACAAAGCCAAAAGTTGGTTCTTTGGAAAAAAATTTGTGTGAAGCATTAATAAATTGATAATTCTCTTACAAGGGCAATAGAGAAATAAGGAAAGTGGATACAAATAGCCTATGGTAGGGATGAAAAGAGGGACCTACCACAGATCTTATGGAAATTAAAAAATAAGGAGAGTATATTATAAACAGATTTCTGCCAAAATCAATTTGTAAATTTAGATGAACAGATATATTTATTTTAAAAAATGCAAGTAACCAAAGTGGAAAAAAGAAATAGGAAAGCTAAATAATAATATACATATTAAATTAATTTAATTTGTAACTGAATAATTTTCTACAAGAAAAATGGTAGGCCCAAATAGCTTTTCTGGTAAGTTCTCTCAAAATTCTAAGGATGAAATAATGCCAGTGTTACACAAACTCTTCCAGAGACTAGGAATAAAGAAGGGTGGGGGTGGGGAACAAATCTCTCAGCTTGCGCAAATAGCCACTTAATTTATGGCAAACTTGACATTGTTGGACGCTGGGGGAATCATAATCAACTACTATCTCCAAGAGGAAAAAAATGAAATTTGACCCCTACTCCATGCTATTTACACAAAATAATTCCTGTTAGATTATAGATCTAAATGTCAAATATAAAATAAAATTTATAGAAGAAAATGTGGGAAAATATCATTTTTATCTCAGAGGTCATAGAAGAAAGAAAGTCATAAATAGAACACACGAAAGTGCTAACCTTAAAGAAAAAAAATCTAAATATATATTATATATAGGTTCTTATTCTAGTTTACTTAAAAACAAAAAAAGATAGCATTAGATAATCGGACAGGGTATGTGAACAAGCACTTAAATAAACATTTTTAATAGGGCCAAGCCTCACTAGTCATTAGAGAAATGCAAATTAAAACGATACCATGATATTGCTACATACCCTATAGAATTACAGAACTAACTGCCAAGGATGAGGAGCGAAGGGATTGCCGCAGCAGCAGGACAGTGATTTATTTCTTTTGCAGGGAAAAGAGCCTATAGTGATTTGGTAAGAGAATAATGGGGGTTTTCTGAGTAGCTAACGATGTTCTATCTTTGACTTGTGTGGTAGTTACAATTCCACAATTTAAAACTATTTGGAGAGAGAAAGAGAATGAGAGAGAAAGAGAGATTTCAGAATGGATAGTAAATACTCAGGACTGTGGAACTTCACGGTCCTCAGATATTCATGCTTTGCCATTCTGTCTCTTGCTGCCCCCAAGGCCAGTGCTGCGAGTATAGTTTTTCAGCTGAGCAGACCCAAAGATGTCCATTGCTGATTTACTAAGGAGGAAGGGGAGAATGGATATAGGATAAAAATTAGCCAAGGCCATTTTAATTTCAGTCACACTGTGGGAGTAGTCTGGGGGTGGGTAGTTGGTTGGGGCAGATTTGTTCAAGCTTAGCATTAAGGTCTCTGGAGGAGTGTGGGAATGTTCTGTTGGTCAAGAAAAAAGAAAAGATGGTTTTAATCACACACAGAGAGAGAGGGGGAGAGAGAGAGAAGAACCGCAAAGGGATTGCATATAATAATTTTAAGTGTTTGGCTCACAATAAGAAGGCTTTTGGTGCAATGTGGGGAATGGGCAGGGGGTGACACTGGTAAGATACAGAAAGGATTTTTAGACCAGTAATAAAGACATCTAGGAAAAAGAACTGCAGTTACCAAAAATTTATTATAGGTTCAGAGGATGCCAATGTATTGGCCTTTCTTAATGTTTTCTCTTCACTGAGTTTAGCAGCTTTCTTTAAAAAATACATTATTATTCAAATGGCATTTATAATTTTATGCAGGTTATAAAAATTACACATGCTCTATGTGACAGTTTGGAAAATACCAGAAATAATAAGGAATAAAAACTACCATCAATTCTATTACTCAGAAATACTTTAAATAATGTCTAGTATTCCATTGTGCCAAATTTTATTTTTTCATATTAATATATGTTCATGTCTACATAATATATTTCGTTTTGTTTTTATAAAGTTTGAGTTATACCATACATATAGTTTTAATAATCTGCTTTTTTCCCCTTAAGAATATCATGTAATTTATCTTTATGTCAGCAAATAGAGATCTGCATTATTTACAGCTAGCCATTAATGGTACTTGATGCATAGCATTCCATCATGTAGGACTATAATGATTTAAAAAAACAAAGCCCTATTTGTTGGATATTAAAGTTATTTCCCAATATTCCACTCTTAAAATAACATTGAGTGTTTATGATGTATTACTCCAACATGATTAAAATAGGCATTTTGTAAAACTCTCCATGTTAATGTAGGATGTTCAGATTTATGTGTGTTTAGATAAAAATATTAAGATACAATCTTTTTAAAAAAAAATACTTTCTGAAATCTCTGATGATAATCCTTAGTAAACTGCTAAGTATAGCAACAACATTGTGTGCCCTTATATTCAAATTGAGTATTATTAAAAATAATAAAATTTGAAAATGAATAACAGCAATAGGCATCAAGTGTGTGATAGAATATTTCACAAAAGTTGTATATATATATACGGTAAGAGTGTAATAACTTTTTACTTGCAATTTTGGGTTTTTTAAGGATAGCTATTAAACAAGAGAAATTTATAATAGAGTGATCAAAATGAATAAACAAATATTTTACAAAGATGACTGAATATCCATTACTTTTGCTAAAATTTCACATCATGCCATTCTCCATGTCTCACTTTAGATGATGCATAGCTTATCATAAAGAAAGAGAAAATAGAAACCTCCTTTCACCAAAATATATGATTTCCCTTTTTTTTTCATTCAAAAGGGAAAATGAATGGCTTGGGAAATGGTACTAGAAAACTAAGTACAAAAAACAAACAAACAAAACCCTTGTGATTCTTACTCTAAAAATCAAAATAAAACCAAAAGTCAATGGAAAAACAAAAACTGCTCTAGACCAAAATGGAAATTTTTATGGAACACATACTATGTATTAAAATAAAATTATGTCTCCAGAAATATCAGCTGTCTAAACCTCAACATAGGATGCATATAGGATTAAGATTTTAAAATTAATCTAGAAGACCACTTGAAAATCTCAAGTTATATATACACAGGAAAATTACTGCAATGGATTTTTAATTTTTAAAGCCACTTGACATGTTTAAGTTGATCTACTTTGTGAATACCATGAACTCCTGGGTTCTTAAAGCCTTCCTATGATTATTAAAATACCTGGCACAGTACCCTGGTTACTTAGGCACTCAGTAAACATTTACTGATTAAAACAATATTGCATATTACATATGACCCAGTAAGTCCCATGCAGGGGACAGTCATAAAATTTTTCTTTGATAGTATGCTAAAAATTAAACAAATATTACACATGTGCAACACATGATATATTCATGATCATTATAGTTCTTAAAGCTGTTATTAATATTGATTCACAATTCACAATGTACAGTCAGCATGCTTTCTAAATAAAGGCACAAGATGGAAATAAATGTTTAAAATAACTTGAAGTTCTAATTGAGTGAGAAGTACTGCTATTTTTCTAGGAAACAATTTCTCTCTTGAATGCCAGTATCTGCATGCTACCTCTGCTTCCCAGAAATAATTATCTGTTTGTTCATTTGTTGAAATATAGTTATGTGTGGGTAATTATAGCTATCACTTACTTTAATTGCCATGCTTTTACTGATGTGAACACAGACTTAGATCTTTTTTGTATACTTAATTATTCCCTGGACTTGTGGTTATTTATCATTAGATTAGAAAACAGTGTATAGAGTTAGAACGTTTTAGTTATATCAAAAAAAAAGGTACTGTGAACATAAAGATGTGTATATTGTGGGGGAAATACAGATATGAAAAACTCCAAATAAGACATATTATGCTTGTTATGATTTTCTTTCTTGCCACTCATTGAATGTACATTTTATTGTTGGACATCAGGAAAAATGGCAATTAAAGAATACAGTTATATTTTATTTTTACATTTATAATTCTTGGACAATTATCTCTTTGTAGTTGCATTATGTTTATTCTCAGTGCATAGCAAGAATTATCTGTGGTGACAAAGGGCTTTCTATGGGGAAGGCCCAGGTGAGTCTGTTTGCAGAACCAGGAGCCCTGCATTCTTTGCATAGACTTCAGCGCCATATTGAAAGCAGTGCCATTGTAAGTGCCAGGCCACACTGACTCTGGGAATATCAAGTATGGCTTCCATTTGCGGTGCCTCAAGGTTGATCCAGACAAGGGACGAAGGAGCCTCTGGTTGGAACCTATGAAATATATTCATATATACATTTTAAAACACCAATTTGTTTATAGAAATTTATAGATTCTTTGGAATTCATCTGTTGTCTGACTCAAAGGCTAACTGCCAGAGGAAGCAAGCCTTCACTTGACAATCTGGAATATTGCACAGTTACTTATTTTGAGCAACAGAAAGTAACTTTGCAAAGAAAGCAAGCTTTTCGGGCATTAAGAAAGCCCTGCCCCACTCTTCCTTCTAGTTAAAAATACTTTGAAGTGATGTTAAAAATTTTCTAATTTGGGTTTTATTTTATTAACTTTCTTCCACTTCAGCTTAGAAGTAAGAATTCAAAATGGCTGGATTGAAATCCTAAAGAACAGAATGGCAGGAGTAAGCCTAGTAAAGCCAGCCACACATCAATCATTCAAAACATTTATTAAGTACCCATTGCACGCAGGCATTGTGCTATGCATGGGAAGTAAGAGGAAATCTAAGCAACTCAAGATGTGCTCTTGTAAGCACATGCATAAAATGAGAGAAAATTTATAAAATGTTGACAATGCATATCAAAAGAGATCACAAAATAAGGCAGGCAGTGACTTCATGGTGAAGGCTGTGATTCTCAAAACAAGAAAGATTCAGACAAGAAAGAAGGGAATACCTTTCATTTAAGAAAATTTACTGCATGATGGCTTTTGGCTGGGATGTGAATAGGTTGCTTTGATAGAATAGGTAAGGAAAGTAAATAAGATAGGAAAGAAAGTGTTAATTGTGTACAGGGCATGGAACACCAGTTCAAAGAGTGTCCCTGAAGGTTGTTCTTGTTTGGAGGGGACACTGTCTGCTATTTTGGAGAAATTTACCTGATAGTATTATTCAGGATAAACAATGGGACAAAAATTTTAAGTCTGGAGTACCAATTTTGTGTTCCTCCACTCAAGCCTTCAAAAACTGTACACTCTGCAAGAGTTTTAGAGAATGTATTGGTCTAAGAGAAAAGGAAAAGGGAGTGAAGGATAACTCCAAGAACTTGAGACTAAAAATGGAGAATAGTCCACTCTTTTACAGAGAAAAAAGGAAGTTCTATGAAGATTTTAATTCTGTGAGTAGGCTTTGGAGTTCAAGAACTAAGAAAGACTTTTGGCTATAGATGATTGCTAGAGAAATGATAATTATAGTGTTGGAATTTAGATGAGGATTCCAAGATGAAAAGATAGGAAAGGCAAATTTTGAAGGAAGCCTGAGAAATGGGAATGGTTTATAGAATCTAAGGAAAAAGTATGAAGAGAAATGAAAAAAAAAAATCTGAACACAAAACCATGCAGAGTGCCAAACTTTGAGAAATATGCCTTGATTAAGGCAGATGTGGAGACACAGAATAGGTGGCCAAAGAGATAGGAGGGCACGAATGTTCAGTTTCATAGAAACCAAGAGAGGAATGGAGTTAAAGATCAGGGAAGACATAAAAAGAGAATCCGAACCTCATTGCTGTTGAAAAAACTAGTGTGGGTTCCTATAAAATGACAGGGAATTTGACTAGAAGACTCTAAGTGGTAAGCTTATAAAATGCAATGTTACTACCACACTTTAAAGTCTATCCATTTTTCTGTTGGTAGAAGACTTTAAATGAACTCATTGGGCTCCATGTGCAGACTTCATGACCTCAGTGTCTCAGGTTTTTTCAAAATCACTTTACAAATCTGAAGGGGCTGAATCCATATGATAACTGATGTAAAGGTCCTAAAAGGCATCGTCCCTGAGTGACCTGGGGAAGGCTTAATTTACAAAGCTCTGAACAGCATCCACTGCAAAAGGAGAGGGAGTGCAGATCCCGAACCCCCTGCCTGGACCCTGGATCAAGGCAAATGACTTCCTGAGTGCACTTTGCCCAGCTCCAGGGAAGGGTGGCACGTTCTACGGAGTGTTGGTGTCTATCACAGGTTCAGGTCAGTGTGAGCCTTCTCCCCAGCCTCAGCATGCTTTCTTGGCGCAGGAGAGCTGTGTATCTGGAGAGGGCAGGAATTCAGAGGACGTTAGCCCTTGCTATAAGTTGGGTAAGTATGGCTTTTTAAAATGGAGGTTTTATATTGAAAGGTTTTATATCTGTTCAATATAAAACCTTCATTTAGCGCTTTGAGGCACATCATTGCTGCTGCTTAAAGGGTATGTTGAAGAGGGGCCTGTTAAAATTGGAAAAATTATTGTCTCAGATTCTGGTTTGTGGAGAAGGCTGTGGTCATAGGACAACTAGAGCAAGTTCATAAATATGTGCAAGCAATCATTCTGTGATGGAAACCTGCCTTCCAATGGAAGTCAACAAATAAGTGGCTCCAGGTTAACCTTAAATGTCCCCCAACAATGGAATCTTCAACCCTGTGAGAACACACAGTTGAATTTTCTACCCCCAAGACTTTAGGGTTTCCTGAGCCTATGCGTAACTGTGTTCTCCTTAGCTGCATGAGGAAACACTTGTTATGTTAAAAAATATATATATCCTTATCAGTTAGAAATGTGTGCTCAAGAATTTATGCATGAATTAATTTTGGAAATTTTTTAAAAAGTAATGAGTAGATGAAACAAGATTAAAATAATGAAAATCCCCAAAGCTTGATGATGAACACATGGAAATTTACTACATATTCTCTTTACTTCCATATGTGTATCAAATTTATATTATAAAAGGTTTTGAAATATTCCTATCTTGAAAAGTAAAATGGGTAAGCTATTGTAGTCTTATATGCATTTCTTTGAATACTTAATAAAAATGAACATATTTATCATATAGTGATCATTTATATTCACTTAAATTATCTATACATATTTTTTGCCCAAATTTTAAAATCTGAGGGTAGGACCTTTATTTGACTTGTAGGATCCTTTAAGAAAAATAAAGTTTTTTATTTAGTATATTGAAATGCTCTATACTGTTCTTTTTAATTTGCATTTTATTTTATGATATTTTTAACATTTATTTTTAATGTCTGAATGAAGGCATTTATCCTTCTTTTTTTCTTTTATGGTTTGTGCCCTTGGTGTCATTTTTAGATCATTTGCCTTAAAAAGTACTGCAGCAAAATATTGTTGGTTTAAAAAAAAATTCCTGCCCTCAGACCTCCTTTGCACCTTGGTGTTTCCCAGCTATTACTTTATCTAGTTCACACTTGCTTAGCATATTAAGCCATGATGAGGTTCTCGCACCTATTTGCTACAACCCCGTATTTTGGTACTTTGTACTTCTCATTCCAGATACTCTTCTCACCTCCTCCTTGGTCAGGAGGAAATGGTTCACACAGAGTTTCTCTGGCACCCTCTCTTCTACCTCACTTTCCCTCTCCATTCCTACATATTCATCTTTCCCAAACTGAAGCCATTTGTCCCTGTCCTGTTGACCCTGCCACAGATACTGGTATACTGGTATTGAGGTCAGTGATTTCTTTAGTCAACAGGTAAGAAATGCCTTTTAATTTTCCACTTAGGTAAAATGGCCTCACATCCCCTCTCAGAAATCTACAGTTCTACCCATTACCTACAAAATATTGTCAAATTTCTGTGAAACATAAAATTTTTAATATCTGACCCATTCTACCTTCCAACACATCCTCCAGGTTCTCTCCTCTGGTCAATCTCTCTCTTTTCCAATTACAGTTGACATTTAATACCATATTACTACGGTTGGCATTAAATACTGTACTTCTTACAGGCCATTACCCCAGATGTGGAACAGTCTCCTCACCTCTTATTGCCTTAGCTCATTTTTTTCTTCTCAATCCTCTTCACCTTTCAAAATCATTCTCATCCTAGAAGGCCCAGTTCCTTTGGCAGCTCCATTGTTTCCATATCTCCTCTAATCCCTTCTGTTAGAAATAATCCCTGCTTTCTCCAAGATTCCTCTAAATGTTGCCTGTAATTCTACTTCCGCTTAAATCATCCTATTGTATGTCCTGGTTAAGGGTCATTTCTATTAAATTTGAGCTTCTAAAGAGCAAGGACTTTTATTTATTCTTTATTGCATTTCCTAGTACTTTATTTAGAGGCTGACCATAAATATTTCTTAACTTCATTTAATTGACAGTATATAAAGCATGTTATGCTCTTGATTTGGCTCTGAGTGTGTATCCTCACTGAATAGAGTTTCCACTTTGATTCAGTGAGTGAATTTCTAACTTATAATTCAGTTTTGAAAAGTACATTACAATTTTCTTCTCCTGCCTCAGATTCCTGGTTTCAGTAAGGCATCCAGTGAACCAGATTCTCTAGAAGTAGATATTTGTTTTGCTTGTTAGTCTGCCCTTTGTACCCCCCCTACCTTTGACACCCTTCCTTCACGTGAACCTCAAACCCTTTGCTGTGTCCTGCTCCCTGGACAAATATTTTATTGCCGACTATCTGCTGATCTAGTTACCTGGAACTCCAACTTGTGCCCAGTCTTAGATTTTCTTGCTCCCTTCCACCTGTTTAGATTTCAGATCACTCAAACACTAACTGCTTTCCCACTCCTGCTACCACAGTCTCTAATACGGTATTTTCCTAGCCAGCTGAAGACATTGCTATTGCTTATGGCTGGGACCCATTCTCTAGCACATGACTCACCCTCCCAACCCCATACATAGTGTACATGTTTTCAGGAGCTGGCCATAGTCTGCCTAGTCTTAATGAAGCTAACTTTTCCATACAAAGTATTTGTACACATAACAGGAAGATCAATTAGGAAGCCTTGTTATATGATGATAGGATTTTGTGGACTTCCCTGAACAAGTCTCTGATGTAATGGGAAAATGTATGCTGTGATTTTCTAAGATTTTAATTTAGGAATCATGTATATGTTTAATCATTTACACTATACTGGCTAATTATGGTTTCAGATGAGAGTGGCAATCACTTCAGAATTTGAAGTTCTCTGGGTAGAACTCATTCCTTTGGGTAGTATTTATTTATTTATTTATTTATTAAGTCACTTGTGATTATATTGATTCCTCTTTCACAGTACTTGTCAGCCAGGATTATTTTGCTTCCCAGGGGATGTTTGGCAATTTCTGGGGACATTTTTGGTTGTTACACTGGGGAGATGCTACTAGCAACTAGGGTAGAAACCAGGGGTGCTGCTAAAATTGCATGATGCACAGGACAGCACCCACAGCAGAGAATTATGTAGCCCAAAGTGTCAAAGAATTATGAAGCCCAAAGGAGTTCTGCTTCTGTAATAAGGGATAATTAATAAAATCCTTTGGTGCCTCATAGGCACTTCTCTATTACTTGCGGAGGGGGTTGTAAATTTCCTCAAATCCGCTCTTCATTCTGTATAGCTGGTTATGAATTGGTCTGTGGTGGATGGGCAGCTACCCTGACCTTTTCCTCATGAAATTCCACCTGATCTCTTCCCTCAGTTTGTATGTAAAATAAACTATAGTCTATAGAATCCATCTGACACTTGATTGTGTCTTATACATCTTCTAATCCCTTCTTTGCTTCCCTGCTATCCCACAAATTAACTATAAATGTTTATCTTCTGGAGCAACTCAAGAAACCATTTACTTTCTGTTGTTCATATACTTCTCTTTTTCCCATTAATATTTCATCAAACAAGTTTTAGTTTCTAAAAATGTTTCCCTTCCCCCCTCCGATACTTATCTGCTGAACTTGGCTCACTTTTGTGCTATGATGACATATTTCTTCATTATCATTTTTTCCTCTTTTTCCGGTATATTATTTTATTAAACATAACTGTAGCACTACTTTATTTTCCCATATTTTCTTGGAAAATCTTTATTAAATTAACTTTAATTTATGATCATTTAACTTATGTTTAACTTATGATCATTTCAATGTATAAAATATAACAATTTTAGTTTATTACAGTAAGTATAAAACTTATTTTATTCAGGGGAAAGATATACAATTTAACTATTTTGTATTGATCTCAATAGGTTTATCTGAAGAAGAAGGATTCTCCAGGTTGTCCGTGAGTGGGACAGTGACCTCAACATTTCAGAGACATAGAGAGAGTCATACCACTCAGGTAATGACCCCTACATATTCACATATGCCATAATAACTGAAATTAAGTTATGATGAGAGATTCATTAAGGTATGGCCAAGAACATATGTTTTTACCAGGCTAGAGAAGGGAGTTACTCTCATCTCTGCCCTAAGTTTCTCCAACTCAACATTCTTCTCTCTCCTCTTATCTCAGCTGACTCCAGTTTTCTGCTGGTTTAAAAAATTATAATTTGTCCCATACACATAAAAATAAAAAATATTGTAGACATAATTTGTGTTGTAGAATTTTAAAAAATTATTGTCAGGGGAAGATGATATTAAATTTACTGAACGATGTTAATATGTTTTCCACATTTGACCTCAGCTAAAATTGGGGAACTCTAAGTGACAACACATGAGAATAAAATGCTGGAAGCACCTGTGGTTTTATGGCATGCCATTATATCTCAGTTACTACTTCCAAATTCCATGTAATCCAAATTCATTTAAAATACAACGTGTAATCAGAGCCCAATTAAATCAAAATGAGATGACAGTGCACAAAACTGTATTTCAGTGTGTTTCAGTGATTTCACATATATCCTTAATGTGTTTGGCCTTAAAAAGTCTGCCAAAATAAAGATTATCACATCAAGAAAATCCACTAGCGGTTTTAGGAAAAAAAAAGACTATGCTATGTTGAATTTCAAAATACTTTTTCCTTTTTACTGAATTTATTGAGGAGACACTGGTTAATAAAATTATACAGGGTTCAGGTGCACAATTCTACAACACATCAACTGTACACTGTATTGTGCGTTCACTACCCCAAGTCTAATCTCCCTCCATCACCATTTATTCTTCTCAGCCTTTTGGCTAAGATCAAATGTAGTATCTGTTCTTATCAGTTTAAAATGTTGTTTTCAATAATTATCTTAAAAAATTTAAGACTTTGCATTCAAGGTATACAAGCAACAATATATCAGGCTTTATTAACAATATATTTAAAGTATAGCAACAAGATTCCTCTTTTGTATAAAGTCACCATACAACGTTTATTATGTCAAATATCTGCATAAACATATTTTAAAATCTCAGTAAATTATCCAGATATCTTTATGAAATCCACCATCCTGTTAATGTTTGGCTTGCATCTCAATATTTGGCATTATGTAGACATGGCCTTATTATCAGATGATATTTCTAAACGACCCTGATGAGGTAGTGAGGAAAATCAATAATTTTAATCTTAAAAATAAATCTTACAGCAGGTAATCTGCTGAAATCATTTACACTGATATATAGGCACTGAAATAGAAAGGAAATGCTGATTGGTAGCAATAATAGATTGTCCTAATCTCCTCTCTATTCCTTAGAGAAGCATTTACTTTACCTTGTAAGCAATACAGATGCTTTATCTAAGATAATTCACAGGGGATCCTACTTGTAATGAACTTGGCTTGATTTTTATTACATGGTTGACTTCTGTACATTAGAGCACAGTGATAGGCCATCTGATATCCTTCTCAGGACCCTCACTACAATGTGGTTCATGGAGAAAAGGGTAAATATTGAAAGAAGGTACATAGAAGAGACATCCCTGTAATTTTTCCCCTGATCTTTCATTGACTTGACCAAGAAGCAGAGAGAAATGGGAAAGGTCATCAGAAATAATTTTCCATTCCCAGTTTTCAACAGAGGTTTGTTTTCAAATGCAAACCTCTCTGCATTCAGTTATCTCCCAATGCATTTTTTTTTTCAAGGAAATGAAAAACTGGGCTTATTTTATTCCATGCAAAGGTGGGGCATGCATTCTCATGGTAGGACACGTTCCTCACTGTTGAAAAGCTATACAAGTTGTATGAAACTATGCATTTAACAGCCATACATCTTTCAGTATAAATGCCTCTTGTGTGACATTTATAGAGGAAGTATGGACACAAACAGGCATATTGCATTTTAGATTTTCTACTAATGTAATTGAAATAGGAATTCTACAAAATCAGTTGGACTGACTGGACATACAGCAGTAAAATTAAATGTTAACTAAAATATTAAAAAGTCCCTTTCTGAGAACGTCTATATTTTAATTAACATCGTGATTTCAATAAAACCTCTTTAAGTAAGATAAGATGTATGGGCATTATTGTAGATAAAGAAAGCAGGAAATAGATTTAGTAATTTGCCCAAGATTATACTGAAGGTTCAGAGTCCACAGTTTGAATGGATGTCAGCATTTTATATCTTGTTTCTGAGAATGAATTTACCATAACCCATTAAAAGGAATGCAGGAATCATTCAACTTTTTCACAAAATTTGAAGAATTTCTGGTTCAAGACAAATCTAAAAAGCCATAGGAGACATTTCTATCTTTTTTTAGCTTCCAGTCACATATTTAAAAGTTTCACCTATCACAGTGAAATTTTAAAGAGAGACTCCCTTTTTCTCTCTCCTTTGATAGCTAGACAAATGCATGTGAGATGGGCTCCGTCAGTCCACCAACCATGGATCATGGAGTGAGGGACAGATAATGGAGAGCACAGAATAGATGTCACCATGGGGGTCATATCCAGCAGTGGTCACTCCCTGAAGCCTCAGCAGATATTGGTCAGCAAATGCCTACTGCCAGCCACTGCATCCACCTTGGTTTGCCCCGTTTGCCAGATCTTTCCTTCTAGATTTATGTCACTCGTTTGCCTTCCAGTAAAGCTTCTAATTGTTAAGATGCCCAGAGTTAGTTTTCATTGCTTGCAAATAAGAATTTTTGACTGATGTTAATTTGATAAGTAGTGGTTCTTTCCTCATGGTAAGAATATAAAAAATGTAATTTATATTCAGTTCCATCATTATTTTTATTAATTTTATTAATTTGTGAGATATAGTGTTACAGAAATGTAGTAAAATTCATTTTACTTAAAATATTTGAAAATAGTGAAAACTGAGACATTGGGTGTATTGGAAACGTGGCTGAGTTCATTTATGCTCCTTATATAGAAGATTTGGTAATTCCATGCTGTGAACCAAGACAATGTATTCATGACCTTCCAAAGTAGTCAGCATGAATAAAACCAGCAGTGAATGTATGACATCATGGATTTCCACATACTGGCCCTGAAATGGGGCTTTGTGGCACATCCAAGTACTCAAATCTGGAATTTCATAGGTTATAGAAGCCACTTTGGGTTGGTTTTAGAATTTGACAGCATTTACAACATTTTATGCAATGTAAAATAACTTAAAAAAAATTGGTGCCATTTGGCATGACACGGTTTCTTAGCAATAACTTGGTGGTGGAAGAAGACTCAGCAGTGAACGTAATAGTGAAAACACCTTCCAACCCAGAATGACTTCCCAGTGTGTTTTGCTGTGATTGCAGTTCTCTGCTGACTCAGGGGGTGCCAGGTAACCTGACACAAGGAACCTATGGATGGTAAATAGAGCAAAATCATGAACTGTGCAGGAGGGGTGTCCTGAAGGCTGGCGGGTACCAGACCAGCTTGGATAAAATGAATTTTGAGTGCTTGCCCTTGGCCTACAATTGCTAGTTGCTCACCTGGTTAGGGATCTGCACTTGACATTGAAAAATGAGATGTTTTCTTTTTCCATGTGAGCATAGTTTATTTGTATTTACATCTCATTTTAACTTCACCAACTTTCCCTTCATGCCATTTTACTCCTCTCAGCTGTCTGTTCTTCACAGTACTGTGGTGTGGTTTATGATCTTTGATTTTCATTATGGGCATTTATCATATTTCTTGCCAAACCTTTTTTATGTTCTTTTGTTTTTACAAAAGCATAAAAATTTTCATTACTATCTGTCAGATTCCAATGTTCATTGTAAGAAATCATTGATGATGTCTGATAAAATAGTGGCATTCCAGCATCCGAGAGCTTAATATATATCTAGCTGACTCCACAAACTGGAGCTGCCAATGAAAGCCATAACATAATCAATATGCAATTGATCCACATCAAGAAACAAATTGTTATGTGGTTTGTTTTACTGAACAATCAAATAAACCTTTTTGTAATGTCACATATCAACAAAATGAAGAGTTGCAGGGCACTAAATAAATCCTATGCCTTCTTTCTATATTCAATTTATGTGTTACAAAGACTGCTTCAAAATATATTGTGATAAGAAAGTGTGTTAGATAAAATAACTAAATCTAGACTTTTAGTTTAATCATTAGGAGATAATTCTAAAACATGGGGTAGGAAATAAAAATTAGGTAACCACTTCAAAAGGAAATGTACATGTATTTCATTCGGAAACTACAAACAGACGGAGATCTAACATAGAAGCTCTTTCATGCAGCTGTAATTTCTGGGAATCAGTATGCACCACTTATGACTTCCACATTATGTGCAAGAAATGAAAGCAGTGAATTAATTTGATGGTATGAGTTAAATGGCAGCATTTTCAACAGTAAATGGACATATCCTATATCGTTACATAGAAAGAACATAACCAACAAAACCAAATCCTATATTTTGTATTTTTTCTTCATAAAATTTTACCATACATATATCCTAAATGTATTCTGATGCATTATGTTTTCCTAGTGAAAAGATTGACTGTTATCAATGAAGAGAATTCAATTTTAAGAAATATGAAAAGAATGAGAAATCAGAATTTTTATATGTTTTCAAAGAGGAGAAAGGTCTTTGATAACTCTTCATGCTTACCTTCCAGACAGGAAAGTTGCAATTAGCCAAACCATTGCATGAGGGAGGGAATAACAGTGCAACTGAGAAAATGCTGTTAAGTATATTCTAGTTAACTTAAGAATTTTAATGTTAATTCAACTTAATTTTTAAAAATAAAAAAACAAAAGATCTAGTTATAAATCCTGTATCTATTATTTTACATTTGGGTATAGAAAGTAGCAATTATTTTTCAGATTGATTAGAGAGAATGTATGTAACATGGTAGGCATGCTGCCTACAATATAGTAAGTGATGAAAAAGTGCTTGGTATTATTATTATAGTATTTCTTTTTTTTCAAAGTCAATGTCCTGAACATCAATTCTGACTCTAAGAGAAAGATGCTATCTAAATGGAGGAGATTAGATTTAATCAGCAGGACTCAACATTTATCTGGGATTTTGATAAAGTATGTATATCATGGATGTGATTTTCAAAAATATTTTTTATGGAATATTATAAACTTAGAAAAATACAACAGCGATTAGTAAAACACCCAACTTCAGTAAACTTTATCATTTTGCCATATTTGCTCTGGCAGCTTATTTTTAGAGAAAAACACATGCCAGGTGTGACCTCATCCCTGCCTGCCACACTGAGGGAATCGCAGCCTCACTGTAGTGAATGGCCATCCATTACACTTCTAAAGCTTGTCATTTTTGCCTCCTGTGATGTTTCAGGCTTAATTTGCTCTAGGACCCACTTGTTTGTCTTTCTGATGGTTCAGCGTATTGCTAGAGCTCTCCTCCAACACCGTATTTTAAATGAATCCATTCTTTATTCACTGTCCAACTTTTACATCCATACATAGTAATTGCTAACATGAGAGTGTGAATGACCTTAACCTTGGTCTCTAATGACACATTTAACTCTTGGTGATCTTTCCCAACTCTCCCATTGCTGTTCTTCTGAGTCTCAGTCCTTAGTATTTTGTTTACAGTCACCATTTGATTTGATGACTGAACAAAAGTCAGCAAAATCTTTAACAATTTCAGTATCAGTGTCTCTTATTAAAGTTGTATATTTCTTCTGGAGTTATGATTTTTGACATCTTGATGTTTAAATATAGTCTTGCTTTAACACTTTCTTTTTTACTTTCATCAAAAGTCATTTCAAATCATTACTTTCTGCCAATAAGATAGTGTTATCTGCATATTTTAAGTCATTGATATTTCTTTCAACAATTTTCACTCTTTCCTCTGACTCTAGTCATTTTTCATATAATATGTTCAACATGCAGATTGAACATATAGGGAGATAAATGCATCCTTGTCTGGCACCTTTGCCTATAGGAAACCATTCAGTCTTTTCCTACTCTGTCCTGACAGTGGCTTCCTGCCCACGATACAGGTTATTCATCAGGACAGTTGAGTACCGAGGCACGCCCATTCCTTTCAGAGCAACTCAAGCTTTGCATGATTCATGAAATCAAAGGCTTTACGGTAGTCCATATAACATAGACTAACCTCTGAAACTCTTTGGAGCACTCCAGTAGCCAATGAACATTCACAATTAGAATCCAGCTTAAACATTTATTTTATTTGCGGGAGATATGAGAACAATGGTCTTACAGTTACTTCACTCCTTGGCATCTTATTTCTTAAAAATTTGAATATACATTGAAGTGCATCCAGTCTGTAGTCCATTGTTTTGTTTCCATATTTATTGACATATTCTTGTTAGTATTTTGACAGATTTGATCTCTGTGCTGTGAAATAATTTTATCAGTATCCCATCTACCCCGGGTGATTTACTTCTTCTAATACTTTCAAGATAGCTTTCACTTCACTTTCTAGAATTTCAAGTTCTTCCTCTTAGTAAGCTTCTTCAAAGGTGTATTATCCTTTTGTCTCCTTCTGTATAGATCTTCAGGATTCAGTTTCTACCTTCCTTTTATTTTCTCCTGATTAGATAATGTGCTTCTTTGTTGGTTTTATGGCATTTCTACTCTAAGTTTGAATTTCCCTTTTATTTTCCTGAATCTTCTGATAAAGAGCTCTCTGTTATTGTTGTTGTTGTTGTTGTTCTTTTTGGTCTCCTTGTGTTGACTATGTAATAGGCACTTTTTAATTTTTAAAATTTTTATTTATTTTTATTGCATATTTCCCATTGCCATATAAATAAAAATGTCCATGTCCATGTCCATGAATGCATTTTCTTTTTTGCTTGACCCCTCCACCCTCTCACCATCCTCCCAGAGCTATCAGCCTTTGTGACAGCATGAATGGCCCTGGAGAACGTTATGCTAAGTGAAATAAGCCAGTCAGAGAAAGACAAAACCATATGATTTTACTCATATGTGGAATCTAATGAACAAACTTAACAAACAAGCAAAATAGAAACAGACTCATAGAGAGCAGGCTGATAGTTCTTTTTTATCTGTATATGATAGTCATTGAAAAGCTGTGTTCAGGATTCATATCCTGCTTGTTTCATCTTCTACTTTTGCCTTTTACCTGTCCTTGACAATATCAGAGGGTCCCCCAAAAATCCATAATTTATTTATAAAAAATGTGTATTTATTCCTACATGTTTAAACTTAAGTTATCTTCAAGGTACTTTCCATTTGATGCAATACACCTACTGAGACGTTTTTTCAACTGCTCAAAACAATTTTTTTTTGTTTTTTTGTTCAAATATATTTGTCTCCACCTTCTGATCTCAAAACTGTTTTTGAACTCATCGATTTTAAAGCCTTTTAGTACTTTTGCCATTTCTTGTTTTACCTCTTCCACATCAGCAAAACGTTTCCCTTTGAGGATTTTTTCATCCAAGGGAAAAAAAAAAATTGCTCAGGGCAAGATCAGATGAATAGGGAAAGTGGAGCATGGGGGTCATGCCATTTTTGGTCAAAAACTGCTGAACACTCAGGATGGTGTGGGCAGGTGCACTCATAAATCACCCATCATGAAAAGGGCAAATGTGTTGAAAGAGTCTTCAAAAAAATTCACTGAGGTCAAATGTATCCTCTCACAACAATGCCACCTAGTACATTGATGCAGATGGGTTCCTAGAACACTCAGCTAGTGGGGAAAGCCTGTACAACAAGGTCCTCACCCTCCAGAAGATAATTCCTGTGTTTTTGGTTCCCCTACTCGTATTTAGCATTTCTTCTGTCATCTCTCTTGATTTTTCTTTTCTTTATACTTCTGGAATTTACTTTTTGCATTCTTTCCTAATAATATTTTTAGTTTCGGTCCACAGTTCTTCTAGTTTTGGTCACTTAAGTTTATCAATACAAATCTATTTTTTATGTGAACCCTAAATTCATCAGGAGTGTTATTTACATTGTTTTGGCACAATGATTATTGCAGTGCTCTTCTTCTGTTTTACTCTCATGTTTGATATTAATAGTTCATGATCAGTAACACTATCTGCTTCTCATCCTGTTTTGGCAGAGAATATAGCTCTACCATCTCCTAGTTTTAAATAAATAGCCTATTTGATTTCTTCTATATGGGCCATTTGGTGATGCCCATCCATGTATACAGTCATCCGTTTGGTGGTTAGAAGCATACATTTTGTGATGGACCAGTTGTTGGCTTCACAGAAATTCATGATCCAGGCTTCTGCTTCATCCCTAACCCCTAGGCAAAATTTTCCAAGGACATTTGGCTCTGCTTTATTTCCTGTTTTTGCATTCCAATCACCTATAATTATCAACATGTCTTGTTTTGCTGTATAATCAATTTCTTCTTGAATATTTATATAAAAGCCCTCATTTTGTCTTCTTCAACCATTGCAGCTGGAGCAGACTTGAGTCACAATTATGTTAATATGTTTTTCTAGAAGTCTGATTGATATTAACTCAGTCATACCTTGTGTTGTGACACCTAGCTGCTTGTGCTACATCTTGCCTCAGTAGTAAAGCAATTTTGTTTCTTCTGAGTTTGCCATTTCCAGATTAGAAGACTTTATAATTGCTTCACTGGAAATGTCCCACTTTAGTCACTTTTAGTTCATTATGATCAAGCACTGCAATGTTTAGATGTTCCATTTCTTGCCTGACATTTCCACTTTACCTTGGTTCATGCTTCTTGTGTTCCATGTTCCAATTGTATATGTGGTGCAGCATCGTCTTTTCCTTTTGCCTTTGTGCACAGCAGCCATTAGACATTCTTCTGGCTTTGGTCTAGTTGTGTCATCAGCAACCATACTATTCACACTTGTCTGCTCTTTCCAAGTAACTGTTTGAGTGCTGTCTGACCTGAGAGTTTCATCTTTCAGCACTGTCTTATATTTTATTTTGGACTCTCTCATCATAGGGTTTTCAAGGTAAAGCAGGGAAAAAAAAGAATAAGAAGGAAATTAAGCTGTTGTTTATTACTGACTTCTGCTGAAGTGTGTGCATCAAAACCATGTGCTTGAGTCCTTGGTGTTATAATCTTCAAACTCCTACAAAATGTGAAACGTAATTGTTTTGTTAAATCTCCAATATTGACCTTTATAGTTGTCATATATACTACATCTTTATACTTATAGTTGTCACATATGTTACATCTAAATACACTGAATATATTCTCTCAAGCAATGTTATGACCCTGCTTTCAACCATCATGCATGTTTTAGACAACTTTAATGGAGAAAAGTCATCTTTCTGTTGTCCCATAACTTACCATGTCTGTGGCTCCTCTTCATTCCTGGAGTTTTAAACCCCATTCTGCTGTCATTCACTTTACCCTGAAGAACCTCCTTTAACGTTTTATTTGTAACAGGTCTAGGGAATTCTCTTTATTGTCTTTAATCTGAGCATGTCTTTATTCTGCTTTCATACTCTAAGTTTTGATTCCCTCCATAATTCACTTGTTTTTGCTTATGTTTTTGAGTCCTCAGATTGACATTTATGTATTTTATCTAAAGTTTTAGTTATAATTAGTGAGAGAAATAGGCTATAATGGGCTTGCTTCATTCTGGCCAAGCTTATGTAGTTATCACACATAAATTTATAATTCTGTTAAATAAAATTGGTCTTTATCTTTATGGGTTGTGCTTTTCTCTGCTCAAGAATATCTTTCTTATTAAAAAAAAAGAGAGAAATCCCTCTTACCTTGCTGCCATACCTTACCTGACCATAGTCTGTACAGAAGGTATCCAGACGATAGGACAATGACATCACACAGTTTTCCCATTCACCATCAGCTGCGCTGTTGTATTTTCCTGAATCTCATTAAAGGTCTGAAATCTCTTCCCTTTCAAAGGTGATTTTAGTTTTGGGAAAAGGCAGAAGTTGTGGGGCACCAATTCTGGGCTGTAGGGGGGCTGAGTCACCTGGGTGATTTAATGTTTCACCAAAAACTCTGCATGAAATGTAATGCACGAATGGCTGCATTGTCACGGTGAAGCAGCCAATCACTAGTTGCCCAGAGCTGTGGTCTTCTGAATCATCCAAATAGTTTCCATGAGGGAATGTTCAAGCTTAACACAAAATATGATGCAGATTCAATTGCTTGGCTCACTCAGTCATTTTGGATGCCACAGTCACACAGTACACATGATCACTCTATTGTGTCTACCACCCCCACTAACTAGTACAGTGAAGTTACCATTGTTCACACATACACATTCCAGTCCACTCTCTTTGGCTGCCAGGCTACATTGATGTTGCACAAACCATTCTCATTATATAAACAATGGCTGGATTTTTCCAGACAGGACTTGATACATATATGTGTATATATACATATATGTGTATATAGATATATATAAAGATATATATATAAATATATATGTTAAAGTATAGGTTTGTTTTTTACAGTTAGAATTTTAAACTACTTAGAATTTGTTTTTTGATAATACTGTAAATTAACAATGTAATTTTACAATTTTCTGTGCTGATAACAATCTTCCACTCCTTATATCACATAGGACCGTGCTGCCAACTTCCTCCTAATGCTGAGTACATTGCCAGAATTGAACCGTTCTACACACTTATCACTGACCTTCCACATGCTTCTTTAATATTGCTTTCCTCTTGATGGCATTCCTTGAGCACACCTTCCAAGCAACCTAGTTAGTTATCTGTAAATTGGTTCCTTTAACTCTATAATGCAATTTTTTATACAATTTATTTTGTTCTATTATAATCCTGTGTGTGTATGTAGACCCTGATAGACTACCAAACATATAGAGAACATATTGAATGCATCTGAATCATTTTTGTAATCTGAACACAAAGCATAAATTGCCAGCTCTATGTAATTGTCAACCAGTAGCAGCCTCAGAAGAATTGAGGGAAAGCAGACTGATAGCATATTCCTACATTTATCAAGTATTGTAATTCACTCCATGTTAAAAATGTACCAGTGGACTTGGTAAATAGGATCACAGGCTATCGCATCATTGATTAGAGGATATTAATGTCACATTTTATATGGTAATTAGGTTCTAAAATTGGCATGTAATGTGAGAATCACAATAAAAACGACTGACTCTGGGAGATCCCTTGTATTCCCCATAAAGAATGATATACATGGCATTAGTGTATATAACTCTGTCAATATATATATGCATAGTGTCTAAGACAAAATAAAGCACATAATAATATATGTAATTTGAATTCTAAGAAAGTGGATTGCATAAAATTGAATTTTCGGAGGTCCATTTATCAGTCATTAAACCTACACTTACTGAGGATCCACTTGTGCCAGGCACAGATCTAGGCATTTAGGACACCTTAGTGTACAAAATAAGCATCCTTGCCTTCATGGAAGTTAAATTCTAGCATGGGAAATCAAACAATAAACAACATGTATAATATGCTTAAAGACAATACAGTTATCCCTTCTTATTTGTGATTTCAGTTACTTGTGGTCAACCACAGTCTGAAAATATTAAATAGAAAATTCCAGAAATAAAAAATTCAAAATTTTTAAATTCCATGCTTTTATGAATAATTTGATGAAATCTTGAGCTGTACCACTCCATCCAAGCTGGCACATGATTCACCCCTTTGTCCAGCATCTCCATGTTATGCACTATACCACTCTACCCACCCATTAGTCACTTAATAGCCATCCCAGTCATCAGATGAACTGTTGTGGTATCACAGTACTTATGTAACCTTTATTTTGCTTAATAATGGCTTCCAAGTGCAAGATAACTGATGCTGGCAATTCAGACACATCAAATAGAAGCCATAAAGTATTTGTTACATATTGTCAGAAGGTCGGTAGTAGCCTAACACTATGTCACAATGCCTACATTATTCACCTCACTTCATCTCCTCATGTAGTCATTTTATCACATCATCACAAGAAGAAAGGTGAGTACAGTACAATATTTTGAAAGAGGCCACATTCACATGGCTTTTATTACAGTATATTGCTATAATTGTTCTATTTTATTAGTACCAATTGTTAATCTCTTACTGTACTTAATTTATAAATTAAACATTATCAAAAAGTATATAAGTATAGGATGGAGCACTGTCTTCAGTTTCAGGCATCCACTAGAGGTCTTGGAATGTATTCCCCACAGATAATGGGGGAACTACTGTTAAACTCTTATTTAAAAAGAAAAACTGGATAAGCGGAGCTAGAAGTCACAAGAATGATAAGGAAGAAGATTGGGTTGAGTTGTACTTTTAAATCAGGTTGTCAACAAAAGCCTCACTGAGCAAAAATAAAGTAAGGAGTTCAGGGAGGGAGCTGATGTGAGGGAAGAACATTTCATGCAGAAGAACAGCAATGGCCTTGACACAGAAGCTTGTCTGAATTGCAAGAATGCCAGTGTATTTGGAGTGGAGTAACCCTACTGGGTGTTTAACTGAAGAGAAGTTGAAATTACCATTAATAATAAAATATTAATTCTAGAAAAGGGATACATTTTACATTATAAACTACAGCAAAAGGCTAAATATAAATATCATTTATGGTTATATTGTATTGTCTTTCTTCAGTTTTGAAAATTTTAGTCTGCTTAAGAAAGGGGTAAATATTTGCCTTTTGTATAAGTGGAAGATATGAGACAAATACCTCAATTACTGCTCAAGATAACAGAGAATTGGAAGAGAGACACCTGGGAACCTGGGGCCCAGATTTTCTGACTAGTTAAGTACAGTGTCTTGTTCCATCATATTGAAACATGATCAGCTAACATTGGTGAAGTAATTTATTTATTTATTTTTAGTAGACCTTGTAGCCCTGACTCTTTTCTGATTTCTATGATTATGTTATTATTTGAAATAACATACTTATGTTGAAAGTCATTTTGTACTCTGACTCTGTCAGAACAGGTTCTAAAAAGGATGACCTGTGACATTGCAAAGAGGTGTCATGAAGTCAATGATATTAAAAGCCTCAGATCTGAAACCCAAGTAAACTGACATTAATTTTATACACTTGCAGGTGATTTTTACTATCTATTTTTTTAGCATTAAGTCTTGATTTAAAAGGTTTACTCCAAAATGTTGCGTACTTGGGCAAAATCTTTTCATTCCTAATCCTTTCTGAAATCTGTTTTCCTTTCCTTATTTTGTCTAATATTTATATATGCATAATTTACCATGACTGTGTCTTAACAATACTGTAATTGACTCTAGGGTCACAATGGCAGACACTGTGACCATCAAGTTCATGTCTCTATAAATACATAGTTAGACTACATTTCCCAGCCTCCCTTGTGGTTAGGAATAATCATGTGACTGAGATCTAGCCAATGGAATGGGACGCATAGTGATGTAAGCCAATGTGTAGCTTTTCCCATACAAACCTCCATTTGCCTAGGAATATTCCATGCCCTTTCTCATCCAAAAGCTGGATATAGAATACCCCAAGACCCAAGAAGATGCAAAGTATACTCATGACAACATGGAAGGTCACTCACTGATCAGAAACAATAATTTTGGCCTTAATGTGAGTAGTATACTTCTTTTTGGTGTCAGCCACTGGTATCTGTGCCTGTTATAGCATCTTGGGAACACTATCACCCTTCATCATTTATTGGGCTTAATATTTTACATGTTGCTATTGAGCATCATTATTTATAACACTTACTAAATTTAGCCTCCATTAATAGCAATCTTTATTCCTTACTATAGCAAAAATTGTGCACATTTATATCTCCTGATGATAGAGTTGTTAGAATATTGCTTATCACACATTTTTTATACAAAATAATGATCAATGGTGCTCCCACCAAGTTTATATGTATATAAAACCAAAGCTTGTAACTCTTAATAACTGTTCTCTCAGAAATTTCTCATAATCTGGGGACTTAATTTCCCTCAAGGACAAAGTTAATCCCCTATAACAAGTTGGGCACCTGAGAAATATTTTAATACTTTTAGAAACTTTTTTGTGCCTTTAGTGATTATAAAGGATGGCTTCTCTTACCTCTAGTTCTCAAGTGGGTGACTAACTGGTAACTAAATTTTGGAGGAAGCATCAAGGAGATGACAGAGAAGAGGCTTTCCCTCATGCATTAAATTCTATGGCCAATGAAGTTGCTAAACTATACCCCTTTCCTGGTTATAGCTATTTTTGAAAACCTATTTGGATTGGGTTAATAGTTTTTTAAATCAAATTTTATAAAATCATTGTCTTCATTTTATTTAATTATAATTAACACTATAACATACAGATTGTGTTTTTTTCCAGAAAAGGTATCTTGAGAAATTAATAACTTAATTGGTGAACTGCTACAAAACAATGCAAATTAAGATATTAGCTAGTCAAACAAGTAGAGGAAAGACTTATTCTCAACTCCATTGCTAGTTCAAAGTCAACCCTCAAGTCTCACACCACATTGCTGGGTGTTTTTCTCTGTTTTGTGTAATTTGCAGTTGTAAATGCAAACATGAATGAAAATATGAACACAATTCCTTATACCATTCAACACTAATACCCTTTCTTCTTTTTGTGTCCTATTCATTCTTTTAATCCAAAAAACTCCACAGCCCAATATGAATTTATTGACTATATTGCTTTGAAATGAGTCATGTCATTTCCACCTCTGTATTCCACCAAAAGTTATATATATTAATCAATTAATACTAATTTATTAATCAATTAATGCTGTGCTGCCTTGTGACATTTTTGTTTTCATGTTCTGTTTAAGCATTTATTTATTTAACTCTATGTATTTGTCTCGCTGCTCAGTTAGAATGAATGCTTCTCGCTGGAGCAGGTCATATTTTGTGATTATAAGCCCTGTTGAACTCATCACAACACATTCTACTTTATAATCATTTAAAGTTCATGTGTTCATTGATTAATAGACAAGGAAAGGTTCTTGAAAGACAATGTAATTAGTACCTAAGAAGGTTAGACTATACTCAGTGTATTTGAATTTGCATCTAACTCTACCACTAGCCAAGTGAGCTGGGCTTGAAAGATGAATTTAAGCATCTATGAAATGAGGCCAAAAATACTTCACCGGTTATAAGAATCTATTAGAATAATATCATGTGAAAATGCTTCAAAAATATAACACAGTATCATGAAGATAACTTTCAGAGCTGGGCCTTGGAAACTTCAGGAGATTCTATATTTAGGCATTCAAAATGGGACTGTTGTAGAGAAGATAAATAGAATTATAGGGTATGTTTGGGTACATGTGATTGGGGTGACATATAGTCGGTGTGATAACAGATGATGATGAAGCTGAAATAACTAGTGTGGCCAGAAATATAGGACTTTATGTAACTTGATAAGTTTTGTGGACTTGATTGTTTGAGTTAGTGCAAAACAGCGGCATTCAAGATTTTTGAATAAACTAACCATGTGAGCGGATTTATTCTTTGGAAAGATAAAATTCAGTAGATTAATTTTCCTCAGTTCCTCAGTAATACCTCCTGGTATTTGCAGAGAGTCTCCCACATAATCCCAAGAAAACTATTTCAAATGGAATTGTAATACTCTTACTTCTATTTCCAATATAATAGATTTATGTTCTTCCATATAGTTCCTGGACTTGAACCCCATTACTATACTACGTCATTACTATAACATACACCAAATATATATTATCAATTTTGCTACAATCTACTAGTCACTTATACTGTCATTTTTTTAAATGAATTGAGGTTAGAGTCCAGAGCTCATACAAAATCCATATCCTAAAATGTCACAAATTAATTATATCACATGATGTACAGTACAATTTAAAATTTCTATTTTATAACTTTCCATTAATAGAAACATGCCTATTTTTATTCATAGCTATAAACTTAAAATCAGCTGCAAACTGTAAATAAATGTCCATTTAAATTGTACTAAATCTGTTCAATATATTATTACTTCTTATAAAAGTAAAGGACAGTGGTTAATTTTTAAAAGAAAGTGTACAGATAAGGTAAAAGATTAAAATCCTGTCTTCCCTCCCTCACTGCTGGTTGTCCAGATATAACTACTCTTGTTTCCAATAGAATGTGTAACATGCTTTATAAGGGATATTTCCCCTTTAGTTAACCTTTAGTCAAAAAAGAAACAAAAAAGCAAGAATGAGCTTAATTACACTGCTCTATAAATGCTTATCTCTCAATTAGGAAGGCTTGATTCTTTTTTGTCTAAACCAGAAATGCTGCTTTCATTTTCATATCATTTTCTTGATTTTTTAGAAGTATAGAAATATACAACCCTTTAATTAAAGATTTTTTCTATTCATATTTTATTTTATGCCATATTTTAGGATGTATTTAGATAAACTTTGGTTTTACAAACTGTGATTTTTGAATTTCATTTTCAATGTTTTTTTCTCCATCATCTTGTTAGCATGGAATAGAAATAGGATTTGCATTTGAAACACTAATACTCACTATTCAGTTGAGACACTTCCTTCTTTTAATTTCCATAAATGTCAGTAAATGCCTCTTTTCACCTTTGGGTGAATAGTCAATAGAAAAATCAATTCTAGGACAAATGAACAGCAACATGATTTTACATATGAATTATTTAACAAAAGCTATTTTTATCCTAGAAGGGAAAGACTTAAGGTAAAAATCAGCAGTAAATTATTAATTTTCATTTATTAATATTATTCCAGAAATGCATATCCACAAGAAGTGAACAAATTTATCCTATTTTTAATTAGTTCATCTCTTAAAATTTATCAATAACAATAGAATGCCATTAGTAAATAGACATATAATTAATAAACCTCATTAAGCCTTTATATTATACTGTATTTTCCTTTAGGTTGTGAGTGATTTAGTGGTTTTTAACTCCTGAAAGTAAGTGAACTAATTATAAACATCCCACTTTATATATAAAAATTGTATGAACTCAGTCTTCACATCCCTTTATCAAACTCTTCATACCTAGTTAATATCTCCTGGACATTAGAAAATACAAATATCTTACAAATCCAGGTGGAAAAATGGAAACTAGATTCACATCTTGAACTGCTAAACATCAAATCAGCAAGATCTTTTCAATAACAAAATAATAGCATTGTTTTAATCCCCATACTGAGTTGAGGATGTTGTAATCACCAGTGTCTTAAGCAGCACAATTTCCAAAGATTACTGCTTCAGTGAAGGAATATTTTTGATAAAAACCTACTTTTAAGTCAAAGATTATGTTCAAGGATGAATATCCTTGGCCATAGAGAAATGTGTTTGGACTGGGTTATTTCTCTATCTGCTCACATGTACTGGGAGCTTGAAATGGGGTGTTGAGGAATACCTATTTATTGAAGGCCTATAGATGGCCTAGCTCCCTTCTGTAATCCTTCCTTAAACCTTATGACCTAGTGATTTCACTTCTGGAAATTTATCCAAAGAAACCCTAAACACTAATTTGAAAGAATATATGCATCCCTATATTCACTGCAGGGTTATTTACAATAGCCAAGATTTGGAAGCAGCCCAAGTGCCCATCCATAGATGAGTGGCTAGAACAGCGATGGTACAGTTTACACATTGGAACACTACTCAGCTTAAAGAAAAACAAAAAGAAAAAAATTTTACTGTTTGTAACAGCATGGATGGACCTGAAGAACATTATGCTAAGTGAAATAAGCCAGTCAGAGAATGACAAGTACCGTATGATTTCACTCCTGTGTGGAATCTAATGAACAAACTCATAGACAGAGAGCAGGCTCATAGCCCCAGGGCAGGTGGGTGGGGGTAGGGTGATAAAGGAATTGAGCTTGAGAAACAAGCAAGCAAGCAAGCAAGCAAGAAAGAAAAAGAGAAAGAAAGAAAGAGAAAGAGAAAAAGAAAAGAGAGAACTCTTGGACAGGGACAATAGTCTGGTGGGGGTGGGGAGGGAGGGGGTGGATGAAAGTAGAAGAGGGTACATGGGGGATAAATGGTGATCAAAAAAAAAAAGAGGAGCAAAAATATGGAGTTATAAGAGCAACAAAGGCTCCATTTTAGGTGGTCTAAACTGACAGGGCTATAAATTTAAAATATTGACCGCCCCTTCCCCCACCTTCTTATGTATAACCCACATAGGGGCAGCTTGAGTAATATGCCTGCCCCCCCTCCCCCCCCGGGTGCTGGTGGAGCGGATCCCTTTGTCAGTTCCTTTGAGGGGTCAGGTAGCCCCAGCTCCCAATAAACTGTGATTCAGTGCTTTCTCATTCTGAACAAGTGGCCCTTAAACTCTGGAGCTTTCAGATCCCTTTCAAATATCAAATTTAAAAATAAAAATCACAGAATAATTTACAATTTATTATTATATGCTCCATCAAAAGAGCTTGTTTTCAAAGACTTTTAAGCTGACAGCCTGTGACCTTTCTAGAATCCTAGGTTTTGTACCCGTTATAGAATAGTACCACTTTTTCCCCAATGCTATTGAAAAAATAATAATTTGGGACATAAGATGTTGGTATGTGTAGCTTGCTGTAACCAGGAGGCTATTAAAAAATAAAAATTTTTTTCTGACAGTTCTGGAGGCTTGAAGTCTGAGATCAGGATGCCAGCATGGGGCTATTTTCCAGATAGTAGACTTGTCCCTCTGTCCTTACATGACAGAAGAGGCAAGGGAGCTCTGTTCCATTGGTTTCCTAAGAGCACTAATCCTACTCATGAGGGCTCCACCCTCATGCCCTAATCACCTCTCTGAGGCCCCAGTTCCAAATACTGTCACATTGGGCTTTGGGATTCCAATATGAGAACTTGGGGGTATGCAAACATTCAGACCATAGCATATGATAAGCTTATGTTATTGCTTAAGGCATTGCATTCTTTGACTACCCTAAAGTCCATGCTGACTTCAGTTCCACTCTCTTCAGTGACTCCACTCACTAGCCATTCAAACCCATCTAGGCTGGATCCAGAGTAACTGATGGGTCTGAAACGACCCACACTATGAGATTTCAGAGCACCAGAGCATTTTTAGAAGTTCCTAAAGCTTTGAAGTGCTTGAAAGGGCCTTATCTGGATCTGTGAGATATAGTTTATCTCAAGTATGACATTTGTCCAGTATCAGTCTGGCATTACTTCAAGGCACTCTGTTCCTTTCTCTCTTTGGTCTTGATGGAGGTGAGGTGCCCAATTACCCCAATTTTGTAAAAAAAAAAAAAAAGAAAAAAAAAGGTGAAACCACAAGTCTAACATACAGGCATATCTCAGAGATACAGTCAGTTTGTTTTCAGACTGTGACGACAATGCAAATATTGCAATAAGGCAATAAAGTAAGTCACACAAATTTTTTGGTTTCCCAGTGCGTATAAAAGTTACGTTTATACCATACTATAGCCTATTAAGAGTGCAATAACATCATCTCTAAAAAACAGTGGACATACCTAAATTAAGAAATACTTTCTTGCTGAAAAATACTAACCATAATTTGAGCCTAAGGAAAAATGATGCCTATAGACTTGCTTGATGCAGGGTTGTCACAAATGTTCAATTTGTAAAAAATACAATATCTATGGTGGACAGTAAAATGAGATATTCCTGTATTGTGGTAACATCTGTTCCTTCTCTCAACATGTGTTCAGGCATTCATACATTAACTTCATTTAAACTCTCCATGTAAAAGTGAATTAGATGCATTGTGCTAGATAAAGATTAATTTACTCATTTTGAACTCTAAAGGATATACATAGTCCTGTCAAGCAGTAAGTAATTCTACCCACAGGGAATTCTATGCACATTGATCAGCCTTTTTCTTACTTTGATAATATGTATGACCTTTTTTAAATGAAAAAATTTCTCTTTGACTCTTAACATTTCTTAAATTATTATAATATTAAATTGTTACATAAAATCTTTTTATTTTTTTAGCTCTTATTACAGCTGTAAAACCAAAGCAAATTTATAAGTTCAAGTACAACAAAAACCTACAAAAGCAACAAACTTAAAATTAACATTTTATATTAGGTATGATTTTGTTTAGGTGACATGAAGTTACTATTGAAAATATGAATATGGTACTGACTCAGATTCCATAAACTTCAGTACATTTCTACCACCCTGTGCCATTGTTTTTACCCAAGTCTCTGTCCCTTTTTTAAAAATTAATTTTAGAGAGATCAGAAGGGAGGGAGAAAGAGAGGGAGAGAAGCATCAGTGTAAGAGAGAAATATCAATTGATTGTCTCCTGCATGTGCCCTGACCAGGGACCAAACTACAGTCCAGGCATGTGCACTGACTGGGAATCAAACCCACAACCTTTCGCTGTACAGGACGTCACTCAAACCAGCTGAGCCATACCAGTCAGGGCTTTGTCATTTTTTTCTTTTCTATTTGAACTGCTGGACAACCTACACTGTCACATCATTTAGCTTTTTCTTGGAGGAGAATGCCTACTTGCATATTCAGTATACCTATTCTTTTCTTAATCTGCAAGAATATAAACAATATTACTTGTGTCAAACTGCTTTTAAATAAAATACAAAGTCAGAAAATAAAACTTCACTGAATGCTAGCTTAAAAATTAGGTATTAAAATGATCAAAAGCACAATTATATTACTTTTTTAAAAATATTATAAAAATAAAAATGCAAAAATTTTAGATTGTCCCAAGAACTTAAGGACCACTGAAAACACATATACAAATCCCTATTTCAGAAACATTTAACCGTTGTTTAAATTGCTCACTAAAATCTGTGTGTACTCTTTTTACCTTACTCCTAAAATTCAAGGAACCGCTGCCTTTTTATCATTTTCTTCCTGTATGACTTTCTTTAATTTAAAGTATTGTATAAATCATAGTTATGTTATAAATCCAGTGTGTTGCTCAGTATTCTGAGAGCTTCATGTTAATCAGGAAGGAAGAGATTATGTTATACTTATATAGGACCATTTTATGAGAAGTCATTACATTTAACATTTTCTGATTGAATCATTAGGATAACTATATTCAGAATGTTTAGAGATTCTCTCAAGTCAAACAGCTAATAATGACAAAATCATAATAGCTCACACTTGTAGAGCACTCACTTTTAAGTAGCTCACATGTGTTACTTGTATAATACTTATCTATCCTTTTGAGGTAGATTATTATTGTGATCCTAATTTAAAGACGTGGAAGCCAATAGATTTATTCAATGTTACTCAACCATTAGGTGACAAGTTTAGGATTCCATTCCAGGAACTCTGACTCAGGAGTTCATACATACTATCTCTGCTCAACCAACCTCAACGTTTTTATGTTTGTGATTCCAAGTTAAAGAAAGAATGAAGTTCAATGTCTATGTTAAGTTCTATAGAAACATCTCTTCCTGCTTCTTTCCACCTCACTTTTCAAAACTTAGATAAGCTCTGACTGGTGTGGCTCAGTGGATTGAGTGCTGGCCTGTGAACCAAAGGGTTGCTGGTTCAATTCCCAGTGAGGACATAAGCCTGGGTGGCAGGCCAGGTCCCTGGTTGGGGGAGGGGCTGGCACAAGAGGCAACCACGCGTGGTTGTTTCTCTCCCACACTCTCCCTCCCTTTTTCTCTCTCTAAAAATAAACAAATAAAATATTTGTTAAAAATTTAGATAAAAAGTTACCATCCTCTGAAGTCTCTAAAAACCCTCCTCCATAGAGTTTTCTTTCCCAGATAAACTATAAAAAGGAAAAAAAAAAGATTAAAAAGAAGACTCTCCCTTTTTGATTCACTCCATCTCTATGCCATGGGCAACACATTAAGACACTGTGTGAGTGATAAATATAAAAGTTCCTTTAAAAGCAGGGCATCTGATACCCAAAGTTTCACATGTGGGTAACACTTTTTACTTTCCCAGTTATAACACTTGAATTCTGGTCCTGAAAGATGATTTTGTGTGCAAACACTATTATTTAAAACATGCCAGAAAAGAAAATAAATAAGTGACTATCTGAAGTGGTGACATGGGGTAGTGGAAACGAAGATTTAAGTTAAAACACAGCATACACCAATATGGTATCCTTACCCTACAAACAAACCCAGATAAATGAGACCTGATGGGAAATCAGCTGACTCCAAGCCCACATTGCCAGCAGCATCCCTAATCTCCAGGGCCATTTCTTCTCTTTCTGAAAAGAAATGCTTCCTTTTCAATATCAACACTAAAATTCTTGTTAAAAAAATCATTATTGCCTTGTTAATGATAATTTTTTTGTGAAATATCAAATAGTGGTAAGGGAAGCTATGAGGTTTTCTGTTATTAGCAATAGGTTATGAAATTTAATGAATAGAGAAACACTGATTTGGATTTTAATTTTTTTGAATTATATCGTAATTATTTTTTGTTGCTTATATGTTACTTGACCACCATTAAATAATATTCATAGTTGCATTTTCTTGATATTCTAAAATATTAAAGATTTTGACTATTACAACTATGCCTCTTATGCCTCACAATCTAATAAATTTAATAAATCTAAAGCAGATTAAACATTGGTCAGAGCACATCTGATCTGTTGATTGTCTCACAGGTCATAATTTTAAAATGCCCTCTGAACTTCATTGTGTTGAAAGTAGTGACCTATCATGTATCCTTACACAGAATTTTAACCTTTATTTAAGATATAACCTGTGAAGATTCTGTTTTTGTTTTTTAAATGAAGAACAATAATGTTAATATTTTAGCATCTCATTTATGCCATTCTGGCAACTATCTTTATATACCTATTAAATTTTACTCAATACCTATTAATCTCCATAATAGAAAATAAAGTTTCATGGGATCTCTCAATGAAAGGGTTTATTCTGAGCATTAGTTGATTATTGCAAGCATCAGTCAAATTTTTGCTTATCAAGGAAGCATAGAGAGCTATTAGTTGTTGACTCAAAGATGGCATTCTTCTGTACTCACTACATTATTCAAGACATCAATACTCTCATTAAGGAAGTGCTTTCTAATGGTTTGTATGTATAAGTTTCACCTTTTATAATGTAGTTGGGAATTCAGATTTTTTTAATAAACATAGAGAAGCTTTGAAAGGGTAGAGAGCATTTTTTCCCCAATGAAGCGATGACTTAGGGGATTTGTGACATCCTCTGTCATAATCACTTCCCACGAGCCTCATTCAGATTAGCAGCTACTGAAAGTAACTCTTGTAGATTGTTACAGCTTCTGTGGAGTGACTGAATGTGTAAATCTCTTCCTATTAAGAAGGACTTAGCAGAGGGTCACACATAGTGCATTTTTGGTCATTATGCAAAGCTACTGAAAGAGTTCAGTATTGAAAAGAAATATAAAATGGACGTATTTTGCAATTGGTATGAGGGCAATATATGTTCACATCTGCATGAAGATAAATCCGGCACACACCGTCAGGCCATGGAAGAGCAAGGCCAACTGCTGGGTGGAGATCTGGACTCTGTTTGTCTAGGTTAGGCTTTACTCTGTTTTGTTAGGAGTTGACTTTTATATTCTTTATGTACCTTTCTTGCTTTCTTTTAGATTAATCAAATATTTATTACACATTTCCCATATATTACCTCATTTATTATGCATTCACTGTTCTGGTAGTTTCCCTAGAGAATAAAATATGTACCTTTCTTATTTCATAATAACAGATTTTATTACTTTTTCCATTTTCCCAATACTGCTAGAACTTCAGAACCTCTAAACTCCATGGAAACCCTCCTGGCTTTTGTAGTTATTGGTGGCATCCATTATTGTTTTACATTTAATTTTAAGTCTATAAGGCATTACAAGTATATAATTTATATTTACTCACAAATTTAATTCCATTATTCTTTTCTCTTAAATTTCCATTTTTCTATCTGATATTTTCTTTCACCTTAAAAAAACACACATTTACACAAAACTTTTGATGGTAAATTACTTCATGTTTGTTTTCCTGGAAGCATTTCTATTTCACTTTCATTTTTAAGGGATTTTTTTAATACAGAATTCTAGGTTCAATTCCTTTCTTTCAGTACTTTAATCTGTGATCTGTTGTTTCTTGGTTTCCAATGACACTGTTTAGAAGCCAGTTTTCACTCTCTTGTCATTTCTTTGAAGGTAATGTGTCTTTCTTTCTGGATTTTTAAAGTACTACTTTTTGTCTTCTGTCTCTGGAATTTTTAATATGACATGCCTTGTGTTTTCTTATTGTTGATAATGACGTGTGTGTTTATTTTCTGTGTATTTGCTGAGCTGAGTAAATGTGTGTATTGACGCTATTCACGAGTGTTGGAAACATCTGTTTGACAATTGCTTTGCCACATTCTTTGTATCTCTTCTACTTCAGATACTCCTTTTATGTTTATGTCCCTTCTGCTATTTCTTAATTTGTCCATATTTTTCTCTGTTCTTTTAAATGTTAATCATAGGTATGTTAGTCTTTACATTCTAACTCTATATCTGGATCATCTGTGAATCTGTTTTATCTTTTGAATTTTGGTAAGTTTCCTTTTCTCTTCACATGTATAGTAATTTCTGATTTCATGGAAAGCATTGTGTGTGAACAAAATACAGATGCTATTGATGATGTTTTCTACATAAAAAGTTATCACAATCTTTTTTTAAGAAGCAAAGGCAAGGGATGATCACATCAATCCAATCACAACTTGAGCTGTACTGGAGAACCAGTCTACCTCTGGTTCCCCTCTAATCCTCAGGCTGTACCTTCCCATGCTTTGATTGAGAACCTATCAGGTCCCTTAGCACTGAAATATCACAGGAGCTCCAGCTCTCTATTTGAGAGTCCACACTCCTGCCGTGTGCCCATTCAGTTTTAAAGCCTGCATATCTTTAAGATGAGACTAGTTAGGTGTTTGAGGCTATCATCTTTCCTGGTAAAATATTACTTCTGAAAGCATCTCTGTCATTGTAGGACATTTCACTCTACTTTTTATAAGCTTTATAAGTTTTTAAGGCACTACTTACTCATACAGTTGAATAACCTAACCAATGTCTCTTGGGGAAAATGGCCATGTATTTGAGGATCCTCAAGTTTCCAATTTTTTGTCTCAAGTCCCATGCACCTGCAAAATATTGTATAGTTATATTTACTTCTAGAATGGGCTCTCTAGACCTACAGAAGTACATAATTGGTCATTCTTTTTGGGATCCCCCCCCAAAAAGGCAGCTGGTAATTATTCATTTGCTCAGAAATCTTATCTCCATCCAAAATTTTAGTTTCTCTAGTTCTCAGTTTTTCCAGAGCTTTATGGTGTTTTAAAAATATGATTTTTGTAATGTATTCCTTTCTTATTTTACAATGGGGGATCAGTAATCGGCTATGGCCTACAATATCTTATGCAGAAGTAGTTCTTTGTTTATTTTTTTTCCTAAATAGATCAATGTGAGGTTCTGTTACTTAAGAAAGATGATATTTCAAGGAAGTTTTGGGACAGTAATCAGCTGAGATGGTACAGGTATCCTTCTGTCAATTAAATATTCACTCATAAAAATAAATCCAGTGACAGCATTTTTCAGAGATTGTTATATACTGAATGTGTGCTAAGGAAAATATATACAGATATTTAATATTCATAGAGTAAATGAAACTAAAGCTAAATGTAATAAAAAATAATACACTAGTGGAGAAAATAGAGAAGCTAAAGTACATTAATGGAGGAAACATTCAGATTTAACTCAAACTTCATTTAGAAAAAGAAGGGAAAAGGAAGGTGATATAGACTCTGATCTTTAGCATCCTGGACAATTGCTAAGTAAATGATACGTGCTATAAAGCAATAACAAGGACGGCAGACTCCAGAGTCCGCCTGCCTGATTCCACCATTTTCTATGTGACATTGGAAAAATTGCTTAACCTCTCTATGCCTCAATTCCCTCATCACAAAATGCTAGTACTACTTTACAGAATTCATAGAAGGACTGCATGATTTAACAGTTGTAAGGTACTTAGAAAAGTACCTGGTACCTACTGGGCACTCTAAAGTGTTTATTGAATAAATTATTTTTATGCATAACCTCTACCCCACTTTCTTGGCTCACTTCCTTGACAGTAGAGTCTTCCTAGCAGGAGAATGTCTCATTTCCAGGCCATTCTGGGGCAGTCCTGGGTGCTAGAGAAAAATATCCGTGTAAGAGGGGCATGCTGCTTTGTCAGCTCACTTTCTACTGATGCCTGCAGGTTGCTTCAGGAATTGGACAATCACAGTCCTGTTTTCCACACTTAGGTTTTTAATTTTTTTCCTGGTTGTTTGTACATTCAATTTGGGAAAACTCCTTTTGCTAAAAACCAGCTCCAGAACTCAACTTATGCTTGGTATGGGTTTGACCTCTTGGCTTCTGTGTTTTAATACCATGTTTCAACATTCTGTCTGTCAACTAGATTCTAGGCTTTAAATTCTTTTTCTTTAGGCAGACAAGTAGGCTTGGGTGTCCAGGTGAACAAGTTCATTTTAGCATTGTCCTGAACACCGATTACCCGTGCTTCTTTCAAGTCCCTGTTGTCACAGAAGCGGAAACACCTTGTGTCCTGCTTTGTTTTATTCTCTTTTGTCTTGATGAAGAGGATGGAAGCAGCACTGGCCCAAAGTAGCAGGTGCTCTGGAGGTGGAGTGAGCCATCTCATTTTCTCTGAATTCCCCCGATGTTCCCATCCTCTTTTACTGTCCATGTCTAGAATCTCGTTTTTTTAAACCAGCATAGTCACTTTAGAGTTGACAAAACAATTAGTTTCTACACTATCCAGCTGTTACAGATTACTGGCTGCAGGCAGAAGGGGGAGCCCACAGCCGTGAGTGTAGCTTGGTTGTCCTCAAGTGCCCCAGCTACACTCACGGGGCAAGTGCAGTCTCCAGGGTGTCTCTCATCAGGTGCCCTAAGGAAATGAGAGGAAGTGGCTGATACAATTGCATGTTTTGATGCTCTCCTGCAAAGGCTCCTAAAATTCTCAGCTCTGTCGTCTCAAGGTCTGAGAGCCCACACAGCTGCTAGTTTAGATCACAAGTTTGATTCATTGCCACGAAGTAGTGCGTGCAATGACACACCATTGGGCTTGCAGGTGTTCTCAAGCACAGCTACCTGCCCCCACTGAGCACATTTGATATTTTAGTGGCTGTCTCTTGTCACACCTAACTCTTGAAAACAGTTTCTATATTAGTGTGGTCCTCTCTTAACACTGACTATAAGTGGACCCTCTTGAGGAAGGGGTCCATCCTTGGGCCAATGCTGGTGGTCAGAGTAGTGTCACATTACCTCCAAAGATAATGACGAGTAACTGCAGAGAGGAAGTGGATCCCAGAATGGGGAGAACCTTGAGAAATCCAAAAACATCAGACAGAATTACAGCTGTAGCAAGTTAAATGAAGAGAAAGTAAAAGATATTATAAGAATGCACATAATAATAGAGGGCAAAGAGCAAATAGATATTTAAGTCTTTCTTGTATCTCCTGGGGGTATATCACATGTTAACCAGTGTACCTACCCTAAATGTTCCACCAATTTGTTTTTTGTTCCACTCATCTTAACATAGCATCACAGCCAGCCCACTTGAATGCCAGTTGCCGAGTGCCTGGAGGCCTTACTGGGAACAAATGATGTCTCTCTTGACCCCAGTCCAGCCCCTTGCCATCCAGGTGTTGTTATTATACATGGTATGTTGCTCATTCACAATATATATTTGGGGTTACTCTCTTTCTCCCCTCTTTCCTCTCACAGGTAATCCATCAGCTGAGGCTCTCAGAGAATGAAAGCGTGGCCCTCCAAGAACTCCTAGACTGGAGACGAAAGCTCTGTGAGGAAAGAGAAGACTGGCAGCAAATCCTGCAGCACTCAGAGCCCAGAGCACCTCCCCCACCTCCTTGCAAAAAGCCCACTCTCCTGAAGAAGCCAGAAGGGGCCTCCTGCAGCAGGCTGCCTTCTGAGTTCTGGGACACTACCATCTGATGTAGTCTGAACTACAGACTCAGAATAAAACTGCCTAGTGATTCCAGGCTGCATCGACAGAAGGCTGCCTCTGATACACACTGGGTGCTCTCTCCACACATTTACACAGAAAAGCACAGCACAGAGATGTTAAATACCCGAGATTCCCTGGATGTGTGTGTGAATATGTGTGTGTTTTCTTACCCATTCTGTGTGGATACACTCTGATTTTCAGGCTTCATGGTTATAGGGCCATGCTACCTCTATGTAGCAAGAAAAAGTCTAGAAAACATGTGGATGAGGTGGGAGAGGGAAGAGTGGTAGAGGAGAGGAGGGATCCATGCCCACTATACATTTGTTTTTATACAGTCTGACCACATGTTTCTTGAACTCCAATCATTTTACTATAACGTACTCTGCAGGACATGTGTTTTATTTCTTTGTAGGTGTTTGTGTTTTATTGGAATTACAAACCTGAAAATTATTTACATGATTTTTACTGTATTTTATAACTTTATGCAATTGGTGGTGCTCCCTTTCTTCAAAATACATACTTTTAAAAATTGTTTCTAGAATTTCTTTTTCCACATGCCACTTTTTAACCTAAAATACCTAAGAATCTCGGGACTATGTTGTTGTTTTAGCTTTGCCCTACATCTATATATGGAACAAGTCCCACGTTTTATATTTCATTCATTGATTAGAAGGCAGTTCCTTCCTATGACCTGTATTTCTGGATACGTGGGTTGTGAGCTTTTTAGTTAAATCTCATCTGCTGAACTTCAGTATAAGTTACAGGAAATTTTATGTCATTCAGTACTTGTGGCTTCAAATTCATAGCTGTTGGGATCAAAGGGTCATATTCATTTAAAGGTCTGCACCGTACAAATAAGCACGCTGAGATTTCCTGGTTCAAGCAGTAATGCCACACCACAAGACAATTGTCCTCTCCGAGCTCTGCTGCATGGCTCACCTGTTATATATCCTCAACTCTCTTGTAATGCAACCGCCTGGTTTGTTGATGTGCTTCTGTGGGCTGTCGGGAAATTCTGAGTGGTGCCATCAGACCACCATATCTAACTACTCAGAACTTTTTATTCATACCAGCCTTTGAAAAATGACTATGCCAATAAAAGGGTACAACTATGTTCTTCTGTGGTCTTATTTATTTGTTGTTGTTATCTTCCACAAATGCTTCCGCTTCCTGGTCAGAGCTGTAGGGGCATTTAAGCAATCTCATTTATTCAGACTCCTTTCATGTATGTTTCTGCCAACATTTTTGAAGCTTTAGGCTCTAGTGGTTTGTTTTAAAATAAAGCTTTATGATTATTTATATATAATTATTATGCAGGCATGTGCCTGTTTTAGGACTAATATGTGCATTATTTAGGAGTAATAATAAACAAACAAATCAGGAGATGACAGTTTGTTGATACTCATGAATTACACCATGCCAGGGGGAGGTTATGTGAAGAAGTACCTGGATTGGTCAGGAGGAAGAGAGAGTGAGGGAGCTAGTGGGTTGAAGCTTTTCTTGTGGTTTCATGGGGAGGGATGGGAGAGGCAGTATATGCAGATATGGAACGGATGAGTTTGAATAATTTCAGCAGGCCCTGGGGTGCAGAGACTGAACCTGGTTATCTGGTACCTGGCCCTGAGCAGGAGTGTGGCCTGAAGTGGGAGAGACCAGTACAAGGTGTGGTTGGGGTGTGGGCACTGAATTGATTGGTTGGAGTTGTTTACTCTCTCCACGACTAGCCCTGGGAGGGAAAGTTCCTGAATGATCAGTGAGACTTAGAAGTCAGCAAGGCATCAGATTACAGAATCAGTCAAAAACATGTATGAAAGACCCATGGACATGGACAATGGTGTGAAGATTGACTATAGAAGTGAGGGGCAGGCTGGGCAGAGGAAGGCAAAGGGGGAGAATTGACACAACTATAATAGCACAAACAATAAATCATTTAAAAAATTAAGAATACAGAAAATGAAAGACACAGTATAGGGATAACTAGAAAATTACCATCGACATTCACAGAGAGCTATTCTGCCCAACCTCTAGCCAACAGCCAAGCCCCACACTGTGCCCCTTCCTCTTCTATCTCCCTGACATCTGACTTCTTAACTTCAGCCACTAAACAACAGAAGCAGCCACCTTTCCTTAATATACACAGCTTCCTTGGCCATGCCTTGCATATTGTAGGCACTTAACAACCTTGGCTGACTAAAAAGTTTGAATTGCATGCCCCTCCTCCAATACACATGCATTACCTTTAGACTAGAATGAACAGTGAACTGCTGAGGCATTACACCTTGTGAAAATGTGCACTGAATCCTTACTGTGACTGTTCTTTGTGCTTTGCAGTATAATTTCTAATGCTGACATAGGACCCCATGGTAATTATTATCATCTGTGAATTATCATCCTGAAATTGAAGCTCAGAGCTTTAAGTAGGCTATCAGAATGTAAACCTTAGTCATTATGGTTCCAAAGTCCATGACATTTTAACTTGATGTACAGAAGATTTCTACTTATTATATAGAAATATGTCTTTAAAAAACATCAAATTAAATGATGTTTCGAGGGTTACATCATTGTGTGAAACCGACAGAAGTTTACTACAGGGAGAGCTTACTTGAAGTAAGCAGTTCAAAGCACTTGGGGATCCAAAGAACACCCATTTCTATTTTTATTAATATGGCCAGAAGCTGAACTTGACAATTACCTACTAGAGGTTCCATAGGCATCATGAACTAGTAAATATTTAATCTGTTTAGTAATCACTTGTCTCCTTTAACATTTGTTGATCTTCTAGAGCTAGAGGGAAAACCCCTTGAAGATTTTCTAAAACACAATCTCCTCAGTCAATAAGGCCTTTTGGGTTTAGTTGTTTGTTTTCTCTACAGTGGAGTGAAATTTTAGGTATCTATTAATCACTGCTTTAGAACCATCTGATTGTACTTGTTCTAATTACATGATAGAAAAATCAGCAGAGACTCAAAAGCATTAATGATAGTAGTAACTATTAATAATCATAACATGAGAAAAAATCCAGGTCTGTGTATATTAAAGGTACACCCTGAATGGTTCTCTAATGATTACAACATTGTCACAAAATAAGCAAAGGTACTATTTCTGGATAATAAAGCATTGAATATTATTTCATATAAGCAAGATCTCAACAATTATGTATATTTGCAACATATTTAATGATGGCATTTAATTGCTATCAGACCATACGGTATGAATTATGGTGTATTATTGGGTGTTGTGTTTAGCAATATAATTGGTATGAATTATTACCCTATGTTCAAACCCTGCCCAATTGCTTTTGTAAAAAAATGCTTTATGAGGAGATCTCTAAAAACTATCAAAATGTTTATAGTGGGTTAAAATGATTTAAAATGTATTTTCTAGGGTGGAAAAAATATACCATTACTCTTCTTAAATAGTGGTATCTAATTTAGTAGAATTATGCTTACATAAATCTACCCAATAAAAACAACAACCAATTAAAATCTTAGATTTGCAAATGAACTTCACATATAAATATTAAACAACATGGACAAAAAGTATATTATGAATTCCGTGGTCTAGAAGAATGGATAAATTTCTATCAAAATTCTAGTGCTGTCAATTTCCAGCCAGACAACAAACTCAACTCATACCACAATAAAGGTCATGAAGTTATTTGGGAATGGGATATATTTCATCCACTGGCTATTAGTCTGCACTGCTAATTTATTTTCTAACTTCAATATGTATACCTTTAGTTAGAAGTTAATAGGATTTATTTTAATTTTCATTAGGAAATTTTCAACAAAAACATTCTTAAATTAGCTGGGAAAAAAACTACCCCAACTGTTCCTAATAAAATTTTGGTGTAATTTCATTACATTTTTCCAAGTTGTAGTTAGCTACACATAAAAATCCATGTAATGAAGAAGAAAGCAGTTATATTTCTATTGATTGTGTGATGGTTGATTCTCTACAATACTCATATTTTACCAAAACATCACTGTTTTTTTAAAAATTAAAACTATATTCTCCACCCCCATACTACTTCTTTTACATCTTATTCATAAACAATGACTTTAATCAAACAAATTTCACTACAGTGTTCTACCCATGTAAGTGATAAAGATACGTGTATAGCAAAGGGTTGTAACATGCTGAGTTACAGACTAGAAAGGATTACCTTTGTAGTTTTTCACTTCACCTAAGTATTGCAGACCCCTGGGATGTTCCATTATTATGGTTTCAGTAAGTTTCTGTAAAATCCAGGGTGCTTTGTAAAACTTTAAAGATGACTTTTTCAAAGGACCTTATTAAATGCCTATAATATATCTCTATCACCTGTTCTTATTTCTCAGATCACCTTTCAGATTTAAAAAAAAAATCTAAACCTAAAATATCATTTTTACTTGCCTTGACATCAACACAATATAACATGGGATTTAATTAATGTAACATATTACAATGACAGTAGAAAATCTTGATGTCTTCTTATAAGAAAATATTAAAGGTGAATAAATATATGCATTTATTTCAATTGTTGTTTTATAACAGAAATGCATTGAATGTGTCTTTTATTTCCTTTGAATTAGTCATCCACAGACATTTTGGCATATCTGCTAGCTTGCCTTTTCCTATAGCCCCAGGGAACATGTGCTGCTTCAAAGGAAGGCTGCGAGCTTACCCAGATGACATTTTCCTGATGTCACCACTTAGTTTCTAAAGTCTAAAGAAAATGAAAGAGAATGAAACTATTGATAAATTCCAAGGGTGAGATCAAAGCTTTAAAGAAAAATGGAATAAAACCAAATTCAATCTGAGGTTTTGATCTTTTAAGATTTCAGCAAACAAAGAGGCTGGAGGTCCATGATCTAAAACAATTGGTTGAAAAGTATATAAATTCTGTCACATTCTGAAGAGAGGTTTTCTCTCTGAACCTATTTTTGGGGATCTATTAAACTAAATTCAATCAAACTGGGCTTTGTGTTGTAATAGAAAGACCAGGTCAACCTAATAAAGTTTCTATTATTGTTCACTGACAATGTTAAATAAAATAATTTTTAAACTACAAAAATAACTTTGGAATACTTTTCTATTTAAATAGGTTGTGCATACTTGTGTATTATAAGGAAAATAGTTCTCCATAAAATTTTGTAATGGGCTTAGAAGCTATTATGAAAGGATAACATTTCATATTTTTAAAAGCAGAAAAGTTCCCTTACAGAAGAGAAGAGGCTGCATGAAATTCATATAGTAAATGTAGGGAAATAGATAATTTGAGACGACATAGTCTCATTACTGATCACTTGAACAATTATCTTTCAGCCCCAAATGAAAAGGCAAACCCTACAAAAATGGAAAACTTGGTTCCTAGAGCACTCAGAAGTCAAAACTTTGCCCACGTTGACTCAGAGGAAAAAACTTCATAAAAGGTACAAGTTGTTATATCTGCCAATTTTCCTCTGACAATTGGATTTGGCATAGTGAACAACTGTCTTATTTAGTCTCCAACCTTACCTATGTTTATTACTCAAATAGGCTGTTTTAATGACCACAGAATCTATGGTTTAACACAATAAACCTGTACTTGAATTTTAGTTTTCTCCCTAAGTCATAGTCCTACACATGCTGCTCCCAAGGAGTTATACAGAGACCAGGGATTCTACCATCTCCTGGCTCCAAACTCCTTTTGTTCTTCAAAGTGCTCCTCATTTAGTCAATATAAAGGGATTGGAGCACAGAGAGTGTACAATGGGGAGTCATGTGCTGTCTGCAAGAGACTCATGTCACCTCTGCTCACATTCCATTGGCCAGAACTGTAAGTATGTAATGGACTCATTGGAAGACAAGCTGGGAAATGGACCTGCTCTGTGACCAGGAGGGAAGGAAAATCATTTGGTGAACAAATAACCAGTATCTGTCACACTGTGTGAGATAGAGGACTTCTAATATAAATATCTAATATCTACTTTCTATTTTCTTCTGCAATACAAGTTGCTTGGGGACACTCACCTTCCATCAACCATAAGATGCAGGACCTCCATAAGCTACCTTACTCATCTTTCCCCAATGTTTCATCATAAGTCTTCCTTGGCTGGCCCAGGAAGTTCATGGAGTGAAGATGAATGGGAGAAGAGAGGAAAGATGGGAGAGTTTTCACTTGTCTTATGGTCCCCACTCAGAGCCTAGCAGTAGAAAAATATGCCATTCTCTTGGGGGTGATGTAGAGAATTTTCATGGATTCCTTATGGGTCGTCTTTATCCCCAAGCCCTGGGCAGATGGACACAACTCTACTCCCATTTCTGGTAGTGATCTCTTCTGAGCCTATGGACATCATGCCTCTCTTTCTCATCGTCTTCCTATCCCTACAGGAGACTCCATCAAACAGTGCTCTTGGCCCTTTAAAATATGGTCTAGTGACCAGCATCAGTGACATCACCTAGGAGTCCTATTTCCAGACCTGCTGAATCAGAGTCTGCATTTTAAGAAGACCTGCAGGTGATTCACATGTGTGTGAATATTTGAGCAACACCGTTCAGGACATGCTCATGCTGACTTCTTCCATCTGGCCCACACTGGTTTGGGGGGAAACCTCCATACAGCATTGATCTGAGCAGGTGGGCTGAGCGCGGTGCAGGAGCACTCGTTGGGCCCATCTCCAGGAAGTCACACGCCGAGCCTGAGTCCCATTAGGCTTAGGCAAGGTATTGACTTTTTGTGTCCCCTCGCTGCAGGATCGCTTTTCCCCATGCTCCCTAGGGATTCTCCCCAGCACACACGGGGATGGGGACTGGCATTGTGGCCAAAGAAACATTTCATCAATCTTTCTAGATCTTCTCTCTGACCCTTTTTAATATCTCTAATTTTGCTGAGGGGCCCAGGAGACAGGAAGTACGTTGTCTTTCCTTCCCCTTGTAAAGTCTGCGTATGTTATAGAGTGTCTTACACTAACTGTACTGGCCCAGTCACTGTCATTGTGGGGACTTAGTGGAAATTGAGTCAGAAAAAGTTGCAATTTAAAACTCCATAACAAGTATATTACATTATATTTGTTACATAACATTACAACATGTATCTTCAAATCACCCACAGGTCTCCGCTAATTGAAAGAAGTCTTACCCCAATACACCGCCTATGGGAGACTGCGTTAATTGCAGTGTATTTGCAGCGCCCCTCGCCCGCCCCCGCAAAGGGTTTCTCCGTTTTAGTCATTCTGCAACTAAAGATACCATCACGCACACCTTTCGAACCATCTTCTATGCTCACTTGGCAGAATGATGTCACCAGGTTTTCCCCTTAGTAAAACTGAGTGCTGAGAGCTGTAATCTGCATTAGACAAGGAAACCCGTAACTCACTTTCCCTGCTCCCACAGGAAGCACCCAGTTCTTCGTTCCAAACATCTTTTTAGGCAAAGTATTCACCCCAACTTTTCATTTCTATCTATGGGCACTCTAAGTCTGGCTTCAGAGGTCAATAATGAGAAAACTCATTCAAAGTGGCTTGTTTTCCTCAGATGAACCTCTAGAGCTGTTTCTAGCTCACTGTGCTTGCATTTTCAGTCTGATTTTTGGGGTTGTGACACTCTTACAGGTTATAGGCTTTTTTAGATGTAACTAGTTTTTGGTGGTAAACACAACTCAGTATTTAGATTTAAATTGCTCTATGCTAGTTTCAAGTCATACTGACATTCTCATTTATAACTATTCCTGGTTCAAAGGCTATGTCTAAAATTTGTTCTTAAGTTTTTAAATTATACTTAACACTGACTTGATTCAAAGTTCCATTTCTTAATAAAAAATAAACCTTCCTATAACTCCTTCCAGGCCACTAAAACCAGGTAAAATAAAATGAAAACAAATTTTCTCTCAATTAATTTAATCGACATGTGGTCTATGCTTTCAATATCACCTCTAAATAAGAAAACATAAGGGACTCTTTTACCTGGGGGCACACCATCAGAAAATAAATCAAGGTGACAAGTATTCCAACCTTTAAAACTACCCTTCCAAATATCAGACCGATGTTTACTTCCTGAATATTTTTTTGTTTCCATTGGTTTTTTAAAAATTTTACCTCTATCTATGTCCTCTTTACATCCTCTCCTCTTTATAGCCTTTACAAGAGTACAGGTCCATAAATATTTGCTCACTCAAAGCTCTGTAGTGGATAACTCATTTGATGAAAAGTACTGGGCACTGACAGGCATATGCGATGGGTAATGTTCTCCTCCCCTCTCCTGCATGGCTGTCCACAGAACTGCCTGGAGTTGGTAGAGCTGACAAAGGTCTGAGGCTCCTGTGCCTCACTTCAGCCTGGAGAGGAAGGAGAAGAGTGGAAAAGAGGTAAAATTGTGCTCTCATCTTGAATGTGTTTTGGGCATGAGAATGAGACTGAGTTAATAGATGCATTTTACTTGTATTTTTCAACTGGGAAATACAACTTATATTTTGGTCCCAAATTCATAGAGAAGCCCACTGGAATTTTCTCTGTGAAGATGCTTTATTATGAAACACCTAAAGTAGGTTCACTTATTTGAAATTAGCATATATAGGGTGGGATAAAAGTATGTTGTTAGTATGTGAAACACTGAGTTTATTCATGCATTATTATTTATTATTGTATTATTTTCCATATAAACAACTATAAACCTACTTTTGCCCCACCTTGTATTTCTACATCTTCTCCTCTTCATATTTGACATTGAATGTGTGGTCTTGTTCAAACAGATACAATTCCTGCTCCTAGGACGTTACAAGTTAGTGGGGAGAAAAGAAGTTAGACAATTAATCCCATATACAACTACTTGAAAAGCAATGTTGTCAAGTGCTATGAAGGTGAAATGCAGGAAAATCTGAAGAAAAATTACTTAAAGGAGCAATGGAACTATTTTTTTTAAATAGTATTTACACTGAGACATAAGTGGCAGGCATAGGAGAACAGTATATTGTCATTAAGAGTGTAGAAATCCCTGAGAAGAAAGAAACTCAGATGTACTGTACTCTTCTAAATTACTCTGCCTTTCCAAGTGCTCAAAGTCTTCAGCATATACCTTCATTATAGCACCTGTCAACTGGTATCATAATTTCTATCATTCCTAATAACTGTGAAGACCTAAGAGGTCTTGGTATTCTTAAGACTCTATAATAGCCTTTGGCCTATAGAATGCAACAGTCTACTACTTAGTAATGGATGAATTCAGCCAAATAGAATTCATTGGATCAGCGCATGTAAAAGCCCATTCAGGAGAAAGACAGTGCCCCAGGTATCAGGGATCCTGGGGCCGCCCAGACTAGTCAAGAAGGAACATCACCTGGTAGTACATCCAGTCCTCCCAGCTACCCATAAAAATAATCGCAAGTGGGAACCACAGCTGCATATTTCACCCTTCTCTAAGGTGGTACCACAAACAAATACAGCAGAACATCTAACTGCCTCAGGGTAAAGGATGAAGGGAAAATCATGAGTCACAAAATGTTGGAGAAAAGATAAGACAATAACTTCAACAAGAGAAAGAAATTATGCCCCAGAAAATAGTCACTGGAGCAATCAGAAAGATGTTGACATAAGTATGTAGTAGGCAATTTTGGGGATGGCTTGCCAGCTTTGCAAGTTTCTGATTTTGTAAGCATCTTCCTGATTTTCTCAAATTCAGCATCTGCCTCAACAGCCTAGTTTAGGAGTACAGAAATCTTCAAAGCTTGATCTAGAGACTATTCTTTAGCTTTCCCAAAGTTTCTGTAAACCATATAATATCCTGTGAAAAATCAGGAGACAACTAGTTAGAGTTGGCTGTTTCTTTGCCTGAACTTTCTTCAGTACAGTAATTGGTATCAGAACTAGCCACAGCCAACTGACTCTCAAGGAAATGAGAATCTGAAATGTGTTATTTGACCTGGTTTGGTTTGAAGGTAGCAGAGATTCTGCTAGCATTAAAGGATGGGACACTGGTTATGCATGGTATCCAATGATGATGGAACTACTGAAATTATCTCCCAAAATTGTGGCAAATAAAGTGCCCAGTGAAGGAAACGGTGTGGTGGTCTACAGAGCTGAAGCCACAGACAAGCATGGAATGACACAATGATCATGGATTGTGTTTTGTTATTTTCATCTGTGTTAGAGATCACAAAGTTAGAAAACAAAAAGCTCAGAGCTTTTCATTTTTATCTCATAGTCAGGAGACCAGGGAGTTTCTGTGTCTTCTGGAATAATTTGTCTCTGTTAGCTGTGAGGCAGATGTAGTAAAAAAACAAAATTCAGTATCTGATCCTATGTCTAGACTTTGCAGACTCACAGGACTCAAGAATAAACCATTGGTTGCTAAAGTGTAAGACTCAAAGAACTACAACAGGGATTAATGGAAAATTAATTATTTTGAATACCCAAAGACCACCAAACACTTGAATCCCACCTCTATCCCACTACCAAAAGGTATTCTTTCCCTTTCCCATGAGACTATTTCTGCCTTACTTAAAGACCATAGCATAAACTCGGCCTAGGGACTTTCCTAATAATGCAGAATTTCTTAGCCTTGGCATCTTAGTAAGATCACCTGGGATCTTTAAAAAGTCCTAATACCCACACTACACCTCAGACCAACCAAGTCAGAATCCCTGAAGGTAGAATCCAGATATCAAAATTTACATAGCTCTCCAGATAATTACAAGGTACAGCCAAATTTGAGAACCACTGCTACAAAGATATTATCCCAATTGATCTTATACCCTCCTCTATCAATTCTTATTTCCTTCTACGTTCTCTGGTATCCTTCTCTGACCAACTTAATCATAACTGCAATCTCTCTACATTCTCCATTCATCTGCTATGCATTATTTTTCTACATAATATATTTTATTGTGCTTCTTTATTTAATTTATCTTCTACATTTTCCTACAGGAATATAAAAGAGAATAGTGAAATCATCCTAGTGGACAGACACATTTTGTTCATTTCCTAGAAGGTAAGATAGACAGAGGTAGGAATCTACATGAATTCATACACATGGCTAATGTTTTAGCTACATAGTCTGGGACATGGAAACACAAAATTAAGAGACTGGTGACAAGGAAGTTTGTGAAAGAATTATGAGGTTTCAACTTTCAGAATTGAGTCACTTGTGAATATTTATCAAAAATCACTCACTTTGGAGGGTATAACACAAACTGAGACAACCCTATTAATGTCAGTCAACCTCATTTCTCAGCCACCCCAAGGACTTCTTCTAAGGCCTTCTGAGAAAAATGGTCACAGTAATAATGATAACAGCTAAGTTTGGGCCTGATATATGGACTTCTCCTCACCAGGTCTTATCTGGTTATTGGCACTTCTGAAGGCCCAGTCTGCCAGAAGGTGAGACAAACACTGAATACCAGAATGACCCCGAATCTCTAAGCGCCAGCTATTTATCTGTGGAAGGTCAGTTAAAATGAACCTTTTCTATCATGGAGGAGGTGATTTATAATCCCTGGAATTGACACATTCTGGTTTTGAATTTGTCATTTCTTTTCATCAATCTACTCCCAGCAATAGCAGCCATGATATTATAGAATGCCTTATAGCTATCATAGTGTCAACTAAAATATTTCTGACCCAAAATCTCATTTTACAGAAAAATAATTAAGGTAACAAACTGATGCAAGTAGGATTTATTAGTTTTCGTGACCCAGAAGCAGCCTGGTCTGGAAGAATGGTGAGGTGTTCTACTAAAGACTGGGTCATGACATGGGCTAGTATTCAGCACCATAGAAGGAAAGAGTGTTGTCTTATAAAATGCAGTTTAATTTCTGAAACAGAGACCAACATATGGTGCCAATCCTACCATAGTCAGAACATACAGGAAAGGGATCCACAGATAGGAAATTGAAATTGCAACTCACTCTTACACTGAATAACACATTCACAAAATTCTTGTGATGTCACATTGAGCTCCCTAAATTTAGTGGTCTTAGATGCAAGGAAGAAATCTTTCCAGTGATGCACCTGTCACATGACTGTGGTGGATTTCTGATACCACTAGACCAACAGCAGATTCTATGCAAGTAGAAGCATTCATCATTTTCATAGGAAAATACAAGTGGGTAAGAATAAGAATATTTTGAATTAAAAGATTTCTATAGATCACGTAAGAATTTTCAGTGGTGTAAAACAGATGATTCAATACAGCAACTCTACACATGTAGGATTTCAAGACCCTTCAAAAATTAAGAGCTGGGGTACTCCGCTAGGAAAGAATTCTGACTACTTATCATAGGATTGGCTGAGGGCAAAAAGAACATGGAAGAGGCCATGGAAAAAGTTATAAACATCAGTTAGAAATATCAAATTAGCTCAGAATGAAGACTGAATTTGCTATCCATGTATCTTGCTTGATTTACTATGTATGTATCTATGTATATAAGCAGTAAAACAGCTATAGGAAAATATAGGAAGATAATAGATCAATAGATAGATGATAGATAAAAATGAAGAACATTAGAGTTTCCAATTTTTCATCTTCTTTTTATTACTGGTTATATAGAGTATACCGATGGTAATAATTTAAAATTTGCTTAAGGGGGTATAGAATATTGAATCATATTGTGACTGAACTAGAAAAAGAACAAAAATCATGTGGAGGTGTATCTAAGACTCATGAAAGGTTGACTCCACTTTGTGGAGAGAGAGGAAACCGGTCACTATAAGAAGGAATATGCTGTTGTTATTACTGCTGTTTAAAGTTTAACAATGAAAAAGAGTACAATTTCTCACTTATAAGATTTGCAAAAATTCAAAAATTATTAAAAAGTTATTAAAATGTATTTGTTAAAAAAAGAATAAGAAAGATCTCTACAAACTAGTATGAAGTGATTTCAAAGATCTACCTTTTAAGGAACAAAGAAAATATGTGGTATGCTATATTTTATGTCAGAAAAAAGGAAATAAGAATATGTTAAATTCAAACCTAATAAAATTTTATAGAGGATTGGTGGAGATGGGCTTGACTAGATAGAATTAAGAATAATAAATCTGAGCATTTTTTAATGTAATTTTGACACATCTAAATTCTTTGCTTATTGAAAAGTAAAATTTAATCCAAACAATAAATAGTAAACCCTAACATTTAAATACAAATAGATACAAATTAACCAAGATGCATATTTAAATATTAATCAAATACTACAATAGAGGAATTAATTCAGGTTATTTTTGAACAAGATTTTAACTGTACATCTTTACTAGAGTATAGTCCAAAGGCAAAAAGATCTTCAGAAAACTATTGACATTTACTTGGTAACCATTGATAGCATGGTATTATTAATAATTCTGAAATATTTTGTTTTGATTGTAGGATTCAAATGTTAACTCATTTGTTCAAATGAGTTAACAATGTCATTGAAAACCATAAGAAAAGAGAGATCTAAATATGAAATGAGGAAAGATGAGAAAAAGTTCTGCAGTTTCTGGTTTGATTTGGAGGTTAGAGAATAAAACATCTTTAAAAATCCCAGCCTAATCCACTGAAATAAACCCTGTTAGCAGTGGGTACAGTTAGCATGGAGACCGAGGTTTGTAAGTGGCAAATTCCGCCTCTGTAGTGGAGAAAATATGAGGTGAGCCTGGAAACATGTGGGATCAGAATTCAAGGAAGTCATCATGTCAGCACAAAACAGAAGCTGGCTTGAAAGGACTCCTACTAACCAAATGTGGGGTTCTTCATATTAAAATTTTAAGAGAAACAGTAGAAAAACATGATACAGACTATTTACATTTCTAACAAATAAAGAAAAAATTTTAAACCTAAAAAAAAAACCCTAATCCAACTAAATAACAAAGAGGCAGGAAATAAAACATCAATAAACAAATAGGACAAATGTTAGATTAAAAGCACAAATTAAAAATACCAGAATATTTCCAGATACATATGAAACCACAGTAAATGTGAATTGGTTATATTCATTTATGAAAAAATAGTGAAATTAAAAGTATACTGACAAAGAGGAAAGTAAAGAAGGAAAGAGAAAATAAAAAAGAAGTTCAGTTAGCTGATAATAGAATTCAGTGTCAGGTTATATTACTTTCTTATGTGTTTGAGCATTAAAAATTCCTTCAACTGTCATGATCCCTAATATGCTCAACAATAAAAGAAGGGTAACATTTACATGTACTATGTACAAAGTGAGTATTACATGAGATTTTACATGTGAAAGTAGTTCTTGAACATAGCTTATCACTATTTTATATGGAGTTACTGCTTCATTATTTATCTGTGGATCTTTAAATGGCAAAAGAATACTTAACTTTTTCTTTTCTTAAATGATTTCAGACAGCCTTGAGGTAAAGAAAGACAAATAATAAATATGTGTCCCATTTGTTATTCTATTTTTACCTTAGGAAAGATAAAATAAAAGTTGATAGGCCAGCCACTGCAAGGTGCAGAGTGGAGTCTGACATCAATTCATTCATAAGGAGTGCTGGACTGGAACTATAGTAATCCAGACTCTAGTGGTTAGCATGCCTGTGAGTGTGCCTGTGTGTGTGACTATGTGTATGTGTAATTGCTGGGGACAGGGAGATGAGAAGATGTATAATAAATTCCTAAAATTTAATGAGTCTTATCATAATATAAAAATTGACTTTTTTTAAAAAAACCAGATAAAATAACCAAAAGGTTATTTTGTCTCAACCGAAAAGTAAAAAAGTGATGGTAGAAGCCATAAGAGAAAGCATATCTCTAATCAGAGAGAAGACTGAAACTCATTCTAGGTAGCATAGTTAATTTTTAAGACTATATACATAAATTTTTTTAAAAAGTAACTTCAAGGATTAACTATGCTAGAAACATGAGCCCATCATCTTCAAAGTATGTGCTGACACTTATCCCCAAGACATGGCGTTTCTTTTTGACTGATGAAAATGAAAATGATTGAAAATTGGAGATAAAGCCCTCCCCCAAATGATTTGACAGTGTTAGACCTTGCCCTGGGCAAGCCCAAGGAAAGAGGCAAAGAAACTCAAGGAACTCAGAGTGCCAGAGCTTATCAAAGTCAAAACGGTATGTTCTAAAGATGGCGAGTAAGGTTTAAAAGATGACTTAATTGAAAAGAACATTTAATTTGACCAAGAGGGGAAATTAGGAGGAAATACAAAGGCTCTGAAATGCATAGTTCTTTCAGGATGGGGCCACAGCTCTGATAGTGTTAAAGGATGCTTTAAAATCTAAACTGCGTAGTGAAAATTTTAAAAATTAGTGTCTGAGTCTCCATAAAATCTAGGAGGATCCTGAAATCAAAATAATTGCAAAGGCCCTAAGCCGCCATTCCATTGTACATTTTACACACATAGACTATTATTAAAACATAAATTAAACTAGACAGACAGTAATAATTCTAAAGGGAATACCTTAGCTCCTTGAAGCAATTAGCCGATTGATATTTTTTTGAGCATTTACTAAGTGGTAACTTTACAATGTCCCAGGGTTTACAAAATAACAAAATATCCAGAGTAAAAAAAGTAGCAATAATGTTTAAAGCATCAACTCTGGCCACTATAAAAACAAGTTGTTTGAAGATCATTATAAATTAATTCTAAAACATAAGGAAGAAAATGAGTGCCTTCCTATTAATATATGCCATTCAAAACTTGGAAGAATCAAAAACAAATGAAGACTGATGAGATAGCTTAATGTAAAGAGTCTTGTAAAATGTCTGCAAAAATACCTAAATTGTGTATGCTAAAAGCAAAAGTCCTTTGGAATAAACACTTGAAGAAATGCATTAACAACTTATGAAGAAATGAATGATTTAATGCCATTGTGGATTTTTTTTTTAAATGTTACCTTTGGTGGGTTTAATTCATCTCTTCATTTTCCTCTGTTCAGAGTACTGTTATTCTGTAACAAGAGCTGGCTTTTTTGCCTGAGGTGCTGAGTGGGGTTTGGGACCATCCAGACCTGTGTTCCCTTCTTTGAGTTAATCCCAACCTCGGTAGCAACAAAAATGCTCTCTTTTGACAAGATGGAAATCAGAGGCCAGTCTAGCATGGGACAGGCATTTCAACCCAATGATTCAGAGTAAAGAGGTACAGATTTACTATCTTAAGTGGATCAAACCATCACTAGGAGAACCAAGTCACTTCATATCCCTCTGTATACCTTGGAGGGTGATCAATGTATTTATTTATTTTAAATCAGTTGTGGGTCCCCACCAGACTGTTTCCGTGAGGTCATTTCTTGTTCATCCGCCACGAAGATGTTTGCCCACAAGCAGTGGTTAAAAAGTACAAAGGACAGAAAGCCCTCAAAAGGAGAAAATAAAACACAGCAGAGCCAACCACATAGTTTCCATGTCACAATCCTCACAGCCTAACATTCCGTTCTCGTCGATGAGGAAACAATATAATGTACAGTCCTGTCACCATAGCTATTAATAACTTGGATGACTTCCAGAATTACGTGGGTACAGGGGAATATTCTGTCCTTAGTAATCACATCAATATTTAGATGTTTTCTTTCTGAGCCCATGCCCCTAAGTCTCCTGCTTGCCACGTGTGAAGGTTCTAATTTTCCAGTCACACATAAGCCCTGATTAGTGGTGATAAGGCAGTAAGTAGGACTGCTTTTTTTTTTTTTGAGACTTAGAAAACCACAAAGAACTCTAAGTTCCAAAACACTCCATTAGCACTCTCCAGTCCTATTTTAAAAAACCAATGAGAAAAATATAAAATGAAGTGGGTTGAGAAGGTTTTTCATCAAAGTATAGCTGTAATTTTAAGTAGGAGTTTTGTATTTAAACCCCCTAATGGCAAGCATGATTAAGAGAAGCTTGGCTTTACTGTTTATAGCAAACCTTGATTAAATACAAACAAGCAAATGGAACAAAAAAAAAAGAAATCCCCTTCAGAATGTCCTGGGGTCCTAACCCAGAAGAACAAATTTGGAGGAAAAAAAGAAAAGATCCGTGGAGTTGGCCATCTGTCTTGCTGCTTCCCCATTTTCTTCATTCCTTTGTCCATCTGCATGATTTCCCTGCTCTGCTCTGTCTTTTGAGTTTCAGCTTTCAAAAGGCAGATACTACACTAGCTTATGTTTAGCATCTATCACTATGGGCTTTATTAAATGTTAAGGAATAATAAGTCCTATTATTGCACTATGATTCTCTGGGATTTTTTTTTCTGAAGTAAGCAAGGCTGAGCATCATGTGTCTATATTTTCCTCTGAGCCTTAGATACCAGGAGGCCCAGAGCATTAAAAAAGGGACAGCATGAAAGAGGGACAGGTGATTATATTCTCTTGGGGGTTTCTTTCCTACAACTTGTCCCCCCTCTCCCGTCTGTTCCTGCTTCTATAAAAGGAGTATGCACAAGGCAACCATCGCAGAAACCAACATCAGAAAAGCAAATAAAATTCATCTGTCAAGAATAAAGAGAAAATCTGTTACAGCTACAGTGCGGCTAAAGCAAAGTGAGTAAGGAGCAGGATGTTGGCAGTAAAAGGGAACTCACTTTGTTTCAGAGCATCCAACTCTGAGCTAAGGGACTCTGAGCAAAGTCCTGGTGAAGCAGAAGCATGATGGAGAGAATAGGTAACACTACCTGACAGTAACCCAGGTGGTATTTTGGACCCAAGCCTATAGACAGGCAAGGCTAAGGGAGGCAAACTCAATGTCTTTTTACTACTTGGAGAAAAGTCTATGGCAAAGTTGGTTCTTATAGATCATTTTCAAGATCACCTTCATATTAAAGAACAGTTTCATCAGTGCGCTCTAATTGGCTGCAGTTGTAACCTCCCCCTCTTTCTCTTATACATCTTTCTCCTATTTCTTCTCTCCCTTTTCCTTCTCCTCTTTCTTCTTTGTATGATATGAAATAGAAGTTAACTGGCCATAATTTCTCACATAACATTAATTCAGAATAATCTTTCCAATTTCAAGAACTTGAAAGGTCATTTTGAATCAAAATTTACTCTCTCCCCCTACCCTTCTTTCTCCCTGACAAAGATGCCAGACCATATATGACTATGTTTATTTTCTTACCTTCTTTTTTCAATAAAGTCTGTCTGCCTGGTAGAAAATAAGCCATTTGGAGGGCAGTATGAGGTTTTCTTTAGCTTTCCCATCTGCCCCTTACTCCCTTTTCCTCATCCATCTTTGCTCTTATTTACTCTTAAGAAACAACTCAAGCATCAACTTCTCTAGGGAGTTTTCCAACAACATGGCCTCATAACCAACTTCTGGACCACGTGAGATGCCACCAAAATATGCACCCATTATTGCACTTCGTATGTAGATTACAATCTACTCATTGGTTTAGTAGATTTGGGAGCTTTTCTTTCGGATGGTTGTGGAAATAAATACTGATACATTAAGATGTTGGGGGACTTTACAAAATTAAAACAAAGTTATTAATGCAACATTAGATACCTGACAGAACTTCTCCTTCTGCCTGAGGTAAAGTGGCAAGGTCTGGATTTACCTAAAATAATTTTTAAAAAGACAATATATATAATACAATGGTTTTTAAGGCACAAGATATGAAGCAGTGAAGGACAGTTTTCTCTGAGATAAGCTCGAAATTTGCCCTAGCTTACTGCTTTGAGAGAGTTTCCAAGCCCAGTTCAGATATGAGGAACTGCGGTGGATCTAGCTGGACATTGAGAAGGAGGAGTTGGGAGACCAAAGTGACCACAGTTCACAGGATAGAGTGACAGAAGTTTGCAAAGAGAGAGAAATTTGGGGACTTGCAGAGGGCCTACCTCAATCAATGATTCAGCTGATTAATGATAATGCACATGCACGTGAAAAACTACCTAAGGCTAGGGGAAAAAAATTACCCCCAAATTATAGGTAACGTTATCTGGCACTTGAAATGGACCGGGAGTAATACCTGTTCGCATAAGCTAGACCTGAAATCCCCTGAATCTCAGGACATTAAGTAGGGTACATAGGAGGGTTTTTCCTGAGTAGAGGGAAATAATTTGGATAAAGTAAAGGCTTCTGCCATCGTGTCTAACAAATCATAAGAAAGAAGGATCAAATGGTTTCTTAGATAATTTAACTGTATCCCAGAACCAAGTTGGAAAAATATTTATATAAACACACAAATTTATTGCATCCCAAAAGATAACATTCACAATAGGTGGCATTTAATAAAAAATTATCAGGAAGGAAAATACAATCCATAAAGAGGAAAAAAATCAGCTAACTGAAACTGACTCAAATAACACAGATATAAGAATTAGCTGAAAAAAATTAATGCAATTATTATATGCATATTGCATGTATTCAGAAAAGTATGTAGACATATGTAAAATATAAAAAAGAACAAAATCTAAATTTTAGAGATAAAAACTACAATGTGTAAAATGAAAAATACACTGGATGGAATAAATGACTGCTTAGACATTTAAATTGAAGACAGGTTAGTGAATTTTAAGATCCAGAAATAGGAACTATTCAAACGAAACATTAAAAAAGTATTAAAAATATATAAGTATCTCTGAGCTGTTAGAAAACTTCAAGCAGTCTAAAATATTAAACTCCCTGAAGGAGAGAAGATAAAATGACTGAAAATTCTCCAAATTTTATGAAAATAAGAAATCTGCAGATACAAGAAACTTAACATACTCAAAGTACAAGAAACATGGTGGAAACTGTACCAAGACATACCATAACCAAATTCTACAAAAGCAGTAATTTAAAAAAAAAGATAATAGTGACCAAAGAAAAAAGACATTATACAGAAAGGAGCAAAGGTAAGAATAATAGTAGATTTATTATCAGAAACAAAGTCAATGACAAAATGACTGGGTGACATCTTTGAAGTACTGAAAGAAAAAAGCACCAATCTAGGTTTTAATAACTAGCAAAATATTTACCAAAAATGAGGCTAAATGTTGAATAAAGTCCTCAGGCAGAAGAAAAATGATATCGAATTGACATGTGGATTGACATTAGGAAACAAAGAGGGTTTGAAATGATAATTACATGGATAAACATAGAAGATATTTAATATTATTTTTAAAGTCTTTTAAAAAGTGAATGTTTTTTAAAAATTTAAGCAAAAAGTTAAATGATGGATTGTAGAGTTTATAACATTTATATAAGTATAACATAGGTCAACAACAGCACAAATTTTGTAAGAGGAAAAATGGAAGCATATTATTGTGACATTTTTGTAATTTGTGCGAAGTGGCATAGTATCATGAACATTTTACTGTGATAAGGTTAAAATGCATACTATATTCCTTGAAGAAACCACTAAAATAATAAATTGACTATAAATGTTATATCTGATAAGCTAACATAAAAGATGAAGTAGAATTTTTAAAAAATCCAAAATAAGAAAATAAAGAAAATGAAAAAAAACGAGACAAATAAAAAATACACAGAAATTTTAGCTTAAATCTAATTATGCCAGTATCACATACACATAGATTATCTAAATAGCACAATTAAAAGGTAAAAATTATCAAATTAGATCAAAAAAAACCCCCCAAAAACCCTATCCTGTATAAAAGAAATATACCTTAAGTATAGATACACACAAACTAAAAGCATAGAAAATACATTATGCAAACACTAAAAAAAATAAAACTAGAGTAACTGTATTAATATTAGACAAATAGATTTAAGAACAAAGAATATTTAGGATAAAGAAAGCCATTTCTTTAAAGGCTCACTTCTGCCCTGGCTGGTGTGGCTCAAGTGGATTGAGCACTGGCCTGTGAACCAAAGAGTTGCTGGTTCAATTCCCAATGTAGGGCACATGCCTGGGTTGCAGGCGAGATCCCAAGCAGTGGGAATGCGAAATGCAACCGCACATTGATGTTTCTCTCCCTCTCTTTCCCTCTCTAAAAATAAATAAATAAAATCTTTAAATATAAAATTATGCATGTAACTATAGAGATTATAAATACAAAAGCATTGTAAATCACATATTGATAAAGAACAGGTATTCAAAATACAAAAAAACTCTCAAACTCATTCACTCATCAAAAACCAATAAGCCAATTGGGGGAGAGGATTTAAACACACTGTGAGAGGATTGCAACTCACGCAGCTGCCCTGCCCATAGAGAAGAAGCCGGTGTCCTAAGTCAAAGCCATGGCTCAGGGAGGAGGAGGCCAGGAGATGGCCCAGTGCAGCGGTCAGAAACATGGAGATCTAGAAGATCAGGAAGCTGATTAAGGACCTGGAGGCGGCCCGCCGCAATGGACAAGCATGATATCATTGATCATTCCTCCCAAAGACCAGATTTCTCGAGTGGCAAAAATGTTGGCAGATGAGTTTGGAACTGCATCTAACCTTTAAGTCACGAGTAGACTGCCTTTCAGTCCTGGGAACCATTACATCTGCACAATGGATACAGACCTTATTAACAAAGTCCCTCCAAATGGTGTGGTTATTTAGTGTGGTACAATTTTAACGGAAGAAGGAAAGGAAAAGAAAGTCAACATTGACTTTAAACCTTTCAAACCAACTAATACATCATTGTGTTTGTGTGACAACAAATTCCATGCAGAGGCTCTTATAGCACTACTTTCAGATGACAGTAGGTTTGGCTTCAGTGTAATAGATGATAGTGGCGTGCATTTCAGCACACTCCAAAGAAACATGAGAGAGGTCCTGCACAAAGTCACTGTGGATCCCCCAAAGGAACATGGTAGAGGGGGTCAGTCAGCCTTATGTTTTGAGTGTGTAACAAAGGAAAAGTGACAACTGTGTTCGTAAAGTAGCTGAGACCGCTGTGCAGCTGTTCATTTCTGGGGATAAGGTGAGAGTTAGCTGGATCGGCTAATTTGGTATGTTTGATCAGAGGTTGCAATCAAAAGTTTTAAAATTAGTTGATATATCCTACGGTGGTGAAAGTGGATTCAACCAAGCTACTGACTTATCTACTGAAGTCCTTTCCAATATGAAATTTATTCAAGAGAAGATATTAATAGGATGACACTTTGATGAAATCAGCCAGGACACGGGGAAAGTACTGCATTGGAGTTGAAGCTACACTAAAGGCTTTTGAGATGGGAGCTGTAGAAATTCTAGTAGTCTATGAAAATCTGGATATAATGAGAATTGTCCTTCATTGCCAAGGCACAGAAGAGGAGTAAATTCTCTATCTAGCTCCAGAAAAAGAGAAGGGCGAATCTCATTTCACAGACAAAGAAACAGGACAAGAACATCAACTAATTGAGAGCATGCCCTTGCTGGAATGGTTAACAACTATAAAAACTTTGGAGCTACATTGGAAATTGCCACAGATAAATCACAAGAAGGATCTCAATTTGTGACAGGATTTGGTGGAATTGGAGGTATCTTGTGATACCAAGTGTATTTGCAAGGAATAAAATACCAAGGAGGAGATGATCAATTTTTTTACCTTGATGACTACTAAGTAGTTGACATGGGTCCATCAAAGTGTGCCTCATCCTCCAGCATCCAACCCAAGGAACATACTTATGGTGGAATCCAAACAGATCCCTGCTTTACAATCAGAACATTTCTAGAACTCAATCCATTAGCATTGGATATTGAAATGAATATCAAAACAAAACCAGATGCAACCCTACACTTTGGTTTGTCATGGTGTCAGCACAGCAGCCTACAACTAAGTTCCTAAAAGCCACTTTAGACTAATTTAAACAAGAATCCCAGCTGTTACTTTTACTTGATGGTGAAATTGGTTACTCTTGTATTTTATTGAAAAAAAAGATTTTTTTAACCTTTACACATAGAAGCAAAAACACCTTAACTGTTGTAAACCTTCAAAAGTTAATAGAAATGAGATTATCTGGTTTGTTTCTTATTTTGATTGGAAAACAATTAAATTGCTACATTTCACAGTTACCCATTTACATGCCATTCTCAGCTTAGACTGCATACAAAGGAAATATATGTGGTGAAATGTTGGAAAAAAATAAAAACACTTCACCAAGTAAGATATGTAAATGACAAATAAGCACATGAAAAGATGTTCAACATCATTAGTTAGTAAGAAAAAGAGAAATTAAAACCACAATATGATGCCACTACTCACTCATTTTATGGCTAAAATTACAAAGATAGATAACATCAAGTATTGGGGATATAGAGGAATTTGGATTTGCACATTACTGTTGGCAATGCAAAATGTTATAATCACTTTGAAAAATAATTTGAAAGTTTCTTAAAAATATGAACATATGCCTATTATATTATCCAACCATTCCACTCCTCTATATTTACTGAAGAGAAATAAAAACAAATGTTCATAGAGACTTGTACATGAATGCTCATAGTAGCTTTATTTGTAACAGCCCCAAACTGGAAAAATCCAAATGTTTGTCAACAGATTAATGGGTTAAACGAATGACAATATATTAATTTGAGGGAGTGCTATTCAGCAATAAAAAGGAGTGAACGGATACACACTACCACATGACTTAGTCACAGTAATTCTTCTGAAGGAAGGTAAACAAAAAGGAGTACAAAATGTATTTTTCGACTTATATACATTTTTAGCAAATTCAAACTGTAGTGGCAAAAAGTAGATCAGTGGTTTCCTGAGGACAATGGAACATGTGGCACTTTTGAAAACTGATAGATGTGCTTGTTATTTTGATTGTTTTGATAGTTTCACAGGCATATGTGCATGTCAAAACTTATCAAAGTGTATGCTGTAATATATGCAATTTATCACATGTCAATTATATCAGTATAAGCCTGTTTTTTTTAAATCTTTGCCCGAAGATATGTACACTGATTTTAGAGAGACAGGAAGAGGAAGAGAGAAAAGGAGAATTTTCAATGTGAGATGGAAACATTGATCGGTTGTCTCCCATACACGCCCTGAGCAGGGATCCAACCTGCAACCTAGGTATGTGCCCCAACCAAGATTCAAACCTGCAACTGTTTGGTGTGACTGATGACTCTCCAACCACCTGAGCCACCCAGCTAGGGCTAAATAAACCTATTTTCAAAAGAAAGGAGAACTACCAATTACTACAAGGTTTTGGAAGGGGCTCTTTCAGGTGAAGTGGTATAAAATTCAGCATTAGCAGCTTCAGAGTAAATATTTCTCCTTATGATTCTGTCTCTCTCACCAGAACTCCTTAAAGATTCGTCTTCGTATCCCTGTGTCTGGCAGAGTGACTGTCACAAGTCAATTGCTCAATTAATTCTTCTGACTGATTGACCCAAGAAATCAATGCTTAGTCTCTGAGTGGTATCCAAGGTCATGAGACAATGCCAGGTAGAAAGTAAATGAATGGTTTTAGAAGAGAGAGCTGGAGATTGAATGAGTCAGGGTTTGAGCAAAGAGGCACAATCACTAGGCTATAATAAACCGCGATACATAACAAAGGATTTGTTTTAAATATTTAACCTCAGGCGACTGATGGGAGCTGGTGAAACATTTGATGGGAGACCGCTTTCCAAAGTCCTGATGCTGCAGCTTGCAGTCAGCACAGCAGTCAGAAAAGGAGAAAGGAGTGGAGTGGGGTAAACGGGGCCAACTGGAATCAGCCAAGGAAAATTGAACCCCTATAAGGACGGATGGGAATCTTTCAGTTTCTCACTGCCTCTGATCCTCCACCTTTAAGATGGAGGTGTCCTTCAGGAGAAACTGACTCCTTTATCATACAGAAAAAAAAGAAAGGTGATGATTGTGGTCTTAACCACATATTCCCCTGGGTTTCACTTGCAAAGTTTTTAAAAATGGTTTCATCCATCAAAATATCTATTTTGTTACATCTATCATGGATATTTTATTTCACTGCTTTCCTCGTCACCCATTATTTTCAATTCTCCCAACATTTAACTCTGAATACTCTTACACATTAGGATCCAGGAACAATATCATACGATTTTTGAATTTTATATGCTATGTAGTAATAATTCTGTGGGGCCAGAGCCATGTCTTTTTGTTTCCTATATTTATTTAAAAAGTGAAAAGTTAGCAAACACTTTTTATCTGACCAGTTAGCTAAAGGTTCTGAAGAGTGTAGTAGGTGTATGGAACAGCCTCCATTCTTATTGTCATTTGAGCAGTTGCCAGAATTTAAGTTTCACTTTCCTCTCTATGGAGCCAATGAGATTTGTTCAAAGTAGTATTGGGAATTTCCTAAGTAAGCATTGCTAAGTATTTATTATCAAGAATCCCCTGCATATCTGAATCATTGATCTGAGGAAACTAATTGGTTTTTCCAAGTTTTAAGTTATTAAAACTTAAGGCATTAAGTTAAGGCATTATTTTCCAAGTGAAATTCTTAATAGTTCACAAACAGGGGCGTCTTCTAAGTTTACAAGTCAAAGAATAAGTATAACACAGTAGAAGTCATTTAACTGAATGGAAGGGTATGACAAGAAAAGCCTGGACTAGACAATAAGAATGATTAGAGAGTGGAGAAATTTCTTCTTTGCCAAAAAAAAAAAAAAAAAAATCATATTGAAGAAAGAATAGAAATACAATGGGAAAGGATCACAGAATATTGAAAAGACAGAGTGTCTGTATTGAAATGTCTTCAGAATAGTTTTCCTCATCTTCAAAGTATAATTTCTCGTTCAATTAAAAAAGCTGAGTCCTGACTGGTGTGGCTCAGTGGATTCGTCTGGCTGGTGTGGGTCACTGGTTCAATTCCCAGTCAGGGTATATGCCTGGGTTGTGGACCAGGTCCCCAGCTGGGGGTGTGCAATAGGCAACGAATCGCACATCAGTGTTTCTCTCTCTCTAGCCCTCCCTTCACCTCTCTCTAAAAATAAATAAATAAAATCTTTTTTTAAAAAGTTGGAATACAATACAATGATTAGGAGTTATTCATTAGGAATCAGATCAAACTTAAGAGATAGAAAGAGAAATTCAGCTTGGAAAGGGAAGTAGGTAGCATTTGGTCTGACTTATACTATGAACCGTAATTTTATAAATATTCTTTCTCCACACCAAAATAGAGCTTTATTCCTTGGATAGGGAGTGCTAGACTCACACACACACAAAGCACTGACTGACTTCTTTAGAAAGTCAATAGTTGGTTCTAATTGGGACTGCAGAGTTTACTCTTGAGGAGGTTGCTGAATTCTGTACTTTGTATGTTCTTAGTGATACTCAGTGACTAACTATCAAGAGCTTTAAGACTGGAAGCAAAAGACCCAAAATACCTCGAGGAAAATATTTCTGGTTGTAACTGAATTGACACAATTTGCCAAGTCAGAAATAAAAGTTATTTTCTTCCTTCTTTTCTCTCTTCCTTCCTTCCTTCCTTTTTTTTTTTTTTTTGTATGGGGGTCCTCTCAACTTTGCTAAGCTAAATAGTTTAGTCCTCTTTCAAGAAAATAACCTTGTGTTATTAAGGAACTTAATCTTTTTTCAAGCAATCATAAAAATACCAAAGACACTTTCAGGAAGTGAGGAAGGAAGGAATGATTCTTTAATTAGCCACTTCTACTGAGTCTATCTTGACAATCAATAAAGGCATCACTTTCACACCCTACAATGCTGGGGACATCATTATGGATTCTTTCCATTGGGTAACTTCAACGTCGGTACAACTTTTGTGGTGCTCTGCTGCATACACTCACTTTGAAACATCTTTGTTCTCTACCAAAATTTAAAGATAAGCCTGGTAAAACTATAATTGATGTGAATAGATTGAAACCATTTTTTAAAAAGCAAATAAGAAGAAAGAGAAATATACATGTAAAAAACAAAGCAATGAATCAGAGAGAAAAATAGTAATCTCTCTGATAATGAAATACTATGTTTTGAGGGTTTGTTTTAATTTTTATTTTGGGAAGTAGCAACATAAACAAAGTAGAATAAAACAGATATTTTTTCCAGTTCTGAGATAAAATTTACAGACATCACTGCATAATTTTAAGGTATACAGCATAATGGTTTGACTATATATATATATATATATATATATATATATATATATATATATGAAACCAAGTCTGAAGTATTCCCCAGTCTGAAGCATGACTTTGTTTTAAAGTAGTTCACCCAAAGAAGACTCAATGTCAGTGCCCTCTGTTAAAATTTAGGAGCCAGTAGGGCTTACTTTGAGTCCACTAAGAGAAATTTTCATCATCATTGAACAAATATTTTTTATAGTATTCTTGCCATCTTGTTAGATAATTTTAATTCCTTTGGTTGTCTTTGATTTTGTGGCCCATGAAAAATAAATATTTGTTTCACATAAGGATTTATTGCCAAGGAATATCATGTTAAATTTGAATAACAAATTATAACAGACATAATGATGTGTTTTCACCAAATCCCATTTCACCTTTCCTCTCTAGCACAAAAAATACTACATTATCTAGTCTTTCTTATAGTGTGATGCCATGTGACCAGATCTTGACCAATGGGAGGTGTGCAGAAGCTACTTCCTAGCCTGACTATAAATATCTCTGTTCATTTCTCTATTTTCTCCTTTCCAAGGTTCAGATGGCAGAATACTGGATCCCTAATACACACTTGGGAGACAGCTGCCTGAACTACATCAGACCAAAACATGAGTAAGATATGAAACTCTGTGTTATACCTAGTGAGGGTTTGGGTTTTTTACCATTATATAGGCTAGCCTCATCTACCTTAACTGATACTAGACTGGGAGTGTAAAATGTAAATACATCTTTGCAGTATGACTGAGAAAAATACAAAATCACATATTTCAGTGAGACTCTCTATTTCTATTTAAATATATGAATCAAAACAGGTTTTGGAATTAAACAGTCCATGTAGGCTATAGTTATACATCTGTATTTTTAGAAAACAATAAAACACTTAAATATTTTCATCACATTTACTTTATACATATATATTTGACATCAATATATTAAAAGGGAATAAAATGTGTACTAGAAATAAGGCCACTGCTACGTTGGTTGACACCGGAGAATTATAGAAGAAAGTGTTTTAGCTAAGTGTTTGATTTGAATACAATTATTTTCAGCATTAAAGAGAATTCTCAGCCATATTACTTTAAAATAGATAGCTAAAACCAATTTTTCAGTATCTTCCAAAAATCAGAAAGAACAGTGGCAGTGAAGAAACACCCATATGACCCAGGGACATCTGCCATTCCTGAGGGATTCCTTGGGACAAGTGAAGTTCTCTCTGGAGCCACCATTTAAAAGTCAATTCTTATGCTCACCAGGAGTCAATCCTCAAAGACCATCCTATGTTACCAACCAAAACCTGTTTTTATTCTATCACATTGATTGCGAGATAGACAGGCAGTAGGTACAGAAAGAGAACATGCATTTTAGCCAAATGATACAATATGGAGTCACAGATCTTTAGCAATAAAAGATCATAGAGATTATGTTACCTAATTCTTTTATTACACATGGAACTTAGAATCACCATTCTTGTCACTAATGAACCTGAGAAATCACCTTTAAAATAATGTAGAATAAGGTAATGAGAGGCAGATTATTAAAACAGAAAGAAAATAGGTTTTGAAGATTTTTTTCCAAATATCATCTCTACTGCTTTCTAACTTTAGATAAATTACTTACATTATATGAACCTCAGTTTCCTCATGTATAAAACAGGGATAATAATACTCCTATGAAATTACTGAGACAGGCATCAAGATTTGAGTCCTAAGAAACACTACAAAACAGTATAGTCCTTACTGTGTTGCACAGAAGGAAAAGTTTCCTTGTGTGCTGGTGCAGCCAAAGGTCTTAGAGAATCTCAGTTTAAGAACTGGAGAAAATATCTTGAAGATATAACTGAGATTTTGTTATTAGCATGTCTCTGTGCTCTCTGGAGGTTAAAATATTTGATAGCATCAAGTCTGGACAAATATAAAGAAGTTAGAAGAAAAGTATTATTGAGAATTGAAAGATGCTGAGAAAGATTCATTGACTTAAAATTTCTACTACTTTCAGTGATGATATTGCCTGAATTAATTCTTTTGGGTATCACTCATTTTGTACTGGACATTTTCCAGCTCAGTTTAATGTATTTAACAAATTTTCACACACAAAAATTTGAGACTCAGTGCTATTGTATTACCTGTTTTAACTTTGAATTCTGAGCATCCTGGCAAACAAACACTCAGAAATCTATTTAATAAACCACTGATGTAAATACTTTTTCTAGTGAAATCAACACTGTGTATTTTCTGGAAACATAAGTCAACAAAACCCTATCTTGCTTTCAATTACTGTAACCAGCTCTATGACTCCATTTAAACCTAATTGCTTCAAGGTGGCAAGAAATGTATAGAAGTTTACTTGTTCAGGCTATTTACCGAAGGAAATACAGCCTGTCACCCAGCACATTCTATTGATATGGTATGTGGTTATACTTTAGGAAAACAGAAACATTTAAAGTTATATAGCATTGAATATACCCCCTGGTATAATGAAGTGTGAGACAAACGTAATCCAGAACTCACAAAACAATACAAACAATAGCACTTTCACTGTAGTGATAAATCTGTATGATATAAGCACAATGGCAAACGGAATTCAGAAATGACACTACAAATTTACTCATTTTTTGATACTTCCTCATTTAATCCTTTCTTTCACTTTCTGGTGACAAGCATATATCTTTGTTATACAGAAAGAAAAATACGAAGTTACCAAATATTATTTCATCCCCACTAAAATAGGTCATTTATACATAAATTTTACAGTATTTTTAAAATGCTAATATTTATAAATATAAAATTTATTTCTCTTTTGAGAACTTTACAAGTTTAATTTTGTTATTATACAAAATTTAGGCAAGCACACATGTGCTATCCTGAAGAATATAAAAGATGTGTGTTAGATTCACACGTATACCAGAGATAGCAATTTAAAATACTGCTATTAGGTTACTTTAAAATAAGTTTCCCTTAATACTTCTAAGGTGTGAATGAAAAAACAGATCTGGACAGAAAAGAGCTTCAATGAAAATTTAGTTTCCTCTGGGTGTTTTTTTGTTTATTGGTGAGTTTGTGTTTCTGTTTTTGTTGTTGATACTGTATATGTGCCATGTGTAGAAGTTGGGAGGAGGCATACTTGTTTCCTGAGGACCAGTGAGTTTGAGCCATATTTGAATGTACTAAGGCAAACTGAGAAAAGTCAAAAGGCATCCACTCATTTGACTTTCTAGATCAGCTATCTGAACAAAAATTATGGGATTACATCAAAGATTATATTAGAGATTCCTGAGTTAAAGGCAGGGGGAAAAAAAGTGTGTAACATTCCTAACTACTGTGATGGGGCATGAGCTATATAAGGAAGCTATCATCACCCTTGACAAATGCTTGTTATGTAAGGTACTGGAATCCCTATAAAGAAAATGAGTACCAATGAATTCAAAATGTAAGCAACCCATGGCCTGATACTGGAGTTACCCTGGACTGTCCTGCCTGTTTCCACAGCTAAAATATCTGGTCTTTAATGACACTGGACATCTACATTGGCACATACCTCCATGATAGGACATGTGAGCACAAATAGTTCAAATTGCTCAGAGGGAGAAAGTCAAAAGCACATTGTGCAATCCAATTCTTTGGAATGTCAATGTGATGCATGAATCGGAATGTGATGATACGGCTTTGCCTTAGACCATTTAAAGAAATCACTCAAAGAAATTGTCTGTACATTTTTGCCCCCAAAAGAGACTTTTCTCTTTCAGAATTAAATGAAATTTTCAGCCAATTTCTTAGCATCAGGTGTGATGACTTTTGAATATGTGTTAATTCACTATGTGTTCAGCTCTTGTGGATTATGAAGGATAAACTCTAGGAAAGTATAGATTTGGAAAGAATGTGATATAAAGAGACAGAAATCCTTGATTCTAGATTGTGTCAAACTACTTCTCAAACATGTGACCTTGAGCAATATCTTAATCTCACTGAGCTTTTATTCCTCCTTTGTTATGAAGTATCTGAGTTTTCTACCACACAAGAGCAATGTGAATATCAAAAGAAATAGTGTACAATATAAAACAATGTTTTATGAAGTCTAACACATATAGACATTAAAATAATTATAATTACTAAAATGTTTTATTATAAAACAGAAGTTTTTGAAAGACAAGTTTTTAGTTGAAGACATTGGAATAAATGACACTGCCCTAGAGAATTTGTAGTATAAATTAGAAAAAGGTAAAAGCATTAAAATCCATGAGGAAGACTAAGACTTAGGAATAAGGCTAACCCAAAAATCTGCCAAAGAGAATAAGAAGAGATGGATAACTCAGCATGCCTGGTGTTATGTAAGCCAAGGACAGAAAGTGGTCACAGGCATCATGCAACACAAGGGTAAACAGGAAGATCCCTTGACTGAGATCTTTAGGTTTGAAAATTAGTCATAGCTCTTTTCTCTTAACTGTTTTTTCTCCTGCTTGTGGGTAACAGGTTCTGTTTCTCCAAGTATCTAGTAATTTTAATGTGATGCTTGGCATCACCCCTATTGCTCAGTGTCTGGATTTCTGCTTTTCTTTCAAGAGCTTTGTTCTGGAAAGCAATTTAGTGTATTTTATGTGTTGGTAGAGTAGATTTAGAGTAGCTTTTTTGAATGTTAGTTTATCCTTGCTCTTATGGTATGGCCTTCCTAGAGCCTCTACTGAATAAATCTGGTTGTTCAACAAGGTCTTTCCACTCAAGATATTCTAGTTGTAGGTGAATCTCAGTAGTTTTTTTCAGTTTGTAGTTCCCTGGTAGTTATTTTTTCTTAAGTTGTTCTTTACCTTCCTATTACTTAAGACTAACATTCAGACAAAGAGTCAAGGGAAATTTAACATCAATTCTGGAGCTCTTTCTCTATAGTTCCTTGCTCTCTAGTATCCTGCCTCACAAATTCCAAATGTGCATTACTTACAAAATATGAAACTGCCTTTCAACCAGGAATTTCAGGCTCCCTCAACTTTGATCTCTATCACTTTATCTCAGAGAGGCCCTATGCTCTTCTTGGGCTCCTGCCTCCTGGGCCATGATCCAGAAAAATCATTTAGGCAGAAAGCCAAGACATCAGGAATTACCTCATTAGCATGTTTTCTGTCATGGATTATATATATTCCCATGCTACCTTTGGTCTTATATCTGACATATATTTTGTAGTTTTCCTAGCTGTTTACAGTTACAGGATCAAGCCAGCACAAGAAATGAAGAACCTAGCAAAGATTACTGTACTCATGACCAAAAAATTAAGGAGCCATTTTCAAGAGGCTTTTCTTACCAACAATGGGTAAATTTGAACATAAATTTAAGATTAATGAATGTGATAAACTGAAGTATATCAAAAATGTTAATTCATGTATTTATAAATTACCTATATCTCATTGGTTATGTTTATAAGATACTAGGAAAACAACTCATTGTTTTGAAAACTAGTAACTAAGACATACTCAAGCACTTACACTGCCTTTTCAATAAATATTCTACCTCAGGGTAATTCAATGATATATAAGGGAAGGGTGTTTTTTTGTTGTTGTTGTTTTCTTCCTCACCCAAGGATATGTTTATTGATTTTAGGGAGAGAGAAAGAGAGAAAGAGAAACATCAATGTGAGAAACATGGTTTGGTTGTCTCCCATATGTGCCCCAACTGGGGATAAAACCTGAAAACTGGGTATTTGCCCTGACCAGGGATGGCACCCACAACCTTTTGGTATATGGGAGAATACTCCAACCAACTGAGCAACCCAGTCAGGGTGAATGATATTCTTCACACACACATTACAGACAATAAAAAATGATCAAGTTATCACTATTTCGCACCTCCTAAATTATTTTTCATCTATTCTAGACATATTATTAATGGCAGCTATCTTTACAAAATGAAATATGGCTAGTCATCATGTATTTCCTGATAGAAATATATAATATTGACTATGAGGAGTTTATGCTTAAAAATAAAACAAAAATATCTGAATTTCATCAAAAATCTAGCTCTAACTACCAATTTACAGAAAGCACATGACTCAGAGGAATTACACAACAGGTATACAGCAAACCACTCCATTCCTTTAACAAATAAAATGCAGGGAAAAAAGAAGGGGTTATAAATTTATTAAAAGAGATAAGTCAACCAATTGTAATTGGACATTTATGGGAATCCCGAGTCAAACAAACTATAAGAGAATGAGGAAAATTTAATACTGGCTAGATATTTAATAATAGTTAGGAATTATTGTTAATTTTTGAGTGTAATAATGATATTGAGGTTACATTCTGAAAGAATCCTTACTTTCAGATACACATATTGAAATATTTATGAAGAAATGATATCATGTATGAGATTTGCTTCAAAAAATAAGGAGGAGGGGTGCAAAGTAGAATTATAGATGAAATAAGACTGTTCTTGAGTTAATTTTTAAAGCTGGGTGACTGGCACATAAAATTATTGTATTATTTTCTCTCTGTACTTCTTATAGGTTTAAAATTTCATAACAATTTTAATGTCTTTCAAAGTGCCTCATCATAGGTATTAGTTTAAATGAAAGAAGTTTCAAGATCTGTAAAAATATAATAGATTTCTTGATAGTAAAAAGATAATCAAAAGCTAATATTCTCTAAATTCTGGGCAGAAACAAAGAAGAACCACAATCGATACAGAAATCTCAGTGTTTGTATACAGCTTTAAAAAGCCATGAAAATAATACATCTAGGTCATCCAAAATTATTATAATTTAAGGTCAATTTTAAAGCATTACACTTACTTTTTTTATACGATATAACCAAGAAATTATATGTGGAAGGCAGAATAATTCATTGAACAACTTTTAATAAACTCTTTGCAATTGTTTCACCACAACTAAGAATTGGTAGGTCCATTTTCATATGGGATTATGTCTTTGGGGTAGGCAGCTCCTGTTTTTAGATGGCAATGGGCTCAGGGCCATTGCCTCTAGTATGCTGTGTGCTGGGCAGCACACCACTGAGCAAAAATCTGTGGGACAAGGTTTACATCATAAACACTATAGATTGGCATTTTCATTACCACAATTCCCAGTGTAGGGCAACAGTGTCATCTTCAAATAAAATCACAGAATGTCTTGGAAGGGTGCCTTTTTCTAATTTATGAAAAGAGTCCCTAAGACTTAGCAGATTCACTTGTGATGGCATCTTTACAAGTTTTGCAGAGACTTTTAAGAATAGAAGATTTTTAATTTCACTGACCTGGGTTTAAATACTGACATACAGTGTTTAGCCTTGAATTTCTCACTCTATTTTGTTATGTTTTCTAAAGTTGTATGAATTACATATTCACATAGATTAATGACCTGTTATTTTAAAAATATAATGGGTAAAATATCACCTTGCTCAATTTTAGAAGACCAGGTCACATTACCTTGGGCAAGTCATTTACACTTTTTTTTTAATCATCAGTTTGATGTATAGTTTAAAAAGAATCATGATCCCTTGCCTATTTCTTAAGATTATTATAATAAGGAACACAGTTATAGGAATTCTAAAATAATGTGTGCACCACTTTGGGGATAGATGAAAGAAGGACAATAATTATCCAGTTGTTATTTCATGAGCACATTATTGAGCAATACTATGTGGTGGGAATTAGTAGAAATTCTTTATGTGCATTAACTCATTTAATCCTTAAACAACCCTATGAAGTATGAACATCTCCTTTCTAAAGATGAGAAAACTGAAACAATGACAGTTGAATTAAATCGCTCTATGTTACATAACTGATATCACTAGAAAATGGTAGGGTCAAGATTCCTAGCCTGGCAGCCTGCATTCTTAAATGCCATATTCTGCATATTTATTTGATATATTTTTATTATTGATATTTACTATAAATCCATATTGATTATGGATATTGAATTGAAAGACGTGGTAGGACAGATAAAAGGAGGGGAAAGTCCATGGAAATGTCTGAATACCATATTTGGTTAACAATTTTCTCTCCAAGGCTAAAAAGATTTGTTAAGCCTGTAGTAAGAGAGATTGAGTACTGAACAGGGAAGAACAGAAACAAAAGAAGAAAGTACCACCAAGATAGCGCTCAGGTCATCTTTATTGTCCGAAGTGCTTGAACTCTTCATACGTGAAAGCCCACTTAACAGTACAAAAGCAGCCCTGAAGTTTTAAGAGTATTTAACTATTAAATGTTTCATTTAACTATTAAATATTATTACTTGAGCACTTCTCTTGAAGGAATCACTTCCTTAACCAACCAAAAAAGCTTTATGGAAATTTTATTTTTAATCATGTACAGGAATCTTTCAAACAGAAGTCCCGGGAGATAACATTTCTCCTCCAAACTATCTCCCAAGGACATTTTGGCATTCCTTATAAATTGTCATCATGGCCAACTACCTCCTTGACCTTCCTTTGTATGGCTTAAAAGACAAGTTCCCTGCTAACAGAAAAATTGCTGTCTAATTTGGCAAATAGTTATGAGCACTTAACAACTGTCTCACTTCCCAGAGCTTTTTTAAATAATAAAACCCTTCTAGTAATCATTGTTTCCAGAACATGTTTGTGTCACCTTCCACCTTGTCCCCTATATCCAATTAGTTACCCTTGGGATTCTACTCACATACTCTTCCACCCTCTCTTCCTTTCCATTCCCAGTGCCACTAGATTCATTTGGACCCACTCAGGAGAAGTGGTCAGGTGTTCTTCAATCCCTGTCACCCAAGGAATTGGCCTAAGGCTGCCTGCTGAATAAAAATAACCAAAAGAAGACATGGTGAATATGATTTATTATATTTGATAATAAACCAAGAAATTATCTGCTAATAAGCAACTGAAATGTTTGACACATACTTGTGGAATTCTGATGACTGATTATATTTCTAGGTCTGATGACTGATTATATCTCTAGGGAGTGAAACACTGAGTTTGAATAAAAATGTAAGCAAGTTTTCAGTCTGCTTCTTGTTGTCCAGCAACCCTATAGGAAAGGAAAAGAAATCATCCTTAGCCAAGAGAAGTGCAGAGACGGAGACCTCCTCCTATTCCCACAGGGCACAGCACATGCCAACAACAGAGAAAGATGTTGACATTACCTGGCAACCATGGATCCTGGGTGAGTCTCTTCTCATTTGTTCCAAACAGGTATGACCGCAGTAGCATCTGCTGGGGGCAGGTGTGATGCCTCAGGACTTTGAGGAAGGTGGGCCCTCAGACCCTTTTCTTTGGGAAGTGGCCGGACAGAAAGAAGAGACAATGTCTCATAAGAACTCTTATGAAGGTGACACCAGAACTCCAACCAAGGTGATTTATTCAAGGGGGAGAATATAAATGTAAATAAAATATAACCAAGTAAAACCAAATCTATTTTATTGAGCCTTATCTGGAAATTATGTAAAAGAAAAAAACAGCCTGAATTATTGATAAAAGGAGTCCAGAGAATCAGAATTTTGCCATAATTATTCAGAGAAAAGAGAGAATGATGTGATCAGTCTTTAACTCATTATGAAATAAGTGCCCTCAGAGATAAAATTGAAGTGACTAGGTGTCATGCCTTTGACACCAGTCTCTTCCTTCCTACTTTCTTCACTCACCCAACAACTTCTGATTCACTTCACATCTGAGGGGTTATAGGGATGCCTCCTGTCATAAGGATGATATAAGAATGGGAGTACTCTGTGTAGAAGACATGAAAAATCACAATATTTCCCTTTATTAATTAATATTTTGGCATTTACTTAAGTTCCCCTGAATCCAAGTAATTATGGGAATATTGACATATTTGATTTGCCAGAAGTTCAAACCAAAGGGCAAAACACTGGCCATGGTGACTGTATCTAGGTAATGCCATCTTCTGGTGACAGCTGGGAAGTCTGGGTGACATCCTCACACACTAAAACCTTCTCCAGCACCAACAAGTAGTATAAAGGGTCTGTTAGGTATAATTTTTGCTCTGTAAACTTGACAAACAGTATCACCTCTGGGTTTCATTTTCCTCATGTAAAGTAATGAATTAACCTTGATGCTCTCAGAAATTTCAGTTTGAGTCTCTTCATTGAAAATATCATTGACTTTCTTTTCTCTCTTTCTTTTAAAAATCTTTTCTTGTTTTTCTTTTAAATGTCAAAAAGGTGCCATCTTCTGTAATACTTTAACTCTAGGGCTTGTACTTGACAAACTAAATAAATTAACTGTTCCCAACTTATTAATCATGCCCCTCATTTCCCATGAGGTATGGGTTAGTTATGCATGAGAAAGTCTGCCAATTCTGACAGGAAGATATCTTTCAGGTAGGTAAGCCACCTGTGATGAAGTGATTCATTGAAGAAAGACTATTTTCTTGTTGCATAAATACAGACCTGAAGATTACATGTGAGCTGTCATACACGTACCTCCTCAATGCAATTCCACAGAAGTGACACACTGTCATCATTCATGTTACTGTCTATTTGTGCAACAATATTGTTTGAAATAATCGACCAATTCATCAAATGGAAGAACAAACTTTGGAGGGGGGATGAGGGTGTTTTTTAGTACTAATAAAATATTGACATTTCTGTTTACCATTTGTCAGCTTTAAGTTGTCAATAAATATTTATAATGATTTCCCAATTTTGAGATGTGACTCACTTGTAAGGACTGCAATTTTTTAGATTTATACAGAGGGTGTTTCTTCCATAAACATCCAGCTTTGATAATTATCAGGAGAACTATTTATTATGTCTGAGAAGTTAAATGCATAATAAATGGAATGCCTCTTACTGGTTGCAATTTTCTAAATGTAAAGAATGCCTATTTCTTTGGTAATCACCTCAAATGCATTAACAAATTCAAAGTTTTTCAGTGTTACAGGTTGATAATAAGCCTGGAAATAAAGAATTGTATAATCTCGGTATCAAATTGCTTTCGTTCTTCAAGCAGATACAACAAAAATCAGAACTATCTTAGTGCTTCCAGTAACTCTACCAGATATTCTTAATTGATAACAGCTAATGGGGACAGATATGTCCTCCTACCATCAGCCCCACAGCTCCAAAGCTAGCTCCTCAATCTGCCACCCAGAAACCCAGCTGGAACCTGGAATCCAAAGAATGTGTTTGTATTATCAAAGAACTCTCCCTTTCCCAAAGGGTCCACCCTGGGATTCCATTCCAGTGACTTTACAGAGCTCATCTAATTACTCATTAGTTAGTTACCATAATCTGCTTAAGAACTTGTTTACTTGTTAACAGAGAGGGTGGGGAGCCAAGCCTTAGGAGCCTCTGTCAATTGAACATCAAAAATAAAATAAACATGTCTGATGTGATCACAGTGTCAATTGAACACCACAAATAAGATAAACATGTCTGAAGTGATCACAGTGTCCCTGAACATCTGAGCTGGAGGGAATCAAGAGATCATCATCTCCTTTCTGATTTCACAAATGAGCACATGGGAAAGGTTGTCAGAAAGTCACTCTGGGAAATTTGCCTGCCTATGATGCCATTTATAGCCTCCGGCACTGGTTTGTCATTAGATGGTGCTTAATGAATGCTTGTTGAGTTGAATGAATACAACATGAATTTATATCCTTTCCTATCAGATATCTAGTTTTAAAACGTGGAGAACTGTATTTCACCCATGCAATGCTATTAAGATATTTCCTACTGTGATGTGGGAAATGATGTCTCTTGCCATAACATAACAATTAACCACACTGAGAAAGAGATCAAACAAAGCAACAGAAAAGAACACACTCCCAGGTAATCTCATTTGCAATCATCACAGCACACAGTGAGTTCAAAACATTTCACTCATACTTTATTAGCAAGAAACACCTGAGGGACAACATGTTATCTTGGACCTGGCACAGAAATATCTGATCCTGGGAAGAAGAGGTGGGGGCAGAGGAGACGTTCCCTGGCTTGTGTAAATAAATGACTGCTTTCATGGAGATGGATTTGTGGAGATGGATTTGCACATGCGTTTAGAAGCCATTCTGTTAGATATTTTCCAAAAATAAACATGCTTTAGTACTGTTTTTAGACTATGCATTTTTAAAAGCCCCCATAGCTGTTAGGCTGCATATACCAAATAGTAGTTCATTTCAACACAATAACATCCCACTGCATTTATTAACTTTATAGCAAGAGGATGAAATGATGTTGTCTAGGGAACAGGGTGAGGGGAGAGGGGTTTAGGAACGGGAATTTTCATTCTGGTTCAGATGCTAATTCTCCTGTGACCTCAGCCAAGCCCTATAAACTGTTACTATCTGCAAAGTGAAGATAATGGGCAGGCCTTTCCCATCCCACAGGAGAGTTACAGAGATTAATTAGGCAGCTCATTTGAGATTCAAAGTGCTCTGAGCCCACAAGAAAAGTGATGGGGAGAACAAAGGAGGGGATCTCACTTCCTCTTAGCAGACCTGGGACCACACCAGAGACATTCCCGGGAAGCCATTTGGTGACACACCAGTATTTGTTAATTAACTGGTATTAGGAAGCCATTAGGGCTGCCAGGGGTTAATGGAAAGATTGAACTTGCTAAAATAGGCCTATAGACTTGTAAATTGAGGGCTCCTTTTTTCTGAAGGGGGCCTGGACCCTAACTTGAGGGTGCTTCCTGTCTTTTCCATTTTCTTTTAGAAACCTGATGCAGGTAGTTTGGAGTTGAACTTTCTTTTGGTAAAAAAATGAAATCTAATTCTTCTTACTACCTCAGAAGCAAAAGTTCTTTTTAAAAATATTAAAAAAGAACAAGTTAATTAGTCCTTCAGTAAACTTTTGATGGAAGAGTCCCATCCGGTACCCTTATCATGGATGCTGTGTGAATATGCACAATGCACACAGCCAAATAAGAAGTCTAGCAACAATCCATTATGGGGAGGATCCCAGAAGAGTCCTCAGCCTACTGCAGAAGGAACAAATGTGCAAGTACACAGGGCAAAATTTTCAAAGCACAGCTAATCTTTGGAGGAAAAGCTCAGATGAACACAAACCAGTCAGGAAAGTTATAAACAGAAATTGAATGTTTGTCTTTTTATGAAAGGTAGGTATCTTTCGAAGGCAAATTTTGTGAGGGATAGAAAAGGAAGAAAGGAGTATTGATAAAGATCGAAAGTAGTGTTCCTGGACTAGCTCCCACGTCCATCCCTTGGTGGAACCCAAAGAGTACGTTTGATCAGATGCTGAAAATCCACATTCTTCTGACCAGTTCCAACTGGACTGTTTGAATAGAACTCAACACAGATGATCGAAATGAAAGCAGTATTGTGGAGACTTTGCACACTTTAAAAGACTGTTGTGTTTCAAAGACTAGCTTAACTGGAGAATCTTTTCAGAAAAGAAAGGAAAACAGAAAGTGAGAAAAAGGAAGGAAAAAACCGGCAAAAAAAAAAAAAAAAAGGCAAGACTAAGAAATGAAGAAGGAAGAAACCCCTTCCAGGAGAATAAAAGCACTACATTTCTTATCTTTTTCACTGGCTTCTATAACAATTTTATAGCTCATGACAAAGTATTTGAATACCTATCACAGTGTTCAGTTCTAATGCTTCTAGAATGTGCATTATTCCACATCATCCTCACAGTCAGAAGACATGCAGTGATCTCTTGATGGAGCAGTTTCTGGGAAGGCAGACCCTGGGTCTGATGCTGTTCGTAGGAAGGAACATTCTGAATCTACACAAAGACTTTCTGGAGAGAAAACTCATTTCTCAGAATTACTACCACTGACAGGAGACACACAGAACTGAGGTTTATTTTGTTTTCTCTCTGGTCTTGGAATTTCCATGTCTTGAGCTGACTGACTCTCAAGGCAGGGGACATCTGCCTGTTTAAGGTGATGAGGCCTTGCCCATTCACCCTAAACAGCTTTGGAGGAGCCTCTTGTGTCTCTGGACAGGAAGCTCCCTGGGGAGAAATTGCTGAGGGACTCTACTTTCCATGGGAGAATAGGAAATCACATCAAAATGCTTCCTCTCTCCTTCTAGTTCAGAGGGACCAGAAATTAAAAATGTAGTTTTAAAAATATCTCTGAGGAAGGGAAGAGGAAGGTAAATGGGAGAGTGTCAATGATACAAATGTAAACACGACAGTCTTCTATCCTGTAAACTGTTTAGGTTCTCATAGTGTCTCTGTGATGAATAGACTCTTGTTCTCTCTCCTTATCCTCCACTGAGCCCCTTTCTATATTCTTTCCCTCTTCTCTCTTCTTCATTTCCCTGCTCACTTATCTTCCACTTCTTCTAGTCTCTATGCTCTCATTTGTCACTGTCATTTTGCTGATCAACAACAATGAAAAAGGAAAACAGAAATTCTCCAAACATTTAAGAAAATATCAAGCCTTAGATAAGGTGCATGACATGTTACCCCCAAAGATGGCACCTTGGCATATTGAATATTTTAAGCTGAAGCAGTTTGAGAAACAGCAGAAACAGGAAAATCACTCTGACCTCTTCCCATCCATGAGGCAGGTCATAAGACCCTCATATGAGAAGTGCCCTCCTTATTGCTGAGGAAAGAGAATCCTTAGGCTGGGAAGTCAAAGGGATGCCAAAAGGAATCCTACCAAACAGCTTATGCTTCTCTCATATTTCTCACAGCACTATCACATTCCTCATACTCTTTCATATTCCTATTATGGGAGAAACTCCCAGAAACTCAGTTCTCCTTGCCAATGTAGTGAAGAGTTACAGAGCAGCGAGTCTATTAGCTGTAAGCAGGGTTTATTGGTGATCTCTTCTCATGGAAGAGAATGGACCTAGTAAAGGTGGGAGTTGGGAGGGTGAAAGGCATAGGTTCAGGGCAAAGCAGGTTAAGGGCAGCAAAAGTAAGGGCGGCCAAAGGCCCTGGTGGCAAGCGCAGAGATGGTGCGAACTGGAGCGGCAAGCACATGCATGGCCAGAGGCCAGGCAGAGAGCAAAGAGGGCCCAACGAAGAGAGTCCTTGGTTCTGAGGTCTTATTTAGTTGGAAGGATAGTGCTGAAGAAGTTACATATTGATTGACAGGTAAATGTGGTGCCAGCTTTAGGTGGCAGGTTGGCCGGAATACACAAAGATGTTAATGGGCTTTTCTTTTGGGCATTATGGGTCCTTTCTGGCCCCTTTCTGGCCTTGGGATGAAAGCACAATTCAAAGTCTTTCTTTTCCAGATAGTGGGGAAGATTCATAGAATTTCAAAGACTGCCTTCGTCCCATGTTAGCATGGTATTTCCTGTGATGTTGGAACACCTGGCAATATTACCAGACCAGGCTCAGGACTGCTGATTCAGTGGGTGAGACACGCTCCCTCCTTCTCCCTGCCTTGGTTTGCTGTATATACTACTTAACATTCCTGTTATTTTCCTTCATGACTGCCTACTCTTCATCAAACTTATCATTAAAATATTTAGGTCTATCCCTGGCCAGTTTGCTCAGTTGGTTGAAGCATCATCCTGTACACCAAAAGTTTGCAGGTTCAATTCCCAGTCAGGGCACTTATGTAGATTGCAGGTTCAATCCCTGATTGTGGTGACTATGGGAGGCAACCGATCAATATTTCTCCCTCTCTCTCTCCCTCCCCCTCTTCTTCTCTTTCTAAAATCAGTAAACATAGCCTTGAGTAAGGACTAAAAAAATAAAATTAGATCTTTTTGTTTATGTCTTCATTTCCTTATGAAGATTCCATGTCAAGTAAAACTTACATTAAATATATTTGTATGTTTTTCTCCTGTTCTTCTGTGTTTGTCAGTTTAATTTTCATACATAGCTAGGGACCTTAAGAAGGATAAGGAAAACATTTCCTTTTCCTACATTTGCCATGGTCATATGAAATATGACTTGTGTATGTCACTTCCTCTGATCTCAGCAGGTTCCATATTTCTCTCAAAATTAGAAGCTTGGGGATCATGGAGCAATGTCCTTCTGGCTTGTACTGTGAATGCAAGCTGCTTGCCTCTTGCTCACCCCGAGTCTTACCTTCCTTAAAGAACTAATAGGATATATAACCAAAATCTGCAGGGTGGACTGTCAGGTCGGAGACCAGGAAATTGTTGATGATGTTGCAATTTGAATTTGGAACATGCAGCATGAATTTGCAAAATGAATTCAAAGGTAACATTCCTTCCTCTTCTGGAGAAATCAATCTTTTTTCTATTAAGGCCTTCAACTGATTCAAAGAGGTCCACAAACATTATGGAGGTTAATCTGCTTTACTCAAAGTTTATTGATTGAAATATTAATCTCTTCTGGAAAATACCTTCACCAAAACATCTATAATAATGTTTGACCAAGGACCTGGGCACTGTAGCATAGCTAACTTAACATAACATTAATTACATCAGTCCCTCCACCTTAGTCGATGGTTTCACTTTTCATAGTTCCAGTTACCTGCAGTCAACTAAGGTCCAAAAATATTAAAAGGAAAATTCCAGAAATAAACAATTTATAAGTTTTAAATCATATGCCATTCTGAGTAGTGTGATGAAATCTCAAGCTCACACACTCCATCCCACAGAAGACATGAATGATCCCTTTTTGCAGCATATCACACACACACCACATACTTTACCTGCACATTAGTCACTTACTACCTATCTCGACTGTCAGATCAACTGTCAATCTATGGCAGTGATAGTGTTCAAGTATTAGGTTGGCCAAAATTTTTTTTGGTTTTAAAGTAAAAATAAAAGACACAGTTTTCATTTTTACCAATAACTTTATTGAATAACATATTCACTGTTTTGTTCCACTGCCTTTTGCCATCTTTCAGGTAACTTTATAATTCTATCTTCCCAAAACTTTTTATCTTTTTCACCAAAGAACTGTTCCAGGTGCCTTTTGCAATCTTCCAGAGAATAGATTTTTTTTTTAATTAAGGGAATTTTGTAAAGACCAAAATAAATCTGATGGTGCAATGTCTGGTGAACATGGTAGATAAATCAGAACTCCTAAGCCAAACTGTGTTTGCCTGGTCATCAAAGAAATATGTAGTCTTGCATTATCCTGATGGAAGATTATGCATTTTCTGTTGACTAATTCCGGAATAAAAGACTCCCTTCCAATCCCACCATATACACAACATAACCTTCTTTGGATAAAAACCTGCCTATTTTGTGGTTGGTGGGGGTTCATTTCGCTTGCCCCGTGATATCTTCTGCTCCACATTATTATAAAGTATCCATTTTTCATCAACTGTCACAATTTTTTTTAAAAAAGAATGTTTTCTGTATGTTTAAGTAGAGAACTTCATGTGGAAATACAGTCAAGGTGTTTTTGAAGGAAGATGGCGGAGGAGTGAATGGGAGTCACGTTGACCTCCTCCTCCCAAGACCAAACTGGAATTGCGACTAAATAGTGGAGTAATCACCTGGAAAACAATAGAACGATAGTGGGAGAGGAGCCCTGGAGCCGCAGGCAGACAGTGGATTCGACTCTCACACATCCCAACGGGTGAGAAGTGTGGCGGAGGCTCTAGAGGGTGGGCTGGGTGCCCACGGGCACCAGCACCAGAGGGACATTGAAACAGCCAGTTAGCTCCCCCCGAGAAGAACGGGGTCTGAATCATAAACAGGGACCTCTAGACTGCAGCAGCTAAAACCAGGAAAATACAGACAAAACGCAACTCCGAAAAGCTTAAGGGCACTCTCTGCCAGAGACAGGTGGCTGGGGATGCAAAGAGACATTTAAAGGGCCAACACAAAAATTGCAGTGGCAGCCACCCTCCTTGATCTCTGGGTAGAGTCGGCAGCAGGGTGGGCTGGTGCCTGGGAAAAGACTGGTGAGGAAAACTTTGTGAAGAGAACTGACATGGAGGCCGGTGGAGCCCTGGTGATAATGCACCCCCTACTCTGCAGCTACCATCTTGCTCAGACACAAGGGAATCAATTAACCTGCCTTTTGTGCACTCCGCCCATAGCTTGTGCACGTGTGAGCTGGGAGGCTAAGTGCAGACTGGCTGGAAAAAATAGAGGATCCCTGGCCAAAGGGGTCACACAGCTGCATTGAGAGCCTTGAGGAGAGACTGGAGATGGAGGCGTTGGGGAAAGAACAGGAGGAGGAACCAGGGAGTCCCAACTCCCTCCCCATTCCATAGTCTCCATTTTGGGCAGGCAGGGCCCGCACCCAAAGAGGCAGAAGCGGGGCCGGCACAAACCAGACAGCCCACGATTGAAACGCAGTCCACACGAAGAGTGGATCCTTGGCCGCAGGGGTCACAGAACTGCCCAGAGACCCCTGAGGAGAGACTGGAAACGGAGGCGTTGGGGAAAGAACGGGAGGAGGAACCGGGGAGTCCCGACTCCTTCTCCTTTCCGGAGTCTCCATTCTGTGGGAAGAGGCCAAAGAGCCAAAAGCTGAAAAGCACACAATAGACAGCCCAAAACCACCCAGTGCAGGTGTGCACACTTGCGCGGAGTGGCGAGCGAGCGTTGGCGAGCCTGTGTGGACCCGCATGGGCTGGCGAGGGATCACATGGGCTGGCAAGGCCTTCCACAAGTTGGCACTGATGAGGCCTGCGAGGGAGTGCGCAGATCGGCAAGGGCAGGTGTAAATTGACTCGCGGGGGCCGCAAGTGCAGAGTGGTCTGCAGAAATAGTGGATCCCTGGCCAAAGGGGTCACATAGCTGCCCAAAGCAAGAGTCAGACACAGACAGTAGACTACTGGAAGGCTCAAACAAATGACCCAAGGTTATATAGGATCAACAACTGACATCATCAGAGGCAGGTCTAGAAAGAAAAGTAAAGGAAATAAATAAATGAATGAATGAATGAATGCATGAATGAATGAATCAATAAACAGACCCACTTACTACCATAGAAGTTTAATCCACAAAGTCAGGAAATCTAGATGGCCCAATTGAAGCAGAAGCAAAAATAAATAAGTAAATTACTTAACAGACTTTCACAAAAATGGGAAAAAAAAAGAAGTTCCCCCCAAATGAGTGGAAAAGGTGACACCCCACAGAGAGAACTAAATGAAATAGAGGCAAGGGAACTATCAGATATTGAATTCAAAACAATGGCTCTAAGGAAGCTCAATGAGCTCAGCCAGCTCAAAGGGAACTATGAGAAACTGCAGAGAAACTATCAGGATCTTACAACAAACTATATAACCTTGAAAAGGACATAGAAACTATCAAGAAGACACAAGAGGATATGAAGAATACCATTTCTGAATTGAAGAACACAGTAGAAGGAATCCAAAGCAGGCTGGATGAAGCCGAGGATCAAATCAGTGAGATGGAGGATAAGGTAGGAAAAAGCTCCCAGACAGAACAAGAAATGGAAAAAAGACTCAAAAAGAATGAAGAGGCATTGACGGAAATGCAGGACAACCTGAAACTCAATAATATCCGTTTAGAAGGGATACCAGAAGGAGAAGAAGAAGAGCAAGGGATAGATAACCTCCTCGAAAAAGTAATGATGGAAAATTTCCCCAATTTGAGGAGAGAAAGGATCTCATGGATCCAGGAGGCACAGAGGACCCCACTCAAGAGGGACCCAAGGAGGTCCAAGCCAGGACACACCATCATTAAAGTGGCAACTATCAAAGACAAAGAGAGAATCCTCAAGGCAGCAAGGGAGAAGGAGAAAGGAACATACAAGGGGGTCTTGACACGGCTAGGAGCTGACTTCTCAACAGAAACACTCGAAGCCAGAAGGGAATGGCAACAAATATTCCAAGTCATGAAAAACAAGGGCCTACAGGCAAGGCTGCTCTACCCAGCTAGGCTCTCCATTCAAATAGAAGGGGAAATAAGGAGTTTCCCAGACAAAAGAAAGCTAAAAGAATACATCTCTACCAAACCAGCACTCCAAGATATGCTAAGGGGACTGGTTTACACAGATGAAGGAAAAGAATGAGAGAGAGAGGAACACAGGTACAAAGAGAAAAGATGAGTAAGTTTCTATCAGTAATATCTCTCAATGTGAATGGACTAAATGCCCCAATCAAAAGACACAGGGGAGCTGAATGGATAAGAAAACATGACCCACACATATGCTGCCTACAAGAGACCCACCTCAGAGCAAGAGACCTACACAGATTGAAAGTAAAGGGATGGAAAAAAATATTCCAAGCAAATGGGCAAGAGATATAGGCCGGGGTTGCCATACTTGTATCAGACAAAGTCCATTTCAAAACAAAGGCCATAAAAAGAGACCCAGAGCGGCACTTTATAATACTTAAAGGAAGAATCTATGAAGAAGACATCAACATTGTAAACTTATATGCTCCCAATATAGGAGCCCCCAAGTTTATAAGGAAATTGTTGGACGACTTCAAAAAAGATACAGACAGCAACACGCTGATAGGAGGGGATTTCAACAGCCCACTGTCAAAAATGGACAGATGTTCCAAACAAAACATAAACAAGGATATTGTGGCGCTGAATGACACACTGAATCAAAGAGACTTAACTGACATATATAGAACCTTACATCCCAAAGAAGAAAAATACACATTCTTTTCAAATGCTCATGGCAGTTTTTCAAAGAGAGACCACATGATAGGACACAAAGCAAACCTCAGCAAATTCAGGAAAATTGAAATAAGACCAAACTTTTTCTCAGACCACAAGGCGTTGAACCTGGAAATCAACCTCAAAGAGAAACTTCAAAAACTTGCCAACTCATGGAGACCGAACAGTAGACTACTAAACAATGAAAGGGTTAATAATGAGATAAGAGAAGAAATCAAAAAATTTCTGGAAACAAATGAAAATGAACAGACAACAGTCCAAAACCTATGGGACACAGCAAAGGCGGTCCTGAGAGGGGAGTTCATAGCAATACAGGCCTTCCTAAAAAAGATAGAAACATTTCAGATAAAAGACCTAACACTACAACTTCAAGAACTGGAGAAACAACAACAAATAAATCCCAGAGCAAGTAGAAGGAAGGAAATAGTCCAGATTAGAGCAGAACTGAATGACATAGAGACAAAAAGAACAATTCAGAGGATCAACCAATCCAGAAGCTGGTTCTTTGAAAAGATAAATAAAATTGACAAGCCTTTAAGCAGCCTCATCAAGAAAAAAAGGGAGAGGACCCAAATTAATGATATCAGAAATGAAAGAGGAGAAATAACAACTGATACCACAGAAATACAAAGGATCGTCAGAAACTACTACAAACAATTATGTGCCAAGAAATTTGAAAATCTTGATGAAATGGACAAATTTTTAGAAAAGTATCATCTCCCAACCCTGAAGGAGGAAGAAACAGAAAGCTTGAACAGACCGATAACAGCTGGGGAAATTGAAGCAGTCATCAAGAAACTCCCGGCACACAAAAGCCCAGAGCCGGACGGTTTCACAGGAGAATTTTACAAAACATTTAAGGAAGAGCTAACCCCTGTCCTTCTCAGACTATTCCAAAAAATCCAAGAGGACAGAAGACTCCCACACTCTTTCTATGACGGCAGCATCACCCTAATCCCAAAACCAGATAAAGATCCTACAAAGAAAGAAAACGACAGGCCAATTTCACTGATGAACATAGATGCTAAAATCCTCAACAAAATATTGGCAAACCGCATCCAGCAACACATTAAAAAGATTATCCACCACGATTAAGTGGGATTCATCCCAGGGATGTAGGGATGGTTCAATATACGCAAGTCAATAAACGTTTGTAATACATCACATAAATAAAAGAAAAGACAGAAACCACATGATCATCTCGATAGACGCAGAAAAGCATTCAATAAGGTACAGCACCCATTTATGATCAAAACACTCAGCAAAATGGGAATAAATGGGGCATTCCTCAATGTAATAAAGGCCATATATGAAAAACCCACAGCCAACATCATACTCAATGGGCAAAAACTAAAAACTTTCCCACTAAGATCGGGAACACAACAAGGATGTCCACTTTAACAGCTTCTTTTCAACATCGTATTGGAAGTCCTAGCCAAAGCATGGACTTTATGTCAGACAAGAAAAAGACATAAAAGGCATCCAAATAGGAAAGGAGGAAGTAAAGCTATCATCGTTTGCAGATGACATGATAATGTACATAGAGAACCCTGTAGACTCTACCAAAAAACTCCTCAACCTAATAAGTGAATTTGGCAAAACAGCAGGATATAAAGTCAACATTCAGAAATCAAAGGTATTTTGTACACCAGCAATGACATAGAAGAAGAAATCAGAAAAAAATACCATTCAATATATTAAGAAGAAAAATAAAGTACCTAGGAATAAATTTAACCAAACAGGTAAAAAGACCTGTACGCAGAAAACTATACAACATTGAAGAAAGAAATTAAGGAAGACACAAATAAATGGAAGCATGTACCGTGCTCATGGATAGGAAGAATTAATATCATCAAAATGTACATCCTATCCAAAGTAATTTATACTTTCAACACAATCCCTATTAAGATACCAATGACATATTCCACAGAAATAGAAAAGACATTTCAAAAATTTATATGGAACCATAAATGACCCCGAATAGCCGCAGCAATTTTGAGAAAGAAAAACAAAGTGGGAGGGATCACAATACCAGATATCAAACTTTACTACAAAGCCACAATACTCAAAACAATCTGGTACTGGCACAAGAACAGATCCATAGACCAGTGGAACAGAATAGAAAGCCCAGAAATAAGCCCAGGTCTCTATGGGCATCTAATATTTGACAAAGGGGGCAGAAGCTAAAATGGAGCAATAATAGCCTCTTCAACAAATGGTGCTGGGAGAGCTGGACGGCTACATGCAAAAAATTGAAATTGGATCATCAGCTGATACCATACACAAAAATAAACTCAGGATGGATAAAAGACTTAAATATAAGTCACAACACCATCAAAGTCCTAGAGGAGAACATTGGCAGGAAACTCTCAGATAGCCCACGTAGCAATTTTTTCACTGATATGTCTCCTAAAGCAAGGGACATAAAGGAAAGAATAAACAAGTGGGACCTCATCAAAATAAGAAGCTTCTGCATGGCAAAAGAAAACACCAGCAAAATGAAAAGGGAGCCAACCGTATGGGAAAATAGATTCGCTAATGATACATCAGATAGAGGTTTGATCTCCAAGATATATTAAGAACTCACTCGACTCCACTCCAAGAAGACAAATGATCCAATCAAAAAATGGGCAAAGGACCTGGGCAGACGCTTTTCCAAGGAGGAGATACAGAGGGCCCAGAGACATTTGAAAGGATGCTTAGCATCACTAGCCATCAGAGAAATGCAGATCAAAACACCATGAGGTACCAACTCACACTGGTCAGAATGGCCATCATAAACAGATCAACAAACAACAGGTGCTGGCGAGGCTGTGGAGCAAAGGGAACCCTAGTACACTGTTGGTGAGAATGAGGACTGGTGCAGCCATTGTGGAAAACAGTGTGGAATTTCCTCAAAAAGCTGAAAATGGAACTGCCTTTTGATCCAGTGATTCCCCTGCTGGGACTATACCTAAGAATTCCAAAACACCAATTCAAAAGAACTATGCACCCCAATGTTCATAGCAGTACAATTTATAATAGCCAAGTGTTGGAAGCAACCTAAATGCCCATCAGTAGATGACTGGATCAAAAAATTATGGTACATTTACACAATGGAATACTACGTAGCAGAAAGGAAAAAAGAACTACTGAGCTTTGCGACAGCATAGATGGAACTCAAGAGCATTATGCTAAGTGAAATAAGCCAGGAGGCAAAAGACAAATACCATATGATCTCACCTATCCGTGGAACCTAACCAACAATACAAAGATGCAAGGAAAATAAGACCTGCAACACTGAAAGGAAAAGAAACCAACAGAGACAAGAGGGAAGGAGGGGGGACGGGGGAAAAGGAAGGGAATGGGAAAGTCAAGGAACATATAGCAAGGACTCATGGACAAAACCAAAGGGGAAGAGTTGAGGGAGGGAGGGAGGGGGCAAGGGAAAGTGGTGGGCGGTAGGCAGAGAAAAATGAAAAAAATTATTTATTTTTGAAAAAATAAATAATTAAAAATAAAAAAAGATTTTTTTCTGTTTTTTGTTTTTGTTTTGCTTAAGTGGAATGCAAACATCAAAGCGATTAACATAAGCAAGCTGGTGCAAATGATTTTCAATGTTTGACTTGGATATTTTGAGTATGTTGCCTATATCCCAAGTGGTGTAACATTGATTGTCATTTCTTGATTTGATCACTATCAACTTCAACTGATCAACCCAACCATAGAGCATCATCTAGCAAGAAATCTTTGGCACGAAGCTTTGCAGACCACTCGATACATTTGATCAGTCACAGCCCCTTCTCCATACACTACATAGTTGGTTTTTTTTTGGTGTTTTAGTTGCTTTTTACCTTTATTGAAATAATAAAGTATAATATCCTGAAAATGTTGCATGTTTTCTTCCATTTTTAATATTAAAATGGTTACACAAAAATTTACCAACTTTAATGTTTTTAAAATGCACACTAATATGACAGCTGTTACAATACAATCTAACAAAAGTGTTTTGGATAAAGTTAAAGACAACTAAGCACCACTAGAGCCATCTTACAGGAAAAAAAAACTGAAAGAACTTTTTGGTCAACCCAATACCTCTTGTTTTACTTAGCCCCAAAGTGCAAGAGTAGCACTGCTAGTAATTCAGATATGCTAAAGAGAACCTGTGAAGTGCTTCCTTTAAGTAAAAAGATATGTATGAATTTGGAAAAAAACACAGCATATATAGGATTTGGTCTTATCCATGGCTTCAGTCATCCACTGGGGATCTTGAAATGTATCTCCCATATAGAAGGGAGACTACTGCATCACATTAGGGGAAGCAGCTAGGTGAAGCATTGTATTTGAAAATCTGGTGAATCTGAAGCAATTAACAACATATTCGTGGGAATCTCATGCCAAAAGTGTTTATACAGTCATAAAGCAAAACGGCAAACATTTATATTGCAACAATCAAAAATGTTCTGGTAATATATATTGCTAACAGAGAAGTCTTCTTTCAAAGAAATGGTGGCCTAGATAGATTTTTGTTTTGCTCTATTTTTTCCTTTTTTAAAAAACAACATTGATCCTTGAATGAAAACAAGCAAAGGTTACTATTTATTTCCTCTCTTGCTCACAACAGAATGTCTGTGAGAGAAATAATGAATTTGAAATGGCAGACCTTTCTGAAACCAATTGAAATGCGAAGTCTCTTCAGATCACTACAGACAAAACAAGTCATTATAGCCAAGCCTTACTCATTTGGCCACATAGGAACTGGTTGGCATCACATTCAAAGGCTAAATCTGCCAGAACAGCTCTCAGCCAGCTCTCTTGTTTGAAGGTGAGAGCTCACAAGGGCAGCTTAACTCCAAGCTGATCTGCCTTTACTATTTCACTACAAGAGATTTCATGTTAAAGCATCTAAATTGTTATTATTATGAAGATTCGAAATCTGAGGAGACTCTAAGTGTGCATAGGAGAACCTTTTTACAGGTGACATGTTACTTTGGGGTGGGAGAATGAGGAGGGCCTGACTGGTTATGAATCCCGGTCGTTTAGTTTCTTTTATCTTCCTCTCTGATCTTCCACCTACACCCATTTGGCTCTCATTCCCTGAATGGTTTCCTAGGAATCTGCCTCTTTTAAAATAAATAAACTCAAGAGAATAGAATCAGAAGTGAAAACGTAAAGCTCTTTCACACGTCGGCATGTGAATACTTAGCATGGGGTTCTTTTGCCACAACTCCAGTTTTGTTTTATTTGCCTTTTTTATAGATTGAGAAAAACATTTCCTTATCTTCCCAAAAGATACAACAGGACCACATTTCCCTGAGCCATATGAGAGAAATGGGTGATTTTGAACAGTAATTAAACTGGCTTTTAAGAAAACATGCCATGTGGGTGAGATCTGCTTCTTTCCAAATAATCCACATGAGGAAATTTCCCCAGTCAGATCTTATTTCTTATCTTATTTAATCAGTAAGCCTTTCTACAATGTGCTCCTCATTCTATTCTCATCTCATTTGCAGATCTAAATAAGAATAACAATGAGTATGATAGAAAATGTTTTATTCTTATTTATTGATATCCATTATGTGCTACATACTGTCATAAGGAATTTACATCTGTTAATTTATTTAACCCTAATAACACCCCTATGAAGTAATTACTAAAGATGGCATTTAGTTTCATTGCTCATGTTATTTCTTACAGGAAATAAATTTTTTGAACATTTCACAATAATAACTGACATAAATAAAGTTCTATAAAGCTTTAAAAAATGTTTTCACAGAACTCATTTTTTTACTTTTCATCATTGTCTTTGAGATAGACTAACTGTTTCCTTACCATTCCCTTTATCCCCATGGAAAGGATGAGGAAGATCAGACTGGGAGAAGTTGAGACATTAGCCTGGCCCTACTTGGATTTTCAGGTAAACTACCTGGGTACCAGGTATCTGTCTGCCTGAATGTGGGTCTCCATGCCTGTGGTCATCCAAAGCAGTTTCAGAAATTCAGTTCCCTGCTCAGCATTGAAGTCTTCCCAAACTCAACCAAGCCAAAAAGACATTCATTAGCTCCCCTCCATAAACTGTCACTGAATTCTCCCCTTCTTGTTAGTGAAGGCCATCTGCCTTCTACTCTCCTAGTTTCAAAACCTAAGAATCATATTTGATAATATCTTTCCTTCTTTCTCTCACATCCCAATCTAGACACTCAATGTGTCTTTCGAAATGCATGGGTCTTATTGGTTGAACAAGTACTAGCCTAGAAGTACCACATTGTGCTATGATGGGGAGAGGGTAACCAAGAATGGAAAACCAAAGAAAACAGCAGGTAAGGGCTTTATAATCTCGTGGAGGAGATGAAACTGGAACATAGATCACTAAAATTCAAGATAAGACATGATAGAGACACAAGAGAGGTAACACAAAATAGAATCTTACTGATAAGATGAGAGGTCTTGGAGTAGAACATGCTCATCTCCAAGTGGCCCAGAGAGGGTAGCCAGACAGCATGTGAGCTGAGACTTGGATAACTCAGAACCCATACAATAGAGTTAGGCCTGGTGCTCAAAAGTCGGAGTGGAAGTGGAAAGCAATGAATATTGTCTTTTGGCTGATTTTTAGTGGGCAATGAAAAGGATCTGAAAAAACTAGGAATTTCCTTGAAATTCCATTCTTCTTTCTCTCTTGTTGCCTAATGATCACCTTGGTTCAGGCTTTTATCACCTGCTGCTTGCAGTAATTTTATGGCCTCCTAGCCAATTACCAAAACTCCAATTCTCCTTCTTTATACCCTGGCCATGGTCCCCAACCTTTCTGACACCAGGGACAGATTTCGTGGGGTTGTGGGGACAGGAGGCAGAGCTCAGGTAGTAATGCGAATGAAGCTTCACTAACTTGCTGGCCTCTCATTTTCTGCTGTGCAGCCCACTTCCTAACAGACCACGGACCAGTACTGAACCATGGCCCAGGTGTTGGGAACCCCACAGAATGCTATAGGTGATGTTTATGCCACCCCTTCCATCAAAGATATTCATAACTTATTTTTCATTCATAAAGACTGTTGTAATCAGTGTATCCGCTCTCCTTCTCCTTTGTTACACAGAACTGTTTTGCTGAATTTAAAGCCACTTCTTTCCCCTGTGGTTTAGATCTCATTTCGTCTCACTGATTTAGTATAATCACCAGTTCTATTTTCTGTATTCATCTTCTTTCTCTCCTGGGTTATTTGCATCTTCATTGAAATATGTCCAAGTCTTTCTCATTAAAAACAAAAATATAAGGGGGATAAATAGTAATGAAAAAAACAATAAAAAATGAACTATTTAAAAAATAAATACATCTCTTAAAAAAATTGTAACACTCCTCTGTTCCCCTCAGTTTCCCTAGCTATTCTTTCCGACCACACATCACATGAACATGTACTCTCTTGACTCACTCTTTAATATATGAGTCAGTCTCTGCCTCATCCCAACAAAACAGTTCTCACTATGGTGACTGCATCACTGAGGATAGTGCAGGGCTGAGAAAAGCAGAAAACCAAACTAAATACTAATACAAATAAATAGTTTGTTTTTTGGATTTATTTATTTATAATGTGGTCCCCTCAGGGACCTAGGTGACTCTCTCTTCCTTCAATGCTATCCTTAGCATGTTGCTTTAATCGTCATGATTATCTGATGGTTGCAAGATGGTTGTTCCACTGTCAGCCATGCATCTGGCTTCTAGGTAGCAACAAGCACAGAGTGGAGTATGGTCTTATATCATCTTGAAAATTGCAGCCAAGGAAATTCTGTCACTAGACCTCATCACATGGCCTGGTACATTTTAAAATAATTCTAATAGCACTTTTAAAAATGTAAATAAATTCATCCTTTTCCCTTCTATTTTATCCCTTTAGAAGGAAATCATTAAGTTTAATGTGGATCTTTTCAGATTTTTTTCTGCAATACAAATAGTGTTAACTGAATAAAATAGTGATTGTTTAAGAAGTTGCTTGAGTTGAAATGAGCAATTTCATATGCCAAAATAGGACTAAATTCCACCTGGCCAATGTCAAAATTGCCCAGTTTCTGCCCCCCACAGTCCTAATCGAGACTTCTCTCCTCATAGTTTCCTATTTTATCCCAATCACCCCAATGGCCTTCTCTCTGTCTTCTAGACCACAGAGGCCACCCCCTGCAGCAAGGAGGATATAATGCCTGCTCAAAAAAAATTAGGTTCTGTCAGGAAAGAGGGTGAGAATAAATATTGGATAGGCATATTTTATGCCATTATCAGGATCCTCTCCTCATCAAAAACTAATAAAATCCAATGCCATCTCACTTCTTAGAAGCCCAGGAAGCAGTTTACCTTTTCCCACCTTCTGAAAGTAGTCTTTTTCCATGGCCTGCATGACACAACACTCTTCTGGGATCTCTTCTGTTTCTCTGGCTGTTTCTCCTCTGCGTCTCCTGCATACTCGTTCTCCTGTACCAGAACACTCTGCTACATTTTCCTAAGTTCCTGTTCTCTGTGAATGGCACTAGCTTCCATCCAGTTTGGCAGAGCAGCTTGGAGGGTTCATGCTACAGTAGCATGACTTCAATAGTTTCACCAAAAAGAGAAGAAGTTTAGAAGGCAGTTAATGACACTGGCATGGAGATTCAGAGTGATATGGGGCAAGATATCTTTAGTTTTCTAGGCCTTCCCTTGACAGTTTCAGGATGACTCTTGTTGCTATGGAGTGAATGAACAATGTCAAATTCCTTGGGCTGGATTTTTAAATCCTCCATATTTGTCTTCATTTTTTCGATCCTTTTTGATCCTATCTCCACCACTCAGCAAAGCATTTTCCTCAGTTCTGATCACAGACTCACTGTGCCATTTGTGAAGACACAGACTCACTGTGCCTGTGTGAAGATGAGACCTTATCTTCACAGTTCGAAGGACATGATAGCTTTAGCACTGGTCTGCTCCTATCCATTCCAGCCCCTCGAATTTCTTCTCTATCACTCAATGCAAATGACTATTCTTTTCAAATACAAATCTGATTATACCACTTCAAGTTTTTAGAAACCTCCTCATTATCTCAGGACATGACTGTAATCCCAACCTTGATGTACTGATCTTTGCAGACTCGGTCCCCTAATTTCCTCTTTAGAGCCTTCTCCAGAATCCCCTATGACTTTTTCCCCAACCTCCCATTTTCAAACTCACACCTCCCCCGACTCCACATCTCAGCTTTCACCTCTCTGGATTACTTTTCTTTCTTCTAAGGCACAATGTTCATGTCTATAAAGAGAGCATTGTTAATTTTTCTTGTTGGCTAATTTATATTTGATCTTTAGGTTTTAGATTGATGATGAATCCCTCTAATAGTACTTTCTTAACTCACCCTACCCTCACTCCCAGCCTCACCCTTCAGTTGATGCTTCTGTACAATATTATTTAGCACTTCTACAGCAGCAAGAATTGTTTGCTCACAGTTGAGCAGTAGTCAATAATCGAATGGCATAGTTTCAGAAGTGTATATTTTGGGGGGAGGGAAGACTTAATGTTCAAATTACACCTCTAAACACATTTAAACTCCTGTATTTCATTTAACATGAGATGTACATGTTAATACCTTTGAAATCAGTTTTTCAATCCATGGTATTTTATATTATTAATAGGCTGCACTTTTTTAATATTATATAAAATTATGATATATCTTACAATTGATAATGTCCTAGATTTTATTAACAATACTGTGTGACCTTGGGGAAATTACTTAACCCTTTACTGCCTAAGTTCTTTTATCTGTACAGTGTGGTAATATACAAACCTAGGATGGATGCTTGTGATAAAAAGATAATACACATAAAGCATCTAAAACAGTGTTTTCTGGAACATTGTCATTGCTCAATAAATGTTAGTCATAATCACTCCCTTTTGTAATACCCAGGGATATGCAGTAAATTGAACAATATCTTACCTTCTTGAATTGACCATGTAAGAACTATATATCTGTTTGTTTCCCTGTGTCCCCAGTTCTCAGCATAATACCTGGCCTATCTGGTATTCATTATATAATAGTTTAATGTGGAATGTATAAAGGAAATAATGACTATAGAATGCTCATACCTGTCTATGTGACTTATATTTGTTCCTGATCTTTTCAGCAAGAGATTCTTTTTGTCAGTATTCTTCTTGTTTTCAACACAAGGTTTCCCTATAGTAGACCTAGAAGAACTCTACCTTCTAAAACTCCATCTCTTCAATCAACAAATATTTAGTTTAATATATAAAAATTGTAAAATTCAAACTAAAATTTAAAATACTTCTAATAGCACTTTTGAAAATGTAAAAAAGATCACCTTGTTCCTCCAATTCCACCCTGTAGAAGAAAACCATTAAGTTTAGTGTGGATCTTTCCAGACTCTTTTTCAATGCAAACAGTGTGAGCTGAATAAAATGATGATTGTTTGAGAGCTTATTTTGAGGTTCTAGCAGGGGAGTGCAGCTACTCGTTTACTCTTGACTGAAGACCAGTCCTCTCTAGCATGGATGGAACTGGAGAGCATTATGCTAAGTGAAATAAGCCAGGGGGCAAAAGACAAATACCATATGATCTCACCTATAAGTGGAAAGTAATCAACAAAACAAACAAGCAAAGAAAATATAACCAGCAATATTGAAAGAAAAAAGAAACCAATAGAATCAAGAGGGAAGGAGGTGGGGGCAGGCAAAGGAAAGGGAGGGGTCAAGTCAAGGAACATGTATAAAGGACCCATGGACAAAGCCAAAGTGGGAAAGGATTGAGGAAGGGTGGGGGAAGGAAGCAGGGAAAAGTGGTAGCAGGAAAATGGAGACAAATGTACTTGAACAATTAAAAAAATTAAAAAATTAAAAAAATAAAATAGTGATTGAGAAGTCACTTGAGATGAAATGAGCAATTTCATACACAAAAATAGGACCAAATCCCACCAACCCTGTGGCAAAATTGTGATCCGCAATCCCTGTCCTGACTTTCCTCCTCAGATCTTCCTGTTTTATCCCCATGTTCCCATGGCCCCCTCTCCCCTTCTCTTGGCTCGTACATTTAACACTTGAAAGTCATTTACCCCTTTTTACCTCCTCTTCATTTCTTGGTAGCCTGTTCACAATAATTATGAAATCTGTAGAAAGTCAGGGAGAATAGAGTGGACTTCTTTCTGTGGCAACTCTAGATGAAGCTGGTTTTTAGACATTTTTGAGAGTGCAGAAGAAGACCACGAGTCAGAAGGGCACTTGGGAGATCCACACTGCTGCTCATCTTTCATTTTAAGTCTCTCTCTTTCCATCTGTCTGGAATCAGCATAGGGCATGTTCTTCTTGCAAGAGTATAGATTGGTCAATCTTTTTGATGGCCATCTGATCATAGGAATCAGAATTCTAATGTTAGCATCTTTTTTTTATATACCTAAAACTTAATTTTATTTAGATATCATATATAAATTTTACCAATCATCCCCAAATATCTTTTTTAATTTAATTTTATTTTTTAATTAATTTATTTTTTTCAAATACACTTGTCTCTGCCTACCCCCCACAGCTTTCCCCTGCCCACTCTCCCTCCCTCTATCCTTCCCTACGGTGGGTTTGTCCATGAGTCTTTGCTGTATGTTCCTTGACTTGCCCCGTCCCTTCCTTTTCCCCGCCCACCCCTCCTTCCTTCCCTCTTGTCTCTGTTGGTTTCTTTTCTTTTCTTTTCTTTTTTCAGTGTTGCTGGTCTTATTTTCCTTACATCTTTGTTTTGTTGGTTAGGTTCCTAAGAATCCCAAAACGCCAATTCAAAAGAACTTATGCACCCCAATGTTCATAGTAGCACAATTTACAATAGCCAAGTGTTAGAAGCAGCTGAAATGCCTATCAGTAGATGAGTGGATCAAAAATTATGGTACATTTACACAATGGAATATTATGCAGCAGAAAGAAAAAAAGAACTACTACTCTTTGCAACAGCATAGATAGAAATAGAGAGCATTATGCTAAGCAAAATAAGCCAGGGCGCAAAAGACAAATACCATAATGTTAGCATCTTTTGATCCAGCAACTTCACCGGCAGAAATTGATCCAAACAAATAAGAGGAAAAATGAACAAATATCTGTGTGAGAACAACATTACTTTTAAATAATTATTTACTTTTAAATAAGTAAACATTACTTATTACTTTAAACATTACTTTTAAATAAGTAAATATTATTACTTTAACATTACTTAATTATTTTATTAACATTACTTAAACATTAAATGAGTATACATTACTTATTACTTTAAAATAAACACAGCATTACTTTTAAATAAGAGATATCAAAAAAGCAATAGACCATTAATATGAGCATTTTAAAATAAATTATTGTAGATATATACAATAGTTAAGAATAATGAAGCATATTTTCACATTATTTATTGGTATGAAAAACATTTAAAACATTTAAAAGGCAGATTTCTAAAAACTTTAAAACCTTTTTTAAAGTAAACACACTAACATGTAAACATGGAGAAAATTCTGGAAGCAAACATCAAAAATTAGCAGCCATTTTTCCTAAGAGATTTACTAGTGATACTTCCTTGTTTATAATTTATAGTATTTTCTCTCTCTCTCTCTCTCTCTCTCTCTCTCTCTGCTATGGTTAAGTTTTTACTTTTTTAAATTTATTTTTTATTTTTGTTAACTTTTGTTTTAAAATAAGGTCTTTTACTCTTGGAAAACTTAGGTTCTAGCCTCACCATGTATTCTCTGCTCTTAAGTATTCCTTCCAGTTTTCTGTGGTCTGAAGAGACAATGTGAGCCTCAGGTTCCAAAGCAGCAGTTCACTAGTGTCTTCCCTCCACCTTGGTCATCCCACTCTTTGGTACTGGTTTGTCCTAAAGGAAGGAGATGGTGTTATCATTGAAAAGAGAAGGAAGGGGAAAGAAAGATGCAGAGAATAAAGGAAAAGAAGGAAGAAAAAATGCACAGGCAAGAAACCTATTTTCTGTTAAGATTCAGCCCAGATTTTATATTACTTTGAATTCAAACTGCTGATATGCGTCATCAACGGTACATGTACAAATTAACATCAAAGCATATATGAAATTTCTATATGAAAACACTGAAAAACTATGGTTGGTAAATGCCAGAGATTATGGTTGTTTTTTCCTGTGATTAGAGGTGATAGATAGATGATTCTCTCAATTCACATAAGTTAAGGCCTGGGTCATCCTGAGCAAAATTTAAGGTCACATTCGTTATTGCCACTTCAATATGGTCGGACAGTTACTCTATCATATTTAAGTGGAAGGGAGTGATGGATATCTGGTAGACTTTTTCATACTGTTTTCAAAATTTATTCCATATTGGTTTTGGTATTTGTGTGGCTTCTGATGTTATCACTGAGAGAAAAAAAAAAAGTATATTTAGAAAATCCTTGTATGAGCTAATATATAGGATTTTTTTTCATATTCTGCCTGTTTCAGACTCACACTGCTAATTGGTCACATAGGGCCCCTGGGTCTCAGAGAAAACTGTTCAGCTGAATGAGAAGAACCCATCATCTAACCATATTTCAACATGTAATACTAACAACTCCACCCTGAGAGGAGTCTAGGTTTCTAGTAAAAGCTAGATAACCTAATATCTCAAGCTATTTTCAATCTTGCCTCTCTTACACATTTGGCTGTTTATTTTTGTTAGAAAGACAGACTTGTTATTTTGCAGGGGAACTCTCTAACATCCTGCCACCAACATCTGCACAGAATAGAATGCTTTGGAGGGTCAGATGGAAAAAAACAACCTTCTCTCTGAAAAGCATGTGGGAGATAGTGGTGCTTCTGTTTGAAGCAACAGAATGTAAACGAGAAAAGGCCAACTAAGCTCTGCCAATAAGCCATTGTTATTAGCCATGCTTTAGCATAAGAGGGATCTGAGGCCATCCTAACAAAGGTGAAGGGGACACAACATGATTTTCAGCTCCTGTGCCATTAGCATCTGCCATGCAGAACACAGTGCCATTCTTCAGGCGTTCAATATTCTCCTTGTGTATAGTAGCCTAAAAGGCCACTTAAAATTTTGTTTATTTATTTATTATTTCTCTCTTCCATCAGATTGTATACTCTATAAAACAAAAGTGTATGTCTAATAGATTCACCAATATATACTTAGTGTTTGCCTCACAGTAGATACTAAACAAATAGTGGGAGTGAGGAAGAAAGGAAGGAAGAAGAAAGGGAGAGAGGGAGGAAAAAAGGAATTTGTGCACTTACCCAATTACACCTCCCACTCTCAGCTGGTTGCTGTTTGAATACATCGTACCATTCTATGCAGCACCTAGAAGTGGGCCTGGCAGGGAGCAAAGTAATCAATAAATGTCTGTTGAATTGAGTATGTTTTTTAGTGCTCATTGGATTAACAATAGATTAAAATTGATATTATAGTAAAAAAAGAATGCTAGTGTAGACATGTTCATAAATAAGTACTTTGAATGAATTGGTTTTATAAAGAGGAATTTTTCAAATCCATTCTGATAGTTAATTATTTTTGTCACTAAATCTTCTAAACTCCAGGCATGTTTCTAAGGCCAATGCAGTGGCTGTCAGCACACTAGAGGAAGGCAGATTTTTGTAGGAGGCAGATATCCTTCCTGTTCAAAACAGATGAACTGCAGGCAAATCAGTTATGGAGACATTTGCAGGGCTAGTTTCTGTGGCCCAGAGAGAGGATGCCACTACTCTGTTGTTTAGCCATGTTAAGATTAGCATGTCAGAGGTGGAGTGATCTTCCCATATATCACCCTGCTGGGGTAACAAGCACATATTAAAATGCCTTGAAAGAGGGAAGATTGGAAACCAATATTCCTACCTTTTTCTCAAAGTTAGCTTTGACAGCTCAGCTCTATCTCTAAGCTACATTACAGTTGAAAATGCTTTGGGTTTCAATTTCCCGCTTTGCCCTTTAAGTCAGTTATGTGAGTGAGCAGCAGGATCTTTCTCAGTTTCCTAGTCTGTAGAATGGGAATAAATGATATTTGTCTTGAGACTAATTGCTGCAATGATTAAGTAAAAGCAATCTTTGACATTGTTTTGTAAAGCATAAATTACTATGAAAAGATATTACTACTGGTAAAAATAACTAATAATTATTAAGCATGTAATGTGTATAAGTATCTTGCTAAGCACTTAAATGCTAAGTGCATTTAAATCTCACAACGATCTCTTAAGAGGAAATTAGTAGTAATTGTAGTAGTAGTATTTTTTTAAGTCTATGGAAACATATGTGTGAGAGACAAAATGCACCAAGCCATTCAAGAGACTATTTAATTCAGCCTATTGCAATAGGGTGGACAGTCATTGATCAGTAATATCTCAAACAAAAGGAAAGGGTCTGGGGTTTTACAGAGGTGGGTGTACAGGGCAAGTAGACAAGGGGATCATGCATAGACCTAGGGGAATTAGGGGGAAGGATGGAGGGAGGTCTTACCTGATCATTGAAGAAGGGCAAAGGTGTGTCTTGGAAGAGGTAAGAACGGGGTGGTCATTAGTGATTTGTTAGACCTTAAAAAGCTGTTGATGATGACTTTATTGTCCCTCCACCAAGATTATTTTCTTTGTAATGGAGGGAAAGTTGTTAAAGAACTAAAGCAGAGCTCATAAGCAGATGACCATCAGGTCAGATGCAGCTGGCATACATAGGGAGTTTGGCCATTTCCTTGTCAAGAAAAAAAAAAGTTACTGTTATTTGCAAATCAGAAATTTTCATACCAATTCTCAAAAATCAGACTTAATACCCCAGGGCATTTCCTCAAGGCAACAATTGGCAGGTGCTGTGTCCCAGTGGCCCCTACAGGACATACATGAGCCATTTGTCAAGGACTCCACAGATCCTTAACACAGAATCTGAGGCGGCTGCCCTTCCCTGCCATTCTTCCTTCTTTGTTCATCAATGGCCAGGTCCACTCACTAATTAACCTCCTCTCTCCGACCAAGGGTGTTTAAGCTTGAGGTCACAAATGATGGTTCCAGATGAGCAATGAGCTGGCAGAAGAGTAGACTTGGAGAAGTCTGGTTTTCATGACTGAGATCCTTCCTGCTGAAATTCTACAGTTCCTGGGAGTTTATGATTCACAGGTGTAGACAACATCCACAAGGTACTTACAAGTGTGGATGAATTCCAGTAGATTTCAGCAAGGTGAAAACAAAATTTTTCAGGATAACAAACAAATTTACTTTTGAAACCTGAACTTAGCTTCCATCAGTTCAGGGTCTACTCCAACAACATGAACAAACCACACTTAGAAACAGGCTCCTGATTTCTTCCCATATCCTATATTTTGCTTTCTATTAGTTTCCAATCAACTTTAAAGTCATCCGTGGTTTCTACATTTCTAAAGCCCAAACATTATTTATTCTTCTCAGTGGCAAAATATATTCCAGCTATGTGTCTTATATCTGGATGAAGCAAAAATTCCGTTAGTGAGCTTGCATCTGGGAAATGAATCAGAGCTCCTATTAGACATGATTACCCTTATGAGTGGATGTGACTTTCAGCCTGGCCTCTGGGGTATTTACCACTAAAGAGATTGCAAGGTAATGGTGCTGGAGAATAAAATACTTTTATTCTAATAATGTAAGTGACAAAGAAATAATACAAAAATACTTCACTGTCATTTTGATGACAGAGAATTTTCAGGTTGAAGTTGTCATGCAAGATTTTTAGATGTTACTTTGCAAAACATATGATCAGTTTTATATTAAATAAACAATATTAAAAAAACAACACTAAATAATTGTTAGCAGAGGTCAGCAAACTATAATCTGTGGGTGAAATCCAGCCATGCCTATTTGCAAATAAAGTTTGCCTGTAGTTATTGACAAAGGCCTGAACTGAAATTGTGGGAGATCTTAAGTGAAGCCTTGAGCATAGAAAGCTATAAATGAGGAAAAGACACAAGCACCAATTTGTCCCAGAAGCTGGACTTTATCAGTATCAGTTCAGGTGAGAGAGAGGTGATTCTTGGTGAGGGCTGGTATCCTTCATCTTGAACACTTGAGTAGTGGTGGGCTAATAGCTAGCCTGAGGAACCTGGTGGTGAATTGATCAGAATGGCAACACACTGAGGATAGGCCACTGGGGCCACATGGCCCTGAGTGTTCTTATTTCTTGAAAGTAAGATATATGCTTTGTCTCCGAGTGGAAAGGTGATGTTCCTTCAGAGAGCATGTGTTTTTGGCCATTGGGCATTTCATTACCTTAGTAGAGCAATGTGATATGTCCACTTGGAGAGAAAATTTTCCCAAAATCTGAACAAGGTTGCAGCTCTACACTGGAAATCAGGCTTTGGATCCCAACACAGCTGGGTCCTGGGACTTAAGAGCTCCTTGTGAGCAGCCCCTCCCTGCGTAGCTGAGATCAACCATGTGTGCATCCTCAGGGAGAACCCTCAGCATCTGTTCATGAACTGTCTGAGGAGTCATGCAAGCCTGTTTGTGATCTGAGCCTCATATTAGGAGATGACAATACTGATGGTGCTAGAGTTGGAAATAACCATATGTGCCACCATCTTGCAACCATCTGTGTTCCAAAACAATAATTCTGACCAGACACAAGATTCAGACTTCTAGACAGCTATTCAGTTTTGACGAAATGAATCCTCCTACAACCTATAGGAAGTCAGTTGATTACTTGCTAGATTTTGCCAAAGATGATATGGCAAAGATAGCACAGCACGGAAAACTGGCTAAATCTCTAAGTCCCCTAGGCATCATGAAGAGATTTTTCTGTGAATAAGACCTCCTGGGAAACCCTGATCCTTTCAACAACCCCAAGTCCCTACACGTGCATGGGCTTATTTTCTGCCCACATTTGGTTTTGTTTGAATATGGACAAAGCTCATGTTGGGCTTAACCATGGAGAATGCAAGGTGGGTTTCAGAGTCTCTGGAAAGGAGATATGAGTGGTGCAGAAATCCTTTATAAAAAAAGTCATTCAGCCATTCTACAACTATGTATCTGTATTATCAGTTCCATATACACAAACATGATGTGGAATCATGTTATCTTTCTGAATAGCCATATTGATCCAAAGAAGACATGCAGAAATCTGAATTATCTTCTGTCCTGGCAATCATTACACTTTACGTTTTTCCTTCTCAGCACCATTCTTACCAAAACTATACACACATCCATAATATATGTTGTATTATTTTGATACAGACCATTAGAGTTTTATGATATACTGTCATTGAGTTATAAGATTTTTTAAATGCAAAATTTTTCAGAAAAAATAAAAGCAAGGTTTAAATATGCCAATATAATTGATATGTATGAAATATAATTTTTATAATAAAGCTTTAAAAATATATACAGCATATTTTCCCTATTCTTTTGGTCTAGTTAGGTGGGAAAATTTACTGTTCTTAGCATCTTAATTAAAATAACATTATAATGTTAGCAAAACAAAAAATCATTTGGTATATTCATGTCATGATTGCATTAAAAAAGTTTACTCTCCATTTGTCTTCCTGATTGTACTAAGCCATCTGTGCTTGTAAAAATAATAATAAACAATGAATTTTGTATGCCATATGTACTTTGCTGTTTAATAGTAATTAAGAAATAGTCCCAAAGCAATCTCTTAACTGTGATAATTGCTTAAAGGTGATTATTTATAATGAATGTTAATCAGTTATTTGTAATATTAAGAGTAGTTTTCTTCATTTTTTTTATCTTTAAAATTTCCTGGTGGCCATAGCAGTCTCAGCAGCTACACTGGAAGATTAGTAATTCTGTTGTGTTAACGATAGATTTTTCATTAATCAAAATTCTAGTTTTGGTCTATTAGATTTGAAATAAGCTTTTATAGTATTTTCAAAATTAACAGTTCTATATATATATCTCATTCACTTTATTATTACAAGTAAATGGTTTTAATAAAACTTCTAGCAAAATGTAAAATGTAAAATGACCCATATTACAAAGCACAGTGTAAACATAAAAATAACAGAGCTTCATATTCTAGGTAAGAATAGATTGACAAAACACAAAGGTTGATTTTGAGGAAAAAACATAAAATATAACCATTTAACTACAGGTATATACTTCCCAAAAGGCATCACTAATATTGTAGCTCTACACAGCTTGCTAAGTCATTTCAAAAAATTATGTATTATATTGAAGTGCAGCACTTCTTACAACAAAAAGTTGACTAAGTCACACATACTTGAGCAATAAGACAATTTAGTATATTTATTATTCATAGCAAGTATCTTGTTTTATCTTTAATACAACAAAAAAGAATGTATTGGGCTAAAACTATTTATAAATTTCACATCTAAGGAGCGAAGTACTTGGTTTGGTCTCTTTACTCTGCATTCCTGACATGACAAGGAATACACAGTAAGGCACAGTCAACTGCCTCTAGATTAGTGGATCTCAACTGGGGGCAATATTGCACCTGGGAGGACATTGGGCAAAGTCTAGAGACATTTTTGGTTGTCACAGATGGAAGAAGGGTGCTAATGTCTTCTCATTGACAGAAACCAGGAGTGCTGGGAGACATTCTCTCCTTCACTGGACATCTCCATGACAGAGAATGATCCAGCCTAAGATGCCAATAGTGCTGAGGTTGAGAACCTTGGCCTAGATTACCTGTTTTGCAATTAAATAATTTATAAAGGAATTCAAGCATTTCAACCTTGAAAGTTTCAAAGCTGAATTAAAAGCCTTAAATACCAGGAACTTTATTTTCTCTTCTTTTCCACAGAGAAAATAGGAAATATCACAGAAACTAAAACTTATCCAAGATCTCGTACTAACCTGCAAAGAAAAAAAAAGGAGGAAAGATGAAAGAAAGAAAGAAAGAAAGAAAGAAAGAAAGAAAGAAAGAAAGAAAGAAAGAAAGAAAGAAAGGAAGGAAGAAAGGAAGGAAGGAAGGAAGGAAGAAAGAAAGAAAGAAAGAAAGAAAGAAAGAAAGAAAGAAAGAAAGAAAGAAAGAAAGGAAAAAAAGAAAGAAAGATAATATATTCAAGTATATTAGGTGTCTCAAAATATTGTCTTAAGGGCTGCTTTAAGAGGATGACACTAAGCTTTCCATAGTGCTGTAAAGCACATGACAGAAATGGTCTGATGCAGACACTTCATTTTTGCTATTGCCATCAGTGCCAAGAGTGTGTGGTGCCAGGGATCCAGTCTCTATTATCACCCAGAGAAAGGAGGGCTGTGCAAGGGCCTTTCACTTCCTTTGCAAGCTTGGCAATCAAGGTCTTAGACAGGTGGATAATATGGGGAGGATCCATGACATACAAAGGCACCACAGCTTCAAGGGTGACTGCAGAAGGAAAATGTCTACTGCCAGAAGATAAGACTCATGGTATGAAAAATCCATGGAAATGAATGGAGTTGTGAAGGGCTGACTTGTGGCCACAGATAACATTTATGATTTTGAGACCAGGATTGTCATTAGATTTCAAAAACAATTGGGTTAGAAACATTGAATACTAGTATATTAGGTTTAGAACAGATGCATCTATTCTGAATATACATTCTCAACACCCCAACTCCCACTTCCATCTATGTTCACTTCCTCTTTCTACCCTCCCTCCCTCCTCCCTCCCTCCTCCCTCCCTCCCTCCCTCCCTTCCTTCCTTCCTTCCTTCCCTCCTTCCACAAATATTTACTGAATGTCTGCTTTCAGTGTAAGGTTTTGTTCTACAGGACACTGCAATGAACAGGCAAAATCCATGCATTTATATTTGCATTTGGGGAAAGAAATAAAAAATAAATAAATAAACTTAATAAATATCCCTGACTATCCAGACTTGGGAACTGCACATATATAGGTAAATATTGGGATAAATCTCTTATTCAAAAATTTGTTACCTGCCACCTGAAATTCAAGCTCCAGGTAAATTAAGATAATACATTATCTCCTGCGTTTCAAATTCAGCACCCCATCTCAGGAATTAAATAGAACTAAGAAGTGAAGGGAACTTTTATACAATTTGTCAGATGGTAATAAATGCCTGGGAATAAAATGAAACAGGGAGAATGATGGTGACAGTCCCAAGGGGGAAAGGATTGCAACTTTAATAGCATGGAAAATATCACTAAAGGGTGATATTTGGGAGGAGCTCTGAGCAGAGAGAATCAAGTGCAAAAGCTCTGGGAGGGAGTTTACTGCTGGATTTGAAGAATGCAAGGAACCTGGTAAGGTTTGAAGTGTGTGAGATAGTTAAGATAAGAGAAATATGTAGCAGCCAGATTGTGGATGGCTTTGTTGACCACTGTGGACAGTTTGGTTTCTGAGAGAAATGGAGACCATTGCAAAGTTGTGAGCAATGGAATTACTAATATGTTTATCACTGAGTTGAGAATGTACTGTAGGAGGGTGATAATGGACACTGGAAGCCCATTTTGGAGGCAACCTCTAATCTTCCTGTAGCAATGATGGCAGCTTAGACTGGGGCAGTTACAAGAGAAATGAAGAAGTCAGATTCTAGATGTATTTTTGAAGGAAGAGACAAATAGGCTTCACTATGAATTGGTGTGGAAAAAGAATAGGTCAAAGATTAAGAAACTAGAATAATGGTGTTCTGGGATGGGAAACATGTGTATGTGTGCATGTATGTGGAAGGCAGTGGTTCTGTTGTTTCGGAGCATTAGATTCAACGCGCCTCTTAGGCATCGACTGCTGCAGTTTACCAAAGAGGTCTGGACTGATAAACATTGGGAAGTCCGCAGGTTGTGCGTAGATTTAAAAGCATGAACCTGGGTGATGTCGCCAATTAGTGTAAAAAGGAGAAAAGAACCAGGAACAGAATCCTGGGACATTCCAATGTTTAGAAGTTAGGAAAGCTAGCAAAGACTAAGAGGTAGGAGAGAAACCAGAGTGTCTTTTAACACAGACTCAGTAATGAAGTGTGTCAAACACTGCTGAGCCATCAGTATGCATCAAGCATGGTTTCAGTGGAGTGGTGGGGTAAGAGGCCAATGAAAGAAAATGCAAGAAAAAATGGAAGGGAAATGGTGCCTCTCTTTACAGAGAGGGAATTTGAGAGAGCATAGTCTGTGTGCTTGTCCACAGCAATGTATTTAAACTCTGGCTGCTCCACTAGAATCACCCAGGAAGCCCTAAAAATGCAGGTTCTGTACCCCATCAACAAACTCTGGGATTTGATTACAGCAGTCCATCTTCATTCAAGATTATGTTTTCTATGGATTCCAGTACCAGAGGACAACCATAGTCTAAAAATATTAAATGGAAAATTCCAGAAACAAACAATCGATAACTTTTAAATTGTGTGCCATTCTGAGAGCCTGATGGAATTTTGCAGTATCCTGCCCTGCTCTGCCCAAAAGGTGAATCATTGCTTTGTCCAGTGTATTCCCTTCACTTCACCTCATCACGTCATCATTGTATCATCTCACATCATAACAAGAAGTGTGAGTACACTATAATAAGATATTTTGAGAGAGACTACATTCATATAACTTTGACTATAGTATATTCTATTTTTATTTTAGTTATTGTTGTTAATCCCTTACTGTGCCTAATTTATGAATTACACTTTATTATAGGTATTTATGTATAGGAAAAAAGGTAGTGGACACAGGGTTCAGGCATCCACTGAGGCTTCTCCTTCAGATAAGAGGGAACTCCTTTATTTCAGACAGTGGTAATTTTTAAGACTCCCCAGTGATTTATCTGTGTGGTCAAGATTGAGGATTAGTATAATAAAACTCTGAAGAAACATGCCATGTTTTTGAGTTCTAAAATAGTTCAGTGTTGTTGGAGTTGTATGCATATGTGTGTACCTCATATGGCAGTGTTGTGTGTGTTATATTGTTGCATTTTGTGCATAAATAATATTGGCAAAGATTATATACATGTAATTAAAGTATGTCAAATCGAACTCAATATTTGCCTTCTTTCAAAAAGGCTATTCTCTTATTCAGCATTCATTAAACACCTCATCTCATAAATCTGGTCATATTTATAGTCTGTTAAGTGCTTCACTATCTACTAAATTGTATTATTCCCTAATTACTTCTTGATCATAAATCTTCTCATCCAGATTTTAAGTTATTTCAGAGAAGTATTTTTTTTGTATCTTTCATAGTGGGGTCCTCACTTAAAAGGGAAAAGCTCTTTCTTCTGTGGGTCAGTTTGGGGGCTGACCGGTTGTAGATCTATGGAGGACTTTCCAGTCACCACTCAAGTCTGTAATCAGCATACCATAGTTAAATAAGGCATCTCAGCCTTTTAGAAAAAGAGGACAGCAATTTTATTCTTGGCCCCCTCCACCTTAAAATCATTCAGAAATTAGGTGAAAAGTCAGAGGTCCTAGCTGCTTTTGTATAATAGATATAAAACCCTGCTTATAGGGGCAATATTTAATACACAGCTGTGGCGATGACTTTACCAGTCTCACTCTCTTTGGTACCTTGAAACTGACCTCGATTATGATTTTCCATGTGCCCACATTTAGATCTGTGTTTACATTGCACTAAGTTAAGTGGAGGATGGACAAAGACTTGGATAATATAATTAATAAAAATAATACAGTCACCTCTTGGTAATGTTTTCAGAAAATTTCACTTGTTCTTAGCAGAAGAAAATGATCAGGGCTTTACCACGTTGCCTGACACAGTCTAGAAGGGAAAGATGTAGGTGTAGACACAACACACTCGAAACAATCAATTACACATGCACCGGAAGTGCAGCGGTGAAATGACATCATTATGAAGATCTGAATATCACAAGAGACAAAGTTGATTCCTATCATTTCCCAGCTCCATAGCACTGCTCTCTAAAGAGCTAACATTTGTCTTGACTGTTTTGAGTTGGGTTCAATAGAAGATCTCACTGAAGGAACAAGCAAACAGCACAATTCCCCCAATACGGTAAATAAGATAATTGTTAACTTTGGAGCGAGCTCCACTGTCACGCATGTTTAACCACCAGCCCAAATTGCACACATCTCTCTAATTAACCAAACCTCCCCTTTCCCACAACAAAGGCCTGTTGAAAACAAAACAAGTAGAAATGAGACCAGATCCTATATTAGAAAAAAGTTCTGGATCATCTTCAAGATAAAGTGTGGGAAGTTCTCCCACAGCAGCACCAAAAATATTCCCAGTGTTTTAAAGAATGCTTAATTAATACCTACAATCATGAATGGAGGATTTAGGAGGTACCAGGGCTGTTCTGTACAAGTGTCTTACATTTTACTTTTATTTCATAACAGTCACAAACGCGGAATCCCCAAGAGGACAAGTGCCCCCTCTTCTAAGAAGCCTGGCCTGACACTGCTGGAGCTGGAGTTTCTCACTCAGTTCTGGCACCTTCTATGGCCTTTCTCACCTTCCTAGCACTATGAACATGTCTGTCACTGCATTTCCTCTCTGAACTGCAATGACTTGTAGTTGAAACTTGAGGTCACAAGTGACCGTGCCTTTTTAGGGTTAAATGCTATTTCTCAAGACTGCTTAGAGATTCTCTTTCTAGAATTGTCCCTTACATGCTAAATAGATTTATATACCACATGGCCCCATTGTTGTGAAAATAAGACTACAGGCTCAGAAATTTGGAATTATGGCTTTTTTTGTTTACTTAGCTGCATGCTGGAAGACATGAGAAGGACTGACACTGAGCACAAATAGAGGATTCTCACACCTTTGCTCCCCAATTCTTAACTCATTGCGTTTTCAATATTTCTTTATGCCTTGATACAGCCTAAGACCTCACCGCCCACTCCCAGCCATTATCTTTATCGGAATTACTATGGGATCATAGAGCAGGAAGACTTTTATACTCAAAAATAAAGACTGGTAATATTCATTTAACTAGTGATTGCAATACCCAGGTTGAAACACAGGAAAAAAAACTATAAACAAAATAAAATCTATATTTCAAAAGAATTCATATATACATTTTGAAAATAAGCATAATACAATAAACTGGGTAAGTTATATGTCTGAAAGGAAATGTAGAAATGCATTTTCAAAGAAAAGGTATTTTTTCAGTAGAACAAAGAAGAATATGAGATTGAGGGAGTAAAATAAATGAAGAGTTGTTGCAATTAAAAAACATATCAAAAGTTCTATTTTTTATGAAAGCACTAATTTCCCCCCCAGCTGTTCCTGTAAGCAGGCTAGCTGAGTACTGTACACCTCTGATTGCTTTGAGAGAAAGAGTATTGTTCTCTCTTTCTGAACAGTAAATCCATGTAACCCTGGAATTTCTGGGACATATTTTTTAGTTTGCCTGAGAAAGTCAAGCATGAAAGAATAAAGCCAACATGCAAAACAGAAACTTGAGGACTTAGATTGAGCTTCTGGATCCAGCTATTCTTGAAAACTTATCAGTGACATAAATGAAATATTTTTCTTTTTTGCTTAATTCAGTTTGGGTTGTGATTATCAATTACAATCTGTCTAATCTTCACTACCCAAGGACTAATAAGTGTCTGACACGTTATAGATGCTAAAAAATATGCCATATAAATAAATTAATTAATTAACTTAATTTATCTCCTAGAGTCAGCCACCTATATCACTCACTTTAGTTAGTTCAATGTTTCCTTAATTCAAAATAAATGAAAACTGAATAGAAAATGACTTTGGGGGTAGATTTTCCCATTTCCTTTCCAAATATAAAAATAATAGTAAACAAAATAAACAATTACACCTATCTTTGCTCCAAAACAAAAGCAAAATCCCCATGGATCAGGAATAGAGAGAAGTGAATAAGATCTGAAATCATGTTATTTATGGAAGCAAGGCCTAAATATGAACACTGGTGGCTGGGGCCTCAATGACATGCAAAAATTGGTGATAAGCATTGTTAAGCAGTAGAAACAAGCTCCCTGTGTGAAGCCAAGGGGTGGGAAATAACCCACATTAGAGTAATTGAGGCTGAAATGGCTCTGCCTTTCTATCTGATATTGCAGATAGAAACCTGATATTGTCTATGTCTCATGGACAAATAAGAGACAGCTTTCCAAGGATGGAAATTAGGTAGCACAGCAGATAGGTGTAGAAACCTACAGTCTGGTTGAAAATTCCTAAAAGAAGATATAGTTCAGTGTGTACAATGCAGGGGGTGAGGGAGGAGGGGACAGGCTGAGAAAAAAACATGAACATGAAAATCTGCTGTGTAAAAAGAACTCTCAAACAAAATTTACAAAGAGCACATGGAATCCCACTGCTATGAATGTCAGTCATCATATCCAATGAACTAGGATAATTCACATCAAAGAAAATAGAAATAGATAATCAACCTAAAAAATATATACAAAATAAATGTATAAAATGCTATTAGAGACATGGGAGGGAATACAATTGTTAAAACAAAACTAGGAAGTCTTTAAATAAAAACAGGTACATAAAAAACAACTGAATGGAAATCTTGGAGATGAAATATAGTCATTGATATGAAAATTCCAGTAGAGGAGGTAAATAAAGTAGACCCTGCTGAAAAAGAGAATTGGTAAAAGGGATACCAGAATTGAAAATTTCACCCAGAACATAGCATGGATTACTTTGTTGAAATCATAGAGGATAGATTTTAAAAGTCCACTATAAACTACAAATGGAGATTTAGGGAATATGGGGGAAAGGGAATATTTGAAAGAATTGTAATAGAAAAAGACTGCAGACTTGAAGAAAAATAAACCATCATATTAAAAAACTGAAAAGTGTCAAGGAAGATATATTTTATAAAGAAAGTAAATGTTTCTAAAAATGGACATATCCTTTAAATGGCTATATTTAAACCCTGGAATATTAATTTCAATATGGTGACTAAGGTCTCTCTTTCTCTACTAAATAAAATAGGAAAACAATGAAATACCACATTTCTGCCACAGTTGCAGAGAGTAGTGACATGATCAAGGACTTGAAGGATGCAGAGGGTGTTGATTCCTACCAGATCCTTATTCAACTCACTTCTTTTGCCTGTGCATATCTTAGAATATGACAGCAGGACATCATGAACTTTGTCAAATGGTGACTCCAACTGCAACTGTTGTTTCAAATGTATTTCATACCCTGGGCACCTAGTATATAGTTACTAACATGACAGATGCATTTTTTTTCTTCTCTAGATCTGTAGATAAGAATCACCAGAAATTGTTTGCTTTCAACTGGCAGGGTCAGCAATCTACCTACCTTTCATGTCTCAGGATTACATTATATACTGGTCAGTAGAGTCCTAGTTAATATCTGAGCATGGCTTCTGATTAGGAAACTCATATTACCACAAACAAAGTGCAGCAATTTTCCCTTGCTCATGTAACTCACTTATCATATACCCCACCACTTTGAAGCAGCTGACCTGATAAGACAGATTAGTAGCATGTTGAAGAGTTAGTTATGGTGCAACTGGGTGGCCACATAGTATGGTGCTGGGCTCATGTCTTACAGGATGTGATACATGCTCTCTGAGTTGGCAATCAAGATATGGTGAAGTTTCACTGTTAGCCAGGATCAGGTCTGGGAATCAAAGTGAAATTTATTCCCTTCCTTTCTAATACCCTGCTTATAAAAGTATACCTTCTTGTCTTTGCAGTTTTGGACTGATGGCTTATAGATCTTAGTTCCCAAGGGAGGAATGCCTCGACTAGGGCCCACAGTGGTTTCATTAACTGAAGGGTGAGGCTGCCTCTTGGCCACCTTTTCTTCTCATACCAGTGAACCAATAATCGAAGAAGGGTGTTAATGTACAGGCTGGCCTGATCAGTCCTGATTATTAAGGGTAAATCGGGTTGCTTCTACACAGTAAAATAAGGGAGAGCATGTCTAGAATATCTCGTCATTCTCCCTTGTCTTGTGGTGAAAGTTTATGCAAAATTATAAGAATCCAATACAGTAAGACTGCTATGTCCCAGACCCTGTAGGAATGAATGTTCATTTCACTCAACCAGATGAATCATGGTTCTTGCTGAGAAATGTACACTGGAAATCAGGCTTTGGATACTAACGCAACTAGGTCCTTGGGTCTTGGGAGCTTTTCTGGTGTGGCCCCTCTATTTCTCCCTGAGGACCCTCAGCATCTGCTCAGGATTTTTCTGGGGGAGTCATGAAAGGTGTGTTTGTGATCTGAGCTTCATATTAGGAGGTGATAATACTGATCATGCTAGAGTTGGAAATAATCATACATGCAACTTTTCCTTGAGTCTCTACCCTGCTAGTCTACCATGTGGATTCGGGACATGCTCTTCCACAATTCTGTGAACTAATTCTTTAAAATAAATCTCTCTCCCAACTTTCCCTAAGTAAATGAAATGACTATTTTGTTATTTTTAAGTTCACAATAAATAATAGCATTTGGGGTGCTTCTTGAATACCAATTAATATTGATAGATATTAATTCTTTGGTAATACAGTGAATAAGTAGTCTCTGTGGAATGCACAAACTTCTGGCTAATTTGGGAAGAAATCTATGGATCAAGTCAGTTATTCAGAGTCATGTAAAATCAAGAGGCCATCCTAGTGAAGAAATTTTTTATGTTGTGTTTTTTTTTCTTTTTTTCTAGCTATTATAGTCAAACTAGCATCTTTAGGTGTTCTCCATACCTATCATTGTGGAAGGTATCTGGGATGACTAGACAGAGGCAATTAAAATAAAAATACCCCATCCTGTGTAACTTTCCACTAATAACTATTAAAAAAGAATGAAAGAAAACTATTCTATTTGGTAAAAAGGTAATGTTCTGAAAGTAAGGTACAATTTCAGGTGGAAAATAAAGGGCACAAATGCACTCCATAACAAAGCACCACGGTTTGTCTCAATAGGAGTGCCAAAAATGTATCTGCTGTCATGCAGAATTAGCTTGGTGCATTGCTTTGTAGCCAGTAATGCTTCATTCATTACTAGAAAGAGGAAGGAAATAGGCAGGAGGAGGAGGGGGAAAAGAAGGAAGAGGGGCAGGAGGAAGTGGGGAATAGTCATTATATTCATCAGTTCATCAGGTTCTATTTCAACATATGAGATATTCACTTAGCACAATAATTCTTACAAAACCTGCAGAATTTTACCTATGGCTGAAGTGAGAGAAATATCAGAATCATCTAAAAACTTTTCAAACACTATTCTGTATTCCTTATCCAGATTTGGATACCATCTTGTAAATCATTGTATATGAGTTCAGTGAGGGGCAAGGCAATAATTAAAAGTTGTTAATGATCGATGAGTGCTTTATCCTTTTGTTATGTTGAAATAGAGAAAAAAATAATGAGCTGGAAATATTTGAAAATCTAAAGGAAATTATAATACACTTAACCATCCCCTAATTTCTCAGTGTGTGTATGTGGCTAAAATTGGGGTATATCTGCACTGAATATTCTGTTAGTAGAAGGTAGTTAACTGCTTATACATTTGAGGCTATTATCTTTTTATATAATAGAAGCTAGTTCTGGGCTATATAAAGAGCTGAAGTGACCAAAATTATCATTCCATAAATGTCAAACCCCCATTGAGCTTGGTGCAAGATGTGCTCAGCTTCTGCTGATCTACTTGCATAAAGAAGTCAGTCAAAAAAAATATAGTATTTGACAGACATAGTGCAGTTTGTCAATCTTCAGAATAACCTCTAGAAATGGCTATGGCCTTAATGTTCCCTCCCATAAGCTGCGTGGCTCATACTCATTTGGGTTGTACTTCTGCATCACTAAACATAATTTTAAATTGTAACATGTTTTAGCAAGAAAAATATGATATATTCTCAATCTCACCTCTGATTAGTTAATGAGAGACTCAGTAGAGAGATTATTTTTCTCTTTTTCAGAGAATTGAATGCCAATTGTTATCATTCACACAAATGAATGTCGTTGCCTCACTTTCAGTTGTTTTCTTCACTTCCAAAATGTAGCAGAACCTTGAAAAGTAATTTCCTTGTCCAAATAAACCCAAACTCTGGGTAATCCCAACTATTCAGAGATAAAAATTGAAAACGATTTTTATTCTCCACTTTGGTTCAGTGCAAAGGATTGATTTCTTCTCCTTTTTCCTCTCCCAATCGTTTTTTGAGGGTCTTCAATTTATCTGTGTTTATTTCTACTTTGCAGAAATTAAGTTTTGATGAGCAACTCTTTTTAGAGAGTAACAAAGCTGCCTCCCAAATTTCATAAGCATTACTTTTGTTTCTCTAATGAATTAGTCAAATGGAAGCCGCTAATTAGCTAGACGTCTTCTACTTTGAGAGGGAGCTAGCTGGCAGTTGGGCTGCATTCTCTTTCTCATGGCATTTGAAGCTCAGGTGAGCAGAGCCCGGACATGGGGCCTTCTACTCCACAGGTGAATCCTCAGTGCACAGCTTGGCCCCTTCATCCTCCACTGTAGGATTTTCTCTATTGTAGAAGCTTTGTCTTATTGGATTATCTGGGTAGAAAATGAAAAAAGACACATGCCCCTGCAAATTAGACTTGAATGGAGGGTGTATTAAGATAATTGTACTTTTCCAGGCTGCTGTGTCTTGCTCCCACTATGGCATAGCTGAGTGGATCATCACCTCCATTTGGGCTACAGTTTGAAAGTGCCCATTACAGATACCTAAAGTGAATTAGACAGAATGACTTAAGAGAAAATAATCTTCCACCGATAGTCACTAACAAGAATAGTCATATGAGCTACTGTTTTTGAGAACTGGTTGGGAGGAGTCTACACTCACTCCAGCCTTTGGGAGAAAACAATAAATTCCCATACTCAGGACTACATTTTGCACTTTTGAAATCTCTTGCAAAAATCAGAGTTTATAATTTATTAAGAATTATTCATTTATTTGCAAATTTATGGGAAAAACCCAAAATTCTTGGTGAAAGAAAAAAAATAAAACTGTTGCTTGAATGTTAGTCATATGGGTACACTTTCAAATTCAGAAATAGAGGGAGAGAATATAGATTTTGGTTCAGTATTAGAGTAGTTGATCAATTTGGCACATTCCTCTTCCCATTTTCTATAATAAACCATTTTGGATATAAAAACATTTGAGTAAACTTTTCTTCTTCCCACCCAGTCATGTCCTCCCTGACCACTATCTCTGAATTAAATTTCCTAAAGAGAAGCCCTACTATTTAGGGTTGGATAACTGCAGAAACTGCCCCAATGGTTAGGTCTCCAGATGGTGCTCTGTTCCCCACATCTACAAAGTATTAGGTCACCAGACAGGTCCTTAGAAGAATAACTTACTGTGTTCAAAAGAACCTGGATTCCAGTCTTACCCTAGTTGTTTACCAGTTGTATAACTTTGGGAGACATGTTTTCTTTCTGAGGCTCAGTTTCCTCATTTGTAAAATGGGGATCAATACTTACACCTATCTCACAGTATATTGTGAAGGTTCAATAGCTCTTAATTGAGTGCCTAACATATAGGAGACACTTGGGAATCTTATTTTGACATCAGCACATCTGTTTGAACCTCCATATTAAATGTACAAGTTTTATCCTGATGTGTTGGAATAAAAACGTACACTTCTTCTCCAAACTAGTTCTTCAAAGAACCAGCTGTAGTAGTGAACCAGCCTTATAGAAAGAAGCTGCAGGGCAGAGGACACCAAGTAAATCAACAGGAAAGGTGTGCCTCCCCCCAGAACATACCAGAAAACATGAAATGTGTATAGTCAGAGGCATGGGCCAATTTAGTATCTGACAATCTGCTCTGAAACTATTACAGACCTTTGAAATCAGAGGCCACCAATCTTCTTAAGGTCTCTTCTGAATCTGTTATCATGTGACACTACCCTGCAAAATAATTAACTGTGAAAGCTAAGAAACCAGGGCTTGAGCTGTGCATTCTCTTCTCAACGTTAAAAGAGCTCCAATTTATATTCAGATTTTTTAGAGTAGCAAATGTCTAAATCCTGGTCAAAAAAGACAGAAATTTATACCAAAAGAAGGGATTAGATCAGAGATATTAATAGGGCACTAGACTTTCACAGGACCGGGATAGTTCACTGCTGGCATGAACACATGAAAAGGCAATATGACATCGTAGAGCCTATGTCAGGATACGCTCCATTCTGCTGCAGTAATGGTCAACCTGGAAGTCTCTGAAGCTTCACAACAGCAGAGTTTATTTCTCAGCCTTATTGCCCATTGTTTACCATCTGAGGGCTGTCTTCTCATACTGTATAATCCTCATTCTGCTACTGAAGCCCTGAAAGAAGAAATACTGTTAATGAAGGTGATAGAAAAAAGGTACATCCTTTAGGGTGTTTCATAACAGTGACCAAACGCTGAGCCTGACAAGGACAAGGGCACATAGCTCATAATTCACCTGATGTAGCCCAAACTCCAGACAGAGTGATGTTTCCAGGTATTCGTATGTGGGAGACTAAGAAGGAATGGCAAACAACACAAAGGACACTGCATTATTTTTCTTTATTATGTTTATGTTAGCCTTAAAGCCAAGACTGTAAGCCAATGAGTGAAATAGGAGCAAAAACAGAGATCGTGGCAGGAAAACCAAATGTCTGCCAGTTTTGGTTAAGACTTGAACAATGAAAATCCAAAGCCTCAGTGTATGGACAGGTCATGGGCATTGTAGGTTTAAAGATTCACATGTTCTACAATTGCAGATGGATGGTTGCTTCTTTCTGGAGATGGTGCTCAGTAAGCAGCATTAGGAGAACAAAAATGATCTCAGTGCCTTGGATGTACTAGAGACATATCAATCCTAGACAGATGTTATAATAACAAAACACTGCTAAATAATGGTTTACTTAGAGCCTACAAATCAACTCAGTGTGGCTCTAACTATTTCAAATATCTTACTCACTGGGCATAGTCCAGACTTGATCAGAAATTGAAGGCAAGAAGCTTAAGGACGGTCTACCAGACCCCTCATGAAAGTATATTCTCAGGAAACTCCACACCTTCATACCAGCTTGGCTGTGCCACCATTAACCAGCCACAGAAATGCAACCATTTGATTTGGGAGTTCTGAAATGGAAAATTATTAGACTGCAAAATGACACCACAAAACTTACATGTATATCACTAAATTGTAAAACTGTTTTGTGTTATGCATTAAGATGTGTATTTTTGTGTAACTATACCCTAGTGCTGAGATTCTCAAAGTCTGGTCCCTAAAGAAGAGTATCACTATGGCTGAAGAACTTGTTAGAAAAGCAAATTATGGGGTCCCAACCCACGCCTATTGAATTAGAGACTTGGAAGGGTGGGCTAAGCAATGTGTGGTTTACAAGCTTTCCAGAGGATTCTGATACACACTCAATGTGAGAACCAGTGCCCTAGAACACATTATTTTAGTATTAATAGAGATTTTGAGTTTATTCAGTATAGTAGTTTTAAATCCTGGGTGCAAATGGAAATATCTGGAGGGCTTATAGAAAAATATGTATGCCTGGGTCTCACGTCCAGAGATTTTAATTCAATTTTTCTGGGACAGGACTCCAACATCATCTTTTAAAAAATAGTTCCCAGCTGATTCTAAATACAGTGGAGGTTGAAAATCACCAATGCCCAATCTGTCATTTTACTGATATGTAAGAGGAGGGCCCTGAGAGGCTGAGCAGCCCAGAGCCCACAGCTAGTTAGCTCTTATGCAAGATAGTGAACCAACTATGTAGCATTTAGGAAACAATGTGTGCTGTATTATCAATGTGGAGTTTCAAGATTCATGATCTGTTTTTGACCTAGATGAGTCATAAGCATGCATCTCTGTTATTGCTTCAAACCTCAATTAACAATCACTTTGCTTTTGCAATGATCCTAGATTTCTTTTAATATACCAAATTGTTCATCCTGCAAGATGACAAGCTGTTGACGTAATAATGATGTAAGCAACAGACAAACAGGTCATCATTTTCACATTAAATTTAATCAAGTTTCTTTCCTGCTTCTGTTGTACATGTCAATAATAAGGTCATAAATATTATGTTTCAAGTACAGAGTATTTGTGATCTTTTAAAATAAAAGAATGGATCTGTTTCTGAACCAGATGGCTCAACCTAACGTGTAATGTTCTTAATTTTTCTGAGTCAATTTAATTTTACACCAAGTACTGCCTAACTATTTCTTTGATCCAAATATCAGTTGTGGCCTTTAAAACACTACATGGAGGCCACTGCATCACTCAGCACCTCTAAGTGCTCCTCACTTTTCCTGCTCCCCACCTCCCTGGAGTTCCCAGCCTTCTCCTGGCAATTGACCAACTGGTGCTAGTTTAGCTGCTTCCCACTGCACACAGGCTGCTATGCAAAAAGGCAGATGGAAAATGAAGGCGGTGTTTTTCAATCACTGCGTCTATTTTTCCATCTAAACACAAAAGAATAATTTCACAGATGGCATTTCTTTTTTTCAACACTTACAGTTTAGGACAATAGTTGTGAAGAATAAGGAACCGACACAACGCTTCAGAAGACAAAAGTACAGTTCAAACATGATTGTTTGATGATGTTTGCAATCAATATTTGCAAACCTGTGTTGTATTCGGATGTTGTGTACTCTCTTCCTTCCCCAGCAGAGGAAACCACTCTGTGCTGGGAAATTAGGTGTTCATCACACAGGATGTTTGACAGAGGCGGCTGCCTTGCAACCTGATCTTTTCTCCATTGTCATGTGCCCTGTAACTACCAGTGTATCATAAAACAGGTTAGAGGTTACTATAGCAACGCTACCCAAACCAATGTGATGAAGGAAGCTTGTGGACTGAGAAATGTTGTCATTTCAACCCCTGACTTTCAGGGTTTGGAACATGACTCTAAACTGACATATCAGAATACAAGGCATCGGAGTTTCAGAAAGGCATGGAGGTTCAGGAGTGTTAAGTTTCCAGATAGGACTTAGAGGCCTCCTGTATACATCGGCTTATTACAAAAGTCATAAAAACCACTTACTGTAGCATTCATAATTTGTAAAAAACAGGTGTCTGACTTCAGCTTTTAAAACCCCTTGAAAGCACAGGCTAGAGGAGTTTGGGAACAGAAAATAGAGAGGATAAGTGAAGCGAAATTGTTCTCATGCTAATTCAAGGGCTCCGCTGGGGACAATTTGAGGGTGTGACAGGGCTGTTCATAGGTCCAAAAGAAGTCCTGGGTATCCACTTCACTCTGGCCAAGCAGCTTCACTGTTCCAAGGGGATGCCCATAGCTGATCTTTTCTTCTTCTGTCTTCATTTATAAGCCCCCATCTGTCCTTTTTCTTTTGTTCCTAATTCTTCCACACTTTTTCTTCCTTTCTAGGCTATTATCAAAATCAGTTGTTTCTAGTTATGCCCTTTTAATCTTTGTTTATGTTTCCTAATGTTAATTAATTTGGTGTGATAGAGAGCAGGGAGGCAAGGCCTTCTCAGGGGCAGTTAGGGGAGTCCTTGCTCTGCACTTACTAGTTATATGAACAGGATACCTTAGTTCTTCCAAGGTCCCTTTCCTTGCTTTGAATGACACCCACTTAGCAGGGATTGTAAGGGTTAGATGCAGTAACGAATAGGAAGTATGTGGCCAGAATATGGGCTCTTGGACAGTGTTGTTCTTAGAGTCAACCTTACAAAATAATGCAAAACAATTGGTCACTTGGATGTCACTCTTAGGCCTGGACAAGGGGGGACCTTGTGGTGGACCTTAACTTTTACAGTTTCCCCTCTGGTCCTCCACTGACCTTTCCCTTTTAAGTGCAAAAGATTCTTCACAGGCCAACAGTGCTAGGCCTTGGAGATATTTTTCTTTTCTAGTCCACGTGCTGCATGCCTGAAAGCCTGGAAATCCTGAAGAAATAGCCTTGAGTTCATATCCAGACCTGTGAACACATTTCCCTCCTTCTTCCTAAGGGGTCCCCTCAGCCTCAGGTAGTCAACGCAGGAGGCTTTTTGTGGAGAGTGAATGGAAACTGGACTTGCAGCTGGGTGTCCAGCAGCACACACCCAAGGCCAAGTGTGTAAAGGGAGGCAAGGGTGCCAGGTCATTAATTCCTGTCCTTATTGGTTCTAGCTCAGAAATTCTAAACTCAAACCTGGCCTTTTAGGTCATTATATCTGTATTGTGGCAAGGTAGGCAGACTGAATGGTCTTATTAACTGCTTTCTGACTTGATTTATAACTTTATAATAGTAATGCAAATGGTGTGAAGGCTCTATTTGCATTGTTGAGTTGGCCCCACATATCAGTGGCAGAATTCACTCACAGTATATGCATCACAGAGGTTCACTGCATGTCTATTAACACCAAGATACTATTCTATGCAGCAATTGTTTTGATTTATTTATTTTTGTACTTTTTCAAGGGGAATTTTTAAAAATTATATAATGATTGACCTTGCAACATTGGAACAGATATGTAATGCACACAATAATAAAAAATTAGAAAAGAGATCAGAAGGGAGGAGAAAGAACTAAAATTTGTTTCTGGTAAAAATCTTATTCAAGCATCCTTCCTCTTCTTGCAAAGTCACCTAGAATTTGTAATTTCACAGAAAACATGACAGTGATGCAAAGAAGAAAATATCCATGGTTTTACCAGAACAGAAAGGCAGTTTAGTTTGGTGTGTGTGGGGGGGTAATGTTCCAGTTTATATGAAAATGCCTTTGAATTGTTTTTCTGCCCTGACCTTAAATTGTCTATGTGTGATATGAATCCACTGGGCAGAGATAAATTAAGTTGTGCTGGGGATGGATTTTATAGGAAGAGCAGGTGGTTGCCTAGGGCAGTGAAATGTTTTAGTGACTCTATTATAGGAGGGTCTGTAAGCTGTGAAGGGGTACTTGGGTTTGTCCCCATCTTGCCTAAGGCTGCAAATTCCCAGCACCACCCAAGGGTGTATCAGGCAGAGCATTTGAATATATTTACATCTCTAATTGAGACTAGGACAGGGATGGGAAGAGAGGAGTATTTGTTTACTAGTTCCTATGCTTCTGATGGGTATTTAACTTTCTGCCTCTATCCCCACTGTGGACCGTATGACATCTCTGGGTTGGGAGACACAGTGAAAGAACCAGGTTTTTATACAGGTGATGAGAAGGTCACATCAGAGGTATGCCAACCTAGGCAGACCAAAGATACAGCTGGCACTCCTGCCCACTCCTCTTTTATTCCATATCCCTCTCTGGAGAATGTGCATATAGTGGTAGCAATACAGTCAACCTCATGAAGCTGGTCCAAATCTGCACCTGGTTCCCACAGCTGCCAACACCATCTGTGTAGATTGTCACACTAGTTCAGGTTATCTAATCCTGAGGAAGCCTCAGCAAGGCAGAACACATTTTGTGAGCAGACCTTCATCTTTTGCACCTTATGGTGGAAATTATTCATGTATTTTCACTAAACTAAAAAGTCTATGAAATGCAAGTAAACTGCAATGCAACATAACATGCCATACAAGGAACATGATGATGCATAAAACTTATTCTGTATTATGTGTACAGTGTGTATAAAATTATCACTGATATGTTCAAGTTCACAATAATAATCATGAGACAGCACAGGGGCAGGGAAACAAGCTATCCAAAAGAAGTCTTAAGGCTTAGACATTTACTGAGAACCAGCAAAACTTTAGAAAATGGGAGAAAAAAGATGGCAGAGGAGTGAACGGGAGTCATGCTGACCTCCTCCTCCCAAGACCAAACTGGAATTGCGACTAAATAGTGGAGTAATCACCTGGAAACCAATAGAACGATAGTGGGAGAGGAGCCCTGGAGCTGCAGGCAGACAGTGGATTCGACTCTCACACATCCCAATGGGTGAGAAGTGTGGCGGAGGCTCTAGAGGGTGGGCTGGGTGCCTACGGGCACCAGTACCAGAGGGACATTGAAACAGCCAGTTAGCTCCCCCCGAGAAGAACAGGGTCTGAATCATAAACAGGGACCCCTAAACTACAGCAGCTAAAACCAAGAAAATACAGACAAAACACAACCCCGAAAAGCTTAGGGGCGCTCTCTGCCAGAGACAGGTGGCTGGGGATGCAAAGAGACATTTAAAGGGCCAACGCAAAAATTGCAGTGGCAGCCACCCTCCTTGATCTCTAGGTAGAGGCAGCAGCAGAGTGGGCTGGTGCCTGGGAAAAGACTGGTGAGGAAAACTTTTGTGAAGAGAATTGAAAAGGTGGCGAGTGGAGCCCTGGTGATAACGCACCTCCCACTCTGCAGCTACCATCTTGCTCAGACAAAAGGGAATCAATTAACCTGCCTTTTGTGTGCTCCCCACACAGCTTGTGTGCCTGTGAGCTGGGGGGCTGAGTGCAGACTGGCTGGGAGAGCCTTGAGGAGAGACTGGAGACAGAGGCGTTGGGGAAAGAACAGGAGGAGGAATCGGGGAGTCCCGACTCCTTCTCCTTTCTGTAGTCTCCATTGTGTGGGAAGAGGCCACACCCCCAAAGAGCCAAAAGCCAAAAAGCACACATAGACACCCCAAAACCACCCAGTGCAGGTGCGCACACTAGCGCCGAGTGGCCGGCAAGGGTTGGTGAGCTTGTGTGTGGACCCGCGTGGGCTGGCCAGGGCTTGCTCAGGCTGGCAAGGCCTCCCACAGATTGGCACCGATATGGCCTGAGAGGGAGTGCCCAGAGAGGTGAGGGCAGGCGTAAATTCACCAGCGTGGCCCGCAATTGCGGAGCAGCTCACAGAATTAGTAGATCCCGGGCCAAAGGGGTCACAGAGCTGCCCAGAGTCCCTAGAAGAGAGATGAAGACAGGATTAACCGGAGAGTCCTGGAGCTGACTTCCTCCCATTTCTGTAGTCTCCATTTGGCGAGGGCAAGCAACGCACCCAAAGAGCCAAAAGCCGGGAAAACACACAATAGAAGACCAAAACTGACCAGTGCCGGGGTGCCCGCTGGCCATGGGGGCCAGACAAGTATGCAAGGTCACCAATAAGCCCCTGGTCTGAGGCAAGTACGCTCAAGCCCAGGAGGGCAGGGGATCCTGCAGCACCAGTGTGAGAGTGCAGAGCGATCCAAAGAAATAGACCATTCCTGACTGAAGGGGTCACAGAGCTGCCCCAAGCAGGAGTCAGACACAGACAGTAGACTCCTAGAAAGCTCTAACAAACAACCCAAGGTGATATAGGGTCAACAACTGACATCATCAGAGGCAGGCCCAGAAAGAAAAGTAAAGGGAAAATAAACAAATAAATAAATAAAAAGACCCACCTACTACCATAGAAGTCTAATGCACAAAGTCAGGAAATCTACACGGCCCAACTGAAGCAGAAGCAAAAATAAATAAATAAATAAGTATATTACATAACAGACTCTCACAAAAATAGGAAGAAAAAGAAGTTCCCCCCAAATGAGTGGAAAAGGTGACACCCCACAGAGAGAACTAAATGAAATAGAGGCAAGGGAACTATCAGATATTGAATTCAAAACAATGGCTCTAAGGAAGCTCAATGAGCTCAGCCAGCTCAAAGGGAACTATGAGAAACTGCAGAGAAACTATCAGGATCTTACAACAAACTATATAACCTTGAAAAGGACATAGAAACTATCAAGAAGACACAAGAGGATATGAAGAATACCATTTCTGACTTGAAGAACACAGTAGAAGGAATCCAAAGCAGGCTGGATGAAGCCGAGGATCAAATCAGTGAGATGGAGGATAAGGTAGGAAAAAGCTCCCAGACAGAACAAGAAATGGAAAAAAGACTCAAAAAGAATGAAGAGGCATTGACGGAAATGCAGGACAACCTGAAACTCAATAATATCCGTTTAGAAGGGATACCAGAAGGAGAAGAAGAGCAAGGGATAGATAACCTCCTCGAAAAAGTAATGATGGAAAATTTCCCCAATTTGAGGGGAGAAAGGATCTCATGGATCCAGGAGGCACAGAGGACCCCACTCAAGAGGGACCCAAGGAGGTCCAAGCCAGGACACACCATCATTAAAGTGGCAACTATCAAAGACAAAGAGAGAATCCTCAAGGCAGCAAGGGAGAAGGAGAAAGGAACATACAAGGGGGTCTTGACACGGCTAGGAGCTGACTTCTCAACAGAAACACTCGAAGCCAGAAGGGAATGGCAACAAATATTCCAAGTCATGAAAAACAAGGGCCTACAGGCAAGGCTGCTCTACCCAGCTAGGCTCTCCATTCAAATAGAAGGGGAAATAAGGAGTTTCCCAGACAAAAGAAAGCTAAAAGAATACATCTCTACCAAACCAGCACTCCAAGATATGCTAAGGGGACTGGTTTACGCAGATGAAGGAAAAGAATGAGAGAGAGAGGAACACAGGTACAAAGAGAAAAGATGAGTAAGTTTCTATCAGTAATATCTCTCAATGTGAATGGACTAAATGCCCCAATCAAAAGACACAGGGGAGCTGAATGGATAAGAAAACATGACCCACACATATGCTGCCTACAAGAGACCCACCTCAGAGCAAGAGACCTACACAGATTGAAAGTAAAGGGATGGAAAAAAATATTCCAAGCAAATGGGCAAGAGATATAGGCCGGGGTTGCCATACTTGTATCAGACAAAGTCCATTTCAAAACAAAGGCCATAAAAAGAGACCCAGAGCGGCACTTTATAATACTTAAAGGAAGAATCTATGAAGAAGACATCAACATTGTAAACTTATATGCTCCCAATATAGGAGCCCCCAAGTTTATAAGGAAATTGTTGGACGACTTCAAAAAAGATACAGACAGCAACACGCTGATAGGAGGGGATTTCAACAGCCCACTGTCAAAAATGGACAGATCTTCCAAACAAAACATAAACAAGGATATTGTGGCGCTGAATGACACACTGAATCAAAGAGACTTAACTGACATATATAGAACCTTACATCCCAAAGAAGAAAAATACACATTCTTTTCAAATGCTCATGGCAGTTTTTCAAAGAGAGACCACATGATAGGACACAAAGCAAACCTCAGCAAATTCAGGAAAATTGAAATAAGACCAAACTTTTTCTCAGACCACAAGGCCTTGAACCTGGAGATCAACCTCAAAGAGAAACTTCAAAAACTTGCCAACTCATGGAGACCGAACAGTAGACCACTAAACAATGAATGGGTTAATAATGAGATAAGAGAAGAAATCAAAAAATTTCTGGAAACAAATGAAAATGAACAGACAACAGTCCAAAACCTATGGGACACAGCAAAGGCGGTCCTGAGAGGGGAGTTCATAGCAATACAGGCCTTCCTAAAAAAGATAGAAACATTTCAAATAAAAGACCTAACACTACAACTTCAAGAACTGGAGAAACAACAACAAATAAATCCCAGAGCAAGTAGAAGGAAGGAAATAGTCCAGATTAGAGCAGAACTGAATGACATAGAGACGAAAAGAACAATTCAAAGGATCAACCAATCCAGGAGCTGGTTCTTTGAAAAGATAAATAAAATTGACAAGCCTTTAAGCAGCCTCATCAAGAAAAAAAGGGAGAGGACCCAAATTAATGATATCAGAAATGAAAGAGGAGAAATAACAACTGATACCACAGAAATACAAAGGATCGTCAGAAACTACTACGAACAATTATATGCCAAGAAATTTGAAAATCTTGATGAAATGGACAAATTTTTAGAAAAGTATCATCTCCCAACCCTGAAAGAGGAAGAAACAGAAAGCTTGAACAGACCGATAACAGCTGGGGAAATTGAAGCAGTCATCAAGAAACTCCCGGCACACAAAAGCCCAGAGCCGGACGGTTTCACAGGAGAATTTTACAAAACATTTAAGGAAGAGCTAACCCCTGTCCTTCTCAGACTATTCCAAAAAATCCAAGAGGACAGAAGACTCCCACACTCTTTCTATGACGGCAGCATCACCCTAATCCCAAAACCAGATAAAGATCCTACAAAGAAAGAAAACGACAGGCCAATTTCACTGATGAACATAGATGCTAAAATCCTCAACAAAATATTGGCAAACCGCATCCAGCAACACATTAAAAAGATTATCCACCACGATCAAGTGGGATTCATCCCAGGGATGCAGGGATGGTTCAATATACGCAAGTCAATAAACGTTTGTAATACATCACATAAATAAAAGACAGAAACCACATGATCATCTTGATAGATGCAGAAAAAGCATTCAACAAGGTACAGCACCCATTTATGATCAAAACACTCAGCAAAATGGGAATAAATGGGGCATTCCTCAATGTAATAAAGGCCATATATGAAAAACCCACAGCCAACATCATACTCAATGGGCAAAAACTAAAAACTTTCCCACTAAGATCGGGAACACAACAAGGATGTCCACTTTAACAGCTTCTTTTCAACATCGTATTGGAAGTCCTAGCCAAAGCATGGACTTTATGTCAGACAAGAAAAAGACATAAAAGGCATCCAAATAGGAAAGGAGGAAGTAAAGCTATCATTGTTTTCAACCGTATGGGATAGTGTACATAGAAAACCCTATTGTCTCTATCAAAAATCTCCTCAACCTAATATGTGAATTTGGCAAAACAGCAGGATACAAAGTCTATATTCAGAAATCAAAGGCATTTTTTACACCAGCAATGAAATAGAAGAAGAAGAAATCAGAAAAAAAATACCATTCCATACAGAAAGAAGAAAAATAAAGTACCTAGGAATAAATTTAACCAAAGAGGTAAAAGACTTGTGTGCAGAAAACTATACAACATTGAAGAAAGAAATTAAGGAAGACACAAATAAATGGAAGCATGTACCGTGCTCATGGATAGGAAGAATTAATATCATCAAAATGTACATCCTATCCAAAGTAATTTATACTTTCAACACAATCCCTATTAAGATACCAATGACATATTCCACAGAAATAGAAAAGACATTTCAAAAATTTATATGGAACCATAAATGACCCCGAATAGCCGCAGCAATTTTGAGAAAGAAAAACAAAGTGGGAGGGATCACAATACCAGATATCAAACTTTACTACAAAGCCACAATACTCAAAACAATCTGGTACTGGCACAAGAACAGATCCATAGACCAGTGGAACAGAATAGAAAGCCCAGAAATAAGCCCAGGTCTCTATGGGCATCTAATATTTGACCAAGGGGGCAGAAGCATAAAATGGAGCAATAATAGGCTCTTCAACAAATGGTGTTGAGAGAGCTGGACGGCTACATGCAAAAAATTGAAATTGGATCATCAGCTGATACCATACACAAAAATAAACTCAGGATGGATAAAAGACTTAAATATAAGTCACAACACCATCAAAGTCCTAGAGGAGAACATTGGCAGGAAACTCTCAGATAGCCCACTCAGCAATTTTTTCACTGATATGTCTCCTAAAGCAAGGGACATAAAGGAAAGAATAAACAAGTGGGACCTCATCAAAATAAGAAGCTTCTGCATGGCAAAAGAAAACACCAGCAAAATGAAAAGGGAGCCAACCGTATGGGAAAATAGATTCGCTAATGATACATCAGATAGAGGTTTGATCTCCAAGATATATAAAGAACTCACTCGACTCCACTCCAATAAGACAAACGATCCGATCCAAAAATGGGCAAAGGACCTGGGCAGACACTTTTCCAAGGAGGAGATACAGAGGGCCCAGAGACATTTGAAAGGATGCTTAGCATCACTAGCCATCGGAGAAATGCAGATCAAAACCACCATGAGGTACCAACTCACACTGGTCAGAATGGCCATCATAAACAGATCAACAAACAACAGGTGCTGGCGAGGCTGTGGAGCAAAGGGAACCCTAGTACACTGTTGGTGAGAATGAGGACTGGTGCAGCCATTGTGGAAAACAGTGTGGAATTTCCTCAAAAAGCTGAAAATGGAACTGCCTTTTGATCCAGTGATTCCCTTGCTGGGACTATACACTAAGAATACCAAAACGCCAAATCAAAAGAACCTATGCACCCCAATGTTCATAGCAGCACAATTTACAATAGCCAAGTGTTGGAAGCAACCTAGATGCCCATCAGTAGATGATTGGATCAAAAAGTAATGGTACATATACACAATGGAATACTACGCAGCAGAATGAAAAAAAGAACTACTAAACTTTGCGACAGCATGTATGTAACTGGAGAGCATTATGCTAAGTGAAATAAGCCAGGGAGCGAAAGACAAATACCATATGGTCTCACTTATAAGTGGAAACTAACCAACAATAGAAAGATGCGAAGAAAACAAGACCAGCAACACTGAAAGGAAAAGAAATCAGCAGAGACAAGAGGGAGGGAGGGAGGGGGGGCGGGGGAAAAGGAAGGGAAGGGGAAAGTCAAGGAAAATATAGCAAGGACTCATGGACAAAACCAAAGGGGAAGAGCTGAGGGAGGGAAGGAAGGAGGGGGCAAGGGAAAGTGGTGGGGGGTAGGCAGAGTCAAATGTATTTGAAAAAATTTAAAAAAAAGTGATTGAAGGAGAAAAAGAGAAAATAGCTCCTCAGAATTTGTGAGATGCAGGTAAGGCAGTCCTTAAGAGAATATTTATAGCTTTAAATGTTTATGTAATAAAAGAAGAAAAGTGTAAAGTTAAAAAAAAATAACATTTAGTCATTAGTTTCCGGCCAAGGTGGAGGCATAAGTAGATATGCTTCACTCCCTCACACAAACAAAAGATGGGTAACAACCAATTTAAAAGTGAAAAACAACCATAACTGCCAGAAAATCAAACTGCATGGAAGTCCAACAACCAAGGAGCTAAAGAAGAAGCATTCATCCAGATTGATAGGACAGGCAGAGACAGGCAGCTGGAACAGAGAGGACGTACAACAAAGTGGTAGCTGTGAGATAGTGTGATCCCGCATTCACATGCAGATACATTGGGAGGAATAACTAGGGAGCAATACGGACCACACAACACAGAATTCCAGCAAAGGGAAATAAAGCCTCAAAACCTATGGCTTTAAAAACCTGTCAGGGTAGCAGCAGGAAAAACTCAGTCTCAGAGGAGAGTCCGTTGGACTCACAGAGTCCTAGAATGTACACAAAACCACCCACCGGAAAAGCAGCATCAGAAGGGTGCGATTCACTTGTGGGTAGCAGGAAAAGTGACTGAAAGCAGGGCAAGAGCCTAGCAGGTGAGATTGTTCCCTCTTTGACCCCTGCCCCACACACAGCACCACACTGCAGTGAAGTGGGTTGTCTTGCCTTAGTGAATACCTAAGGCTCTACCCCTTGCAATGTAGCAGGTATGCTGAGACAAAAGAAATATGGCCCAAATGAAAGAACAGGTCAAAACCCCAGAAAAAGAACTAAGCAATGAGGAGATAGCCAACCTATCAGATGCACAGTTCGAAAAACTGGTAATCAGAATGGTCACAGAAATGATTGCATATAGCCAAAAAATAAAGGAAGTTAAGTAAAAGCTATACTAAATGAAATAAAGAAAAATATTCAGGAACCAACAATGAAGGGAAGGAAATCAAGATGCAAATCAATGATTTGGAACAAAAAGAAATAAACATTCCACTGGAACAGAATGAAGAAACAATAATTCAAAAAAATGAAGAGAGGCTTAGGAACTTCTGGGACAACTTTAAACATTCTAACACCCAAATCATAGGAGTGCCAGAAAGAAAAGAAGAAGAGCAAGAAATTGAAAACTTATTTGAAAAAATAATGAAGGAACACTTCCCCAATCTGGCCAAGGAAATAGACATGCAAGTCCAGGAAACCAAGAGAGTTCCAAAGAAGTTGAACTGAAAGAGGAACACATCAACACACATTATAATTCTATTATTCAAGATTGAAGATAAGGAGAGAATCTTAAAAGCAGCAAGAGAAAAGGAGACAGTTACCTACAAAGGAGTTTCCATAAAAGTATCTGCTGATTTCTCAAAAGAAACCTTGCAGGCAACAAGAGGCTGGAAAGACGTATTCATAGTCGTGAAAAGCAAGGACCTCCATTCAAGATTACTCTATCCAGCAAAGCTATCATTTAGAATGGAAGGGCAGATTAAGTGCTTCCCAGGTAAGGTAAAGCTAAAGGAGTTTACCATCATGAAGTCCTTATTATTTGAAATGTTAAGGGGACTTATCTAAGAAAAAGAAGAAGAATCAAAACCATGAACAGTAAAATGAAAACAAACTCACAACTATCAACAAATGAACCTAAAAAAGCAGAGACAACAAGAAAAACAAACTAAGCAAACAACTAGAACAGGAACAGAATCACAGAAATGAAGAACACATGTGGGGTTATCAGTGGATGGAGCAGGGAGAGAATGGAGGAAAAGGTACAGGGATTAACAAGCATAATTGCTTACAAAATAGACAGAGGGAGGTTAAGAATAGTATAGGAAATGGAGAAGCCAAAGAACTTATATGTACAGCCCATGGACATGAACTGAGGGTGGGGGAAATGCTGGAGGGAATGCGGATACCAGGTGGAGGGAGGATAAAGGAGAGAAAAAAATGGGACAACTGTAATAGCATAATCAATAAAATATACTTTAAAAAAACCTTTAGAAAATACCAGGGAAGAGATCTTAAATTAGCCAAGATCCATGGAACAGTCACTGAAGGCGATTAAAGGCCGTAAGAGAAAGGCCACAGCTTCCCTCTGAGGGGAGGCCCTATTGAGTTAAGTACACTATTGGCGTACACTTTTGTCTGCAAAGGGGCACTACGGTGGGTCAAGGGGATGCCTTCTTTTCCATCAGAAGCAGCACAGCTACAAAGAAAATGGTTTTTACCTAAGAACACTATGGCAAGAAGGAACTGAGAGATATATCAGGAGGCTGGGACAACTAATGGTTCAATTCTTTTCTAGATGTCTCATACTGGGAAAAATATTCCATAATACTTGAAAACTATAGTTTGGCATCCTCTCAAACCAGATACTATCTAAGTCAGCAAAAGATTTACTTTACTTTCTTTCCAAAAAAAAAAATTTTTTTTCTGATTTGTGGGATATTTGGGGTTTTTTTTCAGTACTTCCCAATTAACAAATGTGCTCTATTCATAGAGCCCAAGGGATCTATTCTTACATCAATATGTCCACATAATTCACTATTAATAGGAACTAAGTATGCACATCAATGGAAGAAAATAATCCTGCATAACATAAATGAATAAGCTTCATTAATGCAACATTATGACCAACTTTTCCTGAGAATATGCATTTATTTAAGAGTAAAGGTTCAGAATAAATCTGCCAACACACAGGGTACACATACATAGCCCAAAGGTATTCGACAGAAAATCAGGTCACCACTGCAGACTGCTTTGGAGCCCAAGGCCCACATCTTCAGGGGAAAACTTTGGGATCTTGAGTTAAATTAAAAAATATTCTATGACCACAAGAAGGTCTTCATTCAGAGAAAGGGTGATAAGGAGCAAATCTTGAAGACCAGAGGTGAACACTTAACAAAATGCTTAATTTGCTACAAAATAAAAAGGTAACCAAGCCCACAATATAAAGTGACAAACTTTGTGCTTTAGCAAGATAAATGTGTTTTATACATCTGTAAAGTATGCCCCTTGTGCAAACTGGTTTATAGTTTTTGTTAAAATTCTGTAGCTATTAGGAATATATGAAGATCAAATTTGGACTTCATTTATTTTTGTTTGCATGAAAATGAAAGGTTTGCATGAAAAGGAAATAATAACACATGGCAAAGAGCAAAAACGTCACATTTTGGGGTCTTTGCCTTTATTTCAAATTGTCCTTTGTTACATACCTTGCCTGGAACTTTTTAGTGGCATTTCCAGAGACAACTGACAAAAGCTGGGGTATATTTCCAGATAAGGAAAACTGGGTTTTTAGTTTTGACAGTAAAAATGTATATGCCTATTGGGAGAGTAAGGACAATGTAATCATATCCTCCCAGTAAAAAGAAAATCATGGTCCTTGCAGCTTTAACACACCTGTTGAATTTAAGGTTACATGAAGTTGGCTCTGAAAATAAGCCAACTCATTGGGCTAAAAGCCCAAGTAAAGATATTGATGTGAGTCGCTTGCTTAATGTGCACTCATTGTCTTTCTGTCTCTCTCTTTTCCAATATCTGTTGCAGTGATTCTATTCTTAGAATTTAATTCATAAAAAGTCATACTCTTGAACATGGAATTTTTATCCTCTGAACTGACTCTTTCACCACTAGAAAGATTCATATATTCTAACTTGAATAAACCTTGGTCATTCGCAAGGAATGAAGAAAACACAGGCAACTAATTTCTTAAGATGTCAGTAATCTCTACTGCTGAAAGTCTTTCTTTCATGTGATCCCTTACTCATGTTCAGTAGCTATTGATACACAATAACATGCTGCATTCTCTAAATAGTTTGATTTTGAAGATAGCCAAACCAATTAGTTGGGCTTGCATTGTGAGAGTTCTGTTGAAATCTAATAAAAAAATTCCTGAAAATGGCTTGGAGAGATAGGCTGCAAGGAGAATAAGGACTCTGAGGTACAGGCATCCATTCTCACTCTAATACTAACAGTGATTCTTTATCAATTAAAATATTTAAGATGCCTTTAGTTAAAAAATTAGTTCAATATAAACTTACATTTCTTCTCAGTCTCCATAGATGGTAAAAAAAAAACCATTATCAAAATTCAACACCCCTTTATGATTAAAAATACTCAAGAAAATAGAAGGATGTTTTTAAATAAGAACAAATGTTTCATATACATGCACACACACAAGTACATATACATAGATAGATACATAGATGTAGGTACAGTCTCAAATCTCCCATGCTATTTAATGGGGAGATTTCTAGGCATTCTAGAGATATTAGAGGCTTTTCCCCTAGAATAAGGAACAAAGCAAGCAAGGATGTCCACTGTATCCACTACTGCTGAAAATTGTAGGAGAGCTATTAGCCAAGGCAATTATGCAAGATAAATCAATTCAAGGTAGGAGAATAGGTGAAAAATGTGTAATACTTTTTCTGTTTACACAAGATATAATAGTATACTTGTGAGGCCTCAGAGAACCAGTGATAAAACTTACTCAAACAATAAAACAATCCAGTGATGTAGTAGGATATAAAATTAACACACAAATATCAATAGCTTTCATATATACAAATAATAAACAGTTAAAGTTCCATTTACAAATGCAATATAAATTTTAATACTTAGAAATAAATGTAATAAGAAAATAGCAAAGACTATATATAGTAAAGCATACTGAGGACAGTTTCAAATTGTTCATGGAAATTGCAAAAATAGACTTGACCACATAGAAAGTCAGTTCTCTTTTTGGCTAAAGGACTTAACATTTTGAAAATGTATGCTCTTTCTAAGTTGATTTATAAAACCAATGTAATATCAATGAAAATGCTAATAAGCTATTTTATAGTATTAGACAACTTGATAAAATTTATATGGAAAAGGTAACATACAAATATACCTATGAAAACATTGAAAAAACCTAAGGGGAGTGGGGCTTGCTCTACCATATATTAAAACATATATCTCTTATAGTTAAAACAATGTAGTGCTGGCATGGCAATAGGCAAATAGATCAGTGGAAAATATATGTAAAGTATAGAATCAGACCCAAGAACATCTGGAAATTTAGTATATAACAAAGATGGCTTCCCAAGTTACTGGGAAAAAAGATGGATTTATTAATAAATAGGTCTGGAGTAGCAATTAAGAAAAAGATAAAAATATATTCATATCTCCTACTATGCTCAAGATAAAAGATTGATAAATTTGATTATGTAAAATATACAAAAAAATTATATGTCAAAAACTCACCATTAGCAAAGACAATTGAAAACTAGGAGGAAATGCTCTAAATAAATAACTCAGACAAAGAGTTCATATCCCTAATATGTAAAAATATCTTACAAATTGAGAGACAATGGCAAAATATGATAAATATGAAAAAAATAAACAGTTTCATCTTTCTTTCTCCCTCTTTTTAAACCTATTTAGAAATTTGTTGATTATCAATTTCAAAATCCAGCTTTTGTTTTCAATGATGATTTTCTATATTGTTTGTTCTTTTTGTATTTTATTGATATCCATTCTTCTTTTTTTCTTAACTCTATTATTTGGTTTTGATTGATCTTCTTTCTATCATCTTAAGGTAGAAATTTAGACCAGCGATTTTGATCCTTTCTTATATGACATTTAAAGCTAAAAATTTCCTTCTAAGTACTGCTTTAGCAGCATCTCACAGGTTTTGGTATGTTGTAATTTTCATGTTTTCCTATCTTCTTGATTTCAGTAAATTTTATATTTATAACACTTTTAGAAATATAGATAAATTAAGAAGATATGATAGAGCGTTGCCTTATACCAATACACCAGTTTCCCTTGTTATTAATATCTATGATAATAACACTTTATTAATGAACCAATAATGGTTATTATTAACTAAGCCTAGGATTTATTTAGATTTCCTTAGTTTTACCTAATACTTCTTGCAGTCTGGAATTCCATTCAGGGTCTCACATTACATTTATTTGCCATTTCTCCTTCGACTCCCCTTGACTGTGATAGTTTCTCAGACTTCCTTTATATGTATTTGATGGCTACAGGTAGGGCATTTTGTGGAATGCTTCTGCATGGAATTTATCTGAAGTTTTTCTCATGGTTTGACAGGGATTATGGGTTTTTATGAGGTCTATCCCATAGATAAAGTATTATTTTTATCACATTGTATCCCAGGTACATACTAGCAACAAGACATCACTGTTGATGTTGACCTTGGTCACCTGAGTCAGGAAGTCAGTCACATTTCCTTGCTGTACACTGGGGAGTAATGTTCCTCTTGTTGAGGGTGAAGAATCTATATAAATTATTTGAATTTTTCTGCATGAAAGATTTATCTTTTTTCTCTTATTTATGTAATACTTCATTTTTATGAATATGGATTAATGAAAATTTATTTTATATTTGGGTTATAATCTAATAATAGTTTATCTATTATGTTTTCTACATCATTTGCCAACATACAATACATTATAAATTTCTAGAAGTAAAATTCTTGAATCAAAGATTATGCACATCTTAAATTTTGATAAATGATCCCTTCACCCTCCTTAAATGCTATTCACATTTATATTCTTTGAATAAAGTATGAAAACAACTGTTCCATGACACCCTTGCTAACAAAGTATGTTACAAAATGTAGTGAACTTTGCCAATTTGAACTTTGTCCAAAACAGAATCTCATTATGGTTTTAGTGTCTCTGTTATTTATTAATTATATCCAATTTACCAAGTTGTGTTTGTGTGGTCCTTCTCTCAGCTATTTTTCCTCAGAGCCACATGCATTCTGGGGTATCTCCTAGGGTCAGCCCAGGCAACTTATTTCCATCTTATGAGTGTGAGGTTGGGCCTAGCCCTCTGAGTTGCCATTTACTTTTCAAAAGTGGACTTTGTTAACCTTTTCTGGAATCTGAGACCACAGAATCCGCAGTCCATATTTTTCATGTTTGACATCAAATGCTTTTGACAAAATATCCTCCTATTTCTTTCTTTTTTATCTCCTCTTTCCCTCCACTTCCTTTCCCTCTCCTCCTCCCCCTCCTCTTCCTCCTCCTTCTTCTCCTTCTTCTTTTTCTCCTCCTCCTCCACCTTCTTCTTATTATTTTCCTCCTCCTCTTTTGTTTTATCAAAGGTGAGGTTTACTTATTTCTGGTTTTTTTCTTATTTGGAGTTATTTCTTCAGGGAGGAGGAGGAACAGTGCCTCTCACTTCATCATGGTAAAAGCAGAAATCCTTACCAACTTTGAATGGATTGGTCTCTCCCTTGCTTTGAAGGATTTCTATGGAAGAAGTTTTGATATCATTGCAGCCTCCACCAGCACATCTGGATTACTTAGATCTCAATGCAGTTATCTGCTGTAGTAAAATGTCCCTCCATATTGTTAGATCACTTGCTAATTTGAGAAGCATGTTTTCTATCCCTTCAAGTAAATGAATGATAAAAGTGTTTCACTGGACTTAATCATATCAGAACCTTTTGGCTTGCTGCTAATAACTTCCTTCCAGGTTGATATCAGTACATTAATCACCACTTTTTTTTTTACAGTTATTCTCATCTTTACATTTCATCCAATTTTTCTGTCAGTCAGTTCATGTCATCCTGTTGTGTTTCAATTAACATTAGTAAAGGTTCTGTCATATAACTTTGATGATACCCAGATACACTGTGTCCATGGCATCCCCTGAACGGCCAGTCTAGTAAAAACATCAGAAAGCAAATGAGGTATGACTTGGCATGAACCCATGCTGACCCTAGAAATCATTCCCTCTTTTTCTAAAGGGCTTATAAAACTATTGTCTAATAATTCCACTCTACAATTTTACATGGAAATGTTATCAAGTATGTCTATTTGAAGTTTCCATCACTTGTGGCTTTGCCTTTTCACTTTCTCTGCGATTCTTCAAAAATAGTTGAAATTCATTTTGTAATCACACATTTAAGTTATGCATGTCTTGGGATAAACATCTGGCCCTGGAGACACAATCCGTATCAAGGACCTAATTGCTCTCTTACCTCCTCAGCTGTCTGGGACTCCACCTCAAATTGCTCCTAGTTTGTTCTACCTGCTTAGCTTGAAAGAAAGATCAGCCCTGCTAACTGAGAAGGTGGGGAGGAAAAATAGCAGAGAAGTGGTTTTGTCTTCTGACATCTATTAACACTGAACCCAAACTGTGGAATTTTGTAGTTCTTGATAACACATCTTGTTCTGAACATTCTTACAAAGTTCTTCTGGCTTGTGAGTTCTTTGGCAAATTGTTTCCTCTCTTGTAGCTCAAGTTTATCCTTTTAAAATAAGGATACCACAGTACTACCTGATAGGCCTCTTCAAGAATAGAGATCATATATTTCACAGACTTAGAACAGTGTCTGGCACCCCTTAAGTGCAGAATCAATATTAACTATCTCATTGTTGTCATCATGACATTTTAATGAGCGAGCTCACTGAAATTAGTTTCCACCCCTGATAGTAAGAGCTGGTCACCACATTTCTAAGATATTTTTTGATTATGTGTCCTTTCTTTTATTTTTTATAACTGAATTTAAAATCTGAACTCTTTAGAGATATTTTATTATGAACCTTCCAAATTTTCTTTCTTACCAAGTTCACTGGATTTTAAAAAACTACTTATCTGTCCTAATGGTTGCTTCTCTTAGAGTCTCTGACCATGAGTTATATCTGCCTCATCATTTTCTTTCTCTTCTTCTGGTCTTTGCCAAACTTGCCCTTCTTAGAACTCCTTTATGGCCTGAACTGGCACAGGGCTTAACAAGCCACCCTCTGTTTTCTCTTTCCTTTTCCTTCTTCTGTGTATCCAACAGATCTACCAAGTTCTGCTAATTTTACCTCTATGTATTTATTGACTCTACCTCCTTCCCTTCATTTCTCCTGCTGTTATCTTATTTCCTGCCATTTCTCCTTTTTGTTAGTTCAACATGTTTTGTGCCAGTTTCCCTAATACCAGATCTGCCCTCTGTTGCCAGACGGGTATTTTAAAACATTAATTTGATAATGATATCAGCTTGTTAAAAATTCTTTAATGTATTAAACCCTCTACCAAATCAATAATCACACAATGGAAACACCAACTTAAAAATCAGCAAATATTGTGATCAAACATACCATGATAGTATTTGTCTCACATAACATTAAATATACAAAAAAATAAGAAAACTGACAAGTCTACCCTTCTAAAAGCTTTAAGTATGTGTTCTCAAGTAAATTTATAACTTTGAAAGGCAGTGAGCCTAATCAGTAATTATTATATACTTGTAGAAAAGATAGATTTGTTACCTATTAATGTTTCCTGAAGTTGCCTTAATTTCTGAGTACTTTTTTGCCTGAACATCTGTGACTGGCATTTCTTTCTGCCGTTATAGCTTGAAATCTTTAATAGAGCAATGCTGGTATGCCCTTGGAGCAGCAAAGGCGGGACCTCAAATGGACACTGAAACACATGTGGGAAGGAAAATACTAAATAAACTATCAGTCATAGGTACTTACTAATTCTGCCATTAATGTTTTAAAAATGTTAACTGTCATTTGAATCAAATCCACTATATATAAGAAAAATCAGTTAGGATGTTTTCCAAAAAAGTTATTAAATACACAGATAAATTACCACTTGTAACACAGTGAAAATTCTGAATACCTCAAAGTATCATAACTGACGTTTTGATTCAAACAAACATGGATGGATAAATAGCTACATAGAGATAGATATATAAATACATGAAATGTTTCACTTCCAAATAACTGAATGGAATTGAACAATAAATATATGGTATCATATTCTAACTCCTAAAGATTTTTAAAATAAACATGTTTGAGGTATAATCACTGTTCTTAATTGTTTTAAATTTTTCATTGCTGAAGTAATTTAACTGACTTGAAAAAATACTTTAGAACCATTATTAATAATATCCAATTCCCTACTAGGTATAAGGGTAGAGTGTCTAGAGCATAGCAAGTTATTAGATAAATTCTTGTTAAATTAATAATCTATGTGACTACAAAGTGTCCTGTGAATGAAAGAATTAGAGTACATCCTAGGATTTATAATGTGAAAATGAAACAAGAAAAAAACCAAGAAAGTGAAAAAGATAAAGTATTCAGAACTACATGAAAATGTCATACTACAGAAGTATATGTGACAAAAGCTATCTTTTTAATTTACCCAAGAGATGTTACAGCACATACTTCTAGAACTAAACCGAACATGTTAGATGTCACTCTGTTTGCCACTTCTGCTGTGTGTGTATTGACAATTTTTTCAAACAAATATCTCTCCCCAGTCAGAATAACTAAGACAAAAACAAAATTTAAGGGACATTACCTAACAACAACAACAAAAAACCCATTAATATCTATCATGTTGGTGTAGTACAGAAAAGGGTGTATAACAGTCCCTTGGGTCAGAGTGAAGCTTTCAGAGAAGAGGAGATGAAGAAATTATGTTGAGCTTTGTCTGGAGGAATGATCAAAATGTACATGGACAAGGGGTCTGAAGAATGTCTCTTAGGCAGTGAGAACAGCAGATGCAAAGGTCAGACGCAGCAATAGTTCAGGCTATTCTGCAAAGTGCAACCATTTGGAATTGATGGAGTAGAGAGAGTCTGGAAATAATATGCCACAAGAATTGAACTTGGAATTTACCCAGGAAAGAGAAGAATGCATCGTATTTGGTAGAGAATGTTATTTCATTCAAGACTATGTGACCCATTAGGCCTTCCCTCAATAATGAGCAGAAATTCCAAGGAAGAAAAGAATAACCTGAAACCAGTAACTACATGTATTTACAAATATGCATTAAACTTTGAATGAGTAAACATTGCATCCACAATGAGAAGGAACTGTGCGGCAAATAGCTTTCTCTTAGGCTATGACCTAAATTCTGTCCTGACCCTGCCACTGATACCTGGACACAATCAGACATTCTCTCAAGGTCATAAGATCCTCTCTGGAAACAAATAATAATGACTGTAAACTTTTCAAAATTGCTTAAATGCTAAGCATATAATTATTGCTTCTCTAAAGACCTTTGCAAACAAGAGTAACCACTCAAATATTGGCAAGTCTGGATAGTTCTGCCATTTGTTAACATGAGGTGTTTCACATCAAACCAGAGGATGTCTAAAGGCCTATAAAGGAATAGTTATGACAAGTTTTAAAAAATGCACTACACATAAAAGTCAGTACAGATTTGTTCATTCACAGTTACTACTAGATCACTGTCAAAGAATACGATGACACAGAAAGTGCTCTTGACCAAAAATTAGAAGACTGGGATCAAATTTTGGCTGGGTTCCTTCTAGACTATCAAATTAAAGGGGCTGGATAGGTGCTCTTCTTTACAATCAGGGACCCTGGATAATGTCTCACATGCTTGAAAAATTCCAAGAGATTCCTGATTTTCCCTAGTACCTCCATAATTAAAGCATATAAGAGCTGGCATAAGAAAATTAAACACATTTCTATGAAATACTTAATTTGGAAAATGAATAAGAAAGAAAGTAGTAGGCTCAGCCCTAAAAGTTTGAGAGGAGGCACTACCCTTGGCCTGCAGGACATTGGACATCTGTGTCTAATTCAAGAGTAACAGACTAGGATCGAGAGAGTCTGTGTGGGGCTGTGGAAAGCAGTGGGTGGTGGAGATGTATGATCCAAGTCTGAAATTTTGGTTTTATGAACTGAACTAATATTTTTTTTTTGTTAGCTTATGTTCTCACAAGTTGATCCACTGACGTAGACTAGCACAATTGAAGTTGTTAACTATTGGGAATCTTAGTCCAACACATATGGGTCTCTGTCCTTGGAAGTGCATTTACCGGGTTTCACTACCCACATTTCAAGAGCTTGACAGACTGATGTGGCTAGTAGCTTCCACAACGAACAACATTGGTCCTGAGGAAATACTTTCATCTGATTCTCAGTTGGGAAACTAGAAGGCAATGATTTTTAAAAAAATTTTTGCAATTATACTTCTCTAAATAAAATGTTGTTTGCAATTATGCTTCTTTAGAATAGGATAAACATCTTACAGCTTTTAATTAAATCTTACTTTTCTAAAGTTTGGATGACGTATCATTGCTAAAATACAAACATTTTCTTCAAAGGGTCAGACTTAAGTAAATGAATTAAGGATGATTTTCACTAATCAAAATGGTTTCAGCTCTTTGAAAATATTTAATCTGGCCAAAGGTTTCAGTAGGTGTAAAGCAATTTAAATTTTCCACCTATAGAGACAAAAGATTTCTTACCATTTATTTATATTAAATGTGGAAATTAAACAATTTAAAATAGCAAATTAAACTGCAGAATACAAAAAGGGTAAGTATTGTAAAATAGGTCATTTGTAATTGTTTTGCTTATTATATGTTGACATTAATATTTCAGATGTGTTAAATTAAATAAAACATATTATTAAAGCTAATTTCACATATTTCTTTTAATTTTTACAATGTGGCTACTAGAAAATTTAATGTTGCACACGTGGCTCACATTGTATTTCTGTTGGACAACACTTTTTTAGGTAGTTACTTCTAGGAAGATTGTATTAAGCCTCCAATTAGAAGTTAGAATTATGTTTTTCACAAAAGACTCGATCTTTCTGCAGTGTACTAGCGTAAGGTCCCCACCATCTGATAACAGGGAACAATGAGGGTAATTTGTGTTAGTCCAAACAAGAAAAAGTAAGAAAAGAAGAAAGCAATTGGAGTTTAATTTCTTTCAATTACTTTTAATATATGATTTTTAAAACATACCACACAAACACCTCAGCTTTTAGCTTTTGGTGGAAAATTGACTTGGGCGAAGGATTGATCCTTCATCTACCAACATGACAAGTACAAAAATAAATAGATTATCCATATCACCTCAGAAGAATACAACTCTATATGCACCCTAGGGCAGGTGTTTTTTTCTGTGCCATGTTGATAGAAAAACTGACTAGGGACATTTAAAATTCATTGCTGGGAGACTCTATATTATAATGAATATCATTAATAGTAATTAGGATTTTTTCCCACAAGTTACTATGGCTCATACCCTCCCTTTTATAGGTCAAAAGAGCTTAAATACTAGATAAACCTCTGACAGATAAATACATTTTGTTTCTTAAATATATGTGCTAAGCTTTAAGCAACTTCTAAGCCAAAATCTTTATTTTCCTCTTTCCAGAGTGTCTAAATTGTCCTGACATAACCACATGGCAGATTTTTAAAAATCATGACTGGAAATGGAAACAATATACTTGTCACAAAATCACCAGTGACTTTTAATCACAATTATAGGCAGGTGACAGGTCAGAGCAGCCACTTTTCTTTCCTTGTCTAAACAGTTCTCTTGAAATTCATTATGGAAAATCATGACCCTTGCCCTGAGAACATCGTCTAGGAAGAATAGTGGGATGTTTATTCATGTAAATGGGCAAGATGGACTATTTTCCTGCAGCAGGTTCAGCCTGAAACACTATAATCTAATTACTTTTCACTTTCACTTATGTGTTCAGACTTCCCTCGTAAGACAGAGGAGGCTGTTTCTTTTGGCAGGGGCTGCAAAGTGAAATTCTACTGTGTTCTCAGACTGGGAATAGGACTAATATGCTGGCAGTGTGACAGGGGCACGAGGGGGCATGCTATTTAGATAAGTGTTTCTGCTACATTACCCAGACAGCCTGCCCTTCACAAGTGGGCCAGCCATTGTGCCACTCCCAGATTGCACAGCTATCGAATGCTAATGCCAACCTAATTATATATTTTGGCTTCCGTTTTCACAATGGGCTGTACTTAAGCAAAATTTAGTATCGTCTTCTGTGTTCCTACAGCTGGATAATTACAAGGCATTTCAGTTTTCAGAGCAGGAAATTAATGATACAAAGATCAGCAGCTATTTAAAGACAGTTATTCTTTGCACTTCCAAGGACTCACTCCTGGAAAGCATATCGAAGTCTGAACACAGTCCTGAGGTGGAAGGGAAGGAGGCCCAGTTTTGATTCAACTTCAGGGTCAAATGAATTTTTTATGCTTTGGGTGAATGCATTGTCAAAGACAAGCTCTACAAAAACATATCTTTGTTGTAATACTTCCACCTAAATCCTTCCTAACACTAAATGATTTTTAAATGGAGGTTGGCTGGGGAAGACATTAGCAAAGCCAAAAGCTAAGAAAACAGAACTGCCAGTTTCTCAAAGTCCCCTGATTAAGGGTACATAATTATAAAGCATTAAGGACTAGAAGAAACCTTACAAAGCATCCAGTTAAGGAGTATTTAAATGCTCACTTCTGAACTACAGAGACATCTAAGCAGAGGTGACTTGTACATCACATAAACTCGAGGTTGCCTTAGGTCCCTGCGAGTTCCCATATGTATGAGTGGAAAACACATGAGCAGTTACACTCAGTTCTTTTCACAAGGAAGAGAATTGGCTTTTCTGATATAATTATTATATTATCAATATTATATCAAAATCTAATATATCAACTTCAGACTGCTGGTTAAAGCCCATGACAGAAGGAAAAAGAGCTTGAGCCACAAACTGTCTACAAGTCTATTCCCAGGTTACAACTGAAATAGCCTGTTTGGTCTTGGTGATAAGTTTTTAGAAAACGAGACCTGTTTGTCTCACAAATGCTTTGTTGAAATCAAGATCACTAAATATTTCATATGGTTGCGGGGGAAAATATTTTGAATAAAAGTTTGTATTCAGCAAAATGAAATCAATATGTTAAAAAAATAAAGATCCGTAAAGAAAGAACAGCAAGGCAAACAAATTATTTTAAATGAATTCATTCATTCTTCTCCCTGGATGAAGCGACTGTTTGGCTTTTGCCATTTAGCCTTTGACCTTGACATATATAAGAACACAAATGGTAGTTATCATTACATACTCTTTTGAAGCAACATAAGTGTGCCTGACCCTTCCTCCTTCCAAGACATAATAGAAATTAAGGAGTTCCAACAGGGCTTTCTGCTGTTTTGGATACGAGGAATAGTCCCTTCAAGGCTGCCTGTTAATTTCTCCAAGTGTTTCCTATCATTTCTTTTTTTAAAGTGCATGTTCAAATGTGTTTATGTGTGAGTATGTATGAGGTTGCATATGAGTATGTGAGGATGTGGTTGTGTGTGTGTGTGCACCTACTTTGTGAAGTGAAGCATGGGCTTTTGACCAAAAGAGAATTGCATCCAAATCTCTCCTCCAACCCCACTGAGACACTGAGATCATCAGTGCTCACACTTGACTATGCATCAGCATTTTCTAGAGATCTTGTTAGGTTCAAATAGCTAGGCCCACCCCCAGAGTTTATGATTTACTAGGTCTGGGGTGGGCCTAATAACTTCAGTTTATGGCAGTTTCCTAGTTGATGCAAATACTGTTGCTCCAAGACAATCAAGACATTCTGTTTTCTGTACACTACTCAAGCAATTGTAAGGAATAAAGTATACAAATGGCATACGTAGCACCATGCTTAAAATAAGTAAGTAAATAAATAAATAAATAACTACCTACTAGGTATCTGTGTTTGCTTCCAGGAGCTGCTGCAACAAAGTACAGCAAACTCAGTGGCTTGAAACAACAGAAATTTATTCCCTTACAGTTCTGGAATTCAAGATCAAGGTGTCTGCAGGGCCCTGCTTTCTTTCCTACCTTCTGTTTCTTGCCAGAACTCTTTGGTGTTGTTTGACTTACAGCTGCCTCACTTCAGTTTCTGCCTCCAATGTCATGTGGTTTTCTCCCTGCATGTGCCTCTCTACACATGGCATTGTCTTCTTCTGTAAGGACAGCAATCATTGGATTAAGGTTCATTCTAATGACCTACTCTAACTTGATTTCCAAATAAGGCCACATTCATAGGTACTAACTGTTAGGATTTGAACATGTCTTTTAAGGGACCACAGTCCAATACAAAACACTGTTATTCAATACTATTCATGAAATCAAGGAACAAAATGTGAGTGTTTTATATCTTCTCCTATACTTCCTTTCTTTTTCACTCTCATTTAAAGAGTCATGAGTGTAGATGAGCCATCAGCCTAACTTGAAGCACCAGATGTAACCAACCTACTTTCTCCCTGTGATCCCGGGGGTCTCCGATAAGGTAGTGAGAAAAGACAAGTGCACCACCATGCAGTCCTATGTTCTCTGTTTCTATGTTCTATGTTCATTGTTTTTTCATCTGAAGTAATATCACAACAGGGAAAATTAATTCAATTTTGAACAGTGCCAAGTCATGTACCATGGGACATGATACCTAGAAATTCTGGATTTTATTACAAACCAAAGAGATTGTTTTAAAAGCAGTTTTAGGTCTTCTATATGACATATGCTGATGAAGTTTCCTTCAATACATATAAATTAAATAGTTTTACTTTAGATGCTAACATAGGTATCATTTTCTGGAAATGTGTAAGATTGTTTTCTTTTACAATGACAATCAGTAATCTGTGTACCAGTTCAAGATTTGGAACAGAGATATATGTAGATGTCTTTGCTTTTGTATGATGGTTGCCTAATTCCCATGATTCCATTTTTAAGGTCTCTTTACTATAGGAATTACCAGTCCTTAACTTGCAAATATATCTAGTGACTTTCCAAAAGACAAATAAGACATGATATGTAATATGTCCCCAAATCACCCAATTAAAGAACTCTTTTCCATATTTTCCCTTTTAAAGGCTAGGTCTGTAGGTCCTAAATTGGAAAATTCTACTGCAAAATAAACACAATACAGAGTGTTGGACAATTTTAACAAGCTTTCGTACCTTACACTAAGTCTAGTATCATTCTTTGGTATCTGGCTTTAAAAACAATTTGTAAAAAATGTATTAAGGCAATAATTATAACTGAAATATTTATCTTTCTTTTGACTTAGCACCATGCATTTGCCATCCACTAGTCATCTTCTATTTGAAGAAGTAGAAATAATACACAATTGACAACTTTGTTCTTCATTTGTCATTTGGAAATTCCTTTTTTTTTCAGTTTTAATATTAAGATTTCCAATTATGTGAGCTAAATAGAAGATTCATCTGAGTTCTTTAAAGTATTTCAACAGTATTGGTTTAAAATTCTATGTAAGTATTGGTCTTTACTTGTGCTTAAAAAAAAACAATATTTCAAAGTAATGGCCTCACAAACATGAAATATGGTAGCCCTTGATTAAATTTTGTAGCCTCTGATTGCATTAGAGTCATGAAATATGACTCTCTCACTAGCTGGCAATGGATAGGTTGTTAATACATCTATATCACTACCATATTTAGGTATGTCCAGATCCCTCTGCCTACTCAGAGGTAGATAAATGAAGAACACTGCAATGACCATATAACACAGAGGTGTCAAGAAAACTAAAAAGAGAAATTCAATTACTTCCATAATCCTTCTTACATTTCTACTTTACATAATTCTTCAGCATTAAAAAAGGTCACTTTTTTAAAATTCATTTTTCATTATAGGTTGTCTTGGGATTTACTCCAACCTAAACTACTTGCCTGGCCACAAAATTTTAGTATACTTCTAGTAGAATTCTAGATCTTGCTTTCTACATAATAAACATGACCCAGATCCGTCAGAATTATTTTTCTTTATACACAAGTCTAACCCAAACTACTGAAATAAATAACTAATGTCATGTCCAACAGACAATATATTACTTAGGGTACAGATTCTACACTATTCATATTTTCATATCTCAGGTGTTTGGTACTTATCCAGTTGAAATGAACTAATTGAATGTACATATGAAGAGTAAACATGAGAATTGATATTTAGTTCTTCCATTGTTCATCCTTACCACATGACATATAGACACATTCACAGAAGAGAAAACAGTTCTGACATTTTGTAATGACAAAAGTAATTGAAGTTTCACATTCTCCATAAAATATCCCCTGTACTGTCAGATATTTATTAAGTCTAATTCTCCTCTGGCCTTGTCCTTAATTCCCATTTTAATATTTAGTTCACCTGGTCCTTTTCTCATATTTCTGCTCAGATCCATCAAATCTACATTTGACACAAAGTGTCAAGGGTAGAGTAAAGATAGGACTGATGCTACAGGGATGGGCTGACACCCAAGCTTATCCCAAGAACACTGTATACAAGGACTGCAGCAGCAAGGTTAATGAATCCCTCTCACAGTCTAAAATGGTAAAACATGTCTAGTACTTTCCTCAAGAGACTAAAGAAAGACATACTTGAGATGATCCATTAAGATTAACACTGGAAAGAACGTAAAGGAGTACAAGGTAGAAAGCAGAAATCAAAGACAATTCCACATGAAGGCAAATAACATTATCTCCTGCCTTTTTATTTTTAATCTTTGCATTTCCTTTAGTAGTCAATTGTTAACAGGCTACAAAATCTCTTGATTTTGGAGAAAAAAGTAGGAATAATCCAATCACATGTCTTGCAAGTTTTAGCTATGGGAAGAACTCTACCACCACCCATAGTGTCTTGCTCTTCTATCCTCAGAGAAAATTTATCATTCTCATTTTTGTCACTTAAGTCCGTAACTCAGAATTCTTTCTTCGTAACAGGAAAACACGCTGCTTCCTGGGATTTCCTTCTATCTTCTCGCCTTAACCTGAAAATATTTGACCTTTCTAAGAAACCTATTGATGAAAAAATGATTCATTGAGGTGAATTTTCCACTTAACACTCAATGGGGTTGTCTTCTGAAGGTAATGAGCATATAAGATATCTCTGCTTTGCATTCTTACTCCAAACCATTTCCAAGCCTGATCAGTAGGGCAAAAGGCATATGGAGTAAGTGTCTGCTGCATTGCACATTATGGTAGGTCCTAAGGAAAATACAGAACATCTGTCTGCAGGTCCTAGTATCATAGAAAGAGTACACAAAGTAAGATGTAAGCCTTCAGGGTCAGGTTTTCCACTTCCTGAAAGAGTGATATGGGAAAAGTCAGTTGTCTCCTTGTTGAAATCATCAACCATACACACACACACACACACACACACACACACAGATGATTTCTTTAAAATTAAAGTAAGGTATTAACTATAAGGTATTATGCCACTATAAAGTAGCATTTGGTTAATTAGTTGAACAGTAAAGACAAAAAAAAATGTGAAATGATAAGTGACAATTGATTTGAACTTGGCCTTGAAGGAGTTAGTAGGAAAAGAGGAAATATGGTGGGGGATGTCCTTACCTTTCAAGCCAGAGCTCTCAATCATCACCCTTCTCCTGCCTTGCTTAACAGAGTCATGCTAGGAGAGTAGACCCATGGACACAGAACTGTGCATGACGCTTGTGTTACCAAACAGAAATTGATGTGTGACCTGAAACTGATCAATCAAACCGAATACTGCCTGAAGACAGAGAAAACTGAGAGTGTCTTCAAAATGCACCCCGCCCCTGCCATTCATTACCCTATAAGTCACACACAGGGGACTACAAGATTCACAGTTTGTATTAAACCATGATCAGTTTGTCATTCTTAGAAATCACTAGGAAAACAAAAGAATAAAATTGATGAAATAAATAAATGAAATAACCTGAATCTCACAATATTAGAAAGATACATCTTCATCCATGAGTCACAAGAATTTATCACCCTTTCAGCACATAGCATACCACATAACCATATATTATCATGTATTTTACTGTCTTGTCTTTACAGTATTACCATACTTGCAATGCATAACACTGGTATCCATGTTTCAGTAGTAAACTGCCTCAATTCCATGGTGGAAGTAGATGGGATATCAATCAAAAATAAGTAAAATGTGTAAGAGTTGTTGTGTTTTTGTGTGAGTGAATGGAGATGAGTAAAGTCAGTGGCCAGCACTAGTTTTGCAGAAGAAAGCTGGGCACAACTTAGTGGCAAAATTGTTGTGAGGATCAATCCATTGAGGCAAATTGCCTGAACTTTAAAGGTGAAACAAGTACAGTATATGCCTTAATTTAATGGTTTTATTTTAATCTTTATTATCTTCTTTAAAAAATACAGTTATTCTCACTTTTGAGATGAGGAATTTAAGGTTTAGAAAAGATACAAGATTTGCTTATGTGTTGTAGGGTTGCTGCAACAAAGTCCCACAAACCTACTGACTTAAACAGCAGAAATTTATTTTCTCACATGTCTGGAGGCTAGAAGTCCAAAATCAAGGTGTCAGCAGGACACGGCTTCCACTGAAAAATGTGGGAGAATCCTTTGCCTCTTCCAGCTCCTAGAAGCCCCAGACATTCCTTGACTTATAGCTACCCCACTCCAATCTCTACCTTCATCTCTGTTTTTGTCTTCATATGGCCATCTTCTAATAAAGATATCAGTCACATTGAATTAGTATGACCTCATCCTACCTAATTATATCTGTAATGACCCTATTTCCAACTAAGGTTACACTCAGAAGTACTGGGGGTTAGGACTTCAACCTGTTTTTTTTGTGGGTGGGGGTGCATAATTCAACCCACAAAATTTACCTAAAATTAGCAAGCTAATTCACAGCATAATTGTGATTAGAAGTTTGATCTCTTACCTTATTATCTCTTCACTTCTTCCAGAAGAGCAGAAAAGCTATTTGGGCATAGGAAGGGAGGAAGGGATGAGGAACACATTTACACATTTTACTTCAGACAACTGCCAAACAATTCCGGCAGTGTTGTTGGAATGGGAGAAACAACAGTAAATGAGAGGCACAATGGCCTTACTGTTATTTATAATAGATTATATTTTCTTGGAGATAAAGACCAACAAAATAGATAGTCAATCTATCAAACAATAAATACAAGTATGAATTAAGAGAGAAGTGTTGGTTCATGATAAGCACTATGTAGAAAAATAACAGTCTTATGTGATGCGGCAAACCTAGAGGCCTTCCGTGTGGGCAGTCTTGGCCTAGCTACCTTGGGGTCATTGCAGGTCTCTTCATCAGATGGTACACACAAACTCTGCTCAACTTTCTCAGAGCAATTTGCTAGTTTTTCACTGTCACAATTTACAAATAGAAGATCTTATGTCTTTTCTGGCTGTTCTGATAGTTACAAAATTCCCATTAACACTTCAACATTATATTGTGGTGGGTTCCCATTTTCACAGACAACAATGTCTTCCCAAGGTTGTACTGCATTGGCATTGTCAACACAGTCTTACCATGCTGCATTCTGTTGCAGAAAGTGAGGAATCTGTTCCAGAATCCTCGCTGAATTCCACATTATGTGATTGAAAGTTAACTACTAAATCCAATATCACTTAAATTTTTGTATCTTTGTTTAGAATGAGATGAAGCAGGACCCCAACTATGGTCTGCTCTTACTACAGACATGTCTATCTCCTTTGTTGCTCCTTTCATGATCTCTTTGGTCTCCTGCTTCCTATCCAAGCCTAATCATGCCTCCTGCTCTATTCCCTAAGTTTCTTCATGTCTTCTAAGACCTTGCTTTAGTGATCACTCCACCCACAGATTCAATAGCCCACAACACCCCCCCCAAAAAAAACCCTGCATTTGTGTGCATATGCATCTGCAACTTTCCAGAATTCATTGTCGCTTATACACATGACCCCTCTGGGATATCAAGGCAAGGCAAACTAAAAACAAAGGTAATAGTAGCTTGAATAATTCTAGGATAGTTTATTGGCTTCCTAGGTGCTCCACGATATGGAAATTGGTAACATGGTGGGCCAAGGTTGACTCAGAGTCTTCACAGGATTTTACAAAAATAAAAATCTCAAGAAATTCTGAAGTCTATTCTCCCCAACTCAACCCTGTCTTTGGCACCAGAGTTCACAAGTATTCAACTGCTTCACACTCATGGACTGAGTGGAAATGGGAGGTCCTTGCTGCAGGGAGCTTTCACTCTGAGATATCTTTTCTGTGGACAAATAGACTATTTAGATTCCTTCTTGTCTCATGTAGAACTTTAGCACTTTTCTCACATAGAGGCCAGTTAAATACTAATGGCATGCTTAATGAAAATATTCTGAACAAATTAAAGAGGAGAAAATGTTCAAAGAGAGCAGTATATAGATATAAGACATTCAAAACTGACTTAAGAAATTTCCAGCATTTGATGGAGAAGGAATAAAGTAAGGAAAAGTCTGTGCACCAGAATTGTCCATGAAATAATATAACCTTTTCCCTATTTTCCCCTTTACTTTACAATCAAATTTCTTGAAGGAGGAGTCATGGTTTCCAGCTTGCCACTCCTCACTCATTGAACAAAAATCTTGTTTCTGTTCTTATTAAACCACTGAAACTTGTCACTGAAGACTTTCGCAAAGCCAATAATTTACATGCTTGTTCTACTTACTGCCTTTGGCAGCAAACACTATTCCAAACTAGAAAAACTCTTCCTTTGGATGAATTTTTATCTTATTACATATATTTCTTTTTTCCAATTCTCTTCTACGTTTTTTCTTTATCCTCTTAGAAATTGGTATCGTACAAGGAGTTCTCTTCTCACCTTGGAGACCTGTGTGTGGATCTTGGCAACTATATAATGACACATATGATCTCAGGCAACTGATGAAACGTCTTTCGCCCTCCATGTTTTCAATTACAAATTGGAGATAATTACAGAACCAACTTTAGTAGGCCACTCTGAGAATAAAAGAAGGTAAAGCCTGTGTACTACTGAGGGAATTAAAAATCATAGAGAAAACAGGGAAGAGGTATGATATCGCCTTGTGTCCATGTCCTCACAAAGCAGTTCCTTCTTCATAAACTGTATTCTCTGCCCTGGTTACCTTGTAGAACTTCTACTCACCTTTATGTGCCTCTCCAGCCACCGTTCTTTAGAGAGGTGAAATTTATTTCCTCCCACCCATCCTCCATAGCAGAGTGAAGTGCCCACTACCCAAATCTTCAATTACACTTTGCCATTGTTTAAGTAAAATTATTGTTTTGTTGTTTATGAGCTGTTTTACTTTATCTTTCTTGTTGGTCTTCCTTTGAAGACTGTGAGATTCTTTAGGGCCAGAGATTTTGTCTTGTTCTATATTGTTCTCAGTCCAGAGGGACTTGGAATCCAAAGTCTATTAACTATTGTGTTAGTTATTTATTCCTGCATAACAAATTACTCCCAAACTTAGAGGCTTATATTAGTTTGTTGGGGGTCACCATAACAAATTACCAAAGACTGGGTGCTTGAACAACAGGGTATATTATCTCCCAGTTTTGGAGACAAGAAATTCAAGATCAAGGTGTTGTCAGGTTTGCTTTCTCTTGAGGTCTCTCTCCTTGGCTTGTATATGGCCACCTTCTCACTGTTTTCTTATGTGGTATTTCTCTGTGTGCGCATTTGCTGTGACTCTTCTCATAAGCACACTGGTCCTATGAGATTAGGGTGCCACCCTTATGACCTCATTTTTTACCTCAATTATCTTCATAAAGGCCCTGTCTTCAAATATATCCACATTGGGTCTCAGGGCTTCAATATATGCAATATATGAATTATGGGGTAGCACAATTCAGTCCCTAACACAACTGAACAACATTTAATACACATGGTTCCTATGAATCAGGAAACTGGGCTTGCCTTAGTTGGGTCATCTGGCTCAGGCTCTCTCTCAGGCTGCAATCAGGATGTCATCCAGATCTGTACTAATAAACTCTACCGAGAAGGTTCTTTTTTAGGCTTACTCACATGATAAGTTCATTTTCCTGGTTGTGGGAATAAGGGCCTTAGTTCCTTATTGGCAGTTGACTGGAGACTGCCCTTGCCCCTTGTCCTGTGGGTCTTTCTAACCATCAGAGCAAACACTTGAGAAGAGAAACAGAGAGAGAGAGAGAGAGCGAGAGAGAGAGAGAGAAAGACAACAAGAGAGTTACCCCTTTACCTGACCTCAGAATTGGCATGCAGAACCCCTGCTGTACATACTATTCATTAGGGAATATGACAAAGTCCAGCTACATTCTGGGGAGGGACTACCGAGAGCATGAATTCAGGGGGCAAGCGTCACTGGGACTCATAATGAGAATGTTACCTACACAGCTGTCTGCCAGTCTAGGCCCGGGGACAGGGTTACACATGAACACAGGAGGCAACACTAGTAGTGTTGAAAAAGTAATAATAATGATAATGGCAATAATAATAGCACAATAGTTCCATTTATGTCATAGTTGAAAGCGCACAAAGTACTTTCTTAAGATTATTTCTAAGAAATTGAACTTTTGGCAGAACACATTGCCTCAATCTCAAGAGCCCTGAGTGAAACTGAAAATCATGATAAGGTTTCTACACAGCACGCACACCTGCCATCTGGTTGAAAGAGCACTAGTTCTGTTTCTCATTTCATCATTTGCGTGGACAGGCTGCAAGTAGCAGGCTCTGGGGCAGCTATTATGGAAGATTTGCTTAGGGAGACCAGAATGTTCAGTGCCACTGACCTGCAAAGGACCAAAAGTCACTTGCTCCAGGTAGTATTTAAAGAGACAGACACTTATGCTTTATGAATCTTTATACCACTGGTACATTCTGAATTCAGAATTGATTGTATATTCTATGGTCAAGTATGATAGATAGTTATTTTGAGTTGTTAAATATTTAATATTTGCCAGGGTTTTTTTTTCCCCACACAAACTAATTATGTATAAAACCTTTTATTGCCAAAAACTATATGCTGGTAAAACTAGTTAGCATGATAATGACTGCCCCTTCTGAGAGTAGGGTTATGAGGGATCAGGATAAATATTTAATTTTAATGCTTTTTTAAACTCTGTTTGGTTATACAGTAAGCTTTACCCAGGAGCCTTACGAGCCCCTTCACAATAACCAAGTTACACAGAACACGTCACTAGGGCAAAGTATAAATGTCAGAGAAGTTTTTATTGGTACCTATTATGGGTAAAATCATCATCCCAAAAAAAGACATGTTGAAGTCATAACTCCCAAAACCTCAGAAAGAGATTACATTTGGAGATAGTCTTTACAGAAATAATAAGATGAAGACATTAGGGTGGGCCCTAATCCAATATGACAGTGTCATAAAAGGGGGAAATTAGGTTGCAGACACATACACAGGGAGATCACCATGTGAGAATGGAGGTGGAGATGAGAGGGATGCATGTGTAAACCAAGGGATGCCCAAGATCTCCCCTAAACCACCAGATGCTGAGGGGAAGGGAATCTCCCTCTCAGCCTCGAAAGGCACCAACCATGAGACACCTTGATCTCTGACTTCTGGCCATCAATCTTGAACTGGGAGGCAATCATTTGCTCTTGTTTAAGACACTTAGTCTGTGGGACTTTGTTATAGCAGCCCCAGGAAACTAACATGGTACCTCTACTTATTAGCCAGTACCAAAGCTCTGGAATTTTGGGACAATCTCTTTAACACTCTGACTGGTCCTTCCCCTGTTCAAACCTTACAAACTCCATCTATAGAACCCTGGTGTGGACCTCCATCTCATTATGTGGTTTCATTGCCCGAACTGAGAGGAGTAAATCACCCAGGAGCTGGCCTCCAAATGGGTCCTCTTCAACACCTACTCACTTGTGTAATCATACACAGCTTTAACATCTTAAATTCTGTACATATTAAATAACAACATTTCATGTTAAGAGAACCCCAAATGAAGAGATAAATAACCATAGTAAGGTAATTCTAGCCATGCCCTAAGTGACATAAAGAGGAATTGAAAAAAAGAAAACTTTGTGCAGATATTTGCATCTATAACACACAAACGGGACTAAACAAGAAGAAAAAGATAACATACAAAGAAATGTGTTTATTTACTTATTCACTCACTGGAGAAACATATTTTCAGCAAGTATTTTTGACCAGATATCACGCTAGGTATTGAGGGCAGGGAAAGAATTGACAAATTGTAGGTAGAGAACTTCTGGCTCTAGTTTTGTCTCTTTATCATTTAATTTCTAGATGATTTCTCATGCAAAGGAGCTCCCTTGGGCCACTGAAAAGATGTTTGATTCCCTCTGGCCCTGGCTGCTCTAACCCAGGGGCTGCTGCATCAGCTGAAGGAAGTGGAGCCCTGACGTAATGCTTTGGATAGTCCAGTCAAACAAACACTAATCCTACTGAAAAATTATCTTGACTCATTATCCACCTTGATTAAATTTATCAGAGAATGTCTCAGTTCTCTATTTCCTCCACCTACACTAAGCTTTGTTGTAAACTGTTAATATGCTTCTTTAAATCAACTTATAGTGCATTTTCAAAGTTTTTGTTATGAGAGAAAAGTTTCCATGGAGTGTATGCATGTGCCTGTGTGTCCTTGTATACTTGTCCTGCATCCAAAACCTCTACACATGATGCTTCAGAGCAAGAGGTAGGCTGATTTTTTAAAGAGTGCTGAAATAAGTCACCAGAATGCTAACTTACAGTAAATCAGTACCCTCCCACCTGTGACATACCAAAATGCCATAGGCTGGCAGAGAAAAGATAACACACCACAGAAATATGTTGTTTCTTTCTTGTTCTGATTCCTCTGGCGCCCTGATTTTGAACAGCCGGGGCCTGGTGTATTATGCTTTTTGTCTTCATCGAAGCAGCAAGAGATGTAAAAAGAGTAGAGAATGCTAGAAACTGTCAGTGGGAGCAGAGGCAGTGATAAAAATAGAAAAATCCATTCATAGCATGTGGGTCACCAGTCTCAGAATTCCCAAATTGGAGTCGGCTGAGGGAGGGATTCAGGCAAAGCCGATGGCCTTCTCCCCACAATGCCTGGGGGAGGCAGGGCCACCTCTGCTGGTTCCAGCTTTGCAGTCCTCCTGATGAGCTCTCATTTGTTATTTCTGTGGTTTGTTTATTGTGTAAACTCACCCAGAGGATCTGAGCAGGCGACTGGCCGTGCCACCTTACCAAGCCATCGCTTTTTGGGGTCCTCACCCCACCATTACTCCCATTACCTTCCCCCCCTAATTACCTCTCAGCACAATAAGAAGCAGGCAAGTGAAACTGCATCAATTCACAATGGCTCTCAATCTCCCCACTCGTGATAGCCCACCCATGTTCCCTTTCCATCTCAGAGGAAAGGGAATGGAAAAGGAATGTTATACATGTGGAACACCTACTCTGTGCCAGGCATCTATCACCATGACTCAATGTACTGTTACTATGTCCTCAAAGGTTTTTCAGAGTAGTCTGTGCTTGCTAAATGTAATTATCTTCATTACTCTTGCTCCAGGGCAGGCAGCAGATACATAGTGTCCACATCATAGCATCTTTTTTCCCCCAATTTCATCTTCCTGTCTCCCTGCTTTCATGAGTCACAGCACCTGTGACGTCCACACCACCAGTTTCCCAGCACCTGCCCCCAGGGTTTGTACTCTGTGGCTCCTTCACAAGAGCTGTTCCAGGAAAGCAGTGTCTTTACTAGACAGCTGGGGAAGAAAAAGACAGAGAGAAAACCACCTGGAAATGCTAGCCTCTGCCATAAGCAAATTCACTCACACATCCCCCTTTTACAGAAAGTAAATTACTGAAACTCTACGTTCAGGAGAAGCTGATCTGTCTGACTCTAAAATCGTCTAAGGGTCAAATCACATTGTCTGTGGAGTTCTTTTGCAAAGCCCTCTAGAAAATCCCCAACCCTCACTGGTTGGGTGGAAATAGAATCAGACACCAACTTTGGGCTATATATCAACCTCCCAAGTACCACCTTTGTGCAGGGCACATAGCTATGTAAATTATACATATGGCAAGGGATAGCATACTTATTATTTATATTCACTTTATCAGAAATATATTTCAGAAACAGTGTTTTATTGGGTCATTTGTGTGCAGGACAATATTAAACTGTCTGCATACAAAATATTTCCAACATACTAACGTAACAGAAAAAAAAGTGTCTATTTTGATATGCTCCCATTTTTAGCAAATATTTGATATATTTTTAACTATTTTCTGTATATTGTATTGCTTTTTAGATTTGGTATTACATTTAAAGCATTTACCATATTATGTCAATAATAGTCTACCTATACTTCCAGATAATTATAAAGTTTCCATAATCATTAAGCAGCCAACTCAGCATTCTATTCAGTAGATAAATGAATATGATTTTATTACTTTCTATACTATTTTCCTTTTTCATCTAATAAAACACTCTGTTAAACCATTTCTTCATCAAACTTTTTTCTTTCATAATTAGATGTAATACCTTAGGATGCATTCCCAGAAAAGTAATTATTGAATAAAAAAGAATAAATTTACAGAATTACTCTTCAAAATGTGTACCAATCATACTCCCAACTGTGGATGAAAAGCCTACTTCACAGAGCTCTTATCTGTTTTGAATACTATAATTTTAAAAATTTTGCCACTTCGCAAGTCATAAAAAGAAATCGTCCTTCATTGTTTATTTTTATTTATTCAACACATAAATTTAAATATCTTCTCAGATGTTTGGTTATCTGTAGTATTTTTCACTTTTTATATTCAGTAGTCCCCTCTTATCTATGGGGGATACATTCCTAGACCCCCAGTGGATGCCTGAAGCCATGGGTAATACTGAACCCTACATACACTTTTTTCCTATATATACACACCTTTTCACTTAAAGGATGCATTTTACAGCTGCTCTTTGGCGTATTCTAATTGCCAGCATCATCACTCTTTCGCTTTGGGGTTGTTATTTAGTAAAATGATGGTTACTTGAACACAAGTACTGTGATACCTCGGCCGTTGATTTGATAACCTAGAGGGCTGCTGAGTGACTAAAGGGCAGGGTGTGTATACAGTGTGGAGATGCAGGACAGAGGAACCATTCACATCCCAGGGCATACCGAGACGGCGTGAGATTTCATCACGCGACTCAGCACAGCACATAATTGAAAACTTATGAATTGTTTATTTCTGGAATTTTCCATTTAATATTTTTGGACTTGGGTTTACCACTGGTAACTGAAACAGTAGAAAGTGAAACCATGGATAAGGGGGGACTACTGCAATCAGTGACTTCATCCCCATCCCAGGTCTGACTGGAGCATTTAAGAAAAAATTAAAGACTCAATGACTTTTTTAAATGACTCAATGAATTTGCACTTGTGTTGCCTCATCTGTATGGTCACAGAGTGCCCAGGCTGGAGTAACCCCACTCTTCTCTGTGCTCCTACATACACTATATAAATCTCTACTGCATTTGTAACTGAAAACCAGGGCCAGTTACCCACACCAGGACAGCAATTCTTGTGTCCTGGCATCCTGGCATGGGGACCCGCTGGACAGGACTGGGCAGCAGTCATGGGTTAAAACTGGATGAGACTCTCTTCAAGTGAAAACACCCCCTCACAGGTCCAGGGTGTTCAGACTCATGGAGAGATCTTGAAGGCACAGAACACAACTTCCAGGGAGTCACTGGGGACAGTGGTAAGCTAGTCACCACTATTTCTGACACTTGGTTCCCAAACAGTATTGCCAATTCTCTGATCCTACTCCCTTCATCTACCATGGAACTTCTACCATTTTAAGTTGACTTAGTGCCACCCATCACTCTCCAAGTGCCCATGGGTACTGAAAGACTTAGCAATTTTTCCAATAGTTCTCGATAGGGTGTTAAATCTTGTACTATAGACACCTACAGATCAATAGATTTTCTCTTCCCCTGTTGAGCGTGCTGTTCCCACCATGACGTATCACCCTTAAAATCCATATGCATATATCATCTCCTGGTTTCTGTTGAAAATATTGGCCAGACCATGCAGGTCCCTCCCTTAGCAGATGCTGCCCTTCCTAAGTTGGACTGTGCTATGATTTGGAGGAAAAGTAAGGGCAGATTCTGAGTATACTTGGTGGGCATGTCTGCAAGGCAGAGAACACTGGACAATCCTCAAGCAAGACAAGAAGGTCAGCCTTTAACAGGGATGCATCAGTCTTTTCTGCAAGCACAGAAAGCTTAATGGGCGTCTAGGGATTCGAGATTTTCAAGCTCACTGACCTAATTTTCAGGATCCTATTGTTTTGAAATCAGAGTCCTAAGCATGGTACAGCAGATTTATTGGAGTTGAAAATTCACACTTCTCAGAGGCCCACAACCCTGAATACAACAAAATGCTGTCAGATTCTCCATCTCAGCTTCTTTTACCCTCCAGCTAAAGGTAATCTCTTTATATTTTGCCAGAAAGGCTTAGTGAGCTCAGGCTGCTACAACAAAATACCATAGACCAGGTGGTTTAAACAACAAGCATTTATTTCTCATAGGTTTGGAGGTTAGAAGTCAAAGAGCAAGGTGCTGGTAGATTCAGTTCCTGGTGCGAACCCTCTTCCTGACTTATAGATGGTCACCTTCTTCCTATGTCCCCATATGGCAGAAAGAGAACTCTGGTATCTCTTTCTTTTCTCATAAAGGCATTAATCCCATCTGGATCCACTCTCATGGACTCACCTAATTTGGGGGGAGGCAGGGAAGATGGGACCACAAATATTCAGTCCTTAACAGAGGTCCTCTGACTCCCATATTTGCTTTAAATTAATCACTCTTAGCCTTTAATTGTCTTTCTCTAATGCAGGGTTTCTCAATTTTGGCACAATTGACATTTGAGGTCTGATTATTCTTTGTTTTGGGAGACTGTCCTCTGTGCTGTAGGGTGTTTAGCAACATACCTAGACTCTACCCACCAAATGTCAGTCAGTAGCAACTCTCCCCCTTCAGCTGTGACAACCAAAAAGTTTCCTTATATTGTCAAATACCCTCTTGGGAGCAAAATACACCCTTGATGGAAACAAAATACAACCTTAGTGGGAACTATTAGTCTAATATATCAATAGACCTCAACAAGAAACAAAGGGTTCCACAGTTCTTAGAATTACTAGTCCCTGGAGTTTCTAAAATACCTAAGACAGTGCATCTGCTTATGAATGCCTGTTCACAACCCCAGGCTAGACTACCTGCTGTGGAGATTTTCACAAGTGCAGCCCTACTGCATGCCCAGAGGCTCTCTATGCTCTGAGTACTGTGAGTGATGCATCTAGCAGCTGTCCCACAGCTTTCTTGGGCTGCCCTTGGCTCTGACTCTTACAGGTCAAGCCCTAAGAAGCTGACACTCAGACACATATTTATGTCCATAAAGTATACTGGGGAGACTAGTTGGGAATAGCACCCACTAGGGAGTCAGGAAGCAGGATTGTGCAGAAGTTGAACTGCGACACAGTTGCAACCAACAGTTCATGATCTTACGGGACAGTTTGGAACTGGAATGGTTCTTGATAGTTATTGGAAATTAAGAACAAGGGGCTGAGATTTTATATGTTTGCATTGGCCCGTCACACAGATACAACAGGCTGAATGTTTGTGCCCCCAAATCCATATGTTGAAACCCTAACCTTCAGTGTGATGGTATTGGGGGCTGGGGCTTTAGTCATAAGGGTGGAGTCCTCCCTCATTCTGTTTCTGCTGCGTGAGGACAGAGCAAGAAGGCAGCAGTCTGAAACCAAGAAGAGGGTCCCTACCAGAACCCTACCTTCTTGGCACCCTGATCTCAGACTTTCAGTCTCCAGAAGTATAAGGAATAAAAGTTTCTTACTTAAACATCCTATCATATTTTTGTTATAGCAGCCAGAATAGAGTAAGACAAGAGGCTACATGGGAAAAAGCTAAAATCTAGGCAAAGCAGTCCCTCCAGCTGAGCGACTCCAGAGAAATGAGTCCCTTATTCTGCAGGGGTGATCTGGACATCCATCACCTGTACATCGAATTATATCAGCTCTGTCAAAATAAAACTATTCAGGTGACTCTTCAGCTCTCTTTCTCAGAGCCTCTGAGTGTGGCAGGGGGTGTGCTTCCTCACCTCGGGCTCTCAACCCCCAGTGCGATCTCGGGCCCGCATCCAACTCAATTTATGTTTCTTTCATGAATAAGTGAATAAACCTATTAACAGCATGTGGGGTTTTTTTTTCAAGTAAAATAAAACAACTCCGTACGTATTTACAAAGGCTAATTATGAAAGATGAAAAACATGTTTTCTCTTTTTGTAAAGTCTCTCCTGCGCTTCGAGGCCCGTTTGGCATCTTTCCTTTCTAGACAGGGCTCCCTCTGTGCTTGGACTAATTCACTGCGGAGTACAGGGCCACGCAGGAAGGTCTCTTCCACACTGCTCTGTGCATTTTAGTTGTGTCTTGGGACAGATTCCTTTGGCACCATATGCCAGATGCAACTGTGAATTAGACTTAAAGGTACAGCAAGAACACATTGTCTAATCAATTAACATTTAAAGGCTCTCTGAAGGAGAAATCACTGGGCAGACAATGTGACACAAGAATATGTAAATGATTAAACTTCAGATTTGGGGAATTTAAAATATTTTAATGGGCACCCAAACTTGTGTCTGGGGTATATCTGTTCACTGGAGCCTTAGGCTTGTGGGACATTAGTAGCAAGTGCTGGAAATCAGCCCGTTTCCAGTTCAGGTTGGAAGACTTGAACTACTCAAAGTCAGTCCCAAAGAATGTATTTTTATTACTTATTAAACTGTTGGCCTGTTTTCTCTTACCAAAAATCCTTCCTGTAAGAAAATGGAAACATTATGATAATGAGCACTCCGTGCTCTGTGATGATACCAGGAGAAAGGCAGTAAGAACCATGATCAAAGCACACAGGGTCTCACTCTCATAATGTTTCCTGCAGAATTTCACCCTTCTGAATTTGTTCTCACCAAAACAACAGTGTTGGTAAGTAATGAAAAGATACATATTAAGGAACATAATGTGAGTGACTGAAAAGTTTCCAATTGTATAAAAAAAGCATGTTTGTTTTTTATTTGGGTGCCAACTAGCTGTCTACTCTATGAATCTAGCTGCATTATGGCCACAGCTTTTCAGTTCACAGTATGGGCAGTAGAAGAAACAATGATTCAGGCCTTAGCAAATGCCCTACCACTGTTTCTGCCTTGGTGTCATGTAATCTCCAGACTTTAACATGCACATAAACTTTGTTGCTACTTTCCCACTTTCTAGGGATGTGGCAATCTAACCTCTTTCCATACTACCTATGGAAATACCTGTAGATGGTATTGACATTGCGGGATCAAATGACATTGTCGGGATCATGAAAATCTCTAATAACGTTCTATTCCTGTTGCATGTGCCAACTAAATACCATATGGTCTGATGGTAGATGCACCTGGTGAAAAATGCAAGAGCTGTGGAAAAGTATCCTGTCAGAATCATCTAACTGCATGTTCATTGGCAGTGTGAAGAGGAAAATAAGGCCAGTTATCTTGTTGATGCAAAAAGAACCAATCTCTCTTTTTATTTCAGAGTATACCACCTCAGTTCTCTACCTGGCTTTGTTTTGGGTAACTTCTGAAAGAAAGGGGCATTATTTTTCATTCTTCTTCCCGACATGCAGAGTAGTAATATTTAATGGTCCATCTTGAGAAAAAAGTTCACGAACGTTTTGAAACTGCACATGAATGCTACAGGTGGGATTCAATAGTACATAAAACAGATAAAAAAAACCCCACTTTATTCTCCTTTAAAATCAAGAAAGGTCAGAAGGGTTATTGCCATCATTAGTTCAATTATAGACTCTACACTGACACCAACAAACAATATAATTAGATAAAAATGAGTAATATATTTTAGCTGAAGGAGGTTTCTAAAAAATAAGAATTCCCATCACCTGCTAAGTCTTTATGCACCCCTTTAACCAGGAGAAGGGGAAAGACCCTGGAGGCTCCTGCTGCTTTCAATGGAATAAAAGAGTTGTGTTGTTTTCCTTGGTTAAAAATGCCCGTTGAGATAACAATAAGTCTTTGATACTGGACAGCGATATTGATCTGGGTGCATCTGTCTCTCTCAGCAGCTGAAAATGACACCACATGTGACTTCCTGTCACTAAAGCCCAACAGACTTTGCTGGGGCTGGGCTCAGCGGGTCCAGCTCTGCTCCCATCAGCACCTTGGCAGCCAGGCCTCGTCTTGCCTTTCAGCGGATATGCCTGGAGCTCAGTTGCACAGTGCTGTAAACAACTTGTGTACCTCCTTCCAAGGGTAATTTGCTTTCATTTCCATTGGCTGCTGTAGCATAAACAGAACATTCAAAAAAAAAGTAAAAATTTTACAAAATAAGCAATCAGAAGGAAAACAACCTTCAAGGAGAGCAGCCTTTCTAAAGTTTTGCTCCTCAGAGTTAATGATATGACTTATACCTGTTGTTTTCATTTCCAACCAACAGTACTATAGTTGTACAGAATACCTTATAGCTTAAAGAAAAATAAAAAACTCTCAACCCTATTTGTATATGTACACTGGAAGGAGAAGTCAATCAGTTTGAAAGGTACCCTGATTTTGCAATCTCATATCTAGTCCTGGGCAGGTAAAATCCTGGCATTAAATTTTTATTTGGTTGTACCTGAGCAACATATCTTTAGCAACACAATGGTCCTTGAAGAAATTCATATCATTAATAATGGTTCCTTTCAGCCAGTGATTTCAAAATATTTTGCAAATGTTAAATGAATATCTTAGGTTCAATTAGAAAGTGAAATGATTAAGGTTGAGAATATAATTAAAAGACATAAATCTGAATTATGCTTTATATTCTCTATATTTTAATATGTGATGATATGCATGTTTCTTTCTAGATGAATCATTTATATTGTGTATTTATACAATGGTGGTAATGGCAAGATAAGAAAGTAAAGAGAAAAAGAACAATAGAAACAAAAGTTACACTCATCTTTGAAGTCTAAATTATAGAAGCATAGAGCTAAAAGAGACCTCAAAGATAATCTTCTTCATGAGCTGCTTGTATTTTGTAGCCAAGAGATGTCTGGCACTGTTGTGGGTTGAACTGTGTACTCCTAATAATACACTAATCCCCGTCTAAGTAACCTTATTTAGAAATGAGACTTTTGTAGATACAGTGCAGTTAACATGAGGTAGTAGGGTAGGCCTTACAAGCCAGTGATCTGTATCCTTATAAGAAAAGGAAAATAAATACATAGGAATACACACAAACCTAATAGTGGAGACAAAGATTGGAGCGATGCACCTACAAGCCAAGGAATGGCAGACACTGCAGGCAACACTGGAGGCTAAGAGAAAGGCCTGGAACAGGTTTTCCCTTAGATCCTTTAGAGGGAACATGGCCTTGCTGACCCTTGGATTTCAGATTTATGGTCTTCCAAACAGTGAAAAACACCATTTCTGTTATTTTAAGTGACCTAGTTTTCAACAATCTGTTACAGAAGCTCTGGGACACTCACAAGGAACCAGGGAATTAGGCAGAACCCAGCCGGTATCCTACAGAACTCCATTAGAGTAGGCCTAAGTATGTCTCTATGCTCAAACAATTCTGCAGAAATGCAAATTATTCTACCCAGGGTTCCCAGAAAAAAATATTTCTACCTTAGTGTGAGTTACCATAAAAGCAGAATTTGAGTCAAAGATTTGAATAGAAGTAGTTAATGTGTGAGGCAAACCAGAGTTGAGTGTTGAGACAGGAAAAGTGGAAGAGTTGATAGCTCAGGTGAGTGTTGGCAACAGGGCACAATTCTGCTGAGACCCTCTGAGAGATAATGTAGAGGCTACCCTAGAATTTTTCTTAAATTCTGTGTTCTTAAGGTGTTTCATGCCTAATATCTAGTTTGTCCTCTGTGGTTCTGCATGTTCCCTTGGACAGAGAATGTCCTCAGGCAAGAAGGCAAAGAAAGACATGAGCATCTTTGCAAGTTGTATTTGGGGTAAGCTGAGGGGATGTGGGAGGAGACACAGCATTTCTACAGCTTCCTTTCCCATCATTGAATTTACATGTTAATAACAAACAACAAAAAAGGTAATCCTTAGTAAATTAGAGAGTGGGTATAGAGAGTAATAACCAAGGAGAATTTTTTTTTTTTAATTCCAAAGGATTTTCTAGAAGAGAATGTTAAGCTGGGAAGATTCAGATGTGGCAGTGTCAGTATTGGCAAAATTATATACTAGTACAGAATACAAATGCTTTAAATAATTCTTTTAGAAGTACAGTTGATCCCCATTATTCACAGATTCTGGATTTACAAATTCACCTACTCGTTAAAATTTATTTGTAATCCCCAAATCAATACTTGTGCTTTCTTGGTCCTTCACAGACATGCGTAGAGTGGTAAAAAATTTGAATTGCCCAATGTGCATATTCCCAACTGAGGTCCAACAAGGTGACACTCTGCCTTCCTGTTTCAGTTCTCACATAGTAAACAAGGGTTTTTTTGAGGTATTTAGTGCCATGTTTTTCATGTGTTTGAGATGTTTTGTTGGTGATTTTGCTGTTTAAAATGGCTCCCAAGTGCAGTATTGCAGTGCTGGCTAGCGTTGCCAAACGCAAGAAGAATGTAGTGTGCCTTACGGAGAAAATACTGGTTAGATAAGCTTTAGCCAGGAAAGAACAACAGTGCTGTTGGCCGTGAGTTCAATGTTAATGAATCAACAACATATGTTAAATAAATGGTCTTTAAACAGAAGCACATATTTTTTTAAAAAAAGGCATGAATCAATTGATTGATAAAAGTATGGATTGATAAAAGTATAACCACAGGCTCACAGGAACCCAACCTTCTATTTCTCCTGGAAGTAAGGTTCAGTGTCTGATAATTCTGTATTCCTGAGGACTTTTTAGAATATGACTACTGCTAATAATGAGAATCAACTATACTACAAAAACTTTTCAACAGAATGGTTTTATCAAACTCCCTTTGGTCCAAAATACAACCATAATTAATTATCCAGTAAAGACAATGTTATCCAAAATATCATGACTCCATTTTTAATTCTGTTGTACCATGGACTTAAGGTACAGCAAAGGGTGAGAATAATTTGTTTTCTCATTTTGCTTAACCACTCAGTTCACATTGGTGAGCTCCTAGGGATTGAAAATAAACAAGTGCATACATACACAAAAAACATTATACCCTTTGTTTTCAACACAAGGAAAAATAGATTAAACTCAAGTCATAAGTTTATTTATTCCAATTAAGATAACTGGAAAAACAATAAGAGATGAAGATCAGTTGTTCAGGTAATTATTTATGGAGATTATTACATAAGAAAGCTAAATTAGTAAACTGAGGTAAAGCCATTCGGAAAGAAGCCACTGCAGAAAGTTGATGACAGAGAGAGGATTATGGACATTTAAGACCAAGGCTGTGTTTAATTACAGATTTCAACTCTCTTAGATATTTTAGCTTGTACCCCCAACTCCCCTCAAGGCAAAGTATTGGTGTTTACTGTTCTTAATTGCTGGTTTTAGCAATTCTTCAGGGAATGAGGGAAAATGTGTGAGTGCCCAGCAAATTGGAGGGTCATGTGTGTTCCACAGTCCTGGTTATGTTTATCCAGTGATGACTCTGGCCACATGCTTTTTAGATTTCATCTCGATAGATAAATTAAGAGCAGAGACTTTCTCCATTATTTCAGTTTCACAATTTGAGAAAAATAGAACATTATTGTTCCTAAGAGTGAGTTTTCTTATTGACTTACCAAGGAGAATGTTCATATTGTTTTAGAAGATATGAAAAAATGCATAAGAATTTTGAGATTTTTGAGATTCAGACTCTGGCAGTCAGCTTTGTTTTTGTTGTTGTTGTTTTTAAAATATTCATACAAACTTCCTCTCCAGAAGGCACTGCACGTTTGTGTGGGATCCCAGATGCTTGGGTGGCTGTGGTAAGAAATACATGTGGGTTTTAAAGAATGCTGATGCCACAAGAAGAATGCAGCCTTTGTTAAATGTTTCCCTCTGTAAATTGAAACCTATTCCCTATCCCTTGGAAAAGGAGCTCAGCACTAGTGACATAATATCCTTTCTTCTGTACCCAAATGCTCATAACACCTGACTCCACTCCTAAGTCCCTGAAGCCCCCTGCCCTTTGAGCAAAGTCCAATCCAAAATTTTATTTTTCAGGGACAAGATAATGCTGAGACAAAAGGGTTTCCCTTCTCCCTCCCTCCATTCTCCCTTCCTTCTTTTCTTTCTTTCTCTCTTCTTCTTTTTTCTTTATTTTTTCCTTTCTTCTTTCTTTCCTTCTTTCCTTCCTCCCCTCCTTCCTTCTCTTTTTTATTTATTTCCTTCCCTCCCTCCTCCTCCTTCCCCTCTCTCTCCCCCTCTCTCTAATTTCCTCTCTCTCACATGAGGATAATCTTGAAAATAATGATGTGGTGATAAAAATGGGAGACCAGCTTAGGATAAATGTTGGGAGACTAGAAACCCAACGTGGGTAAAGCAAGTAGACAGCCTCAACTCAATCATAAGGGCAACAGAACTCTTATAAACACGATCAATGAAACAGCTTTGTGATCTATCAAAAACACAGAGCAGAAGGAAAGAGTGCAAAAAAACAAGTGACTTAGTAACCACAATAAAAAAAATTCACGTAAAGTAAACTGTAGATTGGTGAATTGAAAGTAGATTCCTAAAAAGGATCCAGAACAGGTTATTAACATAACAGTCTGAGAATACTTAAAGAGAAACTAATGGTAACTAAAACCTAGTAAGGATCCAGAAAAGCCATAAAAACATCATTTCTTCTCTTGGTAGGATTACTAGACTCGGATTTCCTAGAAATGTTTTTATCAACTTCAGTTAGCTATAACAGGGTCTCTTGTAATATCCTTGCACACTACATACAATTTTAAAGTAAAATATTTTGACAAGCATCTTATCCAATCAATATCTATTTGTAAGCATGTGTTTGGCACTCTGTTTAGTACTAGGGGTCAAAGAAAAAAAGGAAGAAAGAAAGATGTGTCTCCCACCCCATGATGACTGCAGCTTTGGCTAAGAGAAGAGAATGGCACATGATAAATAACCATATGCAAAGGTCACTGATTAATGAATTAGTGCTGGTATGGAGGGAAGTGTGAAGTCTTTAGTTTGTGCTCTATTTGGCATTATTTATCAATGATTTCATGCAAAGATGGAAAACATTTCTTCGAATCTCCAGGTCCCCATGGTACAAGGAACAGCAAATACAATTAATGGTAGAGTCAAAATCCAAAAAAAGTTCTAAACACACTGCAGCATTGGGCCTTATGCAACAAGCTTCCATTTACTAAGAATGAGTGTGGAGTCCAAGTCCAGACTAAGAAGACCTGGATCAGTGTTTGGCACCTATCAGAGAGAGGATATGGCTTGGCAATAAGATGCCATATCGGCTAATAGCACCAAGTGCACCCTCTGAACTGCTCTGTCTCTAACCTGGACAGTCACTGAAGGTGAGGAGGCCCAGGACAGGCTGCAGTGGTGTGTGCGAGACATCACATTCTGAAGAGGACATTAGAAACTGGAGGAAATGGAAGCGGAAAATGACTAGTACAGTGAAGGGAAACAAAACTGTGACAAGTTAGAAGTGATCTATCAAAAACACAGATCAGAAGAGTTATCCTAATAATAAGATATGAAGTTCTATACACCTCCGAGGTATAAAATTGAGACCAATGTGCAGAAACTCGGGCAGAGACATTCAGCTGGAGATAACACAAAGACAAACAAGCACAACTACAGGAACCTCAGGACACGCTCAGGTCTCTAACTATAGAAATGTGTGTTCTCAGAATTGGTGAATTCATGACTCAGAGTTTAAGATAAGTAGTTTGAATAATTAGCAAGGAAAAGGTAAGGACACTCTAAGCATGTGATAATGCTGAGTAATACTTTCTTGAAGCTGATATTTGCATAGAGTAAACCTGAGAGTTTTTAGTTCACTTCTTACCAAGGTCCATGCCTGACTTGTGTTTCCTCTTAAACACACTGCCTTCTCCTGGTCCATTTCTACACATCCACCTTTTTAATTGAGTCATGTGATTATTTATCTGTGATGTTTTCGTGGCACTAACACCATGCGTGTTCTCAAATGCAGAATGAAAAGTCATTTCTTGTCCATCTCCTCACAAAATCAACTTTTCCAAAAAATTTTGTTGTGGGCTTACAGTAATTCTTAAACTCCCTACATGTAACAGGTCATTCAAATAACTAACATTTTTCAGCTCCTGAGAGTGTTTGATGATGGAAATATAGGAGGATTGGATAATTTTCCTGATGGAGGTATCCAGAGACCCCAAATCCAGTCTAAATTACTCAGGACCCTGGACATGTTCTATACAACCCTTTTTCAGGGTGAGTTTTCTATGGTTTCACTTCTACAAACTGGTGGAATTCCTATGTTCCCACAGAACCATGCATGCTATTAAGGTGGCCTACCTCCCCTGTACAATCTTTTGACCTAATAGATGTTGTATATGTGCAGATTGGCACACAGCCCATTGGTCAAGGCCCAGAATGGTTAGCTCTACACTCCTGTGCATATTCTAATTTCTCCCCCTGCCCATTAACAGATTCCTTCTTGTCCTATTCCTAAACTGTCACCCACATTCTGATCTTATTTACTTGGCCCACTGTCTTCTCCTTAACTCATGTTGTCTGAGGCATATTCCCACCCCACCCCCAAATTTTTCTGTTTTTTATTTAACTTTAATTCAAGCCATAATAAAGTTACAAGGACTTTATAAAAAAGAAAATGTTATTAATTTGTTATTTTTCTAGATATGTGTTGTCCCTATAAATATAGTTTCTTAGATGTTTACTGAAAGTATTAAAGACACTGAAAATGCCTATAATGTTATTAAGTATAATAGGAAGGGAAATAACCACAATGTGAAAGAAAAATTATGTAGAGAGTTTTGGGTAAAATCAAGTGAAAAAAGTAAGCTATTGCACTTTAAGTATACAGTATACTACCAGATACATAGTATTTAATAATTGTCTAGTCTTATTACTACACCATTTTCTAGACATAAACATTGTTCTATCTTTGAAGTTGCTACTGCTGCTAATATTTACTCTGGCCAGAGGATTTGCACCTGCATTGCCTGCAGTGAGAGCATATGAACATCTCATCCGCATTGCGTTACACATTTTTCCCGGCCCAACAAGATAGGAAACACAGAAACAAGAAGATGAAAATGAAAAAAAGTACCATCTATGTAACTATGAGTTTTTCCCCTCCTCAGTCAAGATGATAAATTTATCAATATCTTCACTGTTTCTATTTAAAGAAATACTGCTTATGGCATTACTCTTAAAGCATTTCAACAAACTAATCAATAGTGACACAAAGCTGAATAAGCAGTTGCTTGGGGAGAGGGTTGAGGGGGGACAGAGTAGGAGGAGATTATAAAAGACCATGAGAAAACTTTGGGGATGATGGATGCATGTATGCATTACTTTAACTGTGCTGATGGGTTACAGGCATGTTCATATGCCAAATCTTAACAAGTTGTACACTTTAAATATGTGCATTTTTATTATTAATCATACTTCAATAAAGCTGTTAAAATTAAATCCAATTTTTTTCTTATACAAGTTGGGTTTTGCTATGCATTCTGAATATTTCACCAAATATGCAAAATATTTGACCAAATCTAAAATTCTGCCAACATTACTGCTATCACTTAATTATCAGATCAGAGGAAATATTCCAATACTTATACCCTATCATTCTTTATAGATCACTCAACCATTTTCTTCTTCATTGTTATTACACATACTTAATTCATGTTTTAGGAATATATTCTCAATGTTACTTGACTATAGCAGGTCCTTTTTATAAGTATGAGGTAGAATAAAATTCTTTTTCCCTATGAAGACCTATCTAATTTTCTGCCTTTTGGTTTCCCAAATTGAGTCTTACTCAGTATTGCTGTTTCTATACTAAGTTTACTCATTCTTACATTAAGCACTGTTTCCATACTTTCAAGAAAGAAAGAAAGAGAAAGATGATGTCCTCAGTAAGTTACTAAGCCAAGGCTTTACATGCAGCTCCCAAATTGGCTCTCTCTATGTGGAAGGCACTCATGAGATTTCAAAGAGCAGGTGAGTCAGAGAGATACTCTCTGGGTACTGACCAAATGATGTTACAGGCATTCATTTTCTCTGACCGAAAAGGACCTGGAAAAATTGTCCTTTTGAATCGTGAGTGAAAGCAGTGCATTATGAGGCAGAAGACACGCCCAGTTTTGGCTCACAGACATCCCATCCTGGGCTCCTGCCTGGTGGGTGGCTCCCTCTCTGCAGGGACCTCCTGACTAACCTCCTTCTTCCACTGGCACCATCCAAACTGCTACTGAGCAGAAAGACTTGGCTCACAGTATTCATATACCTCAGTCATTCAAGGTAGTCAGAAGGTCAGCACTATTTGTGATCTTTCTCACTTTCCATAAGGAATTTGAATAAAAGTAAAACAAGATTAGAGGCCAGTTCTTAATTGATGAAGAACTTCATTCACTCAACTTGTCTATTTTGGGAGATGTATGATCAATTAACTGATTTTCAGCCCTTAACTTACATGTCAACAAGGCAAAGATAACCAAAGTAAAATATCTTTTACTATGAAAATTCCCCTTAAAAATATTACTTTATATAAAATGTTCCAAGTCTTCCACTTAACACTTTACTTCTGGAGACCTATCTAAGCTTCAAAATCAGAAACACATATGAGGAATTATATCAAAGATGTAACTGGTATAACTTCATTGTCATAATAATATTTGTAATACAATGACAGTAAGTGAAATATTTATATTCCTTACATTAATAAAAATTAGAAACATTTAATTGAGTTATGAAAACCTGCTATGGTACATTCACAGTATAAAATGCACAGGCATTAAAAATCATGTTTACTAAGGTATTTTAATGATATGGAAAAAACAAACATACAGTAGAATGTTAAAAAGTCAAAATAGAAAATGCAAAATTGATGCAGAATTGAATAAATAAATCAGTTGATGCCAGAACAGTATGTCCCACAGTGCCTGGCATATGGTATGTAATCAATGCTTACTATCATCTCAACTAACATACATCTGGGTATTTGAAAAAATTCAGAAAATGGGACAAAGTCTGCAACATAGAATTTCAGGTAATTTTATTCTTTATATCCTTATGAATTTTCTAAATTTTCTGCAGTGAGTGTATAATGCATTCATAGTTAAAATGAAATCATTTACAGAAGGGAGGGAAACTTCATGTACACAGTTACCAATTCTTTATGAAATGGCAATGAGTGAATTTTCACATTCACAAAATGAGATGAAGAGGTGAGCACTCATTTCAGAGAAAAAACTCATAATCTAGCCTCCAAATTGGTCTAAATCTATTTTTTCAAAAGTAGTTATTACTAGTTTTATTGGATGACTTAATTATTTGATAATAAAATTTTGAGTTATTCAAATTTGCTGATTAATAACTGAGAGCCTAATAGTTAAGGGAGCTGTGACTTTCCACAATTTATTGGGAGTGTGAGTGTGTGTGAGTGTGTGTGAGTGTGTGTGTGTGTGTATATGTGTGTGTGTGAAGCATGTTAGAGAAATGAAAAGTAAGCATATATTCATGCATTTTCTTTTCAAACTGTGTATTTTAACATATTCTAGGAAGTTTTTAAAAACAAATTTGTTTGTGATGGGCAATCAACAATTATGTATAAGAGAAGCACATTGGGGACCTGCTGAAAGAGTCACTATCCCTCCATACAAGCTCAGGAGGCCATCTGGCATATCTTTAAATACATCCTAGGCTTTAACTCTATATCTTGAAGTTTTGTAACTTGTGCACTTTTCTGTGGTTAGGGGGGACATTTAATGGGTTCATTGATTTCTCTCACTCCTTTACAAACACAGTGGTGAGAACACCCTTATTCAAAATGCTGAACAGGCTCTTAAACTTAGGAGTGAACTCTGAATTCTTTTAAAGAGCATTGTTTTCAGCAGCCCCATTGTATGGTGGTCTGTGAGCATTCTTGTTCCCATTTGTCATACAGTCACAGTCTTACTGACATTGGAGCTGGTACCTTTCTGAATGTGGCCCTGTCTTGCCCTGGGCTTCCTAACCACCGTGGAATGTGTCGTTCTGAAATGAGAGCACTACTCAGGAATGATATCGCTAAGCACAGAACATTTGATTCTCTTAGTCACTATCAATTCCCAGAATATGGGATGGAGTTGGTTTTCTGTTTCTCTATTCATTTCCTGATGGTTGTAAAGAGCATTAAAGCTATTGATAAACCACCCATAACAATTAACAAGATGTAGTGAAATCATTTGTTACTCAAAACTTGTAACTCAAACTATATTATTGCAAAGGAGAAAAAGCCATTAGCCTCCTACAGTTATTGCTACATGATTGCAAAAGAGCAAGTGGGTTAAAGTTGTATTATTTTCCTTTAGAAACTGTATTTGCCAGAGAACATAGATTGCACCATTCTGGTTGCTCACACTCATAGCGCCATAAGATGGGCTGTTTTCGTAGGCAAATGAATTTGCAAAATCAGATCTACCCATCCAGATTATGCTGCCTTAGCAGCAAATATCAACAAAGTCAGCACATAAACAAGTCTCAAGGGAGTTTTCTAGCAAGTTCTGCTAGTATCATTGAATTTTTGAGGGAAGAATTATACAACCATTGTTTATTCATCCATTCGTTAACTAAATCAATAAATATGTATTGAGAACCTACTGTGAGCAGGCACTATGCTGGGTGGGAGAGAAGACATGAAGATGAATAAGAGTCTGTTAAGTAGAAGAGGAGGTAAATTATGTTTGCAGATTCAAAAAAATACAGAAGTTATTCCCATCTAATGGAAATCCAGATGAAACCAGAAACCCCACCCTCTCCCTGACCTTCCATATTCTATTCAACATCTGCACTATTTATGGTCATTTATTCCTCTTCTATGAAGCAAATAGCACCATGCTAACCTCCTAGGTGGTTTTTCTATGCCTATTCTTGTTCATCTCCAGTAGGTTCTGTCTACTGGACCTATTGTCTTAACATAAATAAGCATGATATTTTGAAAACCCGTATCTGATCATTGAAATATTTGTGGAAAACTCACATCACTTCTCATTTCTTTTTAGAATAAAGACCAAAATTTTCATCATGGCCTACAATGTCATGGGTAATCTGGCCTCTGCCTACCTCTCCAGGCTCATGCTGAGTCACTAATTTTCTTGTTTATTCTACCAAAGCCATAGTCTCCGGATCCTTACAGAAACAAACTCTTACTTGTTTTAGAGTCTTCATAATGCTCTCCTCTACCCACCCACATATGCATTTCTGTCCTTCCATGGCTATATTAAACTATAAATCTTCCTCAATCACAATACCAAGTCTACTATCCTATGAAAACTTCTCTAAGTTATCAGGCTGGGTTATATTTTACATTCTCAGAATGTCGTGCATTTGGTGGGGATGGGGTGTTAGCCCTTATTTTATGTGGATACAACTGTGTCAGAAAACTTGAAATTTTTATGGCTCAAAACAAGGTATATATTACCTTATTTAAAAAGTGCAGAGCTGAACAGAACCAAATGGAATTCTGAAGGTGTCAGGGAGACAGGGTCCTTTTAGAATCTTCCTCTAATCTAACTTAACCATGTTGTCCATGATGCCTAATCAAGTTTCCAGGAGTCAAAACTACATTCATCCTAGAAGCAGAACAAAGGAATAGAAGGAAAAAAAGAGACATGCTCCTCACTTTAAGACTATATCTCATAAATTGTACATGACCCTTCAATTTGCAAATAATGGGCTAGAACTTATTCACATGTTACACCTAGCTGCAAGGAAGTCTGAAAAATGTAGTTGACATGGAATGGTCATTGCCTAGCCAAAAATAAGGGGATGAAGGGGATAAAGTTACCTTCTTTAAAGAGTACTTTCTTTGCTGTAGCCCTTTTCTAGATTTTTCACTGCATGACAACAAGGACCATCTATATTTTCTCACCACTGTATTCCTGGACCCTACTGGCATACTTCCAATACATTATTGATGACTCATACATCTCGCTGAATGAGTGAATGCGTAAATGAATGAATGAAAGTTCTATGGGAACTCACAGATAGAACTCATTAATTTCAAATTGGAGGGAAATAAGTGAGTTATCAGGGTGGTATTGTCTGGAAGATGTGACTTTAAATGAATGAAAAAAATAGGCCCATTTCCCTTGCAGAAGTAGCATATCAGTATTCCAACTAGGAAATTAATGGGAACAAGGGCCCAGGAAGAGTAAGGCTCAAGAGAAGAATGGAGGATAGTAAGAAAGATAAGGTGAAGTGGAGAAATGTGAGAAAATATTGGAAATGTAGTCGGGGCCAAGATGATAAAGCACTGTTTAGTGAGCGTGCAAACATTGAAGCAAAGCACCACTAAGCTCAGTGACTGTTGGGGACTCTCATGGTATAAGCATAGCACAGAAGGCACCTTATCCAACCAGTCCTGGAGTACAGGCATGAAGACATCTTGAGATATACAAGTCACAGTCAGATCAAAATAGTCTACATTGAACTTCTGCTGTACCACAGTGTGCTAAATGTTGCAACTGTCAATCTTGCTTCATACTTCATTAAGAAAATAGACAGGAATGGAGAGGAAATCCCTCATTTATTTGCCAAGTCTACCAGCTTCACCCCTTGGAATTTTCCCATCTCTGTTTTTTCTCATTGTTCTGGTTTCAAAGGATAAAGTGTAATTTTTTTTTTCTATCAAAGACCAACCATCCATTTCTGCTGTACTCCTTCACCTCCCCTGCTAATACAGTTACCACCTCTCTCTTTTACAGCATCGCTTCCTCTTTATTGTATTATTTTTATCTGCATAAAAATATGTTTTGGTCTTACATTTTTAAAAACCCTTTTTAATTTCCTATTTTCATCCAATAAAAGCCCCATTCATTGGCTCCCCTAGACCATAAACCTTCCTGAAAGAATATGGAGTCCCTCTCTCTACTTCCCCATGTCTCATTCTGCTCTGAAACCTCTCCCATCAAGGCTTCTGGCCTCTTCCCAGAAGTCACTCTTTGCCTGGTAAACTCTGGTGGTGCTGCCAGACCAGAGGTCTCATCTCCCATTTCTTCTCTCCTGGCTCCTCAGCAATAGTCAGCATATATGAATATGCTTTACCTCTCAGCTTCCATGACACCCACTCTTACATTTTTCTATAGTTTAGTCCTTCTTGCTCAACCTCTAAATGTTGAATGTAAATGGTATTTTTTCATTATACTTTTTTCCTAGATTATCAGATCCTTTCCTATAACTTTAAACACAATCTATGTTGCAATAACTCTCAAATTTATATCTCTAGCTTTGACTTCTGCTTTGAACTCCAAGATTATGGACTAAACAGACAATTTTCCATTTGACATCTCTACTTAGAAATCTAATGGGCTTCAAAACTTAACATGAAAATACAAAATTCCTAATTTTCTTCCAATCAGTTTTTACAATGCACTCAATTTATCATATACTCTCACTTCTTCCATCCACTTGTTTAGCAAGTCATAATAACTCTACATCCCAAAAGCATATCAAGTAAGTTCCCTTCTCCTACTCTCTGTTGCATCCACCGCAGCCAAAGTCTTTGTTACTTTACCCTTGTAGATCATTGGAGATATCCAACTGATCTCACTTAATTATTAATTTCATTTTTTAATCTGTTTTGCACATCCCAGCTACAAAATTTTTAATGTACATTGTAGCTTGTAAATACCATGCAAAACATACCTACCTAAATGCCCATTTTGCCATAGCCTACCTCCAAATGGCCTGGTTCCCATCTCTTTCTGGCCTTACTCCTTACATTCTTCCTATTTTTCTTGATGTCCAGTATGGCTGGTCTTCTTTCTTTCCCTCAAATGTCCCAAAGCTCCCTCATCCTTAGGACATCAGCTTTCATAGTTTCCTTGATCTGAAATGTGTTTTCTATACATCCTCCTATGACTGACACTGACTTAGCATTTGGTTCTCTTGTTAATGCTCCCTCCTTTGAGGATATTCTGTGGGTCTCCCATTCTAAGCTGCTCTCGGTAACAATTTTGTTTTTTATTATCTCACTGTTTATTTTTATAAACAACATTTACATTATCTGAATTTTTGGTTTAGTTACTTAACTTTTCATTTTGTGACTTTACTTTCACCCTTTGAAATAGCACCGTGACAGTAGGGAGTTTATCTGACATAGTCACTGATACAGCCATTAGCTTAGAACAGTGCTTGGCATACATTATGTGCAAACATAGTGATTATGCATTGGGGAAAAGAAGAAAATAAGGACTATAGTAATCATTGATGACAAGCACAGCATCATACTCAGCTTCTGAGTAAACAGCAATAACCAAAGGGGTTTTGTGGACTATTCGATGTTTCCCCTGCCCCCTGTCTATCATTTAAACTCATCCCATTAAGACCTTCCTATTGCTTGGTGTTAGGTTCATGGTCTGGCTGTAATACATGATTTTCTAAATGGCAAGAGAAGGTGGATCTAAATTAAGTACCTAACAAATCAATCTTTCTCTGGAATAAAGATTCTCATGCTGTAGACATAAAATATGAGAGAAGTAATGACTTTATAGGTAAAGAGATCACTATAATTTTCATTTCAATGCCTCCAGTTTTCATCATGAAAAGGGAAACAATTGGTAATAACACTACGAAAACAGGAGGAAAATGGGACTGTCTTAGATACCCGGGGAAAGTTCTGGTAAGGAAACTAGAAACAATATGAGCAAAGAAAAGAAAGACAAGGATATAGTGACACATCTTGAAATAATGTTACAAATAAACAGCTAGTGGACAAACACACTAGTATGTAACAGACTAAAACACATTGAAAAAGATGGAGTAAAAACATAAACAAAACCAAGGAAAGGGTCAGCATGTGGAACAGTAAACATCTCTGTAAATAGGCCACTGCTGTAACCATAGAGCAGAAAAACAAACAAAAAATTGCAAGTGTCTTCGTTGTAGAAAGAATAAAAGGTTTAGAGTAATTCATTCAAACAATACTGAGCACCATCTCAGCATGAAGGACTCTCACACTCGCACAAGCAACAAGGTAGAGGATATCCCAGCCTCACCACGGACCCTTCCATCCTGACAATCCTCAATTCATCTTGAAACAATATTAGTCATCAATTTGTTTTCTAATTATTCACTTAAATGAACTCAGATATAAGGCAACAGACAACTTACAAAGATGTGGACCACAGTCAGATGGGAGGGAGGAAGTGCATGAACAAGGAATCAATGATTAATAATAGGAAATGGTAGAGCAGATATGGGGGCCATATTACATCCTGCATATGGCCAAGGAGGGTGGATGAGTTATAATTCCATCTTGCTGCCCTCAGCTCTATTGATTTTTCAACTCCTTATATGTGAAAACCAAAGAAAAACAAAGGGAAGAACTGCAACAAACTTTTTTTTTTCTTAAATCTTTGATTTGCGCTAAATCCATTAGGGCCATTCTACTTGATGTACAGGTGAGCATGTGGCCCTTTAATGCAGTAACAAAGGTAAAGTTATACCTGCATTGCTCTCTTTGTGCTTTGGGAAATAGCTGTCATTTGAACTCAAAAATCAGTTTTCCAGAGAAAGAAAAGGAAGTGTGCAACAGTGAGTCTGATGAAGGGTCCCCTGTGCAGCCTAACACAGGGGAAGTGCGGTGTAACCTCCTGTACTTTTGTTGCAATCAGCCAGGTCAGGTAAGCACGTGGCAGAGCCAGTTCCCAAGTTTTCTTTGACAAAATCTCCCACAAATAATAAGACATTCAGTTTCACCCAATATTTACACCTGCTCGTTAAAAGTCAAAGAATTAGCTGTGTGTTTTATTTCATTAATGGTGACAAAAAATACAGGAAATGTGCAAGAGTAATATTATGCCTGTTTTATGACATGCACTATGATTTAGAGAAGCTTAAGGAAAAATATCAAGTGTGAGGTATTTAATGCAAAGCAGAGGTAGTTTTTCTTCAGAAGAAGTGTCTTAACAATCATGTTATACTCCTTGGTCAACCAAAAATGTGTAGAGTACTATTTTTATTTCCCAAATTTAATTCTGAACTCAATTTCTTGGAAATGTTCATCTGAAATGATTAAAACAAGATAATATTGGGTCACTTTTTGTTTCTAAGTAAATTTTGTCATTATTTACTAAAGGCATTCAAGCTAGTAAATATAATTCTGAGAAAATAAAATATGTCATCAAAATATAGGCATGTCAGCTAAACCCAATGCTTTAAGGATCACATACACATTCCATAAAGTTTTCTGCATTGCTTCCTAAATCTTTGACCAGGAAGATTTGCTCTGGGAAGGCCTGCCTTGCTCAACACCATTGCACATCATCCTTCCTCCCTCACCAGCTTTTGCTTCCTCTGGAGTCTCCCAGCACTGTTCTTCAACAAGGTGGAAAATGCCATGGCTTTATTCAAAATAACGCTGTATGGTTATCTAACAAATACAAGAGAAGATACTGTAAGTAGAGGCAAATAAAAAAGTGACACTTAGGGTAAATAGTTCTGCCATCAACTACAAAGCATGTCCCTATAAATTCTCTTTACCTCGGTTTCCTCATCCATAAAAAGATGGGTTGCCCCATCTATCAAGTGTGTTTGCAGAACTATAACCCATTATTGCTTAGTACATTCTGAAAGTTATAAGGAAAGTACTTTTTCCTAGAAGTTTCATAAATGGACAATACATGAGCCTGGAATCTTCATATACCAACACAAGATCAAAATTAAGACCAGGAGAGAAACCAAATATAAAGTTATCTTTTCAAGACCTGTAGAAAATGGACATCAACAGTCTTATCTCTTACCCACCATGCTGGCCCTTCTCTGAATGGATTCCAAATTCTTGATTTTGCCAGAGAACCCAGAATTAGAAATAAGAGACTAGGAAAAATCTCACCAGTGTTAAAGATAAAGATCAACCTTAATAAGGGTGGTAAATAAAATTAAAAGAGATCTGTGATTAACTCTTTAAAATATAACTTTGCTGACTTAACCACATCTTTTCAACATCTATATCATTTTTATTCCACAGTAATAGCAGATAATGACCTTCTATTTTGAATTTGTGCTCTTCACTTTTCTCCTCTAAATGAATTATCTTTAGAAATGTTATTAAGTATCTTTGAAAGTATAATTTTAACAGCAACAAAAGACTTCATTATAATTTAAAAATTCAAGTTTTGATTATTTCTATATTTTTACTAAAATATTTAACATTGTGACAAGCACCATTATAATTATTCTTTACTTCAAGATTGTTTCTTGTGATAAATTACTACTAATGTTTTTTATTATTATTACTCTTGTGTTCAGACGCTAATCAGATTGCAAGTTCTATATCATATATGATAACAATATCATATCATTCATATTATAAATATAATATGTTGTAATTTATATCTATATTCTATAATACAATTTATATTATAAAATCAATGATAAGCTATAGTCTATAGTAGGTGTCTTATAGAAAGGCACATTCTCAATAACTTGGACATTAAAGATTAAGATTTATTTTAAAGAGTCCAGCTATGAAATAATCCCATTAAGAGTAGAGATAGAATATCAACTTAAAAAAGTACCAGTTCTCATGCCCCCAAAACTTAGCTTTAATGTAGTGGAAATATTTGCATAAGTGAATAAGACCATTGTCAAGGGGATGGCTGGGGAGAGATGGGTCTATGAACACACAGAGAAAATTATAATAAAGTATAGGTAGACATTGTGTATCTTCCATTTATGGAATCAGGGCTTTATTCAAATATTTCAAAGCATTCTCTTTCCCATGAACAAAATCATCTCAATTAAAGAAAAGTTAATGCCAATCCTTCTCAAACTTTTCCAAAAAATTGAAGAGGAGAGAACACTCCAAAGTCATTTTATGAGGCCAATATTACTCTAATACCAAAGATAGGTAAGGACACTATAAGAAAAGAAAACTAGAGACCAAAATTCCTGATGAACATAGATGCAAAATTTATTAACAAAATATTAACAAACCAAATTCAAAGGATGATACACCATGATCAAGTGGTATCTATTTCTGGGTTGTAAGGATGGTTCAACATATGCAAGTCAATCATAGATGGGTCACATCAATAGAACAGAATATAAAAATGATATGATCATCTCAATAGATGGAGAAACACATATAACAAAATTCATCAACCTTCCATGATAAAAGTCCTCAACAAACTGGATAAAAAAGGAACATATCTCAACATTATAAAAGCCATATAAGACAAACCCATAGCTAACATCATACTCAACTGGTGAAAGGTTGAAAACTTTTCCTCTAAGATGAAAAATAAAACAAGGGTGCCCACTCTCACTTCTCTTATTCAATATAATACTTGAAGTCTTAGCTAGAACAACTGGGCAAGACAAAGAAATAAGAGGTATCTAAATGGGAAAGTAGTAAGTAGAATTGTTATTTGCAGATAATGTGACATTATATATTGAAAATTTTAAAGACTCAAAACTGTTGGAACTCATCAATGAATTAAGTAAAGTTGCAGGATATAAAATCAACTCAGAATAGTTGTGTTTCAATACACTAACAAAAAATATCAGAAAAGGATATAATGAAAACTGTTCTATCTCTGCAGTGGGATGGGTACATAAGAAGAATTAGTCTGTTAGCTTCTGCTAATTTTTCAGGTCTTCCAGCCTCCATCTGATGTGATTCGGTTTCTCAGGTTGGGCCCCAGGGGAGAAAACACCTTGATGATTGTGTCTCTCAAAGAGTCCGGTATCTTAAAAAACAACAACAACAACACACACACACACACACACACACACACACACACACACACAACAAACCCTTGACATTCTGAAGTTATTTTTCATTGAAATAAAAATGCAATAAAAAGTCGTTTGATGGGCACAGATTTTGTGTGCAGCAGCTGTTTGCCAGGACCTGTGCCAGGCCCTGTGCCGGGCCTTGGAGATGTAACATGGAGCAAACTGGACCTTACCATGGAGTAGTCTGCCAACTGAAAGAGACCCAGTACACTAAATAAGCTGCTTCGGTACAATGTGATAATTTCTGTGATGGGTCAAGTCCATGGGGTCATAGGAACTCATGGGATGAGCCCCTAATCATGCTTGAGGGTGGGAGACTTCAGAGAGCATTTCTAGGATAAGAGAGCAAATCTCCGTAAAAATATACAGGTGAGTATAAGTAAGTAAATAAATGAGAACTGGTGGCAGGGAGTCAGAGAGTGAGGCAAAAGTAGCTTCCAAGTAGAAAAAAAAATGTGCAAACATTTTGTGCTCAAAAAGCTACAGATCACCCTGAGTGATTGGGGCACATATCTTGATATTATAGGCTATTGAGAGAAGAAGGGGCTGAACATGCAAGCACAAAGATCTCACTGCCGTGCTAAGGCACTGACTCTAAGGTTTGTAGGCCAATGTGATTAGATCATTGCTTATTTAAATGTTTCTGTAATTTACTATTTGTCTATACCTCTTGCTGTAAATACATACATTGTACTACAAGTTTGGAGTTACTATCCTCATTTTCGTGCTAAAAAAAGTGGGTTTCTGACTCTCAGGTCACTTGCTGAGAGTCACTTTGCTGGTAGTTGCAGAGCTGGTCCCTTGGTGCCCCAAACTAAGTCTCCCAGACCCAGGATCTTTCCTGTTGCACAATCTTGCCAGCTTCTTAGGAGCAAATAACTGGACCTGGTATATGGGACATAACCTGCATGGAATCAGTGCTGCCCCTTACTGGTGTGGTGCTGCAAGGGCTTCCTAACTCAGGTCAACAATGACAATATTAGGTAATATTGGCTTCAAGGCCACCCACTGTCAAAGACTCTTGGTAAGATCCAGTTAGGTCTAAATTGATTTGTTTTTAACAACCCACTTTTAGCTCCAGGCTCTAGCAGATGTGTAGTTTAAGCAATGCTGAGATGAAAGTACATATGGTCAAAGCCATGGGCTAACTGCAGCAGTGGGCCATGTCTGGAGCTTTTGGAGTGTCCTGAAGACTATTTAACATCAGAACAGAGTGCTCTGGACATATTGTTAAGAAAAAAGAGCAGGCTAAAAAATGTTATGCTGTATATTAGATATTATGTTTTACATACAATGTATGAATAGAAAGAACACTGGAAGAAAATATGTCAAAATACAAACAGTGTATACAAACAGAGTAGAAGATTTATAGATGATCTTAACATCTTCAGTATATTCAATATTCTTAATAATGAACACATGTTTATGTTCAGGAATTTTTTTCTAAGAAGTTGTCACTATTTCTAGTAACTTACAAAAAGACAGCTTTTAATTACAGCATAAACTAATAAAAGTGTGCAAACTATAAATGTGCCACTGAGTAAATTCCCCAAGTAGATACCTCTAGGTAGCCAGTCCATGAATCGAGAAAGAAAACATTACCAACGTTCCCTGAGGTCTCTTTCATGCTGTCTCCCATCATTACTTATCTTCAAAGATAAATTCTAGCACCATATACTAGTTGTTTTTGGTTTTGTTTTGTTTTGTTTTTTTCCTAATAAGTGGAGTGGAATGAACTACATACCCCTGTGTGTGGCTTATTTATATCAACATTATGCTTATGAGAATTTATCAATGTTCTTTCATATAACAATGACTTTTTAATTTCTTTGCTATATCATGTCCATTGCATGAATGTTATATTGGGATTGTTTCCACTTTGGAGCTAATAAAAACAGTGTTGCTGTGAACATTCTGGTATACAGTTTTGATAAAGTTTTATATCTATATTTCTTTGAGTGCTTCTCTAGGAGTGGAATTGCTGGGCCATAGTTGATATTCATTGTCTACCATGGTAGGCACTTCAAAGAGTCTTTCTAAGTGATAGTGTCCTTTACACTCTTATTAACCATATATGCATGTCTGGTTACTTCTCACACTCACTGACACTTGGTCATTCTGGTGGATATGTAATAATATTGCACTATGGCTTCAGTTTCCATTTCCCTCATAAGTCATGAAGTTGTGCACATTTTCTTATGTTTGACAGCCATTTGGATAGCCTCTTTGGTGATGTGACTCTGAACTTTTTAAACTAATCTTTCTTTTGGATTATTTGTCTCTGTCTTATTGATTTATTGGAATTGTTTACATCTTCCAGGTACAAATCTTTTCTGTAATATATGTAATTGCAAATATTTTTTGCTTTTCTGTAACTGACATTTTTACTTTCTTCATAGTTTCTTTTTTGAACAGAATTTATTAATTTTAATGTGGTACAATTTATCATTTTTAAAAACTGATCAGTGTTTGGGGGATTCTGTTTAAAAAGTCTTTCCTTAGACAAATACTATATGATTTCACTCATATGTGGAATCTAATGAACAAACTGAACTAACAAGCAAAACAGAGACAGACTCATAAATAGAAAGCAGAATGACAGTTAAGGTGGGAGTGGGGGTGGGGAATGTAGGGGGTGGAGGGACTGAGCAAAAAAGGGAAAGGATCATGGACACGGATATCAGTATGGTGATTATGGGGAGGGGGTAGAAGGGGGTAAATGGTAATGGAAAAAATATTTAATAAAAAATACAACAGAAAATAAAATAGAATCACACAAAAATTAAAAAATAAAAAGTATTTTCCTAGTCAAAGCCATAAAGATATGCTCTTATGTTTTATTTGTTTTTTTATTTTATTTTAAATTTATAAATCATGTTTATTCTATTAGAGTTGTCTCAATTTTTACCCCTTTACCCCCCTCTACCCATCCCATGTCTACCCACCACCCCTGCTCCCACAATCAATACCCACTCTGTTGTCCATGTCCATGGGTCACTCATACATGTTCTTTACCTATTCCCTTCCCCTTCTTTCCACCATTGTCCTCTTTCCCCATTCCCTCTGGTCACTTTCAGTCTGCTCCATGTTTCCATGCCTGTGTTTCGTTTTGTTTATTAGTTTATTTTGTTGAATAGAGTCCACTTATAGGTGAGATCATATCGTATTTGTCTTTCATCAACTGGCTTATTTCACGTAGCTTAATATTCTCCAGTTCCATCCATGTTGTCACAAAAGGTAGGAATTTCATCTCTCTCTTTCTTTCTTTTCTTTCTTTCTTTCTTTCTTTTTCTTTCTTTTTTTCTTTCTTTCTTAAGCACACACTGATTTTATTTATTTTTTTAAATGTCAAAGTTAATTATAAAATATTAAAAAATTTAAAACCATTATAAAATCTCAGCAATTAAACCAACATGACATCAGCACAGAAATAATCAAGTATATCAGTAAAAATAATGAGCATTCTAGAGACAAATGTATATTTCTGTCTAACAAAATGAGTAAGTTGGTATTTCAAATCAATGGCGAAAATAAGGCTTTTTCAACAAATAAGGTGCATTGACCACTATTACTTGAAATAAAACAAATACAGAGCCCTATTTCACATATTATACAAGAAATATTCAAGTGAGTTAAAACTCAATATGTAGAATCTAAGGAGTTTTAGAAGAAAATAGAACTAATATTTTTCATGACTTGAAGTAAAATATTCAAACCCAGAAGCTATAAAGTAAATATTGACAATATGACTAAATTAAACACTTAAGACTATATAGTAATATTCATATAAAAAAAGTTAAAGGACAAGGTTTAGAATAGGAAAGTATTTGCAACACATTTAAAACATGGTTAATAGGTTTTTCTTTTTTTTCTTTTTTTTAAGGGAAAAATATTCTACAAACCTTTAATCAATAAATGAATAAAGAATGCCAAAAAGTCAGTTAAAGCTCTTTAAAAATAATACAAATAGGTAAGAAATATACAAAAACAGGTTTAGTTTCAACAAATAGTAAAGGAACAATTAAAATTATGTCATTGTCACAATCAGATTAATGAGTATTAAAAATATTGGTAATACCAAGTATTGGGAACTGTGAAAGGAACTAGGTATTCATAGACTCTTTTTATTCACCTTCTTAAAGCAGTTCCTTTAGTATATTTTGCAATGCTGGTTTGGTGGAGGTGTATTCTTTTAGCCTTCTTTTGTCTGGGAAACTCCTTATTTCACCTTCCGTTTTCATTGAGAGCCTTGCTGAGTAGAACAGTCTTGGTTGCAGGCCTTTGCTTTTCATGACTTGGTATATTTCTTGCCATTCCCTTCTGGCTTGCAGTGTTTCTGTTGAGAAGTCAGATGCTAGCCGTATTGGGGCTCCCTTATATGTTACTACCTCTTCCTCCCTTGCTTGCTTTAGGATTCTCTGTTTGTCTTTGATATTTGCCATTTTAATGATGACATCTCTTGGAGTGGGCCTCATTGGGTTCCTCTTGAATGGGACCCTTTGTGCTTCCTGGACTTGTGTGGCTTTTTCTCTCCTCCAATTAGGGAAGTTTTCCACCATTACTTTTTCAAACAGGTTCTCTATGCCTTGCTTCTCCTCTTTTCCTTCTGGTCTCTCTATTATACAGACACTATTAAGTTTCTGGTTGTCCTGCATTTCCCTAAATGCCTCTTCATTCTTTTGGAATCTTTTTTTCATTTTCTTGCTCTTTCTGGGAGCTTTTTTCAACCTTGCCTTCCAGCTCGCTGATTCAATCCTCAGCTTCATCTAGCTTGGTTTTGATTCCTTCTACTGTGTTCTTCAATTCAGAAGTGGTATTCTCCATTTCTTCTCCTCTCTTATTGATCGTTTCTATGTCCTTTTTCATGCTGATATAATTTGTAGCAAGTTCCTCATAGTTTCCCTGTAGCTTTTGGTAATTCTCTTTGAGCTCACTGAGCTTGTTGAGCTTCCTTAGAACTGTTGTTTTGGACTCAATATCTGACAGTTTACTTGCCTCTATTTCATTTAGTTCTCGTTCTAGGGATTGCTCCTTTCCCTTAGAGTGGGACATATTTCTTTGTCTTCCCATTATTTGTGAGATTCTTCTCTTTTGCTTAAGCTTCTTAAATTGATCTGTCTTGATTTTCTGACTTTGTGGTGTAAACATCTATGGTAGGAGACTGCTGGGGTTTTTTTCTTTCTGGATCTGTCTCTGATGATGTCAGATGTTGTCCCTGTCTGACCTTAGGCAGTCTGTTTGAGACTTCCAGGAATCTCTAGTTTGTGGTTGTCTGCTTCAGCTGTTAATCTAGTCACTCTGTACTCAGCAGGCCACATTAGACAGCTCAGGATGGGGCGGAGTCCCTTCTGGGGGTGGGGTTATTGGGTCCTTTCATGCTGCTCCCATATGGGGGAGGAGTCTGTACTAGGATCCTGTCTTCTACTCTCTCCATTCTTTCCCCAAAACCTCCATCCCCAGTCTCTCCTCAAGTGTCTCCAGACCTCTCTGAGCCCCCTTTAGCCAGGAATCTACTGTCTGTGGCTGCCACTCTGCACTCAGCAGGAGGCTTAGACAGTACAGGGAGGGGTGGAATCCCACCTGGGGGCGGGGCAATTGGGTCCTCTGCTCTGGAGCTGCTCAGGTGGAGTGGTCTCAGCCTGAGAAAAATGGCTGCTGCCATGTGGGGGATGAATCAGCACCAAGATCTTACCAGTTGCTACCTCAGTTCTCTCCCCAAAGCCTCCTTCCCAGTCTCTCCTCAGGTGTCTCTAACCCATTCTGCCCCCACCTTTGCCGGAGACCATGGAAAGTGGCTGCAAATAAAAATTTATGTGTTGCCCCTTTAAACCATTCTTTGCATCTCCAGTCATTTTCTCTGGCAGAGAGCAACCCTGCCGCTTTTCGCAGCTGGCTGTTTTCTGTGTACTTTTTGGTCTGTCGTGCTATAGGCTAGAGATCCTTGCCTTTGGTTTATACCCTGCTCTTCTCAGGGGGATCCAACTGGCCGTTTCAATACCTTTCTGGTGCTGCCGCCTGTGGGCACCCCGCCCGCCTTCTCAGGTCTGTACCGCACTCCTTAGCAGGTAGATTGCGCTAAAGACGATTCTTCTGTCTCTGAGGTTACAAGGCTCCTCTCTCGCTATTGTTCAGTTGTTTGTTCCAGGAGATTTCTCCACAATTTAGTGTAATTCCAAGTTGGTCCTGGGAGGAGGTCAGTGTGACTTCTACTCACTGCTCCACCATCTTGATTCTCCTTATTTGAAAAATGTGTATTATTTTACCTTTCACTTTAGATATATCATCCACCAGAAATTGACTTTTACATATAATGGAAGGTAGGGGGTCAAAGTTTGTTTGGTAGCTTTTTAAGATCCCCTAATTAATTACCTAAAAATAACTTTTAAAATCTATACAGCACCTTTCCCCTTTCCCAAAGACAATGATTCTGGCAAAACAACAGTAAGCTGAGGAAAAAAATCCAATTAAGGAAGAAGTAAGTGAAAGCCTTACCTGTTGGTAAGGCTTGAAAAGTCATCATATACACTTAGTACACTTGTTCTTTAGAGCAAACCTGTTAACAAGGTCTTTTTTATTCCTATTTGATAGATGATGATAAGAGAAATAAACCAACTGTCCACTGTCATATATTTAATAAATAGGAAAGGCAGGATTTACACTCATATTGTATCTGACTCCAGAACCTTTATATTTTTGCTATTGCACAAAGTAGAGAAAACAGGTAACAATTATTTACTAGGAGTTAGTTTAAAACCTACTTCCAAGATTATGAGATACAGTCCTATGGGCTGTGCACCATCAATTTTGTGTTTCCAACACTCCGGATCAATAGGTGGGCAACTGATTGGATTGACTATATTCAATTTGATTTACTTTCTAAGATGGCTACAGTAACTGAATTGATGCTGCTGTTCAGTTATTGTAGATAAAACCATTCTCTAGGACTGAATTATCTAATCTAAAACATCTGTCTCTGATAAACTCTGCTTTTGTCACTAACACCATTTGCATTTGAATGAACTTTTCAGATGTTCTAAGGAAGAAAAAAAGATCCCACACACAACTCAGCCTCTGGGATCCCTTTTGCAACTTACTTCGAAGAATCATTTCCTTCAAAGTGACCCTGATGAAAAAGCATCACTTGCCTAACTGTGAAAATCAGAGCTTTAGCCTGTGTTTTCCTAAGCCTTCTTTCCACAAACACATTAAGAAGCAATTGCTACTTTACATCTCAGTCATTTAAAAGGGAAGAAAGCTAAGGCTATTCAGCATCTGTATGATGCTCCCTTATAACGTGGAAGCATACAGCAATATATGAGATGAGTGGTTCTTTGAAACACACCATAAATCAGACTGACGCTTTGCATTAAAACTTAAATATTTTTCCTCTTCATTCTTGAATGCAGCATGTCACATCTATCTGCTGGACTGCATTTTCTTTTCTCATGACGTTAATATTCTAAACAAATGTATTACATCAATCCAGTCAATACACTCTGAAACTCATGAACATCAAAGTTATGGAAATGTATTTTGTACATCTTCAATGTTTAGCTAAAATCAATAAAAATCCATTATCTAACATTTCAACTGCTACACACTAGAGAACCAGTGAGAAATAAATCTCTCTAAAGAAAAAATTAAAGTGTCTCACACAATTACTAATTATTGGTATTTACTTCTAATATTATACCTGGTGTTCAATTATTAGTAATTAAGTGTATAGTAGATCAGACTCAAAGGAAAAGAAATGTTAAAATGGTAGATTGAGACATTTCATACATGTTTGTGACTATTTCAATAAATCTTAAGATTTTGAGAGATATACATTAGTTCAATATTATTGGTTTATAAACATTGATTTAGTTTCAAAATGTCTATTTAGGTATCACAGATAAATAATAGTAAGGAAAATAAAATACTTATTATAATAACCTAAAACTATATCAGATTTAGATAAAAAAAGAGGCACAAAAATGTTTAGCTATTTGAGGAATAACACCTGATAAAGTACATTCAGTGAATCTGAGAATCCGAAGAAAAGAATTGAGATCCAATGAAATTTTCATTGGGAATTAAAAATTCTTAAGCTGAACATAGCTAAAATTGGATGTTGATTTCTTTAAAGTATTCCCATAGTGTAGGCATTTTATATATAAACTTTACAGATATGTTTTATAGATGAAGAGACTGAGACTCAAAGATGTTGAATAATCTCACTAAAAGTCATCTAGTTTGTCAGGGCTGCTGGATGAAAAAGGTGAAGGGATTAAGAAGTTTAAATTGGTAGTTACAAAATAGTCATGGGGATGTAAACCTCCTATAGCATAAGAAATATAGTCAGTGAGCCCAGTCCTATGCTTGTCTTCCTTCCTTCCTTCCTTTCTTTCTTCCTTCCTTCCTTCCTTCCTTCCTTATTTTTTTAATATATCATTTTGCTTTTTTTAATTATATTTTTGCCATTAGCATTTAGTCACCCTATATTCCCCTTCCTACCGAAATCCCACCTCACTGTTGTCCATGTCCATGAGTCCTTTTTCCTTTTTGCTCAATCCCTTCACCCTCTACCCTCTCCCCAACCTCAGCTGTAATCCTGCTCTCTATCAATGTATGGGAGGAGGTTTCCCTGTCCAACAATTCTATCTAAAGTGCATTTGCATGCTTTTTCCATTAATTTATTATCTTATGCCTCAGATGTGTTAAATAAGAAACAACAGCTTAGAAAACAGTATATTAAGAAAGAGGGGGCATATTCTAAACTTCATATTGATGAATCATAATTAGCACCTTAATGATCCCAAAATTTATTTACATATAGTCATAAACATCTATTGAGAGAGTCCCTGTCCATTCATTCACTCAACAAATATTTATTGAGCCTCTGCTATAGGTCAGGTACTATGCAGAACACTAGAAATTTCTCAATGAATAAAATACATGTCTGCCTCTAAGGGAAATGAAAGAAAATATAAACAAACAGGACTACATCAGACTAAAAAGTTTTTGCATAGCAAAGGCAACCATCAACAAAACATAAAGAAAACCTACTGAATGGAAGAAGAAATTTGCCAATGACATCCAATAAGAGGTTAATACCTAAAATTTATAAAGAACCCATATAACTCAACATCAAAGAAACAAAAAAATCCAATTAAAAAATGGGGAGAGGACCTTAATAGACAGTTCTTCAAAGAAGACATACAGTTGGCTAATAAACATGAAAGATGTTCAATGTCACTAATCGTTAGAGAAATTCAAATTAAAACCACAGTGAGATACCATCTCATACCTGTCAAATGGTTATCATCAATAAATCAACAAACAACAAGTGCTGGTGAGGAAGTGGGGAATGTTTTGCACTGTTGGTGAGAATGCAGATTGGTGCAGCCACTATGGAAAACAGTATGGAGGGTCCTCAAAAAATTAAACATTAAAAATGGAACTGGCTTATAACCCAGCAATCCCAATTTGGGGTATATGTTGGAAAAAACCCAAAACACTAATTTGGAATAATATATTCACTGCATGATCTCTGAAGCATTATTTACAATAACCAAGATAGGGAAACAATCTAAGTGCCTGTCTATAGATACATGGATAAAAAAGTGGTGGCACACATACACAATGGAATATTACTTGGCCATAAAACGTACAAAATTTTACTCTTCATGACAGTATGGATGGATGTAAGTGAAATAAGTCAGTCAGAGAAAGGCAAATATCATATGATTTTACTTATACATGAAATCTAAAGAACAAAATAAACAAACAAACAAAACAGAAACAGACTCACCCACAGAAAACAAGTTGGTGGTTGCCAAAGGGGAGAAGATTTAGGGGCTAGGTGAAATAGGTGAAGGGATTAAGAAGTCCAAATTGGTAGTTACAAAATAGTCATTGGGATGTAACGTATAGCATAGGGAATATAGTCAGTAGTATTGTATTAAAATAACTATGTGTAGTGTCAGATGTATACTTGAAATGTTGGGCATATCATTTTGTAAAGTATATGATAATCCAACTACTGTGATGTATATCTGAAACTAATACAAAATAATATTGAATGCCAACTACAATTTAAAAAAATTAAAATTTTTAAATTAAATAATATAATTTAAAAAGTGAATAAAAAAATAATAGATGTTCACAGTATCATATTAAAAAATACAAACAAGTATAAAAATACATTTTTCCCCATCTTTGTTCCTTGGCTGTCAATTTTTATGGGTTTTCACTTATTTTTTAATGCTTTGCTTTTTCCCTTGAGCCTATTTTGGGAACTCTTCCATATCTCTATATACGATGCTCCCCATTCCTTTTACTGGGCACACAGTATGCCACTGTATAGAGAGACTACAATGTATGTAGCCAGTTCCTATGCATCATTTAAGTTGCTATCAAACTTTTGCTATTTTAAAGTTACCTTTTAATATCCCAAGTGACATATAAATACTTCTTCTAATCTTCAAAAAAATCTCAAAAGATACCTGCCTCTAAAGAACTCAAAATGTAGAGTAGAAGGCAATACCTGAGGAAAATTATGTACAGTCTGATAAACTCTTAGTTAGGTTCCTAACATAGTTTGCAGTATTCAAAGGAGTCCTTTAGGAGGAGTGACAATATCGGAGTTTGTTTGTTTTTTTTAATTTCTTTTTATTGTTCAAATATATCTGTCTCCATTTTCCCACTCCAACTTTTCCCTTGCCACACCCACACCCACCTCCCACCCTCAGTCCTTTCCCACTTTCGCTTTGTCCATGGGTCCTTTATACAGGTTCTTTCATTTCACCCTTCCCCTTCTTTTTCCCGTTACCCCTCTCCCTCCTTCCATCTCATTACTGTCAGTTTGTTTTTTCTTTCAATGTTGCTGGTTATATTTTCATTGCTTGTTAGTTTTGTTGATTAGGTTCCATTTATAGGTGAGATCATACGGTATTGTCCTTTCACCCCCTGGCTTATTTCACTTAGCATAATGCTCTCCAGTTCCATCCATGCTGTCGCAAAGGGTAGTAGCTCTTTCTTTCTTTTTCCTGCCTAGTATTCTGTTGTGTCAATGTACCATAGTTTTTAGATCCATTCATTTATTTATGGACACTTAGATTGCTTGCAGCACTTGGCTATTTTATATTGGGCTGCTATGAACATTGGGGTGCATAGGTTCTTTTGAATTGGTGTTTTGGGATTCTTAGTGTATAATCCCCACAGTGGAATTGCTAGGTCAAAAGGCAGTCCCATTTTTAGCTTTTTGAGGAAATTCCAAACTGTTTTCCATAGTGGCTCTACCAGTCTGCATTCCCACCAACAATGTACTAGGGTTCCCTTTTTTCCACAACCTCACCAGCACATGTTGTTTGTTAATCTGTTTATGATGGCCATTCTGACCGGTGTGAAGTGGTATCTCATTGTAGTTTTAATTTGGTCTCTCTGGTGGCTAGTGATGCTGAGCATCCTTCCATGTCTCTGGGCCCTGTATATGTCCTCCTTAGAGAAGTGTCCGTTCAGGTCCTTTGCCCGTTTTTCGATTGGATTGTCTGTCTTCCTGGAGTAGAGTCCTGTGAGTTCTTTATATATTTTGGAGATCAAATCCCGGTTTGAGGTATCATTGGCAAATACATTTTCCCATATGTTTGGCTCCCTTTTCATTTTGCTCATGTTTTCTTTAGCTGTGAAGAAGCTTCTTATTTTGAAGTCCCATTTGTTTATTCTTCCCTTTATGTCCCTTGCTCTAGGGGACATATCAGTGAAAATATTGCTGCATGGAATATCTGAGAGTTTCCTGCCTATGTTCTCCTCTGGGACTTTTATGATATTGCAACTTATATTTAAGTTTTTTATCCATCTTGAGCTTATTTTTGTGTATGGTATAAGTTGGTGGTCAAATTTCAATTTTTTGCATGTATCTGTCCAGTTCTCCCAGCACCATTTACTGAAGAGGCTATTTTTATTCCATTTTATGCTTTTTCCCCTTTGTCAACTATTAATTGACCATAGAGACATGGGTTTATTTCTGGGCTCTCTATTCTGTTCCATTGATCTATGTGTCTGTTCTTATGCAGTACCAGACTGTTTTGATAACAGTGGCCTTATAATATAGTTTGATGTCAGGTATTATGATCCCTCCTACTTTGTTCTTCTTTCTCAGAATTGGTGTAGCTATTTGGGGTCATTTGTGGTTCCACACAAATTTTTGAAATGTTTGTTCTATATCTGTGAAATACGTCATTGGTATTTTAATAGGGATTGCATTGAATCTATAAATTGTTTTGGGTAGTATGAATATTTTGATGATGTTAATTCTTCCAATCCATGAACACAGTACATGCTTCCATTTATTTGTGTCTCCCTTAATTTCTTCAGTGTTTTGCAGTATTCTGAGTTCAAGTCTTTTACCTCCTTGGTTAAGTTTATTCCAGGGTAATTTATTTTTCTTTTTGCTATAGAAAATGAGATTTTTTTCTCTGATTTATTCTTCTGATTTTCATTGTTGGTGTAAAAAAAATGCCTTCAATTTCTGAATATTGACTTTGTATCCCACTATTTTGCCAAATTCACTTATGAGGTCAAGTAGCTTTCTGGTGAAGTCATACAATTTTCTATGTACACTGTCATGTCATCTACAAACAATGACAGTTTTACTTCCTCCTTTCCAGTTTGACTGCTTTTATTTCTTTTTCTTGTCCTATCACTGTGGCTAGGACTGCCAATACTATGTTGAATAGAAGTGGTGAAAGCAGACAACCTTGTCTCGTTCCTGATTTTATAGGAAAGCTTTTAGTTTTTGCCCATTGAGTATGATGTTGGCTGTAGGTTTTTCACATATGGCCTTTATTATGTTGAGGTATGTGTCCCCTTTACTCCCACTTTGTTGATTGTTTTTATTATAAATGGGTGTTGTATCTTATCAGATGCTTTTCTAGTATCTAGTGATATGATCATGGGATTTTTATATTTCCTTTTGTTTATGTGATGTATTACATTTATTGATTTGTAAATATTGTACCATCCTTACATTCTTGTGATGAATCCCATTTGATCATGGTGGATGATCTTTTTAATGTATTTCTGGATGCAGTTTGTCAATATTTTGTTGAGGATAGTAGAGTCTATGTTCATCAGCAATATTGGCCTGTAGTTTTCTTTCTTTGTCATGTCTTTATCTGGTTTTGGGATTAGGAACATGCTGGCTTCATGAAAAGAGTTTGGGATTCTTCCTTATTCTTGGAATTTTTGGAATATTCTGAGAAAGACAGGGGTTAGCTCTTCCTTAAATATTTTGTAAAATTCTCCTGTGAAACCATCTGGGCCAGGGCTTTTGTGTGCTGGGAGTTTTTTGATTACTGCCTCAATTTCTCTAGCTGTTATCAGTCTGTTCAGGCTTTCTGCTTCTTCTTCATTGAGTGTGGGTGGATTATATTTTTCTAGAAACTTGTCCATTTCACCCAGGTTTTCAAATTTATTGGCATATAATTGCCCATAGTAATTTCTTACAATCCCTTTTATTTCTGTTGTATCAATTGTTATTTCTCCTCTTTCATTTCTGATATTATTTATTTGGGTCCTCTCCCTTTTTTTTTTTTTTTTTTTTTTTTTGATGAGTCTGCTTAAAAGCTGTCTATTTTTTTTTTATCTTTTCAAAGAACCAGCTCTGGATTCGTTCATCTTTGAATTTTTCTTTTAGTTTCTGTTGTTTCTCTAAGAAACATCCCCCATCGAAGGGAAAGGAGGAATCCCCAGAAAAAGAACCAAATGAAATAGAGGCAAGTAAACTGTCAGATATTGAGTCCAAAACAACAGTTCTAAGGAAGCTCAACAAGCTCAGTGAGCTCAAAGAGAATTACCAAAAGCTACAGGGAAACTATGAGGAACTTGCTACAAATTATATCAGCATGAAAAAGGACATAGAAACGATCAATAAGAGAGGAGAAGAAATGGAGAATACCACTTCTGAATTGAAGAACACAGTAGAAGGAATCAAAACCAAGCTAGATGAAGCTGAGGATTGAATCAGCGAGCTGGAAGGCAAGGTTGAAAAAAGCTCCCAGAAAGAGCAAGAAAATGAAAAAAAGATTCCAAAAGAATGAAGAGGCATTTAGGGAAATGCAGGACAACCAGAAACTTAATAGTGTCTGTATAATAGAGAGACCAGAAGGAAAAGAGGAGAAGCAAGGCATAGAGAACCTGTTTGAAAAAGTAATGGTGGAAAACTTCCCTAATTGGAGGAGAGAAAAAGCCACACAAGTCCAGGAAGCACAAAGGGTCCCATTCAAGAGGAACCCAATGAGGCCCACTCCAAGAGATGTCATCATTAAAATGGCAAATATCAAAGACAAACAGAGAATCCTAAAGCAAGCAAGGGAGGAAGAGGTAGTAACATATAAGGGAGCCCCAATACGGCTAGCATCTGACTTCTCAACAGAAACACTGCAAGCCAGAAGGGAATGGCAAGAAATATACCAAGTCATGAAAAGCAAAGGCATGCAACCAAGACTGTTCTACTCAGCAAGGCTCTCAATGAAAACGGAAGGTGAAATAAGGAGTTTCCCAGACAAAAGAAGGCTAAAAGAATACACCTCCACCAAACCAGCATTGCAAAATATACTAAAGGAACTGCTTTAAGAAGGTGAATAAAAAGAGCCTATGAATACCCAGTTCATTTCACAGTCACCAATACTTAATATTCCTAATGTTTTCAATATTTATTAATCTGATTATGACAATGATGTGTTATTTTAATTGTTACTTTATTATTTTTGAAACTAAACTTGTTTCTGTATATTTCTTACCTATTTCTATTATTTTTTTAAAAAGCTTTAGATGACTTTTTGGTATTCTTTATCCATTTTTTAATTAAATATTTGTAGAATTTTTCCCTAAAAAGAAACAAACAAAAAAACCCAAAACAACTATTAACCCTTTTATAGATGTTTTGCAAATACATTCCTATTCTATTACTTGTCCTTTAACTTTTTTTTCACGAATATTACTGTATAGTCTTAAATGTTTAATACAGTCATATTTTCAATATTTTACTTTTTAGCTTCTGGGTTTGAATATGTTACTTCACGGTAAGAAAAATATTATTTTGTATTTTCTTCTAAAACTCCTTTGATTTTACATATTGATTTTTTAATTAATTAATTTTTTCAAATACATTTGTCCCTGTCTTCCCCCCTCCTCCCACATATTGATTTTTAACTTACCTGAATATTTGTTGTATAATATGTGAAATGGGGCTCTATATTTCTTTTATTTCAAGTAATATTGATCCAGGCACCTTATATGTTAAATAATCTTTATTTTCCCCATTGAATTGCAATATCAATTTAGTCATCTATTACATTGTTAGAAAGATATATTTGTTTGTACAATGCTCATTTCATTTCATTGATCTACTTGATTATTTCTGTGCAGCTGTAATGATTACTGAGACTTTATGAAGGATTTAAATTTTTTAATATTTTATAATGGATCTTGACATTAAAAGAATAAATAAATAAAACCTATCTGCATTAGAAAGAAAAAAAGAGAGAAAGAAAGAAAGAAAGGAAGGAAGGAAGGAAGGAAGGAAGGAAGGAAGGAAGGAAGGAAGAAAGGAAGAAAGAAAGAAAGAAAGAAAGAAAGAAAGAAAGAAAGAAAGAAAGAAAGAAAGAAAGAAAGAAAGAAAGAAAGAAAGAAAGAAACTCCTACCTTTTGTGACAACATGGATGGAACTGGAGAATATTATGGTAAGTGACATAAGCCAATTGGTGAAAGACAAATATCGTATGATCTCACCTATAAGTGGAATCTATTCAACAAAATAAACTAATGAACAATATAAACTATAGGCATGGAACCATGGAGCATACTGAAAATGACCAGAGGAGATGGGAGGAGGACAATGGTAGAAAGGAGAGGAAAATAAACAAAGAACATGTATGAATGACCCATGGACATGGACAACAGAGGGAATTGACTGTGGGAGAGGGTGACGGGGTGGGATTTGTGGCAGAGAGAAAAGGGGGAAAAGTTGAGACAACTGTAATACAATAAACATGATTTAATAAATAAATAAATAAATAAATAAATAAATAAATAAATAAATGACAATTGTTAATCTATTCACTCTGAACTCAACAGTCAGGATTAGGCACCACAGGGCAGGCCAGAGTCCCTCCTGGGGACAGGGCTATTGTGTCCTCTCATGCTGCCACTCAGAGGAGTGGTCAGACTGAGCCAGATGACTGCTGCTGTATGGGAGAGGAGGCAGCACTGGGATCCCGCTAGCTAGTCTCTCAGTTCTCTCCCCAAAGCTTCCATCTCCAGTCTCTTCTCAAGTGTCTCTAGGCCACTCTGAGCCCTCTTTAGCCAGTGATCTACTATCTGTGGCAGCCACTCTGCACTCAGCAGTCAGACTTAGTCTCCATAGTCCAGGGCAGAGCCTCTCTTGGTGGCAGGGCTATATTGTCTTCTCATGCTCCTACCTCTTAGTGGAGTTGTCCGTCTGAGCAAGACAGCTGCTGCTTTGAGTCAGCACTGGAGTCCTACCGGCTATTCCTTAAGTTCTCTCCCCATAGCCTCCTTCCTCAGTCTCTCCTCAGGCATCTCTAGCCCACTCTGCCCCACTTTTGCCAGAGCCCACAGTAAGTGGGTGCAAATAAAAATTTATACATTGGCTCTTTAAAAGGCTCTTTGCATCTCCAGCTTCCTGTCTCTGTCAGAGAGCGACCCTGCTGCTTTTCACAGCTGGCTTTTATCTGTGTACTTTTGGGGCTCAGGTGGTGTAGGCTGGAGATTCCCACTTATGGTTTAGGCCCCCCTCTTCTCAGAGGGATCCAACTGGCCATTTAAATATCCCTCTGGCACAGCCACCATGGTTCCCAGTCTGCCTTCTCAAGTCTCTACTGCACTCCTTATCAGTCAGGTTGTACTAAAGCTGATTCTTCTGTGTGTCCAAGGTTGTAAGTCTCCTCTCTCACTATTCTTCAGTCTTTTCTTCCAGGTGATTTAGTTGTAATTCCAGATTGTTCCTGGGATGAGGTCAGTGGGACTTCTATCGCTCCTCTGCCATCTTGCCTCTCTCTCGCTCTCTTTTTTTTAAATACAATGAATTCCTGGAGGTGGAGAATGTCTTTTTATTGATGTTCAAGTACTTTTGTCTTCATTTTCCTGCCACCTCTTTCCCCCTCCCCACGTACCCACACCTCCCACTCTCAATCCTACCCACTCTCAATCCTACCCACTTTGGCTTTTTCCATGGGTCCTTTATACATGTTCATTGACGACCCTTCCCCTTCTTTCTGTTATCCCCCTCCTCCCTCCCCTAGACTGGAGTTTTGAAATAAGAGGTTGAAATTTTGTCTGGTGGGTAATGAGAGCTGGCCATTCTGTGAAGCAAGGGTTGCATGTTCATCTTTGAAGAATGTTGAAAAAATTAGCTAGTTAAAGGAAAAGCAAATAATCTTGAAGATAGACAGCTCAGAAGCTACAATTGCATCTCAGGAAAAGAATTTGCAGATTGTGATATTTGCTGCCAAGGCTATAACATTTGAATTTATCCCAGGGAAAATGGAAATCATCAAAATACCAGAAAGGGAGGAATGACATGATCAGATGTCTTCTAAAAATAAAAATCACCTTGGAGGCCTTGAGAAAAGATAAATTGGTAGGGAATGGGGTGAAAATGAAGTCTAGGAAAACCAATCATGTGGTTTTTGGCAATGGTGAGGAAAGAAAGCTATACATACATTCGATAGGTTGGAATCACAGAAACTGAAGATATTACAGAGACTAGATGCAGAGGAACACTCAAAGAAAGTTGAGATTTCTTGACCAAGTCCTCCATTGAATGGCAACTGCAACCATTGAAGACTTAGAATATAGGATAGAAAGAAGGTTGGGTGAAGCAGATGAATTCAGCTTCAAAAGTTGAGTTTAAGGTATTTTGGTCACCTGCCTTAGATATTCCACTGAGTGGGCTGGGATATATAGGAAGCCAGCATGAAAACTCACTTGTGGAGATGATAAGACTATAATAAGTCATGTGTGAGAGCCATATGCTAGAATTAAGGGCATCAAATGAAGAGCCCAAACTATGGACCCAGTGAACATTAAACACTTGGGCTGCAGAGGGAGTGGAGACTGAAAAGAAAATTGAAAAGGAGGATCCAAGGAGGGAAGAGTAACTCATGAGGAAGGAGGTGTTGCTTTCTCTCCAGCCTAGCAATACATAATTTCTCTTTGTGTACCTGAAGTAAGTATTCTTGTTATTTTAAAATTAACAGTTTATTGTTTAAAACTTGGAAAATATAAACCCTCATATATAAAAAATAATAATTTCCCTATAATTCCATCCTGCCAGTAAACCAGCTTTTATCCTTTTCTACATGTCTTTCCATCAGACATTTCACATATACTAGTGTTCCTTTGAGAAAAAATGCTAAAAAAGATTGAAGTTAAGAAGGAATTTGGGCTTTAGGGATTTTTTGCATTTAACTTCTATACTTTGATAAATAATAGATATACTTTTAATTTCTAAGAAAATGAATTTATTATATCAATTGCTAAATATGGAGAATTAGTGAACCTTTCCACAAAATTTCATGCTAGATGAATTGTTTCTTATCTGTAGAAAATTATTTTTACAGTGGATGTTTTTCTATTAAAATAGTTTTAAATAACATTCTTAAATATATAAACATCAAATATAGTTTACAATTTTGTAGACAAAAATTCAAAGAAACCAATTTTTCAGCTTCCCTAAGTCAGATACAACCTTTCTGCACCTTTCAGGTCAGTATCTAGAGGACCAGTTTCAGTACAATACTTTCTTCTTGTGATTTGTATAATGAATGTAACTATTATTGGGGGTCTTTTATTGTTTTATAATTTTGTTTTCACCTTTTTCCCTATTCTGATATCCAATCTTGAGGCATTGTTTAAGAACAATTTTAAATTGTATTTTAGCCATAAAATTAAGTGCTGGCCCACATGTCCAGACTCTACAAAATAGACTAAAATAAACTCTGCTGTTTGTGGCCATCTGCAGCTTGGGAAGCCTTTAATGTGTTTGGCTGTGTGCAAGCAAATTCTCAGCTTCTCCTTGGCTGGACTCTAAGGATAAGTGAAAAAGGACAGATGTTACCTGACTGGCGGGCTCCCAGCCATAATGCACAGGAAACCACAGATATGTGGGGCTAGAGTAGAGGGATGCTAAGAGAAGGGCAAGAGGAGAATAACTTCCTCAGGAGTAAGGCACAGCTGAGGCAGCTCACTAGGCATGTGATGTGGAATCCCTTTCTCACTATCACTTCCTCCAGAGCTATGAGAATCTGCCTTACTGGTGGGCTGACATCTGGGATTCCACTTGACTCTAAATCTCCAGTAACTACATGTCATGCATTGTATAACTTATGCTTACCTCGAGATGAATTCATTCACTGAGATCAGGACTACTGGTGGGGAAGAGACAATCTTTCCACCAAAGACTGACTCTAACTGATCTCCTGTCTGTGAATGCCAATCACAGAGAAGCAGGAGGGTACAATTCCTGTTTTACTCCTGGTCATACCTTCTCTTGCCAACAAAATAGCTCATATACAAGGACAAGTTACAAAAATAGGGATATGAGGCATGTTTCAGAAAATTTACCTATCCCTTAAGTTTAAAAATTATACCTTGAAATAACAGTGTCAGGAATAGCTACATTCTTATATTTTAAAATTCCATAATGTTTCGTGTAAAGCAATGTACCGAAAATCTACACAAGTTTTTTTCTTGGGTCTACTAAAAACAGCTGCTTGAAATGACAAGTGGGTGCCCTCATGTCACAAGAGAGACAGGACATGCCCTCAGAGGGAAGGCAGGTAATTGTTGTCTTATATAGCTATGAATGAGGTACAAAAATGCGGAGAAATTTTATATGTGTGAAATTTACATCCTTCCAATAACATTTATTATGAACTATTTTTCTTTTGAACACAAAATTATACAAAAGTTAGAAATTGCTTGCATAACTGAACTCTGCATAATTTTCACATTTATTTATTTATTTGTTACTAATAAAATACAGGTTTTCTTTTTGTATTTTCCCATTACCATTTAGTCCTCTTATACCCTCCCCCCAGCAATCACCACACTATTGTCCATGTCCATGAGTCTCTTCCTTTTCGCTCAGTCCCTCCATCCACTATTCTTTCCCCAGACCTTACCTGGCATCCTGCTCTCTATCTATGAATCTGTCTGTATTTCACTTGTTAGTTCAGTTTGTTCATTAGATTCCACATACAAGTGAAATCATATGGTATTTGTCTTTCTCCGACTGGCTTATTTTACTTAGCATAATGTTCTCCAGGTCCATCCATATTGTCACAAAGGGTAAATTTTTCTTCTGAATTCTACGTTTGAAAACTGATTTTTAAATAAAATAAATATCAAAAGAGAATTTTGTTTTTCATTGTAAGCAATCTCAATCTCAAAATAATTTACTCTTTGTAGTTAAAGCATTTAAAACCCCATGTGGTCTGTTATTACATCAGGCTTGTGTCTAAATTTGTGTACAAAAACAGGATCCTCATGCAGAAAACTACACACATATGCACGTGCACTTGTGCTCTCATATACACATGCACACATAGCACAGGCTGTCCCCCGAGCTGGGTCCTGCTAATTATCCCTTGGATGCTATAATTGTTTTTGTGCTTTGCTCCCTTACACCAGGGCATCGCAGCACTCTCAGCACTGCGGTGTTGCATGCACTGTCTGGCCTGTGGAGACCTTTCTGTCTGGGACAGTACCATTCTGTCTAGACAGGGAGAGACCATATGTTTTGGTTGTTATTCTCAACACCAAAAGCATGCTCCTAATAGCCTTTCTCGGAGGCTTCCTTTAAAAATGTTTAAATTCCACAAGTGCTTGTTGCAAAAACACCGCAAAGGTCCAACTGATTCAAGGGCATTGCATCTGTCCCTTAATTCTGCAGAGCAGTTGGCCCTCTCCAATAGTGAACTGCTGGCTGTAAGCAAAGGCACTCCCAGCCACTGCAGTTATCTGTGAAAGAGTGTTTGCTTGCAAATGATGAACCTGATTTTGCTTGTTGAGAAGGAAAGTGAGTCTGACTGTTCAGAAAGACAGAATCAGGGTTTAAAACAGTTGCTTTAAAACAGCTCAGCAGTTCACAATTCCCAATTAAGCCTCCAGTAAATGCACTAGCTTTAACCTCAAAAGTCAAAACCTTAGATGTGCACAGTGATTCCAAGAAACATTAAACATCAAATAGAAATATTATAATCCATGTGAAGCTGATTACTCTGCAGGTGTTAACCCAACAGTTCAAAGTGACTTCTATTTAATGAAGGAATTAACTCAATAAAAGTTTATATGCTGCATGTTCTCCATATTGGATGTGCATTCTTTATATTATGTGTTATTCTGCTTGCTATAATGAAATCTTCAAAGAATTGAAATGCCCCGTGGCTAACAGATTTTCCAGATCAGATACCATGGGACAAATAACCTGCATTTTTGACTATACATAATGAAAGAAGTTTTATTTTGTGTTTCATTGTACTTGGAGAAAAATTCAGAACTCTGCTTTTCAGACTTTTTAAAGGATCTCTCAGGAAAAATAAACTATAGTTTGTTCACTTCTTACTAATCATAAATTTCCACGTCAAAGAATGGGCTAATATTTTCAAAGAGGTATATTTTGAAGAGATTTTTGCATAAGAAGTTTTACTATAGGTCATAGTCAAGTGAAAATGAAATCCTGCTACGTAAAACTTTTTTATTTACTCAGAAGATAAATAATAGATAGATAGGTATAGATTAGATATAGATATAAATAGAGAACAAACTCTACTCCTATATGTCAGTATAGGAAAGTATAAAAAGTATGACACAATCTAATCTAGTATATATAATTCTTTATCTACACTTGCAAAATTAATTTTGAAAATTCAGATGGGTTTTGCTAGTTATCCATGTGTATAAATTTCAGTACCCTTACTTGCTTCTCACTAGTAGAGAATGTACTTTTTGATTATCCCTTCAAATTTCTCATTTCTCATTTTGTCCCCTTCATAAAGATAAGTGTGTCACCATAGGTTTGATCAAATAGTCTACTTTTATTAAATATTTGATTTTTGCAGACTCTAAAGTAAAGTCTTTCTTTTGGCTTTGATCTAACTAATAATAATAATGCAGAGCGATATATGGCTAGTACTCAAGATATGTAGCATGTTCGGAAGAACAGGAAAAAAATTAACTTTAATGTTCAGATCCTACATCTGATACATTCTTGTTTCTGCCAAACCTGAATAAGAGGCATGTTAAAAAGTATAATTCTTATCCTGAATAGTGACTTGAAGTTTAAAGTGCCTTGCAATTTGTCAACATTAAATTGTGTGATATGTGTATGTGTGAGAAAGAGAGGGAGAGAGAGAGAGAAGAAAAGGAAGGAGGGAAGGTGAATATTTAGCAACAATTTCTGGTCAGGCCACTCAGTTCTTCCAAGTAGTAAATTCTTGGTCAATTGTTAAACAATTCTGTTTATTAAACAGAGTAATTTCTGTTTAATAAAATGAAAGCTCAAGAATATAGAGCCATTTCTTGCAGAAAATGCCTTTTAATTTGCCTTGAAGAAAATATCCATTTAAATGACAGTTTTTGAAAGAAAGCAGGTATAATATTTTAAAATTTCCAAATATTAGCCTGTACTTGACTGTTTTAGAACATGTATTCAAACTAATCTCAGGTCCTGAGAAACTGAGGCAAAAAGTGAGCTCAAGTTCTTTGCTTTAAAGCAAGAGAATTTAAAAAGAAATAAAGCCTTTCCAGAATTCCAGTGTTAGAGAGCATATTATCTCTTAATCATGCCTTACACACCATAGTTTCCATAGTTTATCCTAAGATTTCTTTTCTTTCTCCTGTTGTAATAATAAATTTTCCAGGAAATTGCCCTATAACTGCCACATACGGGAGACAGATGTTCCAAAGGAAAGAGCAGTTTTATTTTATAGGGTATCCTTTAACATATGCATGTGAAGTCTTATAAATTGTCAAAGAATAGCAACATTAAATAAAAAGTAAGGCTATAACAGAATTTGGAAAATGCGATTCTGCAAAAAGTTAATGTAATATAATTATGTGTGCTTCTAAAGATAATAATTTATCAAAGGAAAGAATTTTGAGTACCCAGAGAAATGATGGGCAATGTGCCTGTTACTTAAACTTACCTCATTCTCCTCCCATATAACCTTTCTAATTCCAATGCTCTATCACCCAATATGACCCTGATTTCTTTGGGGGGGAAAAGTTTTATTTTTCCTTTGATTATAAGAGTAAATAATATTCATTGTGAACTTTGTGGGGTGAAAATAGAAGCATAAAAGAAGAAAGTAAGAATTTCTCACAATACCATTACTTGAGTAGAACCAATTTACTTTGTCACTTTTTATTTCCAGTTTTTTTTTTCCTCCTATGCAGGAGAAATAGGAAAAATAATTTGAAAAACATAAATATGAATATATCAGGTATCTTTCATTTACATTTATGAGATTTTCTCTGTAGTCTCCCATAACTATAGCTGCCTTGAGGAGACTAAGATTTTATACCAGAGATGTCCAGAGAAAGATTCAACTCCTGCCATTCAAAATGACAACCCTTGCTGATAAGACACTGTTGAGAAAGGCAAGGATTTTGTTTCTCTTCATCTTGGGCTTAGAGAGGTCAGTAATTCACACTTTTAGGTTCATAATTGGTTTGCCTTGAGACAAGATTTACTTGAATTCCACCATTTCCTCCTCTGACATGTCAAATGCCAGGCTGGGTGAATTAGAGTGCAGGTTCACAACAGAGAGAACCCCAGATAATTAGGAAAGAAAATCTGGGACCCTATTTTCTTCTGGCAAGGTGCTGAGAGAGTGGATAATTAAAATGTTTAGAAGAGGTGTAGACTTGAGCTGGACACCTCTTCTCTACCTTTCCCTGTCACTCTCTGCCTGGTATCAGAGTGGTTCCTTGTCCACTGAGTCAGCCAATGAGATATGAGAGAGTGGGTGAAGAATGAGGTGGGAATCTTTGTTCCTGGGTGCTCTACCTTCCAATCAAAGACTTGGGGCATCCCTCCACTGCAGACCCTTCATCGAGTTACCTTCTCAGGCTCTGCACACATTCCCACCTCTTAGCCTGTTTATCCAGGGAACTATAAAGGCTTTCTGCAGTTAGTTCCAGACTGACTTACCATGCTCTGGTAGTCTTTCTAAATCAATGTTTTTCAAACCCTATGTTTGAAAATAGTCACTCTGTAAACTCTCCTGTATTTTTGATATTTGAGTAAGTCATTGCTTCCTGGGGAACATCTTAACCAAGAGAGAGCAGACACTTGAGTTCTAATTTCCCCTACAAAAGGAGAACTCTTGGGAGGAGGCAACATAATGGGGAAATGGGGGATCAATGCTAGACATATCCTTCTCCATCTTCCTGAATGAACTTCTTGGAAGAGACTTGTGTTCAGAGAACCTACGGTCAACATGACCTAGGTTAAAAGTCAAAGAATTGGGCTCAAACTACTATTGGAATTAGTTTTCACTCCCAAGCTTTCCTAGATCCCCAACCTGCACTGCAGTGTGGCTACTTTAAAAAATATATTTCACAGTCTAAATTCCTGCCTCCTTCTCTTTCTCTCTCTTCCTCCCACATCCCTCCCTCTCTCTCTCTCCATCCATCCTTCTATCTCTATGTCTAGACAAAAATTTAAGTATAATATATATTATAACCTACATTGGTATCAGGAACCTTTTCTAGGCATAATGGCTGTGAAGTGGTTCATTGTCTTGGACAGCGTAGACATGATCAAAAGTTACTCTGCTTAGAGGTTAAGAGTACAGAGTATTTTGTTTATTTGTTTGTTTGTTGTTTTTAACATTAGTCTGTAGAACATTTAAAGATGCCCAAGAAGTTCTGAAAGTGCCAAATAGTCACCCTGAGATCTGAGCAGCTGCCTTTTCTCTTTCTACATGTGTGATATTTTTTAAAATAACAAGGTTCATCTGCACAAACCAGCCTAATGGTAGACCTATTCAACAATGAAATATATCTGAACACTTTCAGCTTATTTTTATCTTTGGATAAATGTTTTTTTGAGGCTTTTGGTCTGGTTTAGGACTTCCCAGTGTATAAAACCCCTACCAAGCTCCCAAACATCATGCTATCAAATAATAGTTAAACAATTTTTGTTGCTTCTATGGGATTCTTTATATAAATATGCTGCATTTACATGAATATTAAAATGTTGTTATAAGAATTTTTTTTGCCTGTAACTCTGATTATTTCTTTAGAATAGTTATCCAGAAGTGAGGAGTGGAAGAATAGTGAAACACTTAAGTGTCTTGAAATAAATAAGAGAATATTTTCAAAAAGACCACATGGTTATAGAGTCCCAACACACCACAGTATATTCTTTTCTACCTTAATTTTTTTCATTTTTAACTCTTCACTTGAAAATAACTTTCTGATTTTAAAAGTTGCAAAACTATTACAAAGAATTTCTGTATGTCTTTCACTCCAATGCCCCCCACCATGATAACATCTTGGGTAGTTACATTACATATATAAAATTAGAAAAGAAAAACTGGTACACTACTGTTACCTAATTTACACATTTTGTTCAAATTTCAGCCAATTGTTTCACTACTGCCCATTTTCTGGTCCAAGATACAATTCAAGATCACATGTTTGCATTTAATTGCCCTGTTATGTTAATCTCTTTTAACTGGGATAGTTCCTCAGTATGTGACACTTGGGAGGACTACTGGCCAGTTATTTCACATAATCCCCCTCTGTTTTGGTTTATTTAACATTTCCTCCCAACTAAATTTCAATTTTGTGTTCTTGACAGAAGAAATGTTAGGTTCTTGGTGCACCGCACCTAGAAACACATGTCAATTTGCCCCATTACCAATGACACTAACTTTGATCTTTTGGTTGGTTAATGTGGCTTCTGCTTGTTTTCTCCACTGATGGATAAATCCATCTTCACAGTAGAATTCCAGTTAATAACTGTAGCAAAAAAGATAGAAATAGAAAACCACCATTTGGTAGACACCATAGGTGGTGGTGTCTGCCAGGTTTCTTCACCAATGGAGAAATCTGACCTTTCTGTAGAATTACAATTAATAAATATAGAAAGAATGATGAACATAGAAAATCCCCATTTGGCAAACACCACAGTAAACATGATTTCAAGCAAAAATCATCACTGGATGCTAAAAGTAGAACCCAAAATATGGTGAGAAATAAGGTATTTACATAATCTCAAATTATCTCTATGTGATACTTATTAATTAGAAATGGAAAAATAGTAACTTTACAGTGGGAAAACATAAGAAACCACAAAATTTTTTATAAGCATCCTAATGGGGCAAATGTCATTAACATGACCGAAAGAGTTGTTTAATTTGAACATAAAGGTAATACGTTAACATACTAGTTATATGCTTTTTCTTTAAGAAACTGCCTGTTCACATTCTTTGCAAGCTTTTCTCCCAAATGTATTATTGCCTTATCTCTTGATTTATATCCTGTTTTTATGCATAAAGAACATTAATTTATTGTTTTCCATATTTGTTGAAGTTCTTCTTAGGTTGTTGTTTGCCTTTTAATATTATTTATGCTGATTTATGAAATAGGGGAGCTTTTAATATCATTGGCTCTATTGATTGTTTCCAACACTTTCTCTTCCATCACTTTTGTTATTATAAAATTTTTCAGCATCTTGAAAACAGAAATATTCCTCCTGCATTTTCCACACACTGATTTGTTTTTGGTTTTTTTTCCAAAGAATAATTCATTGTTTCAGAAAAATGTAATATGTGACTCTTCTGTTTTTCATAACTTCATGATGCTGTTCTTATTACTTATTGTTTTTGCAGTATGTCAGTGTATTTGTACTTTATCTGTTTAACCCATTTATCCCCTGGCTGGTGTGTCTCAGTGGGTTGAGGTGCTGACCTGCAAACCAAAGTGTCCCTCGTTTGATTCCCACTCAGGGCAATGCCTGGGTTGCGGGCCAGGTCCCCAGTAAGGGGCATGTGACAGGCAACCACACACTGATGTTTCTCTCCCTCTCTTTCTCTCTCCTTTCCCACCTCTATAAAAATAAATAAATAAAATATTTTTTAAAAATATTAATCCATTCACCAGGGACAAAGTGATTTCTCTACCAAAGCTTCATGCCTACACAATAATGTCCATTGTTACTCTTCTTTCTGAAATTTTTACTCTTTAATTCCACATAGTTCATTTTCCTGAAAAACTTCAGAATCACTTTTCCAATAACCTCCACCTTCAAAAATTTCCCAGGGGGATTCTGATTGGAGTTGCACTAAACATATACTATGAACTAATTTTGAGAGAAAGAAAAATTTCATTCAATTTTCTAAATTTTAGCCTTTATTTGTGAAGCCTTTTTGAAAAATGGTAGTTTCTGCAGTATTAAATTTTTAGCAACTGTTATGATCATATAAATCATATATATGAATCAAAAAGTAAAAATATATCCCATTTTATCCATTAACTAATTGAATTAAACTGCACATTTTTTAAGAATGCTTACCATGTGAAATCCTTTTCCAAATTATTTATTCATAGTTTAGGAATTGTCTCTGTAATCTTTTTGACACTACTCTCACCAGATAAATGATATACCATGATTTGACATAGACTACTGCATCAAAGACTTTCAAAGACAACTCTATTGACTTGATAGTCATTAGATAACTTGTAGACTGATGAAGCAGAGAATTTGTATCATCATTTATCTTATTGGCCCTGTTGACAAATACTCTCTGATTTTCTTTTCTTTTCTTTCTTTTTTTTTTTTTTTGGCACAAACAGCAATTACACTCCAAGTATTTTCTAGTCTCAGCTATATAATCTGATGTTTATGTATATTAAATGTCTCTGCTATCAAAGTCACAAATATCATTTGTTGTCATGTCCTAGCCATTTGTTGACTAATTTTATTATTTAGATCATTTTTAATCCCAAGAGATTTGCAAAAATAGATCAGCCTTAATAACAGAAAATGTCTCTATTGCTAAGCCAAAGAGAGTAATATCTTTTTCTTAATGAGTTTTATTAAAGTCAAATTTTAAAAATAATTATTTTCTAATGTTTAATTGTTTTCACATTCAATACAACTAAAATGAATGTACAAATTTTGACATAGTTTGTAAACTGTTTTTGCAATCCTAGCAACTGCTATACCATGATTGACATCCAAATAGTCTTCCAGTTTTCTTTATTTGAATCCCTATCTCTTCAGATATGCTATTTATTTTTATTTACTTGTTTATTTGGTACACAGTACAAAGATAGGGTTTATCCTGATAAGTGATAAAGTGACATGTTTAATTTATTTTTATAGCACATCTAGAAGTAGTTATCATGGCTTTGATGTGGCCAAATTTTAATGTGTACAAATGCTTTTAAATTTTCTCTGAAACTCAGATTTTATCCTTAGAGTCATCTGATAATATCTGCAAAAAATTTAATATAATATTATTGTAAATATTCCTCTTTAAAATATTTCCTTTGTACCAACAATAAGGTTTGATATTCTATTTTCAGATCACATTCCTTGCAGTTCCCCAGGATCACCAGAAAACTAAGTTCAAATTCATTGAATTTCACATAAAATTATTAAAACAGTTTTATGTGAAACCAATGTCATCAATAATGATTGAAATTTAGTGCTTTGATTTTTATGTTTTTCCAAGAAGTTACTATCTTATTTGAATAGATACAAGTTTTGTGATAACGGAGCTCATAACTTATTTTCAATGAAACACTCCTATTGACAGTACTCTCTTTTAAAGTTTTATTTAATGTTTAGTGTCTAAAATACTCAATAATTTCTAACTAATAAATAGTGCTAAAAATTCTAGTGATTCATTTTAAATATTTTCATAAGCTTTATCAACCTTCTTTACAAAAAATTTTTAGTTTTTATTATTCAAACACAATAATATCAAAATGATTCATGATGTTATGTTAATTTCCCTTATTTAGATATTTTGTTTTATTGGAAACTTTTCCTAGTAAACAAGGTCATAGTAGTATTGAGAGATGGGAAGGCAAGAATCATCTTCCTTTCTTAGATTCAGTTCACATTTCCATTCAGAGGCATATTATCTTTGGCTTAAGAGATACTTTCTATATTTTCAGAAATATTGCAACCTCACATCTCCTGTGTGTGGGGGTTGGGAGGGACAAGGGTGCCTCTGTGTGCACTGCTTGCTATTTGGATTTATTTCTGTTAAATCCTATAAAAACATCAAATATTTTTTAGTTATCAGACCATGATACGATCTCTAGCAAGAGCCTCAGAATTCTGAACTTTGCCCTGCTCTGTCCAATATGCATTTTCTATACAGCTTTATTGAGATATAATTCACATGAGTGGACTCACATAAAATCCACTCTTTTTTAACTGTATAATTATAGTTTTTTGCATAGTCACAAAGTTGTGCAGCCATCTCAACTATCTAATTTTCATCACTGTAAAAAGAAACTCCATAGCCATTAGCACTCTGTCTTCAGTCCCCCTCTCTTAGCTCCTAGCAACAACTAATTCACTTTCTGTCTATGGATTTTGCATACTCGGGACATTTCATTTAAATGGAACCATGTGGCCTTTTGTGACTGGCTCTTTTCACTCAGCACAGTGTTTCCAGGATTCACCCATGTTATGGCATGTATTAGTACTCCATTCCTTTTTATGACCTAATATACTCTGGTGTTTACTTAAATTTTTCAACAGGGAGGTAGTTCAGGATGGTACAGAATGTCAGTTATTGCTGACTAGCCTCCAGATTGATCTCTAATTTGTTTCTGATCAATGTTAGCAATGATAATTCAGATAATAAGAACCCTGTAACACATTGTTTTCCTTTTGGCCCTGCTTACCACAAGACTTGGGTTTCAACTCCTCATGCCTTCATTTATTTCATTAAAATGGATATAAGTTGTAAAGAAAAGCTGTAGGGTAAATAACAGCTAACATTTACTAAGTGGTTATTATGAACATCACACTGTGCTTTATATACACATCTCATGTGAACAAAATTTTAACAATATACATATGAAGTAGGAACAGTTATTACCTTTATTTAGCTGAGGAAAATGAAGCTTAGCAATATTAAATACCTTGCCTGAAGTCAACCAGTAAATAAGGAAGTTGGAATACAAACTTATATATCATAGATTCTCTACCTAAGAAAGAATAGAAGGGAGTGAGGAGGAAGGAAAAAAGGGCAGGAGACAAAAATAGAAGGGAAAATCTAGTTTCACAGTTCACTGTATTGATCCTCAGTTAATTGTTCATAGCTTTTTAAATGTCCTTGCGTGATATTCACAGGTAGTTCCTTTACCTCCTTAAACATACAGCAGAAAAGTACTTCTTCTAGAAAAAGGGTTTCTTTTTCTCTTTCTTTTCTCTCTCTTCAGAGGCCCTAGTATGACACTCTTCTCAGCGCAGATAAATAACTAATGTTGACAAATATCTCAGGAAAACCATTCCAAGTGGGCATGTGTAGTCTCCAGGGTGCTATACTAGAAGTGAGAGCCACACCAGGACGAAATGCTCAGGCATTTAAAACAATATTCTGGAATTTATGAGTTGGTGCTTAAAAATAATGGCCCCAAAATGCCTCAAAATATGCATGTACCAAACAGAATCTCCCCTCTGTATTTATTGTACAGTAATAAAAATGTACAGTAGAAAAGGGTTTGATGGTGAATAGTCTTGTTAAACCTAGGAACCATGCAAACAGCTATGACGTAGCATTGGGCCAAATAATGTGCACCCAGCTATAATTCTGTCAAGGAGAGGCACATAAACACCCCTGATGGAATTAGGTGCTTATATGGAAGGGTAAATGGACTTTATTGTTTATAAATCTAATGCCAGATTGGACTGTGGAGGTGGCCATTGTGTCATTACTTCTCAGAAGCAAAACGGTACATGGAATTTTGTAGCTTTTCTTAATAAAAGTGAAAGTGAGATGCCAAATATGGGTAAGGAAGGATACATGCTGCTGAGTGTAGTGAATATGGCAGGAAAATTCTCCTTTAGGGAAACATACAAACAATACAAAATTGTGAGCATTAAAAAAGATTAGCTCTGACATGGGGTAAGGTTTTTTTTCCCCTTTGTCATTGTTCAAAGCTGAATAGCAATAAGATTGTAAACTGCAGTGCTTCATAATAGAATGAGGCCCCCCTGTATAATGAGGTGCATTATAAATGACATGCATAATTTCAATCCTGTTCTGTGTTGATTCTATCTTTTGTTGCTGAGACAGAGTGCTTTAATGGGCTCAAGGAACCGTGCCACACTTAAAAATGCACTGAAAACTATTTTGTGGGAGTGTTTTGTTCCTTTTTTCAATAGGTCAGGGTGTACTTTGGACAAAAATACCCATCTGGATATGGTGTCCCTGTGTAACAAAATGTATATCATGCAGGACACTATTTTCTAATTCTCCAGTGATGAAAGAATGTATGTAAAGATTGCCTGGTGAGTTAATTTCATCTGCTACTAACCAAAATATGCAAACAACATAGGGAAATTATTTTATTAGTGTGGATTTTCAAGGTTGAATATTTATGTCTGCCAGCCCACCATCATTGCTGCCATTTAAGTCTTTTGAGAAAATCAAACAAAGTGAAGCATTGTGTAGCCTTTGCAGAGAAAAAAAAAAGGAAATAGCACTATGGAAGGATAAATAAAAACAAAGACAATGCAGGTAAAATATACATGTGGTCACCTTAGCAATAGATTTAATAACTCCACTAAGTTAAAATGGGACAAAGACGAGAAAACCTATTGCAGAAATGCCCACTGTATTATTCAGTCTGTTCCTTTTCCCCTGTCTCTGCACACATGGCTCTCCCACAAGGCGCTGCAGGACACCGAGAAACACACTCCCAGTGATCCAGCGCCTGGAATAAAGCCATGTATAAGGGGTCTGCGACCTGCTCTGAGCTCTTCCATCTGTCCACTGGGTTTTCTCTTCTACTGTTTGATTAGAGGGAAGAAAAGAGCAAATGACCCAGACTTCAGAAGTTCTCTTCAGAGTATGCTACCCAGTGCTAAGCGTATCTGTTTTAAGAGCATCCTGAATTTACACGTACGCCCCCAACATGCTTGTCCCAACTTAAGCATAAGCCAGAGAATACATAAATTGCATGGCATATTCTAGAGCTTTTCCTTGACCATTTTGAAATCTATTGAATTTAAGTAGAGGCAAAAAGCTACCAGAAGTCTTTGATCCAGAACATACTCCGTTCTTTCTGCAATAATACTGTTTGAATAAATAGTTAATGTGATTCTGTGATACATCATATCTAGTCACAAACAGCGAAGAGGATCATAGATTCCATTGAGAAATCAACATGTTCCTTGGCTTGAGGTCCTCTATCATATCCCTTTATTTACCTGTAAGAAACTTTTTAATTTCTCTTTCCTTATAAGAAGCTTTTTATAGCTCATTGCAGAAAAAGAGATATCTCTTGGATTCCTTCCTTCTCTATTCAATGTACAGTGTTTCTTTGGAACAGTCTGAAATTTGTAAAATGTTTCCTAAAAGGATTGATATCAAAGTTTGAGAAAAAACCCAAGATAGAGTTGCAGAGTGGAGGAAGGGCTGGCTGGGTAACAAGTATAGCACATTTATATTGGCAGATGAGAATAACCACAGAAATGAAAATGACTCTATAATTAGAATCATATAAATTAGACATGAAAGATAACTATTAGTTCATCTCAATCACCCTTAAAGGGACCAGCATAAGACTATTCCCTGCTGAGTGTTTTCTATACTCTGTCTATATCATTTTAACAGGCTTATAGGATGATGTGCTTTCGTTAACTATGTAAACAGGAACTTTACTGTGATTAAATAGCTAGGAATCTTTGATCCTAGCAGTTTGAACTCTGGAATTTTAATATGGAGTTTGTGCTTGCAAGGCATTTAAGAAAAACAGGGCAATATGAATGCTTATATTTTCAAGTACACTTGTAACTTCCCTGCACACATAGAACAATCCCTCACAAGCACTGCTGCCCCACCTTCCATACTTGCTGTTTTTTCAAGAATCTTGAAATCAATAGTCCCAGGAAATAATCTCTTATCTACGAGAAGGTGAAAACCAGTGATGGATCAGAGATGACTTCCTTGTATTATTGATCCAGGATTCTTGAGAAAGAACAAAAGAGGCAGCCTGGGAAAAGGGTAGATCTAGTTTATCCTAAAGATGACAGCCCCTGACTCATCAGGTTTAATAAGAGCCTTTGGCTCTTGTTCAGTTGTCTGAATGTCATCTGCAGAGAGAACAAGGATCTTATACAACAAAAGGAGATGGAGGGTGGAGGTGAGATTACAGGTGAAATCCTAAAGAGATTTCAAAAAGATGTGTAGTTCGTTTTTATACAGAAAGCAGTAATTCCTGGAAGTTTAGAATACTTCATCTTGGACCACCAGCAAACAATGTGGGTAAGAAAATCAGAGATATTGTCCCAGCAGCACTTAGAGTTAGGGTGTAGATACCAACCGACTAGCTGTAAGACCCTTTGGCAAATCACTTAATTTCTATAAAACCACAGTTTGTTCCTTCATAAAGTTATTTATTTTTTCCTTTCAACAAGTGATTATTGAGCGTCACTATGGACCAGGCCCTCTACCAGGTGCTAAGAATACAACAGCACACAAATTCAACAGGGTCTCCTTTTATAAACACAAGGAAATTGCTATGTCAGGAATGCAGTGAGAATTAAATTACATTGATATATGGAGCTTATTGCCCAGCACATGGAAGGTGCCCATCATATATTAGCCTAATTACTGCTCTTATAAAATTATCTGGAATTGGGTAGAGCATTTTTATAAGATTTCTTGATGTTTACCTCAGAGGGCAACATGAATAAATGACTATACAATGACATATTTGGCAGAATTAGTATTCTCACACTAAATTTTCTTTTAAAAACACACTTTCATAAAAAATAGTTTGCTTTTACATTCTCTAATTCCTCACCTTCTCTTCACTTCCTTAACCCATCATGATATGGGTTCCCTATGCACCACTAAATTTAGTTTAACAATTACTTACTGCATGCATACTGTATACCAAGTGTTATGGAGGTATGAGAAATTTTAATAGAGGGTTAGGAACCTCTGAGAAGGCATTGCTGGAGGTGATGGATGGAATCTGCTAGGCAAAGGAACAATACCCCAGAAAGGAAGTAAAAAATAGCACAATGGGACTGGAGGAGAAGGGGGAGAAAGAGGCCAATACTCTGCAATGGGGAAAAGTGTTAGATGGGGTTAGAGTCAAGCAGGGTCTTGTAGGCTTGGGTTCTGGTCATGGTTATGGTCACGATTAGGGAGCTGCATATACCACAGGGTCACAGGCATAAAATAACCTTTTCTCAAGTGGCCAATGGTTTCCTCTTGACCCATTTAGCAGACACCTCCCACTCCTTGTTGACTATACTGTTTCATGACATCATTACAGTATGTGTACTTCCTTTGGGATATATTCTCTTTCCCAGGTGCCTTTCTCATTCTCTGGTTGTTTTTTGTTTGTTTGTTTGCTTGTTTTGTTTTGTTTGATTTTTATCCCTATCTCCCTGGTTGTTCTTTCTTTAACTCCTTTCCAGATTTCTTCTCCCCCAACTTCAAATGTTCAAAATTGAGTTTTGCCATGTTTGGTTTAGTTTCCATTTTTGTTTCTCTTTTCTTGTAAGAGCTAATGTTTTCCTAAGATTGTCATCACTATACTCAAAGCACGTGCAGCACTTACGCCAGCATTTTTATTTCCATCCTAGAACTTTGCCACCTTCCACACACATGTTTCTTTTATGTATGCATGTAAGTGTGTATGTACATATTCATTTATTCATTCATTGATCCATCCATTCACTCATTCATTCATTCATTTACATGTCAAGCATCCTCCTGAAGAGTGACAAGCACAGTTCTAGGATTTGGGCTCATGGTAACCAAGAAGAGCCACAAGTCCATGGAACTTATATTCTAGAAGAGAGATGATAAACAAGTGAACAAATGTATAAAAAGAAAATCTCCTTAAATCGCTGATATGAGAAAAAGAGAATAGTGTGATATGATAGATTTCTAGGGAACCACCATTCAATATCTTCACCTGGGACTTTCAAACACCTATGAAATAAATATTTAGTTATTCAACAGATCTTGAATTTTTCCTAGGTCAAGGAATTACAGAAGGATAAAATTAATTGAGACCCTCATCCCAGGCCATTTCCCTGCATGCTCCCTGCTGTGATGAGCAGCATTATCACGTGTGGCCTGATCTCAGAAGCATGAGTGCCATCATGAGTCCAACTGTATTCCTATAGCTCACATCTAATCAATTCTTAATTCTGTAAATTCTACCTCTTAAATACATTTGCTAATACAACCACTGCTTTTTGATCTCCACTGTCATATTTTCAGTTCAGACATTTGTCTTCTCTCAATTTTTGGAGTGACTCAGGACTTGACCCTAGTTTCTCCTTCTATCTAGGGTTTCTGGACCGTAGCACTCTTGACAATTTGGGCTGGAATTGGGGTAAGTTGGAGTACATAATTCTTTGTTGTGGAGAAGCAGAGGGACTTGTGTGCATTGTAGGATGTTTAGCAGCATCCTTAGAATCTATACACTGGTTATCAGCAACCACCACCTTCTAGATGTGACAATCAGAAATGTTAGACACAGACAAACATCTCCTTGGGGCAAAATCATGCCCACTTAGGAGCCAGTGCAATGTTTTCCCCAAGATCCATGCATGTTCTCTTCACTTGCCCCTAAGGTTTTGTTCAAATACTACAGTGTTGGTGAGACCACACCTAGCCATCCTATTAAAACTGCAATCCAACCTGCACCAATACTGGACCCCCTACCTGGTATCTCCATCTCATTTATCTTTTTAGTTTTCTCCTTAGCACTTATCACCACCTAATATATTTTACCTCACTTTTTTAGTATTCACCTCTCCTTCACATTAAAAAAGTAAGCCCTTTTTGTGTCTCTTTTTGGTAATTTATCCACATTATACCTCCTTAATATAACAGTAGCACTCTCTTAGCTTTGGTATCACCTCCCCATCTCCCCTTTTTCCCCAAATCTCACTCCTAAATGACAAAATGTCTCTATTCATTATTCAATCATGAAAATGAGAAGCAGTATCTTACTCATAGTTTCTCATCACACCATGGTCCACAGGTTGTGGTCTGAAACCTGTCGTGGACCAGTCCTGCTGGGTCAGTGTTTGGCACTGAGCATCAGCTGCTTCCTCTCCCTCCTCCAACTCAAGTTGTGATCCCAGAACATGTCAGACCAGTTTCCTATGACCTCTGGCTTTTGTGCATCTTTTCCTTGGCCTGAAATGCTCTCATTTCATCTTTCCAACAGACAAAGGTTCTGCTCATCTTTCATGTCTCACCTCATGTTGACTTTTCATAAAATCCCTTTTTTTATTTTTATGTAGAATTTAGTTCCCTTTTTCTGTCTTCACAATACAGTTTTCACACTTCCATAAAAATAAAAATTTAACTATAGAATAGATTCTGCAGATGTTTTCTCAATGGCCCCTGAGATTCTTGAATGCAAGAACTATGTAACACCTGGGTTGCTAGTACAGCATGAGCAGAGAGCAGCACTCAATAAATGCTTGTTGAATACATGAATGAATCTTACTTTGTATATTATTTTATATTATGCATTTTTGATGAAATGATATATTACCCCAGAGCCATGGTTATCTAACAGTGTGCTAAGGTGCCCCAGAAAGCCTCAGTGAGCACAGAAAACACAGGATATTTTGCACATTTGAGGGAAAGATGACCATATTACACATGTGTTGAATATCTCATGAACTACCAGCTCAAAGTAATTCAGTTTCAACGTTAGGTCAAGTTACACTGCATTTCATGACATCATATTTTAGTAAAGCTGGATTTTTGGCTATTGTTGTAATGAAAATCAAGTTGTACAGGAACATCAATGTGAACAGAAAAGGAGAGTACTTTATTCACTCCAGTTTAAGATTAGACAAGTTGTACCTGCCCAACAGGCATAAACATTCCTTAGTAATTGTGATTATTTGAGTGAAATAAGTATTTTTAATATATATGTATTATTTTTTAAATGACAACTAAACTGTTAGGATAAAAATATTTATTAAGATATTTGAATATAACTGTTTAATAAATATTAAGTATAAATAAATATCTAATAAATATATACTTTAGATATTTCTTTTGGCATAGGCATGCTGTGATAAAAACACTGAGGCATTGAGAGTGTCTTGAATAGAGAAAATTTGGGAAGCTCCTCCTTAGAGAGAGAACTGCTTGTTAGAGCTGTTATTTGTAAACAATAGAAAATGATTCCTGCTAAATTCAGTAAAGTAAATAAATTATTAAGAGCCTATTGTGGAGTTTACAGAATCATGTTAGGCTCTGACTTGAGGCTGAAGCTTCTAGAAACAATTCTGAAAACTATATCTTCCAGTACTGGTCAGGAGAGCAGTTCCAACAGTGCTTCTTTTTGCTGGAGTGTGAGCGTGTTTCTGTGTGTGCTCTGTGTGTCTGTGTGAGTGTGCGAGAGAGAGACATTGAGAGACAGAAAGAGGAATATTGAAATACAGAATCAAATATTGAAAAAGAAACAAATATTAAGAGAGAGTAATATTAAAAGACAGATTGATCTACCATTCTCTAAAAAAATTGAATTTATTGGGGGTGTCATTGGTTAATAAAAATATACAGGTTTCAGCTGTACAATTCTATAATACATCATCTGTATACATTATATTGTTGGTTCACCACCCCAAGTCAAGTCTCCTTCCATCACCATTTATCCTCCCTCTACCCTCTTCTACCTCTCCCTACCCTCTTTCCTTCTGGTAATCACCATACTATTGTCTATGAGTTTTTTCTTTGCTTAATCCCTTTACTTTTTCACCTAGCCCCCAAAACCCCTCCCCTCTAATAACTGTCAGTCTGTTAGCTGTTTCGATTCTGTTTGTTTATTTTGTTCATTAGGTTCCACATGTAAGTGAAATAATATGGTACTTGTCTTTCTCTGACTGGCTTATTTCATTTAACATAATGCTCTCCAGTTCCATCCATGCTGTCACAAAAGCAAAGATTTCCTTCTTTTTTTTAGCCACCTGGTATTCCACTGTGTAAATGTACCACAGATTTTTTATCTTCTCATTTACTTATGGAAGTTTAGGCTGCTTCCAAATCTTGGCTATTGTAAATAATGCTATGATAAACATAGTGGTGCATAAATTCTTTCAATGTTTTGGGTTTCTTTAGGTATGGTATACCATTTTTGCTTCTCCCATCATCTGCTTCTCAAGTCAAATCCCAGGCAGCCATGTCTGGTTGACAGAGACTAAACAGCATGTCCATATCCACCTACGACAGAAGTAGAAAAGGAAATTTCACTCAATTTAAGTTTCCACAGATGCATGTTCAGATTAGAGACTAAAACCTAGTGGGGAAATTTCAATCATTCCACACATCAAAAAAGAAGAACTGGAGAACTTGAGTATTAAAAATGTTTTCTTTTTTAATGTCTTGAGTTATCTTCAGATATGTGAACCGCTATGAGGTGAAAGTGGTTTGTGCTTGCTTTCTATGTGCACATGGACATAAAATGAAGCCAGGAAGAGAGATTTGAGTTCAGGACAAGGAAAACAAATGTCTGGTGGAGAGGCTGTGAAAGGGTGCTCCTTTCTGCCTGTGCGCACGCTTTAGCCAATGGTGATTTGGAAATGTGTCAAGTGGACTCCTGAGCAGGTGCATCCGACTTACAGGCATGTTGGTCACAGAGACCAAAGAACATAAGCATTTGACCCATAATGAAAAATAGCATGAATAATTACAACTATATTATTGAAGAAACATTTGAAAAATGTATTTTCAGTTTTACACTGTCCAGCATCGACTGACATGCTCTCATTAGTGACAAATGGAGCATGATTTTAAATGAGACTTTTCTTTCACTGTAAAATATCCTCTCTCTTAAAAATTAGGAGTGAGAAAAGACATCACTTACTAGTCACAAGTTGTATAGCAAGTTGACATAACCAAGGCTAACTTTGGCTTACTTCTCTCTAGATTATTTTTGCTGATTTTATTTTCATTGTTGTGATCCCATTTTACTCCCTTTTTCATGTGCCCTGCCATATGCAATGTGTCATATCACCTGGAGAAATAATTACTGGCTAAATTTGTATAAATATTTTAACAATGAAGTTTTGTTTTAATTTTCTTTATAAAATTAACCCCAGATAATTATAGAAACTATTATATAAAATTATATAGATAATTGAAATAAATTCTTAATATATTAAAATAAACATTTTAAGGATTTTGATACATAATACAAAAATAAATTATAATTTCTGGTAAGGTAAAAGAAGAATAAAATTTGATTTTTAATGCTATAAATGGCATAAAGGAAAGAAACATACGGTAAATAAAAGTCTTTCTGTAGATGATAAAAATAATGTAATTCTCAAAAGATAAAAGGAGGGCCCTGGCTAGTGTGGCTCAGAAGATTGAGTAACCCAAATGGTCGCTGGTTCGATTCCCATTCAGGGCACATGTCTGGGTTGCAGGCCAGGTACGCAGTAGGGGACATGTGAGAGGCAACCACACATTAATGTTTCTCTCCCTCTCATTCTCCTTTCCTTCCCCTTTCTCTAAAAATAAATAGGTAAAATATTTAAAAAAATTAAAAGATGAAAAAAAGGATTTTTAAAACAAAACTGCATTTTTTTCCAGAATGATGATGACAGTTACTGAAACTCCTGAAGGCAGCTTCCTCTTTAAAAGGATGGTTTTCATGTCCAATGGAAACTGGTTTCATGCATGCAAGGACTCCTTCTAATCTGTGGTGAACAAAATAACAAACCAAATAAGAATTGACTTCTAGTGAGCTGGAAATAAAAGTGTATTTTCAGGAAAAAAATGGCTCTGCCACACTTCAGTTTAAGTCAGATCCTCTGGGAGGAATTCGGTTGGAGTTAACTGAAAGATATGGAGAGACATAGAAAGACAATTGAGTTAGAAGTGCTCATAGGAGGGTTGTTCGCCTGCTCTAAGTTTAGGGAAGTACTTTGACAACAGGAGAATGTAAGTGTTGTCAGTGATAAATCATTCCTGGTGGAAATCCATCACCAACTGTGGAAAGAGTGTGCGGTTTGCAGAATGCTCGGAGAAGACATGAATGAGCCTAAAGCTGCCTTTGTGTTGGATTCATCCCAGTCTGAAAGTGTTCACCCTTTGGGCAGGTGAATTAAGGTTTCTGTGCTTTGGTTTTCCAAACCAAAACATGTCAGACATGTCCAAACGAACACCCTGGTATGTTGCACACCCCAGGCTCTAATCATCCATACCAGTTTCTGTACAATGAACTTCCATGCACCAACTGGGGATGTTCTCCATGAGCGTATGGGACAGCATGGTTAAGTCATGTTTGGCCATGCACGAGATAGACAATCATTTGTCTCTTTGACAGGTGGCTGAAGTTTGCAGACTTCCCACTCATGAAGCTTCAGCAGCCACCTGGACATCAGCAGTACCAGAAAGAATAAGCATTTCTTGCTATTAAAACAACAAATTTCCCTCAGTGCAGATACGTAATCTGTCTATTCATCAACCATGAATGAGAGTGTGGCTTTTCCAACCCAATCACTGTTTAGAACAATTGTCAGAATCAATACCCATAACTTTGGCCAACTCAATTGTATAAAAATTGTCATTGATCTGTGAATACTGTTGATCCTTGAACAACTTGGGGGTTAGAGGTACCAACCACCATGCAGTCAAAAATCCAGATACAACTTTTTGACTCTCCAAAATTTAACTGCAATAATCTCTGTGCATCTGAAGATTCCCAGCCATGGATCAAAAATGGTTTTTAATCTGCAATGCATTTATTGAATCTGCAGATGTGAAACCTGGGGATATGGTAGACTGGTTGTATATTGAAAAAAATTCACATATTGCAAATGTATGTTGCTCAAAGGTCAACTGTATACTAAAATTCTTTAAGTGGATGAATTGTATACTATGTAAATTATATCTTAGTAAAATTGTTTTCAAAAAATAGGAAAACATGAAAATTAGTCAAAATCACACAACAGATTGAGTTTTCAATCATGGAAAGTTACAGAACCCAGGTTAAGAATAGAGGGAGTTTTTGATGATTTTGCCTGGGGTTGCCCTCATTTTCACTCCTATTCCCCTGCTAATAGTCTGTATTTCAATTTGGTTGGTGGTTCTAATAATGTATACAATGTATATGTATACATGCTAACACTTTTTGCATGTATTTACAAATTACAATAAACACATTAAAAAAATTGTCATTGAGCTAAAAAACATTCTAAATTACTAGAATGACTATGCTAAAATTCTCAGGACTCAGCTGGTGGCTCTTTTAAATGGAGTAGAATCACCTAAAATTGTAACTAGTAGTTCAGTAGTGACTAAGCCTGTCTTACTTACAGGGTTCCGTGGAAAGACACAAACATTGCAACCTAGAGATCCGGGTTTGAACTAAGAGTCACATGCTTTCTGGTCATGTGACATTAAAATATCTCTAAATCACCCTGTGTCTCATTTCTTTTTTTTTGTCTGGAAAACAAAACCAACATTTCCTACAGTTTTCTCTGATTAGGAAGTAAGAATTTAAAAACCTTAAAATTCTTGGCTCTTAAGTTTTATCCTCAACTTTTTTTGATGCCCTCAGTTGTTTTTATCTGCTACAATTTTTAATTTTCTTCTCATCCTGTGTTATTAATCCTTTCAGTCATTGCTAAGTTTTTTATGCTATGTAACATGATCCTAGGTGGGGTTTTTTTTTTTGCTTTTATTATTAGGTGAATTATAAATTAGAAATAAACTGATATCTGCATTATCTTCCAAATGAGTTGTTTGCAAAAATATAAAATAACTAATGAAGGGAAAGATATTTTGAAATTTTAAAGCATAGATATACAATAGCTATGTATAATATATAATGCATATATTTATGTATGCATATACATTTATGTATTATATATGTACATATGTTTATTTTCATGTCTACACATTGAGAAAGAGAGAGGAGGGGAGAGAGAAACAAACAGAGAATGTTACCAATGAAAAGTCTAGAATAGAAAACAAAAGAAACACTGTCATCCTTTATTTTTGTTCTGGCCTTGAACACACATCCTCCCTGTCTAACTTATCCATCCCAGCAAGCAGAGGTGGCTGCAGGAAATAAGGCCAGTTGGACTGTATCAGAGGGAGCTAGGCTTCATGCCCAAGGGCACATGGGAAGGTCTCCTTACTTGGCTGACCACCAGGGTATCTATTACCTCTGTATTCCACAAGTTCTTCAGTTTCATTAGATAAGTTGATTAAATAAAGCAGTCAGGCGCCTCCAAATGGCAACACTTCTACTTTAACTTCTGAAGTAGTTTTATCTATTAGAAGTTAAATCTTTAAATTTTATTAGATATTGGGTTTTATTTGTAAAATGCATACTGAAGCACCTTTTTTAGACCTTTTGTGTATACGTGTATGTATGTGTGGTGGGGGCACTAGTGTCTTGCTTGTTGAATTACTTTAATTTCCTGCTGCTTAGTATTTTGTGTTCAGGTGTTTTAGATGTATGCCCTCATATCTTTGGCCTTAAGAGAGGGATGATTTAACCAGTGAGCATCTTAAAAAGTCTTTGATCTGGTTCCATACTGTGGGAGGTATCAACCACACCACAGCATTCATGCAGACATACAATTGAATATTGTTAATTCAGCTCAACTTTCCTTCCATTCATTTTATCCAAATATAATTAAGCCTTAAGATAAACACTTTGCCTGTGATGTTATCATAGCTTTCATACCTTTGGTATTTATGTCGCACATATAATTTCTAATCTAAATTTAACACATAACTTAAGGACTAAATAAAGAATATGTTCTAAACTCTGTTTCTCCACCTACAATGCATTTATTCTCCTTTCTAGATTTAATATGGAACATTGTAAGAACTTTATTCTTTAACATGTTATACATTGAGATCTAAGCATTGAAGTAGCATGTACTGCATATGTTCACAGAGAAACAGCCTGGGTAAAGCAAGGTGGGTTTACAGTCATGAATGAAATAATTAGGTCACAACTGCATCATTAATTTAATAAATTTTATGTTGGGAAGTTTATGTACTATAATAGCTCATTATAAAGTAAAAGACATCAACTCTTCCCATTCTTCTTTTACTATATTTTTATTTTTCTAAAGCCTGATTTCTATTCATAGTTTATTACCAGACAACCTGATACCATGACTTAACAAAAGCTTCTCACTGAAAAAATATTCAGAAACACTTTCATATAATCCTTTATTTCTGACTGACTTGATTATTTAAAGGATGTTATTTTGAAGTCAAATTACTACTTATAGAAAGTTAACATTAGTGTAAGAAAGAATGATACAATTTTTAACATGGTGAAGGAGACATGGAAACCAATGCAGCACTTATATTAAACTTTTTAGTCTTCTTTCGGATACCACAGATTAGCTGTTTCCTTTTCCCTTTATTGTTATCCGAGCCATTTTTTTGATCATTCGTCAACTCATATTCTATCTTTCTGACTAAAGGTTAACTTTCCTTTAGGTTACCTTTCCTCCATAAAGTTTATGAGACACTATAATTGTCTTATGTCTAAAGACCAATAATTGGTTTTCGTCCATTCCTTAATTCAATTAATTCTTATGGAACAGTTTCTATTTAGAAATTCTGACAAATTCTCCTAGACTGTAGATCTCTTTGAGATGGCTTCTTTTTGACCAACTCTGGCAAAGAATCTTGAAAACTTGTTTTATGTATTGTTGGACCAAAGAGCTGATTTAGAGCTGCCATTTCCACTCTCAGTGTAATCCCTTTCTAAATTGCTACCATTTTGGCTGAAGCCCTCAGGTGGATCCGCCTGTAAGAATCATGCACAAGCAAGGTGGTTTCTGCAACGGGGATCTGCCCTAACAAATATGAAGACTTACTGAGCTCAGAGAGAAACAGACACCAGCACCCAGAGTCAGAAGCTGTACATCGCCACCTACACCCAAGATCAGCCATAACAAAGTGATGTTCAGTATCAAAAGAAGTTGACAAGAATAGCGTATGTTCGTACCTGATGAAACAGATGCGTCAGGGTCTATATCCAAAAATGCAAGTCCTCTGGACTCTGTCTGAGCTGTTGAAAACAAAAAAGAGCCTAGGATTCTACTTTATTTTTGAGCCATCAAGTTAGATGGAAACAGTTTCATGGATGTTGACAAAACACACAAGACTCCTGAGTCAGAGGCAAAAAACTATCATTCATAACACAGCAAGCAGCATGATCATACACCTATTTGCATCAGTTTTCTTTGCCTCCATGTCCCACAGATGTGCACACACAGCAGGTGCCTTTAAAGGAGAGTAATCCTAATCATTATACTGGACAATAAGCAAGTTTTCACTTTCTCTGGAGGGACATTATCTTCATCTTTCAAAGCTTAACATTTTAGCAAACTGAACACTTCACTCTGGAGGAAGGTACTACTTCTATCTTCTCAGACTATTTGCTACACAGACATTCTTCAAGACAGAGTTCAGGACTTAGCTATTAGTGATTCTGCTCATACAATACAGAGAAATATGAGAACCCATCGAAAACTGTCTCCTAGTAGGGCTGTTCTTCCTTATCCCCTCTCAGCTTTTGTGCAACAGGGATTACCTTCGCAAAATATTTAATAAATAACTCTTTCTTATAAGTTATTTTCCTGTATACCATAATAGCATAAAAGAAGGGAGAAGTGTCTGCTTCTACTTCAGAAAGGAGGAAGATGTGACATGGACAAGTAGAAGAAGGGAATCCAACTTTTCTAGCTTTCCAGGAGTTGAAAAGGGAAAGAAGTCAATAGGTAAGAAAAGGAGATTATGAAACGTGTGTCTCCTGACCTCCCTAAAGCCACTGTCTTGGGGTGACAGGACAAGAGTAGTTGAAAACAGGTCATTTATTATATTCCCTGGCTAGGATTTATAACTTTGGTTCTCTGGAGTTTGGAATGCAAGTTATTTATTAAGAATCAACAATCATAAGGGGAAGTGGGAGAAGCAGGAGTATGCAAGAGAGAACTCCAGAACACCCCAGCAAAGCCTCAGCCACCTTCATGGAAAACTAAAAGGTATATGACATGTTAACCTTTGCCATATTGTGCTGAAGTAGCTAGGCTGGTAGTCACCTGCCTGGATCAATTGATGGAGGTTAGTTGTTTTAGGAAGGGTGAGCTCTTGGATGAGGCAGCTTTGATCTGACAGCTGGAGGCTCTCTGCTAGTTGCATTGCAACAAGTTCTTCCTTGAAAGAGCTGGATGATGAAGCTACACATCCACTGCTACCTATTTCTGTGTCCCTAAGGTTTGTGTCCCATATATTTATTAGGGAGCCTCACCAAGATCCTGATGAGCTTCTCTTCTTTGGAGAAGATTAGAAAGTTGGAAGGAAGAACTATAGGCTTTACCACACAAAGCTACAATCTATACTTCTATGCTCCTTGTTCACTATCTATTCTAGATCCTCCTAACCTCAGTTACCATATGTGTGGGTCTCAGCAGCTTGCTTGGGGATGAAGGGGGAACTCTGTCCTGAAATATCCCTCAGCTTTGCAAATGAAATGAAAATTCCCAACACAAGATCTGCCTGGGGAGAAAAGGCTGGCTAATCTCTCAGAGGAGAAGAGCCCTGAGCACCCTTCACCTTGGGCTTTTATTCAGTTTAGCTGGTATAGGGATACATAGCATGCATGTAAAGCTCATCAATCAATGTTAAATAGTAATGATTAAAGGAAGGAGATATGGTTTAAGGATGACAGTAAAGGGATTACAGGAGTCTTTCTGAATCAGGGTCTGGTAGACAGAGTGATGCCCATTTAGTTCTAAAACATAGGAAAATAAACCTATGCTCAGACCTCAAACACCAGTACTCATTAACTTGAGGGCATTCTTAGCAAAGCAGGTTTCAATGCATTCCTTTTCCAGGCCTAATTGTCCCCCAAAACCACCTGATCCAGTTTAGAGCTATACCTGCCTCTAGCATTGTTTCAAGCCTGAGTCAGGCAGGGGAAGCAGAGCAACCAGATGAGGAGATTTCTTTCAGATAGAATGACTCTGGTTATTACAAAGCTGAAGGGAGAGAGTTTTTTGCCCCTTCTCCATGTCCCCCAAGTCCTTCCCTGGTGGCCCCTATGCAATTGTGTCTGTCTTAGGTTGCCCCTGGCCTCAAGGGGTCTTACCCATCATTGACTAACCAGCCATCCTCTGGGGACAAGCAGGGACAAGCAGGGAGGCAGGGGCTGCGTCCCTGCCAGGGGGACAGGTTTTGTCTCCCCAATGGCCTGTTTTCTCAAGACCTCCTTGCTCAGCTCCAGCCTTGGAATCCTCTTGCCTAGTGGTGAGGCTACAGTCCCTGAAACCAGGCAAGGATGGTTCCCAGCATGGGGGTATGACTAACATCTAATGCCTAAAGGCTCTTAACCCCTGGTCATTATTCCCTTCCTCAGAATAGTTTCACTTTCCCAATGACTGTCAAAACTAGACAAGAGTTTTGCAACTCAACTGCAGTCATCCAATGGTTGGTTGGGTGCCATGAATATTTTTTTCCCTGTCCTGACCTCCCCACAAGGGTCAGGTGCAATTTCTCCTGCCAGGATGGTGACTTATATTTTCGTCTGCTGGTCCTTGGACACAAAGAACCCAAGATACTCCAATAACAAGCACAGGTTATAGTCCAAAAGAGCATTTTTCTTTGTACCCTGACAAAAGGGAGCCTCCTTTATGGACCAGGACCTTAAACTGTTGTGCCCAGAATTAGATGAACAGGAGCCACTGTCTCAGATGACCATTCAGAAGGATGACAATTAAAGACACTTCACTTCAAAACTTTGTTTCCCAGAGCCAGATATTCATTCTACAGGAGACATAGCACCATCTAAAAGTCTGTGGTTTAATGTATACACTGTATTTTGGAAGAAGCCCCTCCGTTCTCAGAAAGTACTTCTTTCAACCTAGTGTTCCAACTGTACTTTAAGCAGGCCATTCCAACCCTCCATATTTCTGGAAGCTCCTCAGTGGGGCATTATTTGGCATGAACGGTGGGTTTCATGGCCACAGGCCCATTATAACACCTCCTTTCTTAATGTCGGAGACCTTGTCAAACAGGATATTGTGTGTAAATTGCTGTTGGTAGATCAAGTACTATATGTGCTGGCTGAGGCCCTGAGGAACACATACCTCAGCCATCTTGATATGCAGATCAAGTGGTCATGCATGAAATTATAGCTGCAACTGTAGCTAACACATAGCTGAGTTTGTGGTAATCTACTGACATCCTCCCTGTGGAAATTTCGGGAGCCAACCTGGTAAATTAAATGGGGTACAATGGATTCTTAGGGTGCCATTGACTTGACCCATCCGCACCTCAGGAGGTGATATTGTTGGCCAGTGATGTACTTTATGAGGTTTGCATGGTGCTATCCCCACTACCACAGCCATCCTGTAAGAAATGGAACTGATGTTCAGTTTCACCAAATACTGAATAAGTCAATCCAATTATACATTCGAGGACTAGGAAATGACCACTGCATAAGCCCAGCACAAGGCTCAATGAGAATATTCTCCTGATAGTTAACTATGCACTGATTTTGTGGAGCTTCCTGATTAATCAGAGACAGAGGCTGGACTAGCATTCCCAAGAAAGAAGACATCAGAAGAAGTTCCTACATACTCCTAGTCAATGTTGAAAAAATTGGATCAGCCTGAGCAGCCTTCCCTATGGTAAAATAAACCTGCAACCAGGAGCTTTGCAACAGATCTCCAGCTTATGCTCCACAAATGGCACTGCCAGTCCTCAAGGAATCTATAGGTCTAGCAAGAGTCAAGGTGGGACCAATCCATCAGGCAAAGACCTGGACCCAGAGCCATGAGAAGCCAAGTCAGAACTTGACTAGACACAGATTTCAATAGAACCCTTATCATCTGTGGCAACAAATGACTCCCTGTAGAAGGTAGGGGGACAGGAGACTGCAAAGACCAGTGTCCACCCCTTACCAAACATGGAAGGTCACATAAACATCCCACCATCATCATCCAAGAAGAGGAGAAAATATGAGAAAAGTTCACAATTGCTCAAAACAGGCTAATATCAGTTCTTCAATGGATATTGATTGGACATCAAAGGTATGCCAGGCACTATTCTGGAGGCAGTGAGTGTCCAGAGAGACTGATAGGTTATACACTGTTAGATACATCTATCCCCCCTCTATCCAAAATGGTAAGAACTCATGAGAAAGACATTTGCTACAGATAAAATAAAAAAGGCACAGACTTCCAGTCAAGATGGATGCATAGATAGACACACTTCACCTCCTCATGCAACCACAAAAAGAATTACAACTAAATCTCAAAACAGCTAACACCCAGAATTGTCAAAAAATTGAACTGTATGGAATTCAACAACCAAGGATTTAAATAAGCCTCATTCATTCAGACAGGTAAGAAGAGTGAAGTGGAAACAGGGTAGTGAGGCAAAGAGAAGCAGTGTGTGGAGAGGCTCCAGCAGTGTCAGAATGGGCACACAGATTGTCCCATATTCACATATGGTGGATAAAAATTGGGAGGGATACCTTGGGAGTGAGCAATCACAAATCCAGGCCAGATCACACAGCCCAGTGTTCCAGCACTGGGAAGATAAATCCCCATAACTTCTAGCTGTAAAAACCAGTAGGGTTGGGAAGAGGAAGAAACTACTGGATTTTCAGGACACTCCACTTAAAAGGCCCACATGGTCTTAAAATATATACAAACCCACCCATTCAACACCTGGGCAACAGCTGGAAGGATACTAGTCATATATGGGGAATGGGTGGATTGACTGGAAACGGGGCAAGTGCTGGGCAAAACCCCAGAAGCCATGCAGCAGCATAGTCCCCTCCTTGAGCTCTCCTCCCACACGGAGCCACAAAGCAGTGATGTGGGTTGCCCCAGCCTGGTGATTACCTAAGGCTCCACCCCACACAATTTATAAGAGTCTTTTACAGAGAGTACCTAAAATACAGAAACACACACAGGGAGACTGTCAACTTGAGGAGACAAAGCAATATGGGACAAATGAAAGAACAGAATAAAACCCCAGTAAAACAACTAAACAAAGTAGAGATAGCCAACCTATAAAATGCAGAGTTCAAAACACTGATGATCAAGATGCCCAAAGAACTGATTGAGTACGGCAACAATATAAATGAAGAAATAAAGGTTACACTAAGTGAAATAAAGGAAAATCTACAGGGAACCAACAGTGAAGGAAAGGAAACCAGGATTCAAATCAATTTGGAACATAAGGAAGAAATAAACATTCAACCAGAACAGAAAGAAGAAACAAGAATTCAAAAAAGTGATGATACTATAAGAAGACTCTGGGACATCTCCAAATGTGCCAACATCTGAATTATAGGGATGCCAGAAGAAGAAGAGGAAGAGCAAGAAATTGAAAACTTATTTGAAAAATATAATAAAAGAAAGTGTTCCTAATTTGGTGAAGGAAATAAACATACAAGTCCAGGAAGAACAGAGAATCCCAAACAGATTGGACCCAAAAAGGACCAAACCAAGACACACCATAATTATAATGCCAAAAGTCAAAGATAAAGAGAGAATCTGAAAAACAGCAAGAGAAAAACAGAGAGCTACCTACAAAGGAATTCCCACATGACTATCAGCTGATGTCTCAAAAGAAACTTTGCAGACAAGAAAGGGCTGGCAAGAAGTATTCAAAGTGATGAAAAACAAAGACTACAAGCTAGATTACTCTATCCAGCAAAGCTGTCATTTCTAATGGAAGGACAGATAAAGTGCTTCCCAGGCAAGGTAAAGCTAAAGAGTTCACCATCACCAAGCCATTATTACATGAAATGTTAAAATGGCTTATTTAAGAAAAAGAAGATAAAAACTATGAACATTAAAAAGGCAACAGATTTACAACTATCAAAAACTGAATCTAAAAAAACCAAACTAAACAAACAGCCAGAACAGGAACAGAATCATAAATATGGAGATCATTTGGAGGGTTATCAGCTGGAAGGTGGAAGGAGGAGAATAGGGGAAAAGGTTCAGGGATTAAGAAATATAATTGGGATGTACAAAATAGACAGGGGGAGGTTAAGAATGGTATAGAAAAGAGAAAAACCAAAGAACGTATATGCACAACCCATGGACATGACCTAAGGTGGGGATTGCTGGAGGGAAGGGGAGGTACCAGGAGGAGAGGGGAAAAGGGGGGAATTTGAACAGGTGTAATAGCATAATCAATAAAATATACTTAAAAAGTCACTTTTCCCTTTTTTGATGTATGAGGATTTCAGTTTGGATAACATTGACCTCACTTTGTTCTCTCGTATCTTCCTTCACTTACTGGACAGATATGTGTTATGTACTTATCATGTGCCAGGCATGAAGCTACATAATAAGTACACAAGTGGTGGTCAAAATAGATATGATCCCTACCCTCAGTCTAAAGAGAGTAGGGGGAGAATCAGACACTAAATAAATAATCTTAAAATTGGAAATAGAAGCAGCAGTCTGAGAGTAAAGAACACAGAGCTGTGACTAAAAATACTGCTGGGGGCAGTACAGGGCTGAAGACCATTCCAGAATAGGCCTGTCTGCAGAGTAACAGAAGCTGGGACTTGAAGGTTGAGGAGAATTCGATCCTATGAATCATCATAGAACAGACAAACAGCTTTCCAAGAAGAGCTCTTTAAGGCAGAAAAGAGGTCTTTTGGAAAATTCAGATGTGTTCTTACAGAAAATAAAGACATAGGCATTATTAGCATTTCATGGCATGACTTCCAGACCTCACACATGTGTGCACACTGTTCATTTAACATTATGTGGTGACTTATTTTGTGTGGCTGGATGTCTGCATGGTAATTCTTTTGTGGATACACAAAATTGATACAAACAAACTTTTATTTGAAGATATTTAAATTACCTAATTTTTTGCTATTATAAATAGCTCTCTGAAGGACATTCTTGTTTTCTTTCAGATAAATTTCTAGACATAAATTTGCTGATTCAAAGAGAATCCCAAATTGGCTTTGAAATATAGTGTAAAATTGTATGATTTTTCCTTACTTTGAACCTTGGTTACTCCACCATGCTATGGGAAATTTGTATTTATTCAAATACTTTCTAAGTAAATGCATGTTCATGGTAAACAATTCTAATAGTGCAAATAGGTGGATAATAACAAGTCTTACTGTTAACCTCACCTTACCCACCCCCAGATCTCCAAAGTCCAGAGTCTTTTTCCTGAAGGTAATCACAGTTAACTGTTTTAGGTGTTTCTCCAGAAATTTCTTATGTGTATTCAAACATGTATGTCTGAGTATATGTGTGTATATTCTTTTTTTTACACAAATGGGGTAATATTATAGATATTAATCTATATCTCATTTTCCCTTTAATAACCTAAACTGATAGTCTTTCTATATCAGCACATACAGATTTATCAATTATTTTTAATGGGCACCATAATTAATTAGCCAAATTTTTATTATTGAATATTTAAGGTGCTCCTTTGTTTGCCTTTTAATATTTTTATTTAGAACATAAATGTCTTTTGGGAAATCCAGAACTTAAGTATTGCAGTTCATTGAGTTTTACAAATGTATATCACTGTGTAACTCATCCTTACACTAAGACACAGACCATTTCCACCAGACCAGAAAATTTCTAACCGTTCCCCAGCAGCCATCCTCACCTCAGAAAGACCAATATTCTGGTTCCTTTTACCATAGATAAGTTTTGTCTGTTCTAGAGCTTCAAATGATAACATACAATATATACCCTTTTTTTATCTGGCTTCTTTTACCTAACGTGTTTCATTTTGAGATTCAACTACGTTGTCTATATTAGTAGCTTATTTTCATTTAATGCTAAGTAATGTTCTGTCACATAACTGCCACAATTTGTTATCTGCTATTTTTACACAATTTGTTATCAATTCTCCTATTGATGGGTATTCACTGTCTCCACTTTGGACTATTATGAATGAGTCTTCTACAAACATTTTTTTGTTTAAATATTATTGTGACCACTTGTTTTCTTTATTCTGAGAGTGGAATTGCTGGATTAAAAAGTAGGTGTATGTTCAACTTCTTCTTTTATTTGAGTCCTCTCCCTTTTTAAAAAAATTTTTTTTTTAATTCAAATATATTTGTCTCCATTTTCCCGCTACCACTTTCCCCTGCCCCACCCACCCCTGCCTCCCATCCTCAATCCTCCCCCACTTTGGTTTTGTCCATGGGTCCTTCATACATGTTCCTTGATTTGGCCCTTCCCCTTCTTTTCCCTGTTACCCCCCTCCCTCCTTACCTCTCACTACTGTCAGTTTCTTTTTTCTTTCAATGCTACTGGTTATATTTTCCTTGTTTGTCCGTTTTGTCGATTAGGTTCCACTTATAGGTGAGATCATATGGCATTTGTCTTTCACCCCCTGGCTTATTTTGTTTAGCATAATATGCTCTTCAGTTCCATCCATGCTGTAGTGAAGGGTAGTAGCTCTTTCTTTCTGCTGTGTAGTATCCCATTGTGTAAACGTACCATAGTTTTTTGATCCACTCATTTACTGATGGGCACTTAGGTTGCTTCTACCAAGTGATTTTCCACAGTGGTTCAACCATTTCATGCTCTTACTTACCAGCAATGCATGAGAGTTTCAATGAATCAACATCCTCACAATTAACTGCTGACGTTTAAATAAGCTATTATAATGGTTGTGAGGTACTATCTCATTGTGCTTTAAATGTGCATTTTCTAATGACTAATGAAGACACAGTATTCTAGGGAGAAGATTTAACAATTGTGAAAATTCTAAAGCAGAACTGCAATGTCTTTTTTTTTTGATCTTTAAAACAGCTTTATTCATAATTGCCAAAATTTGGAGGTAAGAAAGATGCCCTTCAGTAAATGAATGAATAAATAAACTGTGGTACATCCAGATAATGGAACATTTTTAAGTACTAGAAGGAAATGAGCTGTATAGCCATGAAAAGACTGCGATGTCTTTGGGAAATTATTATACATGATCTTGTGGAAAATACAGATATAAACATTATAAGCACTTCAGTTTATAAATTTTTAGATCTCACCCCCCAACTATGGACTAAATTTTTCCTCTCAAAATTCATATGTTGAAGCCCCAACTCCCCATGTGATGGTATTTAGAGACTGAACCTTAAGGAGGTGATTAGCCAAAGTTAGGAAGGTGGGGTCCAGTGATGCCCTTATATAAAGAGGATGAGACAGAAGATCCCAAGGGAAGGCCATGTGAGGACAAAATCAGGAAGCAGGTTTTCACCAAGAACCTGACCATGCTGGAACACTGATTTCAAAGTTTCAGCTTCCAGAGCTATGAGAAGGAACTTTTGTTTGTTTTGTTATGGAGTCCCAAACAAAGACAATATATTTTTGCATTATTAAATATTCTTTTTCAATATTATATTTACAACTTTATAATAGCACGTTGTATGATACAGCCTACTCTTTGTTATTTCTTGCCATCTTGATCCATTCAAGGTTGTTTAAAATTTGTTAGGATGAAACTAGACCTCTCATAAGACATGGGTCATGACTGTATGCCCAGGATAGTCTGTGAAACATCTTCTCTTTGGCTGGCTGGAATTTCTGTCTCCAGGAGGGTGCAATACCAGCATCTCCTGCAGCTCACTGCTTCCCACAGCTCTTCTTTTTCAGGCTCCAGGGAGTCCCATGCTATACAAGTACAGCTTTATATTTGTCCAAAGAGTTGAGAGGACCCTCAGCATTTTTCTGGAGCTTTTTTGCTGCACAGCTTCTTTCTCTATCATGTCCTGTCCACAAATTCCAACTACTCAGCAGCCCCAAACCTGCCTTGCTCAGGCTCTTCTTCCCTGCCTTTGGTCCACAAGGGCCACTAAGCTGAAAACAGGAGTGTTCTGGCACAAACTTGTGCATTTCTCTTCTCTCTCTGAACACAGTCCTATACTTCCTGTTTTCTCATAGCTGTAAAAGGTTGGTTTTTTCCCTATGTTCTATGGTTTTGTAGTTACTTATACCAGGGGTGGGGAGCAGCTATTCTGGTTCCAGTCACTTTATCATGGCCCAAACTAATTGCCTTGCTTTATTTGTAAAATTGTTCTGCTATTAAAAATAAACCTCCAGTGGACATACGATTAGCCCTCTACGTACAGATACCCCAAACAATTTTCTTTGGTTACTTATTGAAAGTAATAATACTGAGTCAAAATATATAGCTTATGAAATTTCCCCTTAATTATGCTATTGCTTTTAGCTATACCCCAGCATCTCTCATTAATAAATAGGAAATTTTAATTAATTATTTTTACAATAAAAGAAACATGTATATTGTACACCCTTTTCCTCTCATAGGGCCAAGTAGAACTATAATGATATGGAAATCTTTCTCATGGGTCTATATTCACTATCTTTGGAAGAGACTAACATTAACAGTTTCTCATATATCATTCAGAATTTTCTAGGTCTATAAACACACGTATTTTTTTTTCTTTAATTTGTTTTATGATACAGATGGAAATATATTTTTGCGTTGTGCACCTTTTTAAAAATTAACAACATATCTTGAATAAATTTCCATATTTGTGCAGATTTATCTACCTCATATTTTGAAAATAGCTCTATTTTCCAGATGTATCATAATTTCATTAATCAATTCCCTATTGATGGACATTTATAGTGTTTTCAGTTTCAGCATTTCAAATAATGTTACAAGAGAAGGTTTATGCAGACCTACATGTAGATATGAAAACAGGCCTCTAAGGTAGGTTCTCAAAGTGAAATTTGTAAGACAAAATAAATATGCACTTTATTTTGTTGGAACGTCAAAGTGTTCTCCAAAGAGATTTTACCAATTTTTCACTTCCACCAATAACAGATGATACCATCTGTTGGTCCATGTCCTCTGTACACTGTGAATATGACTTTTTAGTCTCTGCCCATCTGATAGGTTAAAAAAATAACAACTAATTTCTATTTGTTATTATTTAATTATGACTAAGGTGCTGCTTATTTCCCTTTCTTCATATTGGTGTTTATTTAAACTGCTTGTTCATGTCTTTTGAATAACAAATTTAGTGAGGGCAAGCTAGGCTAGGTAGCTACTGCTAATTTTATGGATTCATGTGAACAAATCTCATAAACCATGCGATTTACCCCAAAAGATGTTTCTGGAGTTTTATGTTTCTTCTTACATTTATGAGGTATTTATTTTAATAAATTTTATTCTCTAAATTCTTAATTCTTGTAATTTCTCTTTAAATGTTTGATTACACCAATATCTCTCTGTTACATTAAAAAAAAACAGGGGTTAAGTATTTCTTAACAACTCTGGTTATAAGACAAGCATAACTCTTTGATCATTTTTATACACCTGGATCTTCTTTGACTACTCTCTGTTATCACCTACAACTCTAATTCAACCTCTTTTCCACATCTGAGAGGGGTTAGGGTAGATGTCTGCACTGTAAGCATTGTCATCTTAATGATAGGAGGTCAGGGCCCTTATTCTTACAAAGGCATCTTGGAGCAGCTGTTATTTGTGTGACTACTTAAAGAGACAAATTCTACCTCTAGTGGGATTTGAGTAAAAGCTGCTAAAGGGACTTGTTTCTTGAGGCCTGTTTCAGGGCTTGCTCAGGAGCTGCCTAGCAAGACTTTAGGACATGCTGAGGACTGTATTTGAACTTGTGCAGACCAAGTCTCAGATGGAGGCTGCCTCCCACTTCTCCCCGAAATCTTGGGCTTTGTCAATCTTATTGTGTGCCAATATAATTAACTTACACATGATGTCACAAGAAGGAGAAAACACTGTAAATGGCATAGTCTCCAAAAGCTGTGAAATGAAAGGATTGGTACTTCTGGCAACAACATTTCTTGGCTGAAAGAATATCCATGGCAGAGAAGACAGAGCTAAACTGAAGGTGTGGACACTCACTTAAATCCATAAGCCCTCACCTCATTAATCTTGTTGATCAGGACATCAGACATTATCACCTTCTGTGAATAGGCTTTTTTTGGTCAATTCTTAAATAGCCTCTTAGCCTCCATGGCAGCTCCATAATTGTGACCTTATAACAGTTACCATGGAAAGAATTCCTAGATTATAAATAATGACAATGTGAGTTTCCTAGTTACCAAGTGTATTTATAAAATGAATTCCAAAGGTACATGACATTTAATTCCAGCCTATTTTTTAGAAACTAAAGGATAAAAAAGGAAAATACCTTTCTTTTCCCAAAAAGAATTGTACTATTTTTCCAAATCTAGTTATAGAACAGTAGATTTATATGACCATTACGGAAAGTTAAAGATTTTTAGTAATGTACTATTCTTGGGTATTTAAGGAAGCATTTAGAATAACATAGACTTCAGTGTTAAGTTGAGTTACTATGACCATGTATCAGAATTAGATTTATAAAATTTATCTTAGGAAAAAAGATGTAATGTCTCTCAATTATGTCATCAGACACATGAATTGGGAAGACAGATATGCCTTTTACTTTGCAACATAGTTTTATTAACGAAAACCATTATTTCCCATGCAGAGCTCTTGAAAGAAAAGGCTTACATAGTCTGAGGAGTCATGAGCCAGAAAAGGGGAATGAGGATTCCTAAGGAATATATTACAAAAAAACCCCACTAACTGGATTTTAAATAACTTCCTTATGTGCTGCATAAATACAAGTTCAAAAAAGATATGAAAGCAATGGAAATATAGTAATTTCTATGTCCTATCTAATATTTTGGGGTTTTTTCAAGCACTATTCCAGGAGATAGTGCAAAGAAGTTGGTGCATAATGTTTCTTCAACTTGGTTGCAGTGTTTCATAATTGGGAAATTTTCTCCTTTCTGAGTCTGAAATCAAGTCCTATCATTTTTCTCATGCTGTGAAATGTGAAGATAAGAGACTTAATAACTGAAACCTGTAGCCTTAAAAAATCTTTCCTATATATATTTAATGTATCATATATTATATTTGTAAGTTCTTTAGTTCAATTTCGGTAAATATTTATTGAACACTTTATTAGTTTTCTATGTCTGCTATAGCAAATCACTACCAAACTTGATGGCTTAAAAGAACACAAATTAACAATTCTGTAAGTCAGAAGTCTGACAAGGTTCAACAGGGCCGAGCTTCTGTAGGAGGTTCTAGGAGAGAATGTTTTCTTATGTCTCCAGCTTCTAGAGATACCAACCTTCCTTGGCCTATGGTTTCTTTCCTCCATTGTTAAAACCAGCAGTGGTGGAGTGAGTCCTTCTCTAATCATATCACCCTAACCTCACATCTATCACTTTGTCCTCACATCATCCTCTCACTCTTTTCTGTCTACTTCTTCCTCTAGCTAGGGTGCTTATGATTATACTAGGCCTACCTGGACAGCCTAGAAAACTCTGCCATCTCATGGTTCTTAACTTACATTTACAAAGTCTCTTTTACCATCAAGGTAGTGTGTCCACAAGTTCTGGAGATCCGGACATGAACATATCAGCCTAATATTTCTCATAGTGATAAAGTAGCTTCCATACAGCCAAGCATCACAAGAATGATTATAACTATCCCTTACTTCTTTGAGGGTGTTTTTTGAAGAGTAGAAATAAATATTTCCCAAATCCCCCCAGCAACTCTGTCCTTCAACACCATTGGCTACCATTAGACCTCATGCCCTTGTCCAAACTCTGTCCCGGGATGACTTAATTTAAAAAAGAGCCACCCCAAGAATTGCAACTGTACCCCTTCTTCTCTGACCTCGTGGCATGGCTAGGAAGCAAGGTGACCCACAGTTTCTTCCTTTCTTGTAATTCAAGAGGTGTAAGGTATGACACAGTCAAGGAAATTACAACTGGAAGAGTATTCTAAGTCATTCAGCAATAAGATGAACTAATCCTCTCACTGAGCCAACCTTTCTTTCTAGATAACTTAAAGATCTTCTACATTATATTTGGATTGCACAGCTGCCAGATGAATATTTCAAGTATAAGTTACAATTCATAAGAAGAGTTAAAAAAGTGTCAAGACCTTCTTCCCACATGTAATTTTTTTAGCATCACTAAATATTCTATTTCAACTAGAAACTAGAACATCAAATAAAGAAACCTCAGTTTGTAGCTAGCTTATTTATTTATATTTCTCTTCTGTTTATTTTTGGATTTATGTTTGAATTTATGCTGACTTTCCTAAATAAGTTTACAAAAACTGTAGTTCTTTATCATTTTTAATTCAAGCTTAAAAGGTATATCCCTGCCACTAGGTATTTGATGCAAAAAGGCAATTTCAACTTGAAAAAGCAATGGCAAATAGTTCCTTAGGCATATTACTGTTTTATTGTGGGCATTCTTCTTTCTGATCTACACGCTGATTATCTATTCAAAGGAAGCACTTAGTATCCACCTCAAACATAGGAAAACTTTCCATTACCATCAACTGGAAGATTGTGAGCCAAGCAATAAGCTTTATAAACACAATACAAATGCCCTAAAACAAGATATCAAGCTTCAACCTCTCCCCAAGTAATTCCATGAGAAAATTATGCTTTTTCTCTGAATAATCAATCAGAGAAATGATTTTTCAACTCTTAAAATGTGAGTAGCAGAGTGAACATTTTTATTGCTAAAAGACAGGGGTGAGAAACTCAGTTTAGGCTAAAAATAGTGACTTACATGCCAAAGTACATTCACGAATGTTTACTTGCAATAAAACTTTAACAGACACCACAGTGATTAGAGTATAACCCTTATCTTTTTGAAGTCAACAAAACACAGGACATCCACTTTCTTCAATCATAGGATGCTTTAATCAGCTCTCAGGAAGAGAATCTAGGGTGGGATACAGCAACATTTTTATATTCATGCAGAGTAGAAGTGAGTTTACACAATTAATGGAAAGCTAAGAATATTCCAGAAATTCAATGTGTTGGGCTAATATTGCCTATTAGCAACAGGGAAGTACAGTCCTGGGTTTTGCATCACATGGTTCTGGGAAAATTTTTCCCGATATCTTATGTTCATTGAATAAAATTTTATGATCCCCATTTAATTTTTGGTAAGACTAAGAAAACATTACCGTAACTTGCAAAACTTTGGCATGTTTGATTTTGAAGCCTGACTTCAGAACAGCTGTTTCTCCTGGAGTCAATCTAGGTGTGGGCAATGAGAAAGGGGTCTTGCCACAAGAGAGTTGATATGGTTTCCATGAAAATACACCACTCAGATCTCCAATTGTAGAGAGAATAAATCACTGATGCTCTCAGCTGCTGGCTTACTGGATGTACCACCACAATCACTTCTCACAGACTATTCACAGACAATGAATAAACACAGGAGGCTTTTCCTATAATTATGCAAGACTCATCTACTGGGCAACCTTAGTTCACTACTTCCCATTGTCCTTACCAACCCTCTCTTGGAACTGCATTGTAGTCCAAGACTTTTCCTATCCAGTCCCTCTTCCTTGTCTCGCTCCTTTCACAAGTGTCAGACATTTATCATGGTCTACATGTTCTCCACACCATAACCCACACCCACCCCAATCCATCTCTTACATATCTAATTCAGTCTTGGAGTCTGCGTCTAGGCAGATCAGAACAAACTCAGCTTGCTTCCATAAGTTCTCCAAAAGCACCATACTTGAACAGAATGTGAATTCTCTGTTGAGTAATAAAGACTAAAATATGTTGAGCATACAAATTATAGAATTTTCAAGAAGTAAAACTTTATCACAGTCCAATAAATGTGCAAAGCTAATAAAGAATTTGCCAACAAAATCCCTTTAATAATTAGACATTGCAAACTTGTATATTTCACATAATTTATTTGGGAGGAAAATGGATCATCTCAGTACATGGGTACAGGTTGAAAATGACCTAGTAATGAACTACAGTCCCATTGGGATGCCACTGGAAGCCCGTGGTCATGGGAAATCCTCCTAATGGGAAGAGTTTCAGGTGTTTCACCTGGTTATCCACATTGTGCAAAACAAGACCTAGGAAAGGCAAGAATTTCTGGGGACTCATAAATGGCTAGTTGGTCAAAGAGGTAAAAGAAAAGATGAAATATTGTATATAAGATGGTACAGGGAAGATGCAAGACGATATATCTATGAGGATGATCACAAAGCAAGCAAATCTTCATGTTGCACATTAATGCCCACCAGAATGACCATGGATTAATTTCCACCAGAGACTATCCACAATGAAAGAAATATTGAAAGCCATGTGGACTGGAAGACTTGGCCAGGTGATGCCAGCCATTGTCTAGCCTTTACAAACCCTTGCTCTAGCACTATAAGCACATGATTGGAGTCCCAAGGTATAAGGAATTGAGGCTATGTTGGGCCCAAAATCAAAATCTTTCCTTTTCTATGGTTTATTACTGCTGTATATAATTTATTACTGCTGTTGCAGAATATTTAACCTTATATAAACAGAGACCAATGATGATACCCCTCCATCTCACCCAGTATGACACTAACCCTTGAGGAGGCCAACTAGCCCTTGGTGGTGAGTTTATTCCTTTGGAAGTGATGGTAATTTATCTTTTCTGACATTGACATATATTCTGGCTATTTGTTTGCACTTTTTTACCATAAAGGACTTCAGTCAATGCCACTTTCCAAGGACTTGCAGAAGTTTAGCCATTTGACACATTATCATGTTGGACCAAGGGAGCCATATTACAGCAAAGTTGAAGAGGGGTGAACATGTACCACAACATCCACAAGTCTGCTGACCTGATAGTATGGTGGAGCAACTTCTTGAAGGCAAAGCTAAGGTGCCAGTTTGGAGGTGACATCATGTAGTAATGGTACATCATTCTCCATTATATATCATGCATCCCAAATCAAATACCACTATAACGTATTGTATTCCCAGTAGGTAGAATTCATGGATCTACAAAACAAGGTAAAAATTGGAGTAGTCCCATTTTCTCTTTCCCCCAGTGACTTTCTTGGAGAATTTGTTCTTCTTGTCCCTGAGACTCTAGGTAGGCTAAGTAGGTTTAGAGGTAAGACACTTCCATCATGATACATAGACAGAGTTCCATTAACTTTCAGTTACATCTCCTACCCAGTCACTTCAAGATCCTTGTGCCAAGAGACAAGCAGACAAGGAAAAAACTTCAATCTTCATAAAGGTAATTAGCCATGATCATCAGGAGCCAGGGATCCTATCACCAATGGTGGCAAGTAAAAAATATATTTAGTACCCAGGTTATCCATTGAATCATATTTTGATAAGTCCCTGACCAATTTTGGTGGTAAATGAACAAGTGCAGCAACTATAACTTGAGAGAATAATGATAAGCAGGGTCTGGAACACTTTAGGGATGATGGTTGGGTATACAGGTAAGCTACATGGACCAGCAGGGGTAATGGACAAGATCTTTAAAAACCTAGCATGAGTAGGAAAGAAGGGAGGTGACTTTTATCAGTGGAAGTTCTATGACAAGCTATGTGTTCTGTACTTTGTAACACTAATCTAACTTTTGATAGATTCCCAAGACAAATCTTGGGGCTATTCTCAGTGGGGTGAACTGATGAGTCTCGGACAACAGATCAAGAGATGCAAGGACTGAACTTCAGTGGATGAAGTAGAGTGCCTCCCAAGCCTCCCTTCAGAGCAAGGATATACATTTCCCCAGCTTCCAGAGTGTTTTCAGCCAAGTTCTTCCCTGAGAAATGGCCTTCGCTGATGAGGTGGTAGGAAAGAAGAATGATGTTCCGTTCTCTACAAACTTCAGCCCTGTTTTTCAGGCTGGTCAGGTTTATATAAAGGGTTATATAAAGAATTCCAAGATCTTAAAACTGATTTTTTTAAAGCTACCCACTTGCCCCCAATACATGAAAAATCTTTGTGTACCTGCAAAGGTATTTATATTTTAGTTTAGGGACAACTTCTCATCATCATCTGCTCTCACCTAGAATTTCTCAACATTATACTTCCTGGAATCTGGGCATACACTTTCCCATTCCTTTCCCCCAATATTATGCTTATTTCAGCCAGATGAATATTTTGTAAATTAAAGTCATGCCTCATTTCTCCTACTTCCTTCCAGATGGATTCTCATGGTCCTTGGGATAAAGAAGCAAATTCTCAGCATTGCTTACTGGCCTTGCAAGCCCCAGATCCTCCTTGATCCTGGGGTGACTGCAGGGTCACCATGGAGGAGCCCCCTGGACTTCCAGTCCCCTCCCTTCTACCTTAGTGATTCCCTCTCACTGCTATACTTCTGAATTTGTTTTCCTCCTTCCCTCTTTTCCTGCTGGGCTCTATTCAGACTTCAGGTCTTCAGCGGGAACTTTATTTTCTTAGGAAACATTCCCAGATCCCAGAGAAGTTAAATCTTCTGTAATAAAGGTGACCATGTGTCTTGGTTTATATGAGCAGTACAGGTTTTTACCAGTTCTCTGGTTACTGCTTAGTGACCCCTCTCATTCACCAACTTAAGGCATCTGGTCCCCCAACCTATGATCCACCTTAATTACATACTGTACTTGTGTTTCATCAGAATTACCCAATTATTGAAAATATGTATGGTTTTATTTTTTAGTACCTATTTCCCTAGAGATATTGTGAGAAATATGATGGAAATAATATGTTTAGTGTGTCCGTCATTGAATTCTCAACATATGGTAGAATCATTGGCACATCATAGATACCCAAGTATTTCCTGAATTAATAAAAGATTGACTGAAAAAATTGGAGCACTGAAATATTATCCAATTGCTTTCAGCAAGGATAAAATGGTTTCAGGTCTTGTTTTAATTTGCATTTTTTGATAACTACAAAGATAGACATTTTCCTTATTATTTATATTCAATTATCAATTTTTTACTCATATCCTGAGCTCTTTCATTTATTGTGGTCTGTTTAACATTATTATGTTTGTGAACAACTTAGTTAACGTAGACATTAATCTTTTGTCTAGTTTATTTAATGCAAAGTGGAAGTGACAGTTATTTTCTATCATTGTTTTCTTACTTTATTCATTTCTATTGCTTTTCATCTTTTATACCATTTACATTTTTATAGTAATGAGTCTGTTAACCATTTCCTTCATAATTTCATTTCTTGTCTGGCATACTTTTTCCAAATTTGTGAGAAATTTTTTTATTTTGTCATAAGTTCGTGGTTATTTTTTAAGCTCTTGGTCAAAGCTCATTTTGACCTTTGCTATAGAGTATGGACTTAAATAATTTTATCTCCATTCTCTTTGGCTATATAATAACTTTAAGAAATACATTGTTATATATGAATTTTAATCCAGCTTCTTGTAATTTGTGTCACAGCACATGCAAAGTACTGAAATGCTGTGTGAAATGCATGTGAAAATATGAGGATGATGGGAGAATAATGATATCAGTCCCTGGGAGGGAATCTAAGAAGGTGAGTACATGCCACACCCTTCCTGTGTATTATGGTGTGTGTGAACACTTACAGACCTCAATGGTACTTTTTTGCATGAGGCTGCATGAAGTCCTTTAAACAAAGGAGGTGTTCTGTATAAAAGCAAAAAGTGTAATGTGGGATTTTTCTAAATGACACATGGATTTGGGGAGGTTTTCCTTGTAAACAGGAAGGTCATCTTAATCAATGGTGCATAATGAGGAACCTGATCTTTAACACAAAGTTTGCCCACAGCTATGGGCAGATAAAGTTTTAGTCTGGTGAGGACAGAGGGGAGACAAGTGGGAAAAGAAATTGTAAACACTAAGTTAGATGTTTCTCTTTCCATCTGGACTTCAGATAAAAGTAAAATATGAGAATATTAGTCTGACATTCTTAAATCATGTCTTCTCATTTGTTTATTTTTTAAATATTTGTTGATACCGTCTAGGCTTGAACACACCCCTTGTGAGAATGTTTGTGCATTTAGAAGAAGATGGATGGGATCTGGGATGAAGTCTGTGCTTATGTAAGTATATAGCCTGGCCCAAAGGAGTGTCTACCCTTATTCAAAACAGCTGATCCAATTAAACCAAAATGTTAGCTCAGAGATGTTTGTGAAGTTATGCATTACAAACAGATGAGAATAGGATGGGGTAAAGCCACGTATAGCTGAAACTCCACATACTCTTAAGCAATGTTCAGTATATTTAGATCTTTGCAGCAAAAATATACCCTTTTAGATCAAGCTGAAACTTGACACAAGGTTGAGGCTTCTGCTAACAGCATTGACTAACTATATGCTGTCAAAGAGCACATTTCTATAGCTGACTTTCAATCCCTGGTTACTGAAGGCTTCATAATAAACCTTATTTGTATTCTTTCTTTTTCTCAAGGAATAAGTAGATCTCAGCTCATTTCGTTTCATTTGTTTGAAATAAAGATTAGGTCTTGCATTATTTCCAGCAAAACAAACAAACAAACAAACAAAAATAGCAATAAGAATTCTCCATCAGCCACCATATTGCCAATTGTATTTTTACCCTCTTTTTGGTTATTGGATTAAAATTTATTTTTATGGATATGAGTGTTGCCATTTTCTTCAACAATGATTATTGTGCTGCTTTATTGGTTCAGCTGACCTTGCCCTTCTTTCAGATACTGTAATAAAATGCTAAACTTGAAAATAAAAATAGAAATCATAAAAAGAAAAAATATCCATTTTTGAGATTTAAGGAGATTATTTTTGAGTAATAAATGCACTGTAATGTAAAGGTCAGATGCAGGCAATACTGAATCCTGATTTTAAAAATTGTCTCCCTAGTCTTGCTTGTGCCCTTATAAAATGCATATCATTCATTCAACAATGTTTATTAACTATACCAGTTACCACAATAGGTTTTAATATTAGAGCATTGAACAAAACAGAGTGAAATCCCTGCTCCTTTGTCTGAGTTCTGGATACTTGGCAGATGAGATCTACCATGTATACCCATCCAAGGTTCCATTTCTGTAGCCCAGAGAAACCTGGTAGAGCTCTTATTATCATTTCTCTCAGTCTTTTGGGGGAGAATTTTAATAGTGCATAAATTTTTTAAAGTTTTAAAAAGTATCTTAGAGACCCAAGTTGTTTCTAGAAGATGTTTCAGTGTTTAAAATCCACCTAAGCTGATGCTATTGTGGCTGATGCTCATGGCACCAGAAATCCTCTGTATTTCTATAAAAAAGAGGAAACATATTTTTCTGTTTGAACTTCAAGTCAGTTTGGGCTGAGGCAAGCATCCTTCTCTTCTATCATCTTTTATAATCTAGTGTCTATGAGTCAAAAGTTGTCATATCGGGCATTTACGTGTTTTAGAGATTAACCATTTTGTACTTAGAAGGAAAATAGAACTGTTATGGAGCATTTGTTACATATGTTACCAAGTTTATTTATTACAACCATCAGTGGGAGTAGCTGTTTTTTAACACTTGAGGGGACTTTGCCCCAAACCCACATAATTACGGCCATTATGAACTCCCTCAGGGATAAGACCAGACACAGGGAGAACCAGCCTATGGAATCATGAGTGGAAGTGGGATCCTATCTCTTCCCCTGGACCCTGGGGAGGGCAGCAAATCCCTAACACAAGAACCCAAGGGAGGGAGGTCAAACTGGAATCCATCTTCATGCTGAAGCTATGAGAAGACAGTACAAAAACAAACAAAAAAGACAATGACAGGGGAGGGGGAAGGGGAGAGCGGGTTGGATGGTGGCTTTATCAGAGTCTTCAACTTGTGCCCATGACTCTAACATGAGCAGCACAGTCAGAAACAGAGCTGACCATTTGCCAGCAGGTCTGACAAGAATGGGATGATGGTAGGCAGCAAGCCATTGCCCAGGAAAGCACAGGCCCGCTAGGCTCCAGAGAGCAAGAGAGACAGACACCTCAAACGCTGTGCCCAGACAGTGAGGGCGTTTCTGATAGGTCTCTGCCTCGCACTTCAGAACGAAGGTCACAGCAAAGGAAGGGGGGAACAGCGCATTCAATGATTAAATCAACCCTTTTCTGTTTACATGAATTTTCATGTGTCACAACTTTGGTTACAAAACCGATAAATCAAAGTGAAGGAGAGTACTGAGCTCACTGCTCCCAATGTCATTTTGAATAGTTGAAAAGAAAAAGCAAATAATAAATGTTAGCTATTAAACAGCATCATTCTTAGTCCATAAACACAAAATGAAATGATTTTTAGTACGTAGATTAAAAAATACTGAGAAGTCCCCATTCGATGCCGTGTTCACTTAGGCATACTGTCTTTCCAATAGAATCACCAGCTACTTCTGGTTTAGTATCAAAAGTGATCATTTGAGGGGGCCACAGTGCTACTCTGTCAAAGAAATCGTTTCCTGTTTTTTCTGATTTTGCCAATGTGATCAGGTTCTCTTTGGGAACATCATGGTTGAGCATTTGGTAACTGAGTTTACATAACACAACACGTACAGAATATTCTCTCAGAAGCTTGTTTGTTTACCTGTTTGTTCTTTTCATTCATTCCTTTAACAAATGCTTATTGTACCAAGCACTGTGTTTTTTGTGGGAGAAAGTTGAGAGAGCAAAAACAGATTCTGTCTGTTGCAAATACTATGTGAGCTGAACCTGTAATTCCACAAACAGCAGTGGATTTGTGTCATTTTGTTTTCTGTACACTGGAAACACTGTGTCTCTGTGCTCTTAGCACAGTGCTGTTGGTTACAAGTTTTACCCTTTTATTTGCTGATTTCATGGCCTTGAGACATAGTCTCCCTCAATTTCCTCATCTATATAACTTGGAAAAATAGCCTCTGCACTCTCAGGGATTAGCCAATTAGGGATTTCAAAGGATCTGAAAATCTTTCATAGTTTTGCTGTATTATTTTATTAGGAGTCTTATTAATATGCGTCATCTGCTGTAGTTTTTTAAATTATAAGCAATAAGTGATCTTTCTTTTGTTACACTACTGATCTTTATTCATGATTAAATGTTCTGTTAAAATGAATGTTTTTTCACTCTTGGGGTTTTCCTTTCTGTTTCAAAGAATTCCTTAGCAAAAGGAAGGCTGTGCTTTCACATACCCAATTTCAAAATATATTGTTTTTGTGGATTTTGGAATTATCTAAGTGTTTTCACTATTTCATTACAGAGGAGGGCAAATTTACTGGTACAAGATGAGAGAGAGAGAAAATGAGAGAAAGAACATATATTTAAATACTTCTTACAGATGAGGAAAGGTCTAATATAAGACAGATATAAAAACGTAGTTCAATATATTTGTGTAGGTTGAAGATAATGAAACAGAATTGATCAATAAAATTCATGAAGTCATAGCCATATCTGCTGTCTGTGTATAGGAGCAAATAAATGCAATAAAATTTGTTTTTAACTGTAGTTAAATGATGAATTATATGACTGAGCTATTTTTAAAGTTGTACCTTGTTTATAATAATTTTGTTATCCCTAACTTCTAATTAATGCAAAATAAACAACCTACCTAGCACATTCTATCATTACCAAATTACCTATGCCTTATAAAAGAAACATTCTTTATTGCATTTTAAAATCATGACTGTATGAAAATTTCTTTCACTAATAGTATTTTCTTAAGTTTACTAATAGTACATATTTTTCTGTATGCTCTGTAAGACTACCCTTTATTTTCTTGAGCTATGCCAAAACTTGACTCCTGTGTAACATCATGAAAAGTGGTATTTTCCTTCTTTTAAGCCAAAACACTCTTCATTTTATCCAAGAATTTCATGGCTCTTCCATTTAATGCATAAATGCATTCATCCTGTTATACAGCATGTCCTGGAAAAATTCCAAGAAGGGCAAGCCCCACCTCTGCCTTTTGTTTTTAAAGCAACTTTATTTACTGAAGAAACCCTCCAAAGGGCACAAGTGGCACAGCAGCCCTCCGCCCAGCCATTATCTCTGTGCATGCCAACGAGCGCCTCCTGCAGTATTGACCGGGTTGGTGTCTGAGGTGAAAAATGGTATCGTGGTGTGACAGTGATCTGTTTATCAACAGGAGGTTGCCACTTAATGCTTCGGAAGCTGCCAGGAAGGCAGTTCTCTTGGCTTTCCCACCCAGGGCTCACCGGGCAGAATCCGCCCATTGGTGGTGTCTATTCACACACCAAAATGCAGCTTTCTGAGATCCTCATAAAATGTCACCTCCCCTAATTTCTTCGGCCCTTCCTATGACTTTCCATGGTTCAGAGAGAAAGAGACAGAGAACATTCCATCAAAACTGACCTTATTACAAGATGTGTTAAGGTTTTTGAAGAAGAGAAATGGTTCTCTGGTGGAAAATAACAATGGTATACACTTGATACAGGGAGGCCATTTAAACTGAGATGTGAATGAAAAGATCTCAGTCCTGTGAAATGCAGGGGAGAATGTTACTGAACTGAAAGAAAAAGCAAATGTGATGTCTTCTTGTGAAATAAAATCTGTCATGTCCAAAGAGAAAAATGATGATCTCTAAAGCTGGTCATTGATTATAGTTAAGCTAACCACAGGTTTAATTTTGATCTTTCATTTGTCTATCAATAATCAAAAGCTAAGTCAGCCAGAAACAGTAAAGTGAAAATAACAAAGGTAACAAGTGTATATCGGGGTAGACAAGAAGGGTTGGCGTGTATCATTGTCTGCCTTGAATATGGAGGAATATCAGAACAGGCCATCAGGAATACTGTTCCTAGTGGACCTCCAAACACAGAATAAATCAGAGGTGCCCCAGGCAGAGGGAATAAAGCCAAAAGAGATCAAGAAACTTAGCCCCAAAACTCCAAATGAAGCAGAAGACTTGAGGTGCCTGGAGACATATCTGAGGTCAAAGTTTATGTGCATCCTAAAGAGCACAAGTGACTGACCCTCCAGATCAAGTGCTGGGATTTGTTTGTCTCAGTTGGCTTAGATAAAAAGACAACAATCTGCCTTGGGGAGCGAAGTTAAAGGATTTACTTGCCATCATGCCAAGCCTTTGAAAGTCTGTCTAAGAGAATTCTTTGTGCGATGCCATTGGGATGTGCCTGGGTGTCCTTTTCTTCATGCGTTTTATTGTACTCAGGTTGCCTGAACTTTCTGGAGCAGTAATTTTATAGTTGTCACCAAATTTGGAAAAATTTTGGACAACAGTTTTCAAATAGTTTGGTTTTTCTCCTCTCTTCTCTTCTTTAGGGATTCCAGTTGTACATATTTGAGGCTACTTAAAATTGTCCCACAATTCAGTGATGCTCTGTTCATTTTTTGTCAGTCTTTTTTTTCTCTGTGTTTCATTTCGGATAGTTCCTTTTGCTATGTTTTCCAGTTCCCTGATCTTTTCCTCTGCAGTGTCTAGCCTGCTTCTCTCATCTAGTATTTTTTTGTCAGACATTGTAATTTTCATCACTATAAATTTGATTAGACTCATTTTTATATCTCCTGGGTCTCTGCCTCAACTTTGCTCAATGCTCAAAAACATGTTCAATTTTTCCTATAGTTTATGGAACATATAGAATACAGTTATAACAACCAATTTAATAATTGGACTTTATTAATAATTGTATCATCTGTGTTATTTTCAGTCTTGTTTTGGGTCTGTTTCTATTTGTATGCTTCTTTTCATGTGGTAATTTTCCATTAAATGACAGACATTGTGTATTTTGTGCATAATGAATACCTCTGCATTCTTATAAATACCCTTGGTCTTTGTACTAGGAAACAGTTAAGTTATCTGGAAACAGTTTGGTCTTTTCAGGTCTTGCTTTCAGTGGGACTAATATCCTTTAGTCCAGGGTTATGCATGCCCTCTACTCAGGCAAAACCTTTCTCATTATCTTACTGGTACTCCAAGAACTTAAACTGTTTTTTTCTCTCTAGCTGGTGGCAACATACTTTATTCCTGCCCTTACACAAACTTCAGGGACTGTACCCCTGATCCTTTCAGGTAAAGATAGTTCTTTCCTCATGTGAGGGTAGTTTCCTTGTGAGCATGCAATGACCCTCAGCTGAAGACTCAAGGAGACCCCTCTTCAGATCTTTAGTGTGTTATAGGCAGGTAGATGATAGATGATAGGTAGATAGATGATAAATTATAGGTAGATAGAGAGAGAGAGATAGATGAGAGAGATAGATGATAGATAGATGATAGAAAAAAATAGAGATAGATAGATAGATGATAGATAGATAGGTAGATAGATAGATAGATAGATAGATAGATAGATAGATAGATAGATAGATAGAGATACAACTCTTCTCCCTGGTCCTTTAAGGAGGTACTCTATTCATTTGACCTCTATGGATTCTTAGCTCCAACTTCTCAATTCAGGGAAGCAGCCAGCTTCCTCCTGGAGAATCATCTTTCTATACTGTAGCTGGAGACACTCTCCTGGAAGTAAATGGTGGTAATTATAGGGCATATCTTGTTTGTTTTCTGTCCCTAAGGATCACTGCCCTATACTGGCTGATATCCAATGTCAGAAAACCCTCATTTCTTATTTTTGACTGTTTCTTCTGTTGTTTCATTTAAGAGAGAGATCCTGTATCTTCATCTTGCTCAGAAGAAGAATCAAAATAGTCAATATCTATTTTTCTAAATTTATAAAGATAAGGGTAAGGAGGAACTAGATGGAGCAGAGAATCATCAAAAAACTATATCAACTAATCACAAAATTAAATAGAATAACAGAGGACAACAGATACAATTTATTGATGGCTTTCAGAGTGCCAGCCTCTATTTGAAGTTCTTATATGAAATTTTCACTTAATACTCTAAACAATCTTTTGAAGTAGGTACTTTTCAAAACCCCCATTTTATAGATGAGAATATATCCATCTATAAGACAGAGAAATTAGTTAAATTGCCCAAGAAATTATTAGTTATCAGAGATGGGAATTGAACCTGGGTCATTTAACCTTAGAGTCTATATCTAACAGTACAGAAAAACATCAACTAGAAGCTTAAAGGAAAAAGAAAATATGGAATTTTATTGGCTTTGTTAGATATTCAGTATTTTCATAGTTATTAGTCACACCTTTGCTCTTTTCCAAGGCCAGTGCAGTCTGAGGAAATAAGGCTCTCTGTCACTGCGGAATCATACATGATTCTACTGCCTCCAGCCCTGCACGCAGGCACACTTTTTTCTACGTCTCTGAAGACTGTCATCTGGAAACTGTCATCTTAGTTCCCAAAGTGCTCTAACATTTTAGACAGCAACAAAAATTTCTTCTTTTCCATGTACTTTCGGAGCCATTTGTGCTCAATGCACTTGTCAAAATCAGTGTATTTCACTATATAGATACATAGACAAACATCATATGTGCACAGAATTTAGGTAGTATTTCAGTTAGGAACATGTTTTTTAAATGATCAGGTTCACCTGCCCAATTTTTTTTCACAGTCTATCTCTGGAACTATTGAATCTGATGTGTGGAGGTCATATGATACCAGCGCAGTGGTGTTGGTGGATTTCATTTACCATTTCCCATCTTTTGAGCCTTAATGTAAATTTGTGCAGGCTGAAGTATTAGATGGGGTATAAACTTGTGGTGGAATGCAGAGGGGCAAACTGTTTATAAGTTTTGTGTTTAGGACTCCGCATGACCTACAGCAGAGCCCTGAGCTCATCCAGCACATGTAGCTGCAGCTCTGGCAGTCTCCACCCAGAACAGGCAAATCCCTTCATAGTCATGTGCCTCTGGACTGCTCCTAGAGGCCTTTCTCCAAGTCACCTCAGCCACTCTCCTTAGTCATGTCTCTTCTATCACCAGGGTTGCCATCCCTGCACCAGAAACCTTTTTTTAAAAGTCACTTGTAACTAAAAAGTATATATCAGAGTACTTACAGAGGAGGAGAAATAGAACTAAAATCCTATAATTTGAGGGGCAAAATAAAATGGTATATAGTAGCTGCAGTTTTAAAGGGTATGGTAACTCTATAGGAAATACTCACAAATTAAAAAGTGTACCAGTGAGGATAGTCTAGGGTGCTCGACTTATTAACAAATACTCTCACCTCTCGGAGGTTACAACAGCACAAGTTTTTTCTTGCTCATGTCCTATGTCTATCTTGCATCAGCTCTGGCTCTGCTCAGTGTCATCTTCAATCTGGGACCTAGTCTGATGGAACCACTATCTGGGAACATTGTCACACTTGTTACAGAAAGGAAAGAGAAACAACTGCTACCATGAGCTGGCTTTTTTGAGGCTTCTGCCCAGAGACAATGAGTGTCGCTTCTTCTCATATTACACTGTGCACACAAGTGACATGGCACTCGGCAAGGTAAGTGCTGGATTCATGCAATCCTCCCAATTTTCCTAGTAAAAGAAGCACTTCCAGTTCCATGGCCAAGACTGGTATTGATGGGCAAAGCAGTATAATGCCCCCAGGGAAGAAACATGAATATTTTGAACAATAGAAAAAATGTAGGGAGTAAGGGTTTTCTTTCCCCATCACTGCAGTTTCACACATGACTTTAAGTACTCAACCTTACAGTCTCCTGGTGAGAGGAGAGCTGCAAATTGTGAGGCCCTGAACGCAGAAGAAGAATGCCAGTACGTATGAAATTGGCATTGGAGTAGCTAAGTTGTTGCTCCCATCAGAAAGTAGGTTGGTGGGAAAAAGTTACAGACCCAAACACCATATATACAAGAGACCATAACCTCAGTTACTGTGTTAACATCCACCAGGCAGTGCTCAGCTCTCTCTGTCTCATGCATGTAATGCAGTCATGAAAAATTCAGAACATAGATGTCAGTCAATAAAGAGAATAAAAGCTGTGCTCCTATCAGGGACTTGAACAAAAAGATGTTCTCTCAGTTTAAGGACCTCACAGCCCTGGGGAAACAAGGTAAAATGGAGTTTAATTGTCTCACTTAAGAAACTGAGATTATTTTATTCACATAAAACTGTCTTAGGTAAAATGATGTAATTGCCGAGACCACAGACAACACCCAGGGGAGGGGCTCTCTGAATCGGTAGCAAGTTTTAAAAGCTTCATTTCCCGTTTCTGGGTATGGTGCTGAAGATCAATTTAGCTATAGACTTAGGAACAACAAGATGCATAGAAAATTACATAGTGAAAACTACAAGAAAAGATCACTCGGAGAAGAATTCTGGATGGTGAGAATAATTTTGAGAGCAGAACATGCAGCATGAAAATGTTTTAACTGTGCCGCATGCCCATAGCAGACAACCATGCTGATGTACTAAAAACTCCCTGGCAGAGACTGTCGAGTTATCGGGGCAGAGTCTCAGGCTGACCAACCATCAGTTCCAGAAAATGTCATTTCCTGTAAAGCTTTCCCTGACTAGAGATGGTGTTGTAATTGTGCTCTTGTTATACGTCATTACAAGTAGCACACTGGCACACAATGTGTACTGTGCAAAGAGGGTGTTACAAGCATTATTCTCCCACAAGAGAATAACAGAAAGTCTCTCTTTTCTCTCTAATTATATATGTATATATGAGAAATAAATTTTTAAATTATAAATTTTATAATTATGAAAACTATAAAGCCACATATAATGTGTCCACCCATTATATTAAGTTTATGGGCAGAAAGCCATGTTAAATTAGAGGAGACTACAACAATATAATTGAATGTAGCATTTTCAACACTTAAGTCTAAGGAAGTTAGTTTCATCACATTAATCCCAGCCATGACTATTAAAAAATGAACACAGCACTAAGGTCCATACCACAGCAGACAGTTATTTTATGGGGTGGGAAGAAGAGAGCAAAGGAAATGAAAAAACACAAAGCAGGGAAACCAAAAAATAGAATGAGAAATAAGGAGTTCATCAAGCATTAAATGAAATAAAGTAAGAATTGAAAAATAGGCCATGCTATCTTGCTACATCTGAAGCTGTTAGTGACTTTTTAGTCACTTGAGAATTATGGGCCAAGTTCAGTTGCAATGTCTGAAAGGTTCAACCCCTCTCTGTTCACATCAGGTATGTGTGGGTGTCAGGTAGAGTGGACATCTTCTACACATCAGTCCTGGCCTTGTGGAATTCTACTCTAACCCTGTGATTTCCTAGACTATGTCATGATAAGAAATGTATTTTACACACTGCAAAATCTCATGTGTGCACACATCCGCACACACAGAGAGGAACAAAAGTTTCATTAAGTAACCCTAGTCTTTCCTAAATGCAATATATGCTGACTTTTGTTTCTACTTTATGCTAGTTAATTAAAACCATAACAATCATAACCAACTAAAATTATTCCACAACCACCAACTGGGATGCTTGCTGTCAGTGTTGGAGAAGCACACGTGGGTACCCGGGGCAAACAAAGGAGGGCCTAGCAGCCCACACCAACACCACCTTCCTGGAGCTTTCTGTCTTCCTTGAGAATTCTCCAGCGGAGCTCCTGAGCTGGGGTGGGAGGGCCCTGGTCCTCAAGGTAGCAGGCTTGGCAGGCTTGGAGTCCCAGGGCAGAGGACTCTGTTGCAGAAACATCAGGTGTTAGCAAGGGGAATACAAGGAACAGATGGAGAGGAAAGTGGGTGGCCAGGCCAATGAGAGGAGCTGCCATTCATGTGGGATTCCAGGTTCCAGTGCTGCAGCAAAGAGAAAATGGTGGCCGGGGGTCTTCAACCCCAAGATTCACTTTCTTGCAAGGGCCTCCACTTTAATCTACAGACATTAACTGAAGCCACGGAGCCAAGCATTCTCTTGAGGGTGTAATTATCCAAAGATGGAGTGATTGGAGCAGAGGGGTAGATGAGGTCATGGAAACGGAAGAGCAAGCAAGACCTAATTTCTCTCCTTCCTTTACCCTTTCTTACCTTAACTCTGCTCTTGCACACATGCCACTGATTTTGTTACTGTGTGCTCTTCCCCACTGCCACAGGCAAAAGTTGGGTAAGTCTATGATTCTCCCAGGACCTGCTACATAGGTAGAGACCAAGGATCTTCTCCATCCACTCTTCTGGGATAAGAGGATGTCTGCATCCTGCACGCTCCCTCCACCTCCTTGCCCAGGCCCTGCTGCATCCTAGGAGAAGGTGTGCAATGTATTCAATGTGCGTTTAGTGGGTGCATAGTAGGTATTTGAAGGGGTGTTTCTTTAATCTATCCGAAGCTACTTCTTGTGCAACTAAAGTTCAAAAAACTGATGGGCATGGAGATGGAGCATCACAGAGATCACAGTGTGTACGCTCAAGAGGGCACAAATACTGAAGTCTCTTTCCTCTTCCCTCCTAGGGACACACACATGCGCAGTGCACACTCAGCTACTCACTGGCATATATCCACTTAGGTCTGTCCTTGTTCCAAGTTCCACACTTTGCAGCTTCATTATTCTCTTGGCTTCTTTTTTTCCTCTCTCAGCTTCCAGCTGACCTGGCAGTGAACCCAGGGTTGAATCCTTTGGCCATTTACTATTTAGTATTCTATCCTGATCTCTCCTTGGTTACTCTGCTTCTGGTGGAGAAGTTTCCACTGAAAGAGAAGTGCCATGAAACGAGGGCAGCAGAGAAAGGATGTTGACAAACAAACAGACACATCACTGTCTTGCTCGGAACCAAACTTTTCTCCTTCCAACCTGTGCAAATGCAAGTAGAGATATTTTTTGTTTGTACCAAATACAAAGTCATTTGGAAGGACCACTGACCACAAAGGTCACAATTAAGTCAGCCACATCTCTCCTCCCTACGTCAGAAACAGGACCCAGGATTTTTTCATTTTCTAAATTTTTCCTAAAGTAGATGTTTCAAAGAACACTTCAGTAAGATTATAGATGTTTGTCAAATAAAGGTCAGACATGCTCCAATATGCCATCCCTTGCATATATATGTAAAGGAATTCTAGAAGAAAACCATTCAACACACTATTAATTTGACACAAATATCTATTTTGTAGAGAAATTATAATGCTGAGCATAGAATCTCACATAATAGGTAACATTTGTTGAGCATTTACATCACAATACAAGGGAAACTATTAGCTCTGTTTGGTAAAGAAGTAAAGAGACACAAAGTCTAACTTCTCCAGAAAAACAGGTAGTTAGTGGCAGGTCCAAGATGTAAACCTAGTTCATCTTGCCATCCTGTGTGCTTATCTAACAAAATACATCCTCTCAGCATTTAATACCCAACTCAAAGGAGCTAAGAAAAGAGCCACTTTACTATTGGTCCTATAATTATTGCCTTACAGTGTTGCCTTGTAAGCAGAATATAATGAATTGAACACTGTTGTATCAAAAACAATTAGATACTATCTATCAGAAAGAGAGCATATGAAAATGCAAAGGCAATCATCTAAATTAACTCCCCAAACCACAGGATAAATCTGGCTTCACTGGAAGGCTTAGCAAGATTGCTTTGTTCATTAACAAATGTAGGGGAAATGACAGAAATGGGCCAGACTGCCTTGTTTTGAGAAAACATCTCTCCTGGTGGAAGATTGTTTGCACAAGTCCAAACCAGTTGTTCTTACTGGGCATCAGATGCTTCATCAGTTTATCATCACATCCAGTCATTGGGTTTTTCGGGTGGAAAAAGAACTCATTTGATTTTTCTATGTGTCGGCAAGGATAAGGGATTAAATGGAAATAAACTGTAGGTATTTTATTTGTGGACAGAGGAAAACAATCTAGGCTCTGTTATCCCTTTGACTTTATCTTTTTTTTCACCTGGAAACTTTGATGTCAAAAATATTATCAATTTCCAAACAGTTCTGATAACCAAGCAATGTATGCTCAAAAGATTCAGTTTATAAGAAATAGACACATAGCCTTTTTCTAAAAAAAAAAAAAGTCTGATTTTACTGGGATTAGACAGTCAGCACACAATACGGTTGCTTAGAAACTTTCCTTTTTCACACACAAATGTAACATAAAATAGCTTCAAACAAAGGGATCAAGTGTTAATAAATAAAGATATCTTCCCAATAACCAAATCCTTTGTCAAAGGTGACATATCCTTTAATATCTGTCCTCAGATATTAAAGACAATCTTCTGTTTCATATCATGGATGCAAACTGGAACCCATGCAGAGATTTTACTTTTGTTGTCTGTGTTAAGAGTCCCTCCAAATGCTTTGTTTTCTAATTCATAAGACTGTACAAGTTTAAGGCATCTATATTAGATTCAAGGCTCTTTTGTGAAGTTTTCTTTTTTGCCAATGCTGTTACGAAATGTTCTGGTGGAGATTTTAACCATTCTTTATCTTCTGCAACATTTTAATTAGTGATTTGACCAGTCAAAAATCTGTGGGACATGGGATTGTGCAGGTGAATGTGTTCAGAACTGGTTTCATTATGCCTGCAAATGGTGGTACTTAATTTCAGGTCTTTGCTTCAGGGGTAAACATCTTTGAGTATTTTACCTGTATTTTCAAATTGGTTGGAATGCTGAGCAAGATTCAGAAACCACTTAACTGGATGTGATCCCAGGTTTCTAAAGTTTCTCAAGCTTTAATCTCACTCTTCACCTCTGGCTCCCTTTGGCATTCTTTCAGGGACAATATGCAGTGTAGATCCAGTGCCTAGCACATATGAAGTATTCTTTATATATTTCCTGAATAAATTCAGGGATGAGTATGTATTGTATTTTACAGTAACTTTTATATTTGCACTGTAGATAAATCCAATATTTATTGTAAGATGAATACAATATTTAGAAAAACACCCACAACAAAGTTATAGCTTAGTGAACTACCCTCCACTTAGGTACAATATAGACCTTTAAGAAGACTTTCATGCTGTCTGTCTCCCTCAAAACCCCCCTGTACAACCTCACTTTTATAATAATGGCTTCTTGAAAATCTTTATGTTTTTTTCACTCACGTGCAATCTCTACTTGTTATTGATTAGGCTTGCCTATTTAAAATACACTAATTTATCTTTTAAGTCTCTTTTAAGTTATGTTACCTTGCTAATTCCTTTATTTTTTCTGTTAATTAAACTATTGAGAAAATCTGGGATACATAAAGATTATCCCATAATAGAATCTCCAGAGTTTTGAGAGAACTTAATGGATAAACAGGAAGAGCTCTCCTTAGCACATCTCCCTTTCTCTAACTCTCTCTTCTCTTCTCCTCACCTCTTGTAAGTAAATATTTACACAATTGTTTATTGATTTGAGAGAGAGAGAGAGAAACATTGATGTCCAAAAGAAACATCAATCGATAGCAACCTAGAGGTGTACCCTGACTTGGAATCAAACCCGCAACATGTTAGTGCATGGGGCAATGCTCCGACCAACAAAGCAACCTGCCCAGGGCCAGATCAATAACACTTTAAAATAGAGGAACTCATTCTTTGAGGTGTTTATACAAAATACAAAGATTATTCATTATTATTTACTAAATATTAATTGCTTTAAAATCTGATGGATTTACAAATTTTGGTTGTGAAATTTTAAGTTAGCAGTGTTAATTGGCCCTTAAACCCATGATTGTTTTCTTATTTGTAAAAGCACCAAACCAGTGAATTTTGTCATAATAGAGCCTGGTTTCTTTCATTTGATTATTGTGGATACAAGCAAATAATCTTTAGAGGTTTTGATAAAGCATATCATGTGTAAATTGAAAATAGTGGTTAACTAATTGATTCCAATTATAGTTTTCTTTTGTTATGGTAATCTATTTTACTTGGAAACTGTATAATACCTTTATTCCTATTGACCTACCCATGGAAATAAGAACATACTCTTAAGACATGACCCACCTTTTTGTTGATATGAAATGTGTAGCATGTATAACATGGTCACATAGATTTAGGCCAGGTAGCAGTGATGTGGAGACAGATATCAGGGACTTAGGAATGACCAAAAGGCTGCATAAGCTGGGCTCTACTATATTTTCAAGTTAGGCACACTTTTTTTCTAGAAATCTTCTCTTGGGTAAGACTTCTTACAAAAGAGAGACTCTAATGCAGCAGGAATCTAAATAGTGAGGATGCAGTGATTGAGGACTTATATGATATTGATGTGAGCTCCATAATCTTGTTAATTCACTGAAACAGGTTTATTATCATCACCATTTTAGCTAACAGTTATTGAGAATATTCTAGGTACTTGACCTGCATTACATACTTCAGCTCTCACCACAGCCATATGAGGTAGGTATTTTTATTATCCTAATTCTACAGGTGAAGAAATGATAACAAATATTTATTGTACTAAGAACTTTATATATATTAACTCATTTAACTCTTATAACAACCTTAAGAGGTAGGCAGTTTTATGTTCTATATTTTATAGATGATTTTTTACTGAAACGTGGAGAGACTGTCATGTGTCCAGTTTTCCAGTGCATAACAACCAGGCTTCCAACCCAGTTAGGCCTAAATACATCCCAAGGATGAGTTTGCAAGCCTCAAAGCCCCTGAATTAAACTCTGATACTGTCTTCCAAAGTCCTTGCTTTGGGGATTTTCCTGTTTGTTAACAACACAACTTTTAATGCCAATTGTGAAGGATTAAGGAAAATAGGAGGCTTTCAGTTATGCTGCACTTTTACATCTGGCAAAGTCATCCCCATTGAAATGATATGAGCATCGAATGTACACATAATCAAGCAATTTTTAACTATCAGGCCCATGTTCATTTACTAGAGAATGTCTTCATTTTGGAATTACATATTGTTCTGAAATATTTTCTCCCAAATGTGTTGCAAATTTCTAATTACTCTGGTCAAGTTTCCTGATTGATGATCATCCTGGTGACCATCTCCTGGCATATGTGTGCAACAGCTATATGGAAGCAGGTATAGCTAATGTTAAAACAACAAAAAAAAAGTACAGAAAGGCCATATTGTTATATGGGTATATCTGTCAGGTTGAGGCAATGAGAATGTCTGGAAAAGATGCCAATTATTACTGAGAACGCCTGGTCCAGGAAATATGATTTATTTAGTTAAAATTGAGAGAAAACATCCACAACCCAACCCACTGAGAAAAATGGACCTCATGAGAGTGGTTTCGGAAATTCCACTAAGCAAACTATGATACTGCAATCAAATCTCTCATTCATGCTTCTCTAGTTTTGCTCCTGTCTTTGCTGGCTGGATCACTATGGATAACTTTCTTTAAAATTAAAGTGATAATAAATTAAGATCCTGTGATTCTCAAAGATTAGTGTTTATATTTTATCAAGTAGTTTATTCACAGGGACATGACCATGTGCTCAGGGATGCCCTGTGGAGGGTTAAATGCTAGACTCAGGTCCCAGTGGGTCACCAGCTTTCCATGTGCCTGACTATGGGCCATCCATTAACCCCTCTGCACCTGGCTCTCCTGATATGTAAAATAAGAGATTGGGCCAGCTGATCTCAGAACTTCTTTCAGTATAATTGAATGGACCTTAGTGTTACACAGCACAAGATTCCTGGCATTTTACCAGATGTTTTCCCCATAGCACATGTAGTAGTAGGAATTTTCTCTTCCTTCTCTATTATACTCAGGAAGCCCTGGAAGCTGCTATTCACCTGGCGTATGGCTATTACTACATTTCCCTTTTGACACAGTGATAAATGGAAACACAGAAGAACTATCAGTCTTTCCTTGACAAAGGTTAGGCAAGAGTAGACAGGCAGAGAGTTCTTAAACTAAATATTGAGTAAAACTTAATCCTAATTCCCAGGCCTAGGTTCTCAAGCAGGCAGGATGGACTCCCAGCTGTCAGCGCTTGTGGCTTTCACCTATCTTTCCAAACTAGTTCATTGCCATCAATTTGGAATCCCTCCTCTCCTGAAAGTGTCATCAAATGCCATAATGTACATGTATCATATTTGCCAGGGATCGCTTAGCAACAGAACCCTATGTTCTGCCAACTTTCTTTTTATGCTGACAACCTAGATTTTACAGAAATTGTATTTTCTAGAAGGCTTTACAGACTGGGAAGAGTGATGAAAGGGATGCCTCATCACCAATGCAGACAGGCACTGGCACTGGTTCCCCTGTGATTTCTGGGCAAATCTTAAATGTTATCAAAGTGGCACACCATTCAGAAACAATTCATTTTTAATCATTGGCTATTAATCAGTTGCTGATTGATATCAGTTACCTCAGAAAGCTGATGACAAAATGCTGTATTTGTGAAGAAATAGCAACTTGATTTTAACCACGAACATTAAAAGCCAGCATCAAACTAATGTATTGCCAAGGGGTATTGGTACATTAGCAATGCTTACTCACCTTGTAAAAAAAAATAAGCCACATTATCTTACAGGGGAAATATTATTGTAAGAACTAGATTTGTTCTGTGGGGTGAAGGATAAAGTACAGTATCTGACACATTATTTTATCTTAGTTCTTCCACTTACCTCTACTGGTGTTGTTTGGTGATAGGAGATGAATATTGTATGATGCATTACAAAGTAAAAAAGTACTACCAAGTTTGAATGTAATAAATGCTCCTCTTAATGACAGGCCCTTATGAAATGATTTAATATATATGATTTATTTTAAGAGTAATTATGGCAATAACAAAGAACAGAATAGAAGAGTGTTCTTCCTTCTATAAAAATCACTGCTTCTCATTCATTATCCTACCTACTAATTTTACAGATACTATATATAGTTAATTAATTTTTCCTCATGTTTCCTCATGAGATTATTAGGTGATGAAAGAAAAAACGATGATATTGTTCTTTTTTCATACAAGTCATACCTAAATGTGGATTCAAATTAATCATAGGAGAATTGTTCTAAAATTATCCACCAGTTTTCCAGAATTCCTCACATCAGCTGTTACAATAAATGAACAGAGGCTTTCACGGGTAATTTTCCAGACCAATTAAAAATTTTTCCACACTTCTCTTTCAAGGTATATAGGACTAAAAGATTAAATGACTTATTTTACACCCAGACCATCTGAGGTTGAAATTAATTAATGGATGGCAGTTCAACAGCAACTGGATGGGCAAACTGGACTTTATTTTCTCTTCCAGTGTATGTACTAAAACAAGTCATTTCACCACTGTTTCCTGACACCTGTTATTTTTAATAATCATGCATTTGATGTATACTTATGGGGCATCTGCCATGAGCCAAACTTTAGGCAGAGGCAGGAATGTAAAGAGCCAAGCTCTCCTTGAAGCTTCCATTTTACCAGAGGGCAGGGCAGGATGTCACTGTTCCATGCAGCCAGTGAATGAACAAATACATGAAGAAAATTCAGAGTGGCAAGGGCTAGGAGAAGACAAACAGCATAATATTTGGGTTACAACTCTCCCTTTGCAAAGAGCTTCACCAAATGTCTCCCTGTCCCTCCATGTTGTGGGGGTGGGCACATGAGAAGTATGTGTTCGCATCTGCTCACTTTCCTTGGTGCCATTTGTACTATCTAAGTGATTGCATTGGAGCCAACATAGAATAGGGAGTACCCTGCTCATGAAGTTGATTTTGTGAGCACAATAATTTTCCTCTCTCTATTTATTTTGAAAAAGATAAATACAAAAATTTCTTTCTACACATCTTACATGTCTTGCATTGTGAAAGTGACATGATGAAAATATGGAATCTGTAAATGATGAGGACTGACTGTGAAACTGTAATAGATAAAGATCATAAAAGCCTGGAAATGGCCATAACAGTTTGCTCTTATTTTTAAAAATGGAAAACCATGAGGTCTTGTGGGTTTATAGGAGCACACTGAGTATCCATAGTTATCAGTTAATCTCAGTTCATTGACAAAGGAAGCAAATTGGAATAGTGAAAAAAAATTTCCACAAGATTTGTCTGATTTCAGTAGAATGTTATCTTGCAAATGGCAAAGGATATAAAAGTTTTGGATCACTTTGGCCATTATTCTAGAAATATTAATTAAATGCCTACAGTGTTATAGTCATTTAGGAAGTGTTATGAAATAATAAAGAAGGAAAAGACAGAATCTTTATCTTTATTGAGTTTACAGTCTAAGATTACACTTTTAATACTATTATAGTCTATATAGTCTATCAAGAGTTTTATATAGTCTATATAGTATACATAGTTTATAACAGTCTATATAGTATATCAAGAGTTTTACGTAGACTGTATAGAGTACATATAGTATATCAGGAGTATACTGTTATGCTAAGTGTATATATAGTTTACAATATAGTGTATATATAAATACAGTATATCAGGATATATAGTATATATAGTACATATAGTATATCAGGAGTTTTATATAGTCTATATAATACATATAGTTTCTAATAGTCTATGTAGTATAGCAGGAGTTTTAGGATTCATGTATTTCCTAAAATAGTGGCCCCGAGACCTGGTGAGTTGGAGTTGTAGGTTCTCAGAGGCAGATGCAGCAACAGCTATGGAAGGAGCAACAGTAAAGGGTTAGGCCTTACATCCCAGAGGTTCTCTCTCTTTTCTGTCCACGCTATGCAGGTGGGCAGTTTGCACCCATATGGCAATGCTGGGGAGTAAAGAGGGAAACTACCAGGCCCCAGACTTCAGAGCCTCCCATCTGCACTTATATAATAGCACTTGAAGACAGTTAAACTACCCACTTGGGCCATATGCTGCTGGGTCTAGGATGTGCCTCAGTGGATACCAAAACCAGGTATGCAGAGAGAATTTGATAGAGCTGGTACAATGGCCAAGTAACATGATAATATTTAACTCTATTTTGAGTGGTAAAATGGTGATGCTCTAATTTTTTCATTAGTTGTTTTTTCATTCAAATACCAGAAAACTTTTTTCTTATTTATTTATTTATTTATTTACTTTATTTTTTAACTTTGTTAAATTATGTTTATTCTATTACAGTTGTCTCAATTTTCCCCCTTTACCCCTCAACCCATCCCACCCCTACTCCCCACTCCCACAGTCAATTCCCACTCTGTTGTCCGTGTCCATGGGTCATTCATACATGTTCTATGTCTAGCCCCTTTCCCTTCTTTCCACCATTGTCCTCTTTCTCCATCTCCTCTGGTCACTTTCAGTCTGCTCTATGTTTCCATGTCTGTGGTTTATTTTGTTCATTAGTTTATTTTGTTTAATAGATTCCATTTATAGGTGAGATCATATGGTATTTGTCTTTCACCAACTGGTTTATTTCACTTTGCATAATCTCCAGTTCCATCCATGTCACAAAAGGTAAGAGTTTCTTTCTTTTTTTCTTTCTTTCTTTTTCTTCCTTTCTGCTTAAATGCAGATTGATTTTATCTATTCTTTTAAATGTCAAAGTCAATTATAAAATATTAAAAATTTTAAAACCATTATAAAGTCTCAGCAATTAAACCAACATGACACCAGCACAGAAATAATCAAATAGATCAATGAAATATAATGAGCATCCTAGAAACAAATGTATATGTCTACCTAACAATGTAATATGTGATTAAATTTATATTTCAAATCAATGGGTAAAATGAGACTCACTCAACAAATAAGGTGCATGGACCACTATTACTTGAAATAAAACAAATATAGAGCCCTATTTCACACATTATACAAGAAATATTCAGGTGAGTTAAAAATCAATATGTAAAATCTAAGGAGTTTTAAGAGAAAATACAAACTAATATTTTTCAAACCCTGAAGAAAATTTTCAAACCTAGAAGCTATAAAGCAAAATATCGACAATATGACTATATTAAACATTTAAGACTACATAGTAACAGGCATATAAAAAAAGTTAAAGGACAAGTAATAGAATGGGGATGTATTTGCCACACATCTACAAAAAGGTTAATAGTTGTTGGGGTTTTCTTTTTTTAGGGAAAAACGTAACTACAAACCTTTTATCAATAAATGGATAAAAAATGCCAAAAAATCAAAGCTTTTTTTAACAATAATAGAAATAGAAAAGAAATATACAAAAACAGGTTTAACTTCAACAAATAATAAAATAAAAATTAAAATAACACATCATCGTCCCAATCAGATTAATAAGTATTATAAGTACTGGTAATATCAAGTATTGGTGACTGTGAAAGGAACTGGGTATTCATAGACTTTTTTTCTTCTTCTTAAAGCATTCCCTTTAGCATATCTTGCAGTGCAGGTTTGGTGGAGGTGTATTCTTTTAGCCTTCTTATGTCTGGGAAACTCCTTATTTTGAGAGCCTTGCTGGGTAGAGCAGTCTTGGTTGCAGGCCTTTGCTTTTCATGACTTGGGACATTTCTTGCCACTCCCTTCTGGTTTGCAGTGTTTCTGTTGAGAAATCAGATGCTAGATGTATCAGGGCGCCCTTGTATGTTACTACCTGTTTCTCCCTTGCTGCCTTTAGGATTCTCTGTTCGTCTTTGATATTTGCCATTTAATGACGATGTGTCTTGGAGTAGGCCTCTTTAGGTTCCTCTTGAATGGGATCCTCTGTGCTTCCTGGTCTTGTGTGACTTTTTCTGTCCTCAAATTAGGGAAGTTTTCCATCATTACTTTTTCAAACAGGTTCTCTATCCCTTCCTCTACCTCTCCTCCTTCTGGTATCCTTATTATACAGATAATATTACTTTTCAGGTTGTGCTGCATTTCCCTAAATGCCTCTTCATTATTTTTTAGTCTTTTTTCATTTTATTGTTCTTTCTGGGAGCTTTTTTCTACCTTTTCCTCCAGTTCACTGATTGAATCCTCTGCTTCATCTAGCTTGCTTTCGATTCCTTCCATGTTCTTCAATTCAGAAATTCTAGTCTTTATTTCCTCTGGTTTCTTATTGATAGCTTCTGTGTCTTTTTTCATGCTGAGAATTACAAAAAAATTACAGGGAAACTATGAGGAACTTTTTTGCAGTAAGGTCCTCATAGTTTCCCTGTAATTTTTTGTAATCCTCTCTGAGCTCACTGAGCTCATTGAGCTTCCCTAGAACCATTGTTTTGAAATCAATATCTGATAGTTTACTTGCCTATATTTCATTTAGTTCTCTTTCTGGGGATTCCTCTTTTCCCTTTGAGTAGGGGTATTTCTTTGTCTTCCCGTTATTTGTGAGACTCTTTTTTTTTTTTTTTTTTTGCTTCTGCTTCTTAAACTGATCTGTTTTGATTTCCTGACTTTGTGATGTGAACTTCTATGGTAGGAGACTGCTCTTTTTACTTTATGGATCTGTCTCTGATGATGTCAGATGTTGTCCCTGTCTGACCTTAGGCAGTCTGTTCGAGACTTCCAGGAATCTCCTGTTTGTGGCTGTCTGCTTCAGCTTTTAACCTAGTAACTCTGCACTCAGCAGGCCAGCTTAGACAGCTCAGGGCAGGGTGGAGTTTCTCCTGGGGATGGGGTTATTGGGTCCTCTGATGCTGCTGCCACTCAGGAGGAGTGGTTCTGCCTGAGCAAGATGGCTGCTGCCCTATATGGGGAAGTCAGCACTGGGATCCTGCCAGCCACTCTCTCCATTCTCTCCCCAAAGCCTCCATCCCCAGTCTGTCCCCAAGTGTCTCCAGACCACTCTGTGTCTCCTTTAGCCAAGGATCTACTGTCTGTGGCTGCCACTCTGCACTTAGCAGGCAGCTTAGACAGCACAGGGCGGGGCGGAATCCCACCTGGGGGCGGGGCAACTGGGTCCTCTGAGACTGCTGCTGCTTTGGAGGAGTGGTCTCTGCCTACGCAAGATGGCTTTTGTTGCATGGGGGATGAGTCAGCACCAAGATCCTGCTGGCTACTCTCTCAGTTCTGTCCCCAAAGACTCCTTCCCCAGTCTCCCCTCAGGAGTCTCCAGGCCACTCTGCCCCCACTTTTGCCAGAGACCAGTGTAAGTGGCTGCAAATAAAAATTTATGTATGGCCCTTTAAACGGGTCTTTGTGTCTCCAGCTGCCTGTCTCTGGCAGAGAGCAAACCTGCTGCTTTTTGCAGCTGGCTGTTTTCTGTGTACTTTTTGGGCTCTGGTGCTGTAGGCTGGAGGCTTTGGTTTATACCCCACTCTTCTCAGGGGGATCCAACTGGCCCTTTCAATATCCTTCTGGTACTGCCATCTGTGGGCATCCCATCCACCTTCTTGAGTGTCCAGTGCACTCCCTAACAGCTAGATTGCACTAAAGCTGATTCCTCTGTCTCCGAGGTTATAAGGCTCCTCTCTTGCTTTTGTTCAATTGTTTATTCCAAGTGATTTCTCCACGATTCAGTTGTAATTCCAGGTTGGTCCTGGGAGGAAGTCAGTGTGACTTCCACTCACTCCTCCACCATCTTGTTCTTCTCCCAGAAAACTTTTATAGAATGATACTTTCCCTAATCAGATCTGATTACTGTGTTTATTTAGAAAAGGCAGAATAAATACTTGAGATTTTCCCTTTATTTGTTGGTTTTCCAAATAGTTGTTTCTCTAGCACCTTCTAAACAAGCAAGAAGACCAATAAGATATTTTTAAAAGTAATATCATTAAGAACAAATGGATTTAAATCTATTTTATTTATTTTGATGCAGTTATTATTATTATTGTTCAGAGTGTCCATTGGCCAGTGGGGATTACTTCAAGTGGACTCCTGAGTTTTTCTACACTTTCCCAGTTATCTGTGATAGTTGTCATGCTGTGCAGAAACCTAAACTAACTCATATTATGACTCTATGTGAAGTCCCAAGACTTACATCAAGAGATATCCAGCTGCCCCCAATAACTCCATTTTGTGCTCCAGCTTCAAACGACATCTGACTATAAGCCTGAGCGGCCCTTAGCTCAAATTGTCCCACTGAGCCCTTCAGCTGATTCACAGAATTTATGAACCACAAAGACTGAGAGAGATTAGATGATTGTTGTTATTTTTAAGTAATTTAGTTTTCTGGCAGTTTTTTAAATAAATCAACAAATAACCAAAACAAAATGTATGGCCCTGGCTGGTGTGGCTCAGTGGACTGAATGCCAGCCTGTGAACAAAAGGGTCACTGGTTGGATTCTCAGCCAGGGCACATGCGTGGGTTGCAGGCCATGTTCCCAGTAGGGGGCACATGAGAGGCAACCACATATTGATGTCTCTCTCCCTCTCTTCCTCCTTCCCTTCCCCTCTCTCTAAAAATAAATAAATAAAATCTTTAAAAAAACTCAAACAAAATGTATTAAGTATATGTGTGTTCACATACATATATAAAAATGGAAAATTACGCCAACATCTATTAAAAAGAGCTATCTATAATTGGAAAGAGGGAAAAGAGAATAAGGTCAAGAGGTTGAAGCTAAGCGTCCTTGTCTATACTATATTTTGTAGATGCAGTTTTGGAAATATGCTAATGTTTCATATAATTATACATAATTTTACAAATCAGTACCTAAAAACTAAAACAAAATGAGATAAATGAACCTAACTGTAGATCATGCCGGTGGCTTAATCACACAGAAGAGTTATTTCAAATGACTTATACAACATAGTAATTTCACTGTGCCTTCTTAGTGGCATGTAATGCAAGGATAAAAAGAACTAAAAACAAAAACAAAATAAAACATGAAAACAAGCTGTTTTCAGAATCATATTATTAGTAATAACATTGTTACTATTTTATAAAACAATTATTATACAATTATAATCAAGCAAATAATTGTGTTTCCTTTAGAAATCAAAATCAATAACATAAAAAAGTACAAAATCAAAGAAGTCTGTGTTGTTGCTTGAAATCCTAGAAACTCACCTGCCAGGTAAAATGAACCAGTTCTGTTTCCTGAGTTGCAATCTTTCCCACATGCTCCAAGGATGGGAGGCAGAGGTGAGTAGAATACAGAATACACTTTAACCCTTGCTAGGGAGAGTGTTGACATGACAACAATTTGTTCTCTTTCTACTTTTCCAATATTTGATAATAACAGCATCAAGAGAGAATGAGAGAGAGAGAGAACATGAAGAACATGGGGAAAAGGAAAGCAAGGAGGAGTGAGGGAAGGAGAGAAGCAACAGGAAAAGATGAAGAAAAGGAAGGAAGGAAGGGAGGGAAGGAAGAAAAAGGAACACATAAGAAAAAAATTAAAAATAAATAAATGGGCTACTTCTTTAAAATAAGATATATGGTATTTTCTTAAAGATTTAATTTATTTATTTTTAGAGAGGTGAAGGGAGGGAGAAAAAGAGGGAGAGAAACTTCAATGTGTGGTTGCACTTCAGGGACCCCCTGCTGGATACCTGGCCTACAGCTCAGGCATGTGCCCTATACTGGGAACCAAACTGGAAACCCTTTGGTTTGCAGGCCAGCACTCAATCCACTGAGCCACATCAGCGAGGGCTAAATGGGCTACTTTTTGATTCAATATCAATTTAAGCCACTTTAATGGCACCAAAGAATGCATACCCCTATTCAATTTAAAGTACTGTTTATATCTCAGAGTTTCAAACAATAAGAAACACAGCACCTTCTAGACAGCCTGAACTAATTTTATCCTCAACCCAAATATTTAAGATAAAGCTTAGCCCACACTTCCTTATTCCCCCAATAAAATACCTGTAAGTTCATGAAATTTTCTCAAAAACTGACCACAGAAGTTAGATATATTTCCGGCTATGCCCTAAATGACAGCGCTTCAGTTTAGTTGTGACAAATGGGTATGTGTCTAGATAATCTCTCTTTTTTTCAGTTCCCATTTTTAATAAAGCTTGGCATAGTCTACCACCTTTGAAGGGAAAACAACACTACAAGATTGAAGTAATGATTTGCTTGTGTTTACAATACCTTTGCTCCACAGAGTTGAATTTTATACAAGCTTTGTGCAATGTTCCCTGTACTACTGTAACCAGGATCCCAGGGCTCTGTTCTTGAGTGACAACTGATTTGCAGTGTGGGCTCACATAAGTAATTCAGTTGCTAGGCACATCCTTGCCCAACAGTCAGAGTGGAGAAACCAATGCTTTCCACCACCTACCTACACAAGATTTTAGGGGCAAAGAGCATAGTTGCCAAACCACAACATTATGTCCATGTTTTGATTTTTTTTCATGACTCATATTCCAAAGAGTCAGAATTTATTGGGCATATCTATGGGTCCAGCATGAAAGAATTGCAACAACAAACAGGCACAGATCTGGGGATCAAAGAGTGACTTTCATTCACTTGCCTTGGCAACATCCAGCATTTTTCAGCTGGCTGTTTTTTATTACTCATCCTGAACCACTGGTGATTGTTTTCTAAGTTTCTAAACTAGTCACCGTGGAACTGGCTGAAATCTGTCTCTACATTGAAAAAAAAAAAAAAAGATTCAGGACAGTAACTGAAGGCTGTACAGATCGTCCAAGGGTGGAAGAAATGTGATCTCTCTGCATTCCTGAATTCCTGCCTGACCTCTACATTCTGTGAAACTGACCCGAGGCCAGTTCTGCCAGGATATCACTTGAGAACTTTTCTAGTCTATTAGTGCAAATACTTTAGAGGTAAGGACTTCTATTATAATACTCTCTTTCTTAATGAAAGAGTAGTTTAAGCAATCTTGGTCAAAACCATGCCTCTCCATATTCTATTTATGAAATGATGCATGCACTAATTCCAACCCATTTCCTGGACTGAGGTTGTGAAGATCTTTGTTTCCTTTAAGTAAATATGTTTTCTTTCCATTACTACACAAACACTCATTAATATTTGCAATATTCTGGAACACCTTTGTTGAACCACACACTTTGCTTTTCTTTAACCTTTCATTCTTCTCATGAAATGCATATTAAAGATTATTTCTCTTCCAAATGAGCACCTATAACATATCTCCTAGCATCTTGTAAGATTTGGAAAGAGAAAGTAGTGTAATGATTAGCATTGCAAAATTTTTCATTTTTGTTCCTGTTTATTAAGCAAAAGTTCTTGGAGAGGCCCTCAAATTGTAATTTATATGTTGCATATATATACATATTCTTGGAATTTTACTCAAATTTTTCTGCATAATTTGCTATGCCTTAAAACACTTGCATTTGCATTTAGCTACTCTTTTGAAGATTGGTAGAAGTAGCAAAAATATTTAAATTATGAACAATTTAAATATAGAATTTTGAACATACATGCTAATTATTTTCCTTTCATTTTTCTCAGCTATCACTTGACCTGAAGCCTCAAAGTTTTGAGAAAAGGGGAAAAAAATCTAAATTACAAAATGGTTTGTGCCTTAGTATTTATCCCTTCCCTCTTTGCCTCTTTAGTGTAAAAACTCAGTTGTGGTCCCCCTTGGTTTATCAACAGTGGTCATGATGACTCAGACAGCAGTGCTTGTAGGAATATCTCGGAGATAAGACTGACAGGTTTGGGCTGAGTCCTCTGCTGAAAGAAGGAACAAGGATGTCACTGCTTCTCAAGTATGTCACTGGTCACCATATAAGTAGCCTCCAGTGAGACAATGAGCTATCCAGTATTGAGAGGTGGAGACAAACTTGTTTGCTGGTCAACTGAAGCTTAGCAAAATTTATCTTCTTTTTTTAATCTGTGGTGAAACATTTCTTAATAAGTAAAAATGTATGACTATCATTTAATCTCCATTTGATAATGAATAATTGTACAAGGACCATAATTCTTCTGAGCATTGCATTTGATAGTACAACATACAAAGCATTGTTTTCCTAAATGAGATCCCTGAACCAACTGCATCAGCACAGCCTGGAGAGATGTTTCAGAGTTCCACCAAAGAAGCAATAAATCAGAATTGGGAGGATAAAAATTGGGAAATTCCATTTTAATAAATTCTGGTACACACTGCACAAGTGACTAATTTTAACCATAGCATAAGAAACTACAGTGTTAGGAAACTAAGATATAAGGAATATAAATACTGTACTTTAGAACTCATTCTTGATACTTTGTGACAAGTATTATAGTGATGGTATAAATGCTTTTTTTGTTTTTAAAACCATAGTGAGGAAGACCCCAACATATTAACTAACATCTTAGAGGATTTTTGCATCACAGTGCTGACCACTATATACTCATCAGTATATATTTTCTCTTACTCAATATTCTTCTCAAATAAATCTTTTAAAATGCTATGTGATAATGAAGCAGGAAATGAATGTCTCCTTCTTTGCCCAGGTAAATGCTTTCTCTAATGGAAAGGTAAATGCTCTGATAAATAGTACAAAGGCATCGTGCTATCAATAGCACTAATTTGGAATTATGAAGCCAAGATTGGCAAAAGGATGTCTCCAATTCCTCATAATCAACTTTTACTTGCACCTCCTGAACCTGACTTTCGAATGGCCCCATTAATATCCATAGCACAATACCAGGGCCAACACAGATTTTTCATTTTTTTAGTTACCTTTTTGAGAGTGGCATTCAACCTTGTTTATCTTAACTTTCTCCATGAAACAATGTCTTCTCTTTGTTCTCCATGACTGCATTCTTCTGCTTTTTCTTTCACTTCTCTGTGGCTTCTTTTTAAAATCTTCTGTTCAAATTATGTGTTAATGTTCTTTAATCCTAACCTCTTTGCTTTGCTCTCTAACAACTTTCCCTACTTGCCATTACCAAAAGCTGATGGGATTCAAACTTCCTTCTAGACACAGATGACTTAAATTCCAGTTTCTAACACAAAGCTCACCTCTGAGTTTCAGACTTGCATTTTCCACTCAAAATCTCCACCTGACTGTCTCAAAAGCTTGCCAAAATGAATAAAAGTTTTACCTTCTTTATATTTCACCCCAAACTTGATCCCTTTTTACTGTTTCCTGTTAGTAAAGGGCCTCTCCATCTTTCCATTAGCCCATCCTCAATTTCTTTGTTTTCCTCTCATCTCATATTTAATCAAGTTCTGTCTTTTTTCCTCCCAAGTCTCATCAGCATTCCCCCATGCATCTCCAGCTTTATCACCCTCTTGTCCAAGCTGCAATCACCTCTCATGTGGGCTAATGCAATGGTGGCCTAATTAGGTCTCCATGTTGCTTGCTGTACTCTGTTCTTTACACTACAGTCAGAAAGAGGTTTAGAAAAAGATGGATTTTATTGTGTCATTCCCCCTTTAAAGCCATTGAATGTGTAAGTTCAAGCCCACTCTGGATCTGGCTGACAGCCCTGCCCTTTCTCAGCCACATTCTCCTTCACTAGACTGCAGTTTCTCAGGACAACCTGTCCCCTCCTGTGTAAGAGCACATAGACATACTGTTCCCTCTGACTAGATCCATCTTCTCTTCCTTTCCTTGAATGGTTAACTCTTAGTAATTCTTTTTTTTAATAATTTAAGCTTTATTGTATTTTTTCCATTACCAATTAGTCCTCTTATTCCCCTATCCCCCCAGCAATCACCACACTGTTGTCCATGTCCATGAGTCCTTTTTGCTCAATCCCTCTACCCGCACCCCCCAATAGTTGTCACCACCTCTCCATCTATGAGTCTGTCTGTGTTTTGCTTGTTAGTTCAGTTTGTTCATTAGATTCCACATATGAGTGAAATCATATGGTATTTGTCTTTCTCTGACTGGCTTATGTCACTGAGCATAATGTTCTCCAGGTCTATCCATACCTACATAAAGGGTAAAATTTTCTTCTTTTTTATGGCCAAGTAGACTTCCACTGTGTAACTATCCCATAGTTGTTTTATCCACTCGTCTACTGATGGACACTTGGACTGCTTCCATATCTTGGTGATTATAAATAACACTGCAATGAACATAGGGGTATTTATGTTTTTTCAAATTAGCGTTTTGGGTTCCTTCAGATATATTCCCAGAAGTGGGGTTGCTGGGTCAAAAGGTAGATCCATTTTTAATTTTTTAAAGTATCTCCACACTGCTTCCCACAGTGGCTGCATCAGTCTGCATTCCCACCAACAATGCAAAAGTGTTCCCTTTTCTCCACATCCTTATAGCACCTGTTGTTTGTTGATTTACTGATGATAGCCATTCTGACAGGTGTGAGATGATATTTCATGGTGGTTTTGATTTGCATTTCTCTGATGATTAGTGATGTTGAACATCTTTTAATATGTCTATTGGCCATCAGTATGTCCTCTTTGGAAAAGTGTCTATTCAGTTCCTTTGCCCATTTTTTAATTGGTTTGTTTGTTTCTTTTTTGGTGTTTAGTTTATTAAGTTATTTATAAATTTTGGATATTAACCCTTTATCAGATGTATTGGCAAATATTTTCTCCCATTCTGAGGTTTTCTTTTTATTTTGTTGATGATTTCCTTTGCTGTGTGGAGATACCTCAAAAATTTAAAAATGGATCTTCCTTTTGACCCAGCAACCCCACTTCTGGGAATATATCTGAAGGAACCCAAAACGCTAATTTGAAAAAACATAAATACCCCTATGTTCATTGCAGCATTTACAATCACCAAGATATGGAAGCAGTCCAAGTGTCCATCAGTAGACGAGTGGATAAAACAACTATGGGATAGTTACACAATGGAAGCCTACTTGGCCATAAAAAAGAAGAAAATTTTACCCTTTATGACAGTATGGATAGACCTGGAAAACATTATGCTCAGTGACATAAGCCAGTCAGAGAAAGACAAATACCATATGATTTCACTCATATGTGGAATCTAATGAACAAACTGAACTAACAAGCAAAACACATACAAATTCATAGATGGAGAGAAGGTGACAGCTGTTGGGGCCTAGAGAGATTGAGCAAAAAGGAAAACGAACTCATGGACAACAGTGTGGTGATTGCTGGGAGGATGAGGGTGTGAGGAGACTAATTGGTAATGGAAAAAAGTGCAATAAAGTTTAAATTAAAAAATAATAAAAGTTACTTTCCTCTTTCTGATCTACAACTTGATTGCATTATAACCAGGGAATGTGGCCAACTTTATTTTAATCCTTTGAAATTCATTTAGACTTCTTTTCTTGTAGCACTGTGCATGATATTTATGTAAATGTTCCTTGTAGTAAGGAAAATAACTATATTCCCAAATTATTGAGTAGAATTTTCATTATATGCCCATTAAATTCTGCTTATTAATTATGTTGTTGAATATTTTTATCTCTACTAAATATTTTTTGCCTGACCTATTAATCTCTAACCAAGTTATATGAATATCTCCAAACCTGATAATGAATTTGCCTGTATCTCCCCTTATTTATAACAATTTTTGTTTTTATGTTTGTGGCTATTTTATTATGATCATAAATATTTAGAATTTTATCCCCTCCTGGACAATTTAAACTTAAATCAAGATTTAATGACCTTCCTCATCTGTAATAATGGCTTTTTGCCTTTTAGCCTTTGTCCCCTTGATATTAATATTACTATGTCAGATTTTGTTGCTGCTGTTGTTGTAGTTATTTTCCTGGCACACATTTCTCTATGTTCTTATTTTTTAAGACAAAGCTCTTATAAAAGGTATATAATTTAGTTTTTTAAAAGCCATCTGGAAATTCCTTTTACCTAGAAAATTCTTATGATTATTAATATATTTGGATTTATTTTCACTGCTTTATTTTTTGCTTTTTACTTGATATGTTTTATGTATCATTTGTTTATTTTTCCTCCATTTTTATTTTATAGATTTATATATATGACACACATATACATAGGGGTGAACAAAAGTAGGTTTAAGTTGTCTGTATGGAAAAATACAAATGAATGCATACCTAATAATACAGGAATAGACTGTGTTTTGTGTACTCACAACTGTAAACCTACTTTTGCTCACCCTTGTATATATTCACTTAAAATAGTAAGTCTAAATTTAATTCAATATATCTACTCTTCTCACAAACAAGGCATAGACCTTAGGATGCTCTTTTATCATTCCCTATCTGGCTTACCTGCTCATGTTGTCGACATCATCTTATAATATTAATTTTACTCCAATAACTTAGATATTTCAATTATTGTTCCATAGCCAATATTGTTCCATACTGGTTAGACTTTTCCACATGCTCCAGGTCACTTGTTCACTACACTTTCTTCTGAGATAATTTTCATTTTTTCTGAAGTTCTTTTAAGAAGGATCTGGGATAGTAAATTCTTTCAGTTTTTGTTTTCAAAACTAAAATATTATTTCTTTTTTAATTTGCATATTCTACTGTATGTTTTTTTCCATTAGTATTTATTCCCCTTAGACTCCCCTCCCACCCTCTAATTGCCACACTGTTGTCCATGTCCATAAGTCCTCTTTCCTTTCTGATCAATCCCTCCACCCTTTCATTGACCCCTCAGTAGCTGTCATCCTTCACTCCATCTATGAGCCTGTTTCTGTTTTGCTTGTTTGTTCAGTTTGTTCATTTAATGCACATATGAGTGAAACCACATGGTATTTGTCTTTCTCTTACTGGTTTATTTCACCTAGCATAATGTTCTCCAGGTCCATTCATACTGCTGCAAAGGTAAAACTTTCTTCTTTTTTTATGACTAAGTAGTATTCCATTGTATAAATGTCTCATTTTTAAAAAGTATTATTTCATTCTTGATCTTGAGAGATGTTTTTGTTGTGTACAGAAATCTAGACTGACACTTATTTTTTCATTCCTTTAAAGATATCATGCTACTGTCTTCTTGTGTGTATCTTTGGTTTCACTTATTTCAATCACTTCTGAAAAGCTCTGAGTTTCTAACTCTTCTTATTTTTCCCTCCTTCATATTCTATTTTCCTGATCATTTTATATTTTCTGCCTAATCCTTATATTTGTATACAGAGTCTTTGAGAATTAAAATAAGTCACTTGTGGCTTCTGCCTATTTTCCCCTATAGAAATATGTTTCCTTATGGCGTGGTAATTTATTTTTATTGTGAGATAATAGTAGGCCAAATGTAATATGTGGAAATTCCTAGGGACCACAATTGAAGGTAAGTTTCTCCAGAAGGGATTTGCCTTAAAATATGTTGGATGCCACCAGCCTGTAAATTTTTCACATGATACATTAACCTAGGGGTTCCTTGAGTGCAAGGCAGTGTGCAAAAGAACCCAGATCAATTTAAGACCAAGCTTGTGATTGCATATTCTCAAATGAGATTATTTTCCCTTTTGGAAAAGAACATTGCTGGAGGTGTTCTTCACTTTCCCTTGCAGACAGTCAGGTTTTTTTCACCCACCATTTTTCTAAGGCTGCAGTTCCTTCCATTGTCCTGACTGTGTGTAAGAGGGTTGAATTCAGCTATGGGACTTTGCAAGCATACTCAAAGCCCAGTGTTTCATTCTCTTAAGTGGCCACATTAATCTCCAGAATTAGGTTGCCATTATTGGCATTTGTGTCCAAACTGTGGCACATTGGCTTCTATGATGGATTTTACTCAACTTTGGTTTCACTTCATTTATGTTTTTTTTCTAGCCCTTGGACAGTTTTGGGGTGTATATATGCATGTGCGTGTGCATGTGTGTATGTATGTGTTTGTGGTAAGCAATAGGTATTTTTTTTGTAACTTATTTAGTATGGGGACACTTTAGAAAATGTGGTTTACTCCTCTTCCATCATATCTTTTTGCAAAACTCAACTCTTCTTGTAAAACTAAATTCTCCACAGGTTGTAGTTAATCTTCTATACAATGACTGAAGCTGAGTTTATGCTGAATATGATACGATATGCTTGTGTTTAAAGCAGGGATTGGGTTCAGATAATTACTAAAACTTCTTTTTCTTTTAATTTCTTTTCTCTCTTTCCCAGTGAATAGAGTTGGTGAGTCACAGCACACTGTAATTACTGGTGTATCCATGGACTCTCTTGCTTTATGTTATTTCATTATTTTCCTTCTCATTGTTCATCACAGACACAATTCTTTCTAAACCAAGGCATGAATTCAAATGTGTTTACTGAATGTCCTTGGATACAAATGTATTTTTGAAAGACATGCAGTCTAAATGTGATCTTAAACCCCACAAATGATTTTTTGCTAAAAAGTCTTTATTTTTTCACTCAGTACTATGTTTTCAAGATATCTCCAAGTTGTTAAATTTTGTTTCTCACTGTGGCATAAAATGCAACCATATGTGTTTATCAAATATGCTTGCCTGTTCACCTAGTAATGGACACCTGGGTTTTTTCCAACTCCTCACACTACAAACACTGCACACATTAACATATAAACCTGCATGAGCTTTACAGATTCATAGAGTATATGCATACTTGTCTTTAATAAATGCCACAGAAGCCTCTTCAAGGTGAATGAATCTGATTCTTCTCTCTACAAGGAATGGGAATGCCTATTCAGTGTTTCAGAACTAGTTGAAGGAAAATAAACCAGGTTTGGACAAAGTAGTAGCAGTAAGAGTGGTTATTAAAAATAAAATGACAAACAAACAAAAACATGGATATATTGTAAAAGTAGATACCAAGATTTTCTAATAGCATCAATATAGGATATAAAAGAGGTGAGTTAAACAAGCTCTGGGTAACTGAAACTTATCAGGAATTGTCATCAACAGGAATAAAAAGGATTAGCATGAGGACTGAATTTCAGAAGTAAGATGAGGTTGGGGACAAAGAGAGGAATTAGCAAAGCATTTGAGTAGGACCAACCAATGAGATAAAGAAGGTGGAGTATGCCACCCTGGAAGACAATAGAACAAAATGTAACAGGGAGGGAGGAGGAATATGCTTTCTCAAATACATTTGGAAGACCAGGTAAGAGACTGATAACAATAGATGGCAGAAACTAGCAAGGAAACCATCAGTAACTTGGGGGAGGATATTTGCAAGGTGTGGCAAGCATCTATATTGAAATAGGTTAGACTTGAGTAAAAATGGAAGTGAATATAAACAACATTTTTGAAGAGTTTTCACTTTTAAATCGAAATCTATGGGGATAGAGAGAGAAGGGTTGTTTGTTTGTTTTTTAATACAGGAGAACTCAGCGCATATTAATGTGATGATAGAATTTGTCCAAGAAAGAGAAATACTGAGAACATAGGAGGGAGGAGAGAATAGCTGGAACAATATCTTAGCAATCTGGTGCACATATGGAGACTTTGGCCTTAAATGAGAGTATAAAGAGTTTACCTGTAAAGCAAGCAGAGTATTTCATTTAAAAACATTGGAATGTGGTTAGAAGCAATTAAGGGAGGAATATACGCATACTTGTTAGATTAAGTCAAGGCTAAAAGTGAGGAGGGGACACTTGTTGGGGTATCAGGAGTGAAAAGAAAGTGTGAAACAATCATCCAGATGAGTAAACAAGCAAATGGACCAGAGAAAAGTAATATAATATGTCATAAGCACCAAGGATCCCCTTGAGGTTCATGATGTTTAATTAATTTAACAAGAGACCAGTATGGTAGTTGGGTTTTCTGCAGCCAAATATAGGCTAAATTGATACAGGAAAAGATTAGGCAGCGATTTCTAGTTAACCTGTGGTTTTGACTATCATGAATATCATGGTAGATGAGTATCATGAAGCAAAAGAGGGGCAAGGGAGCTCAAATGTATTCAAAGACATGGCGATTATGATTAGCCATGGAATTTACACTAGATAATGAAGAAAAAGAGGACTTCAGTGGGTAAAGGAACAATGAAAATTTGATCAATAGAGTATGTTTGCAGGTGGAACCCAGTATCACTGAGGGTCAGAGAACCAAGCTGAGAGACCTGGAAAGATGGGAGGCAGTGGTCAGAATGTAGCAAACTCAGATTTAGATTAAGGTGTAATGGCTTTTGTTGGCAATTACAAAGCTATATCCTTACTTTGGGGCTGTAAGTACCCAGGGAGGTAGGTATCAAGATCAGCGGAATGTGTGTGAGACACATCCTGGACTCCTTTAATGGTAGAGTCAGTCTTGCTGTTAGTTCTCCTGACCCTCTAAACACCTGAGGTTCCCATCTGGAGAATAGAGCTTTCCTGAGAGTTTGATAGAACTCAGTTGTGTGCATGGACATTTTTTGGCTGGGGCAAGTGTTTGATTATCATTTTAAAATTTTTTAATAATTGTCTATTTTTCTATTACTTCTTCTGACCATTTAAGCATTTTGTTTTGTCCCCCAGAAATTCACTCTTTCAATTAATTTTAAAATGCATTATTCCTGATACCTTTTATTTTTAAATCAGTAATATCTGCTATTATTTTTCATTTTTCATTCAATATTATTTTTAAATTTTCTTTTTCCAGTTCTTGTCTTTTTACTAACATTTCAGAGAAGGAAATTTTGTTGTTATTTATATTATCAATTTTTCCTGAATTTACTTAGTTTACACCTTTTAATTTTCTCTCTTCTTATTTTTTATGTTCATTAATTTTTCTAGTGTTCTTTATAAAATGCTGATTTTTGTGTTTTACTCATATATTTTTCTTTTTTAAATAAATATGGCACAGTAATTTTTGTGAGATTGTTAGCAGTTTCCCACAAAATTTGACATGTGCTCTTATTTAGTTCCAAGTATTTCTTACCCTTAATTCTGTTTTAACATGAGTTATTTAATGAATTTTTATCTTTTCCTTCATATGTAAGGTTTTAAAACTATTATTTTGTTACTGGGTTACAATTTTATTGGATGATGGACAAAGAATTACATCAAGAGCAAGTTTAGAATTTACTGAGGTTTTCATAGTCTAGATCAGGGAGTATTACAGTGACTGCTTCATGTGCCTTTGACAGTGTGTACATTCTAGCTATTGAGTTTCTATCTATTTATCTGCCTGTCTATCTATCTATCTATCTATCTATCTATCTATCTATCATCTATTCTATCTATCTATGTGTATGCCTACTATCACTATTACCTATTTTGTCAAATGGTCATATTATTGGAAGTGTCCCACTGTGTTCTTTATAACTATTTTGTTTTACCTAGTGACAATCACCATCTTAAGTTTACTATGTGTTCACATTGGATAGCATGTATTTTCTATATACTTTTATTTTTAAAAATGCACCATATGTTTTTAGTGTGTCTCTTCATGACGACTAATTGCTGGATTTGTTTATTTTTTTTTCTTCATCCACTGAATGTGAGAATACCTGTCCTTGGTTGATACCTTCCATTTTGTTTTATTTAATAAACTTTATTTTTATTTCTCTTTCTCCTTGTAATATCTAATTAGGTAAGTTTTTTTCCTAGTGTGTTAAAAAGTAATTTATTCTACTTTTCATCTTCTCTTATCTTATTACTTTATTAAGACCTATCAATCTATTTTTCCTACTAATTTATTAGGTATTAAGTCTGTCATTTCTATATCTCTTCCTGGAGCAAAGTAGTATTTACCTACTATGCATGGTATCTTTTCAAATAATCTTTGAGCTGTTCCTCTACCTGTCTATTGGACTCCCCACCATGATACTGTCACCGGGAGTTAGTTTCAGATTTTTTCTCTTTCTTATTGTTACTACTATTGTTGATGTTGCTTCAGTTTTGGTCACTGCTTACTGAGAAAATAATAAAATGTTTTAATGCCTTTACTTATTCTCATTCTAATATATCAGAGTGCAGTCCTAAATTTATTTCTCTCCTTGATGGTCCATGTCCTCTGAGCATGTTTTCAACAAAGAATTTATGTGGTAAACTTCTAGGAATATATCCAAAGGAACCCAAAACACTAATTTGAAAGAACATAAACACTCCTAAGTTCATTGAAGCACTATTTACATTCACCAAGATATAGAAGATGGATACTTGGGTATCCATCAGAAGATGAATGGATGAAACAACTATGAGATATTTACACAATGGAATACTATTCAGTGGGGGGAAAAAGAAAGAAAGAAGAAGGAAGGAAGGAAGGAAGGAAGGAAGGAAGGAAGGAAGGAAGGAAGGAAGACAGAGAAAGAGAGAAAGAAGAAAGAAAGAAAGAAAGAAAGAAAGAAAGAAAGAAAGAAAGAAAGAAAGAAAGAAAGAAAGAAAGAAGAAGAAAAAGAAGAGAGGAAGGAAGAAGGAGGAAGGAAGGAAGAAAGAAAGAAGAAAGAAAGAAAGAAAGAAAGAAAGAAAGAAAGAAAGAAAGAAAGAGAGAAGGAAGGAAAGAAGGGAAGAAAGGAAGAAAGAAAGAAAGGAAGAAGGAAAGAAAGGAAGAAAGGAAGGAAGGAAGGAAGAAAGAAAGAAAGAAAGAAAGAAAGGAAGGAAGGAAGGAAGGAAGGAAGGAAGGAAGAAAGGACTTTAACCTTTGGGAAAGCATGGATGGACCTGGAAAATATTATGTTAAGTGAAATAAGCCAGTCAGAGAAAGATAAATACCATATCATTTCACTCATATGTGGAACCTAATGAGCAAACTGAACTAATGCACGAAATAAAGAAAGGTTCATAGATAGAGAGCAGGATGAGAGCAATGGGGGAGGGGTTTGCAGTAGAGGGATGAAAAAAAAGGAAAAAGAACTCACAGCAATGGACAACAGTGTGGTGATTGCAGGGGTGGGGATGAGGTGTAAAATGGATAAACGAAAATGAGAAATTACAATTACAATGTGAAGAAAAAATTCTAGCAATTTTTATTATTTTAAATTAAATTCTATATTGTCCATTAATTCTACTCTCTCTGCAGAAAGTTAGTCTGTAGTCATTTTCTTATTAGGTGGTATTGGTCAAATGCCTTGCAATTTTCTCTGTAGACACATGTCCACTGGGTACACAGTCAGCTTGAGTCCCCAAGGAATTCTCATCACTTTTACTTTCAAAGTTCTACCAACTGTCATTTTTGTGCTATAGCCTAGGGTGAATTCAGAGACAGAACCTGGGTCCCAAGTTTATTAACCTCCCTTTTTTTTAAGAGGTCTATTGATGCTTCATTTTCATGTTTAAAATATTGATAAAAATTAGAAGAGGAAAGTTGGAATGTGAAAATCTAAGATAATGGATCTAGAAGATAATGAGGAATAAATTAGTGCAGAGCTCAAAATATTGAAAAATATTTTCCCCTTAAATGTTAAAATTTCCTCCCTGGACAAATCTTCAATGTTTGTTCTGTTACCTTGAACATTTGAGCAAAGGTATCAGGAAGAGGGTGGCTGAGTAAACAACTGGAAAGAAAGATAAAGTTTCATCTTAGAAGGAGAAACTGGTCCCAGTCATTGCATTGAAGTAAGATAGCTTAGAAATAAGAAAAGCCACCATTGCCCTGGCCAGGTTCCTCTGTTGGTCAGAGCACTGTCCCATATACCAAAGTGTTGCGCGTTCAAGCCCCAATCAGAACACATACCAAGTTGCAGGTTCGATCCCCAGTTGGGGCACCTACGGGAGGCAACTAATAGATGTTTCTCACATAAATGTTTCTCTCTCTCCCCCTTCCTCCCTCTCTAGAATCAATAAATATATATCCTCAGGTGAAGATTTTAAAAAAAGATAAAGTGACCATCCACATTTGTTGCTTACAAATGTGGTATCTGCTTGTTGTTTCTTTCACTTAACAATGCTTCACATAAAAAATAACCAAACATGCAAAGTTGAGTTAAATAATATACAGGAATGCTTTTCTCATGTATACCAAATGGCAATAGCACATAACAGTTTGAGCTGGATATTCTCAGTCATGCGCATTGCTTCCATATAATTGTAAATGCTACCTTCTTTCATTCCCCAAAAGAGTGTCCTGGTTTGCACAATAAATTAATTACATCATCACACTATCTAATCTACAAGCTGTAAAGGAAACACCACTGGAAATGCAGCATTTAATGATGGTGAAGCGATGTTTTGTTTCCTGTTCTTGTTGCAGCAAATAGTCCCAGACTTAGTAGCTTAAAACAACAATTTAATTAGCTTATACTTGTAAAGTTTGGAAATCTGAAATGGGTCTCACTGGGCTAAAATCAAGCTGTCTGCAAGGCTGGTTCCTTCTGAGAAAAATTATCCCCTTGCTTTTTCCAGTCTCTGGAGACTGCTGTGTTCCTTGTCTCATGGCTCTTTGCTCCTTATTCAAAGGATTACTTGGGTGTTTTGCACACTATATCACTGGGACACTGAATCTCCTGTCTCCCTCTTTTGCCCATGAGGACCCTGTGATTATATTGGCTCCACCCAGATAATTTAGGATCATCTCTCTGTCTTAAAATCCTGGACTGTTCATACCTGCGAAGTCTCTTTTGCCATGTAAGGTCACATATTCATGGTTTCTCGGGAAGAGGACATGGGCTTTTTTAGGGGAAGGAGAGGACTTTATTGTGCCTATCACACATGAGTGCAGAGGCAGGAAGGTGTAATAACAACTAGGTCTGCTGGGAAGCAGTGGTGGCTTTCTTCCCCTTAGAGATAATGTCAGCAAAGCCTGACAAGCAAGGATGTGGAGGAAGGGCACTGACTGCTCAGATGACCCAGTCCACTGGGGCAGGGGAGAGTGTCTTTTCAAAGGCATAAAGAAATAGCACCACCACAACAACAAAGCAACAAACAAAACCTTGATGAAGAATTAATGGGAGGGTAAGCATGGATAGGGGCTTGAAGAAGAACATTAGTCGCCCAGAACAGGCACCGTGAGTCACCAGCACCCACACGGAGAGCATGAATAAGCTAAAGCACTAAATACAGCACTAGAAAGGTTGCATATGAATATTCAGGGGGTTATTATATTCAAGAAAGAACTGAACAAGTGGTACTGAAAAATAACACCTGAAACCTCTGTAGTTTTATTAACCAATGTCAACCCAATAAAGTCAATTAAATTATTTTTAAAAAATCATTGTTTCACACTGCCCCAGTTGAACTCAAAGTTCCTTTGCTTTTTCCTCTTTTGTCATATTTCAGCCTTCATGAGGGCTTACAGGAAATTGATCCAGCAAGCAGAGTACCTCAATCTTGTCTAGAGGCCTGGGATCCTGACTGGCGGAATGGGCAACTCAGCCCATGTGCTGAGCTAGGCTGGGATGCCAGATTCCTTAGAGAGCTGGAGCCATAAGGATGTAAGGGATGATGCATGCTGATGAATGCTCAGTCTTCAGAAACTGGTATGTCATTCCAGAAAGCAGATCCAGTAGAATGACCGGCCCCTCACTAGTGTTCCTCTGGCTCCTTTACTTGGGGAAGTGGGGTCAGTCATCTGAGTCTCTATTTCTTGTCAAAATAGTCTCAGGCACTCTCTCCCATGTACATCCAAGGGTACTGTTCTCCTTCCTGGTCTAGAAGAAACCAGGAAAAATTTTTTCTCCAATTTTTCCTAGTTATAAGTTATATATATATATATATGTATGTAAATTGTCAGGTTTTTTTGAAGGAGAAAGCATATGTGGAGGGTGAAAGTTGATTAAACAGAATGAAAAAGGAGTATCAATGGTTACTTCAAGAATCTAGCTAGGATTCTTGTGAGAATAAAATCAAAGGATAAAGACATCAAAAAATAAAAGGGGGGGATTTAAAACTAGATTCTGGAATAAAACACTTAGCAGTATAAGTGCTGGTAAAATAACAACGTGTATTTGTATATGTAAGACAGTATTCTAAGAATTTCTTACATATCTCATTTGATGCTAATACACTGTAAATAGGGTTATTTCCACTTACATGAGATGAAATGTAAGCACAGAGATGTGTAACTTTTCCAAGGGCATTCTTGGTAGCAAGTGACCAATTTTATAACATATATTAACATTTAAATATCCTTCATCTTTGCAAGACTTTAAAAGCTGATGGCATTTAGAAACAAAAACTTTCTGGAAATGTCGAAGCAGTGATAATGTCTTTTATTCTCCTCACAAACAGGAATATTTTGAAGGAACTTGAAACAGTTGCATACTGACTTCTTATTCTTTACACAGTAAGTCTCTGACCACTTTCAAACATTGTAAGAAAATTAAGTTCACATCTGCATTGGTCTGCTTTTCTTTGATTCCGAGAAATGCTTAATAAGACTCAAAGTCAAAAGTTTTTCCTTCTGCCCAATGGCAGGTGTATTAGCTTCCTAGGGCTACTATATCTAACTACCATAAACAGGGTGGTTTAGAACAATGAATTTTATTTTCTCACAGTTGTGGAAGCCAGAAGTCCCAAATCAAGATGGCCATTAGGGCTGTGCTTTGAGATTCTGGCTAGAATCATTCTTTGCCTCTTCCTGCTTCTAGTGGTGGCTGTCAATTTTCGACATTCCTTAGATTACAGTTGTACCCCTCCAATTTCCTTCACCTTCACATGACCTTCTCCCTGTGGGTCTGTCTTCACATAGTATTTCCTCTTCCTGTAGGAACACCAGTCATATTGAATTAGGGCCCACCCTAATGACCTCATCTCAACTTGATTACATTGACAAGAAATGTATTTCAAATAAGGTCACATCCACAGGTACTGGGGCTTAGAATTTCAACACATCTTTTTGGGGGACATACTTCAATCCATCGTAGAAAACTATAAAGTCTTTAAAGTTCAGTGATGCATGTATTCATTTATATAACATATTTTCATGCCTGTTACATTCAGGCCTACATTAGATATTGGGGACTCAGCTGGAAATAAAACCAGTTCCTGCTTCAAGGTGATTTCATCCTAGTGGGAGACACAAATAAATAACCACACATGTTTGTATATGACTATTTTATTACAACTGATGGAGTGCTTACCAATCAGTCCAGGGGGAGACAGGTCAAGGAAGATCTCCCTAAGTTGGAGACAGTTATACTCCTTTGAAAGGTGAATAGAGTTCACAACAATTAAAGAGTATAGGAGATGGTGAAGTCAACCCAAACAGGAGAGAACAAAGTTTGCCAGGTCCCCAAGGCAGGGAGGACTGTCAAACCTGTGGCTACGACTGGATGACCAGAGGAGGAACTAAGATACTCAAGCTTACAAGACAACTGTTAGTGTCTTGTAGATCCATGACTGTCCCTCTGAGACACCTGGACAGCCATCAGAGTACAGAGGCCCAGAGTTATCTTGATTTATCAAGCTGGTCCTTGAGTTGATAATGTGAAACCTTTCTTGTTCACCTCATTAATTTTAAGGTAATTGGGAAGCCATGGAAGAGCTTTAATTTGGGGCATGAAAAGAGACAGCTTTCTGGATCCCTTTAGCGTTATTTCTCTTGTGTGGGAAATTTTGACCAACATCTCTATGGAGGTAGGGGGACCATTGTGTGTCTCCTTCCTGACCCCTCTGTAAATGCACTCTCTTCTCCTTTCTCCAGGCCAGAAATTCTTAAATAGTATAAAAACAACATTTGATAACATTAACATAATTTCCTACCTTACTCATAAAAAGACTAGAGTAGACCCCTTCCTCTGCATCTGTAACACCAATAGGACAGGACATGAAAGCCAGTCCATCTATTACACATCTACAGATACCTACAAAAACTGAGATCAGAGTCACATAGCTACTAGGGGCAGATACAAAGCGTCCAGGTATCTTAGCTGCTTTTACTTTCTACTGCCATATTGCATACCAGGTTTATGACCCAGTGAAATGAAATCTATCTGCCTTAATTTAATTGCTCAGCCTATATGCTTACTATCAATACTACCCTCTTCATGTAAGGAAAACTAACACAATACCTTGACCATCTTGAGCTCTGCTCCCTGTTGACGAGTTAGGAGTCATCGTTTTGAGGCTGTGTATGTGAATGTGCCCAACTAGAACACCATGGGCTGGAAGGCGGGTGACAAATCAATCCCACCCATGCTGTGCCTACTTTTTCACCTTTTACTACTGAATCACTGTCATGCTCCCCCTTACCACAGTGTCATCTCTATTCTCCCAGTGTGAATCATCTCAACTTGATTCAAGCACACTTTTTCATAATATAAAACTGACTAGGCACCCATTACCATCCAGTGCAGGGGCAGATGACTCAAAGAAGGCCTTCCGCAGTTGGAGAAAGTTCTGCTATTTTGAAAGGCAGACACAGTTCACAACATTTGGGGGTATAGGAGATGGTAAAATCATTCCAGGTGGGAGGGAATAGAGTTCGCCAAAACCCTGAGGCAGGAAGGACCAATATAAGCTTTCAGACATAAATTTTCCTTTCTGTGTCCACATGATATCAAGTTTGTTACATTGGCTACCAGTTAGTTGAATACATCTACAGTGATCAAAGTTTCCCCATAAGGTCCCTTAGGGAAAGATATAGTGCTCCTCAAATCAACTTACATTGCTCTCCACTTGAGTCCCTAAAACATTTCTAAATCCTGTAGTAAAAATGAACATAAAGAAGCTTTTTGACTTCATTGTACTCCTTAAAAGTACTTTTACTCATCTCTTCCTAAAACTATATTCTCTGCATGAGAATAGATTGGTGTGGCAAAGAAACATCCCAAGCTGTGGTGGCCCACAATTCAAGACAATCAGAACAGCAAATTGGTTGCTGGGAATCAAGCCTTACTTCACCTGGCAGGACTAAAGGAAAGAAGCCAATGTTCCTGATATTTGGAGCATCTGTGATATTTTATTCCCATGTTATATTTGCATTTTTCAAATCTATGTTTTCTTTTTTAATGTGTGCCTTGAATTATACTTTGACTGAATTATACTTATGCCTATTAATTTTCTTTTTCTTCCTTCCTCTTTCTTCCTCCCTTCCTGCCATCCTGGCTTCCTCTTTGCATTTCCCCAGGTATGTGTTTTCCATTTACCTATTTTTAAACTTAGTGACATATGGTTGGAGTTTACTTTTTTGGTATATGTAAAATCTGAGAGTTTTTATTTTTTAATAAGATGCTTTAAACCACCATTGATTTTTATAAAGTAGGACCAACATTTGAACACAAGCAGGTTTATAGTTGTTAAAATGGAAAATAATACAATAATTAATAAATAATAATAAAAGAATAGTGTTTTATGTACTCAAACTGTAGATCTACTTTTGCCCCATCCTGTATAAATTATCATGTCTTCTCTTTCCTTTCTTATATTTTTTTTTCTTCTTTTCCATTAACCATAATTAAGGTTAACCATAATTCTCTCTATCCTTGCATCTCTCAGGTATAGTGGAATTCTTTCACTTCCTCAAATGTACTCTTTTCTACTTTTATGCCTGGCATGCTTTCTCCTAGTCTACCATTAATGCCATCACTTAGCAAATCCTTATTCATCTTGCGGATCACCTTAAATGATTTTGCTCTGGGCAACTTTCTTTAGTCCTCTCTGCTCTTTGGTATTTTGTGCTACCTGATCTGATATCACTGCCCATTGTGTCAAGTTTCTTTGAGACAGGATAAGCTCCAGGAAGTTAGGGATAATCTCATAACCAAAATCTTAGCATGGCTCCTGGGACAAAGGGGATTCAATAAACATTTATGGACTAGTTGAATGAATAGTTAGTTGACTAGCGAGCTCAAGTAGCCAACAGTTTATGGAAAATTCTGAGTGGCAGCCTCTGTTGTCAGAGCTTTATCTGTGGTTTTCTGCAGCTTTCTTTTGTACCTGAAATCAGCTGGGGGTCAGTCTCCATCCCCATCTCCAAGTAGTCCCTGTGGAATGCAAAGCAGGACAACTTCAGTAGATCATCTTGGCAGCTGTGAGTCAGTCTCTGACTTATGTCGGGGTCTCCAAACCCTGAGTGTCTTGGCTCTGAGTTTGGCAGTCAGGGCTTATCTCTGCACCTGACCCACCCCCTGACCTTTCATCTACCAGGTGAAGAGGAATAGGCAATAAGCCCCTATACTCACTTCCCTAAGATGTTGGGAAATCTATAGCTTTAGTTCTCTACTAGAATCAAGTCACGCCATCAGATTGATTGCTTTGCTCTGATTTTTCACAGAACTACATCAATAGACTTTTTTAAAGAACTGCCTTCCTAACACTTACTTTTAAGCTATTTAATGTGTAAGTCCCCATAATTTCACATATACCATTTTTGAGCACCCATAGAAGAAATTCTGCTTGAATATAAATATCAAAAGATGTGCTCCACGTGCCTGGCTGTTTATCTGTTGTCCGTTTAATTTTATCACACTATAAATCATGTATTCATCTTTGACTTAGCTTCTAGGAGGCACAGAGCAAAATGTGCTGCTCACTTCCCACCTCTTTAGGCCATATGGTATGGATTTTCATATCTTAGCCTTACCTGTTTATTTTTCTCTTTGCTCTGATCAACTTAGTACTAATTTTATCATTTTTGTGTTATAAGTATTTTTGTAAATATTTCTTTTAAAAGTAGATGAATTTTTGAAGCCTTGATTGTCACTGAATAGACTTCTCCCCATCATTGTAATCAATAAGGAACTTATAAAATTTTCTTGAGACTCACAACACCTATTGCCATTATTGTTGTAATCTATTACTTAATGAAACCAGACTCTCTTTATCTTCCTTCTTTCCTTCCTTCCTTTCTCCTTTCTGGTTTACGTGTTCATCTGTATGTGATATAGACGTCTCTTTTCTAGTATCAATTTTATGTTAGTTTAAAGCTGAGCTACCCTCATTGCTACTTTGCCAGATGGTCCCATATGCATAAGACCCAGGGCTGAAGAGAAAACTTAAACTCTTGGTGCTACTTATATGTCAGAAGTGGGGACACTCTCAGGACAGGCAAAACAAAATCTTTGCTTTATTATTTCTAACCATTTCCCCACTTTCAAACTGTGCTCTCCTCTTTCTTTTATAAAAATAACAAATAACATTCTTACAGGTCATTAAGGCTCATACAGTAATTTCCCTTCTCTTTTGACCAACATGATGATGCCCTTGAGGTTATTATCAGACTTACTTTTTCACATTAGAAAATTGAAACTCAAATAGTAAGATCATGGGTCTGAAATACTGCTTAATTTGTCCAAGGTGACAAAGTTGGCAGGGGCAATTAAGTATCTTGATTGAGAGCATTATCTCCAGAGGTGGCTAGAACTAGGTTCATATCATAGCTTCTACATTTTTTCAATGTGATATTTTCTGCCTAGCCTCTCCTATTCCATTTCCATAGTAGTAAAAATAAATAATTATCAGTGAATCTGCTCTAGGGATGTTGTGAAGTTAAATGAGATAATGAATGGAAAAGGCTCAATAGATTTAAAATGCTGGATTTGTACCTAGGCCTTCTGATACCACATCCAGTATCCCTTTTCATTAAACCATGTTCTTAGTCTAGAGGTGGTCAAGAGAGATTTGTGAGCCAAGCGGAGAAGACCTGAACGTGAGTAACAAGGTGTGACACTAAGAACTCACTTCAGATGACCTCACGCTAGGCCCCAATATGTGAACAATGGCTGGAATAACACATTGCCAAAGAGAAAGCTCCTTCCTTCACCTGGAGTGCATCCTGAAGGTTGGTTTTAGAAAGGAAAACTGAGCAATTAGTACATGGAAAAACAGACAGTGCATTGCAGAATGTGTAGGCATCAGAGTCTCACCATCTACACACCTCACACTGGCCCATCAAGGAAGGTCTGAAAAAAGTTTTAAAGCACTTTAAACAGCCCTGACCAGTGCAGCTCAGTTGGTTGGGCATCATCCAACAAAGCAAAAGGTTGTCATTTGATTCCCAGTCAAGGCACATGCCTGAGTTGCAGGTTCAGACCCTTGTCCTATCGATGTTTCTCTCTCACTCAATGTTTCTCTCCATCTCTTTCTCCCTCCCCTCCCCTCTCTTTAAAAATAAATAAAATATTTTTTAAAAAACTTAAAAAAATTCTTTAAACCTTTAGGGGTTTAGAGAATAAAATAGACCAGACCAACCTATTCTTCTCCATAATAATTCAGAAAACAGAATTATTGACTTTAATGAACTATACCTGAGTTGCCAGGTCAGCCTATTCCATAAATTGCTAGTGGCTAACTAAAGTACGATTTCTTAACAAAGTCTTTATTTTTCCCAAAACATCATCAGTGTAACTATGACAATTCCGAGCAGTAGCTTTAACAAATTAAGTTGCCTCTGGGCTGAGTGGAAAAGCTTTCTCCCATCAGTCATGTCAGCCATGAGCCTGGAATAAGGAAAAATGTCAGAATGTATACAAGCCCTAACTTAAATGAAGTTTTCCCTCATCATCCTACCTATTGACTCATCTTCTGTAATTGGAGAGAGAACTCTGTTCTTACTCTCCTCTGCTCCTTCCCACTTAATAACAGAACACTGTAAAATGGAAGTTAGGTATCAAAAAAACAAGATTATATTTTTGGATGGCATAATAGTGCTGCATCTTTGCTAATAATTCAAGACCTGAGCTGTGCAAAATGATTATCACTGGGAATCAAACATTTGCTTCAAGAGATTCTAAAGGTGAGGTCAAAACAATTTGTGTTTGTTTAAAGCATAATGTCATCCATAATTAATAAGATAACTCTGGCTCAGTAGAGCTTGAAACTACTGTATATATTTGAAGCTGGGTTTTTAGTTTCTGAGATAAGGACTAAATATACCCTCAAGCTTTTTGAAATTTTATTTTTTCATGGAAAAAGTGATTTCCAGTGACTGAACATTTGGTTTCTTTTCAGGATGCTTTTTTTTTTTTTACTAGTGTTATTTGTTATCAAGTGATAAAAGCAAAAACAATTGCTGAAATCTGCTTTAAATAGTAGCCCTAAAACTTGTGGGTGCTAACTTCGTTTACCATATTTCTTGTAATGCTTTTTCTCCATAATGTAATTTGAACTCTTGACACAGCTTTTTCTTTTTTAAGGAAAAGCTTTTTATTAATTAATTAATTTTTTGTGCTCAAATAAGTTTGTCTTCATTTTCCCACCACAACTTTCCCCTGCTCCACCCATCCCCCTCCTCCAACCCTCAATTCTTCCCCACTTTGGCTTTGTCCATGGGTCCTTTATACATGTTCCTTCACTTGACCCTTCCTCTTCCTTTCCCCAATACCCCCCTCCCTCCTTCCTTCCCGTTACTGTCAGTTTCTTTTTTCTTTCAGTGTTGCTGGTTATATTTTCCTTGCTTGTTTGTTTTGTTGATTAGGGTCCACTTATAGGTGAGATCATATGGTATTTTTCTTTCACCCCCTGGCTTATTTCACTTGACATAAACATTTCAAAAATTTATATGTAACCATAAACGACCCCAAATAGCTGCAGGAATTTTGAGAAAGAATAACAAAGTAGGAGGGTTCACAATACCTGACATCAAACTATATTACAAGGCCATTGTAATCAAAACAGTCTGGTACTGGCATAAGAACAGACACATAGATCAATGGAACAGAATAGAGAGCCCAGAGATAAACCCATGTCTTTATGGTCAATTAATATTTGACAAAAGGTGCAGAAGCATAAAATGGAATTTTTTAAAAAAGCCTCTTCAACAAATGGTGTTGGGAGAACTGAACAGATACATGCAAAAAAATGAAATTCGACCTCCAGCTTACACCATACACACACATAAACTCAAGATGAATAAAAGACTTAAACATAAGTTGCAACACCATAAAATTCCTAGAGGAGGACTTAGGCAGGAAACTCAGATATCCTATGCAGCAATATATTCATTGATATGTCCCCTAGATCAAGGGACATAAAGGAAAGAATAAACAAATGAGACTTCATCAAAATAAGAAGCTTCCTCATGGCTAAAGAAAATATCAGCAAAATGAAAAAGGAGTCAACCGTATGCGAAAATATATTTGCCAATGATACCTCAAACAGGGGTTTGATCTCCAAAATATATCAAGAACTCACACGATTCCACTCCAGGAAGACAAACAATCCAATTGAAAAAAGGACAAAGGATCTGAACTGACACTTCTCCAAGGAGGACATACACAGGGCCCAGAGACACATGGAAGGATGCTCAGCATCACTAGCCACCAGAGAGATAAAATTAAAACTACAATGAGATATCACTTCACACCAGTCAGAATGGCCATCATAAACAAATCAACAAACAACAGGTGCTGGTGAGGTTGTGGAGAACAGGGAACCCTAGCGCACTGTTGGTGGGAATGCAGACTGGTACAGCCATTGTGGAAAACAGTTTGGAGTTTCCTCAAAAAGCTAAAAATGGGACTGCCTTTTGACCCAGCAATTTCACTGCTGGGATCATATCCTAAGAATCCCAAAACACCAATTCAAAAGAACCTATGCACCCCAATGTTCATAGAAGCACAATTTACAATAGCCAAGTGCTAGAAGCAGCCTAGGTGCCTGTCAGTAAATGAGTGGATCAAAAAGCTATGGTACATTTACACAATGGAATACTATGCAGCAGAAAGAAAGAAAGAGCCACTATCCTTCCTGACAGCATAGATGGAACTGGAGAACATTATGCTAAGTAAAAGAAAAGCTTTTCTTAAAAAAATGAGTTAAAAGGTTTTTGTTTTTATTTTGAAATACATTTGAAAAATAAAAGTTTCCATTCTGTAAGTCAGTGTCCAGAAAAGAAATTATAATCGATTACAATATTACTGAAATTTACTCCTCAATAAACATACACCTAAACATGTGACAATACAACAGGACAGAATGACTCTCAAATTCCTCTTATATGATCATACCCCAGCATAAGTCTCATTTAACTTATGTACAAGTATTATTGATAATGGTTCAGAAGAAGTCTAGCGATTCAGAGAGATTCTGTAGAGGAGGTTGGTATTTGTGTTGTAGTTTAGAGGGTGGTATAATTTTGACATAAATAGTTGAAAAAAGTAAAGGTAATCCAGGTAGCCAAATGGTTGGGAAAAAATACAAATAGGAGGTAGCCTAAGGTAGTCAGCAGAGTCATTTATTCACACTGTACTGAGTAAAAATCATATAGTCAGTTAGATAAGTTGATACAAAATGATAATGGAATTTGAGATTAAATTACAGAGCCTCTTGAAAGGCTAGCAAAGGAGGCTGAAATTTACCACTAACATTGTAATTCTTGAGTGTGTTTGTTTCTTTTTTGAGATGAAGAATGCCATCATTAAAACTGTGTTTGGTAATAGTAACTGATAAAGGTGAGAACTCTGGACATCAACAAGAAGGAATAGTCAGTCAATGTGGAAAAGTCAGGGATGTAAAAAGTCCTCAGAAAAAGCAAATGATAAAACCAACTAACCATGTCAACGTTGGCCAACACTTGTGCAAGGAAGCCTGGAAGTCTGGCTTCAACCAGGGGATAGTCAGGAGCTAAAGGGGTGAGAAGAACCCAGACTCAGGTGACAACAGTGAAATGATCACAGACAGGATATGAGTAATGGGGTGAAGGGAAAATTCAAAGGGCAATAAGATGACTGGCAGAAATAATGAAGGAAAAGGATGAGTCAACTATGTCTTCCTCTCCCTTTGCTAAAAGAAGCAATGTCATCATATGGCTATGACATCAAATCTAAATGCCTCTGATCTCTTAGACCTTCCTCCAGCCTCTTCTCACCAGAGAGGCAAATGGTGCCTAAGCTGCCCATTTGGTCTTTCATACCTTAAGTCAGACTGTTTGCTGATGATTGTCTTTCCCATCCTTTGCTTTGTCCCTTTCAATACTCTTTTCAAACTAGAGTTTCCAGTATAATTAAAAAACAGCAACAACAATACAAAAATTATTCTACTGATCCATACTGAGTATTTATTCTACCTCCATTTTGGGTAAACTTAGCTTTTTCTCTGCTTCAGTTTCTTCATATTTGAAATGGCAGATGTTTTTTTAAATATGTTATTCAATTACTATCCCCATCCACAAAGCTTTCTTTGATTTGTCCAGTAGCCTATTCTCTCTCTGTCCTATAATTTCTCCTCTACATTATTTTAGTGATCATATTAAAATCCCCCAAGGCAGAAACAATGCCTTGAACTTCCTTAAGTGCCCAGGGCATTGAAAAAACAACTCATACAAAGAATTTGATAACAATTTGTTGAATTAATACAAGAGACAAATGTTGAGGAAAAGTTCCATATTTCTCTAATTCTAATAATATATAAATTCTAGTGTTGAGAAGAATTTTCTACTGGCATTTTCCTCTTCAGTTGGAGGGTAAAGAATAGAAATTCAGTAAGTGTTTATTAACAATCAGATAGTAATAAAACAAAAAACAAAAATTGAAAAGTTACAGTATTTCAGTATTTGCAAATATGTAATTCCCAATAGAGTATCATTTTATGTAACTTAAAATATTCCTGAGGCATCAATACTAAGAAGCTTGAAAAACATCTACCTTCTTTTTCCTTGTAAGAAGGAAATATTTTCAGTTTCATCCCCAAGATTCTTCTTGAATAAAAGCTTAAGAACATTCTGAATGAAAGCCAGGTGTTGACCACATCAGTCATTTTTCCATATTAACCTTTTTAATCACTAGGCAGTCTCATATTAAAAAGGGGCAGTAAATATAAAATGCAAATCAGCAAATGCAGGGCCATGGAGAATGTTTTGCTGACAGACACATTTCTTGATAGGTCAAACTGAAACCAAGCCTGCAATGCAGGTATGGCCAGCTGTGCTTCCCATAGACTTGCTGAATCATCATAACAACCCTGTGTTTATAGAGTTCTTTATCTGGGGGAACACCCAAAGGTCTCTTTTAATCTCTTTTAAGCCTGATATCCTCTGGAAACTGTAGGAAACTAAGATCATTCCCATTTTGCAAATTGGGAAAATGAGGTAGGGAAGGACAAATTCGCTCCTTCTAGAAACTGATAACCAGGTTGTATTATTTCCAAATGTTTTGATTTCTAGAATGTGTGCTAGTCTTTAGAGAGCCTGCCTGTGCTTCCAATTTGGCTCCTCACTTAAACTCTCTAAGAGTGACAGCTCCTTCTTCCCACCCAAGGGTTACTTGTACAGTCTCAGTTCTTAACTCCTCAGTTTCTCTTCTAAACTTGATATTGCTGAACCCCAGAAACTCCCTCCAAGACTTTAACTATCCACCACCATTGGAGAATAGTTTTCCTCAACTGTCTATTACTGTTACCCCTTTTTCCATTTAATGTATGCAGAAGTCCTCTTTTGAATTTAAAAAGTCCTGTTTTGAATTTAAGTATTTACATTTTCTTTTTTTATTTCCTACTTTCAGTGTTCATTCACATGCTAATGATTGGTTTAACTACTATGTGCCAGGCACAATTCTAGGTTCTTTAAGTAAGCACTACTGAACAAAATAGACAGAGCTTCCTGCCCTCATGGAGTTGACATTCTATCCAAAGGAAGGCAAATAATAAATAGGAAACATAACAGATAATTAAATAATAGATCATGTTATAAAGTACTAAGCAATACAACATCAAAAAAATATGCAACAGAGTGAAATGCTCAATCTCTCTGACTCCATCTTGTTTAAGCCTGTGTTGTTCCTATGGCCTTCAGGCTAATAGTTCCTACTTTAGACATGCTAATTATGAGAGCAATTCTGCTTGGGATTTTAGTTTTTATGAAAACATCCCTTATCACTCTCCCTCCCCTTGACACAAAAGAAGTCTGAACTCTGTACTTTCTTAAATTGGATTTGAGAATTAGGACTTCCCATCTTCTTGGTTGGCACTTTCTCAATCTATAAATCCTTACTCCAGATTCTAACCTTTTAAGTTTTGGCCTTTCAAAGAATCAGGCACACAGAGTTTGGACTGGTAATGATTATAGAGCAGAACAAAAGGGATCAGAAGTAATGACAGCCAGGCATAATTTTAAACAGGGTTCTCTGGATAGAATTCATTGAGAAAATAAGACTTTGGCAGAAACTTGAAGGATATCTGGGGGAAGAGTATTCTAGGCAGAAGAGTCAGGCAGTGCACAGCCACTGAAGCAAGCAATTTCTGGTGTGTTTGGAGAACAGGGAGGAAGCCAGTGGAGATCAGAGTCAAAGGAAGGAGAGTATTGTTGAAGACGAGATCAGATTAGTAGCATTTTCTGGCCATTATAAGAACTCTGGCTTTTATTCCAACTGAAATGGTGAGCCTCTGACAATTTTGAACTCTTGAAAGGCTTAATCTGTCTGATGTTTTAAAGAGGTCAGTTTAGCTACTAGGTTGAGAATAAGAGCAAACTAAGGCAGACAAGTTAGGCTACCAACATGATTCAGACAATGGTTTATCAGGGCTTAGAGTAGGGAGCAGCAGTGGAAGAGTGAGAAGTGGTTGGATATTTTATAAGTAAATTATTCTGAGGGAAGGAAAAAAAACATTTCTGGCAGGTGGTTTTGTAGCCTGAAGAATAGAAAAAAAAATGTTGCTGCCACAATTTTAATAGAGGGAAGCTTCCAGGGGACCCTTTCAAGGGAGAGATAAGAAGTCAGTGTTGGATATGCTGACTTTGAGGTGCTACCAGACAGGCACATGGAGATGCTGAAAAGTCAGAGGGTTGAGCAAGGTTTGGGCTTGGAAAGAGGTCTCAGTCAGAATTACACATGTAGGAGTCTTAAGTGTACTGACAGTATTTAAAGCCTTGGGACTGGGTAAGAATTACCAGGAGAATGAGTGGTGACCTAGAAGAGAAGAGGTTCAAGACATCTGTCCTTAGACAGTCAAGCACTAAGAAGTCTAGAAGAAGAGAAAAGGCCACCCAAGGAGGCTGAGAAGGTAAATCTAGTGACATAGGGTGAAAGATGAGCATGTGTGTGGTATCCTGGAATCATCAAAGCAAAGAAAGAACAAAATATGTTAAATAATATTGACAGGTCAAGTGACTTGAGTGCTGAGAGTCTGGAAGGTCACTGGGGCCTAAACAAGAGCAGTTTTATGTAAAAGTGGACACAAAAGAATGATTTGTATGTGTTTGAGAGAGGATGGGAGAAGAGAACTTGGTCTCAGAGAGTAGAGACAATTCTTCTGAGGAGTTTTGCTACAAAGAGAATCAGATAACTAGAGTGGCAGCTGTAGGGGAAATGGAGTCAGGAGAGGGTGGTTTATGTGTTTGTTTTTTTTTAAGTGAAAGATATAAAAGCACCTTTAGGTGGTGATGGGACTGATGCAGAAGAGAGGGGGAAATTGATAATGGAAATGGTAGAAACTGCTGGAGATGTGTTTCTGAGTCAAAAGGAGAGAATGGGATTAAATACATGAGGAAGGATTGTCTCAGAGAAGAGCCGGTGGGTGCTTCACCCATGAAGGCAAGCAAGAAGGATTATCAAGTTGGGCTGAGGGCCAACCTTGATATCCAAGTACTTAAGAACAGTTTCACCCAAAAGTCAAAAGTCACGTATCAAACTAACATCAAAAGTCAAACTCATCCTTTATTACTTTTCTAGGCTTTCTGTCCTCTCCAGTGCATTTGACCATATCTTGTCATATATCAAGGTGCCTTATTATTATCTATAATAGAACCATCATTGGCAATCAGTCTTCTAACTGGGAGGTCAATTATTCTGTTTGTACAAGATTTTTAGGTAGTATATAGAGAGAAATGATTATAATGAAATTGTTTTTCAGATCCTTACTTTGCATAGATTCTTTTTCCTTAAGCCTGAAATGGCACCCCCCCAAACACCTATTCAAATTTGCCCATGTCATCTCCCACTTTACCAAAGAGATTCATACACACCCATTCTGGCTGGACTGGGCTCTGAGGTGAGACTTTGGGCACTAAACAAAGTAACAATGTGAAAATCAGAGTCCTCTGACAACAAGCAAAGAAAGCTTAGGAAAGACATATTAAGGGCCAGCACCTTATTTCATTAGGTGATGAACACATTTACAGCAAAGTCCAGTGCTTATATACATACAGGATGGGTTGGAGGCGGGAGGGCCTCAAGTATCACAGGAATGAGCTCTTCCTGGATGTGCTGGAGAGTATAGGCCTCCTCGTGTGCCCATAGGGGAGGGTGTTGAGTTTCAATGTGTAAGGCCAGCTGGTGATAAAGAACAACCTGAATGGCATGCCTGAGTGCAAGTTTGAAATGAATGAAAAGATTGTCACTGAGAAGCAAGGCAAAAGCACAGCTAATGAACCAAGCTAAAGCAAGAAGCAGTCAATGGCCATCGATGACCGCACCTTCTACCAGTGTGTGCAAGTCAGCAAGTTTGACTCTATGTGCCTGCCTACCAAACAACTTTAGGATGGAACTCAGAATCAACCTGAGAGTTTAGTTGAAGTAAAAAAAAACAAGTCAGATTTTTTTCTGTCAGAAAGCAAGTTTGTTTTAGAGAATTGGCTGGTTCTATTAGAGTAGCTAATAATCATTTTACATGACTGCAATGGAAAAATATTTAACTCCAAGGTTTTAACAAAACTATGCTTAGCACAAATATACCACAGTCCACATGATAGTAGATAGTTCATCCATGCAACTTGCAATACAATTTTCATATTCAGCTTAAACATATGAAGAAGTATAGCTTTTCCAAATATTTTTAGGAGGCATGGGAGCAGAAATGTTTGAAGATCACTAAGTTAGCTGATCCTACCATCAAAATGCTCTTGTAATTTTCCTTTCATGAAAAATACTCACTGGGCTGCCTGGAAAAAAAAAAAACAGAGTGGGGACTTCACCAAATGTACAGAAAAGGTCATATCACTACTTTTGTGCCTACTTGATAATAAAAGTTTGGGCATGTGATGGAATTTGGCCTGTGAGTTGCTTTCATGCTGTTTATCACTGGTGGTAACATCACTGGGGAGGAAACCCATAGTCCATCCTGCTTCTGGTCACTACAACTGCAGAACCTGGCAAGTGTGAACAGCCAAAGGGGCCATAATTCCTTCACACCCATCCCAGCATCCACACGCAGAGGCAGACCTCCATTAGGAAGTGATTGGGTTTTGTTCACTGATGTGTTCTCCTCGTTCAATTCATATTTATCAAATGAGCATTTTCCATTACACATTCTCTAACATAAAAAGCTCCAGATAGCAACAGAATTTCTACTAATATAAAAAGTTCCATTTTCTCCTGCCCCACTCTACTGCCCCCCAAAACTACTCTTTTTGCCCAAATGATAACACTTAAAATATTATTATAACAAGGCTTTTCTCACATGGCAGTGATAACTTAAATGAAAATAAAACAAACTCTTAGTGCTTTTTACTCAACATAGAGGAAAACAGACTCAACAGAGAAAATTGAGAGAATTTTGTATCAAATCCATGTTTATGCATAATTGTTATAATAATGAATTTACAAAAGGATGTGTTCATCAAAAAAACACCCTGAGAAACCACATATAAAGCATAATGAAAATTTGAGCTTTCTAGTTTTTACAGAACTTTTTGTGGAAATAGATGTCATATGATCATTCTCTGGTGTAAAAAGAGAGAAATAAAAAGCAGCAGAAGTAAGGATGAAAGGGTAACAAGACTGTTACGAAGAGGTTATTTCCAATTGTTCTTTCACATTCTAAGCAATGAAATGAAACATCAATGCTGGGTCCCGTGTCTGCTAGGCTAGGAGCACAAGTTTATGGAATGGCTACTGATCTCTGCCCAGAACACAGAGACAATTACCCTAAGGTCTTTCTATTTGTTTTTCCTTCTATGAAACGGCAGCCAAGAGCTACGTGAAACATTCACCGGCATCATTGTAATATCCTGAAAAACCCGAGGGGAACAAAAAAAAACAAATCAGAAACACTTCAAAAGGAAGAAAATGTAATATGTTGAGTTATTCGTCATTACTCAAATATACACATGGATGAAGTGTACATATATTGGGTGAAGTCTGTGCCTCTAATTTTAAACATTCTTAGCTTGATGGAACAAAGTTAACATTCTATTTTTCATGCAGTTTGAGGGCCATTCAAGCTTGAAAAAAAATGCCTCATGAAGTACTTTTGCTATCTCTGTAACTTAGGACATTGTAATTAGCAAATATTTGGTTAACAAATCATAATATCTGGCGCTGTAAAAGAGGAAGCAACATGTTCATTTTGGTTTCTAGCCTCATGGAGTTTACAATCCAGTAGGAGAGACAAGTTATGCTATAACAAGATCATTAAGTAACTTCCCTTTGCTTTTAAAAGAGGACCCATATTCTCCATGTGGGCCTTGGAATATGCACAATGCCCACAGCCCCTGATCACTTTGCTTTCATGCGTGCTGCTCCAGTCTCTCTGGAATGTGTCATCTCCCTCCTTTTTATTGGATTAATACAAACCACCCTTTCATCTCAGCTTAGAGATAACTTTTTCAAAGAAGGCTAGCCTGATACTGAAAATCAAATTGGACATTTGTGCAAATCTTCCTCAATGTACCCCATTCACAGAATGCTTGTTTCTGTGTCTATTCACATGTATGATCTGCACCTCTTCTATTTAATTGTAAACTTCACTAGAGAAGAAACAGAATCTGCTATGTTTACTCTTACATGTGGCTGTCATTATTTCTGGCCCATACTAGACATTCAGTAAATGGGTTTGATTTATAAGAAACACATTTTAAAATGAGAATTTAAACAACCCATATAGTAAAATTACCTGCACATCATCATAATTCTATGCAGGGTAAATATTAACATTCTTGTACAGATAGAGAAACTGAAGCTGAGAGAGGTCTAATGATTTCTGGAAGATTATTTAATTAATAACTAGATTCTGGAAAATTGTTCTTTCCATAGCTCTATACAGATGTAAGTATCTTGACATAAAATGTCCATGTACATCAGTCATGGAGAAGAGAGAGTTTATGGGACATAAATGGGCAAGAAGAGTTAAATGTGATTAATTCTGCTTCAGGATGCCACATCCTCCAACCTATACACCTAAAGATGGACTTGGAGATGAAAAGAGATGGAATTTAAAGAACACACTCAGATACTTACTGGGTGAGTTTCCAAGAAACCTTGTATTTCTCCTCATTTATAAAACAGAAAGGCCCACAGTGACTTTGGTCTGAAGTTAGGACAAAGCCATGTCTTGAATCTTACAATGGACCAACAATGGACCAGACTTTCTCCCCATATGGTGTGGCTGCAGGAATGCTCTGAATTATTGCAGGATAGGACACAACACACCAGACTCTAAAGCATCAAACAGCTGTCTTATCTGGAAATAAGGCAAGGAGATACAACTTCAAGTGATAAGCATGTTCCCCTCCATGTAGATTCCTCCAGTGCTTAGGAAGTTTGTATTTCAACATTTCTAATTCTAGATTTAACTTTAGAAATTAAAGTGGTTAAAGAAAACTATTCATTATTTGTGCAACAGCTAATATAATTGCCATGGATTCTAAAATACAAACATTAAATGGAGGAGTGAAATTTGGTAAAGTCTTATTTTCTGACCACCTCTATGAAAACTACTTCTATTCCCTATAAAATGTTTATGTGAAATTATCAAGCTACCTGGTCCTTGTCACAACTTTGTCATGCCAAATTGAAGAATTTATTGAATAAGCAGATAAAAAACTTGAACATTTAATATTACTTTAGGCTCACCCATCAAAAATGTCATTCTTGTTTATGTTTCCATAAACAAAATTTGAATTCATCATTCAAATTTTAATTAAAATCCCACCTCCATTACAAGATATTCCCCAATAAAAACAGCTTAGTGTTCTTGCTCTCTTCAACTCATCTTAAAGGCTAATTTGTATTATTAATGATCAAATTATGATACAAAGTTTTGTTTAATCAAGAGCAATTCTATCTAGAATCTAAGCTGTCAGAGAGCAGAATAACCTATTTAAAGAAATCTGGTTGTCGTAATTATCTTCTTCATCCCTTTCATTCTTGACTATAGTGTGATTTGAGGCAGGGGCTCTCCATATCTCTACCTACCCTACCCACATGCACACCTACACATACACATATACTTCTGAACCACCCGATCACATGCCAGTTGGGTGAAACTCTATCCGATGGGTCAGACTCTTGGGCCTGGCTCTATTAGTGAGTGGACAGTGTCACTCAGCCTTAATAGCAGCACACAGTGTCATTCATCAGCCACTCCTTACTTCCTCTGTTCACTGGAGTCCTTTTGGTAGGTGGTCTGATCACTTGGCATTTACAGATGACAAGATCTGCAGTAGGAAGACCAAGCCTGACCTCTTATTGACAGCTCACCATAGTACCCTATGTGGTGAATGGATGCACAAAGTCTTGTTTCAGGGGGAAAAAACAGTAGGAAGGAAAAAGCCTTGCATAGATCTCCTAATTCTTCTTAATCATTAACCCAAATTATTGAATTTAGCATTCACCAGATATCAGAGAGAATCATGGGTTTGTCCAGCTCTTTGTAAAATAGTGTTTTGTTTCAGTTTCAGCTATAGACTGTGAGCATGGCCACCTCATCACAGATCTCCTAAGGGAAGAGAAGCAAGGAAGAATTCTTCCTCCAAAGCCCACCCAAAATTGCTAAAAACTTCTACTTATGAATGTGGTTAAAATGAAGATCAGTTTTAAAATTACAAATATCAGAAAATAACACTTTCTCACCTAATGTTTTTTGGAGGAATTCGTTTGTACCTGACAATTTCCCAACGAGTGAGTCTCCCTAAAAATGAGTTCTGGTGCTAGTCCTGCATTCTCTCTGCTTGAGAGGAGGCAACATGTTTGATAAGCACTTACTGATTTTTCCATGTCAAATGTCACTAAATGGTCTTCTCTGTGAGTGTAAGGAAAAGCAGGTGCTCTCCTTGTCATGGATTTGTCTGTTATCATACATGTCATATTTTATTATGACATCTGTAACATATCACATGTTTTAACTGCTGAGTCTCTCTCTCTCTCTGCCTCAAGCTCTCTGATGGTAGGAGTTGTGACTGATACCTTTCCATAACCCAACATCTGCTCCAATATCAGAAATATGGGAAGCAGGTAAATAAACTAATGCTGGGTTCCAAAGCTGCCCTTTCTCACACATGCACCAAACAAATAAGACAGTTCAGTATTAACATAACTGGTCTATCATGGAACATAAGCTATTATTATAATTATTTTTATTTTGTTTAGCTTCTATTATTTTTCTCCCACAACATTGATGATGTGATATGATAATAAACAATTTCTGACGAGACTTATGAACATTTTTCATAGACTCTTTTTTCTCTTGGCCCTCTTTTTTTAAGTATATTTTACTGATTATGCTATTACAGTTGTCCCATGTTTTTTCTCCCCTTTATTCCACTCTGCTCTGTACCTCCCTTCCCACCAACACCGCCCCCCGCCCCGCTTAGTTCATGTCCATGGGTCGTATATATAAGTTCTTTGGCATCTCCATTTCCTATACTATTCTTTACTTCCCCCTGCCTATTTTGTACCTACAAATTATGCTTCTTATTCCCTGTACTTTTCATCCATTCTTCCCTCACCCTCCATTGATAACCCTCCATATGATCTCCATTTTTGTGACTCCATTACAGTTCTAGTTGTTTGCTTTGTTTTTGTTTTTTAGGTTCAATTGTTGATAGTGGTGAGTCTGTTGTCTTTTTACTGTTCATAGTTTTTGATCTTCTTCTTTTTCTTAGATAAGTCTCTTTAACATTTCATATAATAAGGGATTGGCAATAATGAACTCCTTTAACTTGACCTTATCTGGGAAGCACTTTATCTGCCCTTCCATTCTAAATGATAACTTTTCTGAATAGAGTAATCTAGGTTGTAGGTCCTTGCCTTTCATGACTTTGGATACTTCTTTCTGGCCCCTTCTTGCCTGCAAGTTTTCTTTTGAGTAATCAGCAGATAGTTTTATGGGAACTCCTTTGTAGGTAAGTGTCTCCTTTTCTCTTGATGCTTTTAAGAATCTCTCTTTATATTTAATCTTGGGCAATGTAATTATGATGGATCTTTGTGTATTCCTCCTTTGGGACTTCTTTGGGGTTCTCTGAGACCTTGGACTCCCTGGAAGTGTATTTCCTTTGCCAGATTGAGGAGGTTCTCCTTCATTATTTTTTCAAATAAGTTTTCAATTTCTTGCTCTTCCTCTTCTCTTTCTGACACCCCTATGCTTCAGATGTTGGAAAGTTTAAAGTTGTCCCAGAGGTTCCTAAGCCTCTCATTTTTTTTTTTTAATTCTTGTTTCTTCCTTCTGTTTCTGTTGAATGTTAATATCTTCCTTTTGTTTCAAATCATTTATTTGAGTCCCAGTTTCCTTCCCTTCACTCTTGGTTCCCTGTATATTTTTTATTTCACTTTGCATAGCCTTCACTTCTTCCTCTGTTTTGCATCTGTAGTCAATCATTTCTGTGAGCATCCTGACTACCAGTGTTTTCAACTGTGCATTTGATAGGTTGGCTCTCTCCTCTGGCTATCTCCTCATTGCTTAGTTCCTTTTTTTTTGGAGTTTTGACCTCTTCTTTCATTTGGGCCATATTTCTTTGTCTTGGCACACCTGTTACAGTGTAAGGGATGGAGTCTTAGGTGTTCACCAGGGCGAGGCAACCTACTTGGCTGCATTGTGGTGCTGTATGTGTAGGGGATGGTCTGAGAGGGAACAATGCCACTTGTTCAGCTCTAGTCCAGCTTTCAGTCACTTCCCCCACTATCCACAAAAGAATTGAACACTTCTGGTGGGTTTGTGTACTTTCTATCGTCCCTTGGATCTCTCTAAAGAACTCTCCTGTGAGGCAGGGAGTTTCTCCCACTGCCGCAATCCCCACAGGTTTTTACAGCCAGAGGTTTTGAGGCTTTAGTTTCCCGTGCTGGAACCCTGGGTTGTGTTGTCTGTCTCACTCCCATTTGTCCCTCCTGGCCTATCTGCACGTGAATGTGGGACCACCTATCCACCAGCTGCAGCCTTGCCTGCCCCATCCATCTCCTTGCCATTCATCCTCTCTGCTCTGGCTGCCTATTTCTGCCCCTCCTACCAGTCTGGATGAATGTTTCCTCTTTAACCGCTTGGTTGTCAGACTTCCATACAGTTCAATTTTCTGGCGGTTCAGATTGTTTTTTCTTTTTAAATTTGTTGTTGCTTTTGTTTTGGTTGTGCAAGGAAGAAAAGTGTATCTACCCATGCCTCTATCTTGGCTGGAAGTCCTCTTCACCCTCCTTTGAAGCACTTGATATATTGGATGATAATTGAGACTGTATTAATTTATCTCCCTAGATGTGAATTTCACAAAGCAGATGAGCTTTGACTAGTTTCTGTATCTCTAACCCTAAAAAGCACTGGAATAGATCAGGGGCTCAAATATTATTGATGAAATGAAGATAAAAACTGAACCTTCTCACACCTACCACCATATTATATAAGCTAGCACTCTCAGACAACTATTGTTATTAAAGATTTCTTCTTCCCACTTCCTCTTTCTGCTTCTGCTCATGTACAAGTTGGGAATTTGTAAAGCAAAACACAAAACATAAAAGAATTGATAAGTACTGGTGATGATAACACACTTCTTAGAGATGGAAAAGGGCCTAAGCAAAAGGAGCCTTTGTTTCTAGAAAGCTCTCTCAGAAGTTAGAAAAGTTCTTCTCTGAACAACAAAGCCATCTAAGTTTTCCAGTTTGAAGATACAGCTGTGCGCATCACCACTGAACTGTGTGGTATGATATAGGTATATTGAATTATTTATGTCTGCATCAAAAATTTTGTGGAAGGACTGTTTTCAGACTATCACTGAGTGGGTTGCAATTTTTTTTTTTTTGAAGATTCCTTCATTATTATTTACTTCCTTATAGAGCCAACCAGAAACCCAGGAGAAATTCTTTGAATTGAAAAAAATATGTTGCAGACATACTTTGCTTTAGATTTCCTCGCATTATTTCTCCCTTCTATAAACAGAAGTATTCTTCTAATGGCGACATTTCCATGTGGAGGAATTACAGCTGATGTTGTTACCTAGCCAGGCTCAGCCAAAGCATCCCATACCCCTGCCACAGGACCAAATGTGGGCAAATCAGAACCTGGCATAGGATTCATCTACTATAGGTACTAGTAAAGACAGATAAAATTTTGCAAATATTAATGTTAGTAATGAGTTTTAAATCATTGGTGGGCCTCCTCTTTGCCAGTAAGCTCTCTATCTTGTCACCCCAGCCACCATCATGCTAATTCAGACAATCTACTGTCTACATTACTGCAAGTTATCAAATTGCCTCTTAACTGGTTTGTCTGCTTTCTCACTGAGGCCTCTCCAGTTGGTTTTTGACAGAGCTGTCAGAATCCAGCTTCTAAAATGCAAATATGATCATATTACTCTTTTCTTTAAAAACCTTTCACTGATGCCGGCTAAAGTACCAACTCTAAAGAAGGTTTGTGAAATGTATCACAATCCTGTCTGCAGGCCATCTCCTGCCTTGCCCACTCCACTCTTCATTCAGCTCCAGCCATGCTGAGCTGCCTGCAGATCCTAGAAGACTGTGTTCTTTCTTGCCTCTTTGTCAGCAATAAGAAATTTCTCCTCCCTTCCTCTTTTTGTCAACACTTTGTTCTGGGGTCCCATGGTGCTCTGTATGCCCCTTAATATGACATTTTCATCTAGCTATAGCATAAGTGACTGTTTTCTTATTGCTATCTCTCACTGAGGCAGGACTACACAACATGCCCAATATTAACAACTCCAAGACCAGGCATGAGTGTCCTGTAGGTGCCCATACATGATTCTAAATAGATGGGTTGAATGAGAATCCACAGCATGAGGAATTGTTGAGCCCCCTGAGCCCGGCGTGGTGCTCAACAATTTGGTGACTCTTATTCGACACCCGTCCGACTTAATGAACGTTCCTCTTCATCAGCAACAAAACAAATGCACAGCGTTAGTGAAAAATAAGATAGCGGGGGCGGCCGCCACGCTGCAGCTCACCTACCCCTTGTTCACCGCCAATGCCTGCTCCTCGGGGTCAGGCGCCGCCCTGGCGCCGACTCAGAGTTCTAGCAACTCCTGTTCTGTCCTCGAGGCTGCCAAGCATCAGGACATCGGGCTGCCCAGAGCGTTTTCGTTCTGTTACCACAAGAAATTGAATCCACTAAGCAGACCTTAGGTAGTAGAAACAAAGCTTTGCCTGAGCAGGTTTGGATGAAAGTGGGAGAAGAAGCGCAGTGCAAACAAGCAATAAACAAGAGGAATCGGAGTCGGATACGGCAGCTGGACACAAGCGTGGAGCGAAGAGTCCTGGGAGAGATTCAGAACGTGGGGGACGGTGCGCCTGCGGCCCAGGGCCCCTGGCAGTCAGCGGAGCCGTCACAGCCCCACCCCGGGGAGCAGGCCCAGAGCGTCCCGGGCGGGAGGTCGCAGCGCAGGGAGAGGCACAACCGCATGGAGAGGGACAGAAGGCGCAGAATCCACATCTGCTGTGACGAGTTGAACCTCCTGGTCCCGTTCTGCAACGCCGAGGCGGACAAGGCCACGACCCTGCAGGGGACCACCGCCTTCCTGAAGTACATCCAGGAGCGGCACGGAGATTCTCTGAAGAAGGAATTTGAGAGTGTGTTTTGCGGGAAAACTAGCAGGAGGCTAAAGTAGACCAGACCAGACTCGCTGGTGACAGGCCCCGCACAGGAGAGTCTACAGAGCAGCCCCACCGTGGCGATTAAGTGACCCGAGGGGACACTGGTTCCTGGGAAGCGCGCAGCCCCCTGGCGTCCCGCAAGCCCGCAGCCTGGGGCCCCCCGCCGGCCCCCAACTCTCGACATTCTGGGCATTCTCGCTCAGAATGAAGAGGGAGCTCTCAGGAGCACTCGAGAGCACTCATTGTTCAGGAAGTATGAGAAGACTAAGCAGAACAAGAGATGATAGTCTCAGAGATGAACAGGGAAAAAGACCTATCTGGAGCCATGAAGGCAGAGGGAGGAGATGTCTCAGCGTGGGGGGAGTGTTTTTGCACTGGTAGGTCACACTCACTCACTCACTGCCACATCAGGAAAAGGGTCCTTTGGACCTGGGTCTCTGAAAAGTTTCACTGCAGGGATGGGGTGAAAGTTGGATAGCAGTGGGTTTGGGAAGTGAAACCCAAGGCCAGAAGGAAGGACAGAGGAAGGGAAGGGAGAAAGGAAAAACTGCATTGAAGGATTTGAAATCTAGTAATGCTTTTCACAAATAGTTTAATCAAGCAGTGGGACTAAAAATTAAATTGCACACAGTTGCAGGTTGAGAGCTAATCGTGAAATGGAGGCACGCTTTGGCCTTATAGGAAGATTAGGACAACGTATACAATACGACACAGATGATCAGCATGTTCCTAGCTGGACAGGAAAAGATGTGTGCAGAGGGTTCAAGAAAGAAAGACAAAATCAATGGAAGCGAATAGAGGATAGCAAATAACCTGATATGTTTATCTCAGTAAATTTGGAGAGGAGGCCATCTGTTGAGAGTTATTGGGATTTAGGTGGAGAGCCTGAGGAACAGGAAGCATTTGGTGTGGTCTCTGCATCAGAAGACACTCAGGGCTATGCCTGATGAAAACTGGTTCTTGAGTCCATCTGTGTATTAAGCAAATTCACATCCAGATAAGACAATCCCAATCATGCATCGTAAGACTTCCTGAAGATCTTGTAAAATAAACTTTTTTTATATAAAAACAAAGTGTCTGTGTGTATTGTGACAAAGGTTTTGTATGAAAAATCACCCCAATCTTTCTACCACCCCCCCAAAAATAGGAAAAGTTTTTATTTGATTGAAAGGGTTGATTGATAATCTTCAGGTAAAATGGTGCTTTTGAAAACCTATATGTAAATCTAAAACTTGTCAGTCATACGCATTTGCAAAGAATGATTTCTCATGACTGTAATCCTTATACTTAATTTTTATTTCTCTAAAATAGGTGAGTTGTACTTCAGGAAAAATAAAATATTCAACCTCCAAAAAATCATCAGACAAATTCTTCTATTTCAAACAAACCTGTAGGTTACGTCAGATCAGATTATAAAAGTTGCCATAAAAACTGCTTTCTGGGATCATATTGCATACCTACCTCCATGGTTACAAAACAAAATTGAGATGGTAGATTCAGGTATACTCTTGACCTTTGACCTAATGTTTTTAAAAATCTTTGTACTTTTTTTTTACATGTGTAGAGTTTTAAAGCATTGACTATTACTGCTTTTGACTGCAAATCATTTTTACAAGTTCTATAAATAGAAGGTATTGATGTTTTTGAAAAGAGTTTTCACTGTCTTGCATTTTCTCCAGTGAAAGCTAAGTACAGAGCGTGTGTTTCTGTCTGCAGCTACAGCTACCCTTCACCTTGGGAGCTAATTTCCATTCCCTCAAAAGAATAAACACAAAAGGAATGCATCAGCTTGTTGAAATAGAATCTCTTGAAAGTCACTTCCCATTTATTTTAGAGCTATCCTATCTTTTTTCCTCTCTCTCACCAGTGCGATGTTCACCACCTGTACCCCGCTCTGTCTTTGTACTAACAACACACACAAACACACACACACACACACACGCGCACACGCACATACACACATGGCTCTTAGAGCTTCTAAAAGATGCTTAAGAGCAGTGTGGGATTCGGTCTCCCCCAAGAGCACAGAGTCTCTCCTCAGTGAAAGTTGGAGCCTGTCTTAGCCCAAGGCCCAGGAATCAGTCACCTCCCAAGCAGAACCCTAGCAGGTCACATTGTTTTGCTTCTGAGTTTCAGGAAGACTTATTAATATGCAGTTACAAATGCATCCCTGCAGTGGGGCAGGCATAAATCCCTATAAGCTGTCACTATGCAAAAAGTAAATTTCACAATGCTTGCCAGGAAGACTGACTCTTTTAACCCTTTCCAATTAAAACAGTTTAACCTTTTTCTGAATCCTAGATTCTCTCTCCCTCTTTTCCAATTTGATTTTATATTCTTTTAAATTTCTTCCATGATGTTTTCAGTCTCAATCCTGTTAATGTTCCCCAAATCACAGCTTGTTCACCTACATTTTCTATGCCTCTATCTACATTTTAAACATTATGCAATGAAGTGTTCCCTAGCATTTTCATGTTCATATACCACTGAAAATAGTTGCTCCCTGGGAGGCATTACTGAGGAGTTTCCTTGAGTTCTTATAGGAGATGAAAGAGTCCTACCTTCCTCAACTGTGGACATAAAAGAGAAATACAAGATGATATTGCAAATTACATCTATGACAATTAGCCACCATCCTTTCTCTGTCCCCTCCCAGACGCTTGCCTGCCCCTCCCCCACCCCACCATCTGTGCTGGCTCCTACACTAGATTTCTCGATTAACAAAGCCCCACCTATTGATTCTGCTTGAATTCACCACCCTGGCTCCCTTCCCTCTCTCTTTGCCCCTCAGAAAACACAATTCCTAATGGTGATCCCTTTGTCTGCTCAGTTATGTTCTGAAAAGCCACGTCCACCCCTTCATAAGGGAGGTTTTCAATGTCATAGGGTTTCAAATTATCCACTCAGGTTACAAATTCAGAGAGAAATGAAGGGTCTGTTCCTTTCGATGTTTTTTCCAGCAGTTTCTGGAACCCACATAAGAGAATTCAACTCACACTGCATTTAGCCCAAGAAAATAAGAACGCCCTTCCCACTGAATATTGGAGTTTATTAGAAACACTGTAGTTGATCGCACAATCAGTGTTTCATTAAAAAATTAATGCCTGTGAAATGAGTTTTTGATACAAAGCTGCATGGCTGTGACTTTTTTTGGTTCTAAAAACATTAATCTCTTCAATAATTCATCTTTTATTCCTTTAGCCTTACTAAATATTAAACAGGTTAAAGTTAAATATTTGAAAACTAAATGCAGCTCGAGTCTCTCAGGGAGGGCACATGGGTGAGAAGCTCCAGTGTCGCTGCCTTTTGGCAGCATCTCATATGCTGTGGTGAGTAGCCACTATTGGCAGTTGGGCAGGTATTTTCTTTGCTTGGATCCTACCTGTTGAGCAGCTGAAGCTTTTACTGGTGCATCCTCACCTATGAGCTGCTGACAACATCACAAAGGGTTACTTGTGATTGACAACAAAAAAAGGAATTCCAAAACATGGAAGAAGTTACACATTTTTGCTATAGCTGGGCCTACCCAGCTCGGAGAGAATGGGAGAGTTGAAAGTTCTTGACTATGGTCAGCATGGCAGCCTGGTTTATTCATTCTCCCCCACCCCTCAGTCACCCCACCACATTCCCTCCTTAAATCTGGTTAACTGAGACAACAATGGCAGGGTCCCTTTCTTGCTGAATAATCTACATAATTACATATGAGTTGATCTAAACTCAGAGATACAAATTCTTCTCTTATTTGGCCCTCTGATAACACATGCCTTTTAATTATTAGCAGTATTGTTTTCACTATGCTGAGAAATTAATTTTAGAATGTGTGCTTGGGACATAACTTTCAGAATAATTTTCCTCCGATGATTTCCATGCAGTTTATCAGCATTGCCTCATCTATGTGAGGCCTAGTTAAGACTGATGACAATTAATAAACTACGGGTGTTTAAAAAGAAACCTTTTTTTTTGGAAATAGTATGTGTGTATTGACTGAGAGATGTGGGTTGCTTTGAAGTAAGCATCTTTGGTTTTAAATGTCCACAATAGTATAAACGAATGCTTGTCCTACAATGGGCTACCAGAAACCTCACCTTTGAAACAGAAAACTTGTATCTCCCCTTCAAAAACAAATACCTGACTGAAGGTCAAACTACACTGTGCTGACAATCTGAACTCAGCCACAAAACAATATCTCAACCTATTAGAAGAGAGTAAACTCTACCATATCTAAATTCGACCTTCTGCTTAGTGAGTGTCCATAAACAAGTCCTTAATGTCATCACCCAGGAAACAAGTGAAATGGACTCGTGGCTTTGTGAAGAATGTAAGAACCAGGATAGGCAAGGTATCAGCATAGGCTGGGGCGAGGCTAACATTACCTGGGACTTTCTCCCTTCTGTCCCCCTCCTCATCCTCCATCAGATCTCCCCAGTCAGCCCTTCAGCACAGACACATTTTGTGCTGTAACTATCAAATAAATATAGAGGATTTCTATGATGTCAACAGAGTTTTTCACAAGGTAGAGAAAGCTATAAACTGATACTGGACTAGAAAGACAATGAAAATGCTAATTGAAAATACAGATCTCTCTTTCATGTTTTATTAATGACATCTGCATCATATTTGTAAAATAATTTACATAATATGTTAATTTTCCAAAAGAGGGGAGAATGAGAGCTCATAATTGCATATGAAATCAGCACTTTATCTATCTATGCCAAAGCTACATAATGTCTCAGAATTTCTTTTTAAAATAGAGACCCCTATTGGGCTTAGATTAAAATTAAAAGTCAGTTAAGATTAAAATTTTAAATCTACTTTTTGGGTATATAGGCTCATTAGTAAATGTTCATCATGGCCTTAAACCCATTATAATAGTTTTGTTTTAACAAACTAGGAAAAATTCAGAAGCAAATGAGCCACATGCAAAGTAAGATGCAAGACCACTCTGAGCTCACAAAAACCATCAAAATCTGAACGCTGTTAATTACAACAGAACTCTTAGATTTCCAGTCATCTTATTTATTAATTTCTTACTTGCATTTTTTTTTCATATAACATGGAAATGCCACACTATGACTCTGTTTCTTGACTTGTTAAAATTGTTCTACAGCTTTTCAAGGAGACAAAAAACCCATTTTAATGAAAACAGACTTCAGGGTCGTGAAATGCCCCATTTGCACAAGGTAAGATAGAAGAGATGCTGATTCAAGGAACCCTGACTAACACTAGTGTTGCTTTTTATTTCAAAGATGCTGGGCTAAAATTATGTTAACAGTCCCAGGATGCTCCTTTTTTATTTTTTTAGAAATTTATTAGTCAAAGCAAAGATAGATATATATGTTATATATAATGTTATATATATATATAAACCCTGTGGTAAGGAAAAGAATGAACAATTACCACTGCCGCATGGATAAAAAAGACTGTAGAAAATGAAAAAGAGTTGGTTACACATGTTATATTGGAGAATTAGAAATTTTATACATTTTTCCATCTTTATGGAAATATAATTGATATATAACAATGTGTAAGTATATAAGGTATATAGTGATCTTCTAGGTATATATATATTACAGCATGATTACTATAATAAGGTTAGTTAACACTCCCATCACCTAACATAGTTAAATTTTTTTGGTGTGTTGAGAACTTTTAAAATATACTCTCTTAACAACATTCAAATATATGATACAATATTGTTAACTATAGTCATCATGCTGTAGATTATATCCCCAGTACTTGTTTATCTTATAACTGGAAGTTTGTGCCTTTTGACCACCTTCTCCCCACCACTACCCAACCTCTCTGTCTTTGGCAGTCACCAATCTCTCTCTTTTTCTATGAGTTTATTTGTTTTTTTAATATTCCAATACAAATGAGATCATACAACACTTGTCTTTGTCTGATTTATTTCACTAAACATAATGCCCTTAAGATCAATGGATGCCCTTTAGATCAATCTATTATATATATGGAATACACACACACACACACACACACACACACACACACACACATATAGTCTCTCAAATTTTCTTCATTCATTGATGGACACTTAGGTTGTTTCTCTGTCTTATCTATTATAAATAATGCTGCAATAAACATGAGTGTGCATATATTTCTTTGACACAGTGGTTTCATTTCTGTCGTTGGTATTTCACAAGTGGAATTGTTGGATCACATGGTAATTCTAAATTAACATGCAAAATTGTGAAGCTGGACCCCTACCTTACATCACTCACAAAATTAACTCTGAGTGCATTAAAGACCTGAAACCACAGAACTCTTAGAAGAAAACATAGGAGTAAATCCACTTGACATTGATCTAGCAATGATTTTATGGTAACTAAATGATATGATACCTAAAGTGCAAGCAACAAAAGGAGAAATAAAGAAGTGGGGCTATCCAAAAAACTGCACAGCAAAAGAAACAATCAACAAAATGAAAAGACAACCTATAGAATGAGAGAAAATATTTGCAAATCACATAGCTGATAAGGGGTCAATATCCAAAATATATAAGGAACTCCTACAACTCAATAGCAAAAAAAAAAATCAACTTTAAAATGGGCAGAGGATCTGAATAGACATTTGTCCAAAGAAGATATTCAGATGGCCAACAGGTACATGAAAAGATACTCAACATCACTAATCATCAGGGAAATGCAAATCAAAAACACAGCATGTTATCACCTTGCACCTGTTAGGATGACTGTCATCAAAAAGATGAAAGATAAGTGCTGGCAAGAAAGTGGAGAAAGGAGAACTCTTGTGTACTATCAGTGGGAATGCAAATTGGTACAGTCCTATGTAAACAGTATGAAAGTTCCTTAATGAATTATTTTAAGATGAACACTCATGTAACCACAACCCAGGCTATACAAACAACCAAAGGCCTCTCCACTGCATCTTCCTTGTCAGCATAACCTCCTTCCTTCCCTTGGAGGTGACCACTATCCTGACACTCCATATTCAGTTGAATCTATTTCTGGATACTATATTATGTTTCACTAGTCTGATTGCCTAACCAGAGGTGTCTATCCTGAGGCCAAGGATGGCTATGAATGTGGCCTAACACAAAACTATAAATTTACTTAATACATTATGAGATTTTGTTTTATTTTGTTTTGTTATCGCTAGTATTTGTGTATAATGTGTGGCTCAAGACAATTCTTCTTCTTCCAGTGTGGCCCAGAGTTGCCAAAAGGTTGGACACACCTGGTAGACCCAAGTCCGTATGGAAATTTAGTTTATAATAACCAAAGCCTCTTGAATCACTTTAAAAAAAAAAAAAGATGGATCTTTAAATAAATTTTATTGAAATAACTAATCATTTGGAAAAGATAAAATTAGATGCCTACTCTAAATCTTTCAAAAAATGCTAAATAAATCATGAATCAGAAATAAATACAAAAAATAAAACCTTAAAAATGGTAGCTCTTTGATATATTCAACAGACCAAATATGTACATATATCTACATTGTAGTTGTTTTTTAACTGTACTTTATTATTTGGGCTATTACAGCTGTCCCAATTCTCCCCCTTTGTATCCCTCCACCCAGCCCCTCACTCCCTCAGGCAATCCCCACACTGTTATCTATGTCCATGGGTCATGCATATATGTTCTTTGGCTACTTTATTCCCTATGCTGTACTTTATATCCCCAATATTATGCTGTAAATACCAACTTGTACTTCTTAATTTCTTCACTTTTTACACCCATCCCACTAAGCCCCTCATCTGGGAACCATCAAAACATTATCTGTATCTGATTCTGTTTCTGTTCTGCTTGCTTGTTTGTTTTGTTTTTTAGATTTGATTGTTCATAGATACGTATTTATTGCCATTTAATTGTTCATATTTTTTATATTTTTCTTCTTAAAGAAGACCCTTTAAAATTTTATGAAGTATTGTTTTAGTGATGATGAAAAAAACTCCTTTCCTTTTTTTGGTCTGGGAAGTTCTTTATCTGTCCTTCAATTCTAAATGATAGCTTTGCTAGGTAGAGTAATCTTGGTTGTAGGTCATTGTTTTTCATCACTTTGAATATTTCTTGCTAATCCCTTTTAGCCTGCAAAGTTCCCTTTGAGAAATCATCTGACAGTCTTATGGGAACTCCCTTGTGAGATAACTGTTTTTCTGTCGCTGCTTTTAAGATTCTCTCTTTGTATTTAACCTTTGGCATTATGATGTGTCTTGATGTGGACCTCTTTGGGTTCACCTTGTTTGGGACTCTCTGTGCTTTCTGGACTTGTATGCCTATTTCCCTCACCAAGTTAGGGAAATTATCAGTCATTATTTTTCCAAATAGTTTTCCAATTTCTTTCTCTTTCTCTTCTCCTTCCAGCATCCCTATTATGAGAATGTTGGTATATTTGACACTTGAAGTTGTCTCAGAGGCCTCTTACACTATCCTCATTCTTTTTTCTTCTTTTTTCTTCTTGTTATTCTGACTGGTTATTTTTTGCTTCTTTATGTTCCAAATCACTGATTTGATTCTTGGCTTCATCCACTTTATTGTTGACTCCTTGTAAATTGTTCTTTATTTGAATTAGTGTATCTTTCATTTCTGACTGGGTCTTTTTTATGCTGATAGGTCCTCACTAAGCTCCTTGAGCATCCTTGTAACCAGTGTTTTGAACTCTGCATCTAGTAGGTTGCTTGTCTCCATTTTGTTTATTTTTTTTCCTGGAGTTTTGTTTTGTTCTTTCATTTCGGCCATTTTTCTTTGTTTCCTCAGTCTGGCAGCTTCTCTATATTTGTTTTTATGTATTAAGTATAGCTGCTATGTCTCCCAGACTTGGTAGAGTGGCCTAATGTAGTAGATGTCCTGTAGAATCCAGTGGCACAACCTCCCCTATTACCCAAGCTGGGTACTCAAAGTGTGCCCACCACGTGGGCTGTGTACACTCTCCTCTTGTAGTTGAGTCTTAATTGATGCTGGCATGTCCAAGGTCAGCTACTGACTGTGTTCTGCCCAGAGTCACGCAGCATAACCTACAAAGCAATCTGCAGATAGCTGCTCCTTGTGCTGGGCTTGCAAGTGCCCAGAAGAAGCCAAGCTGTGAGCCAAGGCCAGTGCTGCTAGTGTCAGGCCTGGGGCAATTTAACAAAAGGTAGTGGGCTCACTCAAGCAAGATGTGTTTTGTTGGAGGGAATTTAGGGAAATCTGAAGCATGGGTGAAGTCAAGTTATTCCTATGGAAAAATAACTGCAAACAGCTTGGGTGGGCCTGAAAGTTGGGTAGGGTAGGGCCTCAGGGAATCACCAGGGTGGAGCAAACAATGTGAGCCAAGTTGATGAAGTCTCAGATATGGTGCCTGCCTGCTGGCTCTGTAGCTCTGTGGAAGGAGAGCTCAGAAAAGAAACAGTGGCCTCTGCCAGAATTTCTGTCTGACAGAAAGCTGCACCCCAGGTTTCACTCTGATCCCAGACAATTCGGCTTTCCCCTTATGTCTCTGATGGCTTTTAATCTGCTGCCCCAGTGCTGGAGCTCATAAGGAGTGAGTCCAAGTAAGTCTGTACATTGGCCCTTTAAGAGAAACTGCCTGAGGTTCCAGCAGTTTTTGTCTTCCAGTGCCTCAATTCCTGATGGTTTTCACAGCCAAAAATTATGAATACTTATCTATCTGGCACTGGAACCCTGGACTGGAGGACCTGGTATGTAGTTAGGACCCCTCACTCCTGATCTCTCTCTCCTGATTTTCATCTGCCACACATGAGTGTGGAACCAGCCTGTTCCATGTCTGCCCCTCCTACTAGTCTCAATGTGGTTTCTTCATTAATTCTATAGTTGTAGGTCTTCCATTCAGCTCAATTTCTGATGGCTCTGAATGATGCTTTTTTCTATAGTTTAGTTGTAATTTCAATGTTGTTGTGTGAGGAGGTGAGCCCTGTTTACCTATGCCACCATCTTAGGGTGATCAATTGGTATTTGTCTTTTTAAAGCTTAACACATTACCCCTCATTAACTTTAATGAGTTTTGGTCATCTACGCATGCCCATTTTGATGTTTTTAAAAACCAAAATTTGAATTCTCCTTTTCCCAGTCCACTTCTGGTTTGTAAGTTAGCAAATTTCTTTTGTAAATAACTATGCAACTTTCAAGGCCAGTGTTATTCAAGGTCAAGGTTCAGAAATGTTATTATCTGAAACCTAGAAAGGGGACATTCCTGAGATCCAGAAACATCTTAGTCACTGGAAAACCTAGGCAATTTTTTCACTACTTTAAAGTGATGAGGATCAAGTTGGATAGTAGTGATCCCTCTCTTTTTTGCCTTTGAATTTTGGAAGATGCTGCTTATAGAATTAAGGCAGTACTTAAAAGTGGCCGCATATGTAGTGATGACAGCTACTCTTAAAAGATGCAGGAAAAAGAGAAAAAAAAATGCATCACCCACTTCCTCCCAAATTTTAGGAATTCAGTGGTCTCTCAGTAGCAGTAACTATCAGGAGGAAAATATTGGATTCTTCAACATTGGTCCAAATAAAACACTTGTCAGATAGCTACTTTGAGAGTTACCAAATTTCCCTAGGTACATAGGTTTTCATTTCACCTTTAACAACAAGCGATATTTCAAGTTTTTTTCAAAATTAGTTTTTTTTCAAAATTTAGTTGTTCCAGTTATTCCACGAGTTTGTACTCATAAAAATACAAGAAAAACTGGAATTTATTTATATAAATTGTGTATTTATTCTTACATGTTTAAACTTTCATCACATTCAAAGTACTCTCCATCTGATGCAATACAACTATTGAGACATTTCTCTACTGTTCATAACAATTTTTGAACTTGCTGATTTTGATGACTTTTTAGTGCTTCTGCCATTTTTGGTTTCATGTCTTCCACATCAACAAAATGTTTTTCTTTGAGGACTTTTTACATCTGGAGAAACAAAAAAGTCATCCAAAGTGAGACTGGGTGAATAGAGAGAGTGGGATATGGGGGCCATGACAGTTTTGGTCAAAAACTGCTGACACTCATCACAGTGTAGACAGGTGCGCTCATTAGTCACCCATCATGAAATGAGCAAACACCTTGAAAAAGTCATCAAAAAATTCACTGAATGCAGCTTCTCACAACACCAGCAGGTACACTGATAGAGATGGGTCCTAGAATACTCACCCAACAGGGGAAGCCTGTACTATAGGAGGCCTGAGCCCCAGGAGATAATTCTATTTTTTTGGTGGCATCCACCATTGGAGATCTATCTGGAAAAAGTCCAGCCATTGTTAATATGAGAACAGTTTGCATGACATGAATGTAACCTGGCAGCCAAGGAGAGTGGACTGCAATGCACATGAGTAAACAATAACAACTTCATTGTACTAGTCAGTGGGGGCAGTACATGTTGTTAACTGAGTATGTATACTGTGTGGCCCTCGCATTCAAAATGACTGAGCGAGTAGAGCAACGAATCTGCATCAGATTTTGCATTAAGCTTGAACAAATGTCCACAGAAATTATTCTGATGATTCAGAAGGCTGCAGTTATGGGCAATGGGTGATTGGCAACTTCATCACAACAATGTGAGCATTCATGCATCAACTCTCATGCAGAGCTTTTCGGTGAAACATCAAATCACCCAGGTGACTCAGCCACCCTATATCCCAGATTTGGTGTCCTGCAACTTCTATCTTTTCCCAAAACTGAAATCACCTTTGAAAGGGAAGAGATTTTATACCATTGATGAGATTCAAGAAAATACAATGGGGCAGCTGATGGTGATTGAAAGAACTGTGTGAGGTCTTAATGTGCTTACTTTGAAAGCAAATGAGGCATCATTGTTCTATGTACAATGTTTCTTGTATCTTGTATCATTTTCAATAAGTTCTCTATTTTTCATATTACATGGCTGGATACCTTCACATATGTGTGTGTATACATACATAAATATACACATATATGTACATATATATGTAGGTGTATATCTGTATATAGTACAAATGTGTGTGTGCATGTGTATTTATATTCCTCTGTTAATTTAACACATACTATGTGACAGGTACTGTGTTCTGTGATAAGACTGATGTTTTGAGAAAGTGTCTCTCTGAAGGAAATTTATTTCTCCTTTTTATTTCCCAATGTCAAGTTTCTAAGGTCTAAATACTCAGCATGCCTTGCCTTTGACACCCTGGTTTCTTTCTATAAAAACAGGGAAATAAAATGAGATGCTTAGTACTTTGGCACTATTTCTTTGTGGATTATAACTGTCTAGATTAATTCTATTCTGGTTTACGTCTATACTCAAACACATAACCACTGAACCAAGAAACTACAGTCAAAAGGAGGCCTGGCAGTTTTATCAGCAATATAATTTCATCCTCATTGACAAGTTCAACAGATAATGGATTCTTCAAAAACCCTCTCCAATAATTCCCTAGGAACAAACCAAAAAATCTGACACCAATATCAATTCTGGTGGAAAACTGCACTCATTCATCCAGACTCACCCCTCATACAAGCCTGCATACCATGTCTCAATCCTTCAGAGATACAGATCAAATCAAACTACTATGGTCTGAATGTTTGTGTCCCTCCCAAATCTTACACTGGAATCCTGACACCCAATGTGATGGTAATGGGAGGCGGGGCCCTTAGGAAGTGATGAGGTGGATACAGGTTGCCTCTGCCAACCTGGAGGGCTCTGGATTTTATTTTCTTAAAGATTTCCTTATACAATAATTCCATCTGCATTCTGGTCATCGCTACATGGAGGTCTTATAGCATTTTAAGTGGAAAATGACCAAGATTTAGATCATTATCTTTCCCTGAGAGCTGCCCTTTCATCTCTATTCTTGTAGCATGGGGGAGTGCCACTGCGGGTCGCTACTCCTCCCTGGTCTGGGCAGCAACTGCCGTGGGGAACGGACCGCATTGTGTGGAGTGGGGCGCTCCAGGATCTGGGGGTTACCATCTGGGGCCAGATGAGATGGGAACAGGGCTTTGAATCCGCAGAGCTCTTCCTGGGGTTGTCACGGATGGGGGGAATAAACACGAGTCGTCACAAATACTTCTTTGTTTGCCAGGAGAGGGGTCAGGGGCACTTTCCTCTTAATCGAGAAATCCCCCAGCCCCTTTTTCCAAAGGCTTGTATTGAAAGGGTTATCAATGGGGCTAGGTAACAGGAATGCACAGGTTATCTCATTACATCAATATGTTAATGTTCACAGAGAATGGGTAATGTTTTGAAGAAAACAATTGGCAGGAATACACTGATTTACAAGGGTCCAAGAGGAGACTAATAAACAAGAGAGACTACTAAACATGACAGCGTGGTAAACGTAAGAGCGCCTAAGGGTATATAGGGTTAGGGTCTGTGAATAATGTAAATTTCTTTCCCAGCATGAGCTGGCTATAGCTTCTGAGAGAAGAATAAAGCACACTTTAAAGAATTTAGTTTTAGGCCTGATTTCCCAGGGAACCACCTGATCTGGCTTAGGACTGATTCCAGTATTGTTTTGAGCCAGAGCCAGGTGGGGCGGGGAGGGAGCCACGAAGAGACAAGGAGACTTCTTTCAGATAGAATGAGGACTCCGGCCATGTCCAAGCCGAGCCAAGGGATGGGGGCCTTTTTGCCCTTTCTCTGTGCCCCCCAATTTCTTGTCTGCTACCTAGACTCGATCGATATCTGTCTTAGGTTATCATTTCAGCCCAAGATAACTTACCTATCAAGGATTATTGATCATCACATGGCAAAGCAGAGGCAGGAGTTATGCCCCTGCCAGGAGGGACAGGTTATGTTTCCTCAGCAGCCTGTTTTCTCTAAGGCCTCCTTGAGTATTTCCAGCCTTGGGGTCCTCCCACCTGGCGGCGGGATTATAGTTCCTGAAACCAGACATGGTATTTCCCAACATATTCTCATCCTCAATTGATGAAATAAGCATCTATACAACCACATACTTACATGTGAGCATGTGTGCAAGCAACACACACACACGCACACACACCCCTCCCCCAATGTTCCTCAGAGGCCAATCTAAATGTCAAAGGAATTCATTTTATTATTTATAGCCTTGCCCCAAACTCCCCTGTGAATCTCATCTATTCCATCCCATCCCTCATTCTTTCCCCACATAATGGCCTTTGCTTCAGACACCCTGAAATTCTCATGATGCTTCACTTGGGCATTTTTCTTTCATTGATTTATGCCAAGCATACACGTAACTTTTAAATTTACATCTAGAAAATCATATCTCACTCCCTATGACAGAACTCAAATTGTTTTCCTCAGCAGAGACTCCCCACAGTCCCATAGCAGAGTTAGCTATTCCCTTCCTTGGTGCTGCCCCAGATCTCAGCTCATACCTACAATGAGGTACAATTGTTTGCCTCATGTGCTGACTCTGCATATTTGGCTCCTCTAGGTTGTATTCTCAGGACACAGACCTTATTTTATTAACTACACATTCTCTAGTCTCTGTCATTATGCCTCAACATATCAACTGATAAATGTATGCATGAGGGCTTTCTTACGTATCCCCCACTCCTTATAGATAGATCCTGTTCTCAGTTTCTTCTTTAACTCTTCTTATCCTCTCTTGTGTATAACATAGGTGCCTGGGAAGTGTCTGCCTTCTTTCTCTTTCTGATTCTGCAGCTCATTCTTGGCTGGCATTCTGGTCTGTAGGCTGCTCTGCCCCGTCATCTGTCTGGTGCCCAGCATGCCATCAGTCTTCCTTGTGTGACAGATTCATGTTTCAAGGTTTCATACTCAATGCTGTCCTTGGGTGTGTGCTTGTAGTTTCTGGTTATCTTATTAACTCTCCATATAATGGGAAGGGATATTCACCCTTTGGAAAAGCATTCTTTCTGAGAAAAGAGCCTCAATTCCTGGCAGAGTGTAACCAGGAGGACCATTGCCCTGTAAACAAAATCACTTTCATGCCACACCTAAACGGAATGTTCAAAAGGACTCTTGTGCCCGAGAACCAGTACCACGCAGTGCAGAGCACAGGTGATCAGTGAATGCTCACCAGGATGCTGGCAGTGCCCACCAGCCACTCTCTGGAATATCGTGGGCATTCCACAGTATGAAGCAAAACTAATGGCTTGCAAATGCTCACACTGATAGGTCATGACAAACTGAGAAACTAGTAAATAACTTTGAAAACTCAGCATGTATAGAACTAACATTATATTTTTATAATGTAGTGCATCAACGTAGTCCTTGACATTTAAATATGGCCAGACATGAAAATGGGAGCCAACATTTATCAAATATTTTGTAAATCAATGAAAAACATCACAGATAGTCAAAGAACAAAATTCATTCTTTTGTAAATTTCTAGTCATTCAATTTTGTCAAGCATTGGTCAGTTCTGTCAGAAGCAAATGAAACTGAACACAGAGTTTGATTCAGGGATTTCCAAAACAACTAAAGTTACTAGGTTATTTATGTATTATCCAAAAGTGGGGAACTTTTATTAACTCACGTATTTTATAACTCAGGAAAATATTTTTGATTTTTCTCTTGAAATAATTTTCAAAAAGCATAAGTTGGTATATCATTTTTGCTTGATCAAGTATTGTTGGACATTTTCAAAGTCAACCACATTTCATGAATGGACAAATACCTCCAAAGCATCATGTGTATATAAATAAAAACCTGGACATTTTAGGCTTAAACTCCAGATTATAATGTTAAAGAGAAATTTCAAATAGTGTTTGAATAATTTAAACAAGTATGTCTACAGTCTATGTAACCATATACATTTCATTCAGACATCCAAAGCTTTCCCAAAAGATCTGGTAATGTTCTGAGAAAAATAAAAATTGAATTGCCTCAATGTAGATTATTTGGATTTTTAAATTTAATATGCTTTGCTTTCCTATTCGAAAGAACAATACCGACTTCCAGTAGTGAAAGTAATACAATTTAGAGGAATTCTTTCAGCTACATAATTTTAAATAATTCAAATGCCTTAGGATTTATTTTTTTTCAAACCATCACCAATTGCTTACATTAGTTCCTGAGCAGCCAAATTTAAAATTCATTTTGGCCCTGACAAAGCTTTTTATATTAAGGATGATTTTTCCATTTATTAAGTTCATTTGCATGAGAGTTAACAAAACCTGTTTACTTGAAGCTTTAAACAGTGTACAATGTTTTCAATGTGTTGAAAAATTTGTGTTATCTTGCCTTTGAATTATTGAAAAAGAAAAAAAAGAAAGGACAGAATAGATTTGTCAGCTGGTCTAGCTCCTTCTTGGAAAGTTATAGTTAATTTCTGGTCCTCCATTGCCCATCTGTGCCCCCAAATCCAACAGAGGTGTTTTCAAAAACAGTTTCTGTTCTAACAAAACAAGAGTTTATGATTCACTTTCAGACTTTGTTCTTTCAACTAACTTGTTTGCTCAGGAAAACAGATTTCTAAGAATTGCACACACAGCAGGATCTTTGTGCCCCTGTTTTTACTCCTGTGTTGCTCAGATGACACAACTTTGGCTCATAAAACATGCATTAGAGATAAGTGGAGGAAAACACGATAATCGTGTGACGGTTTTTTTTCCGTTGATGCACCATCCTTAGCACAGGAAAAGTGCAGGCATATAAAATAATCCAGTGAAAATTAATGGAAGCTTTTAAATCATATAAAGTGGGAGAAGGTGAGAGGTGTTTCTTCCATGTGTATCTGAGGTGTCTGGACCTAACAATGCATCAAACTTTGATAAATTTATCCAAGACAGTTAGATACTTTTCCTATTTTCCCCAAATTGCCATAGGCTTTATACTCTTTCCACCTAATTTTATCCCTTACTCCACACTGGTTCCCTACCTGGAATCTTTGCTTTCTTTTCCATCAGATTAAAATTAATACTCATCTTTTTACAACAGCCAGGATATGGAAACAACCTAGGTGTCCACAGACAGATGAATGGAGAAGATGTGGCGCATATATATTTACAATGGAATGGTATTCAGCCATAAAAAAGAATGAAATCTTGACATTTTTGTCAGCATGGATGGACCTAGAGGGTATATGCTAAGTGAAGTAAGTCAGACAGAGAATGACAAATACCATATAAATTCCGCCATATGTGGAATCTTAAAAAAATAAACAAAACAAAACAGAAAGAGCCTCATATAGAGAGAGAGCAAACTAATGGTTGCCAGAGAGGAGGGGAGTAAGCAGAAAGGCTGTAAAAAGTGAAGGGAAATAAGATGTACAAACTTCCAGTTATAAAATAAATAAGTCACGGGGATCTAATGAATACCACAAGGAATATAATCAATAATATCATAATCACTTGGTACAGTGACAGACGGTTACTAGACCTGTAGTGATGATTACATGGTAAGGTATATAATTGTAAAAGCACCATGTTGTACACATGAAGCTAATATAACATTACAGATCAACTTTACTTCCATTTCTTAAAATCATTTAAAAAATATTAATAACAGTACAAAAAATTATGTCCAGCTTATCTCCCAGACCTCTACCTACTCTGAGCTCTGAATGCAGGTGACTATGTCTTCAAGTTCAATTACAAAAGAACAAGTTCTTACATTTCTCAATGTAGGGGAAAAAAAAAACAACAGTAGGGAGAATGCCATACAAATCAATTGGAAGTAGAAAGCTCCCTGTGTACTTCTAAGCAGTGGAGGAGAAATAAGGGACAAACAATTTAAAACACCCATTCCTTCAAGCATGAAAAATAAAAAGCAGATATTGTTGACAAGTTATAAAGTATGTTACATTAATGTCCTATTGTGTCATTTGACTCCCTGTGGCCTCCGTTCAAGCTGTCATCCTGGGCATGAATGGTATCGCCCCACAACTATGCAAATCTAGTTACTGCCATGGCGGTCAGGGCACCGACTGTCATTGGCCTCCTGGATCTCCTAATGACCCAGGAAGGAAATTCCAATCACCTTGAAACTAATTCTTCACATATTCTTGGAACTTGAGTTTTGGCCTGAGTTAGGTAAGAGAAGGAAAACTAAAAAACTAAAAACATACTTGACCTGTGCCCTGAGTTAGGATTTCCCTCACGTGACAAGCCAGGTGTAGACCATTAAGCAGAAGCTAAAAGTGAAGCCCTGGGCCCTGGCTCTGCTCCACCTCCACACCCTCAATCTATTTCCTCCAGCACCCACCACCTGGGACAGAGATGTTTGCCAGAGGGGTGGGGTGTAAGGAGAAAGGGTGTAAAAAGATTTTTATAAGATTAGTTGAAGAAAAAGGAAAACTGAAAGAACAATCAGAAAACCAGGATTATGGCTTCCTGACACCACCTCCCAGCGTCACCTGGCATCATACCATAGGAAGGTCCTTGACCTCTTTGAACCTTAAAGTTCTCATGGGCTACATGTGTTTGTTGGCAAATGTTCTACTTCCTTCACAGGATTGTTTGAGGGTCAAATAAACAAAAACTTGATAAAACTCTGAAAAAAATTTCATGCAGTTTCTCCTCTTTTCTATTCAATTTCTTCTAGATTTTTCTCTAGCTCCCCATCCCCTTCTATCTCCCCTCTTTTTTAACTCTCCTCCACTCTGTCCCTTCCAGTAATTGCTTTATTATCTTCAGTTTGTCCTTTTATCTTCAGCAGTTTCATCTCTTCTTCTTTCTGCATTTTGTATTTTCTCTTTCTCTGTTCTCTGTATCAGTGAATTCAGGAAATATTAATTTAAGAAATATCTTACCATTTTACCTGTCAAGAAAAGCAAGGATAGAACCAGGTTAATCTAAATTAGAAATAAAGTAAATTTTAAATATATACATAATTCTGCTTGCTAAGGAATAAAGAAAAAGACTGTGTCTAAAAATAAGTTTATCCTAAGAAGCTAGATTCATTTTCTTTTAATCCACAGGCAAACTGCAAAAGATAAGTGTGTACGTGTGTGAGTTCCAAATCTCATTCTATGTTCAGCTATTGACTAAAAAAATACTTGCAGGCCACAAAGATCAAGTGAAATATAATTTAGAAATTACTATTAGTATTATTTCAATAAGAACTGCAAGAGAAGGTAGTGCGGAAGAGAAAAGTAAGAGGGGAAGCCATGTAGGGAAGAGGAGAGAGGGGAGAGAGAGGCAGAAAGAAATCTACCTGAATGTAAACACTTGTGTACATAATATAGGTGGCTGGTTCCCAAAATACTGTGTGTAAGAAAAAAATACTAGGAACATTTTATCTAGATTTTCAATTCAGGTCCTTGGTGCCTAACCCATCTGGAAAATCTGAGATGGTTTCCTGAAATCCATATTGTTAACACACACTCCAGGAGATTTTGGTGCAGGTGGTTCCTTTTCAGATTGATGAAGTGGTTTTCAAATCCAGTTTTCACATTTATTCTTCTGGAAACTTTGGAAATAAGAATACCTGCTCTTGGTGGGGGTCCTGGCATTAGTCCTTGTAAACTCATCCTGGATGATTCGAATACTCAGCCAGGGTTGGGAGCTATTGTCTGAATGGTATCAACTTTGGACTCAGAAAACCTAAGGTTCTAATCATAGCTCCCACGCTCAGCTGTGTGACTTTGAAACAAATGGTTAAATCTCTTTAGGCCTCTTCAATCTCCTCCATAAATTAGAGCATCATCAGTAGGTTCTCAACTTTGCCTGTCTTATCTCAATCATATGGGAGGTTTTAAAGTTGCTCGTCTCCCACCCCAGCTGAATGACAAGACGCGAGGATTCAGCGTTTGTGAGGCTTCCATTGAGCCTTCACTCTGAAGAACCCATGGATTGGAGATTAAATGAGATAATGGTGTCAGTATCAGTATTCTACTAAAAATAAGGGAAATCATGGTTGGCATAAGCTGTGTCCTCTCCAGGAAGGAGGGACTGTTCTAGCATTGTACACATGATGCCTTTTTTCATCCTCAGCTCCCCTGTGAAGTAGATTCTGTGCATTTTGCAAGCATCTCCTGCAGTTATTGCCTGCTGGGTAAGTGTTCCCTTTCCCCGTGTAGACAGAAAGAGGGACAAGGTGTGTAAGAGGGTTCCCAGTTTCCCTGGCATCAGTGCCTGTGGATATGTGGGCAGCCCGGACCAGCCAGTGTTTGCCAGAAGCTGTGGGGCCACTGACTGCAGGTGAGGGATCATCTGTTGGAAGCAGGAGAGCATCCAAGTGGGACAGGACATTTGGGAGCGAGACAAAGGGTTTTCTTGGGTCCATGACAAGAGAGGAGAAACTGAAAAGATACATTTGATATCAATTAGCAAAAACTTTAGTTGTGCCCTCATGTCATTTCTTAACTGTCTTTGGATGAGGAGTTAATAAGAAGTTAGGAGGGCCTCAAATTCTTCTCTTAGATTTTCAATTCACACATTTTATCTTACTGGGAGTTTCACTGATATTGAAGTACTCCATATTTCTATCTATGAAGTGGGTATTTCTTTGAAATCCAACTCACCTGAGAGTCAGTATACACCAGATATGAATAATCATATAGTGTATGATTAATAGAAAAATCTCTAAAATCATATGTGAGCTGTAAGGGTTTCTCCCACTATGGTATCTAATAAAAAAAAAAAAAGAAAGAAACAATCTTTTAGTTTCTTCAAAGAATGTGCTTTCTGTATATTTCTACAATGACAGTTCCATATAAATTTTATGATCACTACCCACTGTAATAATTAAGTAACAAAAAGCTACGTGGAAGATTATTTTTTCCCCAAGAATCAGAACAGTGATAATGAAATACGACCAGTAATCTTGCTTTAATGAAATGGGGAGTCTAATCCATGGCATTTGGTAAAGATGTTAAATCAGAGAAAGCAATAAAATGTGTTCCCATATCAATAAAACCTAAGTCTTTATGTTCTTATTATGTAAAACAATAAGCCCAGCTCCCTGAAGGAGACGGCGTCTGTCTTGTCCAATTGTGGTGTTTTTTGTTTTATTTCTTTTTTCAAAAACACCTTACAGCCTACTTCATAGGCAATTGGTGAATAAAAAAGTCTGTTTATAAAAAAATCTGTTCATTACGCCATTAGATTGCATCAATGGCATTTTTCATGATAAAACAATTTTTACTGAAGATATATGTTTATGGGAAATTAGGGGAATGGTAGAGCTTAATGCATAAAGGCAAAGAATTAATGTGAAATAAGTGGCATGCTTAAGTCGCACTTTCTAGTAATCCTTTCAAATCTGTATTTCATCAGAAAGCTTTTATTTTAAAACCAATTTAAAAAATCAATAATCATTAAATATGCAGAGATTTTTGTGTGCTTCCTGCTTTGTGTTTTATTCCAAATTAGACTATCAGTGGTTTTTCTTTGTTAGTTTGCCATATCTATAGGGAACAGGGTGATGTTGAAACCTATTACACTGGATTCCCAAATAATAATTGTTTTCCTGCTTTTAATATAGAGCTTACATGACACCAAAAGCAAAAGCTGCTATTTCTTCTTTGACCCTTGAAGAACTGAAAAGAAAGCTCCCTGCTGCCAGTGTTTCCAGTTCCACAACTCTGCCCAAGCTGCCCCAAGCCTGCCCTTCCTGGGCAGCCTTTCTCTGATGTGTGACACCGTACAGGTTGCCTCTAGCAGGCCATGCTCTATGCCACAGTCTGTCTGTCCCCCGACTTTGAACCAATTTTAGTTTGCATGCTTCCCACCTTGACATTTTGACAAACTGACAATGGCCCAGAATTTTTCCTATGCTCCTTTCCTTGAGTTTCTGCCTACCCCTATGGACTCAAAGGATTGTATTTTACCTTGGCAAGATGACCCTTTTTTAAGGGCATGTCCTGAGAGAGCCTGCAGTAACCTCACCCTGGCTGGGATACACTGGGTACAGAATATAACTTCTTGGTATTTGGCCTCTGGAGTCACTCATTCATTACACAGAGTCTTTATCTTTGTGCATATCCTGGAACAATACTCTTAAATAAATACTCTGAGGCATTTTACTCCATGGTTATTTACTTTGCATTTCCATGATCTCAATGGAACACAGAAAGAGAGGAGATAGAAGGCTTGGCAAACAATAATTTGCCACCATCTACGCACAAGGGGACAACTGGGAGGGATAATATTTTGTTTTAAAAGAGAGACACGTCATTGACTTGAAATAGTGCATTTGTGTGCAGACCAGAGTCACTTAGAAAATTCCACTTGACAAAGCGTGCTAGATAACCTCTATCTCAAGAGAACAGAAATGTGGTTTAGAGTGAAATGACTTGTTTCCATCTGGCAGTTGTATGCCATCAGCCTTGAGATCTTGGGCAAGTCCTTGAGATTTTGTGCCACTATTGCATTCTCCAGTTGAGGAATACTGATAGGTCACCTACCTTCTCCTTAGAATTGCTCTGTGTTTAAAAATGAGATTCTGTCCTCTGACTGTGAAAAAGTTTGAAAATGCAAGGCAAGAAATACAAAGCCATGAACTAGCAGCCAGCTTTTTAAACGATTACTCTAATATACTTTCAGTCACAATTAGTAGCATCACCACTATCATAGTATTAGATTTTTTAAAAACCTACAAGATTAAAAATTACTTTGAAAGATCATTAAGTCCACAAATTAAAAAATATCAAACTTTGTTTTAGACACACCCACATTTGTCAATGAAACCTTTCCTGCTCAATTTGACTACCTCTTCCTCCTACTTATCCTTTTCAATTAACTACGAATGCAGAGATCAGCCCTCAACAAATAAACACAGATTCCCATGAGAACCTGCCAAAAGGAAAAGCAAAAGAGGAAGAGGATATGTGATTTCTCAAGGTTCACTGCATTTGTTCCTACTTAAGCTAAACTGACTTCATTAATACCCTAAGAAAGCTTGTGCTCACTTTATGGTAACAGCCAGAGGTAGGCTGCCGCAGGTACGCCTACTGGACATTTTCCCTGGGACCTGGGTCGAGGTTTGGGGGCAGTTCATTTTTTATTTCATTTTTAGACAGTGCACAGAATCCAGGAATTCAGATTCAGATCTTGAATTTTTCTGTAATAGCTCATGACTGGGGCAGTTTGGAAAAAGCCACACATTCAGTCACAACTAGGTTCTTCAAGGTTAAAAAATGGGGTGCAGATGCATGACTCATCTGTAGGTACTGGCTACCAATTCGTTTGTCTTCACACACCAAGGTATACAATTGTACAGAGTGAAATGTTTTTTTAAAATACTAAAATAGGAACTCACATACTTTTAACCTGGTTTATCACTGGCAATGTGATCACCTGTTACACTGTGTTTTTAATTCAATTGATCTGCCTTTGTCTATAACATTCTTGAAATCGATCTTTTAAAAATTCTCTTTAGAGGGTACAGCACTCTTTGGAGTATCCTGAATGAAAAACAAAATTATCAAAATTGAGGGAGGTTTTGACTTCAAAGAACAACCAAATATCTTGATCCTAGTTAATAAATATGATCAGTTCTGAAACTAAATAATATCGTTAATCACATTAAAGAAAGTGTAACTACAAATAAAGGGATTTGCCTTGGAAATGACTGGAAAAGTGTCTGTTAATGGAGATATGTTTTAGTGATAGCAGCATCCTCAGAGAGAATTTTGCAGCTTCCCAAAGCAACTCTTTTAATGGGACTAACAATTAAACTTTATTACTCTGTACAGTAGTTGTCATCATTCTATTTAATGACAACATTGATTCTTTTTCCAATAAGTAACAATAAAATATCTTCCTCTGTCCCCCCTACTACCAAGATTACAATGTACACAGAATCTGCTTGGGGTTGCAAAGAATAAAAAAGGAAACAAATTTATTACCAAGTAGAGTGATGGCTTACTCAGACCTAGTGGTTAAATCCTAAAGTTACTGAGACCTTAATGAGGAAGGAACGGAGACCAGAAGTATCTTTTTGCAGAGTATCCCAGTTTCATACACCTGGACTCAATGGGACACTGTACCCCATGTAGAACTATTGCTAGAGCACATCTGCCATGGTAAGCAAAAAACAATATATGTTGTGATGTCATTGGAGCCCACTGCCTGACACTGAAGGGAATCATGTCAATAAATCATGAGAACAATTAATTCATGTCATAAATGATTTTGTGGTTGAATATGATATTAACACATTTGTTTTTAAGTCTGACCAATGTCTGTTAAACTGAGGCTTTCTTTTAGAATTTTGTTTTATTATAATTGACAGTGGTTAAAATATTGGAGGGAGCCCAGATAACCATTTGTACAAAATGAATAGTCAAGATCAGCCGCTGGAACCACCCACCTAAAACAGAACTTTTAAGAATAAGCAACAAAGGCATGCTTAGAAACAGACCCCTTAAAAGTACTCAGCTAATAATCGCAAACCATAACAAAATGCACATTTCCAGTACATGAAAGCAATTTAATGAGGGCATCTGGAGAAGCACAGGGGAGGGTCTGAGGTGGCTGTCTGGACAGTACAGAAACAGGTGAGAAGTCATGGCCTCAAATCGGGCTGGTGGCCAATGGAGGCTTAGGGAGAAGTAAAATTTAGAAACTATTGAAATAACAGAAAGGAATAATCCTGCCAATATAATCTCTGTACAAAAGAATTAATTTAAGTTATTACAATCCCTTGGGGTACTTCTAATCAGCTACAATGATGAGAAAGGAAATTTTCAAAATGGAACTAAAGAGTTACTTTATCTAAAGAAAAAGGTTTGAGTTTTTGGTAACAGTTCTAACTTTAAAATAATAAAACTATAGATTTCTACAACATTTAAGATATAGTGGGAGGAGGAGAGATTATTTTATGTATGTGACAGTAATCCATCCCCCCATCTAAAGGAATGGGGAGCTAAGCATCTCAGTTAAAAGACTGTCTAATTGACAGCTCTCACAGGACACACTGGAATTTGGGGGTAAAGATAGAATCTTCCCGCAGGTGTGAAAAAACAAGCTCTTATTCACATTTTCTATTTTCCCATTGGCATGAAAATTGCCTAAGAAAAATACAAGTCCTGGGGGTACATTGCTTTTCAACTTAAATCTTTCCCTTCCCTTCTCATTTTTAGTTGCTCTGTGTGTCTACATGTGTGTGTATGTTTCCCCATGAAAATAATTCTTAAATGTAGGCCTATGACTTTCAGCAGACGGAAACTTGAAGCACATACTTTTCCAACACTAGATCCATCTTTCTTTTGGAACATTGAGGCTTTATCCCATGAAACTGGACAGACATTTAAGCAGTATGCAAACTGTCTTACCCTCTGATATTTACTCCTTGGATGGAAAAATGGTATGAAGAATAATTTTAACAACACTTGGCTCACTGAGATTTTAGAATGTGCCTAGGGCTGCTTCAGAGAAAAATCTGTGCAGTCAGGTGGCACAGAGACCTATGGTTATCAGTTTATTTGGAAAAAAAATTACATTTGATATACTTGTGGTTTAGCATGTAAAACATAAAAGCCTGTTGTAAACTTGATGTTTATATCACATATTTCATTAATCACACACCCACACACACACACACACACACACACACACACACTATTACCCACAGTTCACAATCTAGACTACCGGTAGTTATCATCTATTTTCTAATATACCTCATGTACTGCAAGAGGAGCATGAGAGGGAGATGTAAACTTCTTTTTCAACTATTAAAGTAGGAGCTTGGTATTTCATTTGGGAGGTGTGATGGTTAATTTTGTGTATCAACTTGACTGGACCACAGGATGTCTAGACATTTAGTCAAACATTATTTTGGGTGTATCTATGAGAGTGTTTCTGCATAAGATTAACATTTGAATCAGTAGACTGAGTAGAGCAGATTGGTCTTCCTGATGGGACTGGGCCTCATGCAATCAGTTGAAGACCTGGCCATAACAAAAAGGCTTAGTAAGAGGAGACTCCTTCTGCCTGACTGTTGAGCTGGAACATTGGGCTTTTCTGGTTTCAGCCTCAGGTGGAAACATAGACTTTTGCTGGGTTTCCAGCCTGCTGGCTTTGGAATGGAACTTCCACAATCAGTTCTCTAAGTTCCTATCAGGCCTTTGGAATCAGATTGAAATTGTATCATAGGCTCTCTTGAATATCCACCTTGCTGACCTCAGATCTTCTAAGCCTCTGTGGTCATGTGAGCCAATTCCTCATGATAAACAAACAAACAAACAAAACATCTTATTGGTTCTGTTTCTCTAGAAAACCCTGACTAATAGAGGAGGTAAGAGAGTAGAAGGAAGGTACAGTTTACATGATTATGTAACACTTCCAAGTCCATTTACTTACTTCTAAAATGGGAATAATAAACTAAACTGTGGAATCATTTTGATGATTATATGAGATAATTTGTTGCTTATTAAATACTCTATACCACCATTTGTCCATCACCACAAGCTTTTCACTTTCTGTCCCCAGTTCTATCCTGCTACCTATCAAAGAAGCAGCAATATAAGAGACGAGAAAAAGCAGGATACCATAATTAGAATGTAGAGGTCTTAAAGAATGTTAGATGGATTCCCAAGAAAGATTGCCTTTCCCTGATTCTTTTTTGTTCCATTCTTTATAATAAATTAAAGTTATATACACAAAGACTATTTGTACATACTTATCTAGTGTGTCAGTTGTTCCAGAGCAGTTTTGAGATAGGCTTTTCCCCATTCATAGCTCATGTATAGGGGAGACAATCAGAGCCTCCCAGATTTGAAGATATTCTTTCATTCCCCTATTCTTTGTCTGAACATCTTTTCAGATAGACCCCATTGGACATCATGGCAAAGATCCCAATGAACACCCAAATAGTTAAAAGGTCTTCTAAACAAGTAAAGGTTGTCTTCAATATGATGAACAAACCAGCTCTTATTTATAAAACCATATTCTTGTTTAAAAAATGGAGTAAGATTACAAATAAAGCATGTAAAAGGAAAAAAAGTGAAGAACAGAACAACCTGACAGTCAACTCACTGGAGATTGATGTTTGGGGGTGGGGGTGGGATAGATCATAAATCAGATAGTCTCTTACTATAGAAGACAGAGTGCTGACTGAGATGAGCCATCAGTTTAACACTCTGTGGCTTCTCTTCTCTTTATGTCCCTATGTCTACATCTGAAGAACCCATTTTGATTTCATTGCATTCAATTTAATCTCATGAATATCAGTTATTAATATGGTACACCTCACTCCATGACCAAATCAACTGTGGTGGGATGAGTTGGAGGAAGTCAATATGCTGTCAAAAATTTAAAATTCAGAGTCACTGTGACAACCCAAGATCTGCAAATACTGGCTGTAACCACTACCCAGAAGACACTCATTACACACCTGCTGTCCATTAAGATGCCTCACCTGACAGGTACAGCCCCACCTGTACCCGTGAATTAATTGGTGTTCATAGTGTCATCTTTCAATGTTAGAATAAGTTGGCATGTATGACTAAATGTGTGATATCTACAGATCTCTCTTACCAGCATAGTACTTTTATCATAGATATGTGAAATATAAATAAAAATGTGTGGCATTTCTGGCACCAGTTTATTTATTTTGGATGGTCCTGGCTCCTTTCAGAAGTCATTTCCTGGATAATCATGTCTAGAAACAGTAATTTGCCATTCACTCGTCACCAGAGTTTGGACTGTTGTAATGACCTACTTGTGATCAAAGAAAAGGTCTTTCCTTTTACATTCAATAGGTGGACTCCCTTCAACAATAATAGTACACACCTTTACTAGTCTTTTCCAACTGGCCCACGTAAGAGGTGGCAAACATCAATACTCTCAGAGGCACAGACAAGTTTTTCTGTATCCAGATGAGCCAGTCCTAATAGCCTAATGCCAGTTCCAAGCTCAGTTCTTGGGTCTGTCTTGAAAGATGACTGGAAATGTCTCCTTCTATAAATGCATAATTATGTAAATTTTTCCAGAGGAAGGTAGTAACATTCTGGTTTTATCAATCACATAGGAAAAATGATGAAAAGTTAAAGTTTTGTACTTAAACAGAATAAGTTAATTTATATTCTTTTCACATTTTTAGAGAAGTGAATGAAGACTCATGAAAGTATTACAATAAATAAATGTAGACATAGCGTTTGTTTGTCAATGGTAAAAAGGTAACTAGATTATAATTGGCAGGTATAACTCATGTAATGTCTCTGAATCTTAACGTGCAGTTACAGGACATCATTTTCAACTGCTTAGAAGGGGATAAACAGAAGAAAGAGGACAAGGGTATTTTTTTTTTTTTATGGGGAGGGAGGTCATTGTTGTGTTTTTAATAAGCTGAGGAACTTAAAACCAGCATCTGAGCAGGTCTCCATCCGGTTGGAGCTGGCTGGCACACACAATGCCAGTTTCGGCAGTAAGAATATGCATAATTTATAGAAGTGCTTGAATGTCCAAATGCTTCTCTAATTGTCCTTCTGGACCAACTTCCTTAATGTACAGATTCTGACCAGGAATTTGTACCAAGCCCACATCCAAATTTCATACCCAAAAAGACCATACATGTTCAAAGAACAAGAAATTAACACAAATATTCACTTTACACTCACCCATACACTGAAATCATGTAGTTTGATATCTACTTGTTCATTTTGTTTTTATTATACAAAATGCAATTCAACCATTTAAATTTTCCTCTAAGCTAAATCAGAATTAACATTTCATCCAGGCCCACATAGGTGTGATTCTGGACGGAAATCTTGGAAACTGTATGCCATTTCAGGAGAGAAAACGTTGTCTTGGTTTTTCATTATAGTCAAGAATAATTCAAAAATATGTGCAAGCCACCAACTTTCAGCATATTTTATTTTATTGAAAACTGATCTTTACATTATAGTATATTAAAATGGTTGCATAGTTTACATATGGATATTACATGTGGATAAAAAATCTTACCTCAAGTCTGGAAAAATACCTGCACCAGAAGTGGAAGAAATGCAAAACTGTATATATGTAAGAGCCTCTTGAGTTAAGGTCACCCAAAAGTAATATAATCATTTAGATGCAGATAGGGTCTCTATTTCCCAAACCTCTTGTCAAAATGCCCCAGGGACCCCCAGGCCTCCCCACCTCAAGGTGCGACAAAACCGCTCTAGGATTTTGGCCATCTCTGGTGTTCATTGAAGGAATATTGGTCATTTCTTCCAACGTCACCTGTCTCCTCTTTCCGAAGAAAGTAAACAAGCCATAGTTTCCTCTTGGATTAAAATATATTCTTTCCACATAAACTGGGAATCATTAGACAGGGTGCTGGATCTTTCTCAGCTTTAGTTTCCTTTTTATCAAAGATGGTATTCCTTGCCCCCCGATGGTGATACTGATGATTAAACTAGTTATTGTTGCAAAGGGCTTACCCAGGCCTGCAACCTACAGATAGCTCTGCTGTCTTCTGATTCTTATAAGAATACATCTTCTTTCAGCATACATCTTCTTTTCTCTATTTTTATTTCTCTTTCTAGCCACTTTTTATTCTTCCCAGCCTCCTTTTCTATTTTAAAGTAAACTTAAGATTGAAGTACCACATGAATACAGAAAAGAAAACAAATCTTAACACCCAATGAATTTTGGGGAACACATCCATGTATCTAGAACTTAGATCAAGAAGTAGATCATTACCAGCACCCAGGAACCTCCCTCACACAGGACACTTACACACCCCACATGGAGATAACCACCCTCCTGTCTTATCTTACCACAGACTAATTCTTCTTGGATTATATGGCATATCCTCTCAAATCTAGCTTTTTTCACTCCACATTATATTTGTGAAAGTCCCCTTTGTTGTTTGCTAATTTTACCACCACATAGCAGGGGTCAGAAAACCTTTTTTGTAAATGACCAGACAGTAAATATTCTCTTTTTCTGAGCTTTGTGGATCTCTGCCCGACACCTCAGTTCTGGCATTGCTGCACAAAATCAACCACAATATGTAAATGCATGGTCCTGGTAGAGCTGTGTGCTAATAAAACTTTGTTATGGATGCTGATATTTATATTCTATATCATTTTCACATGATATGAAATATTCTTTTAATTTTTTCAAAATATTTTACATTAAAAATGTAAAAACTATCCTTAGTTTACAGGCTGTAAGAAACAGGTGATGGTTCATTTAGGTAGTCTATTTTCTGTCCATTCTTGGTACAGAAAAAAAAATTCTCAATTAAAGCTGATACATATAAAAGCAACGATAATCCCATGTCTAAAGGAAACTGAAAGCCATTACTTTTGAAGAAAAATTGAACATTTAGAAAAAAAAACATACTTTTTATCAACATCTAGTATCTTTAAAAATGCATAAAAATCCTCTTTAAGAAATCTGCAAAATTGCCTATCATTTTATTTTCTTATAATAAAATCTGGTTTATCTTAAGTAAGTACTTCCTCTCCCCCTCATAAAAATACAGAGGGAAACACTCTAATTTATTTCTGCTTTAATTATGGGCTGTGCAAGGCATTGTTTTCTTTTGTGTGGCCATTTAGTCTGCCTGGATTTTGAAACCACTTACTGAAACAATAGGCTTGGATGGAGTGACTTGGGATTCTATTATAATTTCAATTTTAATAGCGTCTCCATGGGAAAAGTAGTCTAAATTTCAGCATTCAACTTACAAATGAACATCTAAAGCACAACTAATTTGAAAATTGGGGATTGCCTATAAAGATAATTTATTTAACTATTTTTTTTACATCCCCTTGAAATTCAATAGATGATATGGAGACAGAATGGGAGATTGTGGAGGGAAGATAGAATGTCACCATTCTTTCCCTTATATATTTAACACCAAAAATGTTGAGTGACTTCTATGAAATACACCACCACCTGTCATTGTAAGATATAAGCTGACCTTCACAAATGTTGCTCTAATTAGGGAAATAAGGCTAACACTTCTGAAACATCTGGAAATAATACAAGTGGTACAGGATTAGGTAAAATGAGTCTTAGAGACAACCCGTACTATAAGAGTTCACAGGTGGTGGGAGACATTGTTACAGGACAGAGTAGAGAAAGAAAGTTTCATAGAGGAGGTAAGAACTGAGCTTTGCTTTTGAAATGGATATAATGTAGATAGGTGTTTTGCAGGTAAAATCATGTTTTGAACAGAGGAAATGCTTGAGCGAAAGGACAAAGGTAGAACACAGCAAAGCAGATTTCCTTATCAGAGGAAAACATGTGCTCTTTTGTCACTGACTTATACGTGGTCCTTTTATAATTTGGAACCTAATCCCTTATCAGATAAATGGTTTGCAAATATTTTCTCCAATTCCATAGACAGTCTTTTAATTTTATTGTGAAATCAGGAATCAAAGAGAACCTGCATTCCCATATTTATTGTAGCATTATTCACAATAACCAAGATATGGAAATAAGCTAAATGTTCATTGAAGGATGAATAGATAAAGAAAATGTGATATGTATCAACCATTTTTTTAAAAAAAAGGAAATCCTGCCATTTGCAACAACATGGATGGTCCTGGAAGATATTGTCTAAGTGAAATAAACCAGACAGAGAAAGACAAATACTATATGAGATCACTTATATGTGGAATCTAAGATAGTTAAACTTATAGAATAAAGAGCATAATGGTGATTGCCAGGGACAAGGGGAAAGAGGAAACGTGGAGATGAAGGTCAAAAGGTATGAAGTTTCATATATGCAAGGTAAATAAGTTCTGAAGTCCCACCATACAGCATAATGCCCATAGCTAACATACAGCATTGTATACTTAAAATTTGCTTGGAGGGAAGATCTTATATTAAGTGTTCTTAACAAATAATAATAATAATAAAGGTGACAGGTAGAAATTTTGGGAGCTGATGGATATGTCTATGGCCTTGAACATGATGATAATTTTATTAGTGGATGTTTATGACAAGCTCAATGACTTGTATACATTAAATATGTAGAGCTTTTCATGTGTCAATCTTACCTCAATAGAGTGGATAAAAAAAAAAAACAGCATTAGTGGACTTATGTAGCAGGTAAGCATAGGAGAAAGGCAGATTCAGGTCAGAATTTGGCAGATTTTAAAGACTGGAGAGTGAAGAATTAATAAAAGTAACATTTTAGGAATGATTAAACCAAAAGCCATGCTAAGGATGAGTTGGGGAAAAATCCTGAAGGCAAATCAGCCAGTCCAAAAGCCAAGAATATAAATATATATGTGAAGTGATAAAATAATGACAGTTATGAAAATGGAAATACACAGGTGTGAGATAGGTGGCAGTTAGCAGAAACGAGGAATCAAATTCAACTCTACGTTTTTAAATGTGTATGAGTTGGAAAACATTTTTATCACTGACAGAAATAGGGAAATATGAGGAAGGAGCTAATTTTAGCAGAATAAAAGGAGTTTGGTTTTTATTGTGTTGAACTTAATCATTAATCCACAATGGTTTGCTGTTGCACAAGAACTTTGATTTTCCACAGGAAATTTTAGAGTCTAGTGCAAGGGAAAGCAAAAATATGGCCCACAGGCAAATTATGCTCTCCAAATGCTCTTAGAAATGAAGTTTTATTTGAAACACAGCTTGCCCACTCTTTACATATTGCTTCTGGCTACTTTTGCCCTGCAACACCAGATTTGACCATTTTTGACAGAGACTATCTGACCTGCAAGTCGAAAGTAAAAAAACGTTGAGATGGCCTACTTGTTGACAACAAGCAAGAAGCAGGTACCCTAGGAAGCAGAGATAAAACTTTCCAAAGTCACACATGTAACCATGGCATCAGCAAAGCACATCAATAGTTTCTAAGGAGACCTAAGTAGATCCCATGAAATGGAACTTGAAAGGCAATTCTGATTCAAATGAAGAAAGGGAACATAACTGAAAGCATGAGGTGTGCTGACTGGTATCCATCAGATAGATAATCTACAGGCTCTGATTTTTTGCAGTTTATATATATAATTTTAAGTTAAACATGCAATCAGAAAGAGGAGCTGCTGAAAATACTGTCACTGGGCTAAAGTCCCAAAGACCAGAAGTTATAAAATGTTAATGGGTGACAAAAAAGACATTTTAGCATATTCAAAATAAAAAAGAGAACCAGAAAGTCACAACAGAATGCAGAGAAGAGTGTGGGCTCTGGAACTGGTCATATCTAGGTTTAAATCTTGGCTTTGTCCTTGTCTTGCCAGGTGAGGTTGGTAGCTTTCCAACCTGTACACACTGTGGCTTGATTGTGGTTTTTATCTATAAAATACTGCTGATAAGCATACCTACCTCAGAGGATTGACGTGAATGAAATATATTTGATATAGTGTGTGGTCTGTAACAAAAGTTCATTACATATTCACTCTTCCCACCATTTTAAAATTTTTTTTTCAATTACAATTTATATTCAAGACTACTTTGTAACAGTTTCAGGCTGTAGAGCTTAGTAGTCAGACAGTCATATACCATACACAGTGCTCCTTTTATTATCCCAAGCGCCTGCCTGGCATTGCACATAGTCACCCTTACCATCATTATTAGTTTAAATAGTTTTAAGGATGATTTGAGAGTATTTTAGAAAAGAAATCATAATTAATAATAAACCAGAAAATAATATAGCAGTATTTTATATATGTATACATATATTTACACATATATATATACATATATTATCAGAGGGAGAGAGAGAGAAATTTTTCCTGGCTATATTGAATTATAACTGACAATTAAAAATTACATATACTTAACGTTTACAACCTAATGAATAATATACATATACATTAACATTTACATCAAAATGATAATTATTAAATATTTGTGTGGCAGGTAAGAAGAAACTGGAACCTGACAGGAGAACAATCACATCCTACAAGGGGCAGTTGACATGGGGAAAAGGAGACACAGAAGACTCTCCAAAAGTCACCCTGGTTTTGTGAAGTTGTACGACTATGCCTAGAATTAATGAAGTTATAAGGGATAAATTTCAGATCAGTAAGACCCCAATCATATGATTCTTGTCTGAGCTTTCTGGAAGAAGAATAATTTATCAAATGAGTTCTCGCCATGCCCCAGCCTTGTATTATATGAGTTACTTGTACTTTCTCCTTTAATGCTTGTATCACTTTGGGGAGGTTGAGATTTCTTTCTAGGGAAAAAGAGTTCCCAGGCGATTGGAGTACGTCTCATAAGAGAGGAGAATTCTAGCATTAAATGGTTAAAAAAAAATCACAGAATCTATAAAATCCATTCAAAACCCATGGGCTTTGGACTTCAAGATCTATTCCAGGCTGGGCAGAAGGGAAGCAAGAGCCATGACTAGCCAGAAGTTTAGACACAGGAGCACATTGGGAGGCTGATGCAGGAAAGGGACCTCATAGGACATGCACATTGACTCCGGGGCTCTTTCCCATAGGAGGGGCCATGATAAAAAGCAGAGAAAAAGTGTTCACTGAGGCCTGCCTAACTTCTGGTTGACCCATGGATTTCTTTATTGCAATTATTTTCTTTGCCTGCACAATGGACTTTGTTTACCTCTTTTGTACCAAGAAGATCACTAATAACCCTACCTGTACCGCAGTTGACTCTTACTGATGAAGGAAGTTGGGTTTTATGTGACTTACAAAGTAGTGTTCAATATGATTTCTAAAGTTAAGCTTTAGAGCTGTTCTGAATTTAGCAAAATTATTGGAAAATTTAAAAATATTTGGTTAATCATCCAAGGAGGCCACTTGGAATGGTCATATGCATTTGGCTATATCATTCCAAAACTTTCATGAAAAAGAACAAAACTTATTCTCTTTTTTTTATAGTCCCACGTTTATTCTTAGACTACTCTGAAGATGAAACAAAGTGTTTTGTTTTTACTTTTGCAAATGGGTTTATCAGCCTTTCTGTGGTTGTCATAGCTATTGCTCCTTTAATTCCCATGAGAAAATATAGAAGAAAAGCGGTGTTCAGTTACATTTGCTTCTGAGAGTGAGTGTGTATAACATAATCTACTGAACAGAGAATGGAAAGAAAGGAATACATAAGAATGTAAGGGGCACATTTTAATTATGTATGTATGTTACCAACATCAGTGTGCAAACATAGTCACCCTAGCCTGTCTCAGAGTGTTAAACAAAACCCCTTCAAATACATGGATGTCCCAAGTGTCACCCAGCTGTCTTATGACTGATGTTTAATTTTGAAAGATATGACTGTCCTTTGTATTTCCTGTGCTCTTTACAAACCTGTTTATCAAATGTATAGAACACTTTTGTTTATGATAGCTTATGATTAATCATTCACCAAGGACACAGCCCTTTGTACCTGTTATTGTCAAGCATTTGTTTGGACTGCATTTGACCCTTTGTACCGAGTGGTCTGTGTTGGAACTCTTTGAAAACAATCCACCTGGTTGAATGTGCACATGGTACTTACTGAAATCCTGTGGCGCTGTTGCTATAGCATTCTGTTGCATAAGAGACCAAAATTATAATTTCATTTTAAAAAATCAAATTTATTGTCACCCCAAAATACATCTATTCATCCTGAGTTACTTGAAAGCATTCTGAAATTAAATTTGAAACACTGTTTTGAACAATGGATGACCATTTTGTGACACAGGGTGTTACATGTAGTACGCCTCTTCAGAAAAAACAAGAGCTGGCTGGAACAAGATCTGCTCTCATCTTAGCTTTGCAAGTGATGATCAAAGTCCTTTGCAAGTATACCTCAAGGGAGTATATCCATACGTATGCTTACTTAGTGACCAGAAAATCTTGACTTACAAAACAGCACAGGTCAGAAGGAAGAACAGTATGTGCTACTGCATTTGATTAATCAATCACCATCTAGACACCTCTTAGATGAGTAACTACCTCAGTTTTCATATCTTCTCTTTTACTCAAACAGTCAACAAACATTCATAGCAAGTCTGCCATTTGTGAAGTACCTTGCAAAAATCAGTCAGGGTGATCCATGAATTCCAGGGATTTATAATTTCACTCTGGGCATGAATATGCCTACCTTTAACTTCAAAACAAATTTGTAAATGTGTATGTCACATGTCTAATACTGGTAATAATTGGTAAGAGTTCATAGTAAAATTACATACTTGTAATCTTTTATTCAGAGACCATTTTACAGCATAAATAGATTTAGTGTTAAGGAATGTTGAGTAAGATTTTGATGGGAAAAAGATGCCAAGACAAGGAAGGTGAGGCGGTAAATTTACAGGGCCAAAAATTAATTTAGAAAGTTTGGCTAGACAGGAGAGTTCATGAACAGGGTTAGTTTGAGATGTGACTATAAATGGAGGTAGTATAGGTCACTTATTGTATTGTGAGTTTTGATGAGCTGACAAAGGTTGGGAAGAGACTGCCACATTATCAGAGAAAACTAGAATAACTCTTTAAACTCTAGAAGTAAGAGAGCAGACTGTGTAATAAAACACACTGATACTGAAAAATTGTATAATATTTTCATATCCCTTTTTTATTTCTCCTTGAGAAATCCGATGTACCTACTTCTTACCTGATCTCAGAAGCTGTAAATCCATATAAATAAATCTGTAAGGAATGCTCAAAATGTTTAAAAATCAGTTAATTTGACCTTTCTTTTCCGCCCTCCTGTGTTATAGGCTTTGATCTCATAAATAGATGTTGGTGGGGGCTGTGGCAAGTGTGAATCAACTCATTGTTTGTTTGTTTGTTTTTAGAGAAAGTCCAATGATATCCTTCATATTCTTTAAATTAACAAATATCAAAATCTAATACCTATAAACTATGCCAATATCATAACATGAGACTGCTAATTTTTTTCTAAAAATTATTCTCAAAAATGGTAAGTGACCCAAAGTGTCTAATTTCATTTCATTTCTGAAAAATGCTTCAAAATTCCAATGCTTATCCTGGAGGCAAAAGAAGACACTAACTTTAGAAGTATGGTGGGAGGTTCTGCTCTGATATCCACTTGTACATAGTCTATCTTCATTCATTCACATATTTATTACTTCCTATATTCTTTCATGGGACATTTATGAAGTGCCTACCACATTCCAGAATAGGCTATTCTTTGAAATTATGGTATCTCAGAGATAAAAGGATATTTATTTTCTTGCTGGTTGAAGATGTCCCTCAGAAAGAGACAACTATAAAATAATGACTTATTCAATCCTCTCTTCAACACAGGGTACTTCATACCCTGGAAAATACAAAGACAAATAAGAAATGCTCCCTCAAAGAACTTCCTCTTTGGTCTCATCTCAATCCAGAATCTCATCGCAGTACTCTATAAGCTTCTGTATTTATCATCACCATGAATGCATTTGAATAAGACCATCTGTGAAAGCATTACAAAAACACATCTATTATAATCCTCATTCACTTTATGGGTGATTCCCTTCAGATGTTTGAAAACATGAAATTCTAACATATGAAAGAATAACCTCATTGCTTTGTTGTCTTTGCTTATCTTAAAAAAAATTTATTTCATCTTTAGGCTACATTTCAAAACAGCTAAATTTTTTTTTACTTTAAAAAAATTTTTTATTTATTGATTTGAAAGAGACAGAGAAACATCCACTTATTGATACATTCATTGGTTGATCCTTGTATGTGCCCTCACTGGGTATCAAACCCACAACCTTGGCATATTAAGATGGTGCTCTAACAACTTAGCTACCCAGCCAAGGTGAGCAACTAGTTAAATCTTGATTACATAGGAATTTACAGGGACATGGCTCGGGCTATCTAAAGCAGCTCCAAAAGCTTTATTGAAATCTAATTCACAAACCATAAAATTCACTCTTTTAAAGTGTACAATTCAGTATTTTTAGAAAATATATTCAAAGAGTTGTAAAACCATTGTCATTGTATAATTTGCACCTACCTACTTTCTGTATCTATGTATTTGCCTATTCTAGACATTTCATATAAATGGAATCACACAATAGGTGGCCTCTTGTTATTGCTTCTTTCACTTAGCAAAATGCTGTCAAGGTTCATCCATGTTCTAGCATGTATTCAAACTTTATTATTTTTATAAAATATTGAATATTCCATTGTGCAAATATACCACATTTTGTTTATCCATCCATCTGTTGATGAACATTTGGGTTATTTCCAATTTGGCTATTATGAAAAATGCAGATAAGAACATTTGTGTACAGGCAGGTTTTGCATATACATAAGTTTTCAATTCTTTTGAATATATACCTAGGGATAAAATTTCTGTGTCATATGGTAATTCTATACTTAATATTTTCAGAAACTGCCAAAGTGTTTTCCAAAGCCTGCATCATTTTACATTCCCACCTACAATGGATGAGAGTTCTAACTTCTCCACATCCTTACCAACACTGGAATTTTGCACTTGCATGTGAATAATGTGTCTTTATTTCTCAGAATTCATTTCAAAGAATATGGTGAAAGCACACTATAACAATCTTTTTTAGGGGAGGTGAGAGATGACACCCTTTTTGCATGCTGATGGCTTCTCAAATCCCTGTACCACCCTGCATGCCAGGATTCTAGGACTTCTGAAAGGGAATTCCTGGCAGCCATTGCACACTCTCCATGTGGCACATTCTCTCAGACTCTCCCTGGTGCAGCAGGGACCAGGCCTTTGAAGCTTTCCATGGATCTCCCTAATGCAGACAAAGAACATAATGGGTAAACTGAGAGAAATCAGACAATGTATGTTCTTTAGGACTGACTGTAAGGCTGAAGAATTCATGATTTGCCTCCCATTTCACAGAGGTTATTTATACATTCTAACTGGAACTTCGACTTTTTTCACGACTACTATGTATCTTTTATGAACCCAGTGCCCAGTAATCTGATAAAGTTTTTATAGTGTTAATGGCCAAACATTTCCCTCAGGCACATTCCTTAGGCAAAATTAAGATGCACAGCATGCTCCAGGATGATAGCCAGTGAGTTTTCAAGAATTCATGACTTGACTAGCATGCTCAATTTACACACCTTTTAAAAGTTAGCACAGATTGCTAGTGACCTACAAATACTTGAAATTCTATTGAAATGCTATCATGTGAAAATTTATAGTGTGCTCAGGATAAGAGTTCAATCTTACCCAATATGGAATCACATAAGTGAACAACTATAGGATATGCATGATTTTAGATATGAATGTGTATGTAAAAGTGAGTTTGACTTGATAAGATAAGGTAAAGGGTCTTTGGTAAATTATGTTGGTATGTTTACATCACATGTTACTATTTGAGACTGTTAAATCACATACACATGCACCCATACACGTTATTGGATGACACTATCCTTACACTCTTACTCTTAATACACTACTGTCATAAAGTGCTTTGCAGGCCCCAGCAGTTTTAGTCCCTGAACAATGTTTGCTAAATAATTCCAAGTGTTGCTAAAATTATTAGATTATAAAATTCTCAAAAGTATTCATCTCACTTTCTTGTTACCTTTTATAGTCTTATTATTCTGGATATTGAGTCAATGTCAATGCCTGCGGCTGATGAATTTTCTCATGAACAAAAATTAAGCAAATGAGAAAAGGTTTCAGGATATCTCCAGAAACCTGTAGTTTCTTCTACTTTTAACTGACATATATTGTCTCCATTCTCTGCCTCCTGGTGCTGACCAAGATCTTTACATTAGACGTAACAAACTTAACAATGCACTTTTTTAATTGCTCAAGATACTGTAACTTAGACAAACCATTATAGCTAGAACCACCCTATTGCCTCAAGTATAGGGTTAGAACTTGGGGAATATTTAGAGATGACTTTAACTTGGCCAGGCCACCTTCTGGTAAAAGACAACCCAAAAGTTCAGTGTGTCAAATGCTCTGTGAAAGCTCTAGGGAGAATTGCATGTCCCACTCCACTCTCAGGGACCTCCATCACAGTGCCTCTGCCACCCTCTGCCCTGATCTCCATGTGTCAGTCACTCCCTAGAAGGTAAGCCATGGGGCAAGACTCAGGTCTTGACCATCTTTGTATCTCCAAAGTCTGTCATATGGTTGGTATTTAATAATTGTTTGGCTGCTGATCACTATCATCCCCTAAGCCTCTTGCAAAAGAAAGAATCTCTATTAACACTTCCACTGACTTGCACACACTTGTTTGTGTAGGGAAAGCAAAACTTTATCTTTACCATCCTAGGGGATCCAGTTGGTCCTGAAAATTAAAGTGACATAAAGCAGATTAACAGGTGAAAGCATGTAGATTTTACATGGACTTGGGAGGCCCTATAGGAAAATGAAGATCCAGAGAAGTGGCAATATCTTATATACTATAAGTATATAAGTGCCTATATACCAGGTTTAACAAAGAGAGGCCTTTTGTGGAAAGGTGACCCCTTCATAAAGTTGCTTTAGAGAAATTAATGAATTATATGTGTGTGTATTTATGTGTTTTAGAACAGTGCTTGGCATTTCATCAGTTTTATATAAGTATGAATTCTTATTTTCAGTTTTAAAAAATGAAATGTTGCCCTGGCCAGTGTGGTTCAGTTGCGGCATTGTCCTGTAAACCAAAAGGTAACGGGTTCGGTCCCTAGTCAGGGTGTGTACAAGAGACAACGGATTGATATTTCTCTCTCACAGTAATATTTCTTTCCTTCTTTCTCTCCTTTCTCGCTCTCTAAAATCAGTGAACATGTCCATGGGTCAGAATTTTTAAAAGTTTAAAAAATGAAAAAGAAAATTATCTGTCTAGGTAAATGATATTTCCACCATATTTTAGCCCAATCTGGCTCCCTGGTCATGATACTTTCCCCAAAAAAAGTGGTAAAATTTGAACATATTTACTTTGCACACAAACTCAATTGACTTTAAACTGAATATCTAGCTTGTAAGAATAAATTATTAATTTAGTTAGTAATCAAAGCCAAACAAATCCCTGATCATGAAGCATCTTATTATTTTTTTATTCTTCCCAGCTATAAACACTAGCAGAGAGAAAGGATTTGCATGGGAAACTCCGCATGCTACCTGTTTATGTGTCATTATATTATCTACTATACAAGTATTTGTCTTAGGCTGCCTACATTATAAGCTTCTTAACTGTTTGCCTCATTCAGTACTGATATGCTCATCCTAAAGGCTCTTGATAAAGATTAATTGAATGAATAATTGAAAATACACCTACATGCTTTTTTGCTCAAATCCAAGCTTTTCCTTAACTTTAACTTTCTTGATCATATAATCACTTGCCATTTGCCAAGAAAAAAAACACAACTAGTGGTAAGTCATTTTTTAATCTTAAATTCCACTTCCATTTTTGTCTCAATCATAAACATTACAGGTTTTATATGATTTATAGATTTAACTTTGAACTAAAACTAGAAAATAGTTTGAGCATATGCCTAAACTTCCCTTTCCAAGAATCTCTAATTATATCTATTAGTTGTATTTAAATTATTTATTCTGCTCTTTACCCACTCAGGTAACTGGTAAATGCGAATGTGGAAGAGTTTGCTTCATGTGGGGGAGATGTAGCTCAGTGAACGCATAAAAGGTGGAATTCAAAAGTCATTGGTTAAACTATGGGGCATACTTGCTTTTCATTCTCGACCTATTAACATTTAATGTTCAATTCTGTAACAGCAACTTAAATCACTGTTTGTTGATAAAATAGAGAACATAGAGCCTACATTGGTCACCCTGGAGCAACCTCTGGGGTGAAAGAATGCCATACACACCAATCCTACTTGAAGGCCATTTTCCCCTCAGTAGAAACTCTCTATTTTTCCATCTGTCTTGTCATCATGATTTTTCAAGCACACAGAGAGAGCTCTATTTATATAGGAACAAATTCATACGTAGAGGTGTTTTATCAGAAAAAAACAGATCCAAAAACTTCCAAAATTAATGCATCAATTTAAGGTCTAGCCAATGTTGCATATGATAAGACTAATCAAATTTGGCATCTTAAGAATATTTAATATATGGAAAAATCTCAAAATCAATGCCTTTTGCTTATTTTCTCTTCACACTGAAGACAGCCTAGGTAAAGGCAGCTAGTTGCTGAATTCCACAAATGGGGAGGAAAAAGAGATTTTCTTTTGGAAACCAGGGATAGAAGTGATTTTTTTTATTTGCATAATTTGAAAACAACTTGAAAATGAAAATGTTTTCCATGTTCTTACCAGGCTCATGCCCAAAATAAACTCTTCTAACTAAATAGTACAGGGTTATAGATAAATGACATGCTCCACAGATGAAGCATTCTGGAAAAAAGCTTAATGTATCATCTTGCTACAGATTCTCAGGCAGCCAGACAGCTTTGCCCCTTCTCTATCCTGCACACTATTTATGTGTTTCCATTTGCATGAACCTACTCTAAGGTTTTGCCCGGTTGATTTTTCAAGTTAATGATAGGGCACTTGGGGAAAGATTAATGTCAGGAATGCAGAGCTTCAGCAAATTGCTGAAGAGTTTCACCATACAATTAATCTCTCTCTTTTCTACATTACAAAAGTGCGAGGGATGAATGCAGGGAAGCTGTAATAATGCAGATATCACAGGTCTGTCTGTGAGAACTGGGGGAGTCAGCTATAAAACTCATAGGAAGATGGCTCTCTGCTCTAAGAAGGATTTATAAATCATGCTCTGCCCCCTGTGCCATCTTTCCTTGCCAAGTGCTTGTGGTACTTCAGCGCTGTTTCCATTCAGCTGTCATTGTCGGCTGTCACTGTCGGGGTAATAGTCCCTACAATCAGAGTGGGAGTGAGCTTAGATGGCATCTCAATTAAAGTAATGTCATGCTCTTATCTCCATGAGTGTCCCCAAATATCATCCCTTTGTTTCCAGCTTTATCTTCATTTGACTGTAAACAATTCTCTTCCTACAATATGAAACAAATACTTCTTCCCACCAACGCAATATTGTGCAGCAGACTAGGGTGATATTCAAAATAGTTAACTGGTATGCCACAGAAGCAGACCAATGAGAAGGATGCAGACCTCAGCCAAATCCCTGTTAACCTCTTACTCACTGGATCGTGATTTTTCTGTGGGCTTGGGAAGGAGAAGTTAGACTGAGACAATGGAAACGAGAGTAACAAGAGCTTTGGGGTAGTGACTTGTCTCAAATAGTAAGTTTGTGGTTGCTTCTCTGAACCTCATCAGCATCCCTTACCCTCTCTTTTTTAACCATATCTAGACATATCTAGGGTTGGCCTTAATAGGTTATCTCAGTAAATCAATAACCAAATATATCACCTCTCTCAGAATAGGTGATAGGTGTTGGTAATCATATCCATCTTTCTCCCCACACCAGGGGACCCCCCAATGAGGGAAGCCATGCTTTATCAAACCACAAAGCTTCATATACCCAGCTGTGCTGAATGTCCTCACTCACACGAAGGTGCGATGGGCTATGGGATGGCAGCCCAGAGAGATGCCCATTGGGATTATTTGAGCCCAAGGATGAGTTTGCTTTTTGAGAGAAAAAAATTTTTGCCCTCTCACTTTAGTTACATAATAATTCAGGAAGATAAGTTTAAATTTTAGAGGTTACACCATTTTGATCCTAATGAGCATTACCTGAGAGGGAAGCAGAAATACCTGAAAAATATAGGTGCCAGAGTGGTCTCCCAAAAGAGGGAAAGATGGCCACTCTCTTGGTAGAGAGAACAAGGAATCTGGGACCCCAGTGGTGTGGCCCTGGAGCTGCCTATGCCTGGGAGAAGGAAATTACAATAGCTGAAATAGGCCCCCTTACCACTTAGGACATTTTAGTCTATCATTCAACATTTGGACAGGCAAACATCAGGCACATTTATGTGACAATGCATTTCATATGAATTAGAGAACTGCCTCCATCACTAATGGTGGAACAATAATTAGTGACACCGTTTATGTTTTGAACAGCTAACAGAAGTGAGTTATTTGATGCCCTTTGTCATTTTATCTGAGATTTTGGTGAGACCATGATTTGATTTAAACAAACAAAACTTACAAAATCTTTCTGAATTGGTTGTCTAGGTCAGTATGTTATTTTCCTTACTTATGAATTCTTCTGGGCTGGGGTGCTGTTAGTGCGAAGACAAAATAATTCTATCGTGAACACTGCTGCCATGCCGGGACCTCAGCCAGCTGGTGGGCCCCTCTCAGCCAGCACCTGATAGGGAAGGGTGGAGCTTGATACCAGCAGAGCAAATCAGATTCCATTTCCCACATGTCTGGTGTCAAAATGCAGAGGCTGAGGCCAGGAGCGCTACGGCATCATAGACAGTCCAACTCATTATTCACCGATTCTATATTTGCAAATCTCTCTACTCACTGAAATATATGTGTAACCCCAAATAGACCCAGCAGTGATTTTGCAGTCATTCATAGACATGTGCAGGACAGCAAATTTTTGTCTCCTGACCTATGCATTCCTGTGAGTTCCAATAAGGTCACCCTTCCTTATTTCATCTCACATACTACAAATACGTGTTTTTTCTGACTATTTAGTGCCATGTTTTGTGCACTTTTGTTGGTGATTTCACTGTTTAAATTGGCCCCCAAGCATCATACTAAAGTGCTGTCTGGTGTTGCTAAGCTCAGGAAGGCTGTCAAGTGCCTCACAGAGAAAACGTGGCTGTTACAGGAGCTTCCTACAGGCATGAGTTACAGTGTTGATGGCCATGAGGTCAATGTTAATGAGATAATTTTGTGTGTGTGTGTGTGTGTGTGTACGTGTGTATGTTTGTGTAGTTAACTATATGTATGTATACAGTTATATGTATATATATACACATATATAATAAGATGTATTTAAACAGAAACACACATAAAACAAGGTTATGTATTGATCAGTTGATGAAAATGTCATAACCAGAAGCTCACAGGAATATAACTTTCTATTTCCCCTAATAGCAAAGTTTCATATGTACTAACTCAGCCTTTGTGGTGACTTTCTAGAACATATGGTAACTGCTGTGAATAATTAGAAATGACTATTAACTGGACACCAGGGTCATCAGTTTCTGGTCAGACCAGGTAGAAGCAAGGAAACATGGCCTGAAGTGATTGCTGAGCAGATGCTCCCTGATGGGTGGAGATGAGAAGCTGTAAAGGCCTGCAGAAAGGTAGTTGTGTGGATATAGAAAATCATCTTGTTTCTCACTCTCTTATTTCTTTACACCCAGATTGTGCTTCCTGCAGCTGGTTGCTATGGGATTCCCTCTACATCCAATCATAAACCCACATGAACTGAAGCAAGAATCAGATGTTTCTCTGTTCCTTTCATACCCATTTCTATAGACTACAACTACTCCAATATTAGCAGTACACAACTCATAACAGATCTGCAAAGTGAGCGTTAGATGAAATGTAAATATCTATCCGTTGTTAAGTTATTCTCATCCTGAGCACTAATAAAATGAAGAGAAATGTAGCATGTGGTTTGATACTGATTAATGACCTAATAATCTGTATTCCTATGTTCTGAAATTTCTAGTCACCCTATATTTATTTGGAATAACTTCTATTTGTCTTTTTTTTAAGTATTTATTTATTTAAATGTTTCCCCCATCACTTTCCATTATAAAAATATCATCTCCCTTTCACACTTGACCTTGGCTAAAGAATTAAAATCTTGAGTAAAAGATGATCTCTTTCATATAGAGCATGTTGGTTCAGGAGTCAAAAGTCATCTGTCATCAGAGCTAATCAATAGCCTCTTGATTAGGCAGTTTTACAAGAAATACAAATTTATTTAGTTTTGCAAAGCTATTTCCATTTCTTTGCTGTTCAAGATAAAGTCAAAACAAAGCAAAAAGATCCAGGAAATCTAACATGCTTCCTCATTTACTTACCTGCTATAATAAAGGAAGAAACAATTACTACAGTTTCAAGGATGACCACTCTTTGCTAACTGCTTCATATACATCACTGATGGAGCACTTGACAATTTTGCAATGCAGTTATCACAATCATCATTTTCCACTGCAGGAAACTGAGGATACACACAAATTAACAGAGGTTTAACATCACAGGGAGGCAAAGCTGGGATTAAAAAAACTCACATCTTTTTAACTTTGAAGTCATATTGTTTTCACTGTACTGTGTTAATTCATGGAGGAGTGGGGTCAAGGAAATCCACAGAGAATAATTTCCACAAATTGGAGTATAGCAAACAAGGTAACAGTTCAGACCTCCCTCAAGGATTTCACAATCCACTACAACCTGTGATACCCTGAGGACCAACATATAACAAAACAAACCGGCCTATCCATTCTCAATAACATTAGTCACCAGGAGTTCTATTGCCGATGACACACATTGCTTACATTCTCAGAGCAGGAGACCCCATTTCCAAGCCTTAGACAGCCCCAGGTGCTTGCCCAGTCAGCACAGAGTCACAGGAGATGCCTGTACTCACCCCACAGCGTTTCTCCCCAAGAAGATGGCTTACAGCTCCAGACCACTGCTTTCATGGGTGGGAAAGGGTGAATCTGGAACACCCAGTTGCACAATCTTTAATTTGTAGTTGGCTGAATTGTAGTAAATAGGAGCAAGTCTTACTTGTTTTTGAGAATAAACAATAAACTTTATACACATAAAAAAAGCACATGGCTTAAATTATGTGTAAACTACAGACTGTGGAGTGAATACAGCTGGAAATATTTCACCCTACAGTAAATGTTGCATGTTTGGTCCTGAGTATTTGTATTATAAATATATGAAATGTTTATATAACCCATTGGTTGCCGTTATGGTCCCAATAAAACCCCACAAATAGTAGAGGTTTCAATACAAACACGATAGTATCCATATACAAAATATTTATTCATGGTATCTCCTCAATCCAGTGTTTTGCAACTTCTTCTCTGTCTTTAATTCATGAGTTGTATGTGTGTTTGGTGACTAGCATGTACAGAAGATAAATCAAATGACATCATTCTACAAGAAGAAAAGCAAATGAGACCAAATACATACCTACAAATTTTAGTTATAAATCTACTCTGTTATTCCCTTAGATGTTTGACTTGCAACCACACACAGTCACCAAATGTAAAAACAATGTGACAAAACATCCTTATTCACTTCTACTTGCAAATGAACAGTATATCCTGAATATGCTCTGTCTTCTCTTCAGAAACTGACAAGACTTGTTCTCTTTGTAAGACCTGATCCCAGCAAGCAAGCTGTCCAGGCTTCCCTATCTCAGATCCTATTATCTGATGAGATGAAGCTGCCTTTGTCAGTGGAGAGAAGTAGCATCTGCATTCCCCCATACCTTAAGAATCGGTGCAGGATCCCCAAATAGCCACCTCACTCTCTCCTTAATCTTTCAATAAAATACAATATTATAAAACAATTGTGCTACTAGTTTTCTAAAATTTTCCTGACTTAAATATGAACTTGTTATTTCAAAATCTCATTTACTAATACAGCCTAACCCTCTATCACTAACCATCCATGCCAATTTCTACTGTCCTTAAGCGAAAACAAGCATTCCAAGTTTCTATCATGAAAACAGCAACTGCTATGTGCACATCCTGCTTACTACTTCCTATTCAAAGCCAGAAAAGATTTTGGCCACTTCCTTCCCCCATTTCTCTCCTGTTATTCTTTTCTTAGCTCCAGTACAACTAACCATCTGTCAGGAAAAGAGATTAATGGAGGGAGGAGGCAGAAGAGTGGGACCATTGAACTATCCTCTGCACTAAAGTGTGATTCTCTTTAGTTTGGACTAATGATTACATGCTTTCCATGCACATTAGTGCATTCTGGTTTAGTGATTATGTGAATTACATGCAATAGTTAGGTGTGTTCCCAAACAGTGCAAAATGATGAAAGTGTGAAAATTTGTGACTACAAATTAACTAAGTGTATTGACAAGAGCCATACTTATATGGCTTTGGTTTTATGTAGGCAGATAAAGTGTGGTGGTTACTTACAACTTCACTAAAAGAGAAGGGTTTGTGAGACCACAAAGAAAATGATGAACAAATTGGGTTCTGTTGAAGCTGAACTTTCAGCTGTAGGGAAAATTATGGTTGGATCATTACACTTCAGTTCATACATACCTTTGTTTTAACTTCTTCAGTTGTGAAATACAGCACTATCTTCCTATTTAATGGCATTCTAAAATGATCAGTGATACATGGCAAATTTGAATTATCTGTGAACATCTCAAATCTCCAGTAAATAATGGATGAAGGAAAGGTGGAAACCTGAAGGCATCCATGGGATAATGGAACCAGAAGCTATAATCACCAGGTGTTTGTGGGTGACAAATCATTCCATAGACAACTTGATTGCTTTTTTGATGGAATTACAAGATTTACAGATGAAAGCAATGGAGTTGATGCAATATGTCTAGAATGACAATTTTAATACATTCGATACAGTGTTGTACATTATCACACTTGCAAAATGTATTTGTGTATATCGGGACTGTCACTGGAACAGAAAGTAAAAGAGAGACTGTCAATGAATAAGAACTGATAATACTGTCTCCTTAGTCTGTACTTAACCCTGGCTATAACAACAACAACAATAAAAATGACCTGTGATTTGGAGTTTAAAAATCTGTTTCAAAAGTCAGAAGATTGTCATACATGTTGACTTTGTTGAATATCTGGAATTTCAAAAATTTTGCAAAAAACTGCTAAGGCCCTAGATTATCAACCACAGTTTCTTGAGCAAAAACTAAATTTGTAGAAAGCTCTGGCGATATAAAGAAGCATAATGTGTACTTTTTGAGCTCTGAATGAGGGTAATCTAATTGGCATGCTGGAGGCATTCATTGAATAGTGACTCACAGTGAAATATAATGCATGCTAAGTAGAACATGGGTAGAAACAACAGAGAATTCCAGAGTAGAGAGGGGATGTGAGAAGATAACCTTATTAAGTGGATGAAAGAATGGCATCTTCAGTGATCCCTCCTGCTACACTTTATAACATGCTTATGCAGACAAAATCTAAACATAAAACTAAACAAAACATAACATGCTAAGAAATAAAAATTAGGAAACACAGGGCTTCCCAACAGCAAAGTAGAGTACTAAAGAAAATGGAGCAATGCATTTAAGACTTTGAGGAGAAGAAATAATATTCAATTTAGAATTCTAAAATCAAAATACCAAGTGCAAGGGAAGATGAATGGCATTTTAAGGCATGCAAGGACAAGAAGATTCAATGCAAGTGGAAAAAAATAGTGCATACATCTCTAATTTAAAAGGTTATATAAAAAATGAAATGCAATCATAGTGCACTACCTGGCTCTTCATTCATTAATAACCCACCTTAATGCCCTCACTTAATGTTAGTTACCTCTTTAAAGGCCCCATCTCCAAATGTGGTCACACTGCGGGTATGGCTTCACTATATGAATTGAGGGGGGTACATAATTCAGTTTATAACATATTAATTTCTGAATTTACCTCATCCCAATGTCATATTTGTGGAATTCATCCATCTTGCTGGAAACAGTAGTTTCAATTAGTTCATCAAACATTATATTTGCTAAAGACTATTTTTGATGTCTTTCATGAAGTAACAGAAGTTCCATTTTATGTCCAATTGGCTAGGAGATGGTTTTTAACAATATATTAATACAAATGAATATTAACATTTTATCATATTTTTCTCCATCTATAGAAATAATCATGCACCTTTCCCTAATCTTGTAATGTAAATTACTTTATTATATAATATAAATGATATTAACTAATTCCATCAATTCCTACAATCATGAAGTACATACAACTTTATCATGATATATTATCTCACTTAAGATATTGTCGGATATGATCAGCTAAATTTTTATTTTTAATCTGTGTTCATGAACTACACTAGGTCGTATTTTAATCACACTATCCTTGTCAGTTTTTAAATATCAGTCTCAAGCTTTATGAGCCTCAGAGGTAGGTTTACCATGATGCTAATGAAGTTTGTGCTTTAGGGGTTGTCACTTGCATAGAACTCTGCCAAATGACTAATGCTATATTCATAATTTTATATTGTATTCTCATTTTAAAAAGTCTCAAATGTTTTCTATGCTTCAAGATCCACAAAACCTGGATTACTCCCCTGGAGAGTCTCATAAAACAAGGGAGAACATCTTCATGTTTTACTACCTGGAAGTTTGTGTAAGACTGGAACCATCTGTCATTTGAATGTTCAATAGAAGATTCTAGGTAACCATTTAGGATATAATTTTCTGTTTGGAAAAATTTTGATAACTGTTTCAATTTCTTTAATAGTCGTAAGACTATTCAGATTTTCTATTTCCTCTTTAGTCAGACTAGTTTGTAATATATTTTTAAGATTTTTTTCTTTCAAAATAAATGTTCAAATTTATTGTCATAAAGTTGCCCATAGTATTCTCTTATTGTTTTATCATCTTCCTATTGTGTGCAGCAACTGTGGTTATAATCACTCGTTGCATTACTGATACTGGTATCTGTGACTTTATTTTATTTTCCTTCATTTTTTTCACCAGTGGTTTGTCAGCTGCATAACTATTTTGATACACTTTTTTATATGTTCATATTTCATTAATTTTTCCTCTTATATTTATATTTTTATCTTATTTCATTACAATTATTTAGTGGTCCTTATATAACTTTTGAGATGATGTTAGGTCATTAATTTTTATCATTTCTTTCCTAATGTACATTTATTTACCACTAAGTTGTTGTTTACTTGTATACCACAAGTTTTGTTATGTAATATTTTTATCAAATTCAGAGTAGTGTGTTTTTTTATTATCCATTATGCTATTTTCTTTTACCCACGGGTCTTTGCTAACATATTCCATAACTTCCAAACTTGCCTAAATTTTTTCCTCATCAGAATGACTTTTATTTGTATTTCCTACAGAAACAATGAGTGGTAATTTATGGCACTTGGTAATTTGTCCAGACACGAAAGAAGGTGCATGAAATCAGTGAATGCCTTTTGGAAGAGTCTTCTGTCACAAATTCAAGATAAGCTTATGCAGCAAAATCCAATACTATTCCTTCAGTACTTTGTAAATGGAATTTTCTTTTACTTGTGTCCACTTCCCTGGGGCTTATGGACCCATTCATATTCTCCATATTTAGAATCAAAAGCTCCTTTCTGAAAAGATCTTAATTTTAAAGTAAAACATGGTCTCAGATCCTGAATACTCACTTCTTTTCATTGTTGAATATGTATCTGTAAAATCTGAAGAAGATATAATCTCATTGACTGTGGAATATGGCAACCTGTTTTCCAATAAACTGAGGATTATGTGGAAAAAGAGATGCAGGCATCCATCCAAATAGAAAGGCCCAGCCATGTTGTAAAATTATTCAGATTTCAGGTATGTGTTCTGTGTGGTCCTTGTCTCTTCTCTGAATTTCTTTACACAGACCAACACTGTTCATTTTAAAATAGGCATCTGGTCCATTTGGCAAGTGGCTCAGAATTAACCCATTGGGTGTTTTACAGTCATTAATAATGATCAGATCTGTGAAATCTCTTGAGATGCCCTGCGGAATAATTTATTTTTTTCCAGAGCCAGTCTTCTTCTGTAATAAACATGTGTTTGGCATAACTGGAGAGCTGTACGGAATGGTCCAGGTCTCCCATGAGGTCTATCTGATGTTATAATGAGAATCTTGAGAGAATTTTGTTGAAGTAAGAAGCAAATTCATCTATAGCTTCATCATAAGAAAATTCTTCACACTAGGGTCACTGTGGTTTCATTATACACTTGTTGGTTGTCAATAGTCTTGGCACAGGGGTGTCCAACCTTTTTGCATCTCTTTACCACACTGGAAGAAGAAAAGTTGTCTTGGGCCACACATTAAATACATTGAGACATGTAATCACAACAAAAAATCTCATAATGTTTTAACTAAATTTACGATTTTGTGTTTGGGGGCATTCATTGTCATACTGGGCCACATGCAGCCCATGGGCCGAGGGTTGGACACCCTGGTTGGGTATAGGTTTTGGTGTAGCCTTGTCACCAAGACCCTCTCTCTCTTTTTTGTTTTTTCTTAGCTGATAGCTCTTCCTTCCACTGCTGTTGTTTATACCACAGGAACATTAAGTGTCGCTGCTATTTGTTCTTAATCTCCATAATGCGCAAGGCTGGAGGAAGGGCAGATGATTTCTGATGTTGGACCCACATTTGGTTGCCCCATCCTCAATGACTGCAGCCCCCTGAGGTTCTCCGGTAGTGCCTTTGCATTTCAGGCCTTTCTTTTTGCTGCTGCTGGTCTTCTGTATGGTGTTTGCTCCAAACTTGACTGAATTTCCTAGTTATTGTTTGGCTACTGGTTTCCAGCTTAATAGCATTATGGTCAGAGAACTTAACCCAGTGTAATTTCAGTCTTCTGAACTGTATTAAAATTGGCTAAATTATTTATCATATGACCAATTTTTTATCAATGTCTTGTATGTATTCTACAGCTTAGGGTTACAGTGTTCTATATATGACTACTGAGTTTATTTTTTTCATTGTATTGTCTAAAACTTCTATATATTTTCATTTGTCTGCTTGTTCTGTCACAGTTACTGAGAGACATGTGTTAAAAGCTACTGTGATTATTTCTTCTGTCAATTTTTGCTTTATAAATTTTAGCACATACAAATTCTTGGTGTTTTTTTCTTTTGCTGGTGTGTTAAACTGCTTATCACTATAATGTAACCTCTGTATTATTAGTGTTTTTTGCTTTAAAATTTATTTTATCTCATCCTAATATTGCTATATCTTCTTTTTGTCAATTTCACAAAAATATAATTTTCCATCTTTCAAAATGCTTGTCTGTTATATGTTAGATTTATTTTTTCATTTTTTCTGTAATCATGGCCTAACTGAAGCACTTAATCTCTTTATAGCTAATGAAATTGATTTTGATTTATATTTATTATTTAATTTTAAGTTTTCTACTTTCCAAATTTGTACATTTCTTCTGTTTTTAAAAATTAATAATTTTATCACTTTTTTCTCTGCTTGTTTGAAGTTATGTGCTCTATTTTTTGCTGATATTTTAGAAATTACATTATGCAATATTCACTTATTTAAGTTTAAAGTTAACCAAAACATTTACCAACTTAGATTATAAACAGACTTCAAAATAGTTAAAGCCTATTTTTCTTCATCAGAATGGGAATGTCATTTTTTACCATGTAATTCATTTCTATATGTTTAATCCCTTAAGAAACCACAATTGTTGTTCCACTTAATATTAATTTAGATTAACCTACACTTTTATCACTTTCTGCTTTTTATCTTTTCTTTTATCTCAGTGGTCCCATCTGGAATCCTTTTCTTTCTGCTTAAAGTATATATTTTAGAATTTTCCTTAACTAGAGTATCTCTGAAGTCAAAATCTTTCAGCACTTGTTTTCTAAAAATAAATTTGTCTTTATTATCTTGAGATATTTTGTGGGATAAGAAATATAGGCGGGCAGCATTTTTTTCTTTTCTTTTCTTTCTTTTTTTTTTTTTTTTTTGGCCAGAACATTGAAGATATTCTATCATTCCTTTGGATATATATAAATTGAGCCTGAAATCCAAAGGATGTTATTCATACACTGCCCTTTTCACAAGGACATTGGTACTGCCAGGCCCAGCAGTAAACAGGACAAACAATTTCAGTTCCCAACTATAGGGGCACTTCCCCTAATCTCATATCCCTGTATTGACATTAAGACCAAGGTTCAGCTTTTCTGGAACTGCCCCTCTCTATGTTAATCAACTCCATGGCACCAGGGCTACTTCCTGCTGCAGCTTTTCAGTGTAAAATTCCCTTTAGTTCTGGAAATCTCAGGGATTCCTTTCTCTCTTGGGTACGTGGTTCTCTCTCTAATTTTTGTTCTGCTTGTATTTTTACTTAGCATGTCTAGGTAATCGTAATAGGAATGCTCTATGTTAATTTTGCCAAACACATTGTTGGAACCAGAAGTCCCAATACCAGCAGTGTTTGTCTAACTGGTATTTAAATTTTTCCAGAGCATGGCAAAATATGAAAAGCTTTTCAATTAATTCGGCAATGCTTATATAAGCCTGATTTTTTTTTTATTGTACTCACAAATAAGGAGGAACCACCAGCCAATTTTCTTTATGAATAGAGATTTTTTTAATTAGCAAATTTAATCCAGCAGCATATTTCATGAATAATACATCATCATCAAGCAAAATTTAGTCCAAGAATACAAGAATAGTTTAGTATTAAGGAACATATTAGTATCATCTGACATTTTTCAAAGAATAATGACTTGAAAATAACTATAGGATAATATTAATTTTAAAAATCAGGACATTAACAGTCTATAGTGAAAAATACCATTTTTATACAAGAAAATATGTACCTACACACAGCCCTCCTCAAAAGAAAAGCCAGGACAAATAAACACTAAAATGATTTTAGTGCTTTCTTCTGGTGGTAAAATTATAAGTGACCAGTTTTCTTCATTGTATTTTCATGTGTTTTCCAAATTCTCTGCAATAAGATAGGTATTACTTATCAGAAAATATTGATATAATAATGGAGTTTCACTCCCTATTTTTAACCAGGCAAATCTAACCTCACCCTGGCCTGCAGACACCCATCTGATAAGATCTCTTTTCTAACAGGTTTCCTCTAACAGTTTTTAAAAAAAGGACCTTTAAAATAAGTATTGCTACACCTAGACATGTGATCCTTTTCAAAGCCATGTTTTGCTCATATTCTTTCACCTAAATCCTTATTTTCATCCTTTACACTATCAAATCAAATGCTTTCAAGTGCCACTTTCATTCCATTTCCTCTCTAAGACATTACTATCTAATAAAACACAGAGATCCCTACTTTTCCTCAATCTCTACAGCCCTGAAATCTCACCACACAATTTGGTATTAATTAAATAATAATTTGTAATTTTTCCTCTTTATTATTTGCATTGTTATCCAAAACCAGTTTATTCATCAAAAGCACAAACTTTTTCATTGTTTTCATATTGTAGGGGTTTTCACTTATTTTATGCCTGAGTTATTAGCACATTCCATAATTTAATATACAAAATTGATAAAACAGGTCATAATCCTGGCTCACTGGGTATTAGGAAGGACACAGTTCTCTTAAGGAAAAAATACAAAAGAATGCCAACACATTATTTGGTACTTCACCTCAGCAAATAAACAGCAAAAATAAAATTTAAAAGAGAACCACACCAAAAAAATTATGTGTGCTTTTATAATGGGGTGCATAACGAGGCACCCCCACAGTCCCTACAGCCCCTGTGGGGAAGGAGATGATAGAGCATTTAAGATACTTTGCATAACTACAGAAAAAATAATAGCTGTGCTACTGCCCCAGGAAAAAGGTGTACATGACTTTCAGAATGTACCCTGACTTGTGACATAGCCAAGGGAGGTGAAGGCCCCTGCATCCCTGAGTCTCTCTTGCCTTCACTAAAGATGGCAGCCCAATAAAGGTAAGGTTTGGGGAAACTGGCAAAAGTAGCCCACTGTAGAAGGGGTCAGATATGAAGTCACATAGGAAGTTCCAGGTAAGCATTTAAAATAAGGGCACTCTTCTGAAACAAAAGGGGGTTTGGTCCACCATGAGGTCTGTAGTGAGATAGGAGCTGTGCCAGCCATAGCAGAAGGCAGCCATGAAAGTCTCCATGAAGAGAGAGAAGGAGGAGGTAGCCAGGAGGAAGGAGCCATAAACCAGGAGAGATTCTGCCATGCTGCCTATAGTAAGGGAGGAGCTACATCTGCTCCTCTGAAGATCTGACCATGTGGCCTGGTGTAAGGAAGCAGGCATACAGTCTGTAGAAAAGTAGCAGCCATGCAGAAAAAAACAGGTGTAAGGAGAGAGTTGATGGAGCTATGTGGTGATCCGGCAAAGCTGATGAATCTTCAAAGGAACCTGCCTAATGAAACACAGATTAGTGGAAGATGCTTGGAATGCTGAACTGTGACCAAAGACTGTAGACTCATGCTTTTCTGAGGGACATAGAAGAAGCCACTCTCTTGGGACATGTGCCTTCCTGGACTTAACCATGATCCAGTGCAACATGACATATGTTTTCCTGGACTATTACTTGGAGGCTGAGGACAATGTACCCCAGATCCTGAAGGAGAGAGCTGCTGCAAGAGGATGGTGATTCTAAAACTCATAAGTGTACCTTCCAGAGGAGATGGAGAACTCTTTGAGCAGCCAGCTTAAGAACAGATGAGGATATGGGGAACTATTGGGCTTATAGCCTTTTGGGGAGCAAGAGAAGTGCTGGGTCTCATGGAAGAAAGGAGCTCTGAGCAGGAGTGCTCCCAGCATCCCTGAGGTTAGAATCTGGTAAATAAAAACCTGTTTCCCTCAACACTAATTGTTGGGTCATGCATCAAGGTTCCATGTGCTGAGCCCTGATTTACTTGGTTATAGTTTCAGCAAAATTAACCAGATACTTTTTAAAAAATCAAAATGTTAATAAAATATGATCAACTTTTTATGTGGGTTATAGGGAGCCTTGGGGAGAAGTAGTAACAGACAAACAGTAGTCTACTTGTAAGAAAACTTGACCAACAAAGGCATGGACCTAAAGAAGAATTTAGAGAGGAAAAATGACAATGTTGTTTACACAGTAAGTGATTAATTAAGATATAAGTAAATAAGAACCCAGTCCATTCTGCAGAAGAATATTACAACCAAAATGGATGGTGATTTGGTTTTTCTTCTCCTAAGTTATCTGATTATGTACATCTATGATTCTACTTATTCTGAATGTTTGGACCACCTAACCTGTACCCTGGAAAATGACTGGACACTAGGTTTCTCTAAGAGCCTGAGGCTGAATAAATAAAATGTTTTCATTTTTTACTTAATGTTGATTTAAACTGAGTCTCCACATTCATTGCCATGTTGTCATATGGCATTATTGTTTGCCATCAGTAGGAGGCAGCTGTATAAATAATCAGTAGCCCAAAAGCACCTAAAGTCATTTGGCAAATCACACAGTGAGTGTCACATTCTGTGAAATGCTCCAAACAAGGATAATTTCTACTAATCACCAGAGAATGGCCAAACTAATCATCAAAAGGGACAAACTGATGTTTTCTACCATTAAACTTCCACTTCCTCTCACAGTTCTCCTTTTTCAGGGTTCTTTCCATGTGGAAGGTTGAATAAGATGACACCTACGCACAATGTTCATAAACTGTCAGGACCATCTAAACAGTTTTGAATATCATTCTTCATTTCTAATCACAACAGTAAAAGTGTCATTAAATATTAAGGACCTATTTTCCTATTTTTAAAATCCAGTTTTAAATAAAGAGTACATACAATTTTTAATGTAGTATGAGTTCATATCAATGTTTTCACATAGTAAGATTATACATATATAAACATTGTTTAATACATGTAACATGCCAGTTTCCTCATAATCTAGTAAAATTGAATATTCTGTTTATTTCCTTTCCTCCCTCCCTCTCTTTCTTCTTTTCTAATAAGGGGCTAAATTATCACAAATTTGTAAATTGAATAATTGAGACAGAAAGGTTAAATAACTAACTTGCAATTTACCATGATTACATTCACAAATATCACAAGAAATGTAGGCCTAAAATGGAACCATTAACCCAGGAAACACAGGGTTACCCAGACCATAAATGAGGAAAGTGCTCAAAGGTCAATTTAATTATGGAGAGGAATAAATCATTATTCCCAAAGAAGTTCCAACCTCTGAAAGTTAACCAAATGGGCAAATATTTTTTAATTAGTTATATTCTTCCTAAGTAAAATGGAAACATACTGGCATTAAAAGTTTTCTCTTATGTCTAGTCCTTACTACTTTGCCACCTAATAATGTAATTTAAAAATCCTTTCCCACAGCACAGTTTGGAATTATGAAGTATGGATATGTAAATTTGTTCTTTCATTTATTATCTATAGGCCCTGAGATAATCGTTTAGCTATCCTCATCATAATTCATTTATATTAAAATTGAGATATAATATCTCCATTAATGACTTCATAGAGTTAGTTGTAAGAATGGTATATATGAAAGAACTTTTTAAATTACCAGAGCTACTTTATCAAATTTAGTAGACTAGAAATAGTCCTGAGATTATGGTAGTTGAGAGGAGATGGAGTATATGGAAATTTAGTGGGCTACTTTTTTTATCTCCTACTAAAAGTAAGGCAGGACAGATTGCAAAGATAAGGAAGACAGCAGACTTCTGCTCCCAGCTATGACAAGGTGCTTACATAAGGCCAACCCTTCCAAAAACAACTATAAAAGCTGAATAAAGCACCAAAAACAAAACAATTAAATCAATGTAAAAGCATTCAAGAACAACCAAGGCAGCCAGAACTTGAGCATCTGAATTCCAGAAAGAAGGAAGGGCATTGGTTCTACCCACTGCTTCATACTGGTAGTCTTTAAGATCTGTCAGCTCTGTCAGGGCCAAAGGATCAAGCAGAAATCAAAGGAACAAGCAGAAATCAGCAACTCCAAATGTTTAACATCTCACAGGTCACTTGTGATTTATACACAAGTAACCAGCTATCTGGGTTTCTGAGGATGCCCCATGTGATTTCAGGAAATCACCTGGCAGTATCAGAAATACATGGTGTTGTGGTTTAAATAGCATCCTCCTGAAATTCATGTCACCTAGAAACTCATAATTTGATCTTATTTGAAAATAGGGTCTTTGCAGATGGAATTAGGTAAATTAAGAGGAGGTCTTATTGGAGTAGAGTGGGCCCTAAGTCTGCATGTCCTTATTAGAATAGGAGAGGACACAGAGAGACACACAGGGAAGAAGACATGAAGGAAGAGACAGACACTGGACTGGTGCCTTTATAAGCATGGACCTCCAAGGATTTCCAGGCGACACAAGAAGTTAGGATGAGGCAGCCAAGGATCCCATCCTCCAATAGTGCCTTCAGAGACACACGGCCCTGCTGAGACCTTGATTTTGGACCTTCATCCTCCAAAAGTGTGAGACAATAAATTTCTGTTGTTTTAAGCTGCGCAGTTTGTAGTAATTTGTTACAGAAGCCTCAGGAAACTGATAGGCATGATGTGGTCCCCAAATAAGAAACTGTAAGTTCTCTGCCTGTAGACTGTGCAGAGAAAGTTGCTGATGGAATAAGAAAAAAGGCAATAAATTCACAATGGTGCCCAGGAGGGGTCTGATGCACTGGACAAACTTGTTATTAGGCCAGTTTGGTTCACTTCTTGTTCTCTAAAAGCAGGTGCCTATTTTTACCTCCCAGACTTGCTTGTACTGTGGTCTCTGCCTACAGATTCCAAATTGTCCAGGTGAGTTTGTATTGCCTCCCAAAACATTTCACAGCTCATTGAACTCACCCTCTTATGAAACCATTATTTTCTAATTTTACATAAGATGTTGAACCCAAGAGAAACCAAATGGCTTACCCAAGTTTGGCCAGCTAGGAAGAAGAATGGACCAAATTAGAATCTTGAGTTTTATTGCCTTATTCATTTCCATTTTTGTAATGCTACACTGCCACTGTCACCTTTGCACATTTATCTGTTAACAAGTGAAAACATCTTCTGTTTAGCTAGTTGTTTTCCAGGGAGTGAAACAATAATTGACCTTCTTTTTCCTTGATCAGAGAAGGGGAATTAGATCTATTATGCCTACCACATGTCTTTTTTGATACTAAATTAAATTTGATTGTTAGTGATTTCATTTGCAGCAGCAAAACTGATCCTCTACTGTATATCTGACTTGTCACTAGAGTTATAGAATATTATTGATTTAGACATTGACCCTAATATCTACTATGGCTCCTTCACTCTAATGGTTTGTTTAGATTTATAAATTGATTATTTTGATAGTTTTAGTTGTATTGCTAAACTTTTCACATGAAGTGAAAATAGTGTTGCTCTAATCTCATTATGAAGTCCATGACTGCCAGACTGAATTGAACTGGGTGCAGCCTGCAATATCCAATCACATATGGTTATTGAGAAGCTGTGTGCTTGATTTTTGATTTATAATAATTTCATAGTCTGCTAGGTGCAGAGATCATATTTTTCTTGGCTGTAACACAAAACCATTATCTACAGAAGGAAGAATTAAGATTTTTAATCTTTTCAGTTTGGAAAGGATGGTTGCTGGCATTATCTAAACTCAGACATCATGGATTTCCTTTGAGATAGGTCTGCAGATTTGCTTAGGTTTAAGTCCCATGCAAGTAAATTATTTTATTCCCAACTATCTTTTGTTTTCCCCCTTCTTTCTCTAAAAGTGTCCATCAACCATTTCCTTTGTTTACTATTCATTGGGCTCAGTTCTTTGAATTAGAGTGAAGAGCCTTAGGTAAATTTTTCTCACCAAAATCAAATATGTATTTTCATGCTTTGATATATATGTATATATATGGTCTTGTGAATATTTATGAATTATAATTTTATCTATTTTTCTATTAATTTACTAATATCCTTAGAAAGTCTGTCTTTATCTTTGATAATATATAAATGTAGTTTTTCATTCATATAACTTATTAATTATTGAATCACTATGTTCAAGACAAAATATTTGACTCTACAAAGATTATTGAATATATGTCATGCCCACTGCTTGCTACTGAATGCTTGAGGGCACAAATATTTAAAAATACAACCTCTCTCTAGCTATGAGTTTTTTCCTAATACTTGCCAGAAGGGTTGGGGTAGAGAATGGGTTCACAAGGGGAAGGAGAGTAAAAAATAAAAACTTCCAGTTATAAAATAGTTCATGGGGATGTAATGTACAGCATAGTGAGAATGTAGCCAATAATATTGTAATGACTTTGCATGGTGACAGGTGGTTATTAAACTTATTGTGGTGATAAGTTTGTAAGGTATATAAACATTGAATTATTATGGTGTACATCTGAAACTAATATATGTCATCTCTAAGTAAAAATAAATTTTAAAAAATAAAATAATATAATAGTTTTCTAACAAAATAAAATAAAAATAGAATGCCTGCCCTCAAGGAACTCACACTCTAGTGAGAAAGCAAGCATATAAGGAAATAATTGAAATTCATTATGTATCAGTTAGGAGTAGGTTTCACTGCAAATAACATTGGCTTAATAGAATAGAAATTATCTCTCCAGGGCTGACATGGCAGCTTTGCCACCCAACACCTGAGGGACTGACACGACTTCTAGCTAACTGCTCTATAATCTCTAGGGTGTATACCTTGTTTATTCTCATGTTCCAAAAGAGTTGCTAGAACTCAAAAAATCATAAGTGCATTCCAGGCAGCAGGATGGAGGAAGAATTATGAAGAAATAACAAAAGACATACACAAGTTATCTTCTAAGTAAGTTTCCTAGAAATATCAGGATTTTTTTTGTCTTTAATAGAAATAGAATTCATAATTGTATCTGGACTAGTGGTTGCTGATTAGTAAGATTACATTTTGCAAGTGTGGTCATATGACTAAGGTCTGGCCAATAAGATATAAGCAGATATATTGACAACAGTTCTAAGCAGTTCTAAACAGTTCTAAGAAATATCAACTTTTTCGTATAGTTCAGCCAAATGGTTGTCTCTCAATATCCTTTATTTGCATGGTAAGTATTGTTTATCGTTACCCACAAGAATGGAAGCTCCATGAACATAGGAAAAATGTCTTGTTTTTGAGTATATCCAAAGCTCCTGGAATACAGCTTCACATGTAGTTGCCATGGTAACATTTCCAAGCCATGAGTCTTGCTTCCTGCCATTCTCTTAACCTCCTGAAGGGTTATACTGCAGGTTTTGCTAACTGGGTCAGAGTCTTCACTACCAAATCTTGCAACAACGATAGCATTCAGCGTCTCTGCAGATAAATCATCAGTATTTGACCACTCACCTATGATTTCCATTTCTACTTTTTACCACCTGAAATTGTTCTACCACTAAAATTAGACATTTGAGCACAAATTACTTCAACATTATAAATCCTTCAAGTCCAGTCACTCCTTTACTTCTCCTCTCACAAATATCTCTCTTCCTCTTCACTTCCATTTTTCCAGCTTATAGTCTTTTGTCAATAATTTCAGTCACTCTCTTCAAAATAGCCTAAAGTCCTTGCCCTGGTTTCCAATCATCAAATTCGTGTAGAAAATGAGAGAAGGAAGAGAAGGGCAAGATGGCAGAGGAGTAAATGGAAGTCACACTGACCTCATCCCAGGTCCAATTGGAATTACAACTAAATTGTGGAGAAATCACCTGGAGCAAACAACTGAACAATAGTGAGAGAGGAGCCTTGTAATCTCGGACAGATAGAGGAATCAGTTTTGGCACAACCTGACTGGTAAGGAGTGCAGTAGAGACTTGGGAAGATGGGCTGGGCTCCCACAGGTGGCAGCACCAGAGGGATATTTAAATGGCCAGTTTGATCCCCCTGAGAAGAATGAGATCAAACCATAAGCAGGGATATCTGGCCTACAGCACCAGAGTCAAAAAAGTTAACAGAAAACAGTCAGCAGTGAAAAGCAGCAGGATTGCTCTCCGCCAGAGATGGGTGGCTGGAGACACAAAGAGCCGTTTAAAGGGCCAATGCATAAATTTTCACTTACAGCCACTTACCCTGGGCTCTGGCAAAGGTGGGGGCAGGTGGGCTAAAGACACCTGAGAAGAAATGGGGAAGGAGGCTTTGGGAAGAGAACTGAGGAAATAGCAGACAAGATCCAGGTGCTGAGCCATGCCCCATATGACAGCAGCCATCTTGCTCAGACAGATCACTCCCCGGCAGCAGCAGCATGAGAGGACACAATAACCCTGCCCCCAGGAAGGACTCTGACCTGGCCCTGCGGTGCTAAAGCCTGACTACTCTGTACAGAGTGGCAGTCACAGATAGTAAACCCCTGGCCAAAGGGGGTGCAGAGTGGTCTGGAGACATATGAGGAGAGACTGGAGACAGATGCTTTGAGGAAAGAACAGAGAGAGTGACCAGCAGGATCCTGGTGCTGACTCATCCTCCATTTGGCAACAGCCATATGCCTCAGTCAGACCACTCCCCTGAGTGGCAGCAGCACCAGAGGATACAATACCCTGCCCCCAGGAGGGACTCTGATCAACCCTGTGGTGCCTAAGGCTAACTGCGGAGTGCAGAGTAACTAGATTAACAACTGAAGGAGTCAGCCACAGACAGTAGAGTCCTGAAAGTCTCAAACAGTCTGCCTAAGGTCAGACAGGGACAACATCTGACATCATCATGGGCAGACCCAGAAAAAAAAAACAGTGGTCTCCTACCATAGAAGTTCACACCACAAAGTCAACAAGTCAAGCCACATCAATTTAAGAAGGAGGAATAAAAGAAAAACATGTCTCACAAATAATGGAAAGACAAAGAAACAGCCCCCATTCGAAGGGAAAGGAGGAATCCCCAGAAAGAGAACTAAATGAAATAGAGGAAAGTAAACTATCAGACATTGAGTTCAAAACAATGGTTCTAAGGACGCTCGATGAGCTCAGTGAGCTCGGAGAAAACTACAAAAAACTCCAGGGAAACTACGAGGAACTTACTGCAAACTATGTCAGCATGAAAAAGGACATAGAAAAACTATCAATAAGAGACAAGAGGAAATGAAGACTACAATTTCTGAATTGAAGAAGGCGATAGAAGGAATCCAAAGCAGGCTAGATGAAGCAGAGCATGGAATTGGTGAGCTGGAGGATAAGATTTTTTTTAAAAGCTCCCAGAAAGAGCGACAAAATGAAAAATGACTCAAAAAGAATGAAAAAGCATTTAGGGAAATGCAGGACAACCTGAAATGTAATAATATCCATATAATAGGGATACCAGAAGGAGAAGAAGAGGAGGGTAGGACAAAATAAACTCAAGATGGATAAAAGGCTTAAATATAAGTCATGACACCATAAATGTCCTAGAGGAGAACGTAGGCAAGAAACTGTCAGATATTCCATGCAGCAATATTTTCACTGATATGTCCCCTAGAGCAAGGGACATAAAGAACAGAATAAACAAAAGGGACTTCAACAAAATAAGAAGCTTCTGCATGGCTAAAGAAAACATCAGTATAATGAAAAGGGAGCCAACTGTATGGGAAAATATATTTGTCACTGATTCCTCGGACAAGGGTCTGTTCTCCAAAATATGTAAAGAACTCACACAACTCCACTCCAGGAAGACAAACAATCCATTTAAAAAATTGGCAGAGGACTTGAACAGACACTTCTCTAAGGAGAACATACACATGGCCCAGAGACATGAAAAGATGCTCAGCCTCACCTTCATTAGCCATCAGAGAAATGCAAATTAAAACCACAATGAGATATCACTTCACACAGGTCAGAATGGCCATATCATAAATAAATCAACAAACAATGAGTGCTGGCGAGGTTGTAGAGAAAAGGGAACCCTTGAACACTGTTGGTGGGAATGCAGACTGGTGCAGCCACTGTGGAAAACAGTTTGGGATTTCCTCAAAAAGCTAAAAATGAAACTGCCTTTTGACCCAGTGATTCCACTGTTGGGATTATACTCTAAGAATCCAAAAAAAACCAGTTTGAAAGAACTTATGCACCCCAATGTTCACAGCAGCACAATTGACTATAGCCAAGTGCTGAAAGCAGCCTACGTGCCCATCAGCAAATGAGTGGATCAAAAAGCTATGGTACATTTACACAATGGAATACTATGCAGCAGAAAGAAAGAAAGAGCTACTGCCCTTCGCAACAGCATGGATGGAACTGAAGAGCATTATGCTAAGTGAAATAATCCAGGGGGTGAAAGATAAATACCTATGAGTGGGACCTAATCAACAAAACAAACAAGCAATAAAAATATAACCAGCAACATTGAAAGAAAAAACAAACCAACAATTACAAGAAGTGAGGAGGGAGAGAAGTAACGGGGAAAATATTGAATGTCATCAGAGCATATCACACAACCAGGTAGATTCTTACTGCTGAGTATTTATGGATGCAAACTCATCAGGACACATGGCAATGAGACACAAGTCTGCCATGTTTCTGTAGTCAGCATCACTGTTCCATGCTGGACCCAGCCATCATTATCCACTGTCTGAGGCACTGCAGCTGCTTCCTGCTTGGCCTGCCAAAGTTCACTCCTATCTTCTCCAATTTCACAAGACAAATATGGCTGAGAATTCTCATTCCTTCCTTCATTCATCCATGGAACAAGCATTTATTGATCCACCTTTACATTTCCTCTCTCTTTAATTTCTTTATTTTGAAGTTTTTATTTATTTATTTTTAAAAAGAGGAAAAGAGAGGGAAAGAAACATCTATGCAAGAGAGAAACACCGATCGTCTGCCTCCCTTTTACATCTGGATCAGGGACTGAACCTCTAACCTAGGCATGTGCCCTGATCGGGAACCTAACTGGCAATCTTTCACTTTGCAGAATGATGCCTGACCAACTGAGCCCCACCAGTCAGCACTTTAATTTCTATTTTTAAATGTGCATTTAGATTATGGTTTTATCTCAATTGAACATCTGAACTAGACTTTGGTCCAGCGCAACTGTTCACTTGAGCTCTCATTTACAATCAATACTACTTAAATCAATCTTGCAGTGATCTGCATCAGTTATAGAAATGGCCAAAATGACAGGATCAGCCAAGCTGCAGTACAATTTTATGCCAAGAGACAGAGTCTTGATGTCATTTGTAGTGGCAATTAGATCTGGCATAAACCATATTTAGCATTTCATCCTGTTGAACAGCTAAATGCCACTTATTTCAACACAGCTGCATGAGAATATAAGCATAGAAAGATTAGGCCTTCATAATAAATAGGAAAAAAGCACTGGTCCAGTAAAGATTGTTATTTTACATGCTCTCAGTCTCACTGGGCAGGGATTAATTCAAGTCTGACCCTTAATGCAGAAATCCCACAAGTACTTTTAAAGAGAAGGCCATCTCCTAGTTATTAATATTTAATAGTGTTCAAAAGAGTTATTATTTTGCTTCCATTGAAGGAATTATATACTTAGAGTTGTAAATATCCATGGTTTTTAAGCTGTTCTATGCTATGTAAACAAATGCCTTGGTTGTCATTTATTCCTGAGGTAATAAACCATGCATGCATTTTTACTATTGACAATTAGTTCTCATTATCATGCCTATCCAAGTCTGCTGTTTTTGTTCCCTTGAATGATTGTTGCTTTTTTTTTTTTTTTTTTTTGTCTGTGTCCATCCTCTACATCACTACTCTCTACTATCTCCCTACCTAGAGGAAAACCTGTGCCTCACTCAGGAACTTACTGAAGCAACTACTATCAATTCCTTCTCAAGTTTGCCTCAGCCCATTGACCAATCTAAATGGGAAGAAAAGAAAGCTAATATGGACTGAAATGTGTTTCCTAAAACTCATATGTTGAAGCTTTAATAATCTATGGGACTGTACTTGGAGAAAGAGTTTAAGGAGGTAATCACGGTAAATGAGCTTGTAACTGTGAGGCCTTAAACTGATAGGACGCCATCCTTATAAGAAGAGAAAAAAGACACCAGGAGTGTGTGTGTGCAATGAAAAGGCCATGTGAGGACCAGCAGAAAGATGGCTATCTGTCTGTAAGCAAGGGAAAGTCCCTCACTGGAAACTAACTATGCTTGCAGCTTGATCTTGGACTTCCAGCCTTCAAAACTCTGAGAACATCAACTTCTGTTGTTTAAGCTATCCAGTCTGTGGTATTTTGTCAGGTATCCCAGGCTGACTAATACAGAAGCCAACTTTCCACTCACTGCTCAGGCCAATATGTAACCACTCTGTTTCACTCTGTTCAAATCACCTCTATGGTTGTTAATTGCTCCTCTGTAATCACTAAATCAGAGAACACAACAAGTGTAGCATCATCCCTGACCAATATATAAAAATAAATTTTTATTGTGGTAAAATATATATAACATAACATTTTTTACTTTAACTATTTTAAGTATACAATTCTGTGGCACTAAGTGCATTAACATTTTGTAACCACCACCATCATCCACCTCCAAAACTTTTTCATGATCCTAAACTGAAATTCAGTTCTCACTAAACAATAATTTACTATTCTCCCTTTCCCACAGCTGATGGTAACCACCATTTTACTTTCTGTCTCTATGAATTTGACTACTCTAGGTACCTCATATGAATGGAATTGCACAGTATTTGGCTTTTTATGTCTGGCTTATTTCATTCGGCATGTCTTCAAGGTTGATGCATGTTGTAATATGTATCAGAATTTCCTCATTTTTTTTAAAGCTGAATGATATTCCATTGTATGCATATACCACATTTTTTTACTCATTCAGCAAATCACTTATATTTGTTAACTGCTTTCTCTTACTTAGGTAGTTTATTTACTAGGTTGTTTTTATTCTTGTTCTTGGAAATCTATTCTTGTCCATCTCAAGCATTCTCAACTCTGGGATTATTTAGCACACCTTACATCCCCCAAAAAGGACAGTGTGTGAAGGCATTTGTATTGTTATGACTGAGGGCACTACCACTTCTAGTAGGCAGCGACCAAGGATATTGTTAAGCATCCTACAATGCACAGAGCAGCAAAGAATGATCCAGCCCAGAGTGTCACAATGCCAAGGTTGAGAAAGAAATCCTCTCTAGAAGGCCCATATTTAAAATGGGATTCAATGGGATTATTGAGTGCCTCAAGCTGCCTGTTTTTTTGCTTCATAATTCCACAAAGATCATGAATACTCCACAAGCATTTCTAAATACTCCACACCAGCCTAAAGGCAGTGCATCTTCCCTCTGAACTATCTACTCTTCTACTTACTTCTTGCTCCTGGCTAGATCTGTACTGTTGTGACTTCTTGGCAACCTCCTATCACTCTCTAATCCCGTGTTGATAATTTTGAACTTCAAACATTTTCCAGACTGGACTGAGTGGTCAGCTGTTTCAACTGTTCAACATGGGCTTCCTTCACCCTCTGAACTTCAGCCATGTCTACTGGGGCAGGGTCTACATTTGGGTCATCTTCTTTGTTCACTTTACACCCTGCTGTCGGGATCCACAACCTTGTTCTTATAAAGCTGCCTGAACCTACTACAAATGTATGTATTTTTAATTGGCCCTTACTGCTGCACCACTATGATTTCTTTAATGTTTTATGCCTTCTGTTTTTTTTCTTAACACATAATCTATAACAAATACCCCCACCATATTTTTTCCTTCAAGTTTCTAGTCTTCTATATCCCTTCTGGATAAATGATTTTACTTTCAGTTTGCTTATAAAACAGGTCAAAAAACATGAGAACTGCACTCCATCTTCCTCTTCTCCTTTCCTTTTTTTATTTTTGTTCAATTACAGCTGTCCCCATTTTTCCCCTTTGCTCTCCCCAACCCTGCCCAACCACCCCCCTCTACATTTGATCCTCCCCCATTTCCTTGTCCATAGGTCCTTCATACAAGTTCCTTCACTTACCCTTCCTCTTCCCTTCCTCATTATTCTCCTCCTCCCTCCTCTCTGGTCACTTCAGGTTGTTCTTTATTTCTACGTCCATTGTTCTATTTTGCTCGCTTATTTGTTTTTTTGATTAGTTTTCTGTGTCTTGTGGCTCTCCAGTCTTTACCACTGTAGGGACTTGTTTCTCTTTGCCTACACATACAAAGCAAAAGTCCTCATTCTTTGCCAGATTTCTCAATGGTTACTACTTATTCATGCCCATTAGGTGCAAACTTCTAGAATTATTTATAATTATAGACTTTCTGGTTAGCTTAGTCTGGCTTCTGTCTCCACCCACTAAAGAGAAATTGTACCAATAAACATCAGTGAATTTTTCATTCCCAAATTGTGTTTATCCTGTATTCACAGTGACCTCTCAACAGCATTTGATATAACAGAAATATTCATTTTTTGAGCTATTTAATTAAGTTCTTTGATCCTAAATTACCTTGGTTCAATTGTAACCTCTTTGACTTTTCTGTTTTTATTAACTTCTCTTCCTCCCTTTAATTTGTTCATAAATATTAGTATTTCCCTATGTTAATTCTTTTATCTCTGACTTGTTTCTTCCTATATTTTCTTCACTAGCAAAATCACCCACTAGCAACATATCTGTCTCTAAGACATTAAGAAAAATTTCCACTTTTACTTTATTATGAGGTTAAATTCAACCTATTTATTCCTAATTAAATATCCCTATTGCTTTTTACTTTTATTAATGGCACCCACCTCCTCCCTATCTATGACACTGGAAGCTTCAAATCCTTTCTTTGTGTTCCTTAGAGCCAAGAAGTCACCAACCCTTGTCCAGACTTCATACAATCTCTCTCTCTTTCTCCCCTTTTATCCAGATATATAGATAAATAGATAGATAGATGATAGATAGATAGATAGATAGATAGATATAGATATATATACATATAAATAGATATGGAGAGATATAGATATAACTAGATATAGATAGATAAGTATTGATAGATATAGATGATATAGATAGATACAGATACGATGTATCCATTGCTTTTTTCAATTCCAGTATTACCACCATAGCCCCGATCTTTTTTACCTCACGGTTTCATGGTATATTTATACCCTCTTAACTAGTTTCCTTGCTACCACTTTTTTATTCCTTTTTATAAATTATTTTTTATCTTGTTACTGTTCAAATACATTTGCCTCCATTTTCCCACCACCACTTTCTTCTAATATATTTTACACAATAACATATTTAATATTCTTAATGCATTGTTTATGTATTATAGCCCTTGCCCTTGACTAGTTAGCTGTGAGATGGATTGTGTGTGAAAAGCTGAGCCAAGATTCCAAATAGAGACAGAATATTCATTAGATCTAAGCACGTAGCTCTAAAAGTGTGATCAAGACCTGACTTTTCCAGCAATAAGTACTTGGAAATGTGATTCTGGAGAGTTGAGTGGCAATCAGAAGACTGTCTGAAGGTAGGTTAAGTGTGTGTGGAGTGTGCATGCCATTCACAGAAAAGCTCAGAACTATCCATAAGAGTCAGCATGGCAGAAGCAGGGACTGACTGCATCTGTATCCTTGGAAACCAGCAGGTTTAAGCTGGTGGGCAGCGAGCTTTAGTAAGATACCTCAGCAGACACCAAAAGCTGATTTATGGACAGATTGGGACTTGTTGGCAGAAAGCCTAAACTCTGGATAGGCTGAGCTATGGAAGAGGTAGCCTAGAAACACAAAGTACAATATACTTCAGGGATGTGTTCACCAATGTCAAAACAAGAAGCAGAGCAAGATTGGATGGTGAACAAATGAACTACCGAATAAGGACTACCTCCATTCCCATTGCCTGAGACCATGCTGAGCAAGGCTGACCCAACTGTCATCGTTAGACAGTTGTCATCATTTAGAAAGAAGTAGGAAACCAACAACAACAACAACAACAACAACATTGAATCTATTCTTTACTTATAGGTTAGTATCCAAATCCCTTAGCATTTCTAAAGGAACCCCACCCTCCCCCCAAAAAGGAAAGTTATCTTTTTAATCTGGGATTCCACCTTTTATCTTAACAGGAGCCCTATTTTAGTCAATCCTCTAAACCCACAAATACATATTATAACTTTTCCATAATCCTTACTCTCTCCTTGACCTATCCCAACACTATCCACCATTTAAAAATCAATGTTCCCACCCCTTTCCTAATAAGGCCTTTCTTGATCAAATATTGCCCATTGTATCTCTCTCATCTAAATGCCCAAAACAGCTATTGTATAAATAATTTATTTCTCAGTTAAATGTGAATGTTTTACATTAAGGTCATCACCTGTCCATTGTGTTCAGGGTTATCTTTAACTTCTCATGAGATTATGTCTTCATTCTCCAATTAGATTGGAAGGTCCTTGAGAACAGGAAACCGATCTCTTTTTTGCCTTTGTTTCTCCTACAGCTCCTAAAATAGGGTTGTTTACCTAATAAGTAATTGCTAAATATTTGTAGTTCTGACTTAATTGTCATAATCTCCTTTAAAATGCTAAACACCAAGAAAGATTATTTTTTTCCTGTGTTCATGTTTTAGCCGAATGTTTTTATCAGAGTTACTCTAATTTGCATTCCTCTTCCGATAAAAGCATTTGCCATAGTAACAGACGTTCCTGGTGATGCTCAATCTTTAGTAATAAGCAGGATGCAGATTTCTTGGCGGAAGCTAAAATGCATACACTGACAATTAAAAAGCCAATATGTTGGGGAAATATACCAAATGATTATTTTTCTTTTGTTTTTCATCTGAGTCTTTATTTAAAGATCTTTTCCGAAAGATAAATATTGTCACTCATTTACTGTGTATTTCAAATGTTCAAGGTTTTAGGGCTTTGCTTTTCATGTTTGCTTCTTTACACCAATCCAAGAGCTTTGAATAATTGAACCTACTATATCTGGCAAGAATACCTTACTGCTTGATATAAATTCTTTTATATCAAGATGAGATAAAACAAGAAGGCCAAGGTGAAATGAGGCTCAGGGGAAGAGGCAATTGTTGATAGAAGACAGGTTAAGGCCTCATTTTTTTTCTTAATAAACTATTTCATGGGAGTTAGAATACCCTGTCTTTGTCTCTGCTCCCCAAACTCTAGAGGGACTTGTTAATTGTGGAAGAGTGTACTTGTCTAGCTATGCCAGATGTCAGTCACAGAGCTCCTTGAAAGAGAGTTTAAGAAGGTGCCCTGACCTCTGTTGGCCTGCATCCCTGAAATCTCTCTTACTGTGCAGAAGTTGACATTTCTCTCAACCATGTGAGCTTCTGTGGATTCCCCTGCCTGACCCACCCTCCACAGTGGGCAACAGTGCAGCTTCCAAGACACCCAAGGAAGTGCATCTCATCAACCCAGTCTTTCTTTCTCCACCACTGCAAGGTCAGACAAGCAAAGTAGCTCTGATTATCCCTGAAGAAAGTGTGCCTTCCAAAGGCTAAGCTTCCTGGGGGGGCTTAGTTATAAGAGGCAACTCATGTTCCTTTTGGCTTTTCAAAATAAGCTGAGCTTATTTTGGTGGAGAAAAACAAGAACATATTGACAGATTGATTTCTTTTCATATACTGATTTCCATCATAAGCAAAAAGTCTGTGTTATTCAGAAGCAGAAAAAACACACAGGGTACCAATTTATCATATTTCATTTTCATATTTCCAGGGCTCATGTCACATTCAAAAAGGGTGCACAGTCTGACCGCAGTTGAGGAGAGGGCTGGACTCACGTTTTCCTTTTATGTCATTATTCTTCATGCTCTCACCTCTTTATATTGTTGAATTGATTTGGATTTTCTATCTTTTCCCACCAATAATTTCATTTTTGTTAGGCTCACTGTTTTTGCAGATTCTTAGGTTTTGAACATTGGGGACATTATTTGTGCACATGAACTCTTTAGGAGAGATGAGGCCAAATTAGGTTATGCAAAAATAAGAATTTTTTTGTTGGTGTATTCATGCTCCCTCCACCCCACCCAAGTATCTCTAAGTCAAGGACCTTCACAACTAATCACATAGTCATTGCAATGGATTAAAATTGTGCAATAAGTTCTCACAAACACCAAACACATTATTTTTATTTGTTTATTTTGATTCAGTGGTTTTGATTATGTAATTGCCAGCAGGCTAAACACTTCTGAGTACTTCGCGTACTCCACAGGTTAGCTGATCCAGCTCATGTCTCCATAAATGATGGAGACATGGATCTCCATCTGGATCTGCCCGTCTAAGTCCAAAAATGAGAAAACCCCCAACTACCTGACATTTCCAGCTCATGTCTCCATAAATGATGGAGACATGGATCTCCATCTGGATCTGCCCGTCTAAGTCCAAAAATGAGAAAACCCCCCAACTACCTGACATTTCCAGACATTTTGCTCTACATGGAAAATGATGTCCTCAAGAGGACAATTGCCCTGTCAAACTTCTATGTTATGTCACACCAAAATGTGAACTAGTGCCTGGCAACCTGCAGAATGCTTTAGCCCTAAAATGTTCCCATTTTTTAAAGGAAGACTCAACACAGACATTAAATTACTTATAAAAGGTAGTGTGTTTTGTTCAACTTCATGTAATTAATTTCTGGAGAAAATCAATTTATTAAAACCTACAAATTTCCCTTCTTGCCTCTACATAGAGAAATATTGATTGTGACAAGAGTGGAAACATATTTGTAGAGATTGGGGGCATTCCTGTTGATTAGATCCTCCACTGAAACCCTGGCTTGACAAGGAGAGTGGCCAGGTGTTAGACTGCCCACTGGCACAGTGGTTTTTTAGCACAAAATGGCAAAAAGATATTTGATGCCCGGACAGTCTATCAGGGGAAGTTAAGACTTTTAAAACAGAAGGCAACACAGTTTATTCACATCCTCTGAAGGCTCACCCTGCTGGAGCAGGGAAGCTTTTGCAGGTGAGGGCTTGTACTATGGCTGGGCTGATGTCTTGGGGAAACAGGTGCTGGGGTACAGCAAGTGGTATCCAATAAATATCCCCCAAATAAGCCTCAGGTAAATTTTTCCAAAGCTCTTTGAGACAGAGAACTATACAAAATTAAAACATTAAATTAAATTAACTACATGTTACATTAAAAAGGCTCAGTCAGGAAAGGAATCAGTCAGTCAATCCTTTTTGGAGAGACACTAAGGAATTAGGATGCTGGTGGAAAAAGACCCTGATACATCTGGGACAGAGAAGCATCAGGGGGTCCATCGGTCTACAGAAGCAGCAATCGGCATGAGTCAAGGACTATAGGAGCCATGGGGCCAGCCCTAGCAGAGGTGGAAGGGAAATGTTCTCTCATTATCCCATCACCAGGAGGACCCAGGACCATCTGCACTCTAGGCCCATGATCAACACTACCCTCTGTAGATGAGTCATTTCACTGAGTGGTTGGTCAACTTACTAGAGAGGGAACTTCTGAATGGAGAGGCTACATCTCTCCCAAACCTAATCATTCTGCATCCAACATTATGTCACTGTGAATATGATCAAGTATTTATCATCCCAGGGCTTGAGAATAACAGAAAGATGTTCCCCGGCCTTGAAAAAAAAAATTAGTGTATTTGGAAACAGAGAGGTGAGTGGGACAGAAATAGCAACATCTCCACTCAGACTTTTGCAGACATCTGAAAACTAACAATTCCAGAGCAGAACACTTTCTTTTCTTCCTTCAATGTGGTATCACCCCAGTCTTTCCCATCTTAGTCAATGGCACCTCCTTCTATTCAGAAACCCAGGAATTGTCCGCCCTCTGCTTACCCCTCCCAGCCCATCAACACCACCTTCCCCTTCTCTCCACTCCCACCACGACCACTGTCCCCCATCTCTCCAAATGGTTCCAACAGCCTCTTTCCTGCCACCTTGGTCCATACTTTGCCTCCCACAATGTGTCAGCCAATAACAAGTACACTTGGGCTTATCTGCAAGCTCTATGGAACATCTGTCCCACTGCGACCACCCAGAGACTCTGCCTCCTGTCACCTGGACATCACAATAGCCTGCCACTTTGCCTTCTGATCACCCACCAGTGAAATAGCTTTATAAAGTGCAAATCAGATCATGTGACCATACTACTTAAAGATATTTCCCTTGGCCCTGACTAAGCTATTGCTGCTCAGTCATTATATTAGTTTCCTAGAGCTGCCATGCAAAGTACCACAAGCAAGGTGGTTGAGAGAACAGACATGTATCCTTTCACAGTCCTGGAGGCTAGAAGTTGAAAATCAAGGTGTTGGCAGGCCTGCACTCCCTCAGAAACCTGTAGGGAAGAATCAGCCTTTGCCTCTTCCAGCTTCTGATGGTTGCTGGCAATTCTTGGGGTTCCTTTGCTGTGTCGGGATCACTCCAGTCTCAGCCTTGATCTTCATATGGTTTTCTTTTGTGTGTCTGTGTCCAAATTTTCCTCTTCATATAAGGATGCCAGTCCTTGGATTAAGGCTCACCCTAATTCATTGCATCTTAACTTGATTACATCAGCAAAGAATAGTTCCAGATAAAGACATAGTCACAGGTTCTGAGTAGATGAATTCTGGGGTGCTGTTCCAACTGGTTCAACTCCCTAATCTCAGAGTCACATCTGAACTTTCCTTGCTGTTGTTTCTGTACCTTGGGCCCCTCTCATTTCCTTCTGTGCTCGTGCCACCTCCTGATAGGCCTGAAGACTCCTCATGGCAGGCTTCTTTTCATCACTCAGGTTTCAACTTAAGTAGCACTTCCTTGGAAAAGATTTTTCATTAATAAATAGGTCCTTATATTTTTTTAAAATTGGTATTTGCCTTGTAATTGTCTCTCCTTTTCTGTACTGGGATGCAATCTCCTTAGAAGTAAACTCCTGTTTGTCTCATGTCCCTAGCTGGGCTCAGTGCCAGTGGGTGAGCATCTCCCGGGATGGACATGTAAACTATTAAATATCTTTGTCTTCTGGCTAACCTGTTTCTGGAACAAAGAAAGGGAATGCTGCAGTTTGCACTCTGACTTCAGTGTAGGTTTGTGTCATCCCCATGTGTTATTTCTTTACACTATTGTCCCTGAAACTTTTTCATTATTTCCCCTTGAGGATCTTTTTTTTTTTCGACATTTCTTTCCTAACCGCTGCCCATGAAATTTTAATGTCACAGATATACTGAATGTCTGTGTGTACTATGGTCATTCGAAGGCCCACAAACTGTTGGAATTTCTAAGGATTTTTGCCCACCGAAAATCAATCTGCACCCTCTCAGGACAATACTGCTGCAAATGTACTGTATGAATGTATGCTCTACATAGTCAATGATTTCCCCATCCCATTTTTTAATAAAGGTACATGGAGATCAACTACAGCTTTTGAACTTTTTTTCCTATTTCCAAATGAGTGGTTCACCATAAATGATCTTCCTTATCTTAAAACTTTGTGAGATTAGTGTGTGTTTCCCTGTATATAGAAATCTCAACATCTTCCCATGGACTACTGAAGGGTTTTGAAACACGATGCTGGCTGATCACATCTTCCCTTTGATGTTGGCTGGGGATTCAGTGAGGGAAGTGAGAGGACAGGAAATGTGATATTGAATGGATGCCAAGTGACAAGTACTGTCAGGCAATTTATATCATGAGTAAGAAAAGAAATTCACTATTTAATATATTATAAAAATATTTAAGTATCTTGGGTGTTAAAGTAGTGAATAAAATATGTATTAATTTTAACACAAACAAAAGACCTATATTGTCTCAGTAACTCCTTCAATATGAAAACCTTTTCACCCTTTTGCAGAAAGAAGTAGTGCCTACATAGTTTGTTTCTGTGAAGAAGGCAGCCCCAGGCACAGTGTATTTTACCTACTGATATATAGTCTACCTTTGGTTGATCCTCCACAGACTGTGTTTGGCACCAGCGTCTGAGAGTGGGCCACATGCCAGTTCAGCAGATGGTCATAACCATAAGCATATGTCCAGTAACAGGTATGTGCACTGCCTTTGAGCATTAATCAAAACTGGCCGTCTCTTATAGGTTGCAGATGTGGCTCTTGAAGCTCATCCTCCTGTGAGGGATGAGAGAATGTGCCATCTAAACCCACACCCAGTGCTGGCTTAACAATGTGAGGATCAGAGCAAAACTGCTCTTCATCTGTGGATTTGTGATTTCTGCAAAGCCAGCTGGATGAAACAGCTCTCAATGGCACCTCCTTCAGACCACTCTTCCCAGCAGAAGCCTGCCAGCTGCAGATGGGGTTCCCCATTTTTTGGCAACCAGCACTGCTCCCCAAAGTGTCAGACGTTTGGGCCATGCATGGTGGGCATTCCCTCAGGTGCTTTCCAGCTGGGGTACCTGGTGGCCCTCATGGCTGCCCAGCAGCCACTACCCATCTGGGCTGGCCCGTCACAGCACCATCTAACCTCCACAGCTTTTGTTTTCAGATCTTCTCCCACCATGAACAAGGCAGAGTTGCTTCTATTTTGGGCCATTCATTTGGATGTATCTACACTTTTGTGAATTGCTTCTGACAAAGACGAACAGATCTCAATATACAAGATATTCGTAAGATGAGACTTTCCCGCAGTCATTGACTGGAGTAAACCAAGCCTACAGGGCAGCTTCTTTCCTGATGCGTGGCCAGAAGAAAGAAGATAAAGCCCTGGAATGAGAGCTCACAAGCAGAAAGTAGGGTGCAAACTCTGCCACCAGCTGCACAGCCTTCAGCAATGTGTGGTTTGGCTCTCTATTTCCAACATTGTGCAGAGCTGTGCGTGTGGAAGCTGCCCAGTAAATGCTTGCTGAAGAAATGATTGAATGAAACTCTCAAAATCACCTGATGGTATCCCTTAGTAAGTTCAGGATTGACTGTTTCTACCTCTTTTACAAGTAGAAGTAAGACCATTGGCTAAGAATGGGGGTTAAGTGTTAACATATATAATACACTTATTGGATTCTGATAGCAGTCATATGAGGAAGGTAAGCATACATTATGCTCCATTAATATAAAATAAATGGTGACCTTTAGAGTTTCACCCACTCATTACTTAACAGGGACAAGGAATATAGGGATGAATCCGATAAGCAAGTTTGAGTACAGCAACCGCAGGTCTACATTGTAGCAGGGATGAAGCTACAGGGTGGGTGAGGGCCAGGGAGGGCCTTGTTTTTAACCTGGCCCGGGGTGGGTGGGCGGTGAGCCATAATTGTCTTCAGTTTGGAGGCTTGAAAAAAATTTGTGAATTGTGAGATAACAGGGCAATTCCCATTGAGGATCCTGCTACATGAATATCAAAGCCAGGCCATGTGATTTGGAGAATATAAAGGCATACATTTCATCTTCCCAAATTTTACTGTTTATAACCAGAGCCAGCCAACTTTTTCTTAGAAGGTCTAGTAGTGTTTATTTTCAGTTTTGCAGACCAAACAGTCTCCCAACTATTCATTTTGCTTTTGTAGCATGAAAGCAGACACAGATATCACATAAACAAATGGCTATGGCTGTGTTCCAATAAAACTTTATTTACAAAAATAGGTAGCTGTCCATATCAGGTTCATGGGACTCAGTCTGCTTACTTTTAGTTTATAGTATTGAAACAAAACTGTCATGGTAAACAGAGTTTTCATCCATAAAATAACTTAGAAGAATTTATATAATATATATGAAATATGCCCTTAAAATGTAAGTCCTAAAATATAATTTTAAAACCTGGATTCTCATTTTGAGGTGCACATGGTCTTTGAACCCCTTAAAATTATGAACAAAATTTTGTGTAACTATTTTTCTAGGAGCCCAATTCATAACTGCCAACAAAGTCTCAAAATGTTTAATAAAAAGACTAAAAATCACTAGTTTAAAACTAAACATCATTCTAAAATGGACCATTTCCAATTTCCTTTCTAATAACAATTATACCGGTTGCTACATCAAACTCTAATCCAGACAACCATGTTTTAAACCCCCTAGAAAGGACATTTTAGTCTACTTGATTTCCTCAGTCACATTTCTAGACCCAAAAAGCCTCTGAGATAAGACAGAAGAAGGGGAAAGAAAGCAGTCTTTAGTCACAAAGCAAAGTTGTTAATTCCTTCTTCCATAACAGCAACACTCATCAAACCTTTTTAGCTCTGCCCATAAACTACGATTCCCTCAGGGTCTCATGAAACCAGGGGATATTCCCAGGAGGATCAATTTCTTTTAGACAGGTCAAGCAGGAAATAAAACAAGATTACTCACAGGTAGGGGAATGTTCTTAGAAATTCCTTTTTACTATTGTTTGTTTTTTACTGAACATGCCAAAAACCACACCTTGTAACCCTGGGAAATTCATTTTTCTCAGCTACGTAAAAGTGTCCCGAAACTCCAAAGTGTGGCTTTCTACAGATGGTAACTGGGGCATTAGAAGCTTATAGAAAATTTTTAATGAAACAGAAACCAAAGTTGTGCACATGATTGCCTCAAGAGGAAAAATAAAACAAAACCAAATACTACAGGACTGCCAAGGAGGTGCAGAGTAGAGGAAGATTCGGGGCCTATAATATAAACAAAGATTTTCAAGAAAGATATATATATATAAAAAACTTAAATAAAAACCAAATGTATTTTGATTTGTCATAGAAAGAGATAAGATTGAAGAATCTATTTCTCAAAATCTTATAAAATTTTAAAAGATAACCAGACCCAGAATAGCCAACAAAATATTGAAGGAAAAAATGTTGGAGGACTTGTACTACCTGACCTGAAGACTTAAAATGAAGCTACAGTAATTAAGACGGTATGGTATTGGCAAAAAGACAAAATAGATCAGTGTAACAAAATAGATGACTCAGAAATAGACCCACACAAATATAGCCAAATGATATCTGACAAAAAAAAAGAAAAAAAAATCAATGAAACAAAGCTAGTCTTTTTAAACAAATGATACTGAAACAAATGGACATCCAAGTGCAAAAAAATAAATCTAGACTCAGACCTTACACCTTTCACAAAAATTAACTCAAAACAGATCATAGAAGTAAATGTAAAATGCAAAACTATAAAATTTATAGAAAATAACAGAGAAGCAAATATAGACAATTTTGGATTTGGTGATGACTTTTTTAGATAACAACGTTAAAAGCATGATCCATGAAAGAAATAATAGATAGACTAAATTTTATGAAATTAAAAATTTTTCTACAAAAGATACTGTGTAGAAAATGTGAAGATAAACCATAGCAGATTGTGCAAAAATACCTGCAAATGACACATCTGACAAAGGACTATTAACCAAAATATACAAAGAACTGTTAAAATGCAACAAGAAGAAAATAAACAAACAACCCATGTAAAAATGGAAAAAGATATGAACAAACAACTTACCAAAGAAGATTGCAGATGGTGAATAAGCATATGAAAAGATATGCAACATCATATGTCATTAGGAAACTGTAAATTAAAATAACAATGCAATATCAACTATAGACCTATTAGAATGGCTGAAATCCAGAACACTGAAAACACCAAATGTTGGTGAGGATGTGAAGTAACAGAAACAATGATTCATTGCTGGTGGAAATGCAAAATTGTACAGCTACTTTCGAAGACATTTTGGCAGGTTTTTAAAACTAAACATACTTTTACCATATGATCCAGCAATCACACTATTTGTTATTTACCCAAATGAGTTGAAAATTTATGCCCATATAAAAACCTGCACACAGATGTTTATAGCAGCTTTATTTATAATTGTCAAAACAATTATGTCCTTCACTGGGTGAGTGGATAAATAAACTGTGGTACACCTAGACAATGGAATATTATTCAGCTTGAAAAAATAATTTCACTATTAGGATAACAAAAAGACATTAGGAACCTTAAATGCATACTACTAAGTGAAAGAAGACAATTTGAAAAAATGACATACTATATGATTCTACTTTTGGTCATTCTTGAAGAAAGCAAAACTTGGCAGACTATAACAAGATCATTAGTTGCTAGGGGTTAAAGGGGCGAGAGAAGGAGTGATGAACAGATAGAACAGAAAGGAATTTTAGGACAGTGAAACTATTCTGTCTGACACTGTAATGATGGACATAGATCATTATACACTTGTCCAAACTCATAGAATGTACAACACAGAGAGTAAATCCTCATGTAAAGTATAGACTTTGGATAATTACGGTATGTCAATGCAGGTTCATTTAATGTAACAAAACATGTACCATTCTGGTAGGGAAGTTGATGGCGGATGTTATTAGTCAAGGTTCTCCAGAGAAACAAAATCAGTATGTACGTATATAAAGAGATTTATTTTAAGAAAATGACTCACATGACTATGGAAGCTAACAAATCCCAAGATCTCAGTTAACATATGGGAGACCCAAGAGAGCAAATGATGGAAGTTTCTGTCCAAAGCCAGTGGACTTGAGGCTGAGCAAAAGCTAAAGCAGTCAAGCTGAAGGAATTACTCAGGGGAGGGTCAGCCTTTGTTCTATTCAAGCTTTCAATTGATTGGATAAGGATCACCCACATGGAGGGCAATCTGCTTTGCTTTATTCAGTTTACTGTTCTAATTGTTAATATCATCCAAAAACACCCTCACAAAAGCCCATAATAATGTTTAACCAAATATCTAGGCACCCTGTGGCCCAGTCAAGTTGACATCACATTGCATGAGTCTGTGCACTTTGAAAGGTAGGGGGTTATAAAGTAACTCTCTGTACCTCCTGTGCAATTTTTTTGTTAACCTAAAACTGCTCTAAAAAATAAAATCTATATTAAAAAAATTAACATCTCAGAACAAACAGAACACTTCTCAAAGAAGTAGCCTTTGAATGTAACCACACAAAAGTTGAATGAATCTTACAGAAACAAATTTCAGTTAAGTGGAATTGATTGGCTAGATTTACCAGACAGGTTGTTTAAAAGTGTCTCCCCATAGCAGGTATTAACTCGCACCCTTATTGCATCATAATAATAATAACAATAATAAATTGGCAATTTAAATTTCTTTGGTGATTATTCTACTAGTATGATGAATGAAGATTCTTGGGTATAAAAAAAAGTAAACAAAGAATTCTTCAGTCAAGATAATTTGCCACCTCCAGTCTAGACAACAGGAGAGGAGGCCTTTAGCACAAAACCTGCTGACTCCAGCACACCTAAAGACCCTAAGTGTTTGGGTAACAATGAGAGAAGGTAGATTTTAGCAACAGTTACACCAGGTTTAATGTTGAATCATAGGTCAATGAAATCATAAGTTGGCATACTATTGCCTAAGGCTCAGATATGGCCCACTATGTTTTGCAAATAATGTTTTAATGAAACACTGCCTAGACCAATTGTTTACTTACTATTTGTGGTTGCTTTTGTGTACCAATTGCAACTACAACAGAAAGCATATAGACACAAAGTCCAAAATATTTACTATCTATAAATAAATTTAGAATACATAATATGAATAAACATTATATTGCTCTCTAATTTCAGTATTATTTCTGACATAGGAATATTACATCTTTATAAAGATATAAAAATAAATTAAGAAAAATGGAAGGTAACAAGAGCATTACAAGCAAGTAGATGGAGAGCCAAATGTGCAAGTATCAACTAACTCATAGGCTGAGCGATAGTTAGGTCCTTCACTTTAACCTTCCCAGAGAAAGGTCTAAAAAAGAAAGAGAGAAGTATGAAATGAGTACTTCATTAGATACTTATGAGAGGAAAGAAGTAAAAGAAAAAAATGTTGAATGCCTGTTCTTTGCATGGATTGTATGTCTCCTCTTTTGGATGGCTTCCAGATCTGAGCACCATGAAAGCATTAACTTAGGGTAAATCCAAATTACAGAGGCTGAAGGACCAGTCTGGGTTTAAGCTTTGTGACATCAGATGAGAGACAAGTTGTTTATACACCCGACAGAAAGATCATGCTACATTCAGAAAATGTTCTGGATGAATGGAAGACAGACACTTCAAAAGACTAAAATGGGAATGAAAATATTCACAGGAAACTTACTGAACAGAGGTGCTCCAACAAACCCTCCAGCCAGTGAGACAAAGGCCAAGGGGAAATGAACAAAATGGCAAGTAGTAGGAGATTCTGCAAAGTCTTGGAATTTTATTTTTTATCAATTGCACAAAGAAGAAAGATTCCCCTAACCTCTCCCTAATAAATGTCCACACTCACAGTTGGGCCTGTCAGGCCAATAGTCAGGTCTGCTGCCCACAGGCTAAGGAGATAAGAGTTATCCTGAAGAGCCATTAAGAAAAGCTCATTACCATATCCTATTTCCTTAAAATTTAGACCGTAATATTTAAATATTTAGACAGTAATATATAAAGTTACAAGGAAATAACCACACACATCTGCCCTCTCCTTCCTCAGTCTCAGTTTCATCACCTACAAATTGAAGGGATTAGAATAATAATATTGAATGTTCCCTTCAATTCTGAGATTTATGACACTATGGCATGACCATTGAGTTCTGGCATCCAAATGCTTCCTTTGATCCCATAAGGAATTTCTCCTCTTAGAAAAAGTGCCAGAATGGAGAGTTAAAGCCCCCACTCAGATCATTTGGGAAAGATAATTCTGACATTCAAAAAATATATATTCCATGTTCTGAAATGCACAGGATTCTCTTATGAACCTAACTTTTGGAAACCACTTATCATAATAGCCAACTGAGATTCAGCAAAGGCAACTGGCATTCTTGAGGAGGAAATTTTAAGTCTAAAGCCAAAAAACCTAAGGCAACTGTGGCATTATTTGGATTGTATTTCCTGCCATAAAGTTGGAGTCATAGTTTTCACTACCAAGCAGGAAACGAAGTGTTTCCTTATTGCCAAAGGCCTGAGATACAGGGTTAAAAGTTCCAGCACCAAAAGTAAGTCAGAAAACACTAACCTAGTATTCAACATGTGACAGGCACAGTGCTAAACACTTGACATGAATTTTCTAATTTAACTATATAAAGCAAAAATTTTATAAAGCAGAGATTGTTGTTACCCCAGCTTTACATAAGAGGAAATGGACTTTGAGGTTAAATAACTCTTGCTTGGTCACACAATAAGAAGAACCTCAAACTCAAGAGGTTGGACACTAACGTCCACATTCTTGACCACTAACACCACACCTGTAGCCCAAAGACCTGGGATTTGAATGTCCAGAATTAGTGTCAGAAATGCCTAGCTAAATGACAATGCTACTTTTCTTCTAAGAAATGAAATTTGGACTAAAGTAGATCTAAGGTTTATTCATCACAGTCCTAGAAGGACTATGTCAACTGACCCATCTCAGGGGATCCAAGTCTGAGCACTAGGTGTCTCCTCAGGTGACTTGACATCATGAGAAACTGGCAATTCAAAAACTAGCATTAAAAAATATATTATAAAACTTCCCAGTTATAAGGAGAACTCATGCGAGATTTGGTAATGGAGCTACATTTAAAATCAAAATGGTTCATCTTCACATAAAAAAGGCAAAACTACTGTTTTCCCATTAAGTTATAGTTATCTCTCTGCAATTTTTATTTAACCTATCTTTCTGAGTCTGATGGTAATACTGTATATAATTTTAAAAAGTGCTTTTCCTATTCAGAAGCACATTTTGTCTTATATGACCATATTGTGATTTTTATTAATATCTTGAGAACCAAAAAAATAAATACACTGCCATTTTGCTATTGTGAGTACTTGCCCAGAGCATACCCTATACTTTTGTATTCTGCTCTTAAAGTACATGCTTACTTGTGCCACATACAACAGCTTGCCATTACACACATGTCTTTGTTTAGAAAGTTCCAGTATTTATATATTTTTACTTTTGAAAATTACCATAGTTTAATTCATTAATTAATACATTTTAAAGTTTTATGCTTTGTTTTGAGCTAGTCATCACAGGTCTTACAATAATGTCAAAAGTCAGACACTTATATCTGAAATTTTTAAGCATGGAAGCTTAAATTTAATAAGACATAACATTTATGATATTCCATCATTTTCAGCTATGGAATTGAAAATTTTGTGCAGTTCATCTAATACACCTGGTTGAGCAAAAGAAGAAAAAAGTTGAAAATATCTTGAAGCCAGTGAGTGAGAAATATTGGTGTATTACAGTTATGTTATATATTTATGCAAATATATTTTCCTACACTGATATGAATGGATATACATATAATGGTGTATGCTTTATCAGATTGCCCACAATATTTTAAGCACAAGGAGTTAAAACCACAATTTGGTTGCACATCAGAACTAGCAGGAATTCTTTTAACCTAAGGAAGCGATCTGATGATGACAATGTTGAAATACAGTCTGTGGTGAGTTCACTTGAGACACAGTGTTCATTTCTTGTCAGTTCCTGTTCATCTAAATGTACTTTTGCAATGAGGAAGAGAATGAAAGCAGAAAACTAAAAGATCAATTTTGGGGGGAAAAACACAAAGAATTAAACATATATGGCTTGCAAATGTTGAAGAAGAATAAAAAGGTACCTTCTTAAAAATATGTTGACCAAATGCTAGAAGGATCTCTTGGATCATGTGTGGGTGAGTGTGTGTAGTATACATACACATGTGTGAATGCATGTGTGTGTGATTGTGCAGTGTGTGTCAGTAGGTGTGAGTAGGTCTGAATGTGTGTTTCTATATTCATAGATGAGCCAGAAAGTGCCCATTGATTCAAACTGAACTGGCTTGAACTTAGACACACTGGAATTGTATCAAAGACATCCCCAGAGATTTTGGAGAGGAAATGAACCAAAACCTCTGTTTCCAGTTAAGGCAGAATTAACTCCATAATTGAGTCTGGCAGAGTGACTCTGTAAGCTAGGAATTTTGATAGATGGTGTTTTGTGAGCTAAGCCAGGCTGAAGTTTCAACATAAATGACATGCTTGTTTCCAATTTCAGGGGAAGAGTTAAATTCTAAACCCAGGATGTCTTCATTTCCCTTTTTTTCTTTCCCCCCCTTTTGAATTTAAAAATAACATGCAGTTAAATGACACGTGAGGGATTTCTCAATGGATTTTCCCAAAGCAGCAATGGATGACAAGAGAAAGCCTATCATGAGTAGAATGGGTGGGAACGAGTCACAAAGCGTCTGTGTAGAGCTGAAACAAGGTCAATCTGACGCATCACAACTTCTAGCTACATGGGTCTTCCAGGAACACTCTTTAAGGGCCCGCTTGCAGAATTCCTTCCTGGCTAGAGGGTAGAAGCCCCCTGGATCCCTGCTCACTCGACAGTATTCGGAGAGGGCATAAAAATCAAAGTTATCACAGATGGCCAGCTGTCCCTCTTGGTCCTTTAGGGTTATGTGAGAAGTGTTCTGGGGAGATCAGGGTTGGTTTATGGGAATGCCTCACAATAAGTCAGAAGAACCACTCACAGGAAATGTTCAAGGCTGCTCTTTTTGTTAAGATGGAAAACTGAAGTTAAACGTCTTGCTTTGCACCTTGGCTCCTATGTAAGAGTTGGGTAAATTTTTGTCCCTTTAGGACTTTCCTCTTTTCTGAGAGGGGGATAAATAGAGCAGCCTTTGTAAGGAAAGTATAATAAATGAAATGAAATGCTTAGAGCAGGACCTAGCACTTGTGAATATTAACAAGTGGCTTTATACAGCCGTGCATTTCATCTGAACCTCTCAGAAAGAACAAGTGGCTGGGAAGTTTGATCAGCTAGAGGCCCTGCAAATCTTTTCTGGGAAGAAGAGCCAACTGGATGCCCAAGTAGAAATATGCTCTGAGGGAGAGGGCGGGAAGAGGAGCAGACCCAGGAAGTAAGAAGTGGTAGGTTACTATGGGTGCCTCCACAGTAACCCAGAGTACACTGGACTTCTCCAAAATCCCAAAGAAAAAAACATGTGAAGGCTGCTTCCCACATGCTCAAAATTTCTCTTCCGCATTTTCTTTTAAACTGTTAGGGACTAAAACATCTAAAAAGACTTCTGCTAATCCAGATGGCAGAAAGAAGAAGTTGGTTTATGATGATGTCGAAAGTGCTAAAACTTCCTTTGCCAATGGATACTGTCTTGGCTAGTTTTGATCTGAAAAACCTTCCCCAAGTATAACCTACAATTTTGAGGAAACCCAGAATATTGCTGAATGAGTTTTGTGTAAGTTGAGCTGCCTTTTATCTTGCAAACCCCCCACTTCAATGTTATGATTTCACCTGCCCAAATCACTTAATATTCTTACCCTTATGTATTTCCTACTTGATACTTTTATTATTCTGCCTCTCCACTCTCCTTTCCACCCTCCTATTTTTGTAAGAAATGCATATGAGAGAAAATGGTTGTCCATTCTTGCTGGTGAAAACTGGAATGAACAAGCACAGCATTTGTCACTTACTGTGTCAGCAGATGACCATGGAGCCAATCATCCGAGAGTTAAATGATCCACAGGACCATAGCCCATGCTTGAGGCTGCCATGCAGATGGAATCCAAAGACTGCCTTTTTGGAGGGTCTTAAATCTCAGATTTGTGATGTGAACCTTTGGTATGCATTGTTAAAAGAATTAAGCCCTATGAATGCACTTATACTAAAGTTAAAAATATTTAATTTGACAGAGGAGTTTTGGGATATTCAGAAGGAAGTGGGTACAACTTGGCACATTTTTAAAAATCCTCTCTTATCTTAAACCCTGTATCAAATAATGTAACCAGAAGCTTTTCTTTTTATATTTATGTGCATCTGTCCAAGTTGGTGATATCAATATGCCTCACACATAATATATTTTTGCTTACTGGTATAGACTGGATTAAAAACTGTTCATCTTTCCGGATGAGCTCTTGCAAGCTACAAATTCAAAAATCCTAAAAGCAAATCTTAGTGGAGTAAATACATTTCTCTCTAGCAGTGCTGTCATGGAAGAGAATGCGTTGCTCTGGGACCAAAGCCCATACACTTCAGCTATAATTTTAGAACATCACTTTAAAACAAATATATATATACATACACACACACGCACACACACGCACACACATGCATGCATTTTTCCAAACACACCAGCTCAATTTTTATTTTGGTAATTCCTTGCCAACAGTAGAAAAAAAATTACAAGTGGATCTGGTATCTGTCCTTGATGAATGCTGGTACAGATAAACATATCTTCTTTTGATGACTAGATCATGTAACTTCTCATCACTGCTTTAAAACAATGATGGCCACAACTCAGAAGCATCATTCACTTGTCTCAGGAGATCAATCCCTGAAGCATACTCAGTGTTTAACCTTTTCTGTAAGGGCATATTTAAATAATCAAATTCCATAGAAAATGGAGGGAAATCTAATAAATGTAACATTTTTTTTTCAGACTGTCAGTTCATTTTATCCATCAAACAACAACTTTATTTGTTCCCAAATGAGCATGGTAATTTTGAGCCTACTGGTCATGGCTGTAGTTTATATAGTATATTCTAGGACCAGAAGGAGCAGCTGCCCCAGAAGTCATTCATCTCAAGTATGGAACCAAGTTAGTTGTTACTATATAGGAAGTGTGTGCAATGATGTTTGCATTCTATGGTTTCTACATACCTGTAACCAGCAGTATCTTGTAGTATTTGTTCTCCAAGCAGGTATAAACTATAATTTTTAATTAGTTAATTTAATTTTAATTAAATTTATATGTATATCACAAATATGAATGTTCAGAATTCACCGAAGATTTAAAAAAATAATTTACAGAGCTAATTAAAATAATCTTATATAACCATAGGGAACTATTTAATAAATGAGGACTTATTCCACAATTGAATATTGCTTGACTAACAAAATAGTGTCAGACATAGTTATTTGATGACAGAAAAGATGTTTCTCAAATAGTGTTGAATGGAGAGAAGAAACCAAGTTACAAGGTAGTATGCAAAGTATGATTGTCTTTTAACAAAAATAAGTAAAATGTATAGAAGATTTCTGGAATAATAATTACCAATAATAATATTAACTGAGATTATCTCTGGGCAGAGGAGTTATACAGGGGGGTCTTTCCAATCCTTTTTGGTTATCTGTATTTTGCACTTCATCTGTACTGAATGTAAGTGACTTTTTTATATGAAGAAGGTCTTGAGTTTGAGAGAATGCAGCAGCATGCCTTCAGGGTAGACACTGAGCAAGAGGCAGCTTGCTCTGGGGACAGTAGCTTGAGATCTCCTGGAGAGCCCTGAAAACAGGTGTAAGTTGTGAAAGTTGACGACGTTAGAAACAGGAAAATCTTCCTCTTCTGAAAGGACTTCTCAGGAAACAAGTGCTGACATAAATGGATTTCTTCTCTTCCAGGTAAAACCCCTCAGCCCCAGACCTGAGCTCTCCTGAACCTGCTATTTACAATTGGACCCACTGGCTTCCCTGGTACACCTACCGCTTTGGGCAGGTTAATCCAGCCCTTCACCCGTTTTCTTTTCCTTCTTCCTATTCAGCTTCCTTCCTTCTTCCTTAGGAAAGACAGAAACAGTTATTCTAAAAGCTGCCAGGGTCACTGAATGAAAGAAGGTGAAGGAATTAGCCAAAGAACATATATGCATGACCCTTGGACACAAACAATGAGGAGAGGATCGCCTGAGGGAGGAGAAGGGGGTTGGGTAGATGTGGGCAAAGGGGAAAAAGCAGGGACAACTGTAATAGCATAAACAATAAAACACAATTTAAAAAATAAAAAATATTAAAAGCTACCAGGATCACATAAAAGTTACTGCACAACCAACCAGTGAGTTCTTTGAAGAAAAATGTACCTATTTTTACAAAATAAATCCCAACTCAAGTTGTTTAGGAAAAATAGTTTTTGTACAAATGACCAACATAGTAATTGTGGTTTTGCTCTTGGTAGGTGCCCTGGCATGACCCTCATTGGGAAGAGGAGTAAACAGGCAATGCTTGGGTGCTTTTACCCTAGTTACCTGAATGCCTTTTACTAAACGAATGTTCCCACCAGGAAGCCCGTCATGACTAACTAGACTCAGGCTGCAACTATGGAGAAATTTGATAAAAATCAACACATTGCACTCTCTCTTATTCAACAACCAGACCTCTGTGGGACTTAGCCTCAGGTCTTGCTCTAAGGTGTACATACTCTTAAATATAGCCATGTGCCCAGGGCCTGAAGGTCCTCACCACTTCCTGTGCCCACTCATTCATCTATTTCTTTTTTCAGTGAACATTATGGGCTAGACAGAGGATGAACGGTGAAGAAATAAAAGTAAATACCATTCTATTTCTACTTTCAAGGAGTGCTCATCAAGCAGAGGGTGACAGATGCACAAATAAATAATTGCCCTAAAGCTGTGGTTCCCAGACTGAGGTTTCTCAGATCAGTGAACTAAAATGATGTGAGAGGTGAATGTGGGCAATAAACAAAGAAAGAGAAAAAAAGATAGATTTACATTTGCTAGTTAAAGACAAATTTTTAAATGAAAACAATTGCCTGTACCACTTCCTGCCAAATATTACCATCATTTCATTTTTAACAAATACTTTTTAATGTGAAATAGAAATAAGAAGGACATAATTTCAGAATAAAGGTCAGTCCTTGGCAAGAGAGGATAGTTAGAAAAGCTACCCTGACCTATTAGTCATTCTATTGTTCTATCAATCTAAAAGTCATCATTTTTCCATTTTGCATTGGGTTAGTGAGTATTTCCTGATGTAACAACACAGGTCTAATAATTGGTATTTGGAACCAGGGCAGGACAATGTTCTGGTATAATGGATGTGCTCGTTTGAGTGGAACCTGTATGGGTTCAATAGAGTCCTCCCAAAATTCATGTTTACTCAGAACCTCAAAATAGATTAGGGTAGGTCCTAATCCCATGAATGGGGTCCTAATAAAAAGAGAAGACAGAGACACAGGAAGAACACCATGTGAGGAAAGAGGCAGAGCCTGGAGCGAATCCTCTGCAAGACAAGACATATTAAGAGCTGTCAGCAGAAGCTGGGGAGAGGCACGGGACAGACTCTCTGAGTCCTCCAAAAGAAGTTAACCCTGACAACACCTAGATTATAGACTTCTGTCCTCCAGAACTATGAGGAAATACTTTGCTGTTGTTTTAAGCCACTCCAGTTTGTGATACTTTGGTAAGCAGCCCTAGGTAACTGATACAGGGCCTACAAGGGGAAATACTGGTTCACCTGGTGTTAAGACTGTGGAACTACAGAGGTTTGTATAGATAGGACATTTGACATGACTCTTGATAGAAAAAGATCCTTCCACAGCCAAAGTTGGGGGTTAAAGACTAGGGGGTGGGAGTCTTTAGGGGCACAGGAGCAGTACCAACCACAAATGTGAAACAGCCTGTGTGGTCGATGGACTATAGGAATACGGCAGTACTGGGGTATGCAGGGCACAGGGGATGGTGAAGGTCAGTTGGAAACAAAGCTGGACAGACCAGGTTATGGGGGCACAGTCAGTGACAAACTAAGGAACCCAGCCTTTATTCTGTAGCCAGCGGATATCCCTGAAGGCCCTTAACTTACCAAGCTGATCTTTGTGAGAACAGCTGTTTTTAGAGATAAGAAGGCAAAGATTTTAATAAAACTTCTGGAAGTTGGAGAAACTATCAGATCATCTCAATGATTCTTCTTTTGGAGGTACTGAATATTTAGACATCGACCCATTAAGTATTATCTCTAAGATAAATGCATACATTCTCACAGACTAATATGTATGCTAAAAATTCAGCAAATCTTCTTGCACAACGACTCTTGTGAGGCTCTGGGAGAGGCACTGGATACACAACTATAAGCAAGTAGGCCTGGTTTGGGCCTCCATGGGGCTTAAATCTGGTAAAATCTAGGTTGAAATTAAACATCAGAACTGGTAACTGTGAGTATGGGTTATGGAAAAGGAAAATTCAAACTTAAATCAGCCACTTAAAAAGCCTCTGGCTTTCAGAAAAGACTACCTTGAACCAATGCTATTAATAAGCAAACCAGAAAAAAATGGGGAGTAGGGAAGCATTTTGGAAGCTTCTACATTTTGTTTTTTAGTTGGAGTACAGTATTCCTTTCTGGAATTACCGCATTTCCTTTTAAAGCAAAAGAAATTGTGTTGCCAGTTTACTCATTCCAAAGTGATATTTTAAAGAAGTGGTCATTACTAACGCCAATTAAAGAATTAGGAAGCAGGAATGCTGATGACAATGATGATGATCATGATCATGATGATGATGACAATGACAATGAGTATCAATATCAAGGTGCAGATTTCCTACCACTAATTATATTCTGGGACTTGGGTCTGAATTCTCTTTGACACTAGCTGATACATGCACCTGGGGCAAGGCATCAACCCCTAATTTCCTCCCTCATTAAAAGAAGACTATAATAATAATAAAACCTAACTCATAGTCTTGTTTTGATGATTGAATACAATGTTAATATAGATGTTAACAAATATAATTTTTATTAATCTTTTCCTTTTTCTCAGATGGATTATTTGATAGGGAGTAAACACCCATGGTGGAAAATTAACTAGAAAAAATTATTTTACCCAAAGAATAAGTTGTGTCATGAAACAATATATTATTAGGATTAGTTAATGGGGTTTTGTGTTATTACACCTTGCCTGCTAAGTGTTTACCAAAACTCCTAGCAAGGACATAAGAATTTTTGTTTAAACTTTTTCTCAATCTCATTTGTAAGTAACACCAGAATATGTCACAAAATCTTTGTCAAATTGAGATTATCCTTGCATCGAGACTGATATATTAATTCAGAATATCCTTTTCTGGTTCCACAATTGATCAACATTCCTTTAGGCCATTTTATTTTTTGTATTTCTATTGTTCTTATCCTTAGAAATTTTCTCTTTTGAGATCATCATCGTTTTTTTTTTCCCCCAGATAGGCAAAAGAGCTACATAAATTAGGGCCATTAATCATTTGTCAAAAATGTTGACAAAATCTACTCTGTCCTTATTTGCCTTTTAATTTTGTTCCCATTTTTGATTTTTGTTCATTAGAACATTTTATATTTTATCTTTATAAAGTCAAGTCTATGACTATTCCTTCCATAGTTTTTGCAACTGAATTATGCTCATAAAACATTCTTCCAAAGTTAGCTATATTTCTACCTATATTTTAGTTTAGATATTTTTTGTGTGTGTTTTTGTATTTGACTCTCTAATCCATCTGGATTTTTTGTTTGTTTTTTCTTTGAAGTAAGAATCAAAAGGTTTTTGTTTGTTTTTTGCTTTGTTATATATTTTACAAATATTATGTGACGTCCTAGCATTATTTATTTTTTAAAATGTCATTTTTCATTTGATGTTAATTAAGTGACTACTTTATCACATAAATTCTTTATGTAAAGGCAGTTCTTTCTGAACATACCCTTAAAATGACTGAAAATATCTGGAGATGGGGTGGGAAAAGATGAGACCTTACACTACTAGGGAAGAGAGAAAGAGAGCAAATCTCTCTGGTGAGCCATGTCTTTTCCCTGGTTGCTTCCTCTTCTGGTTATACAATGTCCCTTTTGCTAATAGACACTGGGCTCAGAATTCCTTTGTCTGGTTCATTGGCATTTCCTGAGTAAATGTTAATTCCAACCTGCAGTTACTAAACAAGTTACTGCATTTTGAAGTGTTTCACAAATGCAAAATCTGTGTCAGTGCAAACATACCCAACACAGTGGGTCTAACCTCTAGATCCATGTTGTTTCTCAAGGTCACAGGAAGAATCTTAAGAGCATTACATTGGGATCTGCCACCCTGGGACCTGACTTGCTGTCTTTACCGGCCCAGAGAGATTTCCAGAAACACCTAATGGATCAACAGAAGTGGTATGAAAAAAAGCCAGGGACCTCCATTCAATAACCTAGTGCAACAGAGTATATCCAATTGCACATAAATGCAGACTCCTGGCTAAATCACTGCCACTGTGCTTGTATCAAAAGTTGAGACAAGCAATCACTCATGGTGTCCCCCACCATCCCCAGTTATACCGCCCAAGGCACTGTTCATCAAGTGGCAAATCTGGGTGAGAAGATGTTTTATCTATACCAATCTTTATGGTTACTAATCTCTAGGGCATAATAGGATGGGTATTTAGTGTGAATTTTTATTCACACTGTTCTAAAAATTAGCTGAAATTATGAAACATTTTCTCAAGTTTTTTTTCTTCTCTTTGATACATTTCCTTTTCGGAACTTTACAATCCTAAAACCACTACGTGTGTCTGAGAAAGATAGAGGTCCATGCTGAGTAGGAGGAGCCACAGAGGAGCATGGTGGATAAGGGTGGGCATCTGGTGAGGCTCACTGGAACCCAAGCAAGCTCAGGGGCATTTACGGGGGTGGGGTAGAGCCATGGTGTCAGATTCCAGTGGGATGGGGTGGGGAGTGGCACAATGCAACTGGGAGCCTAAGCAGGATGTGGGACGTGTATTAAGTGGGTGGTGGCCCTGAGGTGTGGCAAGATCCCAATAAGGTGAGAAGGAGAATTGGAGAGGCTGGCCACCAAAGTGAAGTGCCAGAGGCTGTGTAGGGAGGGGGCAGTCCATGTAGGAGGATTTCTGGGCAGTGCCAGGAGGGCTTACAGGTCTACAGTCCAGAGAGAAATATCAGAGCACTGACAGGGTGAGGAGAGAGCCCATGTGGTGGTGCTGTCTGGTAAGAGGCCCCCAGAATCTGGACAGTTCAATGCAGAGGGAAGGAGTGAAAATGGTGATAGAGAGTGACTGGGGAGGCTGATTGTTGGGGACAGGAGTTACAAATGCAGACAGGGCGGAAAATTAGGACTAATCCATGGAGCAGGATTTGAACTGGGGGATTTGGGGGGAACTAGTGGTTTTTGTATAAGCATAGATGCAAATGTGTGCATATACATACACTGACCAGTTCCATCCATTGAGACAGATCAGCACACCTAGCATCCAGATCTTGGTTTCTAAATCCCATTCTCCTCTCTGAAGAACCAGTGATCCTCAGAGGACTGGTTGATTTATGGTCTGAGGCAGAGGAGGGTTAACATGAGTCTGAAACCTATTGTCACACTAGATGGTGAAGAAGTGCTTAAAGAATGATGACACAGGCCTGCTTGAAGGGACTCTATTCTTAGATTCTCCCAAACCTGAGAACATTTGAGCTTCAAGATAAGTGATGATAATAAGAAAATAATCCACTGAATGAAGTGGAAACCCTGAGTTCACACTGATAGAGATAAATGCAGAAATGAGTAAATTAAATATTGGAGGAGCAGGATATTTACATAATGTTAACATAGCTCCCCACCTAATATGCATTAGTTACAATGGGGAAAGGAGTGAAGAAGCCAGCAGACACCACCCCCATTAAGCAGGCAGTGAACACTATCAGTAATGAGACAAATCATTCTTGTGTCCTTCATGCTGGATGCATGGCCAAAATCTAGTCATGAGAAAACACTAAACAGACCCAAATTAAGGGATATTCCCCAAGATACCCAGCGTGTAATCATCACAGTGCCAAGGTGATGAAAGTCAAAGGTTGAGGAACTTTTCCAGAATGGGAGGGAATAGAGATATGGCAACTAAATACAACAGGTAGTTCTGAAGTGGATTCTTTTCTTTTAAGATATTTTCAGGGAAAATGTGAGTGCGGTGTAAGGTTTAGGTGGTAGTAATATATCCTTGTTAATTCTTTGAGTTTCAGCTCGATTATGGTTATATGAGAGAATATTACTGTGTTTGAAAAACACACCCTAAAATATTCAGGGGTTATAGGACATCATGTGGGCAAATTGTTCTCAAAAAGTTCAGGAAAAACAATTTACTTGTGTTATACTTGCAATTTTTCTTTCAGTAGTTTATATTTGTTTAAAAGCTCTTTTCGACTTTCTATAGGTGATCCCTTTATGCATGAAGAGAAGATAAAAATTTCTAATAAAATAAGTTGTCAATCTAGCCTAGATGGAGGCATAGATAGATACATTTTACTTCCTTACACAACCAAATGAGGACAACAAATTTAAAAACAAAAAATAACCAGAACTGACAGGAAATCAAATTGTATAGAAGTCTGACAACCACAGAGCTAAAGAAGAAACATTCATCCAGACCAGTAGGAGGGGTGGAGACAGGCAGCGAGGGCAGAGAGGACATGTGGCAAGGTGGCAACTGGAGGACTGAGCGGTCCCACATTTGCATGTGGATAAACTGTAGGGACAAGCTAGAGAGCAAGACAGGCCTCAGCACAATTCCAGTGTTGGAAAAAAGTCTCAAAACCTCTGGAGGTAAAAACCTGTAGGGGTTGCAGCTGCAGGAGAAACTCCCAGCCTCACAGGAGTCTGCTGGAGAGACCCATGGGATCCTAGAACATACACAAACCCACGCACCTAGGAATCAGCACCAGAAAGGCCCAGTTCGTTTGCTTGTGGGTAGCGGGGAAGTGACTGAAAGCCAGCAGAGAGCTGAGCAAGTGGCACTGTTCCCTCTCTGGTTCCTCCCCAACACACAACATCACAACACAGCTACCTGGGTTGCCCCGCCCTGGAGAAAACCTAAGGTTCTGCCCCTTCCAATGTAACAAGAGCACTGAGACAAAGAAATATGGCCCAAATGAAAGAACAGATCAAAGCTCCAAAAATAGAACTAGGCAAGGAAGAGATAGCCAATCTAGCTGATACACAGTTCAAAACACTGGTAATCTGGATGCTCAGTGAATTGCTTGAGTATGGTCACAAAATAGAGGAAAAAGTGAAGGCTATGCAAAGTGAAATAAAGAAAAAATAGAGGGAACCAACAGCAAAGGGAAGGAAACTTGGACTCAAATCAATGATTTGGAGCAGAAGGAAGAGATAAACATTCAACCAGAACAGAATGAAGAAAAAAGAATTAAAAAAAAAAAAATGAGAAGAGGCTTAGGAACCTCCGGGACAACTTTAAACGTTCCAACATCTGAATCATAGGAGTGCCAGAAGGAGAAGGGGAAGAGCAAGAAATTGAAAACTTATTTGAAAAAATAATGAAGGAGAACTTCCCCAATCTGGCCAAGGAAATAGACCTCCAGGAGATCCAGGAAGCTCAGAGTTCCAAAGAAGTTGGACCCAAGGAAGCACATACCAAGGCACATCATATTTACATTACCCAAGAATAAAGATAAGGAGACAATCTTAAAAGCAGCAAGAGAAACGGAGACAGTTATCTACAGAGGAGTTCCCACAGACTATCAGCTAATTTCTCAAAAGAAACCTTGCAGACAAGGGGCTAGAAAAAAATATTCAAAGTCATGAAAGGCAAGGACCTGCATCCAAGATGACTTCATCCAGCAAAGTTATCATTTAGAATGGAAGGGGAGATAAAGATCTTCCCAGATAAAGTAAAGTTAAAGGAGTTCATCATCACCAAGCCCTTATTATATGAAATGTTAAAGGGACTTATCTAAGAAAAAGAAGAAGATCAAAAACTCTAAACAGTAAAATGACAAGAAACTCACAACTATCAACAACAGGACCTAAAAAAAATAGCCAAAACAAACTAAGCAAACAACTAGAACAGGAACAGAATCATAGAAATGGAGATCAGAGGGGAGGAGGAAGAATCGGGGGAAAGGTACAGGGAATAAACAGCATAAACAGTAGGTACAAAATAGGCAGGGGGAGGTTAAGAATAGTATAGGAAATGGAGAAGCCAAAAAAATTAAGAAAGAAAAATATTAAAAAATTTTAAAAACCAAACATTTTAAATAAATAAATAAGTTGCCTAACCCCTCAGAGCCTCTGTACCCACCTTGGGTATTCCTGTCTCTACTCTCTCGAGCAGTGACCTGGAGTGGTTCCCAGGTCACATGAGTACTAGCTGTAATGACACAGGCATGCTTTAGAATGCCAGTGCAGTGCACAGTGATGAAAACCACTGCCCTTTGCCAGCATCCTAAATAAAGGACAGTGAGTCCAACAGATGATGTCTGTCAGCTGCCAACCCAGGAGGATCAGCAAAAGCTGACTGGCTCTATCAGAGCAGGTCAAGAAATGTCTGTTTTTGGAGGCCAGTCAGATGAACATCCAATGAGAATAGATCAGAGAATCTTAGGACCGGAGCTAATGGTGACACTAAAAATAACCAGAACGACCATTTACGCTCTGTGCTAAATCCGGTCCTCACACTATCTCATGTGACCATCGCAACCAACCTGCAAAGTGAATATAATTAGTATCCCCACAGGAGATGTAAAACCTGAGGTCCAGGAAGGTTAAATAACTTGGCATATGGCAGTGGTTGTTAACTAGACTTAAGGTGGTGACCAGTCCATAATATATACACATATCAAATCATTATGTTGTACACCTGAAATTAATATAATGTTATATGTCAACTACACAGCAATAAATAAATAAATACATACATAAATAATAAATAATAGCATGATGAAGGTCACTCAACTATTTAATCATCACAGTAATCCTATAAAGAGGGATAAATATTCTCCCATAGATGAGGAACCTGAGACAAAAAAATACTTAGTGGCTTGCCTGTTGTCACACAGTTGGTGAGTAGCTTTTTCATTCAGGATCTGCTTGCTCTCTGAGCCCTGCACTCCCTTGACTTCCAGGACCTTATTTTAAGGGCTTGCATTAGTTGATACTGTCTTTCTCATCATAGAACTCCATAGCAAGAGCCATATAAGCACATTTCAATACAAGTTATTTTTTTTTAATTTTTTTATTGATTGATTTTAAAGAGAGAGAGACATCAATTTGTTGTTCCACTTATTTATCTATTCACTGGTTGATTCTTTTATATGCCCTGACCAGGGATCGAACCTCCAACCTAGGCATGCTCTCGCCAACTGAGCTACCCGGCCTGGGCACTACAAATTATTTTTCAAGCAGCCTGATGTAGTGGAACATTGTTCACAGGTTCAGCCTCCACTGCTTGCTGACAATGAATGGCCTTCTGCTCAATTCTGTCTACTCTTTCTAGAAGGAGACAGCATATCTTCCTCTTTCCCAACCTCCCCAATGTCCTTTCTGTGTTTTAAGTCAACTCTCTCTGATTCATAAAGCAAGTAAAGTCACACTGCCCATAAGAGATAATTAGAGATAACTTCTTTTTTACCTTATCTATAGGTCAGAGGAAACTTCTATTTACTAAACATCTGCTCTTCTTACCATCCTGCAATAACCTTTTGAAGCTCCCAGGGCACCTAACCTCATCCCTATCTCAGGATGTCATGTATCTATGTTCTCTTTTTGTCTATGAACTTCTCTTACATGTGGGATCTCTGACTCTCTTACATATGCAGGATTCCCATACTTACATAAGTACTAAATTTGGTTATTTTCTCTTGCCAATCTGTCTCATGTCTATTTGATCATCAGACCAGCCAGAAAAAAATTTGAGGGGAAAATTGGTTCCTCTCCCAAACTGCTAACCAGTGAGCCCATCTCTTTTTTAACCGGAGTATTGATGTTGTGACCAAGGACGTCCCCTTGATGTCTAGCTGAGTGTGGTCTGAGCTACCACAACCTACAGCAGAGGGAAGCTGAAATCTGAAGGAAGGGAGAGCCTGGGGAGTGCTCTGGTCCTGGGGACAGCCCCATCGGGTCCCTTCATGGAGACTCTAGTCCATTCATCCCCCAACATGCATGGAGAGCCTGCAATGTGCTGTAGTGGGAAGGAGAGAGGGAACACCGATATTCCCAAGGAGCCAATGTTGAGGAACTCTACAGGGAGTGTCCCTGTACATGATGCCCTTTAATCCAACTAAAAACATGGTTTCAACATGTCTTAGGATAGGAAATGAAAGGCTAAAATTAGAAGGGATGGATCTCAAACATGCAGCCTCCACAGCTAGCTGTGAGTCAGAGTTGAGTACTTCTCTCTTCATGAGCCCTGTTTTTCTTGGTAGGTTTTTCCCTGTTCCTTTGTGGTGTCAGGACCTCTTGAGGGAGGAAGGCCAAATCTTGGTGTTTTTTCTTTCTTGATAATAATCTGGAACCATTCTGGCCAATTTGGAATGTGGAGAGTGTTCTCCCACATTCACTTCTTTTCTGCTTCCTGTTTAAATGTTTAAAGTAGACAAGAGCTATAAAAGAAATATATAAGCTATAAAATGCTGTTAAAAACATAAGGCATAAATATTATTATCCTAGTTACTTTTAGGAGCATGAGGTGAAATGACTATTAAATGAATTAGGAACAAAGTTACTTCTTTGATCTCCTTATTAGCCACTTTCAATAAGCCTTGTGTTTTTCATTCCAACCCACTCAGGAACCTTCAGTTCCTCTGATCCAACCCCACGTAGGATGACCACAGTTTGAAGGCACCATTGACATTAACAGTACCCCTATTAATATTAATAACAATAATGATGATAATACTGGCTAATCACCATAACAAAGAATTTTTAAAACACTTATGGTATCACCCAACATATAACCAGCATGTTTATTACTTTTTATTCAGTATCCCTAATCCTCACAAGAAAGAATATGGCATCAACAGAGACCATAGGTTACTTACTGCATCTGAAATATTAAATGGCCAAGGGCAGTCCTTCTCAACCCTGGTGCTAATCCAATTTGCCCCCTGTGTAAATTTTGGGAAATGCAGACCCTGGGCCAGGCCCCAGAGGGTCCAGTCCCATAGGTCTAAATGGGGTCCCTCCTCTCTGGCTGTAAAAACTCCACAGCTGAGCATCCTCTGACCCAGCTGCGATTATTTATGTCTGCCTTTCATCTTGGTCAGGGTGATATTTTCAGGCCTTATAGAAAGCTCTACTTCCCTTTGCATTAGTGGCTTCATTACAGTACTAGAACAACACTCTAAATTAATGCAGGAAGTGGACTCTGTCCACACAGCGCCAATCGATGTGGACATGAAGTCATCAGATCAGTAGAGAAGCAGCAACACTGAGGAGCACTGAGCTTATCAAAGATTAAGTGCTTTGGGTTTCATTAAAGGACAAACTGAGTTTTCCCAGCTCAGTTATCGGTGGCTCTGACAAGATATCACGCAGGGTATTCTGCCTTTTGGCAACATTCCCGTGGTTTAGTCCATGCTTATCTCAACCTGATTGTAAACTACTACTGAATTAATATTGCTAAGTTTGATATCTCTATCTCTCTCCGCCCCCCGCCCCGTCTTTTGCTAAATAACACATTTGACTTTGAAACAAGAATGTATTTCTTTCAACAACTCATTGCAAAATTCACTCTTGTGATGATTTTTTAAAAAATCACAGAGCAGGTATGTATTTCTTCTCAAAGGCTTCAGTGCAGTAGAGATAACCTGTGTGTCTCACTCCCTAAATTCACCTAAATTCTGTCTTTCTGGCATGTTTCAAATACACATCTTCCCCTCCAGTTTAAAGCTGAGATCATTGAAAGAGTCATTGCATGGAGAATTGCTTTTTATTTTCTGTTCTTAAGTGCACGACAGCCAAAACAAGAGCATGATGACACCATGGAGTCTGTGAGAGCGCCCAGGCCTCTCTGCTCTCCTTGGGCTCAGTATTGTTTCACAGGAACCGCGGAGGAGCTCTTCCGCCACCAAATCCATTTGGCTCTATTTAGGAACTAAGTACAGGAAGGTAGTTATTGTACAAGATTAGTTTCCTGTAGGCCATAAATTGGCAGTAGCAGAAAAATACAGGATGAATTTATTAGCGTGCAAGGTCAGCTGAAAGGAAGACAAGGCTGAGCGATTGTGCTGTTCTCTTTCATTTAGCCCACCTCCCAAACCTCAGCCAGGCTGAAAAAGACCCTTTAACTACTTAATTACTTCTTAATAGTTTTTAGCAAATTCAAAAGACGGCGTGTTGCTAAGTGCCTGGAGGTCAGAGCTGCCTGGAATATGTTAGGAATGTCTGTTTGGATTGGAATTTCTGAAACCTGATTAGAAGTCCCTACAATCTATTGCTTTGTGAGGTTGGTTTTTTTTTTTTTTTTCTTCCTTTCTTTCTTTCCCCCTACCCCCTTATTTGGTGTTGATTGACTAGGTATTTACTTTGAAGCTAGAATTTTACATTTGGGAATAAAAAGCAGCTTTTAGCAGCAGAACAAAAACCAATCAAATAAAAAAATGTAATTGTTTCCAACCAGAGATATGATGTGATAAATGTCTCTGAAGATATTTACTTTGAAAGGACAGGGACAAGTGGCTTTAAAAAAAAAAAAAGTAAATACTTTTTCAAAAACATAGTTACAGGTAACCAGAAAGGTGGGATACATTCCTTATAAGGACATGTATACGTTTAACAGAGAACTTTCGTTACTTGAGCCTTTCCCGTGCTGGAAATGTAACCCTCCTTTTCTTCTTTTGATATTTTTCCAAATGGCTTAAAACTGTCAGGTAAAATTAGACCCCGCTGGTATGAGAAGAAGTATTTGGATCCGGTTTTCTAGTGGTTTTGCATGAAAGGTTGTAATTCAAATTTTAATTATACCCAAGATATGCAGTGAGTTATGAGAGACCCCTCCTCCACTTCTCTGAGGCCTTGGGCAGCCCCGCCACACACACACACACACACACACACGCACCACGTCCACTGAGCCTGTGTTCTCCCCCTGTATGCCCCTCAGCATTGCAACGCAGGAGGAACAAGCAGGGGTGAAAAAATAAGGCAGATTGGGTCACTCTTCTCTGCCCCTTCCTAATGGATGAGAACCTGGCTGGGAATGTGCTTTCCTAGGTCCCTGGGAACTGCATCACTTTAAGAGGCAAAAGACAGGGTGGGCAACACATCATCACGTAAGACGGATTCAATTAACACTTACTGAATGAGCATACCTTCCTTGAGATTTGTGGCCCCTGTCCTCTGGGGCAGCACCTGCTCGCGCCTGTAGCCTTGAGTTTTGCTGTCCCAGGCTGTCTTTAGGGGTGAAAGTAGACAGGCTGCCTCCACTTCAGAAATTCAGACAGGCACCTGCCCATTCTGGGCTACTGTTCCTGGTAGTCCCAGGAATTTCAGTGCTTCTCTAATGTGTCTATTTGTTCAAGCTGTGCTGTCTTTAATTAAATATTTGAAAGAAATCTCTCCCAAGGACAGATCTCAGATAGATGTTCTCTATGGGCTCAGTGGCATCCTTCCCCAGCACCCAGGTAAAGGCCCATAGAGCAGGTGAGCCAACCTTGGCTCAAGGCCCACCTGTTCAGTCCTGCTGGGGTGCAGGGGTTTGCACTATTCCTACATTTTAGGATTTGCTGAAGGATTGAATGATAGCCTGGCTGGACTTCCCACCCTCCTCCCTCTCCCAAGGGGAACAGTTGTCCGGGCGAACGCAAGCCCTGAGATGGTCCGTCTGGCATTGGCTGGAAAGTCAGGATCAGGTCAGACTCAACTTCTGCTGACATTCCCTGAGCCAATTATCGCAAAATAAATCCAGAAGTTGAGGGGCAAGTCCACATCTTAAACTGTACCACAGAAAAACTTTGAAAGACCACTCAAGGCCAAACACTAATTGGTAGTTTCTTCATTGACTCAGCAGAGCGAGTTTCCTTCCACTTAGCTCACATCCATGGTCCCCAAACAAGGCCAATTTTTCTTTCCATATTGTTTTGAAGCAGGTCTTAACCAATTCTATAAACCTCAGTCCAGCAACTATTTAGACCCACATAACAACCATGGGCCTGCCTCTGTATTCCCTGCTCTATATGAGACAATTGAAAAAAAAAGACAACTTTGTGTTGCATCTCCTGAATTTCTTTGTGCAGAGATCCTCAGAGATACGCTTAATTACTAATTCTGTTTCTATAGGAAAACAATATATATAGTTCTGAAAAGGAGGGAGTGTTACATTCCGAGGCAAAAAAAACTCTCATGGCAGACTTCAAAAGTGACTCAGCAAGCTCTTGCTGAACATATGCTGCACAGTGGGCGGAGCTGGGATGAAAGGCAAAACGTGAAACAATGCACAAGACTACACTGAAGGAGCCCTGTCTTCCCTTCCCTGCTTCAGGCTGCATCCACAAGAGCAGTGTAGCCAGCTGTAGCATTGCTCTGAGGTGGGAAAGTAGGAGAATGTTTGCTCCTCTGTAAACCCATGGAGGATCCTTGCCTTACAGTCTGCAATGACACATTCTCCCACTGGTGGGTGATGTGACCTATGGAGCCAGCTGGAGCACACGCAGTGGCTTTGGCTCGACTATCTCTTCTTACTCAACATTACCCCTCCCCTCATCCCACTGGGCCCAACACCCACATTGCTGTGATGTTGCATTGAGTCAGTCCTGTTGAGGCCCTAGTCATGTCAAGATGAGAGCCCCTCCAAGGGTTATTAAACACATGGGCCTCGCCAGGTACTTGGTCTCAGAACAGCGTGTGCCTGGGAACTTGTGAGGCCTGGGAAATGGAAAGGAGGAAACAGAATCTTCAGGACCGCCAAGTTCTTACTGGGGACTCTGTTCCATGTCTTGAAAAACCATCAGAAACAAAGGATTGGTTCTTTTTATTCTCCCACACCCACACACACACCGCAGCCGGCTCTCAACTCAGGGAAAATTATGAGCTGCCTGAGTACTATACCTAGCAAATGTTTTTCTCAGAAAATACTGTTTCTCCCATCCAGAGAGCACATCTCAGGGAAAACATGAAAATAACAACTGCAGACTGCCAGTAGTCACCTCTTCTAAGGGCATGGTCAAAGTCACTTTCAAATCAACAAAATGGACAGAACACAGGCAGGATAAAAACGGCAACATAGTAACACTGAAGAAGTAAAAAAAAAAATCACTAAAGAAACACAGGGGCAACATCTCAGACATTACTGTGTTAGGATTAAAGCGTATTAAAAAACAACATGTTACATTAGTATATTAAAAAAAAGATCTCCTTATAAAAATGAAGAAACAAAATGGAGTATATTGCACAATGGAATATTACTTGATTATAAAGAAGAATAAAGTATTAATACATGCTACAACATGGATGAACTTGAAACATTATTCTAAATGAAAGAAGCCAAACACAAAAGGCCATATAGTATATTGTTGCATTTATTTGAAATACCCAGAATGCCCAGTTTAATAGAGAAAGAAAATAGATTACTGGTTGCCAGGGGCTGGGGATAGAGAGGTGGGAGTGATCCATGGATATGGGGCTTCCTTTTAGGGTGCTGTAAATATTCTGTAATCTGATAGTGACAACTTGTACACTTTAAAAGGGTGGATCTTATATATGAATCATATCTCAAAAGAAATAAAACAAAATAAATGAGAGGCAATAGCAAATGAAAACAGAAATTACTTTCCTTATCCATTATACCTTCGCACAAGGCCTTAACGTGGCACCACTTTTATGCAATAATCTCTTTTGAGGCAAAGGTCACTGGGATTTGGATGAGTACCCAATGTTACAATGAAACTTTCTACGGGACCTGATTTACTCAGTTTCCTGGTTAACTCACATGTCCCTTTTGAGTTTTTGTTTTAATGAACTGCAGGGAAACTAAGAGACATCTGGAAGGAACTGCCAACTTAGCCAAGACCTTGGTTATTCGAATAACTTTGGCCTGGAAACCACGCACGTTTGTATATTTCATAACAAATCCCCAACTCAATAAAAATGTGTTTTCAGTTAACTAGTGTCAAGGGACATTCTTTTTGCTATCTATAGGAGAGGGCTTCCTTGCCAACTTGAATGGATTTATAGGCAAGCTGATTTCTCAACCTAGGTATGCTGACTTTGTGTTCTCTTATGCACATTTCCCGTGCCCTGATGGCAACAGAACCCCCTGGCTCAGATCCCCAATTTCCACATCAGTAAGTGTTGAGTAAGAAATTATATTTCTTAATTGCTTAGGCACCAAGGACAGACAAACAGGGGAAATGGCATGGTGTCCCTATAACCACAGATCTTGAAGACATGAAATAGACCTAAAGAGAATAACAACATGAATGGAAAACAGAGACTTCATTTTTTCCCCTGTTCTCAGGCATTTCAATGAGCCTGCCCTTTTTCGTGGACCTTCACTGTACCGTGGCAGGTAAAAGAGACAAAAACAGTTCCCAGGGCCACAACTCTGTTAAAATTCACCCAGTTCCCTAATTTTCACTTTATTATTTGCACAAATGTCTGTCTGTTCTTGCCCTTATGATCCATGCATAAGCTCCTCTTGGCCTTCTGACCTCTCTTCCCCTCTTTCTCACCTTTGCACAGCATAGCTGACTGTGACTCACCCCAAGCAGTGCCCTGTTGACTCTTAAAGTGCCTCCTGGAGAGGCTAATCCTCAACACTCTTGTCCACCAAAGGAACTAAGCAAATGAATTCCTTCCACATCTTGCTGACCATAATCACGGAAATTACCCAACATGGTAACACTTGAAAAGAGGAGCGCACCAAAGATTGATGGAGGGTTCTGCCTGTTCCTTCATTGGTTGCTTGTTGCCCATCTCAGTGGTCTCTGGCTCATTCACCCTACCTTTCTCTAGCTTCTGGGGCCTAGAATAAAATGTCCGCCACACAGCAGAAATGTAACACATGTGTGCTGAATAAACAAACGAAGGTTGACAGCATTTTATAGCTTAAATTTGAGGCACATAAAATTAAGGGGTGAGCCCCAGTGCTCCTTAAATGTTAAGAACTGTGATTTCCGATCCAAGTGCTTTCACCCTGATGCTGTGCCCATAGCCAGGAGTTGGGAGACTTGGGCTTCAATCCTGGCTGCCGCTGATGGTCCCTAAAATACAGGATCAGATGAAAGTAGACAATCAAATGAGTGAAAGCAAAAACTAACAAGGGATTCCAAGAGGGGGTGTGCAAAGTTGAAGTGTAGACAATAAGACAATGGGGTGAACTCTTCTTGCTGGAAGAGTCATGTGCATTTCCCATGCTCCATGGCAATCATCTGTTTATGAGTCTACTTTCTTCCAAGAAAGCCTGAGTCTTACTCATATTGGCATGTCTGGCACATAGTAGGCACACAGTGAATAGTGCTCCAGTGAGCTGAGCTTCCAATATGATTTGAAGAAGAGTATATCTGAAAGACCTCCTTATCAGTTATTTCATGTAAAAAAATAACATTATATTTGGTAAAGTTTTAAGATTTTCTGTCAAGGCAAAAGTAAAGGCAGGGTTTTGTTTGTTTGTTTGTTTTGTTGTTGTTTTGCCATTCCAGTTAAATGTAGAGTTAATAAGAATCAGAGTACATAATATCTGGCTCTAATTCTGTACCTGGGTATCTTAGAAACCTCCAGATTATTTCCTGAAGGTTCATGATATTTTGATAAAGACTATTAACAGTCTAATTCTATGGGCCCTTATTACACGATTAAAAGTAAAGGAGGGAATGCTTTATAATATTAAAACACAAACAAACACACACTACAAGTACACCAGATGAACAGATTTTGTTCACACTGGGAATAATAACTTCAAATGCTCTTGTAAAATTAGAAGCAAATTTGGGCGTCATTTTTTAAAATTTTGCAGAGTGATTTTGTTCATGTTATTAAACACCTTATGGTGATAATAACTAGAAGTGCCTATGCATGCCAAGTGCTGGTATAGTTGCTTGACCAGCATTACCTTGCTACCACTCTTAACAAGGTGGCCTCTGTTATCATCCCCAAGTGACCAGTGATGAAATGTACAACAAGCATGCAAGCTTCAGAACTAGAGTTTAACTCAGGTATTCTAGTTCTAGCACCCCTTATACAAGTTAACCACTGCCCAAATAATCTCAGAACAGCTTTCAGGGATAGCAACTCAGGGAAAGTTTTTTTCCTTACACATTGAAGTATATGGAGCCTTTAATGCATGAAACAGAGTACCTGACAAAACCTAACCTACATTACCATGGTGGGTACCAACATGGCTCTCTTTCTATCCTCAGCTCTGCCACTTACAAACTGGAAGACTTCACCCAAGTTATTTGCCACTCTACCTCAGGGTTCTCTGGTTGCTTGTTGCCTGATATTATCCCTGCATTGCCCTTATTGGTAATGTGGGGATAATAATGGTACTTATATTGGAGTGTTGTGAAGAGTAAATGAATTAGCACTTGCTAGATGCTTATAAGAGTGCCCAGCATATAATAAAGGGTCATAAAGATGTTTGCAAATTAACAAATTCTTGTTGCAATTTTGGGCTGAAGGAAAGATAAACAAGAGAAAAGCCGCAAGCGGAGAAAGGTCAGGTTGCATCCATCTATCTGACTAGAGCACAAGTCACATAAAATATTACCAGATCTGGAGTGGGAGGCCTTGAACAAGAGAGTGAGGGATTTGGACTTGAATGAAGCCAAGGTTTTACCTGGGGAGCATCATGATCCAAGATGGATTCAGAAAATTGGATCTGGCAGTTATGGATTGGAGAAACAAACACCTGAGGGTAGAAAAAAAACTGTTTGGGAGTGAAAGGCACAATCCATCTGAGAATCAATGAGGCCCAAGGCCAGTGGCATTAATGACAGTAATGGGTAGAGAGAGAGAAGAGAGGAGAAAAGCTCTCCAGAGGGGGTGGAAGGATGAGGATGGAGAGGCTTCCAGGTGATCTTCATATACAAAACTGGGCAGTGAGGGTAACAGGTCCTTATAAGAAAAAGGGAAAGAGGGGAGCTAATTTGAAAGCAAGATTGAACTCTTTCAATCTTTTGAAAAAGTATTTTGAATGGTTTATGTCAAAAGCAAAAGCCGATGTTCTGGTAGAGAAGGATGGCTTGCAGTTGAGAATGAGAGACTTGGGTTCAGCAGTCTGAGTAATTAGACCAGAGATTTGCAGATCACTTGCCTAGAAACGAAGATTGAAACCTTAGAAATGGGAGTGACAGGTCTAAGGGAGAACAGATTGAGAGACGAGGGTCATGGAAGGAACCCTGGAGAACAGCTACATCTAAGGGTTGGGTGGAGGAGAAGAGCCAGTGAAAGCAAGAGAGGATGAAAAATACAATACCAGTGAGCTCAGGGCAGCAGGAGTCTGTGGGTGAGGGGCTTCCTGGGAGAGGAGAGTTTGTCAGCTGGGTCAGACATGGCAGAGATGGGAGAGGACAATGGGGTTAAGGAAAAGCCATGAAATCAGGCAACAGTGTGGTCCTTAGTGACACCCAGGAGAGCAATTCAGTTGTTCAAGGAGTGGAGATGAGTAGATGGTAAGAAAATAGGTCTATGATTCCCAAATTACAGGGTCTCTCAAAGGGCGGTCCCCAGACCAGCAATGTCATCAGCACCTGGGAAGCAGTTAGCAATGCATATGATCACACCCTTCTCCAGACCTGCTGAGTCTGCTTCCCAGGGCTGGGTAACTTGTGAGTGTGTGTGGATTAGTATGTGTGTGTTAGTGTGTGTGGGAGAGTATGTGGTGTGTGTCAGTGTGTGTGAGACAGAGGGAAAGGGATCTTTCTGTTTGAAAAGAAATCTTTGAGGAAGCATGTAACTAAAGCTCCCATAAATTCAGTAATGAGTCAATAGAGTTTATAGTCTATTGGTCATGAGACTATTGATATTTGGAAAATAGTACACTTGTGTGCTATACAGAGAAGTACAAGTAAAACTGAGGAAATCTGAATATAAATGGTGGATTGTGTCAATGCCAACATTCTGGTTGTGATATCATGCTATAGTTTTGCAACACATCACCCTCAAAGGAATCTAGGTAAAGGTCTCTTTATATTATTTCTTTTCAATCGCATATGAATCTGCAATTAGCTGAATAAAAAATTCAACGAAAAATAACAATCATTAGTCATGGCTTTACATATATTTATTTGTTTTGAAAATCAACTTTTTATATATTTAACTAAAGAGCTGTGGTGACACACAATGCAATTAATATAAATGTTATTTCCCAACATGAAGATTAGTTACCACAAAGACAATAAGCAGTTAGATAGATAAGTCAAAGAGAAGATTAGGGAAATTAAAATAGAAAAACAACATTCAGATGGATGAGATACGGGATGAAAAAAATGATTAAATAAAGAATTCATCCAGATACACATATTAGATAAAAATTAGAGAGTTGGGCCCTTGCTTGAAAATTAAGATAGATTCAAAGCCCTTTATTGTAGATTTTATAAATCTCTCCTTTATAATAAACTCTCTATTACATTATTCAATTAATTTCTTCATTATCTCTAGGAGAGTTAAAATGCAGAACTACAGAAAAAATACAGTTAAAATATGTTTAAGACACAGCAAGCCTTATATATAAATTACATTCAAAATAAAAATCACTTTCCATAGTACTCCTGATCAACTGTAACAGTAACAGCAAACTTGGATTCTCTCTCCCTCTCTCTCTCTCTCTCTATCTCTTTCTTTCTCTTAATTGTTAGACTGTCTCACTGTGACCACACAATTTAAAATTGCAGACTCATCACCTGCTGGAACCTCCCCTACTCTCTCATCTGGCTTTATTTTTGTCTTGTTTCTACAGCACTTATCACTGTAATATTTTTATTATGTATATAATTCATTATATGCCTTCTTCTGAAAATAAGCTTTGTGAGAGCAGGGATTTTTTGGGGGGTGGGGTGGTGTGAGTGGGGGGAGACATACAGTGATGTACCTGAACATAGTCAATGCACCATAAATATTTATTTATTGAAAAAATGACTTTTAAGCATTCAATTCTCTAATTTTCACTTCAGACCTTTTGGATCGAGGCTAAAAAGATAAAGAAAATTTGTGTGTGACTTGTTCTTGCTCTTGTTGACACCATTTCATAGACATAGATATGGTGTGAGCAATTGAACCAAGGTGAGAACAGAGGAGTCAACCTTACATCCATTTAGCAAAGTCATTGAGCATCTACTGAGGGAAGACTATCATGATGAATGCAGAAGAAGTGCAAAAACACATCCATGAATGACAACCCTGTCAGCTGGAAAGCAGGCAATGCCATAGAAGATAGATAGACTAAAGCTCCATGATTCTGCAACAAAGAAACCTGACATCTGTGTGAGGGGGTCCCTGTGGAACTGGGATTTGAAGATGGAATGGGACTTCAGCACATGGAGATGGTCATTCTACAGGAGGATGCCTTGGGTTTAAAAATATGAAAGCTGATGTTCCAGGGCCCATATGAAGAGCCTTTCTTGACTTGTGAAGTAAAGGTGAGAAGGGAAAGGGTAGATGTAATAGTGTTCCCAGACAAAAGAAGGTTTGGAGGTCAAAGAAAGACTTATAATAGTGAAGAGCTAAGATGGTATGTGGTTAACTAGAAAACAGGGATCTATAATGTAACGTTACTTGTGATGTACAAACAATAATGCTAGAGGTTAAAGAGTGGAGAGCATGTGCCACCAGTTCTCGGAAACAGTGATGTTGAATGTCATGATCAGGACAGAGGGAAGTACACCAGAGATACCTGCTCCCAGGAGAATTGTCTTCAAGTGTTAAATCAGCTCTTCTCCTACTACAGTCAGATCTAGAACCACAGGTGGGAACACCTACAGCGGTCTATATCCCTGAGACGCTAAATGCTCCTTAAATGTCTCACTTGAAAATGATGGCATACAGGATGGAAAATAATGCAGTTATATGTTCACTATAACTACTATATTTGTTGTAACTAATTGCGTTTGAGTTCCATTGTAGTTCACAATTTCAATTTATTTCTCTGTAGGTTTCCAAGTTTATCTACCTGGCTTTCCAGATCATAAGTACCAGAGCAACATGGTGTCTTCTGGTAACCTTTACGAAGACTCTGACCCGCCACTACTACCAATCTCAACAGAGCACACGGATTACCATGTATTTTCAACAATGGATATGGGTTTGTGTTGATCAGTTCATACTCTCCAGTCACCTGTCTTTCATCATGAGCCACAGGACACACTGTGAAAGAGTATTCAGGGCCAGGCCACACTCCAGAGCCTTGAGCAGAAGCTTTCAGGAAGTGCCAGCAACCAGTTACAGGTCCCGGACAAAGATGTCAGCTGCATCACTACCATCCTCTTTTGGACTGCTAGAGACGCAAAACCTTAACAGGTGTTTTGCTTTAAAATGTGACATGCAACAAATAAAGTATATGTATTCAATTTATGTTCCAAAGTATTGATTTATATTGTTATCTTTTTGTTAAGTGAATTTCAGTGACTCATTTACTTTTCTTTTTATAAATAATCATGGCTGATTACTGTGTATACATCTAAAGCTCAGAACTTTTTTCAAAAAATGGGAGCAACAAAATCAGGAAAACACCTTTAATTTGGAAAAAAAATTCAAAATTGTTTCTTTGTAATAAATCCATATAGGATATGAAAAACAGATTTATATTGTAACAATGTATTTGTCTTGTTTGGAGTTTTGGGAGGAAGAGCTTTTTCTGTAATCATATATCATATTATTATCATCATCCAGTGAAGTAAACGCTTGCCGTGTAAAAGTTATCTCACTTATTCCAAAAAAAAAAAAAAAACCCAGGACAAGCAGTTTATTAATCTTATTCTTTTCCAGGTAATGAAAATGAAGTCCAGAGTGGCTGGAAGGCGATTAAGTTCCCACAGCTGGCAGAGCTCAGATTGTATGGTTCTAAATTCTGTGTCTTATTCAGAACACTCCATTGTTTTTACACATAGCCACTCTTACACACATGCACACACACACACTCACACTGCCTGGAAAGTTCTGAATCCCACATAGTTCATTTTAGTTACTCTTTTTTTTCCTTCCAAAAAAGTTACTTTTCTCCTCAACACAGTTATTTCAAGCAGAGGGTGCTTCTGTATAAAAATGGTATCTTTCAAATAGTGTCTGACTCAGACACTTCCAATTTCCTACTAGAATACCTATGAAAACACAGAGAAGGATAAAAACACAACACAGAAAACCAGGACTGGTATCAACCCAGTGCTGGAATCTGGGAGAGAGGCCAGCTAAGGAAAAGGACAATAGAATAGAATTGAGAAACAGCCCAGAGCCAGAGTGAACCGAGGCCTGGAAACCAAACACAGGCAGCCCGGACAAAAGGGAGGCCCCTCGCTCCTCCTCCTCCTGCTCTCTACTCTCACGCAAGCTCCTCACTGCCTTGGAAAACTGGTCATCTGTCACTCTATAGCACCGCAGCTGGTTTTTTAAGAAGCTAGAGTGATAAATAACATAGAATATATTGTTTGTAAAGTTAAACCTATTCTAAGACCAAAGAGAACTTGACAGATGTCTCCCCCTCCCTCACCCTGTGAGCTCTTGATCTCTCGAACCTCAAGGTGGCATGAAACTGTGGTCATCTCTCCAACCCACCACCTTCCAATGGTCAGCCTTCCTTATTCATCACCTAAGTTGCTAGAAAGGCCTTCCTGCTCCAATTTTGCCCCTTCCCAATAAATTTGCATTGCAATCAACAAGATCTTCATAAATGCCAGTTGGGACATCCTCTTTCCATGGCACCTCACAGTCATAAGCTACAAAGCTTAAGCCACCTTTTGTAAAGTCTTCCCCCTCCAGTCCATACCTGGCCTAGCTTGTCCCCTGAAAATCTCTCCTCTAAAATCTCCCTGAATGCATCAAGCTTGTTTTTAGCACTTCACCATTAAACTTTCTTTTGATTTCTCCAATGTTCCCAGCCCCCGTCTCTTCCATCGGCTGACCCATTTCTTTACATCCTCCAAGGTACAGATCAAGGAAAATTTCCCCATCAGCCAGAGTTGGGAGGAATTTCTGGCACAGCACACCCTGAAGACATTTTTCAGGCCACATCATATGCACAGTGGTGCTAAGATCTGCTATTTGTGTCTCTTGTACTGTAACCTCCTGGAGAAAACCTCAGTCATTCATTCAAAAGTTATTTATTCAGCCCCGTGACATACCAGGTAGTCACTGTGCATACAGCAGGGAAGGCACTAGTTCTAGAATTTTGATGCTTAGAAATAAGCAATCACATAAATCAGCAACACAATTTCTGGGAATGATGGATACACTACAGCTGTAGCTTTCTCTTTTCTATTCTTCAAGGGCCAACCTAGTTTTTGATGTAAAGCACATGTCAATAAGTTTTTTGAATGAGTGTGAAATGATAAACATCAGCATGATGATGATAATGAAGCACTGAGTAAAGAAAAACATGTTGGGAGAACATGTGATAAATAGCAGAAGAGAAGAGCAGAGAAAATAAAGAAAGCAGATGGAGGCTGCCAAGAATTCTAAACATTGGAGTTATATAAATTTTTGTTCTTGCCTTTTTAAGGTAGTGGCAAAAAGGACTGAAGAGACATGGGATGTCGGGAAGGTGATGGATTCATTGATGAAGAAAAAGGCAGCAAGCGTGTCTCATTGAAGAGTAACAGAATGTCTTAGCTTCGGCTACTCTCACAAAACACCACAGACTGGGCAACTTAACCAACGGACATTTATTTTCCACAGTTATGGAAGCTAAAAATCTGAGATGGCTGGTTTCTAGTGAGAACCCTCTCCTGAGTGGCAGAGGGCCTCCTTCTTGCTATGCCCTCATGCAGTGAAGAGAGAGCTGTGGTGTCTCTTCCTTTTCTTCTAAAGGCACTAATCTCATCATGGGGGCTATACCTTCACATACTAATCTAACTCTACCCCCCATAAGCCCCAACTCTTATTACCAACACACTGGGGGTTAGGGCTTTAACATATGAATTTGAGAGGACACAAGCATTCACTCCATAACAGAAAAATAACCTTTTTTCTGATATGAGCTTAAAAGAGATGTGTGAACAGACAGAATTAGGTTGCTGGAGAAGTGATCTGCAAGTTGAGGGGTTTGTCCTGGAGATTTCTATTTTCTTTGAAGTCTAAGTCAAGGTCAACTTCTCAGTGTGGGTGGGAGGCAGGTGGGGAAGGGATAGCCTGAGGAGTAAGAGGAAACTGTAAAAGGTTAAAATGGCCCCTAAGGAGAATGGGAAAGGCAGCTTCCAGAGGCTGAAAGAGGACCTCCCCCCATGGTGGCATCCACACCCAGCTGTTTGACACCACCAGTCACAGTGACATCACTTGCCATATTTGTGTGACTTTCCAGGGAACAACTCTGCATGCTTAGGTGCGCAGGGGAAGAAAAGAGGTGGAGAGACAGGCTTGCTGCTGAGAAGAAGGTCATAAGCCAGTAGGTCCCTGTGAAAGCAAGCAAAGCACACCAGGGGTTGGCAGCTCCAGAAACTTATCCATGCCTGGTGTCTAGTGATGTCTGTGTGGGAGCAGGTCAGCACCAAGAATAATGCAGTTGAAAGTTTTGCTTCAGGAAACACAGAAGCTTCCTTTGTTTAAACTACATAAAGTCAGGTGGATAGGTAAGATAATTTAACCCCATTCCCAGAACACTTAAGCCTAACCCAGGAGCTTTAGTTCTTTGATTTGCTTTTATGGTACATGAGTTTCCTAATATATTTCCTAATGCGTTTTGTGGCCTAACTCACCTGCTAGCACTGGACTTTCCTCACATTTCCAAGAACTAGGATAATCCATCTATGTAAGAAAGCTTGCTCCAGGACAAACCTGCAGTAGCCGCAGATGTGGAGCTTTCACAGGATATATGGGCACCCCCAGATCAAGTGAAGTGTTGAGCAAATTTAAGTCAGACCTCAGACAATCTGCTTGAAAATAGGGACATGTAGTTGGATAGGGAACCAACAAATTTTTGCAAATGGGACACATGAGATACGACCTTGCAGTTGCTTTCTTTTTTCTTTAATTTAATCTTTATTGCACTTTTTCCATTGCCATTTAGCCCCCTTTGATAACACCCTCCCCAGCAATCACCACACACTAAATTTTACTGAATCTAAATAAATGCTCTGTGGTTCTCTGAGGCCCAGAGGATAAAAAGATTTAAATATTGTCTAAGCCAGTCTTAGTCTTGACTGCCCATGGAAAACCAAGTATGAGGCAGAGATATTGCTCCTGTGTGAAAAGGAACTTGGCTCACAGTCAAGTCTAAGTTTGTAATACGAGCAGGAAGGGGTGGGTGTGTTTTCAGCACACCAGCAGGTCGACTGGGGAAAAGGTGATGTTTACTGCAGGGCTCGGGAAACGTGGTCAATCAGCAGCAAAAGAGCTGGAACTGCAGCAAATGACACAGTGTCACTGCCATCGGCCCTGGCCAAGGCGGCTCAGTTACCTTTAGGCAAAAGGGGAAACTTAGGCAACTGTCTGAAAAAATAGCAGATTAATAAGATCTGGAGCACAGATCTGTGTCAACAGGCAAAAACGAAGGGAAGGGTCGAGAAGGTGCACTAGGGAGGGCTGTCCTAAGTCCGTCACTAAGAGGAAGTCCAGCACAGGTTGGATGTGCCCTCTGTGTTGGTTAAATTTGCTGGAATCCACTCAGAATGAATACCCAGGGCAGCGTCTCTTGAACAGAGTGACTATTACCTTCATGGTACCAATGTTTCAAGTTTTCAGTCTTAACTGGAATTGGGGTCTGAAAACATGCTGTTTCTTCCATAATTAAGGAAGAATCACAGGACTTGAGAGCTAACTCGCAAATGTAAGGTTACCTCATCATCCAAGACAGCAGGGAGGGAGGAGGAGGGGAGGGGAGGGAGGAGAGGATTTGCACAAATCCATACGTTATTATAAAGGAGACCATCATGCTTTCTACATCCATTTGTTTACCATCCAGAAATTCGCCATTTGCTGAATAATTGCAATCAGCTCATTAAAAATCTCTTGTAGCAAGCTGAGCCTTTTAAGAACAAATACAGGGTTTGGCACAAATAACGTCCCTTTTTTTATTACAAAAGCTTTTATTACAAAATCATAAGCATGTAATTCTGTAACATAACAATATCATACTCATGCACATCATGTGACACTTTAGGTGAACTGTTAGAATTAAATTATTAAACCCATATTATTATCTTACCAACCACACTCACATTGGAGTTACTTCAGCAGGACCCTGCATAAAAGATGTTGCCCCAAAGTCACTGGGGCAAATCTAGACTTTTGTATTTAAAAGGTAAAGTTGTGGCTGACATTTTAGGGTATGACAGGATGGCCAACATCGACTGAAAAACTGAACAATTATTTGGGGGTGATTTGCTCGATAGGAAGAGCGAATCTCCACATACACACACACACACACACACACACACACACACACACAATGTAGTAAAAACCGACCCCTATTTATTTTTAATATACATTTCTAGGCATAAATTGTCTTGGAAAAGTGCCTTAATTTAAGTTTTTGATTATCCAGTGGGGCCATTATGTCTAAACAGGAGTTCTTAAAATTATTTGGGGGGGGGCGGTGAAACACGACAGAGTTATAAAATATAATAAAATATGGATATATAATTCTATTTTCAAAAGCAGGATTTTTTCTTTTAAGTGTTTGAAAGTATGTCGACATTGACAGCATGTGATACAAATTCACAACTGTGAGCCTAGCTTTCCATGAAAATCCAGCTGCATTCTCCTAAGGGTTTGGTGCTTATTCGCTCTTTTTCTTATCAGTTTAAGCACTTCCTGGCAGATAAGCAGTAGAATGTGTCAAAGATTTAAGAAAAAAGTTATTGGAGAACTTACTAAATTGAGAAAATTCTATCCATTTTCTCAACCTTGTGTGTGCAGTGGGAAGGTTCTTGTTTCACCTGTATAGTAAAATTCTTATTTCAGCCTGCAAAACACACACTTTCCACAGGAATATAGTTGGAGAGCCTAAGATGTCTTTCACTTCCTATGTCTGTCTTACAATATATTAGAATGAATTTTCTAGAATATGTGTTTTCTTTGCCTGTAATATTGAAACTACTCTTACTCTTAACTCGAATCTCATTATCTTTTTTATCTTATCCCTTGAACATTTTGTGAGACAATATACATCCTTTTTGAAAAAAAGAGATATATAAATAAGTTATTTAGATATAACACAAGAGCAAACACCAACTTCTCCCCCAACCCTGGAAAACAAACTTCAGAGTTTAGAGTTTTAAATTAGTCATTTGTTCAATTTTTCATTCTTATAGCAAATAATTCATGGGTGCTTGTTCTGTCTATACTAGACACCATTCCAGGGCTGGTAATAAAACAGTAGATAAAATATATCAGTACCTGTTTCCATGGAACTGACATTCTGGAAGGAGTAAACAGAAGACAAACAATTCAATAACACTTAGTAATACAGCGTGGCAGGTGGTGGTGAGGGCTATGATTAAAATCAAGCAGGATATAGGAGATGGGAAGGGAGGTTTTACTTAGAGTGGTCAGGGGAGGCCCCACAGATAAGGTGACATTTAAACAGGAAACCAAAAGAAAAATCCAGGGCAAAGCATGCAGCTACCTGGGGCAAGAGCATTCCAGGAAGAGGGCTGGCAGGTGTCAGGCTCTGGGCAGGGATTGCTCTTTAACCCTTCTAGGCCCTAAGTGTCCCCAAAGCCTTTGTAGCTTTGCACATTTGAATGGCTTCCCAATGACTTCTTTTATGAGATAAGTACAAAAGTCAAAGTCCTTAGAATTGAACTTCTCTGTCATTTCAAAATCCCCATATTACTTCCACCCCACACCTGTGTTCTCAACCTCAGCTGAAAGTTTTCAAAGCATTCTTTTAATGGTTTCCACTAATTTACTTTTACTGTGTGGGGAACAAAGAAGGATGAGCTCTGGCAATCACCCTCTGTGAAAACTCACCGACTGCAGAAGGCTGAGAGAGGGCACCTGGTTCCTGCCAAAGCTAATCTCGATGTTTTCCTGAAAATTGTCAGAGAGCTTCCTCATTTGACCCAGATTTCTTGAAAATGACAGCCAGGGAAACAGGCGAGTGAATGGGAGCAGGGTGTCCGGCTCCACTTGAACTTGGTTTGTGAACATCCATCCTCAGACCACAGGGCAGCGTGGTTCTCACAGAAGGCCTGGATATCTATGGCACTGGGGCAAATTTCCTGCAACTTTTGCAGCAAAACCCGTACCAGACCAACCCAAATGCTGTAGAACGTTGTTTCCCAAAAGATTGACACTATGCTGTTGGCATAGTAGTTCCACCTATATACTATATTAATTAACCCCAATAAATTAAATTAAAATATTTTTTAAAAAATAATTGCCTTGACTGGTGTGGCTCAGTCGACTGGGTGTCATTCTGCAAAGTGAACATCTCAGGTTCAATTCCAGGTGAGGCCACATGCCTGGGCTGCAGGTTCAGTCCCTGGTGGGGCTGCAAAAGAGACACAACCAAGCAATGTTTCTGTCTCACATTAATGTTTCTCTCCCTTTCTTTCTCCATCCCTTCCCCTCTCTAAAATAAATAAGTAAAATCTTTTAAAAATACAAATAAAAAGAGTAACTTGTCAAGAATGTGTTCCATCTGTCACAACAAACTACAAAGAGAAAGCTCACCCTGCCCCAGTTTCCATTTTTCTGCTTCTGTGAATATGACAATGGGAGCAGAGGGCTAGAAGTTTTCCTAAATAGCAGGGCACAAACCTCTGCATCAAAATGGGTGACTTCATCCACCCATGCAGTCAGAAGTAGCTCAATGGCCATTCCTAGAGAGCTACCTTTTCACAGAAACTCAGAGAGTATATCCGTAATCAATTGCGGTAGTGGCAACCTTTGCACAAGGATAGGCGACGGAGATGTGTCAAGACTCGCTTTGTTCCACCCGACCATCTAGCAATTCGTTTTATTCCAGGCCTCTTGGCAACCCCTGCACAGAATGTATCATCGGGGAAGAATGTAGGCTTGCAGTAGTTAATATATCCTCTGTCACCAAACCAAAACTGAGGCTGATGCACCATGAACGTTAGTTTGCAATTCAGTTTTCCCCTTACCCCTGCCCCGCAATGTGTGCTCCAAAGCTCCTGCTCACATGCAGGGTGGCCTCTGTGTTTCGCCTGCAGAGGGAAACCGGCAAGCAGCACTGTCAGCTGTTTAATGTTGCCACATTACAAAAATGATCATTTAAAATCTTTTAGGAAGAATGGTAAGAAGTAAGATGGGCTTCTATAGAATCAAATGAGTGAATTCTTTAAAAAACATCTGAAGCAAATGCAGCAAAATGCTGATAATTAATAGACAGCAAACCTGGGTGGTGAGAGCATGAGCGCTCATTATACTAGTCTATCTTTTCTTATTTTGTTTTGTTTATCACTGCACTGTTGTCTGGGTCCATGAGTTTTTTCTTTTATTCCTTTATTGCTCAATCCTTCTACTCCCCCCCAAATTTACTTTTTATTTTAATAAAAATATGTATTTAATAATGAATATAATACATAGTAATTGACATTTAATAATAAATACTCTAATAAAAACCCCACTGGATATTTTGAGCTTCAACTTATGCTTAAGTATATCTGTATATTTTCCATTTATATCATTTGAAGTTAATGTTTGGACCCCTCCCTACTCTCCCCCAAGGTTCCTGAATAGCAGGATATATACCACTTCATATTGAGGGGTCATTTGTCCTTAACTGATGATGTTATCAGAGAATGTAATTAAAATTTCCATTTAATGCTATACCACCCTGCCTCCCTGCTTGGGACAAGACATCTCTCCCCCTGTTCTAAGCTCTGCCAGTTGTGTGGACACAAACTTGGAATGGCAGGGTTTTCCACCAGGAAACATGGTCCCCAGTCCCAGCAGGTAAGAGCAGCTCCAAGACCTGGTGCTGATGAGGTGAGGTTTCTGGACAGATTGCAGACCCCAAGGCTTAGCCATGAAGGCAGGAGATAGGTGCTAGGCATAAGACCAGAGTGTTTCCTGCTTTCTGCTGGTTTTATTTTGAACTGTCCCCAGAGAGACCTTTCTAAGGAGAATGCATCAAACTAGGCAGAAGCAAGAAATTTTTTATGTCCAATGGTGTCTTCTTTACAAATTATCACTTACCTCAACATCACAAATTGATTTTGAGTTCAGCGTATCTCTCAACATTTATTTTTCCCTGCCTTTAGCACTGACCACCTGTGGCAACCACCAGCAGCCACCACCAGCTGCTGTTTAGATTAACACTCCTCTGGCATCTCCTGAACCCTGTTAGTGTCATGAGGTTTTCTGATGCTTGTGGAGTCCCAGCCCCTACCCAGGTCAGAGGTGGGAAATGCCTAGGTTACACACAGGTGCACCCTCCATCAAGAGCTAGTAGGGGAGATGCTCTGTGGTGGGAAGGAAGCCTTAAGGAGGCAGTTTGGCCAGTCTGGCTGCCTTGGTAGGGTCTATCTTATGTCCTTCAAGTCCTCTGTGCCTGTGCCCAGAGCCACACATATGTCTTGGCAGGGGGCAAGGGACAGTGGAATGATGAGATCGAAACCAATCATACCAAGATACTGAGGGGAAAAAAGGCTGGCAGTTGCTCTTTCTCACCTCTCCTGAAGTCATTCTCACCTTGACCTCAGCTCCCAGGTAGAAAGAGAGGGTACTTGTCATCCACCACAATGAATATCTTAGCAGATTGGAACTGGAACTGTGAGCCTTTCAGTTCAAAAAAAAGCTGGCACAAGTAGACAATTATAAGAATTGTCTGTCCATACATTTTACACTCATGCGCAAATAATTTGTTTAGAAATAAACGCATCTATTAAAGATGGATTAGCTCATTGGAATTTAGCACCTTTCTTTTTCTTTTGTTTACATAAATAATACAGTGCCTATTCCCAAATTCTAGTTAGGACTTTAAAGAAGTTAAGAAACCCTTGGGAGGCAATCTACATGCAAAATCTTGCTAGATTTATTTGCTTCCTTATTTTCACAATTGCTATACCAACATATAACATGGTGATTTGACTATGTTCTTTTCAAAGCTTTAACTTCACAAGGACAACTTTCTTTTCCTACTGATAGTTCTTTATAATTAAGTCTGGCAACCTAGCACACATATATGATCAAGTGTACAACCAAAAGTCACAAAATACTGCATGCTATAAATGATAAGCCTTGTTATTTTCCATGCCAGGCTAATGTAGTTGAACCACATCTGTCTTAAATGCAGGTCGTGGCCCACTAAACTGATTTAATGACCTGCAAATAGTCAGGACCTGGCAGCTTGAAAACCACTGGTTTAGTGGCTCTCTAGGTTATCACAGGGGTCGGGTACAGCGAGGGTGAGGGGAGGGAAGGCGGGTCCTTTCCCTCCTCCTGCTCCTTCCATTCCCATTCCTCAGTCCCTCATCTCCATGAAAATCCCAATATCCTAGAGAATGGATAGCAAATACCACCAAAGCTGCTGATCTCAATGACATAAATCATGAACACGAAATCACAGTTTTATTTGTATTGTGAAAGTATAGAAAAATCTCAAATTTTTCATCAAGACAGAAAATTAATACAAAGAAAACTTGAGTGCCTTCTCCTTCATTCTATCAGTGCTTACTCTGTTCTCCCAATTATTTTTTCCTCTAAGTCAGAGGTTGGCAAACTGTGGCCCATAAGCCAAATCTGGCCCACGCCTGTTTTCATAAATCATATTGGAACACAGCCACACTCATTTGTTTGTGTGCTGTTTATGGATGCTTTCAGGCTACAATAGCAGAGCTGAGCAGTTAGGACAGAGAGAGCTGACTCACAAAACCTAAACTATTTACTACCTGGCTCTTTGCAGGAAAACACTGCCCACCCTGCTCTGAGCACTAGGAAAACAGCATCCCTCTGAGAATTCAGGAGCTCTTTCTCCATAAGATATTGTTTGTTCAAACTGTTTTACTGTTTACTGTTTACAAACCGATTACTGAGATAACAAGGAGGTGGCATGATTTCTATTGCTGGTTAGGATTCAGAGCAAATAGCTGAAGTCAGAAATACAACATGTCTTATTAATTTGTGTATCTTTTTAAATAATACACAGGAAAGTAACTTCAGATGCTTGGGATTATGGTTTATTTCATTGTCTCTTATGTAATTTTTAAAGAATATACAAAACTCACTACCTACTTAATACTGTGTTTATGTTAATATTAAAATTGCTTACTATCAAGTAAAATTCAGGAACCAGAAAGGAAAGTGGTTCAAGGACTGTGGCAACAATAGGCCATTATTTCCCTTAATGGTGTTCTATCTCTGGTGAAAGCGTGGCCTTCAGGCAAAAGGAACATTAGGGGAATTTCAAGCACCATCACCAAACTGCAGAGGAGGTTTGAGTCAGTGGCTCTCAAGGGCTGGGCTGGGGGCGCTGCCCAGGGAACAGGCAGGAAAGAATTTAAACACAATAATGAAACCAACTAAAATTGATCTGCTTTTATTATCACCATAAGCTAATCATTGTAAACACAGTGTTAAAATACTCCTCCACACACATAAAAATATTTGTTGATCTAAATTCTAAACAGTTACTGCCGTCACAGTTGAGTTTTTGGGTGTGATGAACTACGTCCCTCAAACTTCTATTCAAGTATTAATCTCTGTGACTAGATTTGGAAAGAGCAGTTTTGCAGATGAAGTTAAGATGAGATCATATTGAAGTGTGGTGAGCCCTTACTCCAATATGACCGATGTTCTTACAAGAAACCTATCAGAAGACAACAAGTACCATATGATTTCACTTTATATGTGGAATCTAATGAACAAAATAAACAAACAAAATAGAAACAGACTAACAGTTACAGAGAACAGGCTGACAGCTGTTAGGGCTAGGTGAAAAAGGTGAAGGGTTTAAGCAAAATAAAAAACAACAACTCATAAACACAGACAACAGTATGGTAATTACCAGAGGGAAAGAAGTGGGTAGCGGGAGGTAGAAGAGAGTAAAGGGGAATAAATGGTGAAGGAAGCAACACTTACTTGACTTGGGATGGTAAACACACAATATAATATACAGATGATGTATTATTGAATTGTATACCTGAAACCTACATAATCTTATTAACCAACATCACACCAGTAAGTTCAATAAAATAATAATTTAATTTAATTTCAAAAGAACAAAAGAGAAATAGATACACACAGCGGGGAGGTCAGTGAAGATGGATGCAGGGATTGGAGTCAGTGCCTAGCCGCACCAAGGGTTGCCAGCCACCCGGAGGGGGAAGAGGGGCCTGGACTATAGTCTTCCCCACAGCCCTCATGAGGAATTGGTGTTGTGGACACCTGATTTCAGATGCTGGGTCTCCTGAGCTGAGGGAATAAAATCCTGTTGTTTTAAGGCACCCAGTGTGTGGCAATCTGTTATTGCAGCCCTGGGAAACCACTACAGATATGTTCACTTTAATTAACGGATTGTTGGTTCCTGTCATTTAATAAGCATTGCATTCCACATGAATGTTAATGCAAGAAACACCAGCTTATCCAGTGGGCCCCTGAACCGAAGGGTTCAACTGCCCGGCCTCATTTGGTGGGGAGGAGCCTAATGGTGCACACCAGGTGGACCTTGCTCCAGGGGCGTCTTCGACCCCTGCAATGATACACGCTTTCATGTTAAACCTTAATTTCTAAATAAAAAGCAATAGGACAGCGATTGGGAAGACAAAGAAACACAACTTGAGTTATTTTGATCTTTCAAGTTAACCATTCTGAGCTTTTATTTATGCTAAAATCTAAAACAGTCAGGCACTGATGGAACTGCAAGATGGAATATTGTGTTTAATAAGTACCGTTTTTAGTTTATAAAATATTTTACCAAAGTTGGAAAAGTATATGTAAATAGAAATGCATGTTTGAACTGCTTACTTTCTATAACTAAGAATTGAATCAAGACAATCATTATTTCTGATTATTACCTGATCATCAAGAAAAATAATTTTGCTATATGAACAAAAGGAGTTTGAAAAATTACCTCTATGGTGTGTCAAATATTCTGGGTGTGCCACTGTGGGGAAGCAGGCCTATTAGCATCCCTCTTATCACCCTGAGGGATGACAACTGCCTCTCTTATTTATGTACCTCTAACCAAGTATATGCTGGCATTTGGCTAGATTTTGGGAATAAAGAACAATAAACACACATAGTCTTTGTCTTCAAACTGGTCATCCGGGAGACTAACATGTAAACGATTATACATGGCCATGGTTTCTGACATCAGAATCAACTCTGAATCTATTTTAAAGATATATAGGCATCCACTCTGGAAAATAATTTTGTAGGTTCTTATAAAGTTAAATATACACTTATCATATGAGCCAACAATTCTACTTATAGGTACTAATCCTAGAAGAATCAAAATGTGTCCACAAAAAATAAAACTATATAAAAATATTAATAACTGCTGCAATCATAATTGCCCCAAACTGGAAACAACCAAAAGGTTTCTCAACAGATGAATGAATAAACAAACTGTGGTATCTTGGTACAACAAACTAAAACTCAGATATAAGAAGGGAAAATTTGATACAATAACTTGGATGAATCACAAAGGCAGGGGGTGAATGAAATAAGCCAACCTCAAAAGGTAATATACTGTATACATTTGTATGACATTATTGAAAAGACAGACTTATAGTATTGAAGAATAGATTAGTAATTGCCAAAGGCTATGGATGGGGGAGGGTGTCACTATAAAGGGATAGCCCTTTATAGAACCACACACTGAAAGAAAAATGTCAACTTTATTTCATGGTTGGAAGGGTTAAGTGATAGAGAACAAAGACTTGAGAAGTAGGTTAAGACAGGGCTGTGATGAGCTGCACAGAGGTTTTAAATGAATTTTGATTGTAATGGGGAAGCTAAAGATTTTTAATCATGAAAGAATGATGATTAGATTTTGGTTTTAGAAGGATCATTCTGTTGACAGTATGGAAGATAGATTAGAGAGAGTTACATTGAAGAGAAAGAAATTACTTAGTATTCTATTGCAAGAGAGATCAATTAAGGGCAAGGGATAATGAATTCAGCTCTGAACATACTGAGTTAGAAACACTTATGGGGCATTGAAGCAAAGATGTCTACAGGGGGTTGGATATACTGACAGAGGCTTGAGCTAATAATAGGAACAATTTGATAGTTGAAGTTGTAAGTATGGGTGAGGTTACCTTTGATGAATTGTCTATAGGGTCAGGGGAAAACAAGCACTTTGGGGATGGGACTAGAGCGATTACAGTATATGAGTCTGAGGATTATATTTTGCTTAGCAAATTTGGAAGAAAGAACAAAGCCTTCAAAAATGTAGCAAAAGGATAACTGATCTAGAACTGAAGCTGTAGACATTTAAATGTGGATGAAGCTACAAAATTTTTTCCTTGGAAAAAGGCAAGTAATAAGGGGTAAGCCAACAAAGCAAGCAAAAAAAAATATAATAGGAACAGTGTACACACTCAGTGGGTTCAGAAGTTGTCATCACGGCTCGCAGGAAGGCTCATGAGTGAACACGTCTCCTGGCGGAAGTGGTATTTTATCAGGACAGGCAGGTGTGAGGAGAGCCCAGAGGCACAGAAGGGGAGTTCATTTCAGGATGAGAGGAGAATAGGCTGTGAAAACAAGTTACATTTGGGAAAGCTCAGCTGCATGGACCTAGTGGGTAAATAAAATGGAAGATGACACTACACAGGTAGGCTGCAGCCACATTTGTGCAAGGCCTTGAGTTATTTGACCAGGAATTTGGATTTTTCTCTAAACGTACTGAGAGTTCTTGAGGCTCTAGAGGAGCAATATCACTCTGCCTATGCTTTCAGAATGGGGTTCTGGCAGCTGTGTCTTGGGGAGAGACATTGTTGGAGATTGTCACAACAGACTCCAATGAAAGAGAACAGGCCTGAGGTAGAATGGTGTTGGCGAGGGCACGAAGAGAAGGGAGGAAAGGAAAGGATTTAAGAAATACTTCAGGGAGAGACTTGACAGGTCTCAGAATCATAGGAAGGCATTAGAGGCAGGTCAGGCTCTGTGGGAGGGACTGAAGCAAGGAAGGAGACACTGACGTTCCAGCCTAGATGGTCACATAGACTAATGTCATCAGCAGCTATGGAGGAACAGTTGGTTGGTTAGGACAGGGTAAGTTTGGGGTGTCTGTGTGTGTGTTCAGAATGCCTTTGGAAATTCAGATCAAGCTATTAATGTAAATACATCAAGATATAGGCGTATTATTAGGAATCCCCAGTACGCAGGTTTGAAATCTTCCCCCAAGAGAATAAGGAGTCTTCCCCAAAACATGTTTTGGCAGTGAAATAGGAACGCAACATCCACAAAGGAGGGGTAAATGGGGTGAGAAGACATTACTTTCTGACAGCTAATTATAAATTCCCAGAAATAGATTTGCAAGTAATTTTACTTCTCACCATGTTTAATATAATCCCAAAGTGCTACAACATAATGAGGGCAGAACCCCCAAAAAAACCAGAATTATCTTCTGGAAGTCAGGCCCCATGTAGTACAGGCTTCTCCTGCTAGGTTAGTGTTCTAGGAACCCATCTGCATCTGTGTACCAGCTTGCATTGTTGTGAGAGGCTGCATTCGGCTTCAGTGAATTTTTTTTGAAGTCTCAGTGCCTTTGCCCATTTCATGATGGGTGATTTACAAGCAAGTCTGCCTACATGGTGCTGAGTGTTCAGCAGTTTTTGACCAAAAACAGCATGACGCCCATGCCTGACCTTCCCTATTCACCCAATTTCACCTCAAGCAACTTTTTTTGTTTTCCCCATGAAAAAAGTCCTCAAAGGCAAACCTTTTGCCCATGTGGAAGGGGTGAAAAAAAGGCAATAGAAGCACTAAAAGGCATCAAAATCAATGAATTCAAAAACTATTTTGAATGGTGGAAAAAACACCTTGATAGATGTATTGAATCAAATGGAGAATACCTTGAACGTGACTGAAGTTTAAACATGTAAGAATAAATACCCAAATTTTCATAAATAAATTCCAGTGTTTTAGGTCCTCTCCATGTAAAATGAAAACTATCATGATATCTTATTTCTGTGATATTAGAATGAGGAAATATGAAAATTACTACACTCACGGTAAAATGTGTTCTATCTCAGAAAGGCATATACTATATGTAATAAAGTATAAAGCTGTCAACAATTTGTAAACATTTTGCCAGGCAAACCCACACTCTGTGTCTATATGACCTCTTTTTCACTTGATTTCTATTGCAATAATTTAAGGAGCTTCTGTTATATCTTTTTAATGCCTTGCCCATTTTCCAAAATATATGTCAAGTGTTTATCTCTACAGGTCATCAAACCCTGATCTGTCCTTGACTACCGAATCAAGCAGCTTTCTATCACAAAGGTGGGGTTCAGCTGCTGATGGCATGGGGACCCTGGCTGTTTTGTTCATGTGTGTGTAGAGGAGGGAAGGAGCTGTTGTTTTTCTCCTCTCTTTTGGGCACTAAGTTCATTTTGGAGGAAATCTGTCCTGTGTGTGTCTGCTTTGGTCATCCCTATAAACAGAAAAGAATAATTTTTCACTGACCATTCTCACTAGCTCCTGGATATACTGTGATCTTGGCTAACTTTGAACCCCAAACATCTTACTTTAAAAAATGCAGAACCTGCCCTGGCCAGGTGGCTAAGTTGGTTGGAACATTGTCTCATACACTAAAAGTCTGCGGTTCAATCCCCATTCAGAGCATATGCCTAGGTTGAAGGTTCCATCCCTGGTCAGGGCACATGTGGGAGGCAGCTGATGAGTGTTTCTCTCTCACATTGATGTTTCTGCCTCTCTTACTACTCTCCCTCCCGAGAATCAATAAACAGATCCTCACGGGAGGGTTTTTTTTTTTTTAATGCAGAAACTGTGGAGGTTACACAATATCTGTCCAGAAAGTAAACAGTCATGTAATATAAAAAAGAGACATTTATTGAAGAAGAGACAAGATACAAGAAACATTGTACATAGGACAATGACACCTCAGTCCCTTTCAAAGTAGGCACCTTGGGACTTCACATAATTTTCCCAGTGTCTCTTCCACTGTTCAAAACACTCTGTGAAATCCTTTGCTGGAATCGCCATCAGCTGCCCTGTCATATTTTCCCGAATCTCATCAATTATCAGAAATCTCATCCCTTTCAAAGGTGATTTTAGCTTTGGAAAAAGCCTGAAGTCTCAGAGCGCTAAATCTGGGCTCTAGGGGAACCGAGTCACTTGGGTGATTTGATGTTTCAAAACATCAACTCTGCACAAGACATGATGCATGAACAGGCATGTTGTTGTGATGAAGCTGCCAATCACCAATTGCCCAAAGCTGCAGCCTTCTGAATCATCCAAATAGTTTCCACTGAGGAATATTCAAGCCTGACACAAAATTGATGCTGTTTGTTGCTCTACTCACTCAGTCATTTTTAATGTGATGGCCACACAGTACACATGCTCACTCAACAGTGTCTACCATCCTCTTTGATTAGTACAGTGAAGTCATCATTGTTCACACATGCACATCGCAGTCCAGTCTCCCTGGTTGACAGGTTACACTGATGTCATGCCAATTGTTCTCGTTATATTAACAATGGCTGGACTTTTTCTGGACAGATCTGGTGTATGTTTTATTATTTAGAAATCAAGTCATGTTAATAACTGAAACAGAATAAAATATAAAATACAGAAAGATTCAATATGATTTAATATCTACTGTTATGAATTCAAATAAAATTTTAGTAATTAAAAGTGCTGCCCAGCCCAATTAGAATTCAATGTGGCACACTAAACAGGATAGATATAAATACTTAAATAAAAACATAATATCACTGAAAAAGAAAAAAAGTGGTAATTGCAGTGGAATAGAAATGTTGAAAACTTCCCAAGTGAACCTTGGGAAAGCATCAAGCTCAAAATCAAGAACATAAAGACTTTGCCAGGAGCCAGAAATCAGAGTGATTTAGAACTGGGGGAAGGGGGTGAGTGTCAATCGGTTTCTTATTACCCATCTCGAAATAGAACACATAAATCAAAGTCAGTAAAACTCTCCTCCCAAAGATAAAGCCCAAACACTATTTCTAAAAAAAAGAAAAAGAAAAGAAAAATCCCAGTGAGGTTTTTGAGGCTGAAAAGAAGCAGATCAGAGAGGAAGTAGCCCCAGACCTTCATGTGAGCATGAGGAAAAAAAGACACCAAGGCCTCCAGAAGGGAAATTACTAAAACTGTGATCTGAAGTATATACCAAGGGGCCTCAGGACACCATGGCCTGTGCATAGGGTCACTGTAGTGCTTTAAATTTGGGGGATAAACATGGCCATCCTGAAGAGCTAACAGACACAAAGAGAAATGCTTGTGTTAGACAGTTCACAGCTTCAGCTTCAGATTGTACTACATTCCTTTCCATGATATCATATCTTTGAGAAGCAAGATTTTCAGCAGCTATGATAAAAAAAACAAGTGCCACTAGAAAGTGAAGGTGAAACAGAAAATGAGCAAAAGATCTGTAATCTGAACACAGGGTTTGAAGCATTGTGGAGTTAGTTCCCAAAGGCCACATACAGCCCACTACTAATTAATGGGGTTTATTTAAGCATGAAAAAGAAATATAGTCTCTTTTAATTTTCATGTGCTAGTTTTCAATGTGTTAGCTACTAAGTTGTTAGTACATAAATAGTAAATAAGTTGCTTAGATCTAGCTACTTACAAAGAACACTGGTAGAAAGTCCTTATGCTTGGGGCTCCTATGAAAAATCACTGAAATACCCTGACTGGTGTGGCTCAATTGGTTAGGCATCCTTCCACAAAGCAAAAGGTCACTGGTTTGATTCCCAGTCAAGGTTGTGGGTTTGGTCTGCAGTTGTGGGGTGTTCAAGAGGTGGCCAGCTGATGTTTCTCACATCAATATTTCTCACCCTCTCTTCCTCTATCCCTTCCCCTCTCTTTAAAAATAAATAAATCAACTCTTTTTCAAAAAATCATTGAGACAAAAAAGGGGCCATGGACCAAAAATAGCTAGGAAATCTCTGTGCTGTGTTATCAACTCTCAGGGAACAACTGCCCTGTTTTGGCGCTTGGCCCAGGAGGGGTGTGGGTAAGGAAGAGGTTCCCAGGATGTCCGCTCCTTGTTCTTCCTGCTGTTGATGCCTCACCCACTTATATTGGGCCTGTAGTTAGCCATTCAAGGAAGAGGGCTGCTCAGGAAACAGATGTGCATACTATAAAGGAAACCCAAAAGTCACCGCCTATGTCCATCAACCCAGGCCTTCATTCATAAAAATACGCAAAACCAAGGGCCACCTGAAACAGAAGGAAAATACTAGAGTAGAAGATAATGACAATGATGACCAAGTAAAACAGCTCACCTGAGAGAAAACAGGAATAATAGTAATAATAATAATTCAATTTGATTGCATACATAAAATTAAAATTGGCTACAATTAGAAGAAGCGGGGAGCAGAAGGAAAAGAAGAAGAAAATATCACTCGCAGAGGAGAAGGAGGTACTGGTAATTAAAACAGGACTAACAAAACAAAAATCCGATTGAAACACCAAGTTGCTTATCTGGCCCAGGGTTCTCTGTCACTGTGGAAGCCAGACAGCCAGAAAGTACAGTCAAATAATCTCCCAGATCTAAAAGAAAAAATAAGCAAACATATGAGTAAATAAAAAAATTAAAAGATTGCAAGATATATACCAGAGGGTCAAATAGTTTAACAAAGATTTTATAAAACAGAAAACAAAATGTTCATGGAAAGAAACAGTAAGAGAAATAATTGAACAGTCTTTTCCAGAGCTGAAGTTTCTTATATAATTGTCCACCAAGGACAGAAAAAAATGAAGAAAAAATATGTCCACACCCAAATACATCCTGATAAAGTTTAAGGACACCAAACATAAAAGGAAAATTCTAAAAGCTTCCACAATAGAAAATAGAGGAGGACAACATGATAGGAATGAAGCAGTGGCAGCTACTGGAACTAAGGAAACTAGAAGAATCTAGAAGAGCTTAGCCTTGGATCACTCTTCTTCAAATAGTAGGAGCGAGTGACATGGGATTACATTTCCTTGCAATCTGTTCAATCACACACCTTGTTTTGAAGAGAATAGTACTTGCATAATTGAAATACTATGTGCTGACATGGAGGGACATCCATAATTTGGAAGTAACAAGTTACAGAAGAAATGGATAATCATCCTATAGAATCTAAATTACACATGTGCACATATAAATTACACAGATAGAGATAGATAGACAGCAGACAGGTGGGCCTGGGGAGAAGAGATGAAGCCATTGGCTTTTCACCTTGACCAGTTAACTGATTGTCCTCCCCCCCCTTCTTCTTCTTCTTTTTTTTTAAAAAAAGTATAGTTTATTTCTGAAATTTAAAAAACAAGATACAAATTTATCTCACATTTACTAGAATAAAAGCTGCAAGAGGTACATAGTAGATAATTAATCAATATTTGTTAGATTAATACATTTTTAAAAACTTTTTGACCAACAGAAGTATATTTCTATTGGAATGTTTTTACTGTCTTCCAAACTTCAAGTCTTCTGCCTCTTCTAATGTTACATCTGGTAAACATATTTTCCTAGAAATTCATTCATTTCAGCTAAATTTCAGAACATATTATCATATGGCTGTGCATAATATTGTTTTAGTTCTGAAATCTCCTGTCCATATTTTTTGTTTACTTAACAAATACACATAGATTTTCTTAAAAATCCCATTCTAGGTAGTTTTACAAATGGGAAGCCAGTCTGGCTCAGAGCCAGGAGGCTCTGTGTTCTCACCATTGAACTGCCCTTCCCCTCTGCCATGTTCTTATTTCTAATGCTGAGTATTTGTACATTCCCTCTCTTACTTCTAGCCTTGCCAAGGATTTGTCACTGTTAATATTTCATTTAAAAGAATCAGGCTTTGAAACACTATATTTATTCTATAGGTTTCAGGTTTCATTCATTAATTTCTACTATACCTTTATTAGTTTCTTATTCATGTTTCCATTAAAGTTTGCTATACCTGTTGTTTTGCTTCTGGAGGAGACTGGATAATTCATTTACACCCTTTCTTATTTATAGATAAAAACCTTTAATAATTACAAAGTTGTTTCCTAGATTATACTAGTATACTAGTATTTATAATAATTTGTTATGTATACTATAATAGATTATTATAGTATGTGATATTTTCATTGTTATCTCCTAAACAAACTCTAATCACTTAATTTTCTCTGCTCCTCAAAGATTATTTAAGGAGTATTTCTAATTTACAGACAGCTTAAGTTTTTATATATTTTTTTGTTATCACTTAAATTCTCTTGCTCTCATCAGAAAGTATGGTCCAGAGAAGTTATTGAGGTTTTTTCGAGAGACAGGTTATGATCAATGTTTAACTATACAATGGACATTTGGCAACAGCATAATTTTTACAAATATTAAGTAAATAAAATGTATTAATTACATTGTTTGATTCTTTTCTTTAACATTTGTCTACTTAACACATGTTAAGAACAGAAAAATTATTAACATTCTAACTTTGTTTTGACAATTTTTTATTGTATTTCTGACTGCTTTTATTTGCTATATTTTCATACTATCTTATCGGGCTCAGAAATATTCCTATCTATTATATTCTCATAATAAATTTAAAAAATCAATTTATAGTAGCCCACTTTGTCCATTACTGATTATTTTTTACTTGTCATCTGATTGTCATATTACTATTTTAGGTTCTTTTTATCTGTCATTTTTCTTTGTTCATTTGTTCATCAGTTTACTTTTATATTTTGTGTCATTTTCTTCGGAATATGTGTTTTTGCATAAAGTTTAATGTAAATCTTATCTTTTGTTACGGAAGTTTAATACATTTTATATTTAATATATGTTGTGATGAGTGATTATCTTAATAATATCTTTTTTTCTCTTTTTGATATTCTGCCATGCTATTACATAGATATATGGCATTTTTTTAAAAATCACCTTGTTCTAGCTTAAAACTTTACCTTCATTCATGTATATACTTGTTTAACAAATATGTGTTAACCCCATGTTATACATATGGCTTTGTATATGGCTGAAGATCTGTTGGTGCATAAGACTTAGATGGGTTTTGCCATCCTGAAGCTTAGCTTCTAAAAATATTAACAAGTAGAACCCAAAGGACTCTTAGAGCAGTGAAAATATAAGATACTGTAAGGAGGGATCCATGTCATTACGCATTTGTTCCAACCTATAGAATGTACAACACCAAGAGTAAACTCTAACATAAACCATGGAATCTAGGCGATAATGTAGGTTCATCAATTGTAACAAATGTTCCACTATGGTGGTGAAGGTTGACAGTGGAGGAATCTGTGAGCTTGAGAAGTCAGAGGGAATATTGGAACTCTTATACCTTTACCTCAATTTTTCTGTGGACCAAAAACTGCTCTACAAAATAATCTTAATAAAATATATTAACAGAACAATGGTGACATCACTGTGCTTCCTGTGCAATGGGAGCCATTCTCACCACTCCACTTATTTGAACTCACTGCATTGGCACAACAAAATGAGATTTTACCAGTGAAAACCCTGAGACTTGCAGAGTTTAAATAATGTACTAATTGTTATATACTTTGTATGTGGTGCACGCAAGATTCAAACACAGATCTGAATGCAGGGCCAATTACTATGAATGTACTGACCACTAATATTAGCAGGCTCTGGACTTCATATAACCTTCCCATATTGTTAAACTTTCAATCCTAGCTGTCCCAGATGACCCATTCTAATGTCTTTCTCCTGTTCACAGCTGAAGTTTGTGGCTGGTCAATGACTAGTCTCTTTTATTTCAGAAATTCTCCTGGAAAGTACCAGCCATTCCCTTGCTCTCTGGGCATCACTCTCCCCGGTGCCCAGATTTGTCTATGATATCTGTTGGGTTCAAAGTCCAGGCAGCCTTCACCACAGAGACAGTCTTGCAAAGTTCTCAGCTACCATCCACTCCTTGCACAGGCCAAGGGGAATATCTTGATGTTTTCCATGCCACCAGCCACTGGGACATGAAATTCACTCTACCTCTTTGTACTGTGCAGTTATTGTCATCTGATATGACCACCTGGTGCTGGAGCATGGACAGCTACTACAAGGTCGTCTACTCTCAATATCCTCAATGAGAAGCATGACAAAATCCTTTACTCAAGACAGAGTACTCTAGATCTTTCTGCATCTTTGCATGGGAATCCAACCCCTTCAGCCCAACATCATGCCCTGTCAACCTTGAAGAGCAGACCTCAGTTTGGGGGTGGACATGCACCATGATAAGCACCCAACTACCTTTAGCTTGCTTTGCTTTGCCTCCTCTGCCACACAATTTTTTGAGATCAGACATTCTAACTCCGTTTTTCTGTGTTTAATCAACACTTCCCTTACACAGATCTGCTTTGCTTAGTTTTGCATATGTCAAAAGGGGAGATCCCGAACTTGGGAAATCTTTTCTCTCTTCAGAAAGTTTAGCCTTCAGGCCTTGTGTGTCTTTGTGTATTCAAATAACCTAGGTAGCATGCCAAAAGCTACTTAGCCTTACATGTATGAATAAACTTGTTATGTTCGTTTTTGCTGATCACCCTTCTCCTCCCACCCCCAGGACACGTGGATGCCCAGGCTGAGGAGGGAGAAGGCCATGTACCAGGAGACACAAGACAAAAAATAACATCAGTGTGTATCAAAACCATTGACCCTATTTTGTAACAATTGAAGAAATACATAGCACTGAGATGTTGTAACACAGAGGAGTCTGCCTTATCTGAAAAGGAATGGATACATTTCTTTAAGGAGATAATATTTGACATTAACTTTGAAGAATCTATGGGGGTCTCCTGGTCCAAGGGGAAACAAAGAGTGTTTCCAGCAAAGGGAATGGCATCTGCAAAAGGCCAGAAGCTACAGGAGCCTGGTGTGCTCAAGCAAAGGAAGAAACTCCACGTGGCTACAGAATAAAGAGGGAAAACAAGAGGTGTTAAATATGAAATGGAAAAAGGCTGAGTGGAAAGATGTCAGGCAATGGACAGCCACAGTGCTGAGCAGGGCAGGTATCAGGTCCCCATGGTCCCATGGGAATCGGAGAGGGATGATGGAACCAGGCAGACAGTAGAAAGCTCTGACTGCAGCCCTGGCACAATGCACATAAACTTACAAAATCTGACAACTGTTAAGGTTTGTTCTATTAGTGGACTCACCAATTGTCCATAAATTGAAGAAGTTAAGCACTGTGACACTGGTTCATGTGGCAGTTATCTAGCCCAAGGACTCCCTGTTCTAAACCCTATTCTCCTACAAGCCACCACTCCCAGGTGGGGAATTCAACTCTCCCAGAGATGCTCAGAACCAAAGTGAGCAAAACGAGGGTCATTATGCACACAAAATGATTGTTCTTTGCCCTCCGTAATACTCCCACCAGCAAAGAAATTAGTTGGCTTGTGTCTGAAATGCAGCTGAGAAATTGTTTTCAAACACAGTGGAAAACTCCAGATTATTTTAGGAGATAGGAGCATAAGATAAAATCTTATTCAGTCTTTTCCTGGTCTTCTGTCTTGAGGATTCCCCTCCAAATCAGTGAGGCTACAGAAGGGGAGTGGAAGTCATGCAGGTGACCCCAGCTCTGAAGGCATCAATGGAGAAATTATGGGTAGAGGAAAAAAATGGACCAATTTTAGCCTATATTTTGTATAGTTTCTATAGGAACTATTTTCTATAGTTTTCTATAGTTTCTAGAACTGTGAATTAGAGAGATCATGTCAGTACGTGAGTTATTTCCCCACATTTGAGTGAGTGTGTGTGTTTCTGATCATCAGAGAAGCTGAGCACAGTAAAGCTTTGCCATTGAGTCTCACCAAAGGCCTGCCCAGCTGAACCTCAGCCTCCAAGAAAGCATCTTAGCCAGTTCCCTGCAGGCCCTGCCTTGCCTTGCAAAAGTCTTACCTTGGTATGTGAACCAGGATCTCACTGGAGAAAAATTATCAATAGGAGGTAAAGTCTCTTTTCTGAACTTTAATCAGAGAGTACCAGCAGAAGAAAACATGATTTAAAAAATAAATAAAATTCAAGACACAGTGTTATCTCTATTTTAAACAAAAGAACATATTTTATACATAAAAATTTTTATTTCAAAGCATCTGATGCCTAGAAAGACTTTCACAAGTGATTTTTTTTTTTTTTTAGCAAATCAGAGAACTCATTAATAAGATACTAATTCTGGGGTGAAGTTTTCCACAACGTGCTCCTATACATATTGTTGATGATATTTTAATCATCTGCCCTTGAACTAGGATGAACACAAAATCAAGTGGTTTACTGAACCTTGAACTTTATCATACAAGCAAAATGAATTTTAAGCCTAAGAAAAAAGGATGTCTTTTTGATGTCCATGAAAGGTATGCAGCATAGAAGGTGGATCTGAAAAAAGGATGATTTAAAGCCAAAGGCAAATGTTCTGCAATTGAAAGCCCACATCACCCCTTCCCACTAGTTTCCTGTTGTTGCCAGTGCCCAGTGCCCCAGGGAAAACACTTTGTTTTCTTTCAGCTTTCTGACATCATATGATGCAACCTGATGCAAAGCGATACGTATCTTGTCACAGGAGAAATTTAAAGAGAGGAGGGAGTAAGTCTGCAGCTGGTGTAGAAATTCTCCAGAGAATCCGGGAGTGGGAGCAGAGCAGTAGCAAGGAACCTCTTGGGAGTGTTCACGGAAACACAGTGTGGTTCCAGAAAAAAATCAGGATCCAGTAATTAAAGAAAAGAGTGGGTATTATTGCAGGCAGGGGGTCATGAGACACATCTTTGGGTAAAATGGGCAATGCTTATTTCAGAAGTCTGTGTAAACATTCCACATGCCGTGGGAAGAAAGGTTGGAGTATAGTACTCATGAAAACGTATTTGTTCCGAAAGTGGATACACAGGAGATTTTCAGGCTGAAGGTGCCACTTTCTAGGCTGGAGGCCATGAGGGCTGGATGGAGAACGTCTTCTCTTCACTCCCCTACTTCCTGAGGAGCAAGAATGGTGTGGTGAATGTCACATCCAATGAATGCTGGCGAGGCCAGTAGGGGAGCGGTGTGAAGAGAATGAAAGCTATGTGAATGTGTCTTGTGGGGGCTAGGGGCACACTCCCAGTTTATATCCCAACCCCGCAGAAGGTAGCCTGGTAAAAATGATGCACATGGTTCTCCTACTGCCTCAGAGGCCAGGTAGAGAGACTTGTTCTCCAGATATGTGGCACTTAGCACACTGCTTTCCACACCACAGGCACTCAAGTAATATGTATGATACCATGAATGAGAAATAGTTACTAAAACTTCATCTATCGATAAATAAATGAACTGAAAAAAGAGCAAAATACACACAAAGAAGATAATGCATGAAGCTGGATTTTAATTATTATCTTGTTATCAAATTCATTTGTATAACAATAAAGGCAAGCACATATGAACCATGTGCCACTGGTATAAGTGCTTCGCAGATATTGAAAGATATTAATCTTCACAGAATCCCCATTTCACAGATGAGGAAGCTAAAGCCCAAGAGATGAGGCAGCATGCCTGAGATCAGAGGATGAAGGGCCAGCGGTATTTGGCTTTGGGAACTTGAGGACCAGTTCTCTGTTATGTAGTATTTTGTGTAGCAACAACAATTTCTAGAATCCCTATTTTTTTCTTAGTTGTCATAATTTTCTTTTCACTTTCTCTTGTTCAGATTATAAATATTCCAGATGTGTTCAAGTTTTCAGGTTCTGTGGCTAATAGCCCAAATATACCAGACTGTGTCTTCTTTATTACTCTTCAGACCATACTATAAAGATGGGTGTTAAACTGAATTTCCTCTTCAATAAATGCAAAAGAATACTTAAACTTGGAAACCTCCTACTTCACTGTTTATTTTAAGGCTCAGATAAAACAGGTTGCATGAAAGTGCTTCAAATGCCTTTCAGGGGCTCTGAACCCAAGGATTCCTATCTTTAGGGGTTTTCTTTTAAGACTTTGTTTTAGTTGAAGCAGAATTAATAATTCAAAACACATTTTGAGAAAGTTTTCTCCAGTAAGATTGTGAAAACATCATAAAACAAATTTGATATGCCTACTAAAGACACCCAGGTGTTTCCATTTGGAATTGTATGTAATTAACAATTATCACAGAATATCTTTATCTTGATTTATAAAATCTTTAGCAATTAATTAAGCAATTTTTGAAAAGTAGTAGCTCTTGAGAAAAATATAACTGTTTCACAAGTTAAAAATAGAATCCTGTTAATTAAAGATCTTTGATGTAAATCATACTTTGGGTGTCATGAAGGAATTAAAGCTTTGCAATAATTTTCCCTGCCCACTCAGGTACAGTAACATTATGAGACGGGAGGTGGGGGGGGGGGGAAGCACAGAGACATCCGTTTATCCACCGTCAATCGTTTACTGAACATGCACCCTGGGCCGACCACTCTGTTTGTTAGGCATTTGGCATTCAAAGATAATTGGGGCAAACTTTCTGCCCCCAAATTTTTTGTTCACAAGAGTCTTGTCCAAAAGCTTCCTGGTAGGAAAGAGAGGTGAGAAGGATGAAATCAGTGGCTACTATGAGGACCCAGAGCCAGCTAGCCAGGTCAGGGAGTCTTTCTGGGAGGGGTAGACATCTGAAGACATGATTCTGTACTAAATTGGAAGGGATTTTGCAGTTACTGGAGATGTACAATGGTATACGGGATGGGGTGCTGTTCTTCAAAGGAGGTAGAAATTATGCTGGCCCTTAAAGAACAGGTGGAAATTGGAGGCTGAGAGGGTAGCAGCAAGGATCCAGAAAGCAGAGGGGACTCCCTGGTGATCCAATGTTTGGGTAACAATAATAGAAATCAATGTAAACAGAGAGAATAATTTTAGAAGGGGAGAAGTAGAAATGTAAGTTAGAAAGGCATATTTGGGTCAGAGTATGGTCATTCTCAAATATTAGTCTAAAAGTGTTATCTTGCAAGTAATGAGGAATAGTGAATGTTTGGAAAAGAATACTAGCATAAAGTAATTAAAAACATACTACCACAGTTGGAAATGGCCTTAGGCAGGGGTGTCCAACCCTTTGGCATCTCTGGGCCACAATGGAAAAATAAAAGTTGTCCTGGGCCACACATTAAATACATTGCAACACATAATCACAAAAAAATCTCATAATGTTTTAAGTAAATTTACAATTTTGTGTTGGGCAGCCTTCATAGCCATCCTGGCCCACAGGCCAGAGGTTGAACACCCCTGGAGAATATCCACCCCCACCCAACTCTTCTGGATTGAAAGCCCTTGTGTCTAGAATGATGATTTAGTTGGCCCTGTGTTTCACATAGTGTATGACAGACAGCAACTGCTTAATACAGATTCAATTTAAAAATGAAAAAAGCAGGAAAGCGTAGCCCAGAATAATTGATCTTGTGACCTGCTTAAGGTCACCCTGCAGTAGCCAGACCCTAAGATCTCTGTTTGTCCCGGACCAGAACCCATTGTTTCCTCATTCCTTGTTAAACATAAACTAGATGTTTTATCCACAAAAAATAGCTATATAACTATATGAATATCCAGAAAGTTAACTGTATTTCCTGGTTTACACATGGTATCGAATGTCTTACAAATAAATACACTAAGTCATTAAATTTAAAATTAAAATGTAGGCATAAACTTTTTAGGAGTCATACTTATGATACAAATATTTCAAGGATATATAAGCTATGTTACATATTAAAATACATTTAAAAGGAAAAATTAATAAAGCTATAACCTTCTAAACCAGGGGATAAGTATTAATATATGGCTACTCCTTATACTATGCTCTCTACTTTTGTGTAATTTTTTAAAAATTTCTCATTAAAAATGTTTTTAAATGAAGGTGGAAAATAATATCCATCAATAAATAAATGTGTTACTCAAAATTGGCTTGCTGAGTCAATTTTCTTCATTCAGAAGAAAACAATGAATATGAAAACTGGCTGACATCTTTAGAATTGCTTCCTAGCAGGAGGATGCAGGTGTCCAGGAGCATGAAGTGTGGTAACTGCCCTAGGTGATTTGAGAGGTTATCACCCAGAAGGGGGAAGTCTGTGCAATACCTTCCATTCTATTGCATAATTGTCTGCTAAACAGGAAGCTGCCGCATTGCTTCAAGGAGAAGGCTATTTTTAACACCAAACTTAAAAACAATATTATTCAGAAAAGATTCCAAGAATTTTTAGAGATACAAATATCTGAAAACTAGATTACTAGAAAACAAATCAAGACTACTGATTTTAATTTTGCTCATATACCAGAATAGATCGTGACACAGATCACTGCAATCAATTAGCAGGAGCAGGTTGGGACAGCAAACTGCTGTGAACACCTTCCCTTCAATTATAGTCCATAAAGTTAACCATCTACATCTGAATGTCTATGGTACACATGTGCACGTGAATATAAAATATCAAAGATAAAGCCCCTTAAGAGCCATATTCTCATATTGTTGGCTGTAGTTCTTGACCAATTTAAATAAAAAGTAGACCATTGTGACCCTAAGAGCTAAAGGAAACTAAAATTGAACTTATGTCCCAGAATTGTAAGCATAGTCGTGTGTATTAATTTTATCATTTGCTATTTTTGAAGGAGAAACATGGAGAAAGATTGAAATGTAATAAGAGAAAACTATAGCCTAAAGTTCTATATATACATTTCTGGTTGTATATCCAATGTTTAGTGTTGGCCTACCATAGCAAAAACTTCAGAAAAACTTGCTCCTGGACATAGGAATCATTGTTATTATAACTCTTATTGTATGGGAATAAGCTGAAAATATTGACACATCCTATGTCCATATTAACATACGTAGTTATTTGGTCATAAAACTTGGACAGGAAAAAACCTTAGTGAATAAACCCTGGCACACTGAATGCTTCACATTTAAGTGTGTTCAAACACCTGAGAAAGAGGGAACCTAACATGAAATTGCATTTTGAACTCAAAGCATAAAACATATAACTATGTTTATAAATGTATGTAGAAGTCCAGGATCCTGGAAATACAAATTCTTTCTTTCAGAGTTAAGATGTCATTTAGTAACTGAATAGTTTTGATGTTTCTGTTGAGCACAACCTATAGCTAAAACACAGGTGAGTAAATGAGACTTTAGGCTGAAATTATAGTGATGTGATGCTTGAAAGGGAGGAATTGCTGCTCACAGTCACTGGCTTTCAGAATCGGAGGGAATAAAATGCAGGAGGGAGCTCAGAGGGGGCTCTAGCTGAAGGCTGAGTTAAATGGCCTGGAACTCAACTTACAAGTGAGTTAAAAAATAACAACTGTCCTCCCATCTCCCCTCCTTTAATTGAAGTATTTTCTATCTGGAGGCCTCTTTTGAAATGCAATACTCCTGGGAGTGGTCACACCTTAAATTATCAGCTAACGCTTTCAGAGAGATTAGCAGACAGCCTAGAGAGAGAAAGAATGAGATTTAGACAAGTGCCTGGACTGGAGGGAAGGGTTGGGTTGGGAGAGAAAAGTTAACTAGTCAACACCTCTGTTGATTAGTCGATAAACAGACATTCACTCAGTCAGAGCGTTTCAGTCCACAATCTAGGCTTCCAACCTCTGGATGCTATCATTCCACCAAAAAGATAAATGATTGCTCCTGCTTCGCTGTACTAGCCATTTCAGTACAATTCTCCAGATTACTTTGGAAGTAACTTGAATCATCTTGTGGTATAAACAAAATAAACCTTAAATGCAATTGAAAATTACTGACTTTTTACTTCAAACACCTTTAAACCATCCCTGAGAGGTGTTTGTGCACATGAGATCAGGCTTGTAGAAAATTATAAATGCATTTTACGGTAAAAGACAGACAACAAAATAGCAAGTACTGATAAATCGACATACTGAAAACTTATCAGGTTCCTCTAGTATTGTAACTAAGATACTCTACAAAAAAACTGTATTCCTGAAGGAATAGAAAAATAAGTTTCTCTTCTGTTGCAGGAATTTTTTTCTTTTTCTTATAGTTACAAAAACTTTTGTGCATGATGAAGACTTTCAAGGTTTACTCTATTAGCAACTTTCGAATATGCAATACAGTATTATTAACTATAGTCACTGTGCTACACATTACATCCACATGTTCCAGGAGTTTACTTTTAATTTTTCATACTACTCTGAATATAGAATTTAGATATTCAAATATCTACTTATGTTGATTAATTTAGGATAGAAGCCTGTCACAATGCTTACTTGGAACCATACTACATAGAGAAAATAATTTGTTGAATTTTTCATATTTTTTTCCTATAAACCTCCTAGAGGCAATAGAGCTGAACAAGTTTGGCAAAGTATAATTGACCTCTGTGGGTCTATAACTGTATTGGGAGATCCTAGTTGCCTTGAATACTGCCAAAAGTCTCTGAGTATGGGCTTTGTAAGTTCTTTTTTTATATATATTATCTCTACTCCATTTGTGATACTGAGGAACATGTAGCAGTGATAGTCAATATCAAAAGTAACCCCCAATTCTATTGCCCATTGATTTTTATTTTCTGTTGCCATAAACCTTTTTACCATTGCTAATAAAAAGTGACAAATCGAGATGTATTTTACTTTTTCTTTATTTTTAACTTCATCTGATCAAATTAATAAGCAATGGAGAAGTCAAAGCTATTAGAATTATTAAATGGATATTAGAATTATTGGAAAGTGATTCTTAAGAGAAAGTATGCTTGTTCTTTAAGCTTTAACTTGGCACTCGTAGGTGAGATCCTTTTGTACACCAGGCACTGGGTATGGAAAGGCAAGATGTTACCAGACTAAAGTGGGGTTCAGCTGTGTGTTACCACCAAAAGGCAAACTCTAGTGGCAGAGGCTGGTGAGAAAGGAAAAAGGGTTTTATTTGGATGTGAATGATCTGGAAGAATGAGGGAAAAACCCAGACAAAATCCATCTGTCCTCAGCAAGACCAAAACAAAAGGCACTGCTCAGAATTCCTGCTACATTTTCAACATTTTAAAGAACTTTTCTTTAGAGCCCTAGGTAGCTACTAAGTGGTCATGGAGGTAGCTTAGCTAGTTCCCAGCTGCTGTCCAGCTTCATCTTCCCTCCTGGAACCCGCATGTGGTGTCCATGCTGCCATTGACCACGCAGCTTCTAGAGCCACAAGATCCTGTGCTCCAGCAAAGCATGAACACACCTGCAAATGCTCTATCAGGCTGGCAAGCGAGAGAGAGACTTTCTCCTGGAAACCATGGGCCATGTGATTGCTAATGTTACATGGCTCATGGGGAGGACAGGTCAGTGAACTGTCCAAGTACAGGTCCGTGCACTGTCCAAGTACAGGTCCTGAGCAGCAAGCCATGAGTAAGAGAAAGATTTCTTGGTTCCCCTGAGTTTATATTAGTTCCAAGTGTGGAATGGACCAGGTCCTTTCTCAGAATGACCAATTAACTTTTTAAACTTTTGTGCACTTTGGGTAGGTCCACCTCCCAACCGATTTCTTCTTTCTCCTGGCTAGACTGACAAGCCTCATTGGTCCGGCATCTCCCCCTGCCACCATTTTAATTTCTATTGTGCGTCTGCCTGCCTTCTGCTAGTCTTACCCCTAATCTGGCACCAGAAGAGGGTAGGAAGGCTTTTTCCCTCTTATCCAATTATCTTGCTAGCCTTGCACGTGCTCACTGCAGAACTTCCTTCTGCTGCCATCTTACCACAACAGTGGAGAAGCAATGCAGCCCTAACCTGCTGCCTCTTCATGTCCCACCCAGTGGTTTGTGATCTCCCCCAGTGACCCCTCCTGTTCCTCACCCTCAGCCTGCTCCCAGTGGTCCAAACGGGCGTTTTATCCATATCAAAGGGGAGGAGGAACAGCCATTGCCTTTCAAGAGAGCATCATGTGGCAGTTTGCAAACTGGGTCCAAATTATGGAATAACTAATAACATTGGAATTCTGCTGAAAAACACGGAACAGGTTAGGATACTTAGCTTATAATCTCAGTGTTGCTATTTACTACTTGTGTGGCCTTGGACAAGTCATTGTGCCTCTCTTAAATTTCTGTCCCATAAAATCTGACATTTGGCCACAATGGGATGGTTCCTTTCTGATCAAAATGTCTGACTCCATAGTAAAAGTCATGTCCAATGGAGCAGGGGGGAAAGCTAGCATTTTTAGCTAAAGCACCTATCGCTTATCAGATGTCCATTATATCATTCAAACCTCCTCCATCTTGTATGTGGTTTATCCCACAGGACTCTGTAGCCTCCAGTCTTTCTACCACATATTTTTTGCTGAAGAAGGCATGTGCTGTCAGTTTAGGATCTTAACTTCTGAAAATAATATAAGAGAAATATGTAATGAAGATCAACACAGCCCTTGGACTCAGCTTGTATTTTACTTTGTTAGTACAGAATTTCACAAAATTGACAGGAACAGTAATTAAATTGATCTGATTCAAGTAAGGCTGCCAAAACTGAGAGATGATCACTTACTATTAGATTTGAACTTTAAACAGTTTTAGGGGAAAGATCTATTAGTTAGCTGTAAATGTTACAAATCTATTCTGATTTCTCAAAAATCTTCCTATGAAAATCTCTGTGATATCAGTAAGTCTTTTTTTTTAAGGTTTTATTTATTTATTTTTTAGAGAGAGGGAAAAAGAGAGGAAGAGAAACATTGATATGAGACAGAAACATTAATTGGTTGCCTCTTGCATGTGTCCCAACTCAGGAAGAAACCCACAACCTAGGCATATGCCCTGATTGGTAATCAAACTGGCAACATTTTGCCTTGTGGAAGGAATCCCAACCAACTGAGCCACACTGGTTAGGGCTATATCAGCAAGTCTTTGTGTGTGTGTGTGTGTGTTGTTTTTTTATTTTTATTTTTTTTAATTTATTTACTTTTTAAATACATTTGTCTCTGCCTCCCCCCCACCTCTTTCCCTTGTCCCCTCCCACCTTCCCTCCCTCAGCTCTTCCCCTTTGGTTTTGTCCATGAGTCCTTGCTATATGTTCCTATATCAGCAAGTCTTAAAGAAAAGCATCAAATGTTGAATAGCATGAGAAAAACAAGCCAGAGAAACTCACTTTGAAAGGCCACAGTTCAACCCAGAATGGATGAACATGCTAATATAGATTACATATAATCTATAATGTCTGATTTTCAGAACCTCACTCTGGTTCTGCCCTCACATCAATTTCTCAGTCTGCCAAAAGGAAAAGGCCTTCCTCAGTTGCCTCATAAAGGTGTCGGGGCAGAAGGGAACTTGAAATCCTCCTTCTCCACATTTTCCTGATCCACGTGACAGGCTGTTTCTGAACCAACATTTGTTTGTATGTTGTAAACAGTAGGCTATTCATAAAAATATATACTACATTGCACCAGACACTCTTTTGTTCAAGACCAAAACCCTTTGTTGCCAGAAATAACAAACAACCATACTTGCTCTTCGTTTCTGAGGTAATGGTTTACTAATGAGATTACCTTCTTCATTCAAGCAGATTTTTCTGCTATGTGGAGACTGGGAATATGAGAACCCCTACTTAATTTAATGACCCCTGAACATTATAGTGATTTGAAAAAAAAATCATTGTTGTTTTGATGACATTTTTGACATTTGAGACACAGGAACAGTTCACAGTGAGGACACATAGGGCTCAGATTCAGCCAGCTGGGAGGACTTCATGAAGCTAAGGAGAATAAGCCACCATGCTGGAGTAAAAGGTACGGTTTGAACCCTGGATTTTCTTCCTACTAGCTGTGTGGTCTTGGGCAAGTTTCATAATCTCTAAGTCCCAGTGGCACTGGTAGAATTGTTATTGGGAGATTTGTATGCGATGGTGCATTAGAAGCATCTTAAACCACACCTTGTATATATTAAAGGTATACAATACATAATGATAGATGGATAGAAAAAAAATTTTTAGTTATTGCTGTTTTTATTACATTTCCAGGGCTGCCATAACAAAGTACCATAGACTCAGGGCTTAAACAACAACAATGTATTCTCTCACAGCTCTGAAGTCCAAAATCAAAGTGTCTGTAGGGCTGGTTTGTTCTGAGGGCTATGATAGACAATCTGGTCCAGGCCTCCCTCCTTGACTCATAGCTATTCATCTTCTTTTTGTGTTCCTTCATGCCATCATCCCACTGTATACGGTACTATGTCCAACTTTCTTCTTTTTATAAAGATACCAGTCAGATTGGATTAGGGCCACACTAATGACTTTATTTTAGATTACTAACTTTCTCTATAAAGACCCAATCTCCAAATAGTCACATTCTGAAGTTAAGACTTCAACATGTAAACGTGTAGAAGACACACTTCAACCCAGAACAATGTTGCTATAAATAATAATAGTAATTGTTATTGTTACTATAATTATTATGGTCATTTTTGGAGCAAAGTTCAGTTATCCCAGGGAAGTACATGTCTTGCAAATTGGGAATTCTTATCCAACGCTTGGAATGTAATAGATGCCTTGGATACATGAATGAATGAAAGGGTGAGTGGTGGGTAGGATATTAATATCATTAAGGATTTATATCCAACAGGGCTGGAGTAAGTGGCAGAGTCCCAGCAACTGGGGGAATGAATTGCAGACATAAACAAGGAAGCCCAGTAAGAGCCCACAGTTCTAAGAACATGGGAACAGAGGGACAAAGCAAGGATGTCTGTCACAGAGGAATTAGTTTCAGGAAGAAATTTGCAAGAAAGCAAGCTTGATGCTGACCTGAGTTCCTTTCCCACCTCCTCTACTTACCAGTTCTGTGGCTGAGCAAACTAATTAACTTCTCTGAAGCTTAGGGTCAGCCAAAGCTGAATGCTCTGGAACTGAAAGATTCAATAGGGTAATATATATATAAAACGTCTAGCTAGAGCCTACATATCACATGCACACAAAAAATGTTAGGGTTCTTTCCTTTCCTGCAATTATGTAACTTTCCACTATTCTCTACCCTTCCGATAGCCATAGGCAGCCTAGTGATCACTGCTGGAAGAGCTAGAGAAGGCCTCGGGGCACTCTTCACTGAGAAAGCTGTATAAAACCACAGCTAGCAAGAGATGGCCCAACCATCCATCTCAGTCTCCTCAGAATCTCCTGAGGAAGCCTTCCTGAGAAGTGACCCAGAGGAAATGGTCCTATTTTGAATTAGGTTACATTGTTACCGAGTTGATAGTAAGGGGAAGCAAAAGCTTCCTGGGAGTGGAAGAGACTCAATGGATATTTGATTATACTTAGAGATTTCTTTTTGGTCTTGTTTTGTTTGATTTTAATATAAGAGAAAATCTGTTTTATTTCAAAGGCCAAACTCATTTTCCTAAGAAATTATAATATTACTTAATATGTACCTTAATAGTTGTGATTGAATCACAACTGAAAAATGAGGAAAAAGAATGTCCTTTTATAAAATCAATGGGACAGACACACAATCTAATTCAAAATGCCTAATTCAATGTGCTGATTATAAATATGATTGTAAGTAGCCTTTGGGCTACTTCTGCTTTCTTTTTTTTCTTTTTTGTGTTAAGGAGTGCTTAGAAATTCTTATGGGCAACAGAAAATTCAAGTTAACAGATATTTACACATGGACCCTGATGGTTAATAAAAAGGATTCTAGACAAGAAGTTCTTTGGAAAAAGCAGAAAAAACAGGGGGAGGGAAAAAACGCAGTGAAATTCTCCTATTGGTTTTGGAAAATAGCATTAATTGTTCCTGGAAGTTGATTTAGAGTTGACGGTACATACGCACATACACATACATTTACTTATACAATGAGTACATCTACCTATATTATTTATATATGTATATACCACATATAGACCAGGTATCACATATATACACTATATTAATAATAATTACTTATCTAATCTATTTCTTAATACTGTGATAACATCTTCATATAGTAATCATTAATGGAGATACATTAACACAATGTATATAACAAGAGCTGAAAGATTTTGCTTATATTTACATTAAAGTTTAGTTTTACACTGAAACTTAATAGCTGGTCTCTTATACACAACAGGAATTGAGTGTTTCAAAGGTCTTAATATAATTTAATTTTTAAAAAACACTAAAAAAGAGAGACTACTGCTTTTATAGAAGAAAATTAGAACTTTGCATGCTACCTGTAAGAAATGTTGGAATCTAAAACAAGAACTTGCTTTTAAGGCAAACAGGTGAATTGGCAGTATCTGTGTTACCAAAGGGTTATTAACATCTTGACCATATTCTGTTTAAGGACTTTTACAAGGGACCCATCATGGGATTTTGAAGGGTCCAGCGATGTCATCAGGAACCATCTACCATCTAGCTCCCATTACAACACTTATCCACTATATTTAACTCATCCCCTCAGAACTTGTCAGGAGACAGAATTGCTCCAACCAGAGTCAGACTTGAGAAGCCAAACAACCACAACAACAACAACAACACAGCCTTCAGAGATCATCCCTGGCATCTGAAACACAGAGTAAGGTTCAAGGTCTCTATGAGATGGCAGCAGGCATAACTCTAGAGCAATTTTACACACAGCTTATTCACCTTCAGCTAGTTGGCTAGACTGAATTTTACTATTTTACTACCTGTTAAAGATAATCTCTGATTTTGTTCAACATATCTGAATGAACTTTTAAAGCCAGAACACGGTCACCTGGACACATTTCTGCATTGCTCCACCCATCAGGTATTCACAATCAATTCAGCATGGCACTGGGGGCTATGGAGGAAAGACATAAAATATCCCTTCTCCTTTCAGGGCAGATGGTGTGACAGAAATGACATGCAAAACAGAAAAGAGTTCATCAAAAGCATTCTGGTTTTCAGTTTGTTTTTCAAATAAGAACCCTGGATGGAACCAGCTTTCATCCTCCAAGACATCAGCTGAAGAGAAAGAGATAATCCAAACGACACAGTGTTGTGCTGATGGCAGGACTTTGTGGGTTTCAGAAATACAGAGAAGAGGAGTTTGGAAAGGATTGGAGTGGTCGGGGCTAAAAAGAAAAGATCTCATCAGGGCTTTGAAGGGGAGGTTGGGTCCATGTAGGCAAAAGGAGAAGGGTGGACTTTCTGAGTGCCTCCAAATCCACGGCCCAGTCTTTCCCATTTTCTCATTAGTATTTATCAGCATCACTTACCCTTAAAATACTGTGCAAATGAAAAACATCAAAAGCAGTTCTGCAATTAAAGATAATTATTTCAGTGGAAGAGATTTTTGTTTTTTATAATCTCCTGTTTGTCTGCACAGAGACAGCTAGCTCTTAGTTGCATCTGCCACCGATAGCTTTTGCTCTGTTTACTTTAAAGAAAAAGCCACTGTTTGATTAGGTTCCTCATTTTCAATATGTGAGCCCTCAACTCTTGATTCTCCAAGAAATAAAACAACAAGGCTCTTTAAAATCAGAGCAATGGTTACTTACAAATACACACAGCCTCAATATTTTATATAGTAGTCACTTAGGAAAATGCTTAAGAATTTCCCGGCTAGCAGCCGGGAGTGGGTTTGGCACGTGTATCTCAACTGAACCAATCACTTTGTATTTGGCTGTCAGTTCTTTTGGTTCTCCTGGCTGCATTGCAGCAGAGTGTCTGTTTATTTCAAAAGGTCATTCACCTATTCCATGGTTCAAAGGGACCATTTGTTCACTTAAAGTGTTACTGTAATGATATATGAAGACATAGCTAAGGAAGATGAGTTAGAAGTATAAGTAGGTAAAACTAATAGGAAAACCTAGGAAGATAAATTACAAAATACAAAAAAAAAAAAAGAAAGAAAATGAAATAGAAACATTGTTCCTTATTTTAAAAAAAACAAATGAAAAAGCCAAAGTAAAACAAAGAAAGTCAACTGTACAGCAAACCATATTCTAAGAATTTTACTATACACTAAAGTTAATAATCACAGCTGCTATAAAAACTTCATTTATTATTGTTATTCATATCCTACATTGGCAGCATATTCTTGTTGCCTGCTTGATTTAACTAACTTAGAGCAAATTAAAGTATAAATTTACATACATTTAATTTTATGCATAGATTGTGACAGAATCATCAGTTGAGTTTCAGGATTTATCTGATTGAATGAATGATGAGTGTCTTATCTACCTCCTTGGGTTGAGGCGAAGGGGCTTAACGAAACAATTGTAAATGTATTACTTTCCCCAGTCCCATTGGTCTGCCCACTCCTAGTGAACAAAAAATTATATGGTGGTTCTCCATAGTCTACTTTTTATCCAGAAAAGGCCATTTTTATAGCAATGATGAGGGAAAGAGTTTTTTTAAAAAATAATAGGCTTGTTAGTTATGATTATGTTTGACAGAAATACTGCTTGGCCAACGGTAGTGCATCTATTTATATTCAGATAAAAATGGTTGTTATAACATAGTTTTTCCCATATTAAAATATTCTGTTTAAATGAGATTTTTACAATACTATTACTACGGCTTTCAAAGATGTTTGGTCTATAAAAATGCTAAAGTTTACAATCTATATGCTACCATCTACCTGTATTTAGGGAGGCTATGGAGAGAAAGCATAACTGCTTTGGTAGCCTAAAGGCATTTGAATAAACTTCCCTACTTTTTCATATGATTTTCAAACATGAATCCTTTCTGAGTCTGATTTTTCTCAAATGTGAATATTGGGACAACATGGCCTACAGCATAGTTCATGCACATGGGAGGGCTTAGGGCACTGCCTGGCACCTGACAGACATTGGGTGCAGGCTAATCTGCTCCCTCTCTTTTAGAAACCTCTGCATTGTTCCAATGACAAACACCAGCACTGACAGGTGTGTCTGGACCCTTCAGCAGGTGTGCCAGGCTGGGAGCAGAAGTCAGACATCTTTATGTCTTTATTTATCTGCAGACTGACACTCTCGGTGTGCTTAATTAAGCTCACCCCTGAAAATCTAGACTAGGGAAGCCCTGCTCTGACCTCTAGGTACAGTGTAGAGCTGTGGATATGAATGTAAATGTGTGTGGAGGGGGTAGTTTTGGAGGCAAGCCACCAACCTAGTTTTTCCTGTTATTTACATTCTCAAATGAAAGTGGGCCGTGTTCACAAACATGGCATCGGCTCCTGGGCCTGTACCAGACAGACCTCTCACACAAACCAGAACAAACTGCACTGATTTGCTGAACCCCAAATGGAGCCAAATTCCAAGCTTTTATTTTTGAAACTACACCCAGAACCACAATTTTTAAAACACCAGGAAAATAATATTAATAAGATGTTACTACAGGAAATATGTCTGAAATCTTTTTCAGTGTGAAAATGCTATAGGTTTCTTACTCTACTTTCTAAAATTGCTAACTTCATTATTAAAACAAGAACTTAAGTAATCTGACTAACCCTACACTGAACCATCTTTTATTTACCCTAAGATCTCTCAATTAAATGGAGATAGAATCAGTGTTATCAATTTAGTATTTCTATGGCATCTATTCCTGTGACACATTAAATCTATGTCTCTGTAAGAGAAGCACATTGATTTTTTTCTTCCACAGCAGGATTTTATTTTTTTAGCTCCAAGAATAGCTGAGGGCTGCAAAAAGGAGCAGCTGGCCACATGGAAGACTCTGCTGGTTGATAAGATAGTTTAAAAGAAAAAATCACCTTATTGCACATCCTGAATAACTGTCAAACGAGGTCATGAATACTGATTGGACCATACCAAAATATTTAATGTATTAACTTTTCCAAAGTTCACAATAACTGCCTCACTGAAGGCCTGGGCTTGAGCTTCAACCTTCCCTTCACTCCTTCATTTATAAAGCTGAGCCTGTGACCAAAGCATCCTGGGCAGCATGTCTGTAGATCCACTCAGTTACTCTATTGCCCCAACCATGGACTTTATAATTATAACATGCCTGACCTGACTATAACTGAGTAAGGCATAATTATTGTAAAACATAGAATGCTGGATAGTCAATGCTTTAAGATATGGTTCAAGCACTCAACCAATCCCCTGAAACTGAAAAAATCGAAGAAATTTTGTAAAATCCTGGAAAAAAAAATCGTCATGTGTTTATCAGAGAAAAGAGATTTGTCTCACTAAAGAAAGAACATTTTCTTGACCTGAGACACCAGAAATACAGAAGGGCCTGTCTCTTCTCTGCAGTGATGAGTAGCCTGAGCGTTGAACAGCAAACTTGCAGATTAATGAAGATAGTAAAATATATCATGTCCTCCTGCCTTCAGGTATAATATTTTATTCATATAAGAGCCATGTGAGCCTTGATTTATATGGACTTTCATTAATAGGCAATGTTCAATCGTAAGATTTCCTCTTGTCACCTCCAGGCTTCCTTAGATTCAACACCCAGTCAAATTGTGATGGGTATTCCTCTCTTCTCTGGTAAATACTTCTCCTCAGAGACAGATAAGAAGGAAAGAAAGAAGGAAAGAAGAAAGGAAGGAAGGAAAGAAAGAAGGAAGGAAGGAAGGAAGAAACACAGAAAGAAAGAAAGAAAGAAAGAAAGAAAGAAAGAAAGAAAGAAAGAAAGAAAGAAAGAAAGAAAGAAAGAAAGAAAGAAAGAGAGAGAGAGAAAAGATGGAAGGAAGGAAGGAAAGAAGGAAGGAAGGAAGGAAGGAAGGAAGGAAGGAAGGAAGGAAGGAAGGAAGGAAGGAAGGAAGGGAGGGAGGAAGGGAGGGAGGGAGGGAGGGAGGGAGGAAGGGAGGAAGGGAGGGAGGAAGGGAGGAAGGGAGGAAGGGAGGAAGGGAGGAAGGGAGGAAGGGAGGAAGGCGAATAAACAAGCACGTGAGAAATGTGGCCAGACAAGATGTTTTACAGTTCAGTGTAGTTACCTGCTTTGTTCTCCCCCTGTAGAGGTCTAATAAAACCTCAGCAGAAGTGACCATCATTCTGCTGAACCTATTCAGATCTAAATAGAGTCCTGACTTCCACAGTCACAGAGATACAGCACTAGGTTTGCAGTGAGCTATTTTAAATCTTCTCAGAGAGGTAAGATGTGATTTCCACTGCAGTGTCAGATATTCAGAAAATTGTGATTTATTTTCTCCCTATATTGTGAATGCTTTCCAGTTAGTCCCAAAATTTTAAGAAGTTCCAATTGGCCCCGAAGAGGAAATAGATTGCATATTGATTATTATTTGTATTCTCAAGTGTTTGATTTCATTAGGCTCAGAGCGTTCATTCACTCATTTACTTCAAGGCCATATATATGATAATAGCAGAATTTCAGGGAAGTTACTGTATAAAAACCACAAGGAGCCCCTCAAATTGTGACTATTTTTAACTTTCTAAAGCATTATAATGTACAAGTACGTACATGCATCTGCTAAGAAAGGAAGTGGAGTGCTCAGTTTCCTCATAGATTATGACAGGACAATAGGACTTCTTGGGGTTTGAAGTCCAGTATTTTAATCTTCAGGTTATTCTAAGTGAAATGCTTGCCAATGGCATGGCATCAAGACTCTCCACCCACCAAATGCAGTTCTGGTCTATTGAAAGCAGAGGTGGGGTGAGGGCAGAGACAAAGGCAGAGGCTGCTCACCCCAAAGCAGAGCTGTGGCTGCCACACCCAGAGAAAATAGAAGGGTCGACCTTTCCTTAGGCAACTCCTGAAATTAATTTGGTGCTTAAAATCAGAGGTGCATCAAAACACGTATTACCTGAGGTTGCCTTTGCACTAACAAAGGCATCTCTTCAGTGTGGTGAATCGGTGTGATGGCCCAGGGCCCAGAGCAGTGATTTGAGAAAATCACCCATGGCAACAATTAGGCAATGGGTCTTCAGTGACTGCCAGAAATCTCACTGAATATTGGAGGGAAAGAGAATTTATATGTAATCCAATTTAGAACAACATCAACAACTTAATGTTCCCGGTTCTGCATGGGAGAAATCCAGCCCAGGTCAGAAGAGTGCTAAAGAACAGTGCACCCAACAGGAGGTCGGCGTTCATAGACAAGTTGGAGTAAAGTTGGCTCTCCAGCTCTGTCTGCCATTTATCTCACAAAGCTTAGTTTCCTTATCTGTAAAATTGAATACCTACCTCACAGGCTTTGTGAGGATTCAATGCCAACACATAAGTGCTCAGCAAGTAATAGTTATTATTATCATTATCCTCCCGGTTGCTGTGGCATACGGGAGTCCACAACTGAGAAGCAAAGGACATGGAGTTCTTTGACCCATCCTTCCTCTCAAACAACTGAGTATCCTAACATTACCCTAATATCAGCTTTATTAGGAGTTCTCTCTATTGGATCTCAGAGGAGAGATGTGCAGGAAAGATTGAAGGACATGTAGTATCCGTCCTGACTGGTGTGGCTCAGTGGGTTGGGCTCTGTCTGGCACACCAAAGCGTTGCCAGTTCAATTCCAAGTCAGGGCACCTGCCTAGGTTTTGGACCACGTCCCCAGTTGGGGGTGGGTGATAGATGTTTATCTCCCTCTCTTTCTCCCTCCCTTCCCCTTCTCTCTAAAAATAAATAAATAAAATCTGTTTTTAAAAAAGACATAATTATCAGCTCAAACAGGAGGGAAATTTTAACCTCACAGCACCCTTGCAAACCTGTGAAAAGCTGAAGTCTTGGAGAAGAAATAGTGAGAACCACACAAAAATGAACCTTAGAAGCAGGAAGGAGCCCCAAGCATCTCTGACCAAAGGGAAGTAGATACATGATTAGTGCTAAATGGTTGAATGCTCCTTAAACATATGCCTCATTTTCCAGTGAAGAACCTCAGCCCTCCCATGAATGGACAGAGAGGGTATAGTCACCGGCCAAGGAGCAGGAGATGGGTGAGAACAAATGATAGGGCAGGTATCCTCAATGGGGCCCACCCATTCTGTTGCCAGGCGTCTAATGAACTACCTTTACCTGGAAAGGCATGAATCAGAGACAAAGCAAATTCCCCTTAATACCTAACTACCTTTTATTCCACATATATTATATGGCAGGCAATATGCTGGCTGTTTTAAGCTGGTCAAATTTCTAGTCCCCACATGACCCTAAAATGTAGCTATTATTGAATCAGTCATCTGGACAAGTGAAATGAGGTTCATAGAAATTGAGTACCTTGCCCAGCTTAACGTATGTTGATATGTATAACATTTTGTTTGCCTGATGTTCCTTCCTTTAAATAGGATTCTAATGTGGGTGGGCAGGAGAGCTGCTGCTAAAGAAGTTGTCACATAAGGGTTATCCCACAGGGTACCAAGTCACTGGCCAGGAAGTAAGCATGTGAGTCTCGTGGAGCTGGAGTCATGTTGGGGACATTTGTGTGGATGTTGGGAAAATCTCTTTCTGAAATTACTAACTCTAAAGAGGATGTTGGCCTGGGACTGTCAGGAGCTCACTGTGTCAGGACATCAACATGGAAGAACACAATGTGAGGAGCTGAAGCGGGATATAGCTTCCTGGGAATATCATGAAACACGGGGATCCAGCAGTGTTAGAATTTCTGGGCCAGTGGTCCAGAGTGGCGTCCTCAGAACAGCAGCAGCAGCAACAGCAGCAGCAACAGCAGCAGCAGCCTCACTTGGAACCTTGTTGGAAATACAAATTCTCAGCCACCCAGCTTCACTGAATTAGAAACTCTGGGGCTGGAGTCCAGTGACATCTTTTCACAAGCCCCCAGGTGAGCTTGGTGCATGAGCCATTTGAAAACCACTGCACTTGATCAATTCATGGACTTTTTAGTTTCATGAGCCAATAAAATCCTGGATTTTTTTTTCATTTGTTTGTTTGCATAGACTTTATTACAATAAAGAAACAAAACCAAGACTGTTCTGACCTATTTTCACAAAAATTAACTTAGTCATTTTGTAAATCACAGCAAATTTAATTATTTTATAATGATAAAATTTTTAATACATATGTTCTTTTGAAGTTGTTTTTAGGGGTTTTTTTGTTTGTTCATATGTGAGACAAGACATCCCCTTGATGGTTGCAAAAAGGAAGCCATTTGAAGCTACACAGATGGAAGTGCTGTGTGACTCAGTGGAACGGACTGCTGGACATACAGAATCTGTGTTCCTGTGACATAGGAAAGCTAACCAGAAAGCAGTTTGGGCCACAAAGAGGGGAGTGGGGCTAGAACTATAGATCTGGCCATTGGAGAACATCATAATTAAAACAACATAACACTCTGGCAAAGAAGAAAAATTAAAGAAAATGAAATATTTGAAGAAAGATTTGAGAGACGGAAATAAAATACATCTTTACATTTGTTAATTCAGCTGAGAAAGTATGGCCCAGAAAGATGCCACAAAGGAAGTCAGAGTAAAGTGAACAGTGAATGAGGGGACAGTGCCTACTTACTTTCATGGTGGTCAACTTCATAGAGTGTTCACAGTGAAGCAGAATGTGGGCAATTACTTAAAACACCTTCCAGAGGTCAAAGACTATGGCCTTAGAACGGTCCTTTGGATTTGCCAATCAAAAAGCTGGTGAGCTGTTCAGCAGGGTGGGAGAGATGGGAGCCAAACTAACCTGAAAAGTGATTTACTAGATGCTACGAGAAGTTGTCCTGGGAGTGGTAAGTACACTATGGATGGCAGCCGGTTAATGTAGAGCCTGAGGAGAGCGTGCTCTAAGGAAGGGGAGGTTACTGCATGTGTATAAGCTGACAGAAGTGAGTACAAAGCAAGGAAAAAGTGAGAAGAGAAGGGATAACCTATGAGCCAACATCCTTGAAAAAGTAGGGAGGCTCATGCATGTGGGGGGGTGTGTATGTGTGAGAGAGAGAGACACAGAGAGAGAGAGAGAGACAGAGAGAGAAATACCATGTGGCTCAAGGCAGAGGTAGGTTGGAATGACTAACTTGCAATTGCTGGGTTCTGTTCTTTCTACCCATAGATCTGCACTAGGTCTCTCCAGAGGCATGCATCTATTCATCCAACAAACGTTTAATGAGCACCTTACATTCCAGGCAATGTAGCTGACAGCAACAACTCCCAAGGGAGTAGTTGCCAGGTTGGATTGGGGCTTCAGCTCCCACCCTGTATATTCTCCATCAGCCCTTCAAGTCACCCCAAATATATTCAGACTATGTTAGAACATTGTATTTGTTATAAAATTCAGCTTCAAAACAAATGCCCTCCCTGGATCACTACCTCCGTACATGTCATTGTCCTCCTTAGAAATCTACCCAGGGAGGCTTAGAGATGAGGACACAGAAGTCAGAAGATTGTAGAAGCTCAAAACCAACTGAAGAAGGCAGACATTTAGTCAACAGTGACAACACCAACTGTGTAGAATATACTAAGGGAGGTAGACCCAAAGTGCTCCATATCCATTGGGGGATATACAATTCCATCAGAGGAGCAAAGAATGTTTCCAGGGGGGAGTGAAAATGACCTGAGCATCAGAACACTAATATGAGCTATCCAATCTGAGAACAGAGTCAATGGGATGTGCTGGGAGAAGCCGGAGGGAAGAATAAGCAAGTTCAGGAAAATGCAAGGCATTCTGCATGCTGAGGGTAACAAAGGAACTCTATAGGACTGTGACATCAAACAAGGGCTTGGGCTTCCTCCTACAGGCCATTAAGAGCCCTTAGGCACCTCTGCCAGCTCAGTAGATGGGAAGGAAACTGGTGCCAGAGACTGGAGGGCTACAGTAACAATCCAGGCAAGAGACCAGTGGTGAGTGGAGGCATTGCCTCCAAATGGAGGCAATGGCAGAAGAAATTGGAAAGAGTGGCAGAGCCTAGGCAGACAACTGGGTTAGAAGGGGATATGTGAAAAACTATGAAAATGTGTGCAAATTTGCTTGAGAGTTTTAATTTTTTAAAACGTCTGTGATCCAAGAAACTGTCCATATACTTTGGAGATGCTTGCATGTCTCGTGGATAGGACTGGATATTTTATTGGATAATGAAGGAATACAGTATCATTTCCAAGCTTCTGCCTTCTCCACAGGGTTCTCCTCCAAATATGGGGATATGTTGCTCAAGTTGTCTGGGAGCCATTGAAAAGGCAGGAGTCAGGAGGTGCACATGCATTCACACGTTGGCAAGTCTTTAGGCAGCTGCACGTGTTCTTTAATTACATTAATTGTTCAAGCACTGAATGAAGCAGTTTCAGTTCAACCTAGGGAAGATTTGTCAGCTCTGTTTCTTTACCTCGGAAGATCTGTGTCTCAGCCAGAGGCTGATCCTCAGCCTTGAGAATCCACAATGAGAATATGATATACTCTGCCAGGTCAGGGTGTGAGACCTCAGCCCATGATATGAGCTACAGCCTCACCCCAGGCCAGGTACAGAACAGTTTCCTGAGCAGTGCAAAGCAGCCTGCTTCACACATTCCAAAGGTACCTGGCGAAGGAAAAAAGGAAGCAGCAAGAAAGGGAAAGGAAGTCAGCAAGCCCCTCACCCCGACTCCCACAAGGAAGACTTCAGACTTGTCCCAAACAATTGTTTGCAGCCACTGGGAACCCTGCACAAAGCAGAGGGCCGAATGGCAAATTAGAAACACCAGCCTGCCACTCAAAGGAAATGTTTTTAAGCACCAAAAGAGAAATACCACTGTGGGGGGCAGGTAAGAAGAAGCTGCTCACACACAAAAGCACCTCTGTGCCTTTAAACAGGAACTGCTGTAAGTGTCCCTGGGTTTCATAACCTGGATGCTGCCCGCAGTGATGTGGTTTGGAAATTAACCTTGCTTTTCTTCCCACTGCTGTTTTACATATTAATTAAAGTGTTTTCCTCAGATCAGGAATGCCTGCAGGCTGGCTGGATTCTGCTAAGGCAGTTCATTCCCCGCTGCTGTGCCCCAGCCACGGCTGTACAGAGTTCAATGATTAAAACTTTCCCAAGTCTGCTGTAGACCCCAGTCCTCCCTTCGCCGGTTTCTTTGTAGAGAGTACACACTTTAATATGGTTTTTAAAAAGTCATCGTTTCTTTTCCCCAAAGACAGATTGTGCAGAGCTAATTTAGGGGAGTGTGCAGTAGAAGAAATTGTTGAGAAAGCCGCCAACTATTTTCTCCAACTCTGGTTACTTCACTCATGAGCCCATTTCTTTCTCTCTCTCTCTCTTTTTTTTTTTTTTTTTTTTTTTTTTGCAGCAATGCTTGGAAAACTTTTGTAAACAGCTAACGTTTTATGAATAAGTTGGCTTGTTTAAATCTATATATTTTTAGGTAATTGTGGAGGCTTAAAGTTGGAAGGCTAGGAAAGATCAGATCACCCAAAGTGTGCAACAGAGTTCCCATTCCAACACTTTGTTCCATTGTCAGAATCTGTGTCCCCATTTTCAAATTTGAATATCATTTTTAAAAATGTGCTTAAGATACACAATAATGCCAGCATTATTTTTCTAGCTATCTACAAATAGTTAATATATCTGCCACTCAAAATAATAAAATTAACTCACAGTTATTTCCTTAGGTTTTGGATCCTTTAGCCCAATACAGTCTTTTCAATTTTGAATTATAATTAGGACTGTATCCATAAACTTCCTAGATTGTGTTAAATAAACACATTTCTTTGCGATTTGTAGATAACTCTTTTGTTCCTTATAAAATCAACTGTAAGTGACTTACACTATAAAAAGCAAAATGTAGGGACAATTGGTAATCTGTAATGAAGGCAGTTAAATTTACATACCTAAAAGTAGAATATTCTAAAATTTACATAATGGGTGTATTACACATGGGAGTAGATCCCAGTACATACAAGTATATATTATTGCTTTTTTGAAAGAAAATAAAGTTACTCTTAATATTTCCCTACTTAGCATTTATTTGTAAAATTCAAGAGAAAGTAATGCAGGTCAGGATTCATTGTGATGAGAGTTTAGGGGTGCTATGGAAAGGTAACCCCTATACCATAGTGATAAAATCAGAAATTCCATCACTGTTAACTTACTCCTTGGAAACATGTCTATGGTAAAACCCTCCTGCATATTGTGCATATGCCAGCAGAATGGCAGAAATACTGAATTAAGCTAGTTTAATTAATAGGAAATTTAGTGGCTCCTATTATGCTGTACACTGAGAAGCAGGGCTGCTTCCTATGTGGAGGAGCCAGGAGTCCGCTGCGTCATCAGCCTCGGTTTCTCTCTTGCATTATCTTTGTCCCCACACTCATACCTCTTAGAATCCTGGGCTGATACCCTGAGAGCCTACTTATGTCCACTGAGCGAGCTGCTTCCAGAAGACTTCTTCATGGGCTAGGAAACCCTTTCATGAGCACTGAAAATCTCCCTTACAGGCCATCACAGTAGTCAGCCCTGAATCATTCAACTGCATAGTGGTAGCTGAGTAGTCCCCCAGCAACTGCTGGTGGGACCAGCCTCCCTCATTGCATATGGTCTGTCTGAAGTTAGTGTTCTCTTAAGAAATGTTTGTCTAATGAAACCGACTGAGATCTGTGGCAAATCCCCATCCCAAGAATGACCCAAAGAGAGGGAAATGACTGATTACTGTCAGGAATGTCATCAGGGGTTCCTGCACTGAGAAGAAAATAAGACTCAACCCCACCTGAAGCTTCTTCTAAGTCCAAGATTCTGTAATGTTATACTTGTTGGGAAAGAAATGTCTTGAACCCAATTCCTTGCATCAGGGACAATTTAGTGCTCCTAGAAGCCCAGTGGGGAGGTGGGGAGGTGGACAAGGAAGGAAAGCGCAGAGAAAAGTGTGCTCGAGAGAGTTAGCACTGGAGCAGCTGGGACTCAAGGTGGCTGAGGACCGTGAAATAAGCATGGGGTGCAGCTCAGGGTTTCCCTCAGACAAAGACCGTGGACGCAAGAGACGGAAAGTCACGGCACACAGGGTGCTGCCTTTTGTAGTCATCAGGATGGAGGATGCAGATGGGTCCCAAGTTCTGCTTAGGTGACTTGGAGAGACACAGCAGAGTGGTGCCTGGGAAAGCACAGCAGACAATGGGAAGAGGAGTTTTAAGGAGAAACTTTTAGAGAAGCAGTTGGGAACCAAACCAAACCAGAAAGGTTTTCAGGACACAGACTTTTACTCCCAGTGAAGTTGGGACATATCTGACCTATTTTCTTAACAGGATCACAGTGCTCCTTGATAAAGAATAAACTGAAAGGGGGCAAGGGCAAAAGCAGGGCGACCAGTCAGGAAGAAAGCCAAAACCCAGGTCAGGGGAGTCAGCTGGGCCAGTTGCCAGTGATGGGAGCTGAGGAGCCTTCAACCATGGACAGCAGACCCACCTGAAAAGACCACACCCAGGATTTGCTGCTGCTCTGGAGAGCAGGAAGATGGTTACCTTGCCACCTCTTTTGGCCTAAGCAACTGAAAGAATGGAGTTGCCATAGACTGGGCTGTAGAAGCAAGAGGAATAGTGAGGTAGAGGGGAAGGAGCTCGGTTTGGGACACGTTAAACTTCCAGTTGCTTATTAGTCTGCAAATGGATAATTTGTGGAGGCCTAGAGATATACGGATCTGGGGACATAAAGTGGAGAGCCACGGACATGTAGATGGGTCTGCATATTTACAGCCATGGAATTGGATGGCATGACGTGGTGAAGGGTGCAGACAGGCAGTAAATATGTCTGTGGCCCAAGGCTGGCAGGGTAATGTTGCGAGGTGTGGCCGGTAAAGGAACAAGCCAACAGACTAAATGAGAGCAGGCAGAGATAAAGGAGGAACATGAACAAGTGTGCTATGCTGGGAGCCAGAGAAGTGTTGGAAGAAGAGAGCGGTCATTGGTGTCAGGGGCAGCCATTAGGTCAAATATACATGACTAAAATACCTGGAGAGAGAGAGACAGAGAGAGAGAGGAGGAGGAGGAGGAGGAATGGGAAGAGGAGAGAGAGGAAGAAGGAGGAGGAAGAGGAGGGTGAAAGAAAGAGGAGAAGTAGGAGGAAGGGGGGATAAAAGAGATGGGAAAAAAAGAAGAAAGTGTAAACTAAAACAAATCTCCTCTTATTTGCTTGCTTGTGTATTTGCCTTTCTGACACCAAATCAGGGTTTTTGCTCTTAAATAAAGAATATGAAACATTCAACTTAGTAGACTGAGGAAATCTTTATATTTGCCACACTGATGGGATAAGAAGTATAAGTTTGGGGATGATTTGTTTTTTCTGTTAAGTTACTTTGACCTGGGGAGGAAAAGCTGGGCTCTGCTGCCCCTGACTCAAACTGTTATATTATTCCTTGTAACATCTCCACATGTTAAGGAAAAAAAAAGTGAATGTGCATATTATGGGATTTAACATAATTTTCAATGAATGAGGGAATTCAGATAGAGCATTTCTCAAAACGCTAATATTATTTGGTTAGATCTTCTAAAGAAACATCTAGGATTTGTTTTATGAATAGATTTATTAAATCCAATAGCCCCCCCAAAAGGATACACACTTATGATATATTTGCCTGAGTTATACATAATCATATCTTTTAAGAACAGACCTACCAAAATATATAGAAGAATATAGCTGAGTTACCCAAACTGGGAACAAAAGGCACTTATCAAAATGCTAAGTTAGTTTCCTACAGAACTGCCTTTTCATACCAACCCACAATCCCACAAACAAATGATTTTGGAGATCCAAACATTCATATTCATTGACAAATCCAATGCTATTGGTGCAAAAACTTCAATCACTGAGAGACCAACACCCCATGAAGTTGAAGCTCCCCTGAAACTCTTCGTTCTTTATTAACCACATGGCACACCTCTCCAGTTTACTATTTTGAAGGATTTGTACATTTCTAAAGGGATTATCCCTGAGTTATAAAATCATAGTTACCACCATACTCTTATAATCATCACTTATTATTTTGAGTCTATTTTCTAAGTACATCCATGAGAGTCAAAGGTCATGGCAAATGGGACAGTCATTCATTCCTACCCTCAAGAAACATACACTTTAGTAGAAGGATAAAACAGTTACCCGAATTTAGGAGCCAATATTGGCCAGAAAAAGTGTTGTGGGTCAGTCATGTGTTTGAGGGGATCTGAGAAGTCTTCATGGAGGAGGTAACAATGGAGAAAGAACGTCAACAATGGGCAAGCTTTTACCAGGAAGAGTTAGGGGACAAGGAAGAACATGATGATACAAAGGTGTAAATGTACAGAGAGGAGACCTGACTCCTCCCTGCCATTGGGCTGCTGTAGCACAGGGGCTGTGCAGATGAGCTACAGGAGATAAGGCTGCAGGCCAGGGTGGAGCTATAAAGGCCTGCAGCACTAACATGTAGAGTTTGGACTTTACTTGGTAACAAAGGGAAACTTAAGGTTTTGTGCATAGAGCGGTGACACAATCCAAGCTGAGCATCAGCACAATTAATCTGTCTATACGCGGAGGTGTACTGAAGGGGAGTGAGATAAACTGGAACAGGAAGTCCAGGCATATAAAGCAACGTTATCAGCAGGAATGGGCTGGAGTCCAGTGACATGTCAAAGACTGAAATTGATTGGATGTGGGGAGGGCAAAGGAGGCTGTCAGAAATAAGCCGCCCACTCTAAGCTTTAGCCTCACTGACTCAGAGGAAACAGTCAGGAGATGGAATTGGTTTTCAGGAAAGACAACGACCCAATTGTGGACATGTTGAATTTAGGATACCATTAGGAAAACCAAATTAAGGTATCCTGCAGGCAATTGTACATATAAGATTGTGGCTTCTGGGATTTGAGAGGCAGCTGAAGAGAGATGGAAGTAGAAGCCAAAGAGCGAGGTCATAGATAAGGAAAATTAAGGGTTGATAAGGTCATTGATGAGTTTTAAGAGCAGAGGAAGGAAGAAGAGGTGAAGGAGGATGGCTCAGCAACCAGAGACCAAGGAGAGAGGACAGGGCAACTGTGTGCACAGGTTTGAAATCAGACTGGGGTGCAAGCCCTGGTCTTCCTCTTCTGCAGTCATAAAACCCTGGGAAACTGGTCTCAACTCTCTGTCAGCAGCCCATCATATTTTAAATAAGAGTTGTGGTGAAGGTGAAATGAGATGAGAGGTGTTTGGTGGGAGGTCTGGCCCACAACTAGCACTCAAAAAAAGGTGCTGTGACTTCATTAAGTAGGGATGAGTCAACAGAGGAACCTTCTCAAGAGCAATGAGCTATTGTTTTGGTAACTAAAAGGTTGTCAACACAACGATTTTCACTGGCTGGCATAGCCAAAGCCAGACTGCAAGGCATAGGGAGTGAGTGAATACAGAGAAAATAGAGTGACATTTCTGTCTTCCATTCTTGACCTGGAAAAAGTCTTTTTGTCTTTCTTCCAAGCTGACAATCTATCTCTTGGAAGTTTTCATTGACTCTTCAAACCAGAATTAGTGCCTCCAGCCTCTGATGTCTCCATAGGTCTTTCTTCTCTATATTATATCCAATGATATAATCCAGTCATTCATTTTCTTACATACTGTTTTCCACCAACCTGCCCACACTGGTTAGACTGAGAGTGATTGAAACAGGAATGATGTCCTTGTCATGTAACAGTTCAAATGAAATGCTTGTTGAACAGCTGGCTAACTAAGGATGAAGCAGACGAAAGGAAAAAAGAGTGCATGAAGAAGGGGGAGAATTTGAAGAAGAGAAGGGAGAAGGAAGCTCTGATTTGGTGAATGCAATCGTACGGAAATAAGGATCACTTGTGCAAAACCAGGGCCACTGTGGGTAGTGAGGACAGAAGAGGTGGAATGAGAAAGCCCATACAGTGTTCTTGTCATATAACAGGTTCAAATTAAGTTCTGGGTGTCAGTAAAAGAGATAAAGAGATAGAAATAACAAAACATCAAAGAAACCCAAATTGAGATTAGAATTTATACATTTGACTTGGGATATCACCTGCAACCCCAGGTCAGGAATGCCCCTGACCACAGGATTAACTGAGGACTAGGAATTTGAAATCTGCCAAGCCTTTCATGGCTGATCTCTTGACCGTGCTTCAGAATGAATGTGGATAGAAAGGCATGTGAAACCACTGAGGGAGGATGGGCTGGGAGAATAGAGAAAAGTGAGGGACCAGCAGTAACCTTTGACTGGCATACAAGTTCAAGAGGAGTACCTATTGTCACATGATGCTACAAACTAGAACACAGAATCTCAATGGCAGACACCAGTACATCTTTACCTTTGCTCTGAAGGTTTTGCTTTGAGTTTGTGAGTCAGTTGGTTGACTTCTCATCTAGACTGGGCTCTCTTATGTGTTTGGGACAACCGGACTGACTGGTGTCTACTCCATGTGGTCTCTTGTCAGCCAGCAGAACTAGCTTGGGCTTGTTCCATGGTGAAGAAAGATGTTCCAGGAAAGCACGCAAAAGTTGGAGGTTTCTTGAGGACTAGGATTGGGACTTGTACCTGATACTTCTTCCACAAATCCTACTGGCCACAGCAAGTCACAGTCTAGCCAGACTCTATTTCTTGATGAAAGGAATCTCAAAGTCACATCCCAGGGGGCTGGACATAGGGCAGAGCTAGAAGGGGATTATGTAGGACCATTTTGCGATCAATTTACTACAGGAAGCTTGAAGTAGAGGGAGGGAACAAAACAAGATTGGGGGAGTAGTCAGGCAAGAGACTTTGGAGTTTGAAGTTTTGGCGATAGATCACTTTCAATTCCTGGTGAAGCCTAACGAGGAAATCTTGAAGTTACTAGTTGATGCTATAATCTGTCATTAAGAGTGTCATTTAGTTTATTGGGTAAGAAATCTTCAGCATTTCTTATGATTTATTTTAATGTTTGTGACATATTATAAAAGTAATGAACTTCATGAAGGGCTTGAGCCTGAAACAAGACAAGTGAAAACTATAGATATTTACTGAATGAGTCAAGTTTAATGACCCATGAGATAACTCACTTTTAAGAAAAGTGAGGCCCAGAAAGGTAAGATAATTTGCTCAATAGTGTCACAGGAGAAGTATCTTTTCCTAGTTGTTCCCATCTCCTTTTCACTCTTTATTAATAAGTTTTGTATAAGTAATAGAAAAAAGGAAATGATTGAAGTCACAATAACATTAAGTCACATAATTTTTGTTTAACCCATCTTCCCCAAGAAGTATGGTGGCTAATGTGATATATTATGTGGTATTAGATTATCCTATCATATAAGAAACCAGATTCTATGCCAATTACTTAACAACATGGTTTAGTAAATCAAATACAAAAATGTTGTTCATTTATTTTATCATACCTTTTTATTTCAGCAACAGAATTTTCCATGACAACTAATACCATGTTTATTCAAGAAAGGCTTTCGTAAAAGAGTATCCTTGTGTTTATAGTCTTAATCTGTTTCTTGGTGTTTCCCTTTGTCAAGAAGCAAGTGGGGATTCCATCCACAAACTACATAATGGCCCTTTGCTAAGACCAGCCCCAAACCACAGAAGAACATGCTGCAGAAGATAGTCAAGAAAAGAGGAAGTAGCTCAAAGATAAGGTTCCAGAATGAGCATGTGTCACATGAAGTAACTGGTAAACAGGTGATTTGACTAGAAGCATCTGGAGCAGTAGCAGAAGTGATCAGCAAGTAATAGCTGTGGGTGCTGAAATGTGATTTGTAGGCATACCATTATAAAAGAAAACATGAGATCCTATTTATCCCACAATGAATCTTATTCTTATGAGTTGATTATATAAATTCATATATTGGTTGTATTTAAAACTTTCATGTCTGTGTGAATATTCAGATATGCATCTATGTATGTATTTTTTATTTAAGTGAATGGGTAAATATTAATTATCTAATAATAATTAGATCACCCTTCTCTCCTTTTCCATTTTCAATTCCTCCCAAATTAATGCATTGATTATATAGACCTATACTAGTATGGATGGGTGTAACAAATTGTCAGCCATTCATAAACCATGGAAAGAAGCATGGATTCTTCTTCACGTGTGCTGGAGACCCATTGCAGAGTGATATAATCTGATCTATGTGGCTTATATCTCACTCAGCTGCATGGAGAATGGAATGGAATTGGTGCAGGGGGCAGAGAGTGCAACAGGGAAGATCACTTTGGAGGTAGCCCAAGCAAGAAATGATGATGGCATAAACTATGATGGGAGGAGGTGAGAAGGTGGGATTAAGGGCAGGACCTACTTTTAAGGTGAAGACATCATGATTTGCTGAAGGGTTAAATGTGGGGAATGAGCTGGAGAGAAGACACCAAGATGGTTGGCAGCTTCTTGGCGTCCGTATATGATGGATGGTGTTGCTATTTACTGAGGTGGAAGGACTGGTGGGTAGGATGGACTGTGTTAAATAAAGAGGTCTTTTTTGATCATGTTGATTTCAAGGCATGTGTTAGACATGCAGGTGGGGATGTTCAGTAGATTTGAGTCATTGGCATATGGATGGTATTTGGGGCCATATGTTTCTGTGAGATCACCATCTGAACTTTGTGTTTTGGAGGGAGGTGATAATGGGGAGGATAGAGAGAATATTTGGCAAGAATAGTTAAATGGGAGATTCAGGAGGAAAAGCAGGTCTAGGCAAGAATATGATTTCCTTTTTTGATTTGTGTTGAGCCTGTGGTGCCTGTGGTACATCCTCATGACTTGCTCATCTGGGAGTTAAGTGGAGACTCATAGAACTTAGAGATGAGGACTGGATAAAGGGCAGGATATAGAGTTAGGAGGTGAAGAAATGAGAATGCATGAGAGTATCCAGGAAGGAAATTGAGTGAGGGGAACAATGGGTCAGTTAAGAACCCTGATTCACAAGACAAGAAGGGGAAAATGCGCTAATAAGAGAAGCTGTGTCACAAAAACTCTAATCAAGAGGGCAGCTGTTCCTCACATCTGGGTTAGCGTCACTGTCCTTTCATACAAAGCATGAAATTCTGGCCACCAAGCAGCACAAAAATAAGAAAAGGGGGTTTGATTTAGTAATCACTCCTAAGGTACTTTCACATAAATATTCAGAAAAGAAGAAGGAAAGTCATACCGTGACCAAATGGAATGGGAGTGCAGGAATCAGCAAGGAGAGGAAAGGTGCTCTTATCATGAGCACCTTATCATCATTTCTCCCCAAACTCCAGAAAACAACTCTTGCATGGACTTCTGTGACATGTGGGTGACCTAAGGAGATGCTCAGGGAAAGAGCAGTTACTAATTGTGAGGGTCTCTTCCCCTGTTTCAGAGTAGCTTTGTAGAGATCCTTTTCACTACATGATGTCATTGGTGATACAATTGAATGATTTATGCCAGAAGAATCCAGGCTACCCTGCCTTAGAAGCTCTCAGGAGGGCAAAGGCCCTCAGTACTTCAGTCTTAGAGAAGAGACCCTCAGATAACCAGTTACAGTTATCCTAGTGCCAAGTCATGTGTTGACCTCCCAATTCCACTCTGGTTCTTTAGCCTTATTATTGTGCGAATTGGAGAAGGCAGATTTTGAGGAAGAATGGAATAAGGTAGAGGACACTAACTTTTAGAAGTCAGCTCCTCTTACCAGTGTGCATGTAAAACTAATTTTATGCTTTGCATTAGACACCTTTGCTACCCAACATGTGGTCTCCATGCCTGCAGCATCAGTATCACCTGGGGGCCTGTCAGAAATGCAGAGTCTCAGGCTCTGCCGTAGACCTACTGAATCAGAATCTGCATTTATTATCTGTGTGCACATGAATGTTTGAGAAGTGCTATTATATATTATTAAATGACAACTATACTTAGAAACTACAGAAATTCCTCACCTTTCAGTAAAGGGCTCACTTGAGCTATTTTAGGTGTGAACCAAAGAGGCAAGGCAAAGCAATGCAGATTGCAGATGTTCATGTTGGTGGCTGATGTGACCTTACTACCTACATGGCACAGCACTTTCTCACTCTTTTAAGAGTCCCCTTATGTACATTCACTATTTTGCGGACCCAGAAGAAGTCTCAGAGATCTCCCCTCTACCATCTGCTGATGAGCATTAAGCTGAGCAATGATGGCCATTAGCCCAATGTTGTGCAGGACACAGGCCCAGGCCCTGGATTTATATCCCAAGCCCTTTGCTACTGTAGTTAATGGTGATCTCCATATGCCAGAGATCGAGAGAAGCAAACTCTCATTTTTGCCATCTACTAGTTTTGACATTTACTTATATGTCTCAGTTCAGCCACTTCCACATAATAATCACAAGTGGGTACTTTCCAAATGTCTTAGTCCATGGGCTGCACAATATTGTAAACTGGTGTCTTAAAAACAGCAGAAATCTATTCCTGAAGGCTGGAAGCCCAAGATCGGGGGGCCAGCATGGTGAGAGCCCACTTCTGAGTTGCAGACAGCTGATTTCCCCTTGTATCCTCAGCTGGTAGAAGGGCAAGAGAGGTTTCTCGTGCCTCTTTTATAAGGGGATTAATCCCCTACAGGTCCTAATCACCTTCCAAAATTCCCACCTCCCAATACCGTCACCTGAGGACTTCAACAAATAAATCTGGCAGAGACACAATTATTTTGTAGAAAATGGCCAAAACTATTTCAATATATTTTAAATTTACTTACATGTGCACCTTCATGCAGTTCAAGAATTAAAAGTCTCACCCTCCTACCTGACCTTGAGTGCCAAGAAAACATAATTAATTAAAGTTTTATTTCTTCCCCGAGATAACAGCTGAGAGAACAGCATAATAATGAAACTTTGGAACTACAGAAAGGATGAGGACGTGTGAAACCTCCTTTCCATTCAACTTATTCTTAAGCAATCAAATGAAAGTGCCCGTCAGCCTTTGCAATATGCCAACCATCTGGCCTCTTCATCTTTCCTGAGTCACCAGGTAAATAGCTACAGGTTGCTGTAAGCACTAGGCTCTCTACATAGGTTGTCTTGATCTGCTGTTCACTGCCCTGAGGTGGAGATATTTACTCCTGGGGTTGAGCATATTTTCAGCCACACCTGGATGCCTCCAGGGAGTTAGGAGAAAACTTTTAGTGGAGTGGAAACAACATAGCTTTGAATAATTGGAATGTGGAAATGTATGTGCAGGGGAAAGTTAAGTGGGAGGGAGGGGGTTACTTACTCTCTTCAGAATGGAGCAACTTTGCTTCCTATTTGAAAAATGTGCAGTTGGAAGGAGGCAGGCATGCTAAAAGGCTCTCGTGACTGCTTCCTGCTGTATTCAATTAGGCTTCTAGAGGATGCCAGAAGAGAACTCCATTACCAGAGCGACTCTAGGATTTAACAGAACTCTGGAGGAACCCAGGGCGGTGGGGTAGAGAGGGGGTTGCCATCTTGCAAACATGGTGTAAGACTAAGGCAGGATGACATGATTAACCTAGATGCAGAAGGACAGTGGTCCCCCCACCCCCTCCTTATCCAAGGTTTTGTTTTCTGTGGTTTCAGTTACCGGCACTCTTCAATCACGGTCCAAAAGTACTAAAGGGAAATTTCCAGAAATAAACAATTCATACTTTTTAAATTGCGTCTTTCTGAGAATGTGATGAAAACTTGTGCCCTGCTACTCTGTCCTGTCCAGAACACAAATCATCTCTTTGTCCAGCATATCCACACTACCCACCCCCTCGTCACTTAGTAGCCACCTTGGTCATCGTATTGACTGTCATAGTATCACAGTGCTTGTATTCAAGTAACCTTTAATTACTTAATAATTGTTCTGATGCTGTCAATTTGGATGTGCCAAAGAGAAGAATTCAGAATTTCCTTTAAGTGGAAAGGTGAGTCCAGTACAATAAGATATTCTGAGAGGATGAAAGGCCACAGTCACATAACTTCTATTATAGTATATTTTTGTAATTGTTCTATTTTATTATTAGTTATTGTTGTTAATCTCTTGCCATGCCTAATTTATAAACTAAGCTTTATCATAAGCACATATATATAGGAAAAAACATAGTGTATATAGGGTTCGGTACTATTTGTTGTTTCAGCACCCCCCATTGGTCTTGGACTGTATTCCTTGAGGATGAGGGGGACTGCAGTATTATATTAATTTCATATCACCATGGCCCAAGTTAGACACACTCTCCTTCATAGGGAGTGTTCAGAAGTCAGCTACCTTTTATTGTAGTAACCATAGGGGAGGTGATAAGAAAAAGAAACACACAGAGCTCTCTGAATCACCACATGCTGCTCACGGGTCTCTGTGCATTTGTGGGGGCAGAGGAGCTGCCCATGGAGGGAAGGCTGGCTCTGGCCACTGGCCCGATGTCATCGGTGCAGGCCAAGCAGATGAAAGCAGGAAGTGATGACTGCGAGCCAAGAGTTTAATGTTTTCAAAAAATGGACTGGACAGGAGGAAGGAGTGCGAGTTTGCTTTGAGAGCAGTAAACAAAATCTTGGCTGCCTGCCAGAAGGAGAGCCTGACATCCAACAGATCCTCGAAAGCTCAGGCCACCGATAGAGCTGCAAGGGGACAGTGGGACAAGGGTTACTGGGCTGGCAGTGGGCATCCCTGCTCTTCTCATGCCTCCATGGGGTGAGCATGGCACAGAGGAAGAGTCCAGAATGGTTTTGGTGTTTGGGGATAAGCCCAACCCAGGTTCAGACGTCTCAAGAGGCAGCATCACCCTGAGCTCTTGCTCGCAGGTGCTCCTGGCTCTCCAGGGAGCTTGTTCACATGATAGCCAAGGTTCCGTCACCACTCAGGTAATGTCTACGGGTTTCTTTACAGAGGGCCTGGCTCTGTCTTAGCTAAAGGCCTGCCTCCCTCTGAGCAAGTAGTCTGTGAACACATCTACAAGAATAAAGGAGCTTGGTAAAGACATGCTCCGGGGTCCTTTGTCTATTACCATTGTGAATTTCCATCCTCTTGCTTTTGGGGGGAGACCTGCACACCCACAGCCAGCACAACAGTTACAGACCAAATCTCTAATCTCACAAAGTTACTATGGGTGTGACAGTTCCTGGGCATTCTTGCACATCGCTGGTTGATGCAGTGAAGTGTCATATAAAAACACATTGGGCCCTGGCTGGTGTGGCTCAGGGGACTGAGTGCTGGCCTGTGAACCAAAGGATTGCTGGTTTGATTCCCAGTCAGGGCACATGCCCTGGGTTGCAGGCCAGGTCCCCAGTAGAGGGTGCATGAGGGGCAACCACAAATTGATGTTTCTCTCCCTCTCTTTCTCCTTCCCTTACCCTCTTGCTAAAAATAAATAAAATCTTAAACACATTCAGAGTGAGGGCACCTTTTTTTTTGATGTACCCCAATATTCAGAGCAGCACAATTTACAATAGCCAAGCACTGGAAGCAACCTAAGTGCCCATCAATAAATGAGTGGATCAAAAAATTATAGTACATTTTCACAATGGAATACTACACAGCAGAAAGAAAAAAGAGCTACTACCCTTTGCAACAGCATGATGGAAATGCAGAGCATTATGCTAAGTGAAATAAGCCAGGGTGTGAAAGGCAAATACCATATGATCTCACCTATAAGTGGAACCTAATCAACAAAACAAACAAGCAAGGAAAATATAACCAGCAACATTGAAGAAAAAAGAAACTGACAGTAACAAGAGGGAAGGAGGGAGGGGGGTAATGGGGAAAAGAAGGGGAAGGGTCAAGTGAAGGAGCGTATATAAAGGACCCATGGACAAAGCCAAAGTGGGAAAGGATTGAGGGTGGGAGTTGGGGGGGGGCAGGGGAAAGTGGTGGCAGGAAAATGGAGACAAATGTATTTGAACAACAACAAAAAACGGGCACTTTTTTGAAAACCTAATATCTGGTTATTTAACAGAACATTCCAATCCCCCCTCCTCAGCATGTCAGTACTCATCATTATGTGAGAACAGGGACCATGGTTTTTGTGCATTTTGCTTTCTTTTCAATCGCATGGACATTTTTAACAGATGTCACTGGTGATAATAACTAAGATATGAGGTATCAATAATTATCTCAGTGTATAAATAAAATATAGAGCCTAGTAATTGTAGATTTCACTGACTAATACAATTTTCTTAAAAGTAGGGTGGTGGATACATCACAGTCAAGATCTTGTTACCATAGGGCCCAGCTCCTTTTAACTGCAGATTTTACCCATGGCCTCTATGCAATTAGCCAGTGATGAAATGGCATGTGTGTTGTCCTGCAGCAGAGACCATCCTGGTCACGGCAGGACACTTGTGCCAAAGACACCAGATTATCAGCACATGTCCACAGGCAATGACCATGCATGCCGGCCCCGAGAACCTTGGCTCCTACACGCTGTCCTTCAGCATGTCCACATGAAGAGGATTATTGCACTGTCAGCTGTGGTTTCTGCGGAAACTCTGGGTCTCTAAGGAAATCAAGTACTTTGTTGAAACAGCAGAGCAGTTTCTCCCAGCAGAAACCTCATTCTGAGCACTTTACTGTTGCTTGATACTTCATTTACGGCCCTTCTGGTGTATGTGGACATCATACCTTCCCTCTCCTGGAATACACACTGTCTACACTAATGTCCAGCCTACCTATGTCCTGCCCTTCCTTTCTCATGGAATATATTTGCCCTGCAAATGAATAACCCCTCAAAACCAAGGGAAGTTTCTGTTTGTTTGTTTAAGGCTGTCCTTGCTCCTTGTTCACCCGTTCTCTGCATCAGTCAGTAAAGCAGAGCTGTTAATAGTTATATAGTGATATTTAGTTACATAATGATATAGTTAATAGTGATATTTAAATGGCACAACTTTGATAATTATTTGCATAATTAAATCTCATTTAAACACGAGAGTTAAATAGTGGACAGTGAGGAGTGGAATGGTGGAGCAGGAACTAAGCCTTTGGCTTCCCCCTTATTTTTCCAGTTGGTTAAATATGTTCCTACCCCAAGCCCTTTCCACATGCTGGTCCCTAGGACTCTGATGCTCTTCTTCAGAATATCTCCACAAAGGGTCCCTCCCACCCCTCAGGGTTCTGCTCAAGTGTGATTTTCTCTGAGATTCATTGTCTGATCACCCCGGCAAAAATTAGTGTTCATGCCATTCACCCCAGCTTTAGCCTTCTCTACATTTATTTCCTGTCTTGCTTGTCTTCATCTCATGTTTTATATTTATTTATTTGTTTATGACTAGCAGCAAGCTCAGTGAATGCAAGGACTAATGTTTCTTCACTATGCTATATCCTATGCCCAGAAGAAGAGCAGACATGGAGGAGGAATACAATAAACATTTGTCGAAGACGTGATTAGTTTATAATGGAGAAGGCATGATCAGTTTATAATGGATAAGAAGTGTTCAAATACCTGTTTCAAATAGGCAGGCATATATTGTGATGGTGATTCTCAATCACCTGAGAGCAACTATCTTCGCAGTTGGACAGGAATGGTTGTGCTTTCCTACATCTTCTGAGGAAGGGGATAAGCTGAGTGAATTTGCTGCAAGGCCTAGCAGTTCCTGCCCTGAATTAGTGTTAAATGAATTCTCCTGTTGCCCCTAGGCAGCCGAGTAAGGGAACAGAGCTAAGACTGTCCTACCACAATTGAGGTTCACATATAATCTTAGTCAATTTAAATTTGTACACTTTTCCCTGGGAAAGCTGAGGTGTTCTTACAACATAAGGTAATGCAATTTTTAATAGACATATCCATATGTATATTTCCTAGGTCAAAGTAAGTGCATGCTAGTTCAACTATTATTCTGCTATGCTCAAGGCTCTCAGCACTTGTCTGCAAGCACTCTGCCTTCAAACTAAGTCTTTTGCTTAGTCCAAAGTCATGCTATTTTTAAAATCCTTGAAAGAAAAAGAAACCTAGTAAAAGATATATATTTTTAACAAAAACACATGATCAAGTTAATGTAAAAGCAGCAGCTCCTTTTGAAGTCAAAGCTACATATATGATATGTGAGGGGTTGTTTTTGTCTACCCATTGTCATTCCCCCATTCTTCTTAGACTAAGAGACTGTGTTTTGCAGTACCATGTTCCCAGTTCAAAGTCTGTTTCCCAGAATCTCTTGAAGCTCTCTTATGTGTTTAATGTCCAGCCTGTAAGACTTAAGCAGAAGATTCATTTATAAAGTAGCTGACTCAGCCAGAAGGGGCACTTTTTTCTGTGTTTTTTTTTTTCCATTCATCTTTTATGTTGATAGAGCAAATGTGATGCCTGGAGCTGCAGGAGCCACCTTGGACCATGAAGCAAACTTGAAGACAAAACATGTGCACTGAGGATGGCAAAGCTAAATGACAGAGACGTCCTGGGAAACTTGATGAGAACATTATACTCACCTTGGAATCCCCATATTTAGTCTAGTTTTACCTGAAAGAATAAACCTGTATATGTTTAAACCACCATTGTTTTGGCTTACTATTATACATAGCTAAATGTAATTCCCATACATGTGAGGTATTGGGGGAGCACTGAGATTCAATATCCGTCACTTACTATAATTCAGAGAATGTATTTTAATTCCCTGAAAAAAGCTATGTCTTCATAAAAACAATAAGCAAGGTAAATATTAAGAAATAATGCAAGTACACATTATAATCATTAAAAAACAACAAACTTAGACTGGTACTATTCTAGTAATATATAAGACAAATGCATTCATTCAAAATATTTAACAAGTATTTGTTGAGTACCTGCTAAACATCATGTGTTGTGTTAGGCCTACCAAACACGATGGGGAAAAGCTGGGGCCTAGAATAATAGCTTTGAATTCTGACTCATTGTTTATTAGCTGTGTGACCTTGAGCAAGCTATTTAATCTTTCTGAGGTTTGGTGTTCTAAGTAACACTTAGCCCAAGGGAGTTTGTTAATATGAAATGGGAATGTAGATAAACGTCATAGGACAATTTCTTCACAGTTATGATAACAGAGTTTGGGTCGCTCCTATATCTACAGTGTGATTCTTTCCAGCAAGGAGCTCTCTCATGGTGAAACATACATAAACAGATGACACAGTGAAACCTGGAAGATCCACTGACACAGGAGGGAGCAGGATGTGTCATTGAATTCAGAGAAGTGAGTAACTACTTCTGCTCAGGTAACTTGAAAATAGGTTGTGTTTTCATTAAAACTGTTCAGCAAATATGCCTGGGTTTCCTCCTTCTGACTCATGGTAGGGTTGCCTTCCATCTCCTTTGAAAATGTGGTCATAGAATCAGCTTTGGCCAATGAAAACATGAGCAGAAGCGACATGTCTCACTTCTGAGTGTAAATTTTAAGAGGCATTGAACAATTTACCCTGATTCCTACTAACTGTGCAGTGATTGTGGAAACAAATGATAGTGCCTTCATAAGCCCAGGTCTCTAGTAGCACCATAAGCCGGACTCCATACCACCCTCCACCCATTCATGCTGGAGATACCATGAATGAGAAATTAGCTTCTGATATTTGGGGTTTGCTTGTCACTGCAGTATCACCTAGCCTACCCTAACTGATCCAGATGATAGTTGAGTACCCATTTCCAGGTAAAGAAGGAGGTTTAAACACTCTAGGGCAAATGGAATTATTAATGCAAAGTTATAGATTTATAAAAGAGCTAACATTCAGTGACAAGTTCAGTGCAACTGCTACAAACACTGGGAGGTTGGGGCAGAGAGGCAGAAGTTGAACCTGAAGTTAGGTAGGTAGGGGACAGTATGTTTAACAGGGCCATTACCCAAAGTGATTCACACTCAGAAACCACTCAGCAGGACCTCTAGATTTGATAAATTAAGAGCTAAAAGATGAATTAGTAAACAAAAATCAGAATAAGATGAAAATGGAGAATGCAGTCCTAAAGTCAATGAATTGGGGACCAAAACAGTCTTGACACAGCACTAATACACAAATTATAAACATAAGGAACAGGGCAGATATGGCTGAAACTTGAATTACTGACACAGAGAAAACTTCAATGCATAGTGAATACAGACAGATGAAAAAGGAGAAGATATTAAGACATTTAGGGAGAAGCTAAATAAATGGATATAAAAATGTGTTGAAGAGAAAGCCCATCAAGATAATCGTTGCCCCTAAAGAGCTCAATAAAATTAAAAATAAAAAGTATTCAAAGGTATAAAACAAGGACATTATCGTGACAGAAAGATCTGTATCTGCAAATGCAAAGTTCACAGTATTGTCAAGAGTATTTGAAATAAAACACTCAACATTGAGACATACCCTGGTTAAGTTACCAAACTTCAAAGGTAAAGGCAGAACTTATCAGGCATCTAAGCAAAAAGGAAAAAAATCACTGAGAGTAAAACATCAGATTAGTTAGTATTTCTTTATACAAATATTTAATGCTGGGAAGCAATGGGAAATACATATAAAGTTCTTTATTTATTTATTTACTTACTTATTTAATTGTTCAAATACATTTGTCTCCATTTACCCACCACCACTTTCCCCTGCCTCACCCATCCCCATCTCCACCTGTCAATCTTTCCCCACATTGGCTGTGTCCATGTGTCCTTTACACCTGTTCCTTGATCTGACCTTTTCCCTTCCCCTCACCGCTACCCGCCTCCCTCCCTCCCTCCCTCCTGTCCCTGTTGGTTTCTTCTTTCTTTCAATGTTGCTGTTCATATTTTCCTTGCTTACTAGTTTTCCTGATTAGGTTCCACTTAAGTGTGAGATCATATGGTATTTGTCTTTCACCCCCTGGCTTATTTCACTTAGCATAATGCTCTCCATTTCCATCCATGCTGTCGTAAAGGGTAGAAGCTCTTTCTTGCTTTCTACTGTGTAGTATTCCATTGTGAAAATGTACCTTAGTTTTTTTATCCATTTAGGCACTTAGGCTGCTTCCAGCACTTGGCTATTGTCAATTGTGCTGCTATGAACATTGGTTCTTTCGAATTGGTGTTTCTTGAAAAAAAAAAAGAAAACATATGACCTAAGGATATTCTACCCAACCAACAGGCAAAAATATCCTCACGTATGAGAGAACTCAGGCAATATAGCATATATAAAGTTTTCTTGAAGAGTTTTGAGTTTTCTGTTTGTTTGCTTTTAGTAAAGAAATCCAGATAATTAATAGATGGATGAAAAAGTAAGCATGTTCAAGACAAATGGCAGGAAATGAATCACTTCAAGTTGAGGTTGAATATTTTAAAATCATGTTGATTATGTTACAGAACAAATATAATTTTTTTAACCTTGACAATGCCAAAATAATAATGTAACTAAAAAATATAAGGAGGGAAAGAAGTAAGAGGCAGTGAGAGGAAATAATGCAAATGCGCTCAGATTTTAAAGGAAGAAGTGAAGAAATGATGTGTAATATTTAAATGTGTATTTAAAAAAAAATGCTTCCACCTTCTAATATTTTGCATTAGCTTTTCTTGAGAGATTTTTTATGAAAAAATACTTCTTGGTAAATAAATAATTCAAGTTCAGCAATTTTTTTCAGTTTCATTGTTTTCTTTCATCAATGAGATGGGTGCAATTCATGTAATTTAGTAAGTCTTGGGCATAGGTTCACAGTAGGGGTAGAACATTGAGGAGAGAGCCGTAAAAATAGGCCAAAAGAGGTAGGCAGAAGCCACATCATAAAGCACTTTGTGTCTACCAGGCTAAGGAATTTTTGGCTTATCCTGTAAAATAATGGGAGCGGGGGAGGGTGGACAACAGTATTTGACCAAAGGATTTTTAACCCAAATGGACACATGTTAGCATGTGCCTTTTATAAAGATCATTGTCATTTGGCTACACCGTGTTTTATAATTCCTTGAAATGGCATGAATTAGAGTCATGCTTTATCAGCATGATTATACAAAGCTAGACAATAGTCAAGATTAATCTAAAATCCTGATCATTTCTTCAAGTTTTAAGATCTTTCCTTCAGATTCTTAAATACCATGTTGATACATAATTTTATCATGAAGTAACCTAGGTATAAGACACACTATAATAATTCTCTTTTTCCTGCTTAATTCCAGTGCCAAGTGGTGTGCTAATTCTCAGATATGCCAGAACAAGAAACAGGACCAGGCTATATGGGCTTTCAGGCTGCACCCTGCACAAGGCCAGGGTGCTGCTGACATGAGCACAGAAGAGAGCGAAACCCCTGCTTCTGGAGTTGAGGAATGTGGAGGCCACTCTGGGAAGGGCAGGTTGAGCTCGTATGGCCAACCCACCACTCTCTCATCTCTTCAAACAAAAATGGCTACAAAGTCCTATTTTTTTAAAGTCTCCAAAAAATGAATGTACAGTGGAACGTCTCAAACTTAACTCGTTCTGGAAAACTGTTCAAGAAGTGATTTGTTAAAAAACAGAACCTCCTTTGTCTGTTGCCCCAGAGACACGTGACTGGTATCACCATGAAAGGGTTGTCGGGTAAAGAATCAAGATCAGAACAGAGACCCGAAGTTTTGTTAGACAACCTCTGTGAACGTGTGGTCAAGAACCAAATTGTTTTGAGAACCAAGACGTTTGAGAATAAAGACTTGACTGTAATCTAAAATTCATTTGACATAAATATTGGTATTTAATAATCCTCATTATTATCAAGTTATTTCTTGTGAGGAAAAGAACCACTTTTCCCCACTATCTTTTGTCCTTTTTTGTGGTTATATCTATTTCCTAGAAGGTCAGCTGATAAGTCATTTTTTAGCATAGCCTCTAATATAATGGATGCTGATAAATTGCCACAACTTTCTCTTTTACAACCTAAATAGTCCTTGCTCTTCCATGTACCTTCAAAGGTCCAATTTTCCATCCTTTGTATCTTGATCTTTTACAAAATTGCTTTCAATGTTGCACAGGATTCAATAACAAAAGCAAAACATATGTGAGAAACAAAGTAGTGGAATTATGTCCAGGGTCTTGAAAATAAAAATCCTGTATATACAGGCCAGCATCCCTATTATGTTTTTCGATAATGGGAAATTATTTTATTCTACTTGTGCGTTATTATAAGTCCTTCTTTTCAAAATCACTGGAGATTGAAAGTACATGCACTGTGAGTGGAGAGAACACATTTGAGGAATAATTGCATTTGGAAAGGGTTTCGATCACACGTTCATTTTCTGCTGCTGTGGCAGACGCCGCTAGCTGCCTCCCGTAGGGACACCATCACTTCTCAGTGCGCGTTCCCAACACAGAACTTTCGTGCGCTATCTAGCAGCCTGGTGCTTCATGGGATACTGACCTGAGCGTGTCCCAGCCCAGAGTGTGAAGCTATTTGAGTGTAAATCAGCGACAGCACAAGCTCCTTCCCTGGGGAGCAGTGTCAGCGCAGGCCCGGTTCTGGCCGATGGAAGCAAGGCAGAGCTGGGTGAAAAGCGTAGCTTTGGAACTATTAGCATCATCGCTCCACAAAGGTACCAAAGAAGAGAAACTGTCTTTATTGGGTATTATTATGTGACAAAATGCTCTTTAGAGCTGCTATAACCATCTTATAAACATGAGGGGACAAGTCTGAGAGATAAAAGCCAAGATCCAAAAGGATGGCTGAGTGATTAGAAAGATGAAAAGATCCTGGGCCCCTGATGATGTCATTTAGCTGCCTTCTTTGTCCAACCCTGAACTTCTTGTTATGTGAGATAATAAATTCCTTTACTATTCAGTGGTTCTCCAAGTGTGGTCCCAGACCAGCAGCATCAGCATCACCTGGGAAATTGTTAAAAACCCATATTCTTGGGCCCCACCCAGACCAACTGACAAGAAAATCTGGGAGTGGGCCCAGAAAGCTGGTCTGAAAAGCACTTCAGGAGATTCTGATAAGCCCCAAAATTTGAGAACCACTCACTGGTTTAAGCCATTGAATATTCCTTAATATTTGTAGCTAAACATATCCTAATTAATACAAGTATTTGTATTTTATGTATTTTTGAAAAACTCAATTAATTTGATATTTTTGTTTTACATGAAAATTGTTCAAGCACTTACAATATCATGGATGGGAAGGTCTGAAGAGACAGGAAGTTGTATATTCTTTGACAAGAGCTTAAGGCCACCCAGGTAGGCTGGTCAAGAACTGAAGTGGAGTTCTTCTAGTGAAAGGAATTTTGGTATAATTTTTGAGCTTTTAGAGTTCCTAGGTACAAGGAGGAAACCTCATATAAGAGCATGGGGGGTGTGGGGCAGGCAAGACTTAAAAGATACAGCTCTAGTCAGAGAACCAGTGCGCAAAAGGGAACAGAATTTTTTCTGTATGCAGTTGCCGAGGTTGTAACTTGAGGGCTCAAGTGGATTCAAGAAAAGTAGTTTCAGTATGAAATCAAGGAGGTGCTAGGGAAACCACCAAATTGTTATGTGGGGTCCTTTGGAACTATGGGGTGAAAATGGGCTCAAGAGACAAGAACAGAAATGCAGCTGGAAGAGTCAAAATTTAACAGGAGATCCTGAAGGGATGTTCAGTTTTCAAACTGTCAACCGCATGAGACTACATAGTTCTATCATATAGAGATCACTGCCAAAACAAGGATTGTAAACATATTTCACTTAGCTGTGTAAATCAGAGGAATGTGGAAGAGCCACATACTGATAAAGACACTGCGTATTTAAAAAGCAGTTATGCCCTTTGTTCTTCAACTGGTGGCATCTAAGAGTTGCTATGGTAACGCTGTTTCACTCAAATACTAGTACACCTAGTCATCTCAGGGTTAGATGCACAAAAGTATGAAGTGTCTGCCCAAGGCAACCTGGAAACTTGCTAAGTGATATTAAACTTGGGTCTATGACTTCAAGAGGGACTAACTATGATCCTGCAGGTCAGCTCTAAGTTATTGGACTCTTCAATCTAATGACAGCACCATAGAGCCAATTGCATCTTCCAAGCTGACTACAGGGAATATCAATGGGTCAGGACCAAACTTCCAAAATCAGTACAGTGCGATTTTTATCTTTCATCTTGTTATGTTATGCAACACTTAGCTTTCTCCTAAAAGTTTACGGTTTTGAGGATCCACAGCTCTTTGAAATAACTCCTCACTTTTTCATTTACAATTGTATCTTTTGAGTCAATACATTTACCAATTCCTGCCTGAAGACTTTCCCAGAATGGCATCCATCATTTGCCCTTTCATCATGAAACCCAATCATGAAAATGGTTGGGTTTCAGGGATCTCCAACCCTGCAGACCGTGCCCCCTTCTGCAGGGAAACAATCCATCCAGGCACAAACAGGCCACACTGTGACATACAAGCTCCCCCAGACCACATAGTGCATGTTCATCTTGTGAATTAAGAGCCATTATTTTAAAATTATCTTCCAGATTCCTCTTTTTGTTTGTTCAAAAGAGATGACACTCATGTTATTGCATTACTATAGTAATTTTAGGGTAAAAAGAAAGTATACAAAATTATTTCTAACAAGGAGATAAAGTTGTCCTTGGTAAAAATCAACTTACCACATTTATATTTTCTGCCTCCTAAATTGACCTCCTGGCTCTGTCTTTCCTCTATGTCTTCTTGATATCTGCATTGGTTTAATCCTTATGTGTGCTTCTCTGGGAGGCTGCACAGTAGAGATGCTGGGGCTGCAGTTCTGGGTTGCCTTCCCGGTTCTGCCGCCCATGAGCTGCATCCTTGGACAAGTCATTTAACCTCTTTGTGCCTCAGTCTCTTCATCTATAAAATGGGAATAGTGATTCCTAACACCTGAAGTGGTTGTGTGCTATAAAGGATTTAATACTTTTATAGCATTTAAAATAGCACCCAGCATCTTGCAAGTATTCTATTTTGCAACATAAGTGTGTTTTTTGTTGTTAACACATTTACTTTTTTAAAAATTTTGTGATTTGGGGATTATTTTCTGGTTCCCAGAGCATTTTAAAATTGGGAGGTATCAGTTTCTTTAGGAGCTGAGTATTTACTTATTTACTCGAAAACACCAGGAGTAGACTGGCTTTATGTTAAATTCAGAATCCACATAGAAAAAAATACCCTCAAGGCTTTCTTCATTTCATAAATAATGTATTTTATTTTATTGCATATGGCTATTAAGGAGAGCATCCATGATCAATACAGACTAAATACAATGCACTATTCTAGTTCCATTTATTCTTGTCTCCAGCAGCGTCACATTGACCCTTATATACAGCGTGTACAGTGGAAGACAGAGCAAGATTAGGTCTTTTGTCATATCACAATAGCAAGAAATATATTTAACATCTTGATATCCAGAAATAATACGTACCCAAAAAGAAAACACTGTTTAATAACTGTTAAAGTTTATATAGCAAAAAATATTTTAAATTTAAGGTAAGTCAGGCAAAATGTACAAAGACCCAATATACATTGTGAAGTTTTAGCAAACATAACATTTATACATTTTGGTTCCATTCTGTAAACTAAATTAAAAATGTAAATATTGCATATGCCTTTTTTTGAAATGTACAGGATAGAGGAAAATTTAGTATATTATCAACTTTTTATTTTGCTTGTTTTAAAAGTTGCAGTATGAACATGAACCATTTTATAGTGGCATGACTACTCTAAGCATAGAGAACTACGTAAATACGCATCATACACTGTATTCGGTGGGGTCCATGTTCAGTCCTACTGTCCCTGGGGGGAGTCACATAGCAAATACCGCCCATCAATTCCTAGTCCCAAAACTAAATCAAAACTCTAGGACATTTTATACATTTTTATAAAGTATGTATATTATACACTGAAATTGACCTTCAAGCTAACATTTAATGGTCTATGCACTGTTGTGATGTGTAATTTTAGAAAAGTAAAACTTTAAAAAATGTTCAGGGGTATCGCTTTACATTCAACTTTGTCTTGCAATACAATCCTCTGTTCTAAAAGTTCAGCATGGAAGCAGGAAGACTTTTGCATTGCCATTAAATATATTTTTAAGACATTGAATTTTTTGGTCTTCCTTTAAAAAAGCCGCATTTTTATTAATGCATTATTCTATAGTGATATATATCTAAATATTTATATATATTTTTTCTCCAAAAAAAAGTTCACACCTCCAATGAACTAGTGTAACCTCTACAGGACTATCCGAGCAGACAGGCACTGGGGATGCACCTATGGGAAAAACAGGTCTACAGCCCTCCATCATGTGTCAAAGGAGCAGCGAGATGACATGACATTCTGCTGGTCAAGGGCAGCAGTTTTAGGTGACACCTGTGATAATCACCACAACACTGATACTTTCCGAACACTGAAAACATAAAACCGGAGTGGTCTTGTCAGGAAATTTTTCAACAAGTGACATGTACGGTGAGATGGTTTTTCTTCTTTTTTCTTTTTCTATTAATAACATAGGGGCCAAAATGCCTCTTTTATCAGTTTCTTTCCTCCACCCCCCGCCTTTTTCTGTTGTTGTTGTTCAGGGCAGCCTAGCCGACCCATACAATAGCATTATGGTCAAGATATAAATACATTTTTTAAAAATCTGCTAAACCAGTGACCACCCTTAAATTGCTAGCATGCCTAAGTGAATTTTTGGTTAAAGAAATGCAAGCTCAAGATTAAGGAGAGCAGAGACATTTGAGCTTGTAAATAGGATCAAAGGCTTTTGCAATTTGAAGTACCTACATAAATATCTACATAGAGAAGATTAAACAAGTCTGTTAAAGGTAAAAAGAGATATTCACCCCTTCCCCACACCCCTCCCCTCCCACCCCCACTACCCAATACAGTCAATGATTTTCAAAAGTAGGTTGCTTCAGTTACATATAATTATTATTTATTAATCCATCTTCAAAGTCCAATCTCAAATTTCATTCCCATTGAGAAATGTCAGTCCCACACCGGGCTCTGTCTGTGAGTAAACACGCAGGTACCTGGATTGGAGTCCCACAAGCAGCTGTGTACTGGAACCAGTTTAATAAGGCTGATGACCGCACTTGTGCCACATTCAGCAGAGAAACACAGGAGGTCCTGCGGGCCCCCAACCATGCAAATCCGGCTTTACCTGGAACTGAGGTAGCGCTGTGGTAGTTTTGAGTGTATGCCAGTAAATGCCAGATTTTACCACTTGAATGGGTATTGGTAGTATCGCCTAGCATGCTGAGGGACAAATTCGCTTTGCCAAAATGAAAGTAAGAAGGAATTAAGACACTGGCCACAATTTAAAAGGCCAATGCAATCATCCAATTTTCTTGAGAATAACTTCTTTAGCAATTGCATTAAAAAAAGAGCAAAACAAAACACGACACAAACAGCCCAAGGGTGAACGCCCCCTGTGGAAACAAGTGAGCAAGGCAGGTATTCTTGCCTTGTTGGTTCCATGTCTAATACAGTCACAGATGTTTCAAAACGAAGTAATTGCTCAGATCCAAAAGAAAAATTGTGAGCAGCTTCAGATTAAAAAAAATGCTGAGCCTCTTCTTTTAATGTGATTCTCTGAAGTGTGATATCATGGTAATAAAGCCGAGCAGATCTTCACTCTGAAAAAAAAAAAGAAGTCTGTAGTGACTGCTGCGAGGACAGAACAATCTTTAGTTAAGAGAAAATATCCTCCTGAACCTGCTTCTCTGATCTGTGTGACTTTCATAAAATGATGCACTTTGGGAAGCAAGCATTCATTCATTCCCTTTTCCAGAAATAAGTTTGATGGGTAAACACCTGTTCAGCTTCCCTGGAGGCAGAACTAATAGGGTAAGAGTGCCACTAAAGTTCATATTTTCAATTTAAGAAAACTATTCACATGTGCTTTTGTAAGTCATCCCATTGAACAAGAGACTGAGGCATAATCTACCCTTCAAAGAAAGGAACTCTGCGACCTAGCAGTGCCCCTCTAAGTGCCTGTATCTTCATTCCTCAAGGGGGAAAAACCCACTGCCTTCCCGAGAGAACTGCTGAGAAGATGAGAAAACACAACACGTGTTACAGTATACTGTAAATTATACTGCCTGTGCAAATGTGTATCATATGAAGAAAGTGGGAAAAGTTATGAGTTCACATTTCTGCCCTCAAAAAACCCTTCCAGTTAGATAATCTATCTTATTCCTAAAACAACCCAAGCTTCCAAAAGCTCCCACAATGACACACTTGGTTATATAGCCTTCTTCATATACCCACCTTCCCCATGTTCCAGGTTAAGATATGTACTCTCATGCTGAGCACAGTGGAGACATGGTATTGCTACCACCATTCCAGACTAAAGACTAACTCCTTTAACTTTGTCCAGTTTCCAACACTTTCATCATATTCTTACTTGAGACAGTCCTTCTTTAAGGGACAGACTTTGACATTTTACAGCACATTACCTTTTTAAAAAAAAAAAAAAAGTTTCTACGCTTTTTAACAAAAATACCGAATTGTTCATTTCACCGTTCTTCATAATTGCAGCTACTAGATTACACATGAGCCCAGCTGGTCATGCCCTGTCACAAGCAGATAAGTTTTCTTCCTTGTAGTTGCACTTATTTATATAACCTGTATTTCTGATCATTTAGAATTCTGCTCTAGATGCTCACCACACTCTCTGGTTTACTTCTTTGTGAATCTCATTCTTTTCTGTTCATCTTGAGTTTAGAAGACAGATCCCAGCAAGAGAGAAATTTCCAGTGTGTCCAACAACTGGGAGTGAGCATGTGCAACCACTTGGGCTCTGTACGCCAGGCAGTTCCCTGGTACAGACTATAAGCCCTGACTGCACTGTGTGTGTGGCCAGAACAAACAAAACCCTTTGAAGACAGGGTGCTGTCTATACACAACGGAAATATTGCATCTTTTCATGACTTTTTAAAATTTCCCTACAAAGTGACATTCTGAGGCAGTGCTAAGTAAAAAATCTTATTATTTTTAAAAAACCTTACTTAGGTCACTCCAAAGACTTAAGAGGTAAACTCTTCTGCAAATGAAACCTAACAAAAAACAGGACCCAAAATGTCCTCCGAAGGAAAGATGTGTTTTCCATCTATTTCATTCATTGTCATTTCCAGTTCTAAGACACTACAGTGAGAATCTGACCATTGTTCATATCCCTTAAAAAGCAAGCATTTGCTAAAACCCACTTGGGTTTGCCTCTCACCCTAAAGTGACTGCATACTCAGGTCTTGATTGTGAGGCAAACCCCACCCCCCCCAGAGGAGGTAATTCAGACCCTGTGGATGTGTATACAGGAAGATTCCTAGTCACAGTTTATTTTATTTTTACACTAAGGATTAGCTAAATTATCTCCTGTTAACTCTATCCCCATTATCTTGAAAACAGCTAAACAAGTTAAGTTCTTTAATTCCCCAAACTTAGAACACATAGCCATATAAATGAGTGGCTAATTATTGCTGGAAATTTACTTTCCATTCTCATCTGCAAACTCACAGAGCCACGGCCGTTTTTACTCCAGTTTCAAGGATGCTTTACTGCTATGAAACAAGTCCTATCATTACATGTTCATGAGCACTCATCAATTTGAACATATAATTTTATTTTCTGAAGTACAATTATCAAGACCTTAATTTCTATGCATTAACATTATGAAAGAAAAGAGCTGATAAAGGCAAAGAAATCATTCATTCACGCATTTATTCATGCAATAACCTTTCAAGATTAAAAAAAAAAAAATCTACTCTGGTGCAGGGCCTCACTGAGGCCCATGGGATATTGATGAGTGAGAGAGAATTCCCACCAGTGGGAGTCCCGTGACAGCTCTTCTCTCGGGAGGGAGTGAAAGCGGCCCTTTGAAATGTGTGCAGCACTCCGGAAACGCCTGGATTGTGAAGGACTGCCAGGCTGTGGTTACCAGCAAAGGAGAGAGCTATCCCAAAAGGAGCAACAGAAGTGAGGGCTGTCAGGGACCCAGTGATGCAATTTAATGTCGGGACAGTAAGGAACCCAACTCCCCAGGAGGATAAGCAGCCCCAGGTCTCCGTGGTATGGAACGGACAGAGACACGTTGGCCAGGGAGAGCCTCTGATGACTGGGCATGCACAAACTCATAAATACACACATATGTACGAATCATGGGGGCGGAATCTGTTCATGGCACCTGGGATAGGAGCAGGCAGGCTTGGTCCAGGGGAGCCAGAAAGAGGACGGCCACCAGCTCAGACAGTTGCTGGAGCATGAAGTGTGCAGTGCTTCCAACTCATTTTTAAATATAGAGATGTGCACTAGAGTAACCCAGTGTGGACGCAACCTGTCTCCTATTAGGTTATAAAACAACTGCTTTCCATGGACACCTAGTATCACTGCAAAGGGAAAAAGCTGAGACCTGTGAGCCTCATCATGGCCCATGGAACTTCAAGCCACACGACCCAGTGGCCTGCCACTGAAACACCTAAGCACCGACTCCTAGGACATTTACCCCCAGGTGAAGCACCCACACCAAACATAAAAAGACCTAGCCATCAAAAACAAGCCTTGCTGAGATGCAAGAGAAAGAAAGCGAGGAAAAGGCTGGGAGTACCCCCATATCAGACTGAGAAGACTATGGCTTGCTGAGCAAAAGGATTCCAACAAAAATCTGTGAAAGGTTAATACTCACTAAGAATGCACAGAGAAAAAGAGGGGTCTGTTTCAAAAATCTAACTACAATTTTTTAATGTTAGGGAAAGAAAGCCGGAGACAGAAGATATGTGCCTCAATGGAGATCTAAAGCATCCTTTCCAATCTGAGCCAGATGTAAATCTCTGGTGTGCATGTCATCAAGGACCCTGAACTAGCACCACAAGAAGGGAACCAGTCAAAGAAAAAGGAAAAGGCGGTGAGAAACTACTCAGGAAAGACGCCTGGGCTAAAAGCGTTAGCAGGTGGTGTCGCTCAGGCGCTTTCATCAGACAGGGGATCCCGACATCAAACCCAGGTCTGGAGGCCACTGGTAACCCCTCCCCAGATGACAATCCTCCATCCTCAAGAGAAAGAGGAGAGAGGCAGGAGCTGGAACCTAGGAAGGTGAACATACTTTTGCCTTTTTATTTACTTTTAAAGTAAGTTAAATTATTCCTCCCCTTGAAAATTGTTCTGGTTCATCCAGACTAGGAAAAAAAATGTCTTCTAACACCACTGATTTGACTTATTCAACCTTTAAATATTTATGCCTCCTAATGATGAGATTCAGCAAAATTTTATTTATTTTATTATCTATATTAATTCTAGTAGAAGCAAAGAACAAATGATTAATTTTAGGATCACTCCACACTGAATATTCATTAAGATGGGAGACATTCTTTGAATATGTTAGGTGCCGCAGCAAAACAAAAAAGAAATATAGCAAGAAGCACATGTTGCTCATGAATGCAATTATAGAACAACCTACATGGATTCTGCTCCTAGAGGTAACACATCTAAAAATAAACTTATTGATACTCATTGAATTTGTCATATAATTACAGTGTAATTCTGTAGTTTAGACATTGCTTTGTAAAGAATCCCATTCACAGAAGCACTGATCTAGAGTTATTTGATTTAAAACAAAACTTTCAGTTAAAAAGATTAAAGTTGTTCCATATGGCAGGTCATGCAGGCTAGCTACTCCCCATTATTTTATTTTTCTGCTCTTTCACATATGACCAATGATGTTCATGTATCAGTTATCACAATGTTGTCATAACTAGGGGGCCTAGTGATAATTCCACTTCTACTCCATTTAAAAGAGCAACCAGAATGCAAATGACGAGTAAAGGCGGGATCCATTAAGGACCAGGCCTTCTATATACCCTACTTTACAAGGAAGGAAGGAAGGGGGGTGGGGAGGGAAGACGGAAGGACTCTGACAAACTTTGTCATTAAAACAAATGAGAAAGCTCCCTTGCTGCACACACACAAATGTCAAAACACTAACATGCCATACCACCTGGGTGCTGGGCTCCATGATTCCAATCATATTAATGGACAATACAGTGAAACATCAGGTCTAGAAGGTAGAGCTCCACATACATTCCCATGTAGGGCTCCATGTAGAGATCAGGTAGAGCCCATGTTGCATCCCATGTAAGGCTCCATGCAGGCCCCCTGGAGCTCAATGCAGTTTCACGGGCAGCCCCACGTAGACAGAGTCCCATGGAGGGCTCCAAGGCACTGCTGAAGGGAACAGGGCCTCGTGGGCCTTTGGTAAGCAACACTGAACCAGTGTGCAAATCCATTCAGGAACATTTTCAGGCATATCTGAATTAAGAGTGCTACAGACACTGATTCGCATGACAAAATGAAACAATACTGTAAAAAAAAATTTTTTTGTAGCAACTATGATTAAGAAATAAACTCTTCCATGAGCCCAAACATGTCCTTCAGGCCTATTTAGACCTTTTTTGTTAAACATAGCATTATGAGGAAAAAATAAAACTTTTCAGTTACATGAGAAATTCCTAGAAAAATAAGCCTGATAATTCACTATCTCCTTACTTTACTGAAAGCAAAACATTCTTAGAATATACAAGGAAAAAGAAAAAAAAAAGTTAAGGTTGGGTGTGATAACAAACAAGCCAGAGATTCTAAGAAAAACAGTTACTGGAACTTTTCTTTTAAATTGGAAAAAAAATCACCTAAAAGGAAAATATGGAAAAACAAGTTCCCCAGGACAAATGGGGGCTGTAAATTACTTTACCAACCCTGCTTGTGAAAGATTTAAAACTTTCTTTTATATGAGCTCATCACTTCCACTGACAATTAAAATCATTTCATTCCGAATGCTTGTTATTAAAGAAATTTTCTAGCATCAAGTTGTAACTTGACGTTAATGACACAACATGAAACAGGATGAGACAATGAGAAAATCTAGTTTTCATATAAGGCTTGGGTTAATAAAAGGTATCTCTCCTTCTTTAGCTCCTGTTTATTCCTTCACATAAGACTTTGTCTTAATCACCAAAGACTAGAGTAACCAGGCCTCCTGGACTGTTAACTACTGCTCTTTACATTTCCTCCAAATGGTTATCTCTATTAATTTTATAGTTCATAGAACTTCAGCGGACTTTATATCAGAACACGAGTATTTGTTTCTTTTACATGCTTGTTCTTAAAAAGCTACCCTTCTTTGGTAAGGGTTTCCACCACACCTGCAGCAGCAGTGTCCCACATCTTAGGAGAAACACTATTATTTTTCAGCACAAAACACCCAGGAGGCAAAAATGCCCCCTGAATTACTGGTGGGCTCTTTTCTTAAATTATAAAGTGTTAACCTTTTCTAGGTAAAATCCAGGCGAAGGAGCATCAGTCATTTGCCCAAAGCCTTGGAGAAGGTCAGCAGGGAATGAGAGAGACCCCACGTTCACAGGGAACCTTTCTCACCGCTCCACCTGGGGCCACCGCTGCCACTGTCTGCAAACAAGGAGAGGGGGGCGGGGCCCGGGGAGGAGGGGGAAGGCGGTCTGCAGTTTTCACCTGGGGGCTCAGAGTTTACACATTTACATGGTCCTGTGAGCTCTTTATAAAACTCTCCCCAATGACACAAAACACTGCACAGACAATGAATTTCTGCTTTGTGGATCTGTCTCCTCTGCCAATCAAGGAGCTGGACCATGCCTATCTCCAGCATCTGGCACAATGTTTGTTTGGTTCTTATACAGCTTTGTTGAATTAATTTGAAACAAAAACCCATGTGGTCTGTGCCATTTCTCATAGGCAAAAAGGCTAAAAAAAAATATCTTCTAAAGGAGAATAAAACTTTAGAACTGGTTGAGGCCCAAGAGAAAAGACCTTGCCTGAGAGTGGTGTTCTAAGACAGAGGTCAGCAAAGTACGGCCAAATCTGGCCCATTGCCTGTTTCTACAAATAAAGTTTTACTGGAACACAGCCACGTTCATTCATTTGCATATGACTGCATTCACACTTTAATAGCAGAGTTGAGTGGTTGTGACAGAGACTGTATGCCCCACGACAAAAGGAAGACAATGAGAAGAAAGAACAGCTAATTTGTCAAAATAACACTGTGTATTTCCATCTGTATGTTACACCTGGAGACTAATTGATACCCCCTTGGAAAATTATCTGCAAGCTTACGTACTTTAGAAATGCAATACTATCTACTAAAAACCATGCTATCCAGTTACAGACCCTACTGAAAATGAGGAAGCAAGTCATGAAACAATTTATGAAGCCGGCACACTTTTGGAATTAATTTCCCCTACTTATGGTTCTTCTATGTGGCTTCTCATGCATGCATAACACAAAAGTACTGAATAACTCTGATTATTACTAAATATATCCCACACTACTACCGTCTCAACTTTAACAGAGGTAAAAAATTATACACATTAGATCTGCAATTCAAAAGGGCCCAAATCTTTTCTCTTTCTTAGGTCATTTGAAAATGTGAAGATAAGCATTACATGTCTGCCCTACAAAACAATAAGAATATTTGGGCTAAGTGATAATAACTTGCCTCAAAATTGCAAATATCATATGTACAATATAATTTTTCCCCAGATTTAACAACATTATACTTATGGTTTTATACTGATGTAAAAATATGTATTTTATTTACACTACAAAAATGTTTATGTTGCTTATATCTGAAGTTTTTAAACCTAAGTATTTTTTATGAAATTAAGGTAACATAGAATAACAATTTGTTCAAAATATATCTATCCCCAGTAGCTTGTTGTTTTATGTCATTACAAATGAACCTTTCTTTCAAAGGTTTAAATATTTAAAAGTTGCAATAGCTTTGTTTTAGTTTTATGATTCAATTCCTTTACTTTTTTTGCCATTGAAATTGAAATAAGTATTTTCTGAAGTCTAAAATTATACCCAATACAACTCAAATACCCTCTACAATATCACTGAATAAGTAACATACTTGTGCGTATACTTAAGGAAGTATACCCCTGGGATTCTAAAATATAATCTGATTTTTATACTTTTAACAAAAATGCAGTAATTTGAAAATAGGTGAAGTGCTTGTCTTTCATTCTAGGAAAGAAAAAGATTAAAGAAAAATTGCGTAATCCACTGCCATCCCCTATTCCCCACGCCACTGAGCCAGTGAGAGGGCCAATCCTCCTCCTAGAGCCTGAGCTTCCACTGGGCACAAATGCAGTGTCCTGAGCAGCCTCTGCTTCTAAAATGTGGGTAAATTCCCTCCTGGTGTAGGGTCTGTAAAATCTGCGTAATACAGGATGTCAGCTTTGTCTCTTGGGAGAAAGGCTGTATCTAACTTAAAAGCCCATGCACAAATGGGCACCCTTTGAGATGTACCGGTAAGGTCAAGGCTCAAGGTCAAACCCTACTCAGGAATGGAAGTGCAAACTCTGTGCCCCGGCATAGGTCAGAGTGCTCATTCCACAACGAGCCACCACAAAGGCATTCCTAGGAGCTTTGGAATGACTCAGGGCAAGCCGTGCCCACACCTTAAAACCACATGCTGGTTCCATGGCTCAAGAAGACGTGGGTGTGGAAACCCACTGGCCCCATCAGCTTTAGGGTCCTGAGGCCCAGGAACCACCACACCAGCCTGTTTTCACTTATGAAAATGGGGACATTATCCTTCTGCCCTGAATTTTTCACTGGGTCATTGTAAAACTACCAAATGAAATTTTATGTATAAAATTTGTAAATAAATAATATAAACAATTCACATATATTTTTTTCATATGCCACAAAGCACATGCTACTGGCATGACGTGCATCTTGTGGTTGGATCCTTTTGCTTTCTTCGTGCACCTTTAAATGATATACACATGTAACCACATGTTTTGTTTTGAACTACAAAGACTTCTTAAGCCCGCGGAGCCCTTTGCTGCCAAAGAAAGCTGGCTCCTCCCACCCTGTTCTTTGGGCTAATTTGTGGAGCCACAGCCGTGGTATCTTTGAGCACATTTGCCATCACAGCTTTTTCTTCATTCAAAATTATATCCATGAATGACATCACGAACAATTGCAAATTCAGGAGCACATAAACAACTGATGAATGCACAAAAACAATGGCAAATAGTTCCCGGAATAAAATGAATAAACTTGTTTTAATGGAAGAGAAGCAGAACAGAAGTAGAATTGTTTGTCTGGGGGTAACTCTAGGCCATGTAAAGCTAATAGTTCTCAAACGCCGCACAGCGCGCCTTGCCTAGCTGCTTTCTACACACCCTGTGGATGGAACAAAACGCCCGGACAGGGGCCGCATGTGTCCCTGGGCAGGCAGCTGCACAGAAAGAGAATGCGCAAATTCCTCTTCATGTCGCATGTGCCCAGCCTGTACGACGGCCCATCAGCTAGCTGGGCTCTGATTAGTCAAGGCACAGGGCACTGCCTTTCTGTTTTCTCTGGGTTATACACAAAGATGAACCAAAATAGATATTGACATTTAAACTCTTCTGGTGCAGATAAAGACATAACTGACCCGAGTCGGTTTATGAAATGTGCATTTTCCTCACAGACAGGCTAAAAGAAGAGTAGGGTCTTTTACAAGCAGCACACTAGCATTTTTTCAGGTTTTACACCCTTCGCTCCAAACTCACTCTATCAGCTATCAGCCCTTTCTTAAGGTGGACTTTCTATGAAATACGTATATAGACTAATAAATAACCAATCATTTTAGTTTCCAAACCAGCTGAAACATCAAATCAATTTGTTCTATAGGCTGAATTTAGCACTGCTTACAAGAAGGCAGAATATTCAAATACCCTGGGTAAGGGAGAGTTCGGAGTGAGAGGGCACACTGCTCAAGAGATTTGTCCGGTTTGTCCCAGGATTCCTCTTTCTCTCTCTCTCCTCTGCCCCTGCCCCTGCCCTGGCTTCCCGGCTTCCCGGCTTCCCGGCTTCCCAGCTTCCCTCCTTCCCTCCCTCCCACCTCCCCTTCCTTCCTTCCTCCTCCCCTTTTTTTCACAAAGGTACTGTGTTACCTAGAAAACACAGAACCAGGTAACAGGAGGCCTCTCAGCATGGCCTCAGCAGACCCAAGGTTAGACCTCCCTATCCTTGGTTTTTTCCTTAAAAGAATAAGAATAATAATAAGAACCTGCCCTTCAAGAAGGTTCTGAGAATTAAATACCATTTTAAAAATGTTTTATAAATTATAAGGTGCTTTAGGAGTATGTTTGTGTAATCAAGTATGCAGTTCTATGACTAAACACTTAACACTCTGATTTTGTTGTTTATCTTGTGAAAATTTCTGGCTGCCTTCCCTACTTCAATTACATCTCAGTATCTTCAATCCACTAGAAAACTTTTAGGTTTTTTCACATCTTATGTATTATTTTTGAAAAAGACATTGAAGGGTAGACATATACCTCGCTAAGTGAAAAGGCACTATGACAGAGTGAGATGGCCCCAGGAGAAAAGTTTTAAAATGCTCTATATATTGTTCCAAAGAGATCACAGTTCTCTTACACTGTTAAATATAAACTAACATCTTTACGAAGGCCGGCCAGGCTCTACATGGCCCCTTATTACTTCCTTCACTTCACTTTGACTCTCATCCATACCCCTCTTTGTCAGCCACATGGGTTTACTTCTTATCCTGGAACATAGACTATCAATCTTCTGCCCCAGGACCTTTGCACGGCTACTCTTTACACAGGTTTACTTCTTATCCTGGCACATACACTAGCAATCTTCTGCCCCAGGGGCTTTGCATGGGTACTCATTCCTTTTGCCTATATGGTTTCTCCCTCTAAATGTCTACAAGACTTGCTTCTTCACTGCATTCAAGTTGTTACCTTCTCCTTCTCTTCCTTCCCCACTTTATTATCTAGAGCACTTATTGCCACCTACAATACTTCGTATGCAGAACACATTTCAAAATTACGTTTATTTCCTAGGTTTCAAAGGTAGACTTAAAGACTCAGTACTTTGTTTTTCTCTTTTTAGCTTGGAAACCAAACCTTTTTCTTCTGTCCTGTACTTTAATATAGTTCAAATGAGTGAAATATTTTTTAAAAGTATTTAGGATGCAATAAATAGCCTCTTCGTAATGAAAAATAAGAAAACTTAACAATTTGGTTGAATTTGAAAGGTGAAGGCGTATCCAGCCCTTTCTGCTCCTATCCCTCCTGCCCCACAGCCCACCCTTCGGCTCTCCCAAGCAGGCTTTAAGTGAAGTTCCTGTCGTTTTTTTTTTTGCTTATTTCTTTTTTTCTGGAAAGAACAGATAAAAGGTGGTAAAAGGCAAGAACGACAGGAAACTCACCTGACACGGACTCCATCAGCCTGATGGGTTGGTAACACAGAGCTGCCCCGCCAGATGGGACTGCCCGCCTCCAACTACAGGGGCCGCTGTGGCGGAGGGCAGAGCGTCCAGCAGCGGCAGGTTTTCAGAACAGGCGGCCTTATGAGTGGAGGGGGCTGCTGGTGGCCAGGAGGCCTCCTCTGCACAGGAGGAGAAGGGGGCTTTCCTGGGCAGATCATGGATATCTGTAAAAAGGACGGGATACACGGTTTTTTAAAAAAGGCTTCAGAGCCACCTGCACATTATTATATGTGTTTCTTATGAAAACATAATCCTATTTGGAAATTATTAGGATGATTAAAATTAAGTAATTTTAAAGCATAAAATATAAAAAGAATGAAGATTACGTTAAATGTTTGTGGATTACTTATGAGAAAAATATTCATTAAAATCTAAATGTTTACTTTCTGTGGAAAGGCACAGTTGTGTGCAAGCAGCATATTAAACCCATTTTCAATGTGAGCTTTCTTACATGTGCAGCTCTGAATGCAGAGAAGAAGCGATGTCGACAGGAAGATATCATATCACACAGATTAAAGAGGAACTATCTTTCTAAAGCAACAGTTAAGGGTAAGCAGAGCAGACTCGGAATACACAGGTAAGGGAACCCATAACCCATCATTAAGAAGTTTCTGGAATACTACCATCGCCAACAAAGTCTGGGCACTAAGAGAAACACTGGGATAGTTATGAGGCAAGGCTGCCAAGAGCTTAGAGCAGACCAACCCCTAGGAGCTGGGACCCCAGCAACATCAAACCTATAGCTTCTCAGAGAAGAAAACTGATCCATAAATTTCAACCTCTTCGAAGTGGCCCCAAGACTGTGTAGGGAGGGGACTAAACATTTGAATGGTTCCTTCAGAACTTTCCAGCAAGTGCACCCACAACCCCAGCAGGGACATTCCACTCTTTGTCTTCTGCCAAGGATGCCTGACGAGCGGGCACCTCGTGAAGGGCTCACAGCGGCTGCCCAGAAACCAGCTTAAGTGCGGTACTGTCCAAGTTGACTACAGAGGTGCTGAGTGGCCAGAGGCTTGCTTCCGATTTCCCTGTAACCCCCCAGCAAGCCTACCCCTGTGCTGCTATACAATGACTTCTCAATAAATTGACTGGCGTAAATGCCAACCATCTTCCAGCTTTAGGAAATGGCTGAAGACCCCAGGACACCTGAAGATTCCAGCTGAACTGCGGAGACTCGAGTTGTGAAGATGAATGCTTATCACCCAGAGTTATTCCAGAAACTTAATTAAATGCTCCATGCTGGGGAAACTTGGATATTTTACTGCAGTGGTTATTTCATTTGGAACTAAGACTCCTAATAAACCAGCATTACTGATAAGCTAAACAGCAAATAATGATAAGAAGTAAAACAGAATTACGGTGATTCAGTTCTATGGCACCTTTAATATCTTGATATGACCCAAACACCAAAATGCCTTTTGGAAGCTATGTAAATGTTAAACTTTAAAAGAAAATGCTCATTTCAAAAATCTGCCAAAATAAATAAGATCTAAAGAATGTTTTAAAATTCATTAATGTTTATAAGTTTGTCAGGCTTTCCTATCTCATATATCCATACCATTCATTATTAAAGTTCTAAATTTGTTTTTGTTTACCCAAATAGTTCAAGTTAGGTTTCTGAAACTAACTATATAACAAATTTACGCTCCTGGATTTATAATACCATAAAGAAAAAAAAAGATTAGATCTTGCATTTTTGCAATAATGTATTTTTCTAAAGCACACCTGAATATTTTCAATTTATCCATTTATTTGAAGTCTACTTGATGAAGTAACAAAAGTTCTTTGCTGAGGTTTCACCAAACTTATTTGATATACATATAATGAGAAAAGCATATAAAAAGTTTATGGATTTGTTTAATTTTATTTACATACAAAAATGTGACTGTAGGTCACTTTTATGTTGGAAAACAATTTTAAAAAGCTACTGTCATATAAGAATAAAACAAGAGCATAACATTACCACAAATCACTTTAGTAATTTGTTTTTTTAAATGTATCCAGGCTGTGGTGTAAGAAACTGGCCACTAGTATCTTCCTTTCTAGGCATTTCTGTTGTCTTCTAAGTTCAAAAACTCCACAATGTCCACAGTATACCAGAGGGCTAGTACCTGCACTTCTAAACTTCTACCAAATTCAAGCTGCTCATCCCACTCTAATCCATGCCTTATTCAATCCTGCTTATTGTCCAGAACTCCTAAAGTATTATTTGCATCGTTTTTAAATTTAGTAAGAACATCCTGGCCTATTTCCAAACTTCTCCCTAACCTCACAGCTTCCCCAACTCATCCGCCCACCAAGGGGCTCTGGGGGCCCTGAACAAGGCGAGGGAAGCGGGAGGCCGGCCGGGTGTGCACTTGGCCCTGGCAGGGCCACAGCCGGGTGGAGGAACTCACATGATGGGTTTGGGGGTGGCCCCTACAACAGACCTGGGAATTCAAAGGCATCACACGGTGACTTACTTCAGTCCCTATTTTTGGTGACTCCCCACCACCAGCACCGAGCAGGGCAGCCAGCGCTCAATGCCCAGGTCCTCAGAGGAAGGCAAGATTTCACCGGGAGACTCCAAACCTCACCCAGGGGACAGCCTCCTGGGCTAATTTATGAATATTCCCTACAGAGCACATCAGAACCTTCACCCTGTCAGCTTTTCTACCTAACTTGGTAAGTGATCAACTGATACAATACTATAAGGGGGTTCTGAACTTTCCTTTCCTCTTAACCTGAAAAGTAGTTTCATCACTCCATTAATCCCTGATAGAAGGAAAAGGCCTTCCCTTATTTTGTTTGTCCTGTGTGGCAGACAGTCTCTAATCCCATGCCTGTTGTCAACAGAGATGCTGGGTACATTACTCTTGCACATTGCTTATAATGGCAGGCGCATGGCCCTGAGGCTGCCATCTGCTAGGGAGGAAGTACTCTCTCCGAGGATGCTACTGAGAAAAACAGCGAATGTAAACAAAACCCTGAGTCACCTGCCGGAGCACAAGGCCATCAATGCCTCATTACATTTCTGAAAAATACGGACAGCTTATGAATTTTTATGTTTGCTTAGGTCTTCTTTATTCTTTTAAACATGGGGTTAGAGTCATATCAGTAGAAAGGCAGACCTTCTGAAAAGCCATTTCTCTTCCTATAAAAATTCAGTTAAATGGTTTTCTCAAGAAAAAGAAATCTTTAGAAAAAGGGGCAGTGGTGAGATGACCCCCTCCTCAGAACACCTAGCAATAACTGAGGAGTTACTATGTCTTCTTAGGCAAATCCTAAATGGGTTGGTTTTCAAATAAACTCATTAAATAGGGTAACGGTACATTTCTAGAAGACTGTTCAGAATGAGGGGTATACAATATTCTACTCATAGAATAAATGCGTTGTAAAGACACCTCAAGCAGCCACAGAGACACCAGCTGACCCCTTCGATACCAGATCAGCAGCCCAGGGCAAACCAATCTACAAAGAGCAAGGGCTTACATTTTCCCAAACAGAGGCCTTTCAAATTGAATTCTCCCAAGAATTTTCTCTCTCCTCCTTTTTTTTTTAACAAGCACGCAAACGATCATGAGTGTTTACCAAACTTCATTCTTCTGCCTCATCAGTAACACTACTTGTACACAGTTGTGAGCAGCCCTGTTTCGCTGATTTACACCATGCTCCTCGTTAAGGGGCCTCCGCGCCCTCTCTTTCCACTCACTAGCGCACCTGGTCTATGCGTCAAAGCATTTACGAAAATGTTCCAAAGTAAAATGATGGAGAACACTTCCCCAAATACTAAATTGTTCAAGAGGGCACAGGCCACATCCTGGGAGAAAGTTATTCATCACTACACAGAAAACTCACAGAGACAGAGAATTCCCTACTCTTTCTTGATAATATTTACAAACATCTCTACCAACTAATTAAATCAGTGACCTTGAGAAAGACACTCGACCTCCCTTGGGCTCTGTTTTCACAACCTTAAAATAAGTTACATTATACCAATGGTTCCCAACCCTTTCCCCTCAAAATAATCTTGTATATATATTTTTTTTCTGAGTGTCACCACACTGTGTGGAAAGAGTTTCAATGTATTTGGTGGGGGTGGGTGGGGGGTAGAGGTATCTTATCAGGTAAGATATACAGTTGCGTTACTGAAACAAAAAGGAGAAGGAGTATCAATTTTCCATGTTCCAGAGCACTAGAAGTTCAGGAAGTGAGACAGGAAACCCCCAGAACAGATGACCATCCAACCACTTCACTGAACCCTAAAATTCACTGACAAAATGAGCCTTGAAAGTAATATCAAATCCTAAGCTTTTCAAACTGGCAGGTGTAAAAACTGGTTTAAAAAAATAGGAGGCTTTCCTTCAATGTCCAGTCTTTCCAATTAGAAATCCCCATTTTCCTCTGAATGAATAGTGCATAAAGAAGAGAAATTAAGTAACTATTAGCCAAGTGAAATAAAAAAAATGTTAACTTGAAAGTTGCCTAAGGTAGAGTCTACACTAAAATGTTAATGTAACTGTTGCATAGAAGCTTCCAAAGCAGATACAATGTGTCTAGGGATTGGAAGCTGGTACCAGGTGGAACCGGAAGAAAACGCTGGTGGAACATCTTTGCATAGTTAAGCCCAACGCTACTCCTTGTGGCTCCAGAATCCTGGGGAAGTCACTGGACCTCTCCAAGCTGCAGGCTCCTTATTTCAAAAAAGAAAAAAATGGCAATCCAAGTGGCCCCGCCTCTGTCGTACAGTTTTTGGAGTATTGCATGACACTACACATATGAAAATGCCCTAACACTACAAAGTGAAGAAAACACCTCTTGAACTTTAAATAATTATTTTGCTCCAAAGGGGAGAGGGGTTTGTACTTACCTTTTTTCCTTATCTTTTAATATTGATCAGAATAATGATTATATTTTTATCACCTCCAATTTCAGTAGCATTCTTTCAAAAATCCTTCATTGCCCACCAAGTTCTGGGATTGTTAGTTATAATTTGGAGGCAAAAGATAAACTGATTTAAATAATTACTTTTAAATTTGTAAAGATAAAGCACTGTGTTACATTCACAAATATGGAGTGGGGCAAAAGTCGGTTTACAGCTGTGAGTATGTGAAACAGAGTTTATTCTTGTACTATTATTTATTTTCCATACAAACCACTGTAAACCTATTTCTGTCCCACCCTGTATTATAAGTTATCCATTAATACTATGCAAAAGCATAAGCCATTCTTCATAGAAACATGGATTTTAAGGTAACCATTCAAATCACTTCTATAATGAAATCTATTATAATCCCTATTTTTACACATTGAAAAATTGAAATTTAACACTACCCCATAATCGTTCACTAAAGTATTTATATCAATACCATATGGATAGATTAAAATATACGACGATAATTACACTTCAGGTTATAAAGTTTTATCATAATTAGAGAACACATCATTCTTTGGTATTTGAGTTTCAGTTATGAAAACCTCCACATCAAACCTCTTAGAGCAGGACTACAGAAACACATATACCCTACCCTAAAATATTTATTTCTAGAAAATGTAATGCTCTTTAAAATCAATATTAAAAACCCAGTGTTTACAAAACGCTATGCATGTGATCATTTATCTTTAAAGTATATAATGAATTATAATATTTGACCAAATATTCCAAATTTCAGTAACAGCATGGTAAGTAAGAAGTATTTTATAAATTTTGTCCCTGTGTATAAATACTGCATATAGCATAAGAAAACTGGACCAAGTTTGAAGATACATCTTCTTGACCAAGTTTCATAAAGTCTGTGGACATGTGTAAGTAACTGTACAAATTTAATATTTTTCTAGCCCAATAGAAATCAGAATCCTTAAACTATTTTATCATGTGTAAACAAGCAGTTTATCAGTTTTACCAAATTATATTTCAGCACAGTTCAATGAATTCAGTTCTAATACAATACAGAAAAGTATCTTGTATTTTCTCTACTAACAAAGCAATACACAACACAAGCTCTAACTCCCTCTAGTCAAACTTTGTTCTATGTCTTTTATTTTAGCGCACAGTTAATATAAGTCTCTGTAGCTATCTAGAAAAAAATCAAGTAAGTAGCAGTTATCAACCTGAGCATTTCCTCCACCTTGAGTGACGCCTTCACCAGTTCACAAAAAATCTACCACTGAACTCTGTCTCCAGTAATCTACCCTGAATGATTCAAAATATCCACTGCAATCTCAAAGAACACATTCAAATGAACAAAATTAAAACAAAGAAAGAGTGTTACCATCTAAATTTGGATAGCACTGTTTCCACAAAACCTGACACTGACAAGGAGCATGAACTGATTTACGGAGATTCAGAAATTTTCTTCATTTATTAAAATGCCAGCATGAAAATGCCTTGCCCAACTTGCACAGAAATACACACTGTGCTCCTGTCTGTAGTAAAGTCTGCAGAGAATTCACCATTACAGTGGCCTCGGTGAAGAACTGGCTTTGGGGCAGGGCACAGCGCTTTGCTTTCCTCTGAGTATTTCCCCCACTCTACTTGGCAATGCAGATAAAAGAGTAAAGTTACATTTTCCCTTAAGTTTCTAAGGTGAAACGGGAACACTTGATTCTGTGCTACCCAAAAAAACAAAACAAAGAAACCTCTCCACTTGCCAAATCTGATACCAAAAGTTAACTAGCTCTTGGAACTATGCTTCTACAGAAAATGCATTAGTGGGAATTCTAACAGAAAACCCATTATACCCCAGCTGTTACTAAAACTTCAAGTTCTCCACTTCAGAAAGAGCTTCATTTTGATACTAATAGTTCAAAAGAACATAAGACATTAATTATCTATTAAAATTTCTTTTAGGGGGAGGGGGTCTGTGGAAGAACAGAAGAACCAAACACCAGAGGTTTTCCTACTGTGTTTGACAACCAACCAAATCAAAACAGTGCAAGAGTGCCCACCCTAATTAAATCAACCCAAAGAATGAAACTCCAGGCTTGACAATATCTCTTAATATGTAAACAAATCAAAAAAGGTAATCAAAAGTATGGTCTTAGTATAGTTTCAGGATTACCACGCTATTTTCCTTGTTAATTTACTATGTAATTTAAAACACTCCTTCCTTACAATTGATAATTATCTATGAAAAAAATCTCAGGTTAAATAAAGAAGGGAAAAAAACAATGGTTCTTGGAGACTGAGGTGGAACCAGCAATCAAGCAGAAAAGGCAAACATTTAAGAAGGTATTGATTGCCTCCATTTTTAAAATTAAAACACCCATTTACAAAAGTGTCTTTCCTGTATGTTCTCATAATTTCAAGGTAGTAAGTATCAATAGCATCACTGGATATATCAGCACATTTACTTGGAGGATCTTAAACACTCTTAATGTTTACTATCTCTTGGACCTTCCAGTGACCCAGTGACACAGAAGGGAGAGGCTTATAATTATCCCATTTTACAGGCAGAGAAAGTGAGAAAAAGGGATTAAATGGTTTCCATCTAGTCACACAATGGCTCATTAAGATCAGCAACTAGAAACCCGGTTTCCTGATTTCTGGTTTAGTGTTCCACAGGCGGTGCATGCTTCCTTCTGCAAAGTACTAATTTTGTAAAGGTTTCTCTTTTAATAAAGAAAATAGAACAAGTCATGTGACTTTCATTCACAAAAGCCTGTGTTTTTTTTCCTTAAGTATATTTTATTGATTATGCCATTACCATTGTCCCATTTTTTTCCTCCCCTTTATCTCCCTCTGCCCTGCATCCCCCCCCCCCCCGCTTAGTTCATGTCCATGGGTTGTACATATAGGTTCTTTGGCTTCTCCATTTACTATCCTGTTCTTAACCTCCCCCTGTCTATTTTGTCCCTACCAATTATGCTTCTTATTCCCTGTACCTTTTCCTCCATTCTCCCTCCTCCCTCACCCACTGATAACCCTCCATGTGATCTCCATTTCTGTGATTCCATTCCAGTTCTAGTTGTTTGCTTCGTTTGTTTTTGTTCTAGTTTTTTTAGGTTCAGTTGTTGGTAGTTGTGAGTTTGTTGTCATTTTACTATTCATTGTTTTGATCTTTTTTTTAGATAAGTCCCTTTAGCATTTCATATAATAAAGCCTTGGTGATGATGAACTCCTTTAACTTGACCTTATCTGGGAAGCACTTTATCTGCCCTTCCATTCTAAATGACAGCTCTGTCATTGGCACCTTAGTTGTCTGTTCCTGGGAATAGTGTAGGAGCAGTGCACATTATTGTCTTATTATGACAAGAGCTAGCCAGCTAAAACAGAAAAACATGCACAACAGAAAAAATATAGGGTGTTGGTTTGTCAAGCAATCTCACTGGCGTTTTAAAAGTGTTCAAGTTCTTTGCTTTAAGACTTCAACAGGCAATGCTTTTAAACATAAGTCATGACTGTATTGTTCCTGTAAAAACATTTCTCTTATTCCACTACCATAGGATATGAATAAACAGTCCCTTTTATCAAACAAAATTTAAATACAGATGCTTTCAGTGGCAATTCTTATCTAATCTGCCATGTACACACAGAAAAAGCAATTTTAGAATAAAAATCCCACTAAAGGAACATTAAAATAGCATATTTTATGATATGCACCAGTCTATAAACAAAACACAAAAATATATAAAAATTATTTTTAAAAAGCAGTTTTATAGCATAGCAAATCAGTAATGTACTTCTACTTCAACAACAACACACTAACAGACTGGTGCAATTTTTCTACATATACACACACAAAACGCATGGGAAATAAACTTCCCCTGCTCCCAAATGAGATGCACAGTTTAGAGTAAATGTTTATTTTCTCTGGGCTAATATATTTATATTATTTACATAAACCTACCCTTAGCATTGAAACCCCACCCCATTCCCAATTCTATTGTAAACAACTATCAAACATTGCGGGAACCTTAATCTTTGTCACCACTTATGCAAATACCAAACACTACCCAAGTGACCCTAAATTATTCTGCAGTTTTTCCATGCAGAACCCAAGAAGCTCGATGTGGAAACAAACATATGCCACTTCTGAGAGCCAGGGCACTGCACGCAATGACCCAGGAAGTTCTTTTTTATTTCATCTTCAAAGAAATCCTTTGCAAGTCTTCCTTTTAGCAGTCACTCTCTCAGAGGACACTAATGTCCTGTGAACTTCTTATTTATGAGCACCCCAAACAAATGTCCATGGGCATACATGAGTCAGATAAAAGTGGATGTCCATTCCCAGTTTCTAAATATTCCCCTGGCCTCACAGACCACAATTCAGCTTCCACATTAATTAAGATGACACACTCCTCTTTCCTATTCGACTATTCTCTGTGTTCAAATGAGTTTACTAGAAGTCCATTTAGCATGTGGTCCAGTTTTTAAAATGTGGTTTTGGCACAATGTATCAATTGCATTTATCAATTTTGCTTAAAAAGAGCCCTTTTCCTCCTTAAAAGAGTGTTTACCAGCACGCCCACACAGACTTTGGAAAAACAGCAACCAAAATGATCTCTCATCTTTGTTCAACCACCATGAAACATACAAACTGCTTTTTTGATTTCAGAATCCTGAATCCTATAGGTTGAAAGGAATTTTATACTGGTGGGAAACCTTAAACAAAACAAGCTAAATCAGGTCTCTAACTAAACTTATCTCTTGCAGTTTAAAATTTTCCCTAGTCTGAAAAGGGCATTATATCATACATGAATCACATTTCTGAATGTGTCTACATTATCAGAAAGGCCTCGAATCCTTTTAGGCCTGCAGACGCACACTCCAGCTCACTCCTCCTGTTACTGAAAGAACCCACTCCTGGGGCCCTCCTGAATCCAGTCCAGGTTTTAACCGCCTACTTCACCAAAAGCAGTAAAAGGTGTTATGTTCTCAGACTGTTTTTCTGATTAGAATCAGATTTCAGCAAAATGTACTTTCATGTTCACTGTGGCATATACCCATTTGGGCATACCAAATAAATTTGTGTGTGTATGTATTTTTTGCCCCAGTTAATTCTAGTTATGCTGGTGGGTTTGTATGGTCTATGTCTGGAAAGGCAACTAATCTTTAACTCCCTGACACGCTAACAATTTTTCAGGGGTACCTGTAGTGCTTATTGTAACTCCAAGTAAAGTGACCTTCAGCTGAGAGTCATCATCTATGGGACACATTCTGAAAACTTCCAAGTGACTTAATTAGATGCTGAAGCACCACACTCCTGATAATTCTGCAATTCTTTTCATCTTTTATCCTATGGTTTTAATAAAAACATAAACAGCTTTTCTTCTATTACATTAGAATAACTGGGTATTTACCCTACAGCTACAATTTTAAATCCCATGGATATTATCAAACATATGTGCATTTAGACAGCATTAAACTGGTCTGTTTACTTTAAGAACAAAAGGCATATGGATCCCCAAGCCACCTTGATCATCATCTTGTTGAAACCCTATGCAGGCTATTGACCTCAGGCAAACACCTAGGAAGGCATCCTCTACCATGTGTTCTGTGGTTCCCACAGAGCCTCTATCTTACTAGCAACCCTGCACAGAACCAGCTACAAAATTAAAGAAGAAACTCTCTTGAACATCCCCAGCCCCTTTATTTCTCTCCCTCCCCCGTCACCATTCAAAGTTTGAGACAGTCAGAATGCACCACCAGCTGCAAAGCAAGCAGTCTCTCTCTCCTCATGGATATTTGATGAGAATGTGAAGAACATACGGGGCCCCATCCTATCCAATTGTTCTGGAAAAGCCCCATGTTGCTGTCTTCATTTGTTTTCTCTAAAGCACTGATTCTAAATCCTGGCTCCACATTATCATCTGGGCAACTGAAAAATGCTCATGCCTGGGCTCTGCCCATTGGATGTTTTACCTCAATATGTCTGGGTGAGGCCCAATAAGTAATTTCTCACATCTCCTCAGGTGAGTCTAACCTGGGGCAGCGTTCTCAAAGGATGGTCCCCCAACCAGCAGCATCAGCACAACCCCTGGACTTCTAAGAAATGCACATTCTGGGCCACGCCCCAGACCCACTGCATCAGAATCTCTGGGGCTTTACACAGCTTGGCCACCCTGGTGTTGGCAGACTCTCCAGGTGACTCCCAGATATTTTCAAGTTTGAGAACTTCTTTTAAGCTGTTTCAGCAGTATTACTATTTCAGCTTCTTTAGGAAAAAAAAAAAGTCTCTGAGAGAAAAAGCCCCTATAGTTTGTGTGTAAACTATAAATGGTTAATTGTTCCCTTTAGCAGACACAAAAAATGGATGTTCATTTCCTAAGTGACTTTTGGGCCTGTTTTTAAAAACTTTAGGCTCAGCGAGAATCAGCTGGGGCGTGGCTCCAGGAGGACAAAAAGGGAAGGTTACCAGCCGGGGAGCAGTCAGCAAAGCAGGGCCCTCCTAGCAGAACCTTCCCACTCTCAAACCAAGAAGGCTGTGTTTGCTGCCTCTTAGGGGTGGTGACCGGGGGAGCATGTCCACTGTTAACAGATGGGAAGAGGACTGTGGGAAAGAAGAAACGTGTTGGGCCAAAGAAACAAATAGTTGCCTCCTGAGTAGGAAGCTTCACATTCAACTCAAAGGTGACCTGACTGCTTTTGGCAAGGTCTTTGGGGAAACAGGAGGACACAGGCGCCGAAAGGAAAGAAAACAAAACAAGAAGCCAGGGCCAAAATTTTGGCATTTAGGTCAAGCTACCAAAAAAGAGAAAAGGAATGAACCCACAGATGCTCAGCCACTTTCCCACCCTCCCTCTCACCAGCCACAAGCTCAAAGGGCCTCACCTTTCACAATGGTGGCCTCCTTCAGGTGATGGGACAAGAAGTCGATGCTGGCGTAGGTGTTGGAGGGCAGGGCTCCAGGGCCTGGCCCCCCACACACCCCAGCAGCACTGCCAGCCCCCACAGTGCTGATGAGACCCCCAAGGCTACGGGTCCGGCCCCAGGCGCTCTTGTCGCCAGGCTGGGGATGCGGATGCTGCTGTGGATGTGATTGCGGGTGCTGCTGCTGGGATGGCGAGGACCCTGGCTCGTCCCTCACATCGATGGCGATGTAGTTGAGGCCATTCTGGAAGCCAGCAGATGTCTCCCTGCGCATTGGAGAGCTGCTGCCCCCAGGGCAGCCAACCAGGCCCCCGGGCTGACCTGGTGTCCACGGCCGCGCCTGCTGGGGGAGCTGTGGTTGCAACTGGCGGGGGGAGGGAGGGGGCTCGTCGCCCCCACCGAGGACACTGCTGCCACCCCCTTCGCTACTTTTCCTGAGAGAGACATTTTCCACAGAGGCCGAGTTGTGCCGCTTTGGGTTGTGGGCAAAGGATGGAGACACGGGAGTCACAGTGGTGGTTGAGGAGAAAGTCTCAGAGCTGTGGCGGCGGCGACCCCCTTGTGGGTCTGCACGGATGACCTTGGCCCCCCGGTGTGGGTCTGGGGGCTGGCCAGCCTGCAGAAAGGCCTCAACTCCAGACACCTGATCCATGAGACTAAGCCTCTTCATGCCAGATGTGGGGCTGGTCACGCGGGCACCTTCTGGCTTCGGGGGGGCCACAATGGGTTGTGGCGGGGTGGCAGCCACGCCAAAGGCCATCTCGGTGTAGTCACCATTGTCCCCAGTCTCTGAGGACGAAGAGGAGGCAGCGCTGGGGCCCTGGGATGTGGATGCAGGAGGCAGGCGGTACAACTCTCCTGGGGAAGGTGGGGGCGGTGGCTGTGACTTCGAGGAAGAGGGGGCAGCAGGGCGTGGGGGCAGTGGCGGATACCGGGAGGAGGCCTCAGGAGACAGGAGGGCATCCAAGGAGCCCACCCTGTCGCCAGTCTGGGTAACAGGCTTGGGTGACTTGGGCGAACTGAAGTCGAGGTTCATGTAGTCAGAGAGCGGGGAGCGCTGCCGGCTATCGCTGCTAGTGCCTGGGGTGCCAGAGCCCAGGGATGAGGCTGGGCTGCTGGCAGACAGCAGCGAGGAAGACGAGGCCGCCGAAGCCAGCAGTGGAGGGGCAGGTGGCGACAAGCGTGCTCCCGCCTCACCAAAGTCAATATTGATATATTCGCCTGGACTCTTGGGCTCTGGCGGTAGAGGGTACTCGTGCATGCTGGGCAGGGTCTGAAGCCCCTCCAGGGACAGACGTGTGGGCCTCACTGCCCGGCAGCGCTGGTTCAGGAAGCCCTCTGGGCGGCTACTGCCACTGCCACTAAGCCTCCCTGGAGAAGGCACTACGGAGTGAGGAGGCTGGGTGTGCCCACCACCGCTGACCCCAGCCACGAAGACACTGGCTGACTGCGTGGTCCCCACGCCGCTGGCCTGAGGCTCCAGCCTCTCCTCTTCCAGGATGCGCCCCACGGGGGAGCTCATGAGCACATACTGGTCATTGTCCCCATTGCAGGCGTAGGGCGCTTTGTAGGAGCGCGGCAAAGAGCTGTAGCAGTAGCCAGGGACGCCCCTGAGCATCTCTCCACCGCCGTGCAAGGCTGCTGAGAAGAAGTCGGGTGGAGTTTCTGAAGTGCCCGCATCGCTGGGGGACATGTTGAGGTAGTCCCCGTTGGAAAGCAGCTTGCTGTCGGTGTTCTCCATGGACAGCTTGGAGCCACACCACATGCGCATGTATCCACTGTCCTCGGGAGAGCTTTCGGCCGGGGAGCTAGCTTTGTAGCTGGCCCCGTTCTCTGGAAAGGCCCTGCCCACCACATTGGCAGGTGCCGGCACTGCAGGTCCGGTGGGGGGCAAGGCTGCAGCAGCAGCCCGTGGCTGCAGGATCTGCTTAGGGGCAGAAACACTGGTGGGGCTCATGGGCATGTAGTCGTCACTCTTGCAGCTGCCACTGCCACCACCCATGAGGGCCACGCCAGGGGTCATGGGCATGTAACCATCATCCGTGCCCAAGTTACTGCTGGAGCTCCTATGGGACCCGATCTCAATGTCGCCATAGTCTTCGGGATAAGGGTGGTAAGCCACTTTGGGAGATGATGTCGGGCACGATGGGCACAGGCGGCCAGAGCTGCCAGAGAAGGTGGCCCGCATAAGAGTGTATTCATCCAGGGACGCGGAGGAGGGCTGGGGCACTGGCCGCTGCCGAGCAGGTGTGGTCAGGGAGTAAGTTCTCTTCCTCAGCCCTCTGTCCAAGTCCTGAGCTCCGTCCCCTGAGACTCGACGGTAGGGGCGGCCACAGTGGCTCAGGGGCCTGTCCATGGTCATGTACCCGTATAGCTCGCTTCCACTCCCCTCCCTGGCCGGGGGTGTCTCGGCGATGGACTCAGGCGTGTTGCTCCTGTGGCTGCAGAAGGCTCTCAGATCCCCAGGGCTGGAGCCGTACTCATCCAAGGACATGAAGCCGGGATCGCTGGGGGAGCCAGAGGCTGAGGCGCTGCCACTGGAGGGCCGCTGGCTCGTGTGGTGGTGCAGGGGATGCTGCAGGTGTGTGTGCGGGCCCGGCGGCAGTGGGTAGGAGCCCGAGCCATGCCCGCTGCTGGACGACAGGCTGCCTGGGCTGGTGGCTGCCGGGGGTGAGTGCGCCACGGGCATGGACATGGAGCGGCTGTGTTGCAGGGCGCCCCCTGCCGGTGGCAACGTCACCTTGCTCGCGCGGCTGCCGCAGCCGCCGCTTAGGGTGTGCGAGCGGCTCAGGGGCGCGCGCACCGGCCCAGGGCTCAGGGGGCTCCCAGCTACCGACACGGGCCTTCCGCCTGCCGCCCCGGTCCCCGCCGCCGCGCCGCCATCGCCCTCGCTGGCCGTGCGTACCCGGCATGAGTTGCATTTGGTGGCCGGCGGGGTGGCAGCCAGGCTGTCGGTGCGCGAGCGGCGCACCAGGCCCGTCTGGCTGGGGGGCAGGTTGACCAGGTGGTGGTGCCGGCGAGCGCCGGGGACGCTGATGGGATGCGTGGCCGAGGAGCCCGACGACTGGCTCTTGCTGCGAGGCCGGAACTCGAAGAGCTCCTTGAGCGCTTTCATGGCCTCCAGGATGGTCTCGTGGATGTTCTGGGCTACCACCGAGTCGTCGGCCTGCATCCACAGCTCGCCGGGGCCGGTGACAGCTGAGCGACCCACCTCGATGAAGAAGAAGCTGTCCGAGTGGCCGCATCGGCGGATGTTCATGAGCTGCAGCGTCACCGACGGCTGCTCGCAGTTCAGCTTTACGAAGCCTATAGTGCGCGCAGACAGGCACAGGCGGTAGACGCCTGTCAGGTTCTTGCTCTGGCCCAGACCCTTGGGCTTCAGGTTCACCTGCCACACCTCACGGTAGGCGGCCGTGGCAGGCGCCACCAGCCCGTAGCTGTCATCGGCACCGGCCGAGCCGCCCAGGACGCCGGGCAAAGAGGCACTGCAGGACCCAGCGGTCACGGCGGCGGGGGCCAAGTCGCCGGCACCAGCGCGGCCCTCACTGACCAGGTCGGTGAGCGCGCGGTACCAGCCCTCCTGCTCCTGCTCGTTCTCGGCTGCCACGGCGAAGTACTCGTCCTTGGTGTAGAGGGCGATCAGGTACTTGTGCTTGGCGTCGGCGCGCTTGTTGATGTTCAGGCAACAGTCGAGCGAGATGACCCGCTTCGGGGCGCCCGCCTTGCTCCGCCACTTCTTCTCGCTCTCGTAGTACTCGAGTCGTGGCGGCTGCGGCGCCGGACCCCCACCCGCTGTCGCCTCTTCTCCGCTTGCGCCGGGCCCGCGCAGCACGAAGAAGCGCTTGTGGCCGTGCTTCTGCTTGCGCAGGTAGCCGCACTTGCGCACGCTGTGGTTGTTGTTGTTGTTGTTGTTGTTGAGGTTGGGGCCGTCGCCGCCCGCCGGCCCGGGGGGCCCAAGTAGCGGCGGGCTCGCCATCGCGGGCACTTCAGGCCGCGCTGCCCAGCCCGGCGTAAAGGGGCTCGGGGGCAGCAGAGGGGGCGCAGGCGGGGGTGGTTCCCTCCACCCCTGCTCGTCCTCTCGAGCCCGCGTCCCTTGGGCCCAGGAGGTGGGGAAGGTTCGGAGAGGCCCGCGGGGGCCGGCGCCGAGCGGTGGCGCAGCGCCCTCCGCGCTCCGGGGCCCCAGAGGATGCCCAGCGCCGGCGGTGGCCGCCTCCTGGCCCGGCTGCCCGCGGCTGCTGCCTCTCGGGCGGCGCCTGGGGACTCGCTGGCTGGGTGGAGAGTCGGGGTCCCCAAGTCGAGGGGCCGAGACTAAGGCTCGCACGGCCGCACCAGTCCCGCCGCCGCACGGCGCTCCGGGGTGCCGGGGTGCGCCTGGGCACTCGGGGTCCGTGCCGTTGCCGGAGCTGCTGCTGCTGCCAACGGCGACCCGGGCTCGTCGCCGTCCCCGCCGCACAGTGAGTAACACATCGCGCACCGAGTGACTGAACTAAGAAGAGCAAAACAACATGTGACTCGGCGTTACGCAGGCACACACTGCGCGGCCGCCCCGCCCCGCTGCCCGCATTGGCGCCACGCCCCCCGACGGATGGCTTGATTGACCAATGGGCGCGGGGGTAAGGCGGGCCGCGCACCCCCGCCTTGCTCCCTTTCTCCGCGGGCTGCGTTTCCCGCCGTCCCCTCCCTCTCTCGCGGAGGCCCGGGTCCGGGCGGGGTGGGGGCGGACCAAGCCTCATTAATCAGAGGCTCGTTGTGGATGCCGGCGGAGGAGATGCCACCCAGGGCGGGAAAAGGGGCGCGCAGAAGGGGCGGGGGCCAGACGCTGAGCTCAGGGCCCTTCCCTCCCGCCTTTGACTCAATTAATTGGGCTCGGAGCTTCCGCCGCGGAGGGGGTCGGAGGTGGGGGAGGAGGCACTGCAGGGAGCTGGGGCCGGTGGCGGCGCAAGGCCGGAGACCGGCCGCGGGGGCTGGGCGCAAAGAATGGGGCGGTAGCACCCTATTCTGGCCCTTCATCTCCCCGCCACCTCCGCACACGCAGGGGACAAGAAGGGGTAATGAACTTGGCTGCCCTCTCGTAACCTCCTCCCACCAACACACACTTGGGGAGCGGATCTCGCACTCAGGCTCAGGGTGGGCGCGCGCCCGCCCTCCGCAGCGGGTTTGCGCTTGGGTGGTTCCCTAGTGCCCCGCCGGCGGCTTGTTTACGAGCATCACATTAGTCACCGCTGAGCTCGGGATCGATAGCAGCTTCAGGTCCCTTCCTGGAAGGAGAGCCGGGGTGAGGGAGGGGGCGCGGCCCTACCAACTCCCTGCTACTCTGGTCGTGGGCGGCTCCCGGGGTCCCACCTGCGGGGGGGCGGGGGGGGCCGTTCCCCTGCAACCCGATCGTGGGCTTCTGCCCGGGCGTCACCAGCGCTATTCACTTGTCAGGTTCTCGAGAAGTTGAAATCGTCTGTTAGGGATGTAATAGGAGAAAGAGGAGGACAGCAAGCTTAAAAAAAAAAAAAAAATGCAGTTTCCATAGTGCCGGGAAGAGGGCAGGCTCCAGCGAGGAACCGGGTCCCCCGGGAGGGATGCCCCCTCCCACCAGGTCCTGGGTACCCCGCACCGAGGCGGAGGAGATGGGCGGCTCCAGACCTGTGCGTCCTTACCAGGCAGCAACTGCTGCATTGAGGATGCCCTTGAATAAGTGCTTCGAATTTTTACATCTGCGCCGCTGTTGTGACTTTTAAAGTGGATTACAAATAAGGAACCCATGCGAAGGCTTCTCGTAAATGACAAAAGTGAGGGCTACTGGTGAGGGTGGGAGTTCCTGGGTTGAGATGGTAGCAGGCTTAGGGTCTTCCAGAAACTAAGCTAACAAAATAAATCCTAGTCTTTTTTTTTTTTTAATGTGTCTTCATGAAGTAATTTGAAACAATAATGCTGGTTATTTTTTATAAAGCCCTGGAAGTTTGCCTTTGAATATCCTCTGTAGAATATCAGAGTCTTTATTTTATTAAATGTAACGAAATATTAAATATGAGGAAAATAACTAAAAATTGTAATTTTTGAGAGGGTGATATATTTTAATGGATTTGTAAGAATGTGACTTGATTCTGCTGGTTAATATGGTGTTCCAAGAGAACCTATTTACACAAAAATCATAGTGTTTTTTATTTTTTATCATGTATACATTTGTGAGTACCATCAATTTGGGAAGAATAATGAGTGAGGTAAGTATAATAGAATTTGCTCAAAGAAGTATATTTGAAGTTGCACTTCTATTGTAAACAATACTTTAAAAATACTTCTAGGAATATCATTTTTAGTGCGTGCCTGTATGTCTGTGTATATATGCATTTGTGTACATATGCATTTATAGGTGTGTGCATGTGTATGCAGGTGTGTGTGCCTGTTTGTGTCTATGCATTTGTGTACACATATCATAAATGTACACCTATAGGTGTGTGTCTGTACATGTATGATCATGCGTGTGATGGGACAACCACTTTTATGGACATTATACCCTGTTTTTTTTAATTCTTTATAGATCCTGTTGCTCTTTCTATGTTAACTAATGTTGTGTAGCAATATGCCTACCCAGATGAAAGGATTATTAGAGCTTGAAGAAAATACGGTTCAGTTGGAATGGCTTTGTGATGATTTACATCTCACTTTATAAGGGATGTAAATGGGCCTGCCTATATGTTCAGTAACACTAACAGACACTGATCATGGGACAGCCTCTTCTCAGCATCATGCAATAATGATTTCTTCTGAAAAGTATTTTTGCAATTGCTTCATTCTTTTCCTTTTGATTTAACTAATGCAAAATTAGATTTTCACATATTTATTAAATATTTACTTGCTGTGCCCATCAGGTGTTAACAGTGTCATTTTGGGTTTGTTTGTTTGTTTTTCCCCCATTGGAACTTACTCTAGTATGAAATGCCAGGATGCAGTGAAGGCGTCAGAAGCTCTAAGTTGGCAGTTTGTGCTTTCCACATGTACTGCCTCAGTCACCAGTCAGGGACAGAAAAGGGAAGGGTGAAGAATTGTCACCTGTATTAGGGGTGTTCTCATACAAGTAGATCCCACTTCTACAGCACAACTGCAAACTAATTGTCATTCTAAAGTTTTAGAACCTCTAAATACAATTTCCATTCTCATGAAGAAGTCAGTTCATGAAACTCTGTAATTAGAAATGTCCCACTCCTCTTCAGCAAAGGAACCCATTGTCTTTCTCCCTTTCAATTGCCAGATAAGCTATTTATTTCTTTAAAGCTTGTTTGACACCTTGTGATTTTCCAACTGCTCTCCCATACTTTTTCAGCAAGTCAGCTAACAACATCTGCTAACCTGCTCTCCATGCAGGGCTGGATACTGCTCGTGTGGCCTGTTGCCAGCAAACAGCCTGGATGAAATTTTTTCTCATGGTCTAAGATCTTTCATTAGAAGTTCTTTTTCCTTTCGTAGATAACACTCTTTTAGCAAGGAGTGTTTTTGGGAGGGGGCGCAGGGGGCAGTTAATTGTATGTCATGACTCATTAAAATAAAAAGTCCTTTCTGGAATAATTTAATCATCTTTCACAAAATAGTTCATTTCATTAAAATGTAGGTATTAAAAATGTATCAAAATCCATACAGCTACTAATAATAGTAAGTATCCTTTATACTCTTTTCTGTTTCATATAAGAAAGGCATGTGTAGGAAAAGTAAATAACATTTCAGTGCTTAAGGTTTTTCTTTCCTTTTAAATTCATAACCCTGTAGCTATTTGACAGTATTTCCTATGTAGATGAACACTACCTAAAAACTGACTAGGGACATCATTAAGTGGAATACTATACGACCAGTTAAAATAGCTTTAAATTAAAAAGTATTTCAGAAGGTATAGATTTTAACTTTAGAGGTTTATGTCACAATATATATTTGTCTTTTAAAAGAATAGCAATAATTTCATCAATTTTGCTTTATAAATAATGCACTTAAGTAGCTTATCTCATTTAATAAATTTCTCTTTCTCTGATGAATGAACCATGCAAAGGCAGACTTTTCCTCTTCTAGGATTCATAAAGGGACTTCCTACATTTTAGCAGCTAATTTTTTTTCACAAATATATTTGCTAATATGTTTCAACTGAAATTTCACAAGAATTTTGTAACATGCTAATTCTGAGCAACAGAATGCTTTATATGAGAGAATGTAACTGTTGTTCAGATCACTTAGTATTTATATATGGCACTCCAAATGTCTAAAGAATCAGGATTTGTTAATAGATTGTATCAGTTCCTTGGAAATTGTAATGACTTTCCCCTTTAGTATATATTCTGATCATTAAAAACACTGATATATTTCAAATAGACTCTTTCTTAAATATTCATTTAAGGAAGAAGGATTTTCTAAAATAAAGGAATATTTCATGTGCATATATGATAAAGCAAACTACTATAACTTTTACAATAAGAATACTTCTGTAAAATATAAATGAAATTAATCCTGTTTTAAAGAATACTCAGCACAAAAACAGCTAAGCCAATATTCAAAACATTTTTATTTTAAGTATAATTATGTTGAAGAAATTTAAACATATAAATAACAAATTACAAGGTGACTGCAGTTAGTAACTTAAAGTTCTTATTAATTCACCTCTGGATTTTGTTGTGTTTGAATTTTGAAGATGTATTTCTAGATTTAAAAAAAGAATTTCCAAAGACTTCCCATGATTAAAATTACATTTACAAATTAAAAGTTTACATTTTTCACTATAATACTTTACTGAGTCATAAAAAAGGAGTTCCTTCTAGAACATCCTTCTTCCTTGGAATGCTGGTCCTGTAGTAATTACATTTTGCATGACTAAATTAGTGTCTTGTATAATGCTCCTTGTTAGCGTTCTAGCTATTGAGTGAAAACGTTTGTTTGTTGTTGTTTTCTAGGGGAGCAGAACAAAATTGCTTCCCAATATGTAGTTAATGAGCAGATGACAGAAGAAAAAGTCAAAAATGACACAGCTATATTTTCGGCGGGGGGGCGGCAGGGGGGGGTTGGCCGGGGCGGGGGGGCGGGGGGGGGGGGGGGGCGGCGATGAGCGGTGAGGATGGCTGTCAGTGTCCTTGAACAGAGAGCAAATGTTGGGAGGGGAAAGATCAGCCCACATTCATTGATCCCACTGTTTGCTCTAGGAGCAAGATTTCACTCTGTTTTTCTAAAATTGCTCAGGAGGTAAAGAGGGAACAAGCCACTCTTTTCACCAGATGCACCAGTGTTTTGTGGAACTGAATTATAGTCGGAAATCTACCACTTTTCTGCAGTTCACGTGCTTTTACCAGGCTTGCCTTTGAGTCTGTTTTCTAGAGTTGTTTTGAAATCCAACCCAAAGATAACAGAGGAAATGTGACCCACTCTTGTGAATGCTGCCACCAACTGGCAATGTTTCTTCCCAAGACAGAACCCAGCTCTCCTGTGAGTTGTCGCAGCCTGAGTGGTGTCTGCTTTTGTAGAAAGCTGGTTACAACCTAACACACATTTTCTTTGCACGAATCTTTAAATAAAGTGGATAGGAACAATTTGAAATAAAACAAAGAAACAATGAGTGACTAAGGACAGTATAAGATGACAAATAAGGAATGGATATATTAGTTCAAGAACTTATTTTTTATGATTGGGTAAGTATCAAGCTAATACGTTCACATTTTCTAATACATTTTATATCTCAATTTGCATATTTACTTAGAAAGGACAGCTATTGTATAAAAATGTATATCAATGTTCATATAAGATTTTAGAAAACACTATAGCCCACAAAATAAAAATAAACAAGAATCTAAACTAAGGTTATTTTGGAATGTTTACTAAAGCAAACCTAAAAGCTGCAATCAATATTTGCTCATCTCACAGGTAAACTTTTATTAGATTTCTCCACTAAATTGGCCTATCAGTCTCACTTTTTTATTTTTATTTTTTTAGAATAAGCCAAAGTCAAAGCCATCTTGAGAGATACTGAAAAGCAAAATTTGAAAAAACTATGGATGGGAAATAAAATATATTTTGAAAACTATATAAAATAAAAACATTTTAATATTATAAATAACAAAGAGCTGTTATATTTCTAATGTAACTTTTTTATTAAAATAATTTCAACTTATGTACTTATATCAACTCTGAATGTATAAATTACATTTTTTTAATTTAGTCTCACTTTTTAGGCAATGCATATGATAGAGATATTTAAATTGGTGATGGTATTTAGAGTTAAGTTGTTCAAATAGACTGAGGGCATCAGAAAACTATTTGCTATCAAACATGTTCTTTAGGGTGCCTTTATATGTGGGTTGGAAAAAAGCTTATATATAAAATAGCAATAATAATAAATAGCGAGAGTACATTTATCAGTGTTTTATGTAAGTTAAGGTCATTTGATTCTAACTAGTCTGTGGGATAAGTGAAAAATATATTATTCTACCACATTGCCAGTATTATAAATGTATGATTCTAACATAACTGAAAATAAATCCTAGATCTTTTAATTCCCCTACTGGGTAATCTTTACTAACCTGTCCTGTGAGTCCACATACAATGTTTAAGAAGCATGATTAGCTTTTTGCATATACATTATACTTGTTGCCTTGTTTAGAATACAAATAACAAATATGATACTAAACTAACTTGAAGAAATATGGATTAGTGAGGTTCACAAGAAAATAAATAAAGCAACAACTTGTGAAATTAGAGCAGATGCCACCTTTTACCATTTCCTGAGGACTGTTAAATGTTAAATGGAGATTTCAGTTTAGATAAACACATTCTAAGAATTACTGCTGGAAGTATAAACATCAGCCTGCATTTTCAAGTTTCCTAATTCTTTATTAAGATGACAGCTTATTGTCTTGCTAAAAGAGATTAAAAAATAAGAATTACATTAAAATTTTTTTAAAATTACATTTTCTACTCTACGAATGGGTTTTTAGATAGTAAATTGTAGAAATTAAAAAGTCACGTTTTTCCATCGTATTGAAAAGCACACAGCAAATGAAATGCATGAGTATTTTGAGCCATGATATTTTTGTTTTTATTTTGGTAAATGTGTACCTCATTTTAAAACTTCTACAAACTAAAGTATATTCCAGTTTTGAAATAACACCCTCACAGTATACATTTAAAAGGAAATTAATATTGCAGATTGTCATTGTGCCTCATTACTTTTCAGTTATAGAATAATAAAAAAGCTGGTCTATCGTTTATCATGCAGGTGAATTTATATCTTTCTCAATTCAAAATGTAAAAATCAGCAAACATTGAATTAATAACCATGTGTTAAGTATTTGTTAAGTATCAAACATATTTTAGGAATTATCTAGAACAGATCTTTGCCCCTTGAATTTTCTATTTAAATAATAAGGCACTATTTTTCCTTAAATTATTTATGTTTGAGTAATTTCTTTTTCTTGTACCTTTTATTTCAATATTGTCACATATAATTTGGAAACAAAACTTATTATATGTTATAACAACGATCATCTAGCATTTTTCTTAATGTTCTTAATGCTTTATTTTAATTCTTAAGGTTGCCACATTAGCCCCTTCTTACTAATTATAGATGGTAGGTAAAATGATTTTCATCTTTGAGCCCAGGAAGTTTCAAGAAGTATCTTATGTCACATCAGATTAGATATTCAGAAAAATTCTAGGAAAAGGTGATATGAAAATGTAGTAAGAAAAGAAGAACTGAACTTCCTTTTGGTTAAATAAAACTAAGTTTTAATTAAAATTTTGTTTGCACTTAGAAGAAAGGGGATAAAGTAAAAGATAAAGTGAGGCAACTTTAATTAATCTCGCTTTAAATACCTTTTTATTTTATTGATGTTAGGTGTTGAGCAGTCAGCATTTTCATTGATTTGCAAGTGATCCTGAGAGCCCTTTTCAGTACTGCTGCTTCCTGTGGTCTCTGACCGTCCACCTGGCTGCCTGAAGTCTTCAGTGGCCCCCTGGAGGCATCACCGTGGTTCTTCCATTATTCAATACTCAGAGTAACAACTCCATTTTTTAATGATATTGAAGTCCTTGTCATTCATTTCAAAATCTTCCTTAAATATAATGAAACTATTTGATGTTGTGTCTCACTGCTCTTTACTATTGGTTCTTCCCCCGCCCTCCGCTTTAAGTTTTTTAAACAAGTTCACTTCTTTCTCTTCTAAATGATGTTTGCATTCTAACTAATTTCATAGGAGGGGGAAATTTTTTAGCCTCCCCAAGCTTGTTTTCTTGGTGGTATTCCTAGTCATGATGAGATTACAATTTCAAACATAATAATGCATAATTACAACATTTTAATGGTAATAACCAAGTGCCCATTTTATAAATAAGACACACTCATTTAAAAGCTATTAAGGGCACTTAAACTCAGTGCATGCTTTCAAAGTTATCAGCTGAATACTTCACAGGGAATGAAATTGTAAATAAAGTCTCTAAATTTCTTTTCATGGAAATTAGTTTTAATTAGTCAAACATCAGTAATTCTATTTAGTCTATTTTTAAGTTAATTTTTTAAAAGCTAATGTTTTGTACTACTGATCCTGCCTAGATCTATTGTACAAGGAATTGTCTACTTAGTATGGAATAATAGTGATTAGATGATTCCCAGTTATGTTGTCTGGTGGTAAATTCATACTAACCCCATGAAATATTTGATTCTGTCAAATTTATCAATTTGTTTCAAGCATCTGCTTTGTGTTAAACACTGTGTGCGGTCCTGTGGGCACCAAAATGCAAACCTACAACAGCCCCCCAGGTTGTCCAGCGGCTAGGGAAGTCTTCCATGGGTTTCTCCTGTTTCCAAACCTTTTGCAAGGCAAATGTAATTTGCATGTCTCTGGCCTCCTTGTACTTAAGCCATTTCTAGGGATCGCTTTTGCAGCCAGTCACCCTAAGAGATAAAGTGATGGCTCCCTCCAGGATAAACAGCTAGTTTATTTCCTGCTACAAAAGAGATGGATTCCCCAAGCCTGGTGTGTCAGCTGTAACAACGCCCCTGCTGGGTAGCATCCATTGGGCCTCTCCATGTCACCTCCATAGTGCTCGGGGGTGTGGGAGAGGCAAGAGGAACAGAAGGAAGTTTCTGTGCCAGAAATCTCTGATCCGAAAAGCTCATGTCCTTTGCCAGCATTCATGTCACAGCAGCAGGCTGATGGATCAGTTTGTAAGAAGAATGAAATGAAATCTCAGATCCTGCAGAGTGCCCTCAGGAAGCTCACAGTCTAGTGGGAGAGAGAGCCTAGAGGCACATAGCCAAATCAAAGTGCTAATGTGCTAAACTCAGAAATAGGTTCAATCACCTAGGGGAGATAAGTGTATTATCTAAATTTTACATTTTATTTCATTGGGGAGAAGATAGATTATGGGGTTGGCATACTGGAAAATATATCAGAGACACATTAAGGTTGTATCCCTTTCTCCCACTAAAATGTCAAATGAATCAAATATTTAAATATTAAAACATGAAACCATAAAATTTAGGAGAAAATGAAAGAACTATTGATAAATGTGACTTTTTGAAATAGAATTCTGTAGGAAAAGATACAGTAAAAACAAAGATAAAGTGCAGATAGCAAACTTGGAAGCAATTGCAGCCAGAATCACAGATAAAGTGCTAACTATGGATGGATGGATGGATGGATGGATGGATGGATGGATGGATGGATGGATTTAAAAAGTTTGCAGTGGAATTGACACTTGAAACAACCTGCTGAAATATTTGGGAGATAAAGGAGGAAAATACTATAATACCTTCTAGGTCCATCCATGTTGTTGAAAATTGTCAGATAGAGAAACATATGATGTTGCTTATATGTGGAATCTAAAAAACAAAGTGAAAATAAACAAACAAAGGAATCAGAAACAAACATAGCTTCAGAGAACAAATTGATGGTCATCAGGTAAAAGGGAATTGCGAGAATGGGTGAAAAAGGTGACTGAAAGGGATTAAGAAATATAAATAAGCAGTTATGAAAATAGTCACAAGGATATAAAGTACAGTATAGGGAATATAGTCAATGATATTGCAATAACTATGTATAGTGTCAGATGGGTACTAGACCTATTGAGGGTTAACACTTTGGAAGGTATATAAATGTCTAATCACTGTGTTGTTTACCTGAAACTAATATTGAATGTCAACTGCAATAGAAAACAAAAAAAAAAAAAACATTTAATTTTACATTAAAAAAGAAAGGCAAGGCTCAGTTAGGGTAACCCTGTGGGAGCAAATGGATGGCTTAAGGTGGCTTCTTCTGTGGGAAGAAGTGTAATATATGGCAGGTTGAGTTTTAATACCTTACCTCCTGTATAAGACTAATAAAGAGACCAAAAACACATATAAAAAAATGGGTGAAGGTTCTAAACAGGAAGTTCATAATAATGAAAATAAATGCAAGAAAGTGTTAAACATGAAAGCTTGCTTAACCTCTCTCATAATAAGATAAATGCAAATTAAAACCACAGGCCTACAATCATTCACCTATCAGATTGGCATGGGCTGAGAAGTTTGATCACACAGTGTGTTTGCCAAAAAGGTTCACATACAAGGTTGCTGGTGGTACAGACTGAAAGAGCATAAAGAGCATCTATGCAAGGCAATTTGACTATATCTATCAAAGTGACACATGCTCACATTCCTTGACCCACAATTTAACTTCTAGGAATTACTTGTGCATATATGAAATGATTTATTTACACGGGTATTTATTGCATTATCATTTAGAATAAAAACACATATTCATGTGAAATAATATACATTGAAGTTTCTACATTACAGTCTTGACTAGGATAGTAAAAAACTGGAAGCAAGTTAAATGCCAACAATGGGAACTGGTCAAATTATACACACACAGAGATATATACACACACATATATGTGTGTAGATATATCTACATATATCTTACCTATTTATCTATCAATGTATGTATATATTTATACCAGAACACTGTGCAACTCTCTTATCAATGGGGCAGCTCTATTTATGCAGACTCATGATATTTGAGATTACAGTGTAAGGTGGGAATATATGACAAAACAGTGTATATAGTAGAGTGCTACATTTTAATAAAAAAAAGAAATGTGTGTGTACAAGCATACACACTCAGCAAACACATTCACAAAGCTGGCCATGTTGCAGACCTGGGTGGGACAGGACTTGGGAGACAGGAGGAGGACTCACATTTCACGAAGTTACATTTTCAATTTTCTGAATTTTGTAATGCAAGAACCTATTAACTATTCAAAATGTACAAAGGATTTGCTTTAATTGTTAAAAGCTCAGTAGACCTTGGTGACAGTTTGAGTGTGAGGGAGCTAGGGAAGAATCCGGAATGACTCCTGAAATGTCTTGCTCAGGAACTATGCAACCACCAGCGCCCTCCCTTGCAATAGGGGAGACTGGCCAAGGAAGAAACATCAAGAAGAGGAGTTGAGAGAGTGACTCTAGGAGAATCAAGATGGCAGAAGAGTGAGTGGAAGTCACATTGACCTCCTCCTAGGACTAACGTGGAATTACAACTAAATTGTGAAAAAATCACTTCAAACAAACAACTGAAAAATAGCAAGAGAGGAGCCTTGTAACCCTGGAGACAGAACGATCAGCTTTAGCACAATTTAACTGGTAAGGAGTGCGGTACAGACTCGAGAAAGCAGGCAGGGCACCCACAGTTGGCAACACCAGAAGGATATTAAAAGGGCCCATTGGATCCCCCTGAGAAGAACGGGGTCTAAACCATAAGCGGGGATATCCAGCCTACAGCGCCAGAGCCCAAAGAGTGCACAGAAAACAGCCAGCTGCAAAAAGCAGCAGGGTTGCTCTCTGCCAGAGATGGGCTACCGGGGACACAAAGAACTGTTTAAAGGGCCAATGCATAAATTCTTATTTGCAACCACTTACCCTGGTCTCTAGCAAAGGTGGGGGCAGAGTGGGCTGGAGACGCCTGAGGAGAGACTGGGGAAGGAGGCTTTGGGGAGAGAACTGAGAGAGTGGCCGGCATGATCTCGGTGCTGACTCATCTTCCATGAGCAGCCATCTTGCTCAGGCAGAGACCACTCCCCCTGAGTGACAGCAACATCAGAGGACCCAATCACCTCACCCCCAGGTGGGAGTCCACCCTGTCCTGTGCTGTCGAAGCAGCCTGCTGAGTGCAGAGTGCATAGGTTAACAGCTGAAGGAGACGGCCACAGACAGCAGATTCCTGGAAGTCTCAAACAGACTGCCTAAGGTCAGAGAAGGACGACATCTGACATCATCAGAGGCAAATCCAGCAAGTAAAAACAGTGGTCTCCTACCATAGAAGTTCACACCACAAAGTCAGGAAATCAAGACAGATCAACTTAAGAAGTAGAAGCAGAAGCAGAAGCAGAAGAGTTTCACAAATAATGGGAAGACAAAGGAACAGCCCCCACTCAAAGGGAAAGGAGGAATCCCCAGAAAGAGTACTAAATGAACTAGAGGCAAGTATACTATCAGATTTTGAGTTCAAAACAACTGTTCTAAGGAAGCTCAGTGAGTTCAGAGAGAATTACCAAAAACTACAGGGAAACTACAAGGAACTTACTGAAAACTATATCACCATGAAAAAGGACATAGAAACTACCAATAAGAGACAAGAGGAAATGAAGATTACAGTTTCTGAATTGAAGAACACAGTAGAAGGAATCCAAAGCAGGCTAGATGAAGCAGAGGATCGAATCAGTGAGCTGGAGGACAATGTAGAAAAAAGCTCCCAGAAAGAGCAAGAAAATGAAAAAAGATTCAAAAAGAATGAAAAGGCATTTAGGGAAATGCAGGACAACCTGAGTAAATATCCATATAATAGGAGAACCAGAAGGAGAAGAGGATGAGGAAGGAAGAGAGAACTTGTTTGAAAAAGTCATGATGGAAAATTTCTCTAATTGGAGGAGAGAAAAAGTCACACAAGTCCAGGAAGCACAGAGGGTCCCACTCAAGAGGAACCCAATGAGGCCCACTCCAAGACACATCATCATTAATATGGCAAATATCAAAGACGAACAGAGAACCCTAAAGGCAGCAAGGGAGAAAGAGATAGTAACATGTAAGGGAGCCCCAATACAGCTAGCAGCTAACTTCTGAACAGAAACAGTGCAAACCAGAAGAGAGTGGCAAGAAATATTCCAAGTCATGAAAAACAAAGACCTGCAACCAAGTCTTCTCTACCCAGCAGAGCTCTCAATTAAAATGGAAGGTGAAATAAGGAGTTTCCCAGACAAAAGACAGCTAAAAGAATACATCTCCACCAAACCAGCACTGCAAAATATGCTAAAGGGACTTCTTTAAGAAAATGAAGAAAAAGAGTCTATGAACACCCAGTTCCTTTCACAGTTGCCAATACTTGATATTACTGATATTTTTTAATACATATTAATCTGATTGTGATAATGATGTGTCATTTTGTTACTTTATTATTTGTTGAAACTAAACCTGTTACAACTATATTTCTAACTAAACTAAACTATATTTCTTGTCTATTTCTATTATTTTTAAAAAGCTTTAAATGACTGGTATTCTTTATCCATTTTTTGAATAAATGTTTATAGAATTTTTTCCCTTTAAAAAACGAAACAAAACCAACCATTAATGCTTTTTTAGATGTGTTGCAAATTCTTTCCTATTCTATTACGTGTCCTTTACCTTTTTTTATATGTATATTACTGTACAATCTTAAGTATTTAATATAGGCATATTATCAATATTTTACTTTATATCTTCTGGGTTTGAATATTTTACTTCAGGGTAAGAAAAATATTAGTTTGTATTTTCTCCTAAAACTCCTTAGATTTTACATATTGATTTTTAACTCACCTGAATATTTCTTGTATAATGTGTGCAATAGGGCTCTATCTTTGTTTTATTTCAAGTAATATTGGTTACATGCACCTTATTTGTTGAATAAGCCTTATTTTACCCATTGATTTGAAATATCAACTTAATCATCTATTACATTGTTAGACAGATATGTACGGTTGTCTCTGGAATGCTCATTATATTTCATTGATCTACTTGATTATTTCTGTGCTGGTGTCATGTTGGTTTAATTGCTGAGACTTTATAATAGTTTTCAATTTTTTAAGATTTTATAATGGATTTTGACATTTAAAAAAATAAAGTCAGTCTGCATTTAAGAAAGAAAGAGAAAAAGAGAAAGAGATGGAACTCCTACCTTTTGTGACAACATGGATGGAACTGGAGAATATTAAGCTAAGTGAAATAAGCCAGTTGATGAAAGACAAATACCATATGATCTCACCTATAAGTGGACTCTATTCAATAAAATAAACTAATGAACAAAATAAACCACAGGCATGGAAGCATGGAGCAGACTGAAAGTGACCAGAGGGGATCGGAAAAGAGGACAATGGTGGAAAGAAAGGGAAGGGACTAGACAAAGAACATGTATGAATGACCCATGGACATGGACTTGGACAACAGAGTAGGAATTGACTGTGGGAGAGGGGGGCAGTGTGGGATGGGTGGAGGGGGTTAAGGGGGAAAAATTGAGACAACTGTAATAGAATAAACATGATTTAATTTTTTTTTTAAAGAGAGAGTGACTCTAGACACCAGATGTTTGACATAACTGTTGCACTGCAAGAGAAAATGTCAGGTAGACTATTGGAGAGGTTTGAATTGGAGATAGCAGTTTGGGAGTCAGGAACATACAACTGCATTTGAGTTTGTGGGATTAACAAACATCTTAGTGTGAAAAACGATCTAGTGATGACCACCCAGGATTGTGCCCAGACCACTGTAACATTTAAAGTCAGGGAAAGGAAGAGGAGCCCACAAGGAACACTCTGGAAGAAGCAGTCCTTGAAGCAAGAGAAAACTAGCAATCAGGGGAGCTAGCAGAGGAGAGCGTGGTGGAGTAATCAGTGGGCTATGTATAATGATGCTCAGTAGTTCAGCCGGGTGGAGCTAGCAACGGGGAAGCCGCTGTTGATCCTGAGGTGCTGAGTTTCCTCATGTGAGATGTTCGTGGAGATGGGGAAGGTTGGAGTGAAAGACCTTCCCAGGAGATGACATTTAATGAGTGAAGCATTTTTATTATGGGTTGAAAGTCCTGGACTGGCAGGAAAAGTGGGAACCAAGAAAGGCACTGAATCCTGAGGAAAGCTGGGGTGGGGAACAGCAGCATCCTCAGGGAGCAATGAACATTTGGAACCAGGTTTCAGATAAGACTCAGGTTTATAGTGGAATGGACACTCGAAAGAACCTACTGGAAGGGTTTGGGAGATAAAGGAGGAGAAATGAGGCTGGTTGAAAGGCAAGGGCCAGTTAGGGTAACTCCGTGGGAGCCGTGGGAGCCGGGGGATGGCTGGAGGGGCTTCTGCTATGCTTAGAAATAGGATGCCTGGCAGGTTGAGTGTAAATAGTGCCTGTGAAGATGCTAATTAAGCTATTGCCAGGAAGTGAGGCCTGGCATTAGTGGGGGCACTCAAGCCCCACCTTCTCTGTGTTGCTTATGTTGGCACCCATGATAGATGCAGCAAAGCTGCTATGGGTGAGTAGAGGGACTCCAGCCATGGAGGTCTTGGTGTGGGGTAGGGAGGAGCAAAGATCCACCTGTGCCTGGGTTTGTTCTGTAGGAGGCAGCACCCCAGGATCCATGCACCCAGCTGTCCTGTCTGCATAGCGTGTCTCCATCATTTCTCTGTATTGTGGTTTCCTTGTAAAGCTGGGGACTCCCATTACTGACTTACCCCCAAAGTAAATATCATCTTGCCCTTTCTCCAGCTTTTCCATTTTTGGAATATGGATCAAACTCCCCCTTTCCTTGGCTCTCAAGCTGACAGCCTGTTAAAACTTATTTGTATAATACCTGAGAGTGGATGGAACTTGTTTATATTCAGAAATTCCCTTTGCCTTCACATCAATAATTTCCAGAGATTGGCCCATTGACTGTCAGATGCCACCAAACATGTGGGACCAAATATTGACATCATTTTAAATATACATGAAAACTAATTCCCAATCTTCATCCTGTCCTCCCTGCTACAGACTGTCCTTTCTTGATTGCACATCCACAAAGAGGTTCTCCTGATGGCACCTTGAACCTGCCCTGGATATTTGTTGATTCACTCTTACCTGATACTGTTTCTATAGAACCTACCATATAGTAGATATGCTCAATATATGCACGTCAAGACTGTTCTTCATTTTTAGATTATACTTGTATACTTTTTCCTCTAATTAAACATTTTTGTGGTTATAGGAAAACTCAAATAAATTAATATATATAGCCATGAAAATATATGAAAGAAACTTAAATGCATATCACTAAGTGAAAGAAGCCAGTCTGAAAAAGCTACATACTGTAAGATTCCAAGTATATGACATTATAGAAAAGGCAAAACTATGGAAACAATAAAAAAAAAATCAATGGTTGCTGGGGTGAGAGAAAAGATGAACAGGCAGAGCACAGAGAATGTTTAGGGCAATGAAAATTCTCTATGATACTATAATGATGGATCTATGCCATTACACAGTTGTCCAAACCTATAGAATGTGAAAACGCCAAGTGTGAATCCTAAGTTACTCTGGTTGATTATGATGTGTCAATGTAGGTTCATCGCTAGTTTTTAAAAAAGAAAGTGCCGTTCTGGCGAGCAATGTTTAACAACGGGGGGCGCTATGTATGTGCGGGGCCAGGGGAACGTCTCTACACCTGCCTCCCATTTTTGTTGTGAACTGCTTTAAAAAAATAAAGTCTTAAAATTTATTTTTGTAAAACTTCTCTAAAAAGTAGTCTTAAAATCTAAAAAAAAAACAAAACCCCTACCATAAAGAAGTACTACGTGCCACTGCATTTTATATTTTAACATAGTTATTTTATGTGTATTTTACTTTAAAAAAAAATCCCTACCATGAATAAAGCACATCATCTCTACAGAGAGGGTCCAGCTAACACTGTGGTTTCCCTACTATAATGAATAGACAAACTAAAACATAATATTTATTCCAAAAGGTGTCCTTATTTCAAAAAGAACAAAGGAAAGGAAAGTGGAAAAGAAGGTTAGAGAAAATTAAGAAAAATGAACAATTCTGGAATGAACATGCAAAGCTCTGACATTCCAAAATTAAGAAGAGAAAAATGAAGCAGTGCCTGTAACCCTACCAGATTTTTTTAATGTTTCTGATAAATTAACAAGCCCTCTTTCCTAAGGTGGTTTTGTGCACAAAGATGCTGTGCCGAACGCTCAGTGTGAATCACCTGGGATCCTCTTGAAAGGAAGGCCTTAGGATCATGCAGTAAAAGTGTCTGACTGAAAGCTGTAATTTAATTGCCCAAAGAGGCTTTTAAACCCCAACTAAGTAATTATGTCATAACAAACATACACTTCTCTTTACAATTTATTTCCCACACTATCTTGCAGCACATGCACAGTTTTATGTGTGGCTTTGCAACCCACCATACAACTTAAATGTCTTAACATGCACTTGAAGAGACTGCCAATGATTTCAGTTGCAAGGTAAAATACCACATATATCATTGACCATTGAGGAAATGATTGCTTATTGTAGAAAATTTTTAGACTATGAAAAAGCAAATAGAAGAAAGGTAGAATTAGTAATAATTTTTAAATCAGTTATAAAATTAAAGTTACATAAATAAAAATTAGTTACAATTTTATATCACCCAGAAACAACCATCATTAACACCTGAAGGACTTTTTGGCCATTTCTTTATATGCATAAATATTATTTTGCAAAATGGAAACTGCACTGTATATACAGATAGTAGACTGTTTTTATATTTTTAAATGCCATCAATTTCCTAAAACATGATTTTGTATGGTTACACAACTATTCCTTCATGCAATTGTACCATGATTCATTTAACCATTCTCTCATACTTGCTTATTTTTGTTGTTGCTAATTTCTTAATGATTACATTTTTTAAATTAAAAAAAATTAAACCGAACTGATTAAACATTAGAGGGGCAAACAAACATAGGTTTACAGTTGGAGTATACAAAACAGGGGGTTTATTCTTGTATTATTATTTATTCATTATTGTATTATTTTCCATACAAACAACTGTAAATCTACTTTTGCCCACCCCTGTATTTTGCAGTGTTCTGTATTTTGGTAAATAGGTCACCATATATTTAGTTATGCAAGCTAAATGCCTACTAGTCATTCTTACTATTGTTCTCACTCCCAATTCCAATCCATCCAAAATGTGGTAATATTTTTGAATTCCTTATTGATCAAGTAATATGCTAGAGACTTGTTATATCTTCTATATTTCACACTTTAAGAGGCAGATATCATTTCTCCTCTTCCAACATTTCTGTCACACATTTAACGGGATTTTTTTTTGTTAACCTTAATTTTTTTGTAATATGCAACATAATTATATTTAACACTTATGTCAATTATAAATAATTATTTGAAATAAATATACTCATCTCCATGCCAAAAAAAAGAAGAATATTACCAATATTTTGAGGTCCATTGACTGGACTTACCGCTATCCTAAATTTTGTTTTACTGTTCTTTGATTGTCTTTATGATGTATGTATGTAAACAAAATAATATGTTTCTGCATTATACTTCTATTTAAGAATTATATAGGTATTATGCTATAAGTATGATTTTGCAACCTGTGTTATTTACTAAACAGTATATATTTTTATTGAGATATAATTCACACACCATATAGAGGTATAATTCAGTGGTTTTAGTTATTCACAAAGTTGTTAAATCATCATGACTATCTAAATCTGGAACATTTTTATTACCCCCAAAAGAAACCTTGTGCTCATTAGTAACTCACTTCTGCTTGCCCCTCTTGATCATTAATCCACTTTGTGTCTCTATTCATGTAGCTTCAGTTGTTCATTTAAACTGTAACAAATATATAACAATCTTTCACTTCTGCTGATGGAAATTTAGGTTATTTGTAGTTTATTTTTAATTTTCACTTCACTTGTTAAAAATGTATGTTTAACAATTAGCTTTTCAACAATTAAAGTACTATTTAACACATACTCATACATAAACATATTTTCTATGCACATTGTTTTCGACACGGAAATGGAATAACTGGTCTAAATTCTGCCCATCTTTAACTTTAATCATTTTTAAATTTTTTTTAATGAGTATGTAAACTGAAGATTCCACCAGAAGGGTATCATCAACTTTTAAATTTTCTTGTTTGTATGTATATAACATAGCATCTCATTGTGGTTTTAATTTTTATTTTCTGTAGTTATGAAAGAGGGTGAGCATCTTTTCATGGGCTTATTACCCATTTACAGTTCTTCTGTGAAGTGAAGATCAAGTTTTTGTCCATTTCATTACTAGGTTGTTTGGTTTTTTTCTCATTGATTTGTAGGCATTGTTTATATATTATGCATATCGATACTTTATAAAAATGTATTTTCCTGGTTTGTCTCTTCATTTTCTTCATGTTGTCTTTTGAGTGAACAGCAATTCTAAAGTTTAATGAATTCAAATTTATCAAACTTTCCATTTGGGTTGCGTACTTTTTTGTTTGTTTTATTTCAAAAAATTCCCAATCCCTAAAGTTCAATTCCTACATTTTTTCCTTCCTTTCTTTTCTTTTTCTTTTTTTCCCCTTGGCTGTCAGTCACCTTACTATATGTTTGTGTATGGTGTACAATGAAGGCTTGATTTCATTTTTTCCTTCTGCGTTCTGAAGCATATTTTGGATATTTGGCTTTTCTCCACAGGTCTGAATAAGCAACTCTCTGATACAGCAAGTCTCCATGTTTCAAGCAGTAAATACAGCTTTCTTTTTCCTACTGTTCTACTTGCTTATTCCTATGCCAGTACCACACTATGTTAACTACTGGGGTTTTTTTCATTGTTGTTTGTCTTGTTTTTTTTTTTAAACCAATCTCACTGTCTGGTAAAAACATTTCCTTCACCTTTCTCCTCAGGATCATCTTGAATATTCGTAATCATATTTCTTGTAAGTTTTAGAATCAGCTTGACAATTTAATAAACCACCTTATTAAAATAAGTTTGGAAAGATTGAAAATCATTAAAGTATTGAGCTCCTCTACCCACTAATATGTCACATTTCCCAATTCATCTAGGGGATTAAAAAATATAATTTAATAAAGTTTTATCATTTTCCCTACAGAGAACTCAAACATATTTTGTTAGATTAATTCTTAGCACTTTATATATTTTGTTGCTATTATAAATAGCACCTGTATAAACATCATATTTACTCTTTATTGCTTGGTTATAGAAATCAACTTCACTTTTACCATATTTTGCTGTGTATAATGTGCACCCATGTTTTTGTGTGCATTATACATGGGATTATTATACCCATGGTATGTAATCATTATACCCATGTATAATGTGCATCTTTTTTTTCCTTTAAAAATGTGGGGGGAAAGTGCTCATTATACTCAGCAAAATATGAGTAATTTATCTTATATCTAGCAATTTTGTTAAACCCTGTTATTCCTATGAGTATTCTAAATATCTTTGAAAGGAATGTCTTCATAGATAGTATACAAACAATAAAGTGTTAGCATCTTCCTTTCAAACTCTTATTTATTATATTCCTCATCTTACTGAAATGTCAAGCCACCAGTCCATGGTGTAAAGACAGCCTGTCTTCATGATTTTTTGAAAAAGAATGTTTTAAATTCTACCATTTGGTACAATGTTTGCTCTGAGATTTTGGTAGATTCAATTTTTCTGCTGATGATTTTAAGCTGAAGAGATGTGAACATTTATCAAATATTTTCAGCACCTGCTGAGATGGACTTAGGATATTCTAGTCTAATGTAGTAGTATGGGAGACTACATTGATAGATTTTCAAATGTTAAATCACATTTGCATTTCTAGAATACATCCACCCTGGTCATTTTTTAACTTTGGATTCCCATGAAAAGAGACCTTAAAATAAGTACTCTGTATATGCTAAGTCCCATATCTGACTTTGTGTCTGTATGTGTGCCGGAATCATCATTGTTTGTTTGTTTGCTGACTGTCAATCTTTGTGCCTAGATGTGTAGGTCACCTTGTCTCTCTTTGAAGGGCAGAAACATTTGTGTGTTCATCCTCTCACTGAGAGGGCCTCTTGGAGTGTCTACCTGCAAGAGAAGATCCAGTAATCTCCTTCCAAGATCCCTAGGTATTTTCTTCTGCTGCTTTGTGGATTTTAAACCCAAAGCACAAAGTTTCAGAAAATTGGCAGGTACCTCCAGCAAACCTTTATTCATAGCACTGCCCCACCACTAGGTTCCTGCCCCATTTGGTTTTGTCCTCTGGGAATTTCTTTTACATTCTTTCAAGTTCATATAAACTTAAAAAGATATGGATTTGTATTATATTTTATAACTTACAGGTGTTTATAGCAGAAGTTTTCAGAATATCAAATTTATAAGTTAGCTGGAAAGGCAAAACTAGAGAATTTCAAATATATAGATTCAATCCGGACACCTTTGCTTTTATACTTAGAAAAAACTGCTATTTTGTACGTATTCTTTAAACAACATTTGATATGAATACTATATCACACCAATAGATAGCATTATTAAGCAAAATATATTTGAATAAACTTACTTAAAATTCTAAAGGCATAGAGTCTAACAGGAGGATTAATTTCCTCAGTAAGTTATATATGAATGAAAACTTATTTGCAATATACATTATATATTGTAATGAGAGAAGACAAAGGATAGGGCAGAAATCTTTATTCCCTTACTTACAGATTTAAATAACATGTATCCTGGAATAAGCTGACAAAACCTAGTTTTAAGCACCATCTTTTACCATTTACTTCTGGTTGTTTGGGACTACCACTTAAAGGCACACATAACTTCAGGGTCATTGTGCACTATGAATGGTGGCTCCTGGATTTGTGCAGAGTGATGGCCCTGGTCTTGTGGCAGATGACATTCTTGAGCATTTAGTTATGCAGCTATGAAATGAGAATCGTGATGGTAGAGTTGATGCAACGAACAAACAGAATAATGTGCACGGAAATATAAATGTTATTATCACCCCTGTGCACATCTTTGAGAGAACCTATAAAGTTCGTACAAATTCTGTTGGATTTTTGCCACTCATTCAGCTTCACAGAGAACTTAAAATCACATTATAAAGTCATACAAATAACCTGGTTAAAGCCAAGGGCACCAGTAAAAGAAATTTACTCATCCTAGTTTCCTACTGTTCTCCTCTCTTTTAATCTCAATAGTGAATTAGGTAGCATTATTCTTTCCATTCGCTCTTTCTTTCTTGGCTACCTATAACATTGCCTTAGCTCAGTGCAACATGAAGTTAAAGATAACATCACGGGAACAGTAACTACCTTTCATTTTGCTTCAGATTCTTCCACCTGCCAAAGAAGAATGTCTATCTAGCATTTTGCCATGTTTGGTGGGCAAGTCCAGGATCTTTGAAACACATTCCAAAGCAGCGGAATGATGATAAAGGTTCTCATGGGCACATCCTCTCAGCCCCTGGGACTCCTAACCCAGGGACCTTCTAATGTCTGGGCCTGGTCAGAAAAAACTCTACTGCAGTGTTGGTGGTGGTGGCAGAGGTAAAGAGGAGAGGGTAGGAATCACAAAATGTGCAGGTGGGGTCAAAATGACAACGCAGTTTTAAAGATTTTACATTCACTATCTCAGTCCTTTTAGGTATTTGGAGTAAAGGTGATGAAGGTGTGGGAGAGAATCAAGGATGAGGCACCAGTCCGGGACTACTGAATGCAGCAGACATACCTTGCTTTCTGGACACCAGTTTCCACCCCCACTTCATGAACACAACCGACTTTGCTTTAAGGGAGTGGCTCTGGACCTTGTGGTCTGCAGACAATAAACCACAATTTTGCTTTAGGCCAGTTCGAAGTGTATGGTTTGCCACCCACAGAAGGAAAAGCTCTGCCTGATGAGCCTCTCAGAAGATGGCAGTGCAGCACGCAAAGCCGTTTTTCAGGTGTCCATGCCAGTGTGCTGAGCCCATCTTCCCTTCAGGAGGGCAGCTGGAACTCTCTAGACAGTTTTTAAAGCCATGTTTAGTTTTCATATCCTCTGATTATCTATGTAGTAAAACAGATTAATTTGTCTTTTAGGGCAATGAAAGTGCTTAATGAGGTAAGGCACATTTTAAGTGCTCGATAAGTTTTACTTATGGATAGATACAACGTGTCTGGACGAGAACCAAATAACTCGGTTCCATGGAGCCCAGCACTGTCCCCTGCTGCCGCGAGAAGTCGCTCTCCCTGGCTGGAGCCCCTCCCTCCTCTCTCACCACTTCACCCCTCACTCAGGAGGACTGTTTTTGGTTCTTGTCCACATGACTTTTCTCTAAACTCAAGCTCACTTGGAGTCTTTATTAGCCAATTTAGCATTAAATTATACATCTTTTATTATGGATGTTTGGTTCTCCTGTGGTTTAGCACAGTGTTTAGGAGTCCAGACTCTCTGGGCAGCCTGACAGGGTTCAGATCCCAGCACTACCACAATCAGCTGTGTGACCCAAGCAAGCTACTATCACTCTCTGTGCCTCAGTTTGCACATTTTTAAAATGGAGATAAAGGTCATTCTTACTTCCTAGGCAGAAGCAAATCAGTTACATTCTTGCTATATGTAAATCACATAAGCCATTTTCTGAAAAGTGCTAACACAACATCTGGCATATATAGGCATATAAGTGAAAGCAATCACTATGTTTTGGGGATAACCAGAGGGGAAAGTTCAGGGGCTTTTGATCAGACAAACTTGACTTAGAATCCTGGCTCCCACCCATCTGTTGATAGCTGTGTCAAAAACCATATGGTCCACAAAGCCTAGAATATTTACTATCTGGTCTTTTCCCAGCAGTTTGGGCTCAATGGAACCCATGTGGGACTCCTAACAAAGTGCTAGAAGGTGCTAGCTCACAGGCATGAAGAGCCCCTCCTGCTCCCCTGTGACCCCCCAGGGATGCTTTCACTGTGCAAAGGGCTGGCTGGGACCCCTGCCTACAGGACCAGCAGATCCCAGGACCTAACACAGGGCTGCTAGTGGTGGAAATATCAAATTCTTGGTAAGGCACATGCAATAGCAGTACCTCTTGCTAGTTAGAATGAAGTAGATGTGTGCTGAATGGAACACATGAAAGTTAAAAATCTTTGAAATCCAACTTCCAATGCCCTCTACTGAACTAAGAGGGTTGTTCAGCGGCCCCTGTGGGAGACATGTCTGGGGCTCTTACGGTGACAATATGTTGCTAAGTGCAGTGTAAGACTTCAGCTGCATAGCACCTGATGGTCATCAGATGGTTTTCCAGGGACTGCAGGAGGCCACAATGAGCAGGTATGGGCCAGCACCCTCATTGACATGGGCAGTGGCCTTAGGCTCCTCATTATAAGAGTCCAGGTGTCTTGAGATGGCCCCGACCAACTATCTTTCCAAAGGAAGAGGTAGATTTTTTTGTTTTGTTTTGTTGTTTTTATATCCTCACCCAAGGACACTTTTTTCCTTGTCTTTAGAGAGAGAAAGAGAGAAAGGAGAGAGAAACATGGATATAAGAGAGATACATTGATCGGCTGCCTCCTGGAGCACTCAGACCAAGAATCATAGGATGCCCAGATTGGTTGCCTCCTGGATGTGCCAGGCCTGGAATCCTACACACCTGGAATGAGGATTGGACCAGCAAGTCAGGTACATGCCCTGACCAGGAATCAACCTGCAACCCTTCAGTTAGGAGACAATGCTCCAACCAACTGAGCCACACCAGCCAGGGCCAAAGGGAGGGGCTCTTGCTGTAGCCAGCAGCTCCTCATTATCTGACAGGCCGATAAGCCCAAGTGCATCAGCTCATTTCTGGTGGAGTATCTTAGAAGGATCACTTCCTTGATCCTAAAGCATACTTTGTGGTCTGAAGAAGAAGACAAACAGAATCATTTATATTTTTGGATGAAAGCATTTAGGCATAATTTTAGGACTGTCACAAGAGATAAAGTTAGGAGTTATGCCCTGTCTGGTCTTGACTCCATCTGGCTGTCCTATACTCAGCACACCTTCCCCCGACAGGCACCTGATGTGTTATGTGGAAGAAAGGGAAGCACAGGTTCATCCATGGAAGCACTCACGAGTATGTGTTCTCTGTCAATTAGAAATGAGTGTGCACTGAATTAAGACAGGAATAGTCAATTGTACAATCATGAGCTGAGAAGGATAGGTTATGAATGTTCAAAGAAGGAGAAGCAATATGTTTTATAGTGGGCAAGAAAAGCTTCATGGTGAAGTAACATTTGAGCCCTACGTTCTTGAAATTCATCTTCACTATTTTGGAAAAACCAGTGTGGATTGCGAGGCATGCAGGTTTCTCAGCCTCTCTCTCACAACACAGCATGGGCTGGCTGTTCTATGTACTCTCTACTGTGCAGCTGAGTAGCCTGGTGGAATAAGACCAATGTCCACATCTCATACCCACCATCTCTTGGCTTTGTTACTTTCAGTAAGTTTTTTAATCTCTCTGGACTTAAAAATGTTTTTTAAATCTTAGATCTTAAGTCTTTCTGGATTTAAAGATGTTTTCCAGAGCTTTAAATATGGAATGGGAATATCTACCTTACAAGATTGTTTTAAAAATTGAGGTCCTTTATGTGAAAAGGCAGGCATGGAACTTGGCACTTGATAAGCACCTAATAAACGGTCAATACACTATTTCTTATTTTCATTCAGCCAACATCCATGGAGTGCTCATTGTGTACAGATGCAGCGTTGGGGCCAGAAGATGCCACAGGGAGCAAAGACTGTGGCCTCTGACTTGGCACAGCTTCAGTTTAGTCAGAGATTACAGAGAAGTTAATGTGTAAATACACATCAATGCAGGCCTTTCTATTTTTAGGAGGGGGGCAATGGATCACTATTGGGTTGCAGAGAAGCCTCTCACCAGGATTTAGGGGATTAAATATGCTTCCCAGAGGAAGTGCTATCTATGCTGAGATCAGAAGGACAAATATGTGGGAGCCTGGAATTGACAGAAGCTGAAGAAGTAAAAAATTACATTTTAGGCAGAAGAAAAAAACATGTGCAAAGCCTAAACACAAGTGAGAGTACAGTAAATGTGGGGAGACACATTTACTATGAGGCCACTTTGGGAAAAGGAGGGACACAATGGTTTGGGATTGAGAGAACCTAGATTCTTGTCACAAGATCAGTTACTTACCTTGAGCAAGTCAGAATTGTTTGTTTCTTCATTTCAGTTTTCTCATCCCTAAGTTGTGTGTGCATGTATGTGTGTGTTCCTTTCTAGGTGTGTTAATCAGACTAGGCTATGCCATGGTAACTACTAAATCCTAATGGCTAAACACAACAAGGTCAGTAGTTCATAGTACATGTCCTTGAAGATTGGTGTAGGCTCAGCTCTATAAAATTTGTGGAACAAGCTTGTGGAGGTTCTGCCACTTGAAAATTGTAGGTTCCTGTTTCCCAAACAACAGAAAAGAAAGTGGAGGGCCTGGTACCTACAATTACATTGGCTTCACACACCTCCTGCTCTCACTGCCAATGGGCTAGACCTTGTCCCACAGCCCAAACAGCCTCAGCATGTGGGAAGTGCACCCTCCTGTGTACTGGAAGGAAAGAAGAACCAGGTGCCAATGAGCATGACCATCTCTACCACAGCCCCAATAGTTAGTGTTCCTAAGGTGCTGCAGCTTCAACAGATGCTGTGAAGTTCATCACTGACACCTGACGCGGTAAGCGCAGGTTCATTTGGTTCACTGAGTACTTGTTAACCTTCTGCATGCAGAAACCCTGGCTGCTGAGGACCCCAAAAGAAATGAGACAGGGCCCCTTCTCTCAAAGACACAAAATTGAGTAACGAAAATAGAAGGAATACCAGGGATTGTTCTCAGTATTTGATATGTATCATTATTCTCACTTAATAGATGATGAAACTGAGGCACTGGCCCTAAAATAGCAGAGTGAAGGTTCAGGGCCGGGAGGTTGAGCTCTGCAGGCCAGATGGGTCATATCCTCCTGAAGCTGCGTGATACACGCAGCCACAGGGGCAGATGCAGACCTAATAGTCAGTAAATATTGCCAAAAATGTGCTTTCTACTTTCTCATGATTGGCTAAGCAAACAGTATCACAGTGGGCCTACTGTGTGCAATGCATTGTGCTATGTGTTTGGGAGGGGACGAACAATGAAACACGTCACATGAATTCTGCCCCAAGGATCTTATAATAAAATTGGATAGGCAACAGATGAAATAGTAATAGCTACACTGATTAAGTTTTTATTCTATTCCAAGAACCCAGGTTAGTGTCCTGTGTTTGTGCCTCCCCACTTCTTCCCAGTGGAACAGCTCTGGGCAAGGAAGATCAGAGGGAAGGAGAGAGGAGGGAAATGCGTAGTTACTGGCCAACCTGAGGCCACTTTTACCCCTAAAATTCTTGAAGGAGCTGAGTTTGTTTTGCAGACTGCCCTGAGTTTCACAGAATGATGAATAGATTTTTCAACAAGCCAAGTGACAATCTGAATCCCCAGGGGACACAGAATTTAGCCCACCTCTCAGAACCTTCATCCACAGATGGTTCTTGTCCGGATCCTTCCAATCAGCCCCTGGTGGACGCACTCTGGGGAGTCTGACTGCAAATGTGGACTTGAACCACCCCTACATACATCACTGAATATGCCCTGGTACCAAGCACTGGGATCACTGTGATGCATGCCAATGTGACCAGCTAAGAGGTTCCTGGAAGTACCTGGCTGCAAATTTATTTGAAAAATTGGCCTAAGTATAAATGTTTTTAAGCTATTGTTCTTTGTCTATAAATCTTTGGAACAGTTGTTATATATTTTGCCTCAGGCTATTTGGTGGACTGGGAGACAGTTTTTGAGAGATCCTGGTGAAGCCCAAAAGGAGTATTGGCCAAGAAAGAAGAAGAGGCATCAACCAGCACAGTTTGGGCTGAGTATTGAAAAGGGAGAATACCAGCTCCTTCACGTTGGAATCATATTTAACTAATGAAAGGAAGGCATTCCATCAGATTTATAACCTTGGCATCCCCCGGGCATCCTTCCAGTCCTAGCCTGAGTGTCGCTGATCGTTCTCAGGACACCAAGAGCACTCCTCTACCTGTTGCTGGGTTGCTCTTGTTCGTTGCCACTATAGGTCCTGACATCCACGTCCACCAAAATCCTTTCTCCTCCTTTTGATGATGATTTTGGGAAAGCACAAAACCACTAGGCTGCATGTGCTAAGGGCTCTCTAATCTCATTTGAAGCCCAATGTATGTGAGTCGTTGCATTCTGGCTGATGGGATGTTGTGGGTAACACTTTCAGGACAGGCCTTTCTGGGGAAGGAGCATGAGTTCCCTAGCTTCTGCACCTTCTGGAACCACTTTGGACCAGAGATGAAAGATTTGTGTTGAGAATGGCAGAGCTGCTCTTCCAAGTCTGCACCACCTACATCTGGGTTGATATTGAGCCCATCTAAGGCCCCTGTTTTGGAGGCATTTGTGCAAACCTCCAATCCTCCCAACCTCATCTCAGATTCTAGCCACAGTGATGGTTGGCAGTTCAGTGAGCCTGCGGCTGGTCTCACGCTGACAGCACCTCAACTCGAATGCAAAGGACTCATTTCTTGATCTTCCCTGGGCTTTTCTGGGACTGCAGATGCAAGGCAATGTCTTCCCAGCACTCATGCATATGTTCCTGGAAGTGCGGGGGACTTAGCATACCATGCAGAATTCTCAAACAGTGGAAGGGATGCTCTAGCCAGTTGGCTCAGTTGGATGGAGTGTCATCCAATACACCAAAAGGTTGCTGGTTTGATTCCTGGTTAGGACATGTATCTGTGTTGCAGGTTCAGTCCTGGGTCAGGGCACATACGAGAAGCAACCAATCTATGTCTCTCTCTCTCTCTTTCTCTCTGTCCCCCCTTTCTCTCTTTCTAAGATTAATAAGTACATCCTCAGGTGAGGATTTAAACAAAAGCACTAGTATAGGAGAGCAGATGGATATGTGTGTCTCTCTTATACCACAACCTAGATGTGGTATATTATGTGAGCTCATCCAATATGACTTGTGTTATTATAGAAGAGAAGAAGAGACATGGAGACAGGTACACACAGAGGAAAGACAATGTGAAGACACACAAGGAGAAATCATTTCAAAGAGAGACCAAAGTTGGAGTGATGTGACTGCATGCCAAGGAATACCAAGGATCCTCAGCAACACCAGAAGCTAAACAAAAGGTGTGAAACAGCATGATCTTACCAATATCTTGATTTCAGACTTCTGGTCTCCAGAACTGAAAGAATAAATTTCTGTTGCATTAAACCATCAGTTTATGGTACTTAGCTACAGAAGTCCTAGGAAACTAAAACAATTAGCCTAAAACATTTTTAAATGCCAGATTATTAAGAAGCAATAAAAGACGACTGAGCTTATTTCTAAAGAACTAAGGAGCCAGCTTGACATATTCCTACTGGCCAAAAGAGTAAGATTTGAATTCCAATAGGGTATAAATTACAAAGATTGATATATATCATATAGGTTTAAAGCCTGTGATTATAATATTTCTAAAAGCCAAATTAGTCACTTTTTTGAGGAAGGTATGCAAATGAGTTTATTATCTGGAAACCTCAGTAAATAAAAAGAAAGACTCAAGCACTTATTATGTTTACCCTACACAAACTATATATGAGGGGGGACCCCCCAAAAAAACTCAAATTACCTTCTGGAAGCCAGGCCCCTTGTAGTACAGGCTTCCCTGCCAGGTGAGTGTTCTAGGAACCTATCTGTATCAGTGTACCAGCTGGTGATACTGTGAGAGGCCACATTCAGCTTCGGTGAATTTTTTTTGAAGACTCTTTCAATGCGTTTACTCATTTTATGATGGGTGATTTAGGAACATACCTGCCCTACACGGCACTGAGTGATCAGCAGTTTTTGACCAAAAACAGCATGATCCCCATGCCCCACCCTCCCTCTTCACCCGATCTTGCCCTGGAGTCACTTATTTTGTTTGTTTCCTGAATGAAAGAAGTCCTCAAAGAGAAACGTTTTGCTGATGTGGAAGAGATGAACCAAAAAAAAAAAATGGCCAAAGCACTAAAAGGCATTAAAATCAATGAGTTCAAAAACTGTTTTGAGCAGTGGAAACAAATCTTGATAGGTGTATTGCATTAAATGGAGAGTGCTTTGAAGGTGACTGAAGTTTAAATATTTAAGAATAAGTACGCATTTTTTAATAATTAAATTCCTCTTTGGGGGAGTTCCCATGTCATATGTCTAAAGATTAGATGAGGGTAAGTGTCTCTTACAGATTTATGCTAGCTAGTAATTGAAAACAAAAAATGATAGAATTAAGAAAATGACTATTTTCCGATCTCCAATGGATCTATGGATTGAGGCATTGAGCATTAATGGCTACTGCTGTTGGAAATGAGTGAAAACCAGGCATAAAGTGCCTCCTAATGATGAAGCACAAGGCCACCAGTGTTCTTGCTAAAGGAATCAGACCCGAATCTTATCAAACCTCTGAATCCAGCTGCTTATATAAGATCCAGGATAAATCCTATATGCAACAGCAATGAGCAGTTGCTAGTCTAGTCTGTGGAAAACACAAAAAGATAAATGGCCTACATTCTTCTACAAATGGACTGTAAGGAAAAGAAATGGCCAATATTTTAAAGAAAACAACAGGATGGAGGGGATGAGTAAGTTTAAGACTATATCAAGTTAAGTACAACAATAAAAAATACAAAGAAATGACTAGTATAAAAGTGAGGATAGTGGTGACTTTGGAGGGGGTGAGAGCTTGTGACTGGGTTAAGGACAAATGCAGGGCTTCTGGGAAGAATGGCATGGTTTAACTTACTGGCTTGTTAGCTGTTATAAACACATTGGCTTTGTAACGATTCACTAAGCTCCACATTTGGAGTGTACTATGGTATCTGTGTTTTATGAGCTTGTCCAAAAGAATGCTCCCATTTTCTTATTGTTTTCAAGCTTGTAACAAATTGAGTTTTCATTGTCTTTTTGATCATTTAATAGAGATTACCTCTCCATGTAGGGTACGTCTTTATTGAGACAGATGCAATTTTTCTGTGCACATAGGGAAAATGGTCTGACTATTGGTAGTAGTGAAAATTGGTCATGAACTCTCACATGGAAAATTACTGGCCTGAGTACATCAGGATGATAGCAGTGCGTGGATTCCTGTGCTGACTTGTCTATTTATGCATCCATCAAGCACTTGTTGCCAAGGAGTGGGAAAGAGAATATTCAGGACCTCTTTTTAAGCAGAGGGGAATTCCTAGGGGATGCCAAGTGAATGGTAGGGAATTGAAACACAGCTGTAATAAACCTGGCATTTATAGGGGCCTTCCAGGGCAGAAGAGAGTGTCTGTAAACAGTACCCCAAGGCCTCGGAAATGAATGAGAAACAGGAGGCGTACATGTCAAGACTCCTTTGCCTATAACTGGCACAACTTAAACTGATGTCACTGTAGTCGAATATTACATTGAACCTCTCTAGGGCCTCAGAGATTCAGGACAATGGGACAGGATTGCCCTCATCCATGGGAAAAACCATAGGCTTTGCAAAAGGTCCTTTCTGAGATCCTTTGCCCATTACCATAAGCCAATGTAAAAGAAGAGGAGAATTCAAGGAGACTAATTATTGAGCTCACTTTCCTTCTTCTAAGGGAGTTGTTGGTCTAGTTTGGATTTTATGTCATTTGCATTCCCAAGTTGACTAATGGATGCCTGTGATCTTTGAGCACCAAAGACATACTTTCAAGAAGAGAAGTCCTCCTAACACATAAAATCTCACAAGTCCTGCACTGGGTCAAGAAGTATGCAGCCAGGAGCTTCTAGGGAGCTAAAAAGCACCCTGTGGAATTGGTGAGCGTATTTGAACAGAGACTGTTAACTTACTGTTAACCTGGAGTAGCAGGAAGGCTGTACTGGCCCATAGTGAGAGGATGAAAAGACAGAGCAACAGTGGGAGAAATGTGTTCTTTCCAAATTTGGGGGGGGGAGGGGCAAGGCTGCCAAATTTTCCTGTTGACCAGATGGATACCAGGAAAGTCCACTGAGCTGGAGCCCAGCTCAAAGACTTCTCCCAAGAGGGCTGCCTGGAAAAGGAAGCGGCCAGGGAACAGTCCTCAGCTGAGGGTGGGGCCCCTGAATCCAGAACATGGAGAGAAACACCCAGCATGTTGACATTTGCAAACAGAAGGAATCAACAGCCAGATTGTGAAATACATTTAAGTAAGACTTTCTCCCTTTTCTTCTGGAGGAGCCAGAGTAGTGAAAGGAGAGCCGGAACACCAGGAATGGAAGGACACATGCCAGCCCCCGCCCTTTTTTTTTTTTTATTGCTGGTCCTGGGATTTCAGGGAATCCCTGTGCTCAGAGGCAGAGATGTTTGAACAGGAAGAAAGAGGAAGGTTTTGTTTAGATTGGAGCGGGATTTTTATTGTCTGAGAATGTGACTGTTCTAATAACCAAGAATGAGCAGAAAAGTTATGGGTCTGGTTTAAGGTGTACTTAGGAGGCAGAGAGTTGGGAGAGGGGGAATGTAGAAAGTGTTTGAAGTCAGTGGTGCCCACTGTTTGCACTAGCTTAATTGGAAAAGACTTACTGACCTATTGCGCTTAGTTCAGCAGTTGACTGGACTTATGCACATTTGGACCTGGAGTTTAAATGGTGTAATATTCTCTTTCTCCCCTCACCCCCCTCAGCTTATTTCTGTTTTATTTTTTAATTTAATCTTTATGGTATTTTTTTTCATTACCATTTAGTCCCCTCATACCCCCATCCCATCAGCAATCACCACACTATGATAAAATCACAGTTGTCCATGTCTATGAGTCCTTTTTCCTTTTTGCTCAATCCCTCCACACCCTAACCTCCCCTACCACTAGCTATCAACTGCTGTCCATCTATGAGTCTGTCTCTGTTTTGCTTGTTAGTTCAGTTTGTTCATTAGATTCTACATATAAGTGAAATCATATGGGATTTGTCTTTCTATGACTGGTTTATTTGGCTTAGCATATTGTTCTCCAGACCCATCCATAATATTACAAAAGGTAAACTTTTCTTCTTTTTTTATGGTCGAGTGGTATTCTATTAAATGTTTCATTTTTCTTGTTAGCTCTATTGTGTCCACATGGTGGGAAAGATAGTGTTGGCAACTTCCCCCTCCAGCTTCATAATTCGTGGTCGAAGGCAAGCTAGCCCTTTTCTCTTACTGGTCACAGGACTCTGACTGGTCCTACTTGGAAGTTGTCTCTTCCCCTTGAACCCATCCCTACAGAGGGTAAGTGGGATACCAAGCTTCGTGAGACTCAGCCTTATTCCCTTTCTGTGGTTGCAGACAGTTGGTCCTAGACTTAACCATCTAGCCAGAGTCACATGGGATGAGTGAGGGAATGTTCCCCAGTGGAAAGAGAAGTGTGGGGTCAATAAAATAACATTTGTCTATTATTAGGACAATGAACTTGAGAATCAGGCAACAGCAGACATACCACAGAAGCAGTCTGTGGAAGAGCTGACCACAAAAGGCTCTTGATTCAACTTCAGAAAAGATGAAAGTACTTTTACATTTTAGCATCCACTTTGCTGCCATCTTCAATGAAAGAGAAATGCGGCCCCATCTCCTCTCTAATCTTTGTTCCTTGGTTTCTATAGTTGTGAGATGCTGAGTGGAAGGAAATGAAAGCACTGAGGCTGTGTTAACACTTTCAAAATAGGTAAATTACTCAAAGGAACAGTGTATTGAAGGCTAATAGCAAACATGCTAAACAGTGCTGGAAATGCCAGACGGCTCCAAAGTAGTTATTGGAACACAAAATTAGATATGGCCAATAGTGCAGATTTTCTCACATATCACTAATATTTTTCTTTTAGTGTGTGACAACCAAGGGAATGCAAGGGAAGGCATTGTCTATAAATTATCATCAAGTATTTGGTATACATTTTAATGCAAATGACTACATGGGAATACAGTTCCTTCTCACCATACCCATCCTTCTCCCTGCAGTCACCTAGTAACTCTGCATTTGCTTACATAACTAAAAGACACAAAAATAATTTTAGGGTTTTTTCCTTTTATGGTGTAACTTAGTAGCCAAAGCGAATAGGTTAAAATAGAACATAGATAAATACTTTGGTTACTCTCTATTCTAATATTACTTGATTCTTAAAGTGTGTTCTGTAAAGTAAAGTGTTCTAAATGACCATGAATAGACACATTAAAAGAACATTTCAAAGTTGTTGCCAGCATGGGTGACTTGAGGAACATTTAAGTCAAGTAAGTAATAGATGTGGCAGCAACAATAGGCAGCAACTAATAACCTGAATTCTGCTTCTGCTTCTATGATTTAATAGCTATGTACAAGACAATATATTTACCCTAAGTGTTTCATCATCTACAAATATGTGGGTATCTGGTTAGATGCTTTCTAAGGCTCCTTCCTGTTCTAAAACATTGCATTCTTCTACAATGTTTAAACCCAGAGACCTAATTCTGCAAGCAATACAGCTCTTGAGCTTTATTATTTCAATTAGCCAACTTATTGGACAGAGTTACATGTGAGGTGCTATGCCAGGAAAGGCAAAATAAAAAATTAACTTTAGTGGGATCCAAAATTCATTAATGGTTTCTCACCCCCCAGCCGTTACTTCTTCCCTCTATGCCAAGCTTTAATCCCAAGATAAACTTATTTTTTATTGTCATAAAACTACTGTTATTTTTCTTTCTCTTAAAAAATTTTATAAATCAAATATGTATACATGTTGTAAAATTTTAGATAACAAGAAATAAGCAACCACTCTCATTTATTTGCATTCACAAAAAAAAAAAGATTTTTAAAAACAAAATCACAGTAGCAGAAGCTTGTAAACAATCTAAATGCCCATCAATAAAGAAGTGGTTAAATCAACTGCAATGTATCCATACTAGGGAGTATCATGTGCAACAATGAAAAAGAATGAGAAAGATCTCTTTGTCTGCCAAGATCAACTTACTGATATCACTCCCTTGGAAATACCCTCTGTTGCCTTTCCCCATGCTCACCTGTAACGCACAGGTGTGTAAGTGCAATTCTCTACCACTGGGCAGCTGCACCAGACAGCTGAGGGCAGCAGGAGAAGACACAGACCACATTGACTGGTCTTCCATGAAATTCATAAACACAAACATCAGGTGAGCCCAAGATATCTGGACAGCCATTTAACATCTCTGTAGCAGTGCCCCTTCCACTCCCCTGCTCCTTCTCCTGTCTCCTGAAACCTCCATCACCTCCTGCCCCACCCACTCTCTTACTGATGTATGAGCTTCTCAGGGCTGCTGTGACTATATGCCACCAACTTGTGGGGCTTACAACAACAGAAAGTTATTCTCTCACAGTTCTAGAGGCTGGAAGTCTGGAATGATGGTGTGGGCAGGGCCATACTCCCTCTGAAGGTTCTAGGGGAAAATCCTTGTAGCCTCTTCCAGCTTCTGGTAGTGGCCTTGGATCTTTGATGTGAAGACGCAATAGTCCAGTCTCTGCCTCTGTCTTCACGTGGTGTTTTTCCTGAATGTCTCTGTATCTTCTTGTAATGCCACCAGTCATATAGGACTAGGGTCCACATAATGACTTCATCTTAACCTAATCATATATCATAGAGTTTATTTCCAAATGGCAGGTACTAAGAAATAGATTTCAACATATCTTTTTGAGGGACACAATTCAAACCCCTATCAGCAGACTTGTTATTTTTTGTTTCCTCTGCATAGTTTGCTTTCTCTAAGATGACCACTTGGCTCCTTATTTCATTCTGGGGAAAAATTCAAAGGCCCTTCTATGGTCTGCAAGGTCCTGGAGCTGTTTCTCCTTTTGTCTTCTAACTCTCTTCCCCCATTATACCCACTATTTCAGTGAAGTTGGTATCTTTGCATCCCGTGCACACTTCACCTTGGGAACATGGCTCGACCTTGCTGATCGTACCCTGAATATCCTTTTGTCTCCTGTCTCCTTCCAGGTTTTGTTCACATGTCACTTAATTGGTTCTCTTTACCATTTATACTTTATTTTTCATAACAGCAGTCACTTTGTAACTTGCAGTATAATATGTTTATTTATTATTTTCACTGTTTGTAATGCATTTCCCACTGTTAGAATTTAATATGTGTTGTTTCACTAATATACTGATTATCTGTATCCTAGTAGATCTTCAGTAACTGTTTAATTTATCAGTGTATGCAACAACTCCTTCCAAATATCTGTCAAATGTTTTGGAGGACATACCCCCTTGAAAAAAATTACTGGTTTATGTTTTTCTTTAAAATGATATTAATGAACCACAAATTAGGTTTAACAACTAAAATCTTCAATGAAACCAATTAATATAAAACAAAAGTTGAGAGGCCAGCCTGGTATATATTCAGTCAAAAGTAAAAGAACTGATATATTCTATTAATGTTATTTATAGAAAAAATGTGGGGCTATTAATAGTAAAAAGTACGTATTACCTTTTTTGTAACTAGAAGAACAACACATATGTTGATGGGTATTTGTTGTTGTAATTTCAATTAGTGAAGTTGATATATCATGTTATTCTCTTGGTACTTACTAAGTATGCATCAAATATTCATGCATCTCAAAACACTTTCTTGAAGCATTTATTTATTTTTCAATCTCAATATCATTGAGACAATATTCCTATTTATTAAAAGCATTGTTAAAAAAATTCTGCAGCTCATTAGATTATAGGAAGTGTCAGTAAATACTTGCTGGTCAAGTTTCAAATACCAAACAGAAGTTGGCAAAAGGGGAAGCCTCGGCATCTGCAAAATTATACCACATAAAAATACTTCCAGAATAAGTAGATTTCTGTAGGAAAATTGTGTCTCTTATGGACTATTTTAAATCAATATTCAACTCAATAAATAAAAGACATGGTTAAAAATAATTAGGAATGACAATTTCTTTTAAATACATTACATATGCAAGTAGCTTTCATACTAGGATTTAGATCAATACACTAAAATATGTCAATTTGACATGATTTAATATTATTCAGAGTGATGATAATATGTGTATGAATACAGTTTTCAGTCTAGAAAATCATATCAATGCATATGTGTATGTGCAATGTTAGAAAGATATTTCTTGATTAGATAAAATGTCAAACTTAAATAACAATGAGATGAAATATGTGTACTTGATTCACTTTTCTGTAGTTTCTGGACAGTCCCCACCCCCTTCTCCCAACTGTGTCCTCAACCCCTCCCAACACTCAAGTCCTATAGTTAAAACAGTCGCCCTGAGTCACAGGCGGGATTAATCAAGTACACAGTTGCTTAAGGAGTCTGATCCAAATAGAGATAATAGAGCTATACTTATGATACAAATATTATCAGAAGTAAGTTGGTTTCTAGTTGGTATAAGTTTAAAAGTAGTGTCTTATACCTGTTCAAGTTTACAGTAGAAAATAAGACTCTTCTAGTAGAGACACTTAAAATTATTTCAGAGTTGCTAAATTATGTAATCGTGAGTATCCTCACAGAAATGTTGGTGGACGATATGGCCATATCTTAAAATCCTGGCAAAAAAAATTTCACCTTGAATATTAGTGTAAGTGGAAAGTCCCAGTCACTGTTTACCTTGGAAAGCTTCTATATTATTAGAGACATTTACACCTCTAATAATATAGATAAATAATATAGTAGTGTCTGTGAAAAGGAGTTTCAGGTCATCATTTGTTTTATTCACCTTAAGCCAGCTTCTCCCAAAATACATTGCCTCCTATATTTCTTATCTGGGGCTTTCTATAAGTCTTATGGAATCAAAGTAGAAATACATTATTAACCATTGACAGGTTCATCCAAACAGTTAAATTATTTACTTACATCATGCATACATTTAGAAACTACCACTGTTTCTAACAATGTTGGCAAATGCTTGTGGAATAAAACAGAGTATGGTATTTTAATTTAATGTTGTGATTGGTGAGGAATGATTTGCATAAAGTCTAGCATTATAATGGAATGATGAAGCTTAGAATAGTCATTTCAGGCAGTACCCAACATGTGGTCTGGGAACATGGGAGTTTAGGACTCTGCAGTAATTTGCAAGGGTTCAATATGTCCACATCTTTCTAACTCTGTGACCTTGAGCAAGTTAATTAATCTCTCAAGGCCTCAGTTCCTTCATCTGTAAAATAAGTATAGTAATAATGTACACTTGTAATGTCAAGTGCATAATTAATGCTATGCTTACCACATTAGTACTCAATGAGTCACAGTTCTGATGATTTTATAGACTGAATAAATTCCATTTCTCACACATATATGCTAGTAATCTTAGAATTTTGAGGTGTTATTGTATACTACATTATGCATCTACTTAGTAGAAGTCCTGATGATATTGATATATAGATAAAGATAGGGATAGGGACAGAGACAGACAGAGATATTTTTAGAAGCACAGGTTGGAATCTTCAGTCCAGAGAAATTGAATGCTAAGTTCAAGGCCACAGAATTCATCAGAGGAAAAGTCGGAATCCAGCTTGCAGAATCCTCCCCTGCTTTTTTTGCAATATTTTGTTGGCCCTCTCAAAAGAGAGAAATTGATGCAGACTGATTCAGTGTCCTCACCATGTAGGTTCACCAGTGATCAGGGTTATGTCCATTTTCAGAAAGAAACTTGAAAACATGGTAAGGGCCATGTTTCTTTGTGATAAGCATATCATAAGGTTAATGTGAGAGTAATACTTTTTCAAGTCTGAAAATTATTAAATTGATATTTTAACAATTGGAGTCATATAGATCAAATGAGATTTGTCAAAATAGCAATGCAATTTTACAAATAAAGTATTCCTGTATCCTAGTTTAAATACTTAAGATGTTTATGTTTATCAGCATTACTAAATTTTTTCAGAACTCCCCCGACAATAACTTTATTCATTGCAGCCTGAGCTTTTGAGGCAGGAGACAAGGCACAATCATGGCCCAAGTCAAATAAAATTTAAGCATAGTTGTTGACAAACATTTACATTATTGCCAGAACTCAATTGTTATAACACTACTAATAAGCTCATAAATTAACTAAAACTGTGTGTTCTGCACTTTCCCCAAGAAATCTCCATGGAAAGCAAAAGCAATGTAAATGGTGTGCAGCTTTTGATGAATTATGCTTCTCTCATTCCTAATGTAAGGTTGAGTTTCTCATTATTAAATGATCGTGTGCCAAGATAGTTGGTGGCCTAATGGTCAATTAAATTTCAAATGGACTTTAAAGACCAAGATTAGTTATTTCCCTTTACTTTCAATTTTTTAATAATTCACTCAAATCCCTGGGAAAATTTTAAATGCACTTCATTTGCAGTCAGGTTTTGAGAATTATAAAATACTGTTTTCCGAAGTATTTTTTTTACAAATAAACTTTTTCAAACAGCAAATCAGACATTAGAATTATGATACAGTTAGAAGTAAGTGACAATGCCAACATGTCAGAAATGCAATATCTTCATTTCACTGTTGAAGATATTTGAATTCTGCTTCATTGTTTCAGATTTACAACTTGCATACCTCAGAGAGAAAAGCTCCATGGACACATTTTGTGCCACAAGCATAGGTTTTATAAATGTGACCACTGTAAACAAGTGGTTTCAAAGGATTCATATTTGGGAAAATACTTGAAAATTTCTTACTGGATTTTCCCGTTGTCTTATATTACTCATTTTACACAGAAGTTTAATGTTGGTGGAAAAAAAGTACCTAGATTTCCTGCACCTCCAATCAAACCATGCAGGAAGAGTTCCAGGCTCCTGGCCATAGCCCCACAGTGAGCCCACAGAGCACCCTCTGATTATCTGTTATCACAACAGGGATTTGTGTGCAACACTGAAAAGTACCTAGAAAGCCATGTGGTTAAGTTGAAAAAACCATGCGTTTCTCCTCTATGGTAGTCTATTTTTATCAAAAAAAAATTAACAGGTCAAGAGGTCTGTCATACATAGACTTGGACATGGATACTGAATACAAAACAGCAAAAGCTACATTACAAATTATGGGCATGCACAAGGTTGATGTGCTTGGAAAGCCGGGATCTGGCCAGTCAGAGGAGGTCGGGGAGAAGATATGGGAGACCCTGAGCTTCTCCAGATGCCAGTGCTGCTCTCAAGTGTAGTTCTCCCGGAGCCTGGCCGACTGTTGCCGACCTTCTGGGCTACCAGAGGGAAGGTGGGAGAAGGGGCAAGTCCTAACTAGGAAAGAGATTTCAGGGGTTTTTGTTTTACCTTTTTTAACACATTGTTATAAAGTAACAAGAAGTTGCAAAAATCAGACAGAGAGCTCTCTACAACTGGTTTCCTCCATGAAAACAATAAAACCTTACATTGATGTGGAGTTATCCTGCTTCTGATAATGCCTGATCCCATGACTAACCATGTCCTGTGTACATCCCCTACAGTACTATGAAAGGAAGAGCCTTTTCTCTATTTTTTATTTTTAAATCATGTTTATTCTATTATAGTTGTCTCAATTTGTCTCCCTTCACCTTCCCCCACCCATGCTACCCCACCCTCCTCTCCCACAGTTAATTCCTACTCTGTTGTCCATGTCCATGGGTCATTCAGACATGTTCTTTGTTTAGTCCCTTCTCCTTTTTTCCACCATTGTCCTCCTTCCCCATCCACTCTGGTCACTTTCAGTCTGCCCCATGTTTCCTTGCCTCTGGTTTATTCTGTTTGTTAGTTTATTTTGTTAAATAAAGCCCACTTATAGGTGAGATCATATCGTATTTGTCTTTCACTGACTGGCTTGTTTCACTTAGCTTAATATTCTCCAGTTCCATGCATGATGTCACAAAAGATAGGAGATCTGTCTTTCTTTCTTTTCTGTAAATGCAGATTGATTTTATTTATTTTTTAAATGTCAAGATCCATTATAAAATATTAAAAAATTTAAATCTATTATAATGTTTCAGCAATTAAAACAACACGACACCAGCACAGAAATAATCAAGTAGGTCAATGAAATAAAATGAGCATTCTAGAAACAAATGTATATATATCTGTCTAAAAATGTAATATATGATTAAATTGATATTTCAAATCAATGAGTAAAATAAGACTTATTCAACAAATAAGGTGCATGGACCACTATTACTTGAAATAAAACAAATATAGAGCCCTATTTCACATGTTATACAAGAAATATTCAGGTGAGTTAAAAATCAATATGTAAAATCTAAGGAGTTTTTGGAGAAAATTCAAAATAATATTTTTCTTACCCTGAAGCTACATATTCAAACCAGAAGCTATAAAGTAAAATATTGATAATATGACTATATTAAACATTTAAGACTATATAGTAATATAGCTATTAAAAAAAAGTTAAAGGACAAGTAATAGAATAGGAAAGTATTTGCCACATATCTAAAAAAGGGTTAATAGTTTTTTCTTTTTTAGGGAAGAGAATTCTACAAACTTTTACTCAGTAAATGGATAAAGAATAACAAAAAGTCATTTAAAGCTTTTTTTTTTAAATAATAGATATAGGTAAGAAACATACTAAAACAGGTTTACTTTCAACATATAATGAAGGAACAATTAAAATAACATCATTGTCATAATCAGATTACTAAGTATTAAAAATATTGGTAATATCAAGTCTTGGTGACTGTGAAAGGAACTGGGTATTCATAGACTTTTTTTTATCTTCTTTAGCATATTTTGCAGTGCTGGTTTGGTGGAGGTGCATTCTTTTAGCCGTCTTTTGTCTGGGAAACTCCCTATTTCACCTTCCATTTTAACTGAGAGCATTGCTGGGTAAAGCAGTCTTGGTTGCAGGCCTTTGCTTTTCATGACTTGGAATATTTCTTGCCATTCCCTCTGGCTTGCAGCGTTTCTGTGGAGAAGTCCCCTGCTAGCCATATCAGGGCTCCCTTATATGTTACTACCTCTTTCTCCCTTGCTTGCTTTAGGATTCTCTGTTTGTCTTTGATATTTGCCATTTTAATAATGATGTGTCTTGGAGTGGGCCTCATTGGGTTCTTCTTGAATGGGTCCCTCTGTGCTTCCTGGACTTGTGGGACTTTTTCTCTCCTCCAGTTAGGGAAGTTTTCCATCATAACTTTTTCAAACAGGGTTTCTATCCCTTCCTCCTCTTCTTCTCCTTCTGGTACCCTTATTATATGGATATTATTATCTTTCAGGTTGTCTTTCATTTCCTTCAATGCCTCTTCATTCTTTTTCAGGCTTTTTTCATTTTCTTGCTTTTTCTGGGAGCTTTTTTCTACTTTGTCCTCCAGCTCGCTGATTTGATCCTCTCCTTCATCTAGCCTGCTTTTGATTACTTCTACTGTGTTCTTCAGTTCAGAAATTGTATTCTTCATTTCCTCTTGTGTCTTATTGGTAGTTTCTATGTCCTTTTTCTTGCCAATATAGTTTTCAGTAAGTTCCTCGTAGATTCCCTGTAGTTTTTGGTAATTCTCTCTGAGCTCACTGAACTCAATGAACTTCCTTAGAACTGTTGTTTGGAACTCAGTATCTGATAGTATACTTTCTTCTATATCATTTAGTTCTCTTTCAGGGGGTTCTTCCTTTCCCTTTGACTGGGGGGTGTTTCTTTGTCTTCCTATTATTTGTGAGGCTCTTCTCTTTTGCTTCTGCTTTTTAAATTGATCTGTCTTGATTTCCTGACTTTGTGGCCTGAACTCCTATGGCAGGAGACCGCTGTTTTGGTTTTTTTTCCCCTCTCTCTGGATCTGCCTCTGATAATGTCAGATGTCATCGTTGTCTGATGTTAGGCAGTCTGATTTAGACTTCCAGGAATCTACTGTCTGTGGCTGTCTCCTTCAGCTATTAATCTAGTCTCTCTGCACTCAGCAGTCTGGTTTAGAGACATCACAGGGAGGGGCAAAGTCCTTCCTGGGAGCAGGGTTATTGGGTCCTCTCATGCTGCTGCTGCTCAGGGGAGTGGTCTGTCTTAGCCCAATAGCTGCTGCACTATGGGGGATGAGTCAGCGTCAGGATCTCACCGGCTACTCTCTCAGTTCTCTGCCCAAAGCCTCCTTCGCCAGTCTCTCCTCAGGTGTCTCTATTCCACTATGCCCCTGCCTTTGCTGAGGACCAGGGTATGCAGTTGCAAATAAAAATGTATGTGTTGGCCCTTTAAAAGGCTCTTTGCGTCTCCAGCTGCCCATCTCTGGTAGAGAGTAATCCTGCCACTTTTTGCTGCTGGCTGTTTTCTGTGTACTTTTTGGGCTCTGGTGCTGTAGGCTGGAGATCCCTGCTTATGGTTTAGACCCCGCTCTTCTCAGGGGGATCTGACTGGCTGTTTCAATATGCTTCTGGTGCTGCTGCCAGTGGGTGCCCTGCCTACCTTCTCAAGTCTGTACCCCACTCTTTACCAGTCAGGTTGTGCTAAAGCTGATTCTTCTGTCTGTCCAATGTTGTAAGTCTCCTTTCTCACTATTGTTCAATTGTTTGTACCAGGTAATTTCTCCACAATTTAGTTGTAATTCCAGATTGGTCCTGGGAGGAGGTCAGTGTGACTTCCACTCACTCTTCTGCCATCTTGGTTCTCTCTTGAGCCTTTTCCTTAGACCACACAGATGGTGTTATCCTGGGAGAAACTAGTGGGAAACATGTTGACATGGGACACAATATTCCTATTCTGAGAAGATTCCAAGGCATGGCCAGGAGAGCTGACGATGGTCATGGTGAGAAGGATACAAAAATGATGCATTTTGTTGTCAGAGGTCCCCAGGCCCTGAAAGGTGTGAGTACTCATAAAAAACAAGAGCAAAATATTTGTGTTGTTATCAATATATGTATCAAGCCACCTGTTATCCAGTGTCATATAAATAAAATTTTCCTCTCTTGAGAATAACTTGTCTAGATAGGTAAAGGTGAATCCTTTAACAGCTGACATATTAATTTGGCCACTTAACAGAAAGTTTTCTAAAGTAAAATGTAGATCTCTCAGCTGCTTAAACAATATAACCCATAGTTAATTGCACACGTTTTTATTGACACAATGTGTACGTGAAAGAATATCACCCCAGTGTGCTTTTAAAAAGAACTGGATTCTAGTACTTCTTTTGTTACCAATGAGCTAGATTGCCAAACAGCAAAATAGCACATTAGCTCTCTCCTTGATCTTCAAGTTTGCTGTTTTTATCTTGAACTAATTTAGAATCATCAAGAACCATCTAGAGTGAGCCTTTCTAGGTGAGTTATTCAACACTTGCTTTCACTAGAGCAGCTCCTTATTTAGCTTTACTATTTATTTTGTAATATTAAAGATCTGCTTAAAAGTTTGCTTGAGAAGAGAAACTGCTGCCAAGACAAATTTTGACAACCAAAAAGTCAGGTGATCTCTTTATGATCATGTGACTCCAGTTTTGCCATAAGGCAGGATCCACAACTAGAATGAATATTAAGATTCCCCAGGCTTTTAAAGATGTTCCCAAGAGATATTCCAGGTGCTCATCTTTCTCCCTTTCTCCCACAGGTTGTCCTTGAATTCTGGTGGGAATAGGATTTCAGCGACGACAGTGGCCCAGTCCCACTTCCTCTTCCCAGATTACAGTTTTGCAATGAACAGCATACCCTGAGGTAAGGGAGCAGTTCCCTCTCACAGGAAAGTAGAGATCCATTGATAAATAAGTAGCTGTGATCCAAATCAATTGAGACAAAATATGAATAGCATGAATGAACAGTCAGGAAGTATCCAAGGTTTGCTTTTTTGAAACAATCCCCTATATCGGCTCAGCAGAATGAGGAAATGTCATTGTTGATCAAGGTAAGGAAACATAACTGTCTTTCTGTAAAGTTAATTAACGAATCAGCAATTGATGTAATGCTCTTTCTATTGATCCTCTGATTCTCCAAGACAGAGCTGTATTCTGTTGCCATCTGGCCTTTTGACACACCAGCGTTGTTACATCATCATATTTTTCTCTTCTTTAAAAAAAAAAACCCTCGAATGAAACAACTGTGTCTCTTCTGGCAGCTTGATTTCCTTGGTAGTTGATGCAATGGAAACAAGTCCTATGCCTAACTATTTAAAGAATTTTTTAACTAGGCTCTTTGGGCCATTTTCTCTAAAACCCACTCTTTTCCCATTGTCATCAAAAGTACACCATAATTCCTGAGGTTAAAACACCAAAAATCAGTTTAATCCCAATTGTTCTGTTATATTTTTAACAGAATCTGAGGCATATTTAACATTAAAAATAATGTTTCTAATGTTAAATAAGATTAAAAATTTGGCACACTCATGGATAATGGATCATATGATTACATTTCTTATGAAAATGCTTCTGTGATGGTTTGATTCTAAATAACATTCTTACTCATGAACTAAATCAATGAAATACTAAAGGTCAGGAATATTAGTAATGGACCCATCCTAAGGAAGTGTTCATAGGATAGCTTTATTTTTACTGGGTAAGCCTTTGATTCTGACATAATCTTTTACTGAAAGTAAAAATTATGGAATAATCTGTCAGAAAAACAAATTGTCCATCTGTGCTTTTGCTGGTCCTCAGTGAGAAGTAGATAAAAGGACAACATCTTTTGGATGCTCTGAAATGATTAACTTTTAAAACCCAGAATTTATCATTTTATGACTGTATGGAGATTAGTCAATACTTGTAAGAGTAGAATTGTGCAAGATGGCCTCTTTTCATTAATACTGCATGACTTCAGAACATTTACCAAAATTCTTTCCACCCACTTTCCAAGCCAATGACAAGATTGTTCTCTGGATGGTGGCCTTTGCACTGTGATTCATTTCGAGGCTTTAAAGAATTTTTAAAAATCATAAATATCATTTTCTCCCAAATTATAGAGAGTATCTTTGATATTATATTGTGTTATTTCAGATTTACAAATGACAAAATTACTTAAAGAGTTGCATATTATCCAGCAAAGATTAGCCATACAATCAGGAAAGACTCGTGACCAAATTTGGCGGGGGGGGGGGGGGAGAGTTTAAATTGCAATTTTGTAAAGGGTGACCATGTGAACCACCATGCCCTCTACCTTATCAGAGAGCATACTACTCTGTTCTGTCTGCTTCATGTCCTGTTCCGCTGCATGGCCTTCTGGTCAAAACGCTTCTCAGAATTCATCACGGTCATGCAGGCTGCCTTAACCACATAAGTAAGGCTTTCTGGCTGATAACTTCTGCCTGTTGGTTAAGTTTGTCCATCGTGCACTTGTCCACTGTGCAGGCCAGCACAGAGTCACCACCTTTGACCTGTGGCAGGTGGAGACAAGCATTTACTAACTCAAGTTTCTAAAAACACAAGGATCAGGAAGAGTCAAAATTAGAAAATGAAAGTGCTATTAATTTCTTGAGGTGAGAATGAGCATTTGGCAGAACCCATCAAATGACTGATGTTTTTAAAAAGAGAGACAGAAAGCCATGTTATCTGCAAAGCTCAGGAAGAAAGAAATGGCGTTGTGGCTAATGCCAACCCACAACTGCTGCGCCTCAGCCATCCTCTGAATAGCACAGACTTCCTTGAATTCAGAGCTAGATTCCAAATAATCCCTAGACTACCTCTCCCCACTGTCTTCCGAGATCAGCAACCAAGGCTTCCTGGATCCCCAAGCCAAAACTACTGATCATCAACTGCAATCAGAAACATGAGCCAACCAGGCACTTTCTGAATGCTTTTGAACATAAATGAAGTCTAAATATTCTTCTTCATAGTTGTCATTCAAAAAGTCCAACTTCTACTTCTCAACAATTCTCAGGAATTATTTAAAATAATTTGTATGACTGTATAAAATTATAGACTGAATTTCCTATTTCTATCATTGGATTAAAAAAATGAAATTTTGACATTTTTGCATTCAAACATTCTTCTTTCCAGACATTAATAATGATTATAAGAAGAAAAACTTTAGTCCAAAGAATGCATAACATAAACAAAAGTCCAGACAGGAGCTTAACTGGTGAATTGTCTAAAGTGCTACTTTTGTTAACTGGCTTGGTTTGTAGCCATCTCACAAACTCCTATCCTTTACAACATACTGAAACTATTTCATGCTGGTAAGATTGATACTTTTATTTCAATCATAGTTTAGTATCAAAGTGAAGGTGTAAGTGATTCCATTTGCCATTTTGAAATTTTATTTCAAAGGCTTCAAGAAAATCAGAATTCAAGCAAGACAATAATTTGTGTATACCAAGTTGTACGTATCATGTAAAAGTTAGAAGGTGAATAGGTACAATGATATAATGCATAATTAAATGTACTACTCAGAAACTCCCTTTCAAACACTACAAGCAATGCTTTAACTTCCCCAACATTTTTGCCTTGTTCAATGCGGGAAGGCATAAGCCTTTGGAAAAGCAGTTCTAATTATGTCCTTTCTGGAATCTTCTATCTGAACGCATAAACATTGCTTTGCTGTGCTTTGCTCATGGGACTGTGTAAAGTTAATGTCAGAAAGAATGTAGCATTCATTAAAATTTGTATTAAGCCATCACTCTAGTTAGTATATGAGAATTGCTAAAGAATAATAAAATGTGAGAGTGAAAGAGGACCTCAAAATTCACTTAATTGAGTTACCTGATAAAGGCCATCCAGCTATCCCATGGTTTTGTAGATGTGGCATGAGATAAAACATGGAATTTGGATGGAATCTGAGACCAAGTATGAGTTATGGCTCTGCCTCTTTCTAGCTCTAGAGATATTACCTTCCTGGGCCTCAGTTTCCTTCTCTGTATAACAAAGACACTATATAAAGACATTAAGCAAAAAGCTGTATGTAAAATGCCTGGTTTACAGAGTAAATAGTTAGAAATGTTATTTTCCCCCTTTCTATATAAAAGCATCTTGAGCTGCAGATGTGCTAGGACAACCTCCTTACTTCAGTCTTGAGTGATCCGAGTGCACCAGTCAGCCCATTGTGCCATCATCTGATGTGATCCTTCCTTATGGAGGTGTTATACTTAGCTGAGAAGATAGCTAATGAGGTAACTGTATGTACCCATATGAGGAAGGTGATCTTCTATGATAAGACCCAGTAACAGTTTCTGGAGGGCTGGTCCTCAAGATTAACCTGAGTTCCCCAAATGACAAATGAGTTCCCCCTCATGGCACATGGATTGAACATGTGTATGGGCTTTCTTGCTCATTGATGAATTATTTAGTTATAGAACACTCTTACCTTTCCCAAATCCAGCTTCACAACCTTGTAACCCTAATGATATCCCCCTTGCCATAAACCTCCCGTGAAAGAGGGGATCGCCCACCATCCTGGGGAGCGGCAGGAACCCCCTCATTCTGGATATTTGAGAAAAAGGAGAGTTTAAGCTTACCCAAATGCCTAAGACTTTTAAAAATAGTTTTCCTCCCCTTGATACATAGAAATTTCTTTTCACCAAAGAAAACTCCCTAATCTAGAGAAACATGAAGAACATTAAAATTATTTATAAGCCTACTAATCTGAGATAATTACTAATTTTTTCTTTTTATATTTGGGATCATAATGTAATAGAGGTTCTAACACATTTTTCTATTTAATAAATAATATATGGCCAGCTTTATCTAATGACATTAGGTATTCTTGTACAATATCTTTCTTTAGTGGCTAAGCATAATGTATCCATTTTGGGCAGGGCATATACTAAAATAAAAGACACTTAATTGAAATAATGAGGGAGCAAAATAAAAATTAGTGCACTTGTCTTGAATGAATTAAATATATTAGATAAATTAACCTGAGCAATCGGCCTTGGTACAAATTGTGGGGGGTATAATAAGCAACATTTTCATTAGTATTCAATTTTAAATGATATCTGTTACATAACTTAAATGGTATCCTAGGCTGATATATAACTTAATCTAAGAAGGCAGCCTCTTTTTATAATTAATACAACCAATATCAAAAGAACAAAGGCACAGGAAACATTTTAAAATATATACTTAGAAAAACAAGAGGCACTTATGAGAAAGCAGGAAGAATGTTTACGAATGATTAGCCTAAGAGTGAGACAATGAAGCCACTATTAAGTGAGGGGCCTACTTCCTGTGGTGTCGGGATCAGAAGCTCAAATGTGGGGCTTGGACAAGGGTAAGCATGGGGACCATGAGTTGGCTGTCCGTGTCTGTGTCCTGCTAATGCTAATCCCAGGCTCTTGCTCATCTCAAATACTTCTTAAAGAAGAGTGTTTGTTAAACACCTAGAATGTAGCAGGCTCCTTGCTTATGCTGGGGATGCAGAGTGGGACAGCAGGACATAGATACATAATGACTCGCCACCCTGAATGAAGGTTCGGGGGCACACAGAAATAGCACACAGAGTGTCTTAGGGAAAGGGATGTTTTTCTAGAGATGTTATCTAAACTGAATCATAGAATGAGGAGCTGTATAGCCGGGCAAGCAGAAGAATGGCCAGGTTTTGGAAAGTCAAACTAAAGCAAGTGTCAAGAGGTCATATGTGGTGCGTGCACCCCGCCCTCTAAGTTCCAGAGATAAAGGAAGACAAGTACAAACCTTGAGCCTTGTCCTCAGGATTTCCAGGCCACATTCCCAGTGGCTTAAGCACCTCCTGACCCTGCTTCCTTCTCAAATATGTTTACAGCCACCATTTGAGAAGGGCTCATGGAGCCAGCTAATGCTAGGGACCAATTTCTGTTGCACACACACCTGTTTGCGTACCTGGTCTACACCTCTCTCTAGTGTACATTTAAGATTCACTTGGAACAACTGCATGTTATTTTAGTCCATCTCACTCTATTCTGTGAAAAGTCCCTGCTTACTTTGGGTGGTGACGTTTTACGCAATGGTGACATTTACGCTACAGCCACTTTACAGCTGTAACTTGAGAAGTGCACTTGGCTGAGGTAGTCTGTGGCTCAGGAGTCATTAGAAGTGTGAGACACGGGCCTGCCCTGCACAGCCACTCAGGCCCTACTTCTCCCTACACTGTGGGATTTCTTTCTGAATGTTACTAGGACCTGTACAGACAAAATACTTTCAGCTTCAGAAGCCCATGGAGTTTACTAGGGAGGAGCCCCCAAAAACCTGGAATTTATTTATAAAAAATTGTGTATTTATTCATACACGTTTAAACTTCAGTCACCTTCAAAGTACTCTCTATTTAATGCAATGCTCTTATCAAGACATTTTTTCCCACTGCTCAAAAGAGTTTTTGAGCTCATCAGTTTGGATGCCTTTAGTGTTTCTGCCATTTTTTGTTTCACCTCCTCCACCTGGGCAAAATGTTTCCCTCTGAGGATGTCTTTCATCCTGGAAACAAAAAGAAAGTTCCTTGGGGGCAGGATCAGGTGAATAGGGGAGATGGGGAACAGGGTTCATGTGGTTTCTAGTCAAAAACTGCTGAACACTCAGTGCAGTGTGGGCAGGTGCACTCATAAATCGCCCATCATGAAATGGGCAAACACGCTGAAATAGTCCTCAAAAAAAATTCACTGAAGCTGAATGCAGCCTCTTACAACAATGCCAGCTGGTGCACTGATATAGATGGGTTCCTAGAACACTCATCTAGCTGGGGAAGCCTGTATTAAAAGGAGCCAGCCCTCCAGAAGGTAATTCCATTTTGGGGGGCGGTCCCCCTCATATGACCAAAATATTTCATTAGTGATATCAAGATTGGTATCACACAAAATAGAACTTCTCTTTATCACAATTATAAAACTCATTTGAAAGTTTAGAAATGTAACGCTTATATTTTAGTATTACAATTTCTTTTGTTGGCAATGTTGCCTGGAAAAAGCACTTAGATCTTTGCTCTTCAGACACCTGTGTTTGAAGATGTCAGCAACCATGCCACTCACCCAAAATGTCAAAGCTGGTATTGTTTTTTTCTCAGTTTTGCTTCACCTAAGGCCACATGGCAAAGAAAATTAGAAACTAATTGAACAAACATGAAGCAACATATAATGCTTAAGAGGTAAATCAAGGCAAAATAAACATGCTTTCTTCAGTGGATGTTGCTCTTAACCATCACTAGATGATTGGGAATCTGCATTGGGAATTCTGGCCAGCACCCCTGTGCTTACTGATGGTGGAGAAGTGATGGCAGCTTAGCTGGAATCACTATTCTGGGGAATCAGGGACTGTCACATGCCACTAAAAGTTCCCACACCTGTGCTGTTTGCCCAGGTGAACAAGGAATGAGGGAATGCGGGCAGCATGCTGAGAAAGGTCAGATCACATACATACATGGTAATTTATGGGCTTATCTCAAAGCAGAGGATTTGTGACCTTGACATCATAAACACGCCATTGCTCAAGTATGACGTGCCCCCAATGAGCTGATAGGTCCATAAGACTTCTCTGTTCTATTTGCTTTGCTCCTGAGGAATATTTCTGAGGTGTAGGAAAAGCCCTGACCAGACAGCCTTTCAGAACTTCAGTTCCTCAGCTTTAGTTCGCATGGAGATTTTCATACTATGTGACATGTTATGGTGATTTAGGGACATACTCAGTAATGCAATGCCCTAAAAGACTTTAGAAATGATCCCTTGAAGAATATCCATGAAAGATCCCTAAAACAAGGTAGGTACCACTGGAGGAGGAAGCCAGGTTCTGGCCTGCTCTGCACTTCCTCCCACCCCCAGGTGCTGCTGGGATGTCCGAGCTGAGCCGAGCTGGGGGAACAGGTGGGACAGGAGATGGCAGCCTGCCGCTTTGAGAGTTGCAGGGAGAGTGTCTGTGGGGCCTCTGGGCACCATCTGGAGCCAGGGAGAACTTCCCTTTCGTCCCCTCCTTGGGGTCTGCCTAGCTCCTACTGATCCTTCAGGTCCGTCCCTAAATACCCCTTCTCACAGAACCCCTTTCTCTGTATAGCACTTACCTTGTTACTGGATTCACCCTTTCTGCCAAGTCTCTTGGAGGTAAATCTGGTGTCCCACTGTGTCCACCCTCTGCCTGGTACAGAGCTTGGCACTCAGAAGATGACAGTAGACACCCAGGCCTAGGGCCGGGTCAGTGTCTGCCAGGGACTCTGTCCACGGAAGTGCTGGCCAAGGGGCACCATCCAGGCACCGCTCAGCAGTGTCAGGGACCACTGCCCGCCTCTTCTCCTCCCAGGGTGAGTCATCTTGAAGGTAAAGAAACAGTCCATGCTCCACTCAACATCAGGAATGTGGCAGAAAGTGTTGGTTTTTACTGAAGTCACCTAAAGGTGACAAAACATTTTCACTAGAAATCCTGGTGGAGTAAGGGCTTAATGCTTCCAAAGTCGTCTCGAGCTCTAGCCGAGTGTTCAGATCCCTGGTGCATTGAGGACCAGGAACAAAACTGGCAGCGAACTTCACTTCCTGGGAAAGGTTCTTTAGGGCAGTAAGACAGGGAAATGCAGGAGCAAATGAAGCAGAAGAAGCAAGTGTCCTAAAGGTTCCCTTTAAAATACAGTGCAAAGACCCTAAGAATTCCAAGTTATGTGTTCATTTACAAAAAAAAATATTGAATTTTTACTGCCATTTTAGGTTTATAGAAAAATTTAGTGGAAAATACAAAATTCTTATATACAGTAGTTCCCTTATCTGTGGTTTCACAGTGGCAATTTCAGTTATGCATGCTTAACCACAGTACAAAAATATTAATGGGAAAATTACGGAAATAAAATATTCATAAATTTTAAATTGTGAATGGTTCTGGGTAGCATGATGACATGTCACACCATTTCCACCTCATCCCTTTGGGCAGCTGGCCTGTGTTGTACATGCTTCCTGCCCGCTGGTCACCTAGTAGGCATCTCAGTTATCAGATACACTGTCTTGGTAATGCAGTGTTTGTGTTCAAGTAATCCTTATTTTACTTAATAATGGCCCCAAAGTACAAGAGGTAGTGATGCTGGTAATTTGAATATGTCAAAAGAGAATTCATAAAGTGCTTCCTTTCGGTAGAAAGTTGAGTCCAGTACAATAAGGTGTTTTGAGAGAGAGAGACCATATTCACATAGCTTTTATTACTGTATATTGTTGCAATTGTTCTATTTTATTATTAATTATTGTCAATAATTTCTTATTATGTCTAATTTATAAATTAAATTTCATCGTAGGCACATATGTATAAAAAAACATAGTATACATAGGGTTCATTCAATACTATCTGTGATTTCAAGCATCAAACTGGGGGGATCTTGGAATATATTCCTTGTTGATAAGGGGAGACAACTGTATTCCCTAACCACCCCATACCCTTACCAGTTTCCCCTATTATTAACATCCTGGATTCATATGGTATACTCTGGACAACTGATGAGTCAGTTAAGAACCATAGTTTATTTTAGGGTTTATTCTTGGTGCTATATATTCCGTGGACCAGGGCAAATGTGTAATGGCATGTATTCGTTATATGGTATCATACACAATAGTTTTACCGCCTTAAAAATTCTCTGTATTCCACCTATATATCACTCCTCCTCCCTAATCCCTGACAACCACTGATCTTTTACTGTCTCTATAATTTTGCCTTTTCTAAATGTCACATATTTGGAATCATACAGTGTATATGGCCTTTTAGACTGGTTTCTTTCACATAACAATACACATTTAAAGTTCCTCCATGTCCTTTTATGAATTAATAGCTCATTCCTTTTTATCACTAAATAATATTCCATTGTAAGAATGTACTCAAGTCTGTTAATCTGTCTTCTATCTTTAAATAAAGAAAATGACAATTTTGGAGAAAGGTAAAGAGAAAATGCTTCCTTTATCCATTATTTTTTCCCTTTTATTTCATTTCTCTACTTTCTTGTGCCAAAATAATAAAGTGATCTAAATGTAATGAAACTAGAAGTTGGTGAGCAGTGGGGTCACTAAAGTGTAAGTTTGTTGGTTCCTGTTTCAATTGGGGCCTGCCCCAAGAGCACATATAAATACTCTGTGACCTCATTTATTAAAAATAGAGTGGTAAGCTAGGTCCCAACTGCTCTCACATAGGAATAGCTTGGAACACTAAATCTAATTGCTGCATTTCATTTTGCAAACATACTCCAGGATATGAATCATTAGAGCTGTTTTATTCAGCACTCATCTTCCCAATAACACTAACCCTAATGTTAGGCAGACATAACCTTAGTCCCTAAAGAAATCTTAAACACCGAGGCGTCCAGTATGAGTTCTGAAGGAGGTAAATTGTCCAGATGCTTGTTGAATAACATCACACTTCTACACCTAACTAATTGGCACTTAGACACTTGCTATTTCATATTAGGCCTTAATTTTAAAATATCCAATACGTTGTTCTGTAAGAGCCATTTAAATGAAATTCATTCAGTGACTGTTATTCACCTAACTCACAGGAAAGCAAACTAGACCTCAAAACATGTGCAAATAATAGCATAAGTGAGCCAGCATCAGCACTTTGGAAAAATCTCAGCCTCTCCCATATTTGGGAAAACATGAAGTACGAGTGGTGCCATGGAAGAAACCACTGGGTGCCTGAGTGCCCACCCCAGCTGACCAATGTGAAACCCCAGGTGGAAGAAGGGAAACCCATGGAGAAGACTGAGGCTGGCTGGTGGCGGGTTCAGGAACCCCTGTGGGGTGCATGAGGAAGAAGAGCAGTCTCCTCTGCTCGCTCTGAGTCAGCTGGTCTGGCTGGTCTGAGGTGAAGGCTACGATGACCTTCTACCCCCCCAATCCCTCCCGAACCCCTGCATACCACGAGGTATGAAAATATGTCATCCTGAGTACTGTGGCCGCACATTCCTAAGCAAGGTTTTTGAGTCAGTTGATTTTTGACCAGAGATATATACAGGGACATTAAAGTATTTTAAACACATATAAAACTACAGCCCACTTTCAATTATCCATGGTAATGAGGTGGCAAAGCTGAGTGAAAGAAACAGAAGAAGGAGGAAACTAAGACTCCAGGAATTCTCACTGGGCATTCTTGATCTCTTTTGATTCTCTTCTACAAATTAGCTGGAGGTTGTGGTAATCCCTATTTTGACAGAAATGAAGTTGCAGCTCAGAAAAGTCAACAAAGCCACTTAAAATTTCACAGCTAAAAATGCCAGAGTTGCAATTAAACCCAGGTTTCTCAGTCCACAATCTATTCTTTTCAATGCCCAACTCTGCCTCATGATAAAGCCCATTATTTAGTGGTTCCAACTTATTTTAAAAATCTCTTAAAAAATGATAGGCCAGAACTCCAATTTTTTTTGGTTCTGAATAGCCAGTGAAAGGACAAAAGAATCTAAGGGATGGCAAAGTTAGGCAGCAGATGGAAACCAAGAAAATTTTAAAACTGCACAAGTGTTTTATAAAATACTAAGAATTCTTGATGATCTAATCCCTTCTGCAGCAGGCCAGCTGAGACCACATTTCTTAGCACCTGTTCTTACCCTCTTGTAAGACATTGTTTTCTGGTGGGTCTGAGGTGGTAGAGGACACACCCTAATTTAAGTTAGGGGTTTACTTTGCTATTGAAACAAAAACTCCTAGTAGATCACCATTGATACTGAATGCATCTGAAGGTAGTTGGAGGCTTTAAAATTAGTTAGAAGACAAAGTGGTAACACTTCACTCTATCTCACTATGGTAACCAGACATAGACAGTGCTTCCATTAGTAGAGTCTTGCTAAACAGGAGCTCATTTCAACAAAGTCCTGGATGCAAAGTCCTGGCTCCTCATTTTTTAGTAAAATCACCAATTTTTACTGAAATGTTAATTTTTCTCTTGGAAGGTAACAGACATATGAACCTGGATGTAGCTTCCAGGACAAAAGTCACTCACTGTCTTTATTCATTTTATTGAGCTATAATTGACATACCGCATTGTGTAACGTTAAGGTGTAAATGTGTTGACTGGACACATTTACATATTGCTATATGATTACCACCTTAGTATTAGCTACACCTCTATCGTCACATAATTATCATTTTTGTGTGTCTGTGGTGAAAACAATCAAGATTAGGTCTCTTAGCAACTTGGAAGTTTATAATACCATATTGTCAGTTATTATCTCTATGCTGTGCATTAGATCTTCAAGACTTATTTATCTACTAGCTGCAAGTTTTTGCCCTTAAATAACATCTTTCCAATTCCCCCAGTTCTTGGTAAGTACCACTCTACTCTTTGATTTTATATTTTGGCTTTTTTATTTTTTATTTTTTCTTTCTTAAGTGTAGATTGATTTTATTTACTTTTTTAAATGTCCAAGTTAAGTATAAAATATTTTCAAAAATTTAAAACCATTGTAAAGTCTCAGCAATTAAACCAACATGACACCAGCACAGAAATAATCAAGTAGATCAATGAAATATAATGAACATTCTAGAGACAACAGTATATATCTGATTAATATATGTATGATTAAGTTGATATTTCAAGTCAATGGGTAAAATAAGGCTTATTCAACAAATAAGGTGCATCGACCACTATTACTTGAAATAAAACAAAGATTGAGCCCTATTTCACACATTATACAAGAAATATTCAGGTGAGTTAAACGTCAATATGTAAAATCTAAGGAGTTTCAGGAGAAAATACAAACTAATATTTTTCGTACCCTGAAGTAAAATATTCAAACCCAGAAGCTATAAAGTAAAATATTGACAATATGACTATATTAAACATGTAAGACTGTACAGTAATATACATATAAAAAAGTTAAACGATGAGTAATAGAATAGGAAAGTATTGGCAACACAACTAAAAAGGGGTTAATGGTTTGTTTGTTTTTTGTTTCTTAGGGCAAAAATTCTACAAATCTTTGATCAATAAATGATCAAAGCCATTTAAAGCTTTTTAAAAATAATAGAAATAGGCAAGAAATATACAAAAACAGGCTTAGTTTCAACAAATAGTAAAGGAACAACTAAAAGAACACATCATTGTCACAATCAGATTATACATATTAAAAAATATGGGTAATATCAAGTATTGGCAACTCTGAAAGGAACTGGGTGTTCATAGACTCTTTTTCCTCATTTTCTTAAAGAAGTCCCTTTAGCAGATTTGGCAGTGCTGGCTTGGTGGAGGTGTATTCTTTTAGCCATCTTTTGTCTGGGAAACTCCTTATTTCGCCTTCCATTTTAATTGAGAGCCTTGCTGGGTAGAGCAGTCTTGGTTGCAGGCCTTTGCTTTTCATGACTTGGACTATTTCTTGCCACTCCCTTCTGGCTTGCAGGGTTTCTGTTCAGAAGTCAGATGCTAGGTGTTTCAGGGCTCCCTTACATGTTACTACCTCTTTCTCCCTGGCTGCCTTTAGGATTCTCTGTTTGTCTTTGATATTTGCCATTTTAATGATGATGTGTGTTGCAGTGGGCCTCATTGGGTTCCTCTTGAATGGGGCCCTCCGTGCTTCTTGGACTTGTGTGACTTTTTCTCTCCTCAAATTAGGTAAGTTTTCCATCATTACTTTTTCAAATAGGTTCTCTATCCCTTCCTCATCCTCTTCTCCTTCTGGTATCCCTATTATACGGATATTATTACGTTTCAGGTTGTCCTGCATTTCCCTCAATGCTCTTCATTCTTTCTGAGTCCTTTTTCATTTTCTTGCTCTTTCTGGGAGCTTTTTTCTACCTTGTCCTCCAGCTCGCTGATTCGGTCCTCAGCTTCCTCTAGCCTGCTTTTGATTCCTTCTACTGTGTTCTTCAATTCAGAAATGGTATCCTTCATTTCCTCTTGTCTCTTATTCATAGTTTCTATGTCCTTTTTCATGATGATATAGTTTTCAGTAAGTTCCTTGTAGTTTCCCTGTAGTTTTTTGTAATTCTCTCTGAGCTCACTGAGCTCATTGAGCTTCCTTAGAACCATTATTTGGAACTCAGTATCTGATAGTATACTTGCCTCCATTTCATTTAGTTCTCTTTGTCTTGCTAAACAGGAGGGGATTCCTCCTTTCCCTTCGAGTGGCGCGTATTTCTTTGTCTTCCCATTATTTGTGAGACTCTTCTCTTTTGCTTCTGCTCCTTAAGTTGATCTGTCTTGATTTCCTGACTTTGAGGCGTGAACTTCTATGGTAGGAGACTGCTGTTTTTACTTTCTGGATCTGCCTCTGATGATGTCATGTGTCATCCCTGTCTGACCTTAGGCAGTCTGTTTGAGACTTTCAAGAATCTGCTGTCTGTGGCTGTCTCCTTCAGCTATTAATCTAGTCACTCTGTACTCAGCAGGCCACTTTAGACAGCTCAAGGCAGGACGGAGTCCCTCCTGGGGGCGGGTTATTGGGTCCTCTCATGCTTCTGCCTTATGGTGGAGGAATCCACACTGGGATCCCGCTGGCTACTGTCTCCATTCTCTCCCCAAAGCCTCTGTCCCCAGTCTCTCCTCAAGTTTCTCCAGACCTCTCTGCGCCCCCTTTAACCAGAGATCTACTCTCTGTGGCTGCCACTCTGCACTCAGCAGGAGGCTTAGACAGCACAGGGCGGGGTGAAATCCCACCAGGGGGTGAGGCTATTGGGTCCTTTGATCCTGGTGTCACTCAGGGGGAGTGGTCTCTTCCTGAGAAAAATGGCTGCTGCCACATGGGGAATGAGTTAGCATCGAGATCCCGCCGGCTACTTTCTCAGTTCTCTCCCCAAAGCCTCCTTCCCAGTCTCTCCTCAGGCGTCTCTAGCCCACTCTCCCCCACCTCTGCCAGAGACCAGGGTAAGTGGCTGCAAACAAAAATTTTGCGTTGGCCCTATAGGAGGCTCTTTGCATCTCCAGCCGCCTGTCTCTGGCAGAGAGCAACCCTGCCGCTTTTCGCAGCTGGCTGTTTTCTGTGTACTTTTTTGGGCTCTAGTGCTGTGGGCTAAAGATCCCTGCTTTTGGTTTAGACCCCACTTTTCTCAGGGGGATCCAACTGGCCATTTCATTATCCTTCTGGTGCTGCCGCCTGTGGGCGCCCTGCCTACCTTCTCAGGTCTGTACCGCACTCCTTACCAGTTAGATTGCACTAAAGCTGATTCTTCTGTCTCTGAGGTTACAAGGCTCCTCTCTCACTATTGTTCAGTTGATTGTTCCAGGTGATTTCTCCACAATTTAGCTGTAATTCCAGGTTGGTCCTGGAGGAGGTCAGCGCGACTTCTACTCACTCCTCTGCCATCTTCATCCTTGTAAGATATATATGTATAGTTTGGCTTTTTTAGATTCCACATGTAAATGAGATTATACAGTATTTATCTTTCTCTGTCTTACTTTCTCATTTAGCATAATGGCCTCGAGGTCTATCACATGTCCTGATTCACCCTCATGGATACAAACCTGAGTCAGATGTGGATATTCAAGACACCTGAACAAAGATTCATCCGCAATGCGAGTACCTACCTACCACATGGCAGTTGGCATAGTAGCCTGGATTATAAAAAAACTTCCTTAGCGTTGGGAGAGGGGGAGAGAAGCTCTAGCTGAACAATTTGGAGGTATCAGAGAGATGGGCCACAGTGGCAAGAGCTGGGAAAATTGGGCAGGAATGGCCTCCTTTTAAATGTTTTAATTATAAATTTGTATATTTTATAGATGTTTAGAAAACATATAGAAGAATAAAGGCCAGGTGTATGGGCATTTATTTTCTTTACTGAGGTGGAATTGGGCATTCCTGTTGGAAAGAATGTCTTGGCTAGAAGGCATGGCGTGGGAACAGTGAGCACCCTGGCTGACAGTGGTCTGGGGAAGCTACCTCCTCATGACGACTTGGCCGGTAGATTAGGCCTGTATGTTGGAGGGTCTTACATGCCAGGAGAGCAGTTTGGACATGATGGTATGTGGAAGTGTCATCTCAGGGCTTTAGACTGGGCTGTAAACGCATGCTTCAGAAACCGAAATGGAGGGCTGCGTGAATGCGGGCCTTGGAAAAGACCAGCAGGGGGTCCGGTACAGCTCCAATTCCCAAACCATATGGGAAGCGATGAGGTCACAAAGGAAGAAAGGAAAGAAGAAGCATCGAGTATTCTTTTCCATAAAAATAGTTCCTTGATTTCCTATTGTTCTTCAATTTCCATAAATGCTAAATAAGTCTGAGATATTGCTATACTTTGGCACTTACAAAGTTTAAAAGTAAAATTAGAATATAACTTTAGTGTGGTACATTTTATTATTTAAGAAACTATTTATATTCTGTGAAATTTTAAGGTGTGGCAATACCTTACATACCCTCTTTACCAAGTATTATTTGGCTTAGTTGTAATAGCCTCTCTGGTAACTCTCTTACTTTGAATACCCTTTCTGGAATGTTACCTATAGGACTTTAAAGTTTGTTTACTAATTAAATAAAAAAGTAAATTTACAAATTTTTAAATTTAGAATAAAAATAGGGTAAATAACCCTTGTTTATTTCTTCCCAATTTTATTTTTACTATAATAAACCATTTTATTTTGATAAGTCTCTTTCTTGGGGAATTCCACACCTAAATATGCATAAGATAGTTAAGCCTTTTCTATTTTCAGATCCAAAAGATGGGAAACTATTATTTTTTTCAATCAGTTCTGATTGTTTTTAAGGAAATCTATCTAGCTTCTCTACCAATAAATTCATTGTTTAGTTTCGCACAGAAAGAGCTAAGGGACCAGCTTTGGTGTGAGACCATTTAGCTATTTTTAAAAATACCTAGAATATACTTTAATAACATCCTCATTCTTTATTTTTCACAACTGAAGAAAATTTGCAATTCTGCATCCTATTGGGTCTCATTGTTCTACTAGTTTCTTATTTTAAAAGGATGAGAGAATGTATACAAGTACCATGGTGAAAATAGCTGTGACCACAAAATGATATTGTTCATTAATGGAATATCAAAATACCTGTCACAGGAAAGGAGAGCAGGTGTGAACATTATCAATTCCCTAAATACTATGACATTTCCAAACAGGAAATAAATGTCAATAGTATAGGTAAACACTTCAGCCCACACAGTTTTGTTTTCTTTTAATTAAGGGGGGTATTGCTTTACCACTGAGCTGGGGTTGCCCTAAGAACTCCTTAATTTACTATCGTGGGAGCCAGCTCATCTTACTGCACTGGTCTGTTTCTTCACCCGATGGATCTTTGTTTGGATAATGCCTTTGAGTGAGAATGTGCCAAGTGGGCAATATCCACTTATTGCAGTGATTTTCCTAGATGGACAGTCTGGGTAATTTCATTACAAAAAGAAAATGTGTTTTCCTAAACATAGAAAGCACAGTAATGTTATGGTTCCACATTTCAAAACAAAGAGTTTTAAAATAATTCTCTTCACTGGTTTCTTTTCCATGTTTATGTTAAATTCTAACATTCTCATATACCTGAACTGAACACATATATGCACATTTTTATGTACCCATATGTTCTAGTTGAAATATATCAAAAAGAAAAACACTACAAAGTTCTATTTATTTGATTGTAAGCCTTAGGACAGCTGCATGAGGCAGACACTGTTTCAGCAATAAAACAACATGAGGAAATAAAATTATTTTGGTTGTCTTCTCAAATAAGTAGTTCTGTCACTCAGTAGTTCTGTCACTGAAGGTAAGAATACTCAGATCAGTATCTTATGATCATATTATATGTTTGCTGTTGTACTGGTATAAACTCTGCAATTATGTAGTACAAATATAGCAGGATAAACTTCTATTAGCTCCCAACTCATTTGATATGTCACTTATAACAGTGAAAAATGGAGCAGATTTTATATAAGATCATATAATTATTCAAGATATTGAACTATAACACACATTTAAATAAAAATTTGTGATAACCCCCCTTGCCTTCAAACTGATGGAGGCATGGATGGGATTGGGTACAGGGAGGTTGTCCCTGGCCCAGTGGTCTAGGATTGCAAGGAGAGAGGCTGTGCTGCTTTACTGACTGTGAAAACTGAAGGGGGCTCACACATGATGAGAATATATCCATGCAAGTTTTGTTATAACTCAAAGATGGCTTTTTTTTTAATAAAAGAAGGGAGAGTAGCCTTATGCATAAAAGCCTTTAACACTGAGTGTCTAGTAGAACAATGAAGATGGCAAAAATGCAGAAGTCCACATAGGAGCAAGTTCAGAGGCAAAGATGGACTCAATTCTTCTATGTTTGAACTGGAAGTAAAAACAGAAAAGCCACTTAGAGATGTCCTACAGGCAGCTATATGTGGGAGAAAACTCCCAATATAGGGAAGATACAAAACTCTTAAGCTATAAAAAAGGCTGATAAAGTTGATTATGTTTTCTTGGTAAAGATAACAAATGCAAAGTTGAAAGACAAGAGCAAACTGAGAAAAACAGGTGCAATATATTTGATAGACAAAATCTTATTTTCCATAACATACAAAAATGTATTTTATAACAATAAGAGAAGGATCTGCTACCCAAGAAGGAAAAGGGCAAACAACATGAATAGGCAACTCACCATTTAAAAAAACACAGGTAGATTTTAAACATGAAAAGTTATTCAACCATTTACATTAGGAAAAAAATGAATATTAAAACCAGAAGATGATTCTACTATTACTTAGTCAATCAGCAGACTGACAAAGATTGAAGTTTAAAAACACATTCTGTTGAAAAAAGTATGAAGAAATGGCATCTAGAGTTTGTGGGAATAGAAATTAATACATCATCTTTGGATGTCAATTTCAGACTGCCTATCACAATAGTATGTATAGTGAAAGTACATACACTTGCATTTTTATTTTTTTTTAATTTATCTTACTGGTAATTACACATGAGCACACCAAACTACCTGAATTAATTTAAAGCAGCAACTTTCTACCTTTTTCATCTCATGGCACACATAAACTAATTACTGAAGTTTTGCGGCACACCAAAAAATATAGTTTTTACTGATTTGACAAAAAAAATAGGTATAATTTTTATTCATTCACACAAAACAGCTATTGTGGTGTTGGCTGTTGTCATCTTTTTTATTTAACAATCCAACAGCAAAGAGGTCCATGCCCTCTGATGACAAATAGTCAGGTACTGCATGTTTTAAAAATTCTTGCAGCACACCGATGTACCGTGACACACCTGTTGAAAGTTGCTGGTTTAAAATACAGAACAATTTAAGCATGTTTTGTTGAAAAAATAAAGTGGCTCAGTTGGTTGAAGTATTGTCCCATCACTAAAAGGTTGAAGGTTCAATCAGTGTGGCCACATACAGGAAGCAACCGATCAATGTTTCTCTCTCACATTGATGTTTCTCTCTTTCTCTCCCCACCCCCTTCGTCTCTCTCTTTAAAATTAATTAACATATCCTCAGGTGAGATGCATGTAATATCCTCTGGAAGGCTTGAGAAAGGTGTTAGGGAAGGGTCTCAGACACTGGAAGAGATGGAGAACTTAGTGAGGTGCTGGGAGAAACAAGAGGGTGGACTTTGGGAAGCCGAGCACCAAGAGATCCCACAAGAGAGTGTGGAAATTTGGAAGCCATCTGACTATTTGGAGAGAGCAGTTTCCCACACCTACAGCATAAAGAGTTAAGGGGAGGAGCATGGGGAGAAACGGGAAAGCTGGGTGACATGAGTGAGAATGACGCTGTTGGGAAGTTACCTTGAAGCAAGAGAAATGCAACTTGAGCTGCTAATTGTTTCAGGGGTGACTTTGTTTCATTTTATTTATTTATTTTTTTTAGTTTTACATGTAAAAGCGAACGGAGCAAGAAGGCAAAATGCAGTAGAGAGGAGAGGAGGCACATGTGGTTGTGAAGGTGACTGACCATCAGAAATGCCCCCAGAAGAGGGAGAGGACTGAACCACAAGACCACCGGATGAGGCAGGATGACCACTGGGTGCACAGCTAGCCTCAAAAAGACAATGGGGAAGAATGTTGTCAGTGGTAAAACTTTAAAGCATTTTGAGGTGGATGAGAAGGTATACGGGAGAACTGTTTTGAAATAAGAGAGGGAGTTGCCAGCAGAGGATTTGAGACTACCTGCCCAAAGCTGAGGAGTTTCCTGATCAAAGATCATTACTTAATTGCAGAAAAAAAAGGCAAGGTACAATTAAATCTGCTGCAGAAATAAACTTCCCCAAGCTTTAGTTTCCTTTCATTGAACATCTTGAATGTATGATTTGGAAGACAGGAAAACCTGTAGTGAATATCCCTATGCAAAAACCACACCAAAGACTGGGTCTAACAAAGAGATCATAATGTTTACAATATTCTCCTTAAAGGGGCTCCTGATCTCTTATTTCTAATACCACCATTGGCTAAATTAGACTTATTAGAGCTCTTATGTTTCCTTAGCTAGCTATTTCACTGACAGAATTTAAAGCTCAAATAAACTGGCTCATTTAAAGTGATTATCTGTTAACTTTAAGTATTTTTTCACTTATCAATGTTTAATAACTTTTGAGGCATATAAAACCAATAAATGTTAAGGGTGGGAAATTTCAGAAAGAACCAAAAGAAACAGGAAAGAAAAGAATAATTTTTATTACCACTTATAAACTATTTTTACATATACAGAAGTTAGGAAATATTCCAATGGTATTGTATAAACAAAGCATCACATGCCTACCTGAAAGATATAATGTTCCTAATTATAACCTCAATAAAATATTATTTCCCAATTATAATTTATCAAAAAAGGTCAGAGTTCTTCCTGCTTCTGTTATAGGAGATTATTTATCTCAATAGCCCAACTGGTGTTCAAGCTATACCCACTGTAGTCATCAAACTTCTATGTGTATTGTGGGCTGGTTTCACAAGTATCTTTCACAACCAAAGTTTATGGCTAGAAAAAAAATCATTCAATAAATAACTGAAGGTAGGTCATTAAAGATGTTTCTTTCCATGAAATCCACACTGTTTCACTTGGGGACTTCGCAGGTAGTTTTCACCACCCATTATGAGGTATAATTTGGTAGTCTAAAGCTCAATGTCCAGTACATTCCGCAGGGAGGGCTGATGAGAACAGTATTCCTCAAGTTTCTATAATTTTATAACTGCAACATTTATATTTAAAAGTCAATTGCTGAAATACAAAATCTTTGATATTTTTTCCATGAGTATCATAAATATAAATCTTACCGAAAGTTGCTGTTGAAAACTCTGAAGACAGTGCTTTTCTTTCCTTTATAAGTTGGCTAATCAATTGGTATAAAATTTTAGTTATGCAAGATGAAAAAGGTCCAGAGATCTGCTGTTCAACGTTGTGCCTTCAAATGACAATAATGTATTGTACCCTTAAAAAATCTCTTGAGAGTAAATCTCACATTGTGTTCTTAAACACAACACAAATACAAAATAATAAACAAATAAAATAAAAACATTGAATAATCTTTGTCTAGATGTCCAAAGGATTTTTTCTTCTCTTTAAAAATTCTATTAATTTTATGGTCTTGCTTGTTTAATATGTTCATAAATGCCCCATTTCAATATGTAGTTTGTCCTCCTTTTATCAAGACAGATTAGTTGAATTGTAGTTTTTACTCTTTGTTTCATTGCTTTTTTCTTTGGGAAATTATATTACATTGATTTAAAACATTTTTGCCTATTATTTATTTTTACCACTTTTTCTTGAATCCCTTCTTTTTGATTTTAAAACATTAAAACATCTTCCTTTTCATTTCTGTGAAGGCACTGTGTGGTTCTCCCCATTTAGTTCTCATTTCTAAAATGATTTTTCTCTCAATTCTAATTTATTCCTGAATACTGTTACCACATTCCTGAGTTTTACTAATTCTGAGCTACATTGATTTTTAATATTTTCTACTATTTTCTTAATGTCTTTAGTTCAGTTGAAATATTATGGGCCTCATTTTTCACTGGTTTTTTGGACATGTCTTTCAGGTACATAGTCCCATTATCTGTAGGAACATTATTCTGTTCCTTATTCTACCTTTTTTTTTTTTTTAGAATAACTGTATGGATTTATACTGTGATCCTTTTCTGTTGCTCATTTTTACCTGAGATGAGTTTTTTGGAGTTTTCAGGAGGGAAATTGATTCAAAGAGTTTTTTCAGTTTCCCACTTTTCTTGTTTTTATGAACAATCATGGGATCAGGATGTGGCTGGTTCTTGCTGAGACTTCTGGCTGTGTTCCCCATCAGCCACCATCTTTCTCTTCTCTGATTGTTTCTGATTTGCTCATTTTTGATTCTGTCCCCAGCAGCTTCTCTTCTGTCTGGGGCTTTGTCCTGGAAGGGAGGTTGGCTGGCTAGGTTGGGAGTGAACCCCTTGCGCTCACCCACAAGCTGAGTTTGGAAAGCCTGCCCCATATTCACTGCTGTTCTCAGACTGGCCCCTGTGATTTCTGGTGAGTGATTCTAGGCTGCTCTTGGTTCTCCTGCTCTCATCTCCATCAGCTCTCCCACTGCCTCCATCTGCCTTCGCGCAGCCAGATTGTGATGCCACTCACATGTTATGGCAGTTGTTTTGGTCCCTCTCTGACATTCTGAGGGTCCTGTTTTTGTTTTTTGGTTTTTGGTTTTTGGTTTTTGTCTTTTGGGTTTTGGTTTTTTTGCAAACATCATTTCTTTCATTTCTGTGTTCTCGTACTTGTCCTGTGAATTTTTTTTATTGGTGGGGGGGAATTCAAGATGATTCACAAACTGCACTGCCACTACTCTAAGAACAACTTTTTTGACCAGCTGCTGATTTACTGGGAAGATGGTAATCTATCAAAATGATGATACTGAATGTAATATATTTTCCTATTTGAAAGAGCCAAATCCAATAGTCAAGTAGAAAATATGATGGAAACTCAATATGGTATCTTGGTAAATTAAAGATAAGCCGAATACTGGGGAAAAAATATTTTTTTCCTTTTAACTTGGGATTTTTTTAAATGGTGTTCATCACCATTCAAAATATTATTTAAGTCTAATTTGCACTGAAGATATGAAAAACTTCAAGTTGGAAAATCAATGAAGTCAGGCTTCAGAGACAACATAAGTTTAAAAAAGAGAACTCAAGACCACACACGTACACACTTGCACACATGCACTCACACAGGAACTCACACTCACACTGGCACACTCACGTACACATGCACACACATACACGTGCACACGTGCACACATCACTTTATGAATTTCTCTTAAAACCGAAGTAACAAATACTCTTTTGTGATACACCATGAAGCCCACTATGTTACTTTCCTTCATCTATTAATATAGACCAATTAAGTTAATGCATCCCCTGGCGTGTCTTAATTCCTGGTAGATCATATTTTACTGTACCTCTTACATTTTCTTTCATCTTTACTAAGTTGGAATGAAAGTGAAATCCATTATGGATATTACAAGAAAGGCAGCCTTTGCAAATGGAAGAATGTTCTCTTGCTCTTTCATTTTTCCCACAAATGAGATTTAAGATGTCACCTGCTAGAAGGACATGCGAAGTCATATGTCCTTGAATTTGAGAGACCCCGCCTACTCTTCTGATATTCATACCACAAGTGCTGGGGCCCCACTCCCAGAGTTTCATATTTAAAGCAGGACTTGGGCATTGATGCTTTGGTGTTTTAAATCTCTGTCACTGATTCTAAAGTACAGCCCATGTTGAGAATCACTAATCTAGAACATAGAGCCAGAGGATGAGGCTAAGAAAAATAATAGGATTTAAATAGATTGTGAATGACTATGAATGTCTTTCTTAGGAATTTGAACCTTAGCTTTAGGGAGATAGTGCATATTTTTAATAAAGAAAAATACAAAAAAAAATTTACACATACAAACACATATTTTTATATATAACATACGTAAGGGGGGGACCCAAAAAGCAGGAATTTATTTATAGAAAGTTGCATATTTATTCTTTTTTCCAGTGTTTTTTATAGTTTTTAATTTATAAATCATGTTTGTTCTATTATAGTTGTCTCAATTTTTTGCCCTTTGTCCCCCTCCACCCATCCCACCTCCACCCCCCACTCCCACAGTCGATTCCCACTCTGTTGTCCATGTCCATGGGTCATTCATACATGTTCTTTGTCTAGTCCCTTCCCCTTCTTTCCACCATTGTCCTCTTTTCTCATCCCCTCTGGTCACTTTCAGTTTGCTCCATGTTTCCATGCTGTGGTTTATTTTGTTTATTAGTTTATTTTGTTGAATAGAGGCCCCTTATAGGTGAGATCATGTGGTATTTGTCTTTCATCAACTGGCTTATTTCACTTAGCTTAATATTCTCCAGTTCCATCCATGTTGTTGCAAAAGATAGAAGTTCCATCTCTCTCTTTCTTTCTCTCTTTCTTTCTTTCTTAAATGCAGATTGACTATTTATTTTTTAAAATGTCAAAATCCATGATAAAATCTTAAAAAATTGAAAACTATTATAAAGTCTCAGCAATTAAACCAACATGACACCAGCACAGAAATAATCAAGTAGATCAATGAAATATAATGAACATTCTAGAGACAACCGTATATATCTGATTAATATATGTATGATTAAGTTGATATTTCAAGTCAATGGGTAAAATAAGGCTTATTCAACAAATAAGGTGCATCGACCACTATTACTTGAAATAAAACAAAGATTGAGCCCTATTTCACACATTATACAAGAAATATTCAGGTGAGTTAAACGTCAATATGTAAAATCTAAGGAGTTTCAGGAGAAAATACAAACTAATATTTTTCGTACCCTGAAGTAAAATATTCAAACCCAGAAGCTATAAAGTAAAATATTGACAATATGACTATATTAAACATGTAAGACTGTACAGTAATATACATATAAAAAAGTTAAACGACGAGTAATAGAATAGGAAAGTATTGGCAACACAACTAAAAAGGGGTTAATGGTTTGTTTGTTTTTTGTTTCTTAGGGCAAAAATTCTACAAATCTTTGATCAATAAATGATCAAAGCCATTTAAAGCTTTTTAAAAATAATAGAAATAGGCAAGAAATATACAAAAACAGGCTTAGTTTCAACAAATAGTAAAGGAACAACTAAAAGAACACATCATTGTCACAATCAGATTATACATATTAAAAAATATGGGTAATATCAAGTATTGGCAACTCTGAAAGGAACTGGGTGTTCATAGACTCTTTTTCCTCATTTTCTTAAAGAAGTCCCTTTAGCAGATTTGGCAGTGCTGGCTTGGTGGAGGTGTATTCTTTTAGCCATCTTTTGTCTGGGAAACTCCTTATTTCGCCTTCCATTTTAATTGAGAGCCTTGCTGGGTAGAGCAGTCTTGGTTGCAGGCCTTTGCTTTTCATGACTTGGACTATTTCTTGCCACTCCCTTCTGGCTTGCAGGGTTTCTGTTCAGAAGTCAGATGCTAGGTGTTTTAGGGCTCCCTTACATGTTACTACCTCTTTCTCCCTGGCTGCCTTTAGGATTCTCTGTTTGTCTTTGATATTTGCCATTTTAATGACGATGTGTGTTGCAGTGGGCCTCATTGGGTTCCTCTTGAATGGGGCCCTCCGTGCTTCTTGGACTTGTGTGACTTTTTCTCTCCTCAAATTAGGTAAGTTTTCCATCATTACTTTTTCAAATAGGTTCTCTATCCCTTCCTCATCCTCTTCTCCTTCTGGTATCCCTATTATACGGATATTATTACGTTTCAGGTTGTCCTGCATTTCCCTCAATGCTCTTCATTCTTTCTGAGTCCTTTTTCATTTTCTTGCTCTTTCTGGGAGCTTTTTTCTACCTTGTCCTCCAGCTCGCTGATTCGGTCCTCAGCTTCCTCTAGCCTGCTTTTGATTCCTTCTACTGTGTTCTTCAATTCAGAAATGGTATCCTTCATTTCCTCTTGTCTCTTATTCATAGTTTCTATGTCCTTTTTCATGATGATATAGTTTTCAGTAAGTTCCTTGTAGTTTCCCTGTAGTTTTTTGTAATTCTCTCTGAGCCCACTGAGCTCATTGAGCTTCCTTAGAACCATTATTTGGAACTCAGTATCTGATAGTATACTTGCCTCCATTTCATTTAGTTCTCTTTGTCTTGCTAAACAGGAGGGGATTCCTCCTTTCCCTTCGAGTGGCGCGTATTTCTTTGTCTTCCCATTATTTGTGAGACTCTTCTCTTTTGCTTCTGCTCCTTAAGTTGATCTGTCTTGATTTCCTGACTTTGAGGCGTGAACTTCTATGGTAGGAGACTGCTGTTTTTACTTTCTGGATCTGCCTCTGATGATGTCATGTGTCATCCCTGTCTGACCTTAGGCAGTCTGTTTGAGACTTTCAAGAATCTGCTGTCTGTGGCCGTCTCCTTCAGCTGTTAACCTATGCACTCTGCACTCAGCAGGCCACCTTAGACAGCTCAGGGTTGGGCAGAGTTCCTCCTCAGGGAGGGGTATTGGGTCTTCTCACAGATGCTGCCATATGCGGGGGGGAGTCAGCATTGGGATCCTACTGGCTACTCTCCACAAACGCTCCATTACCAGTCTCTTCTCTAGTGTCTCCAGACCTCTCTGCACCCCCTTTAGCCAGGGATCTTCTATCTCTGGCTGCCACCCTGCACTCAGCAGGCAGCTTAGACACACAGGCCTGGGTGGAATCACACCTGAGGGTGGGGCGATTGGGTCCTCTGATACTGCTGACACTCAAGGGGAGTGGTCTCTGCCTAAGCAAGATGGCTGCTGCCGCATGGGGGATGAGTCAGCACCGAGATCGTGCCAGCCACTCTCTCAGTTCTCTCCCCCAAGCTTCCTTCCGCAGTCTCTCCTCAGGTGTCTATAGCCCGCTAGACCCCCGCCCCTTTCCAGGGTAAGTGGCTGAAAATCAAAATTTATGCTTGGCCCTTTAAACATTTCTTTGCGTCTCTAGCTGCCTGTCTCTGGCAGAGAGCAACCCTGCCACTTTTTGCAGCTGGCTGTTTTCCGTGCAATTTTGGGCTCTAGTGCTGTGGGCTAGAGATCCCCGCTTTTGGTTTAGACCCTGCTCTCTTCAGGGGGATCCAACTGGCCTTTTCAATATCCTTCTGGTGCTGACACCTGTGGGCACCCCACCAGGCTTCTCCAGTCTGTACCACACTCCTTACCAGTTAGATTGCACTATAGCCAATTCTTCTGTTTCTGAGGTTACAAGGCTTCTCTCTCACTATTGTCCAGTTGTTTGTACCAGGTGATTTCTCCACAGTTTGGTTGTAATTCCAGGTTGGTCCTGGGAGTAGGTCAGTGTGCCTTCCATGCACTCCTCTGCCATCTTGATTCTCCTTATTCTTACATGTTTAATCTTCAATCACCTTCAAAGTACTCTCTATTTGATGCAGTATACCTATCGGAACCTTTTTCCACTGCTCAGAACAGTTCTTTACCTTGTCAAGTTTGATGCCTTTTAGTGCTTCTGCCATTTCTTGTTTTGCCTCTTCCACTTTGGCAAAACCTTTCTTTTTCAGAACTTTTTCATCTGGGGAAACCAAAAAATAGTTTCTGGGCAGAGATCAGGTAAACAGAGAGGACAGTGCACAGGGGTCATGCAATTTCTTAATCAAAAACTGCTGAATGCTTTGTGCAGTGTGAGCAGGTGCACTTGTAAATTGGCCATGATGAAATGAGCAAACACGCTGAAAAAGTCTTCAAAAAATTTTCACTGAAGCCAAACACAGCTCTCACAACAATGCCAGCTGGTACACTGACACAGATGAGTTCCTAGAACATTCTCCTAGTAGGGGAAGCCTGTACTACAAGGAGCCTGCCCTCCATAATTAATTTCAGTTTTTGAGGGGAACCCCCTTGTATATTTGGTGTGCTCACAAAAATAAGTTCTCAGCCTCTGGTAGGATGTTCTGAGCAGGAGGAGAAGTAGGTGGGCTAGGGGAAATCCTTTAAATTTATACCAACAACTGTTCTTTCCCACCTCCCTGACTGACATGAGAATTAGGGCCTGAGCCTGTGGAAACAAGATCTATAGATTATTCCTGAGCATCTCAGGTGAGAGAAAAGGGTTTGTAGAGCAAAGGAATTGGATAAACCACTGTGCCTCCTAAATGCCACTTCTTGGCCTCGTGCATGGTAGTATTTTTTCTTCTCACTGTAACAAGCACCCAGTTTTCAAAACCCTCTCTCTAAATAGCCTGAACCATCACTGACATTCAGGAGAATTTCTATTCCTCAACTACCCACCTACAAATCACTTAAGGGTATATTAGTTTTTTGTGGCTGCTATAACAAAGGACCAAAAACCTAGTGGTAAGTACACATTGTTTATCTTATTCTTCAGGTTAGAAGTCTAAAATTGGTCTCACTGGGCTAAAACCAAGATGTTGTCAGGGCTGCACTCCTTGGCTTCTGGCCACCTGCCGTCCCCACCTGGAAATGGCTGGTTGAACCTCTTCCACATGGTGTTGTACTGACTCTGAATTTGGAGTCCCCCTTTTGCTTGTAGAGATTACCTTGGACCCTTCTGTGATTACATGGGGCCCACCTGGACAATGTAGGATAATCTTCCCATCTCAAGGTCAACTGATTAGCAACTCTAATTCCATCTACAACCTTGATTCCTCCTGCCTTGCAACATGAGTTTATTCACATGTACTGTAGACAGGCAGAAACATCTTTGGGGTTCATTATTCTGTCTACCACAAAAAGATACATTTCCCAAGGAAAAAATTGCTCTTTCTAAACTTCCACACATCTCAAAGGCCATTTTAGTGTACTAATACTCTATGGTAAAAGCCTGTATCTTCTTTTAATTGGTTAAGAAAAAACAAAAACAAAGAAAAAACACCATAAGAATTCAAAGTAAAATAAAACTATCACTAAAATAAGGGAATTATGGATAGTTTGGGGTTGGATTATTAACCAATCAAATTTAATTACAGACAAATTAGATAGGCTCCTAACATTTTCAGGGGGAAAAAAATAAAAAAGCTAAACTTGAATATTATAGGAATATAACTTAACATGCATTCATGTTTTTTAATTTTTATCAGCTAGGTAATGAGTAAACAGAATATTAGGAATTTAAATAATAAGCCTAATTAGATAACTTCTGTGTGTGCACAGATGTACACAAATAGTGTAATTGCCATGGTAACCTCATTATTCATTTAATATTTCATCTTTTCAGATCTATTGTGGGTACATTCAGTTCTACAAAATCTCACAATAAATCCTTGTTAAGAGATAGCACTGCATAATTACTCTAGCACTGCATTTTCCCAGGAAAAAATCTAGGGTCATGTAAGTTTGGAAAATGCTGAATTAAACCAAGATAATTATTTTCTTTACCGAAATCTTGCTTATAGCCTTTGACTTATTGATGTTCACTGTAAATCTCAAAGAGGGATGTCTAATATGCATCACTTCCAAAACTCCTTTGAACAGGAACCCCTTCTTGCATAGTGAAAACTACAAAGCATTAACCAATCAATATTTTTCACAGATAGAAATAGCTGGAGTAGCCTGAACTATATACAATTGGTATATAGAGAATGTATATGTTAATGGATTTTAATTATGGAATATATATATAAAGAAATAAAATGACATTTTATGGAAAGGGAAAAATGCAAATACAATGATTTTCAGAACACAATTAAATGTAAGCTCTAATGATATAATACTAAAATTATAAGTTCATAAATTTGTATCTTCTATTAGACTGTGAGCTCTTTGAGGCTAGGACTCTGTCTTATCTCTTCATATCTAATGCCTGTAAATATTTGTTGAAATAAAAACGACAATACATTTTTAAAAGTAGCTTGTTATGTTATGGTATGCTATGTTATTTTATGTTGAACAGATTACAAATAAACCAATGATGCATTTACTGAAAAGAGGTTTTAAAGCCAGGTACATGGTCTCAATAAATATTTGTTGAGAAAGTGGATTAATAAATGAATGAAGATTAAAATTTAATTTGGGAGATCTATATAACCGCCTTGGAAGATGTATTAGTCTGAGTTCTCCAGAAAAATAGAACCAACAGGATGGATGGATAGATAGAGAAATAGAAAGATAGATAAAAATAATAATTGGCTTACATTATTATAGAGTTTGAAAAGTCCCATGATCTGCCATCTGTAAACTGTAAACCCAGAAAAGCTAATGGTGTCACTCAGTCCAAGTTTGAGGGCTTGAAAACCAGAGGAGCAGGTGGTATAAATCCAAGTCTGATGGCAGGAGAAGACCAGTATCCCAGTGCAAGCAGCCAGGCAGGAAGAAAAAGGAACAAATTCCTCCTTCCTCCAACTTTTGTTCTATTCAGGCCCTCAGTGGATTGAAGGATGCCCACACACATTGTAGAGGGGATCTGCTTTACTGAGTCCACTGATTCAAATGCTAATCTCAGATGGAACAATGTTTAATCTGGGAAACCCACGTCCAGTCAAGTCGACACATAAAATGAACCATCACAAAAGAATCTGGTAATGTGTTTGTCTGCAAAGAGCTAATGCCAACAACAAGATGGAAGTATGTAGCAAAGAGAAGAGCTAAATCTTTGTGAGTGATGAGGGATGCAGTTACAGAGTTGAAAGGCAACAGAGTTTAGATAATTCTGTAAACAAGGAGAGAAAGGAGCAAATTCAGGACTGATGAAATTAAGTAGTTCTTACCTGACTGTAGTAATTATGTCTTCATAGTTACCAAATTGACTAGGCATGATACCATCCTAGGCCATATATATATATAAAATATTATTTATATATATAAATTTATATTTGATATTTAAATTTGATATTATATAAAAATTAATATTGATATTAAATAAAAAATCAAGGATTTGCTATTATATATTAAATTATATAATATCAAATTTAAATTTGATATTATATAAAAATATATATATTAGATCATTTAATTTTCACCATAACTTTGCAAGTTGATATGGTAACAGCCACTTTACCTATAAGGAAACTGAGGCACATAGAGTTTCTTTAGGTATCACAGCCTGTAAGTGACGAAGCCCAATTCATACTTTTAACTATTGTGTCATACAACCTCTGAACTAGATTTTGCATTTTGAAAAGAAGAAGGAAATAGAATTGGATAAATAAAATGGGCCCAAGTTGTGGATGAACTTGACAATTAGGCAGCGGAAATGCATTACGGTAGCACAGGCAGTACAGACCCTTTATGTGCCCTTCAGAACAGGATGACATGATGAAACCTTGGTTAAGGAAGATAACTGCAGATATAGGCAGAGTGGCCTCAAAAGGAGAGATAATAGCAAGAGAACCAACAGGAAACAATGTAAGCAAGGGGTGACTAGAGGAGACAGGATGGAAAGAAAGTAATTAATCTGAGGTCACTGTGCGGGGAGGAATTAACAGCAGTTTGTGTCAGAAGAAGAAGAGAATGAGGGACATGCAGAATCGAAACTGGAGTCAATGTTTCTAACCTGGGAGCTGGGTTAATGAGAAGCCCACTGAATTATGGCACACAATCGAAGAGTTTTCTTACGTTCTTTTCAAAAGGAATGAGGACATGAACAACTTCTTGGCCAATTCAATAACTGCTATCTCCATCTCAAGTTGCAGCTGATGTATTTGAACTAGGGACCGTTAGAGGCAAGCTCTGAAACACTACCTGTCAGAAAACAAAGCTCTCCAAGGAGCTGGGAGAGGGAACACCTCTTGACCAGATCCTTTGATTTCAGATAATAGATATATTTTTAATACACAGAAAGTGGAAACTCTAATCTTCTGAGTTGGAAGGCAACGCATACTTCCCTTTCTACTTAATCTTGTTTATCCCTAACTCTGAGCTGCTGCTTTCTTAATGCTTCCTGCTTTAGACTTACTTACAAAATATCACATTGATATGAGCTGATCTTCAGATGACTCATTTTGCTTGAAAACTGTTTCTAAGAGATGCATATAATTTACAAGTTACCATGAGTAATAACAGACTCCAAGAGAGTTCAATTCCACGTTCATTCGTTAAGTGAGCTTGCAAAGGTCCATTTAAAATACTGGTGCATTATACATGTTCCTTGATTTGACCCTTCCCCTTCGTGTATAAAGGACCCATGGACAAAGCCAAAGTGGGGAAGAATTGAGGGTGGGAGGTAGGGATGGGTGGGGCAGGGGAAAGTGGTGGCAGGAAAATGGAGACAAATGTATTTGAACAATAAAAAAATTTTTTTAAAGAGAGGAAAAGTAAATAAAATACTGGTGCCAATACCAAAAAATGATTTCAACAAGGGGGCCTGTATGTCAGGTGCTGGCACTCGAGTGAGTCAGATAGAGAAAGATGCACAATTCTGTGTATGGAACAAAAAACTGGAGCAATAGGGACAAACTGGGGTAGAATCTCAAAGAAAAGACAAAATATGAGATGATGAAGGGGGTTAGGAAAATTTTCAGAAAGAATGTTGAAATGGAGATGAAGCATAAAGAAATAAGCAGGCTTTGAAGAGAAGGGACAAATATTCCACACTGATGGAATAGCAAAAAATCATAATAGTGAGGGGGCTGTGTTAAACATCCAGTGGCCAGGCAGAGCTGGGCCACATACATAATACATGAGATGCTAAGGTAGGATACAAGGGTAGGGCTTGGTCATGGGGCTTCAAATGCCATGATAGTATGTGTGCACTTTATTATATGGGTTGTATGAAGCTACTTGAAAGAGTTTACACATGTGGGTGCTGTAGCCCTTCTTGGGTTTTAAGCACAATCTTACCTGCAAAGGTGAGAGACCAGAGACATTGAGCTTTGAAGTCCTTTCTGAGAAGGTCCATGAAAGCCTGATCAAAGAAAGTGAAAGTACAAGAGACAGAGAGAAAGTGTAAATGGGAGTTCTTAGGACCACGGGAAGGAAAGCACACCTTTATGATATCCTAAAATATTTCTGCACTCCTGTACCAGGAAGAACAAAGATATCCCAGTGCTATGCAGACCTCAAACAAAGAGCAGCTCTGTTGTTCACATATTGGGCTGCCATTTTGCTTGACTGATATCATGTCCCATCAACAGAATGTGTCTTTTTGCCAATGGTTACCTATACTTTCAGAACTTGAAAGCTCTTTTCTCCTTCTCCAGGAAGCCAGCAGAGTGATTACAGGACACAAGTATTCTTTAACTGCACCTCAAAATAAAATAGCAGCCACCGACTAAGAAATAAGGAATATGACTTTTTTGTAAGCATACATAAAGATTTACATAAACAAAAACTGTGCTGGGTTATATAAAACGCATCTCAATAAACTCCAAAACAATGAAATTATAAAGACTATCTTTTTTAAAATTTTTAAATATACTTTATTGATTATGCTATCACAGTTGTCCCAGTTTTTCTACCCTTTATTCCCCTCCATGCTGCACACCCCGTTCCCAACAGTATCCCTCCCCTTAGTTCATGTCCACAGGTCATACATATAAGTTCTTTGGTTTCTCCATTTCCTATACTATTCTTAACCTCCCCCTATCTATTTTGTACCTCACAATATGTGACCATAGTGAAAATAAGTTAGAAATCAAAATATATAACTAGAAACTGCCAAATATTGGGAATTAACTGATACACTTATAGAAAACCTATGAGTTAAAGAAAATATCAAAGGGCATTAGAAAATATTTTTTACTAAATCCTAATAAAAATATAACAATAAAACTTGTGAGATGAAGTAAGAATTAAAATTAGAAGGAAATTTATAGCCTTAACTTTATATATTATATATCAGTGGTTATATATATAATTTAAATAATACCACCAGGTGTCTTGAAAGTATGAATAAACAAAACAATCTTGAAAAATAATAGCAAAATTAGAAAACTTGTACTTGAATATATCAAGCCTTATTAGCTGTTACAGTTATTAAAATATCGTGTTACCTGTCACAAGGATAAACAAGTAGACTAAAAGAAAACCAAGAATAATACCCATTCATATACATTTGTTTAATATAAAAATTGAGGTGACACAATAATACAGTGGGAAAGGATGATCTTTGTAATCAATGCTACAGAATCAGTGATGTGTCTGTGTTTTACAAATACATTTTGACTCCTACCATACATTGTACACAAAAATTAATTCCAGATGGATTATAAATCTAAAAATAAAATGTGAAGAATCTTTGACCTTAAAGAAGGCAAAAATTTCTTAAATAGAATGCAAAATGTACTAGCCAAAAAAAAGAGGCAAGAAGATAAACCTTTCTTCACTAAAATTAAGAACTTCTAGCCATGTAAAGACACTATTAAGAATTTGAAAATGCATATTACTAAGTGAGTAAAAATTTTGCAATACATATATCTAACAAGAGATGTGTCAGAAAATGAAGAATTCCTGCATATATATAAGAGAAAAAAAAAAGGTAACTAAAGGGGAAAAAAAGCCTGGACTTGAAATGGTACTTCACAGAGAATCTATTCAAATAGCCAATAAAGACATGAGAAGATGCTCAAACTTAGCAGGGAAATGAAAATAAAATTAAATAAAAGTACACATTCACCAGAGTGAAGTTCTTTTCTTTTAAAGAAAAGAAAGAAGAGAAGGGAAGAAAGAGAGGCAAAGACAGAAGAGAAGGAAGCATGTAAATAAGAAGGAAAGAAAGAAAAAAAAACAATTCAGAATGATGGGGAGCATGCAGAGTAATTGGAGATAATATAAATCCGGTAATATTTTCTAAAACTCAACATGTGCATACTCTGCAATTCAGCAATTCTGCTACTTCGAATATATCCGTCCAACATGCATACAAATGTATATCAAAGACTTAATTAAAATATTTCTAACAATATTATTTGTAATAGTCCCAAATTACAATCATTATATCCTTCTATAGTAAAATAACAAATAAATTGTAATATATTCATACAATAGAAAACTAGCAATAAAAATGAATGATGTGTAGCTATACCCAACACTATAAATTAATTGAATAATGTAATATTAAGAAAAAATGCCAGATACAAAATATTGCACAGTATACAATTCCATTTTTACAAGTTTCAAAATCAGCAAACTAGTTTACAGTGATAGAAACAAGGATAGCAGCAGCCTTTGGGGCTGTGTGACTGCGTGGGGCACATGAGGGTGGCCTCTTGGCATGCTGGTCGTGTTCTGTTTCTTAATCTGGATGGTGGTTAACAGGTGTTTTCACTTTGGGAAAGTTATCAATCTGTATATTTATTCCATGTTCACTTGTCTGAATGTTATTTTACTTCAATAAAAATGTAGAAATAGTAAAACAGACAAAAATTGTGGATACAAAGTGGGTTGCTGAATCTGTCATCTATCATCCATATCATCTAACAATTCATCTATAAATTTATATTAGTTTCCTAGAGCCACCATAACAAAATACCACAGATGGATGGCTGAAACAATAGAAACTTAATCTCTTACAGCCTGGAGGCCAGAAATTCAAGGACTAGGTATGGCCAGGGTTGATTCCTTCTGAGGCTATAAGGGAGAATCTGTTTTTCTCACCTAGCTTTTGGTGGCTTGCTGGCAATCTTTGGCATTCCTTGACTTGTAGACGCATCACCTTTGTCACTGCCTTCATTTTCACATTACATTCTAAGAGTATGTGCTTCTGTGTCCAAATTTCCCCTTTTCTGTAAGGACACAGTCATGTTGAATTAGAGCCCGCTCTAATGACCTCATCTTAACTACATCTGCAAAGGCCCTATTTCCAAATAAGGTCACATTCTGAGGTACTGGGAGTTAGGATTTCAACATATGAATTTGGGAGGCACATAATTCAACCAATAACACTATTTATGTCTACACACATGCACACACACATGGAGGCACGCACATAAGAAGGGCCATAAAATATTTGCAGCCTTTTTAATAAAATCCTGGCTTTTGATCAAAGCTTGTTCTTAGAAAATACAATTTTATTCCAATACCCAGTGGCAAATTTTTATAACTAAGTTCAAAGTACAAATGTATTTTCTATTTAACACAAAACCTGGGACAATGAAAAAATGCAGCCACAATAACTTTTAGCTCTAGCTGTATGACTAAAACATTGAAAGAGGTCCAACATCATTTCTAAGTAGAATTATTGGTCCTTAATCAAAAATTACTCAGTGGAGGAAATCGTTTCACTAGCAGAAATTATAACTAGATTCAATTGCTATTTTGGACTTAGTTACACAGAAAAATGTCAGCTTTTTATTAAAAATTAAGAAAAAATTACTCAAATTAATAATACCAAATAGTCGCGAGTGATGGAATTTCTGATTCGTGTCTGCAGGTCATTCCAATGCAGGACTGTGGGCGATAAGAGGCAACTTCTTGCCCTGTGCTGGCAGCGTGGCTTATAGTCATGGGAGTTGCACGTAGCTCCACCACGTAGTGAGGATTGAGCTGAGCAGTATAAACTTTATCCTGCTCTTGGCAAAATATCTTTGCTTATTCTATGAACATTGAGTCAATAATGTGATCAGATAGGAACCAGAGCAACAGTGTTTCACATCTGCATGGCACTCTGGAGGGAACAAAGTGCTTTCCTGTTGGTTATTTGTTTTGATTCCCAGTACATTCTCTGGGCTCAGTAAGGCAACTTAACTATCCCTGCATGAAACAGGCAAGGTGAATGGCTCACCTGCCTCCTAGGGTGCCTGTGAGTTTTAAATGTGACCATTACTGTTAAGTGCTTAGCACAATACTTGGCACATAGAAAGGACTCAATATATCCAGTCTGAGTTTTTACAATAATTTTTCTTGTTATTACCTCCCCAAGATTATGTGGCTCATAAAACTCCAAGAAAGAACTTGACCATAGGTCATCCGACTTTAAAAAGTCCTCTTATTGCCTTGAAATATTAAAAACAATAAGACTAAGGCAAAGGATTAAGAATCCTGAGTAATCATAGGGTCACTCCTAGATAAACAGTTAAAATGGCTTTATGCCGATTTCTGTCAACCAGTTGGATCCACTGTTATGTGAGTGTCTGTTTAAGACATATGAGGGGAAAAAAAATCTAGTTGTGATTATAATTTCTAAGAAAATCCCAGCCTGGGGTAGCTGCACAGGAAACACAGAAAGAGGTCCCAGCTTACACGGGCCCCGTTGGTCAGGGAGGGTCATGGCAGGACGCAACGCAGTCCTCCGAGGAAAGCTAAGGAAAATACCATTCATTTCACCACTCTCCCCGCGTTCCTTGTCGGAGGCAAACATTGCAGCCTCCGCTCAGACGGGAAGAGGGCCACGTCTCTGGGAACAACACGGAACAGTCCCTTGAAAAATAATCAGGCCTCAGCTGCAAATAAACCATCTGCAGCACATAGACCAGTCGGCGAAGAAAAGCCACGGAGGAGAAGACGATCGACCCAGGAGTCATTTTGTCATCTTTCTGGGTGAGTACACACATGACATGAGGAGAAGAGAAAGTGGCTTCTCAAGTTGGAGGCACCAGCATGTTGCCAGGCAATGAGCACAGGCTGGGAGCTCAGACAAAAGGCGGCAGCGCTGAGCCTCTGCTCGCTCGCACACAAAGGAGCAGACGCTGCGGGCCTGGGAGGAGGCCCCGAACACCGCGGAGAGCCGCGCGGCGGGCTTCGCTTTACAAAGGCGAGGCCGCCGTTCCCCCCTGCTCCCCAGAAGGCCCTTCTTGTGCTCAGAGAATAAATTAGGAAGGCTGAAAAACTGCACCAAGCAGAAACCAGACTCGAAACAGACGAGGCATCTAAAAGGAATCCCTCCCGATTCTAAAGGGAAGGGGTGTGGCCGAGGGCAGAAGCAATGACTCCCTTTTCTCAGGAAAGCTTCACGCGAAAACATGGGATGATTAATTCCACCCTCTCAGACAGAACTGTTAGTAATTTCGTAGCTACCATAATTCATAAAAATGATACAATAACAGCATCTGTTTGCCAGGAAGACCGTGCCGGCATCTCTCAGGGCGACGCCCTGCTCTGCCCCTCCGTGTCCCTACTCACAGCGTGCGGCCGCTACGGAAGGGGCTTGTGATCTGGAGAAAGAGGCACAGGTCACCCGTTAGAAGGACCTTGAGATGCTCCATGTCGGTCATCATTTCCTTGACCTTGTAAAAGCCACTGAAACAGCTCAACACCCCCCCTACCCCCCTCTCCTCAACTGTGTACTGAATCACAAATTTTTTTTTTAAAGCCACCTCTCTCGATGCCCTCTAAACTATATTATATGTACCTCAGCTGTTGTGCCAATTGTTCACTTAAACATTTATTGAGCATTTGCTCGGTGCCGAGAAGGCAGGCTGTATAGACATGGTCGACTCCCTTGAGGGGCTTAGGGACTTTTGGAGGAGACAGTTTTAGCCTACTCCCTGGAATCCTCTCCTCCACCTTCGCCTGGTTAAAGTCTTCATGAACTGATAAATCTCAGGGAGGCGTCATTTCTTCTTGGAAGCCTTTCCTTATTGTCCAAAGTGAGGGTCATGCACCTCTCTCTTCATGGTTGTCATGACACACATGTTATATTCTTGTAATTGCCCTTCACTGGGTTATTATGATGTTTAAACAAGTCAATACAGATATAAAGTTTTAGAACAGCACCTCTGTGCTCTAACTCTCACGTCAGTGTTTGCTCAGTAAGAGGGTGACCCACCCCACACCTACGACACAGAACCTCTGAGACTGAGACCTAGGGCAGTTTGTCTTAGAAAGTTCTTCCAGGAGACTTTGTGTGGAGCTGCTCCACAGCCATTTCAGAAGCTTTGGGTTATGTGACCTGCCGAAGGTTTCTCAACTCTTCAGTGACCATGGAACTAATACTGTCCTCCCATGGCCCCACCAGTTATCTCTGTGATGCCCTTTCTACTTTGCCTCCTGCCTGTCCCTCTGGAATCACCGTCCTCTCTCACTCAGGAGCCGCACAGCACACAGTGGAGACTTGTTTGAGAGTCCCAGCGACCCTGTTTCACAGCTTGGTGCTTCTGTGTGTATTGGTTTTCTGCCTGTGTCTGCTCTTTGTTGGACAAATTCTTATTTATTGTCATAACTCTCTGTAATGCTTCTGACGTGGAAATCTTCACTGCATGCACACTCCATCAAGTAGCTCATCACTGTGTACCTCACTTAACTGATTTTATTCATTCTGTCGTAAAATATGTATGGGTTTTCTGCTATGTGCTCAGACACAGAACAGAACAGCCCCCACTTCTGTGAAGGGAGTAGGATGGTAATTCAGATGAATCAAGGGCAATTACAAGAATATAACATGTGTGTCATGACAACCATGAAGAGAGAGGTACATGACCCTCACTTTGGACAATAAGGAAAGGCTTCCAAGAAGAAATGACGCCTCCCTGAGATTTATCAGTTCATGAAGACTTTAACCAGGCGAAGGTGGAGGAGAGGATTCCAGGGAGTAGGCTAAAACTGTCTCCTCCAAAAGTCCCTAAGCCCCTCAAGGGAGTCGACCATGTCTATACAGCCTGCCTTCTCGGCACCGAGCAAGTGCTCAATAAATGTTTAAATGAACAATTGGCACAACAGCTGAGGTACATATAATATAGTTTAGAGGGCATCGAGAGAGGTGGCTTTAAAAAAAAATTAGTAGCTAAAACTCAAAGATTATTTCTGCAAAAAAGCAGGGAATGCTACCATACCATGATGACACATGCAACGTCAGCCTGCGACATCACAAAGACACAGATCAACATTAATTCTGTTTCCAGGCCCTAATATAGGTCAGAAAAAAATACACACAACCTGCCAGGTGCTTTTGCTGGTTAGCACTATCAAGTGTAAAGGCAACAATCCTGTATGTGATACACATTTTAAATGATAAAACACCTTGTAGTTTCATTCAAAACTGACAAAATTCAGGACATCATAAATATATACACATATTTTTTTCTCAATTTCTATTCTGAGGTCAATAGTGTAAGTTAGTTTCCTATTAATTGTATGTGTCCATTGGAGTCTTACCTAGGTAAACACTGACATATGCTTAATATGTGTATCTGTCTAAATGGTAACCAGACCCCTTCATCCTCTTTTTGTGTTCTGCTTGCTTCTAAGCTAGAAAACTCAATCAACAATACACGGCCTCCTCAGAAGCAAAGGGAAATCCAGTGACTTGACCAGCGAGTTGACTTTCCTCTCTAAATGCAATGCGTGCCACTTGCACACTTTGTGAGCACAAAGAACTAAGAAATTAAAAATGAGGGAGGAGCAGTATCTTCGTTTGGGGAGGGTACACCTGAAAAAAAGAGGTTTTTTTTAAACGCTTATGGAAAATTCTGGTCGCATTCATTCTCTCAAGTAATTGCATAAAGACTCTGCTGTTCCTGGTGCAACAACCCCGAGGAGGTTAATTTCCAGACAATGAAAGGTGAGAAGGCTGGAAAAGACACCTGATCTTGTGGTGTCTGGGGGCTCTCAATCAATTTTAATTGAATCTGCTAATTGAATCACCCACATCCTTTTAAAAGAGACGCAGAAATGACGGAAGCAGGTCTCTGTTTAGGTACATTCTCCATTTCTCACAGTATGTCAGCATTGATCATTATGTTTCCAGAAAACGTTAATTTTATTCCCAGTGGAGAAAGCGCAGGCATCTGGCCACAGGCAACTTTACCTGGAATTAAAACTTTCCAAGAAATAGTTATTCAAAGACTCAGTTTTTCAGTAATGTTCCCAAATGCTTTTCTTGACATACTTCAAGTATCTTTTCACAGTAGCCTTCCATCAGTGTCTTTGGAGGGAGTGTTGGAAATTCCTAACAGGGCAGACCCTGCTCCTCTCCTTCCACCCCTGCACTGACTCCCCCAGGGCGGAGAAGATGGTGGCAGCCACCCATGAGAGGCCCGCCTGCAAACCCTGACCCTGGAGCTCAGCTAATCTGTAGTGCAGTCAGGTGGCAACAGATAAGAGACCTCAGGGATCCACAGTCAGGACAAAAAAAATCCTAAAAAGAAGCTCTATAGAAATAGTGATTTTGCTTTGTTTGTTTTGTTTTGTTTTGTTTTGTTTTCATTGGGGAAATAAAATTCTGCTGGCAATAGTTCCTCACTTGTTCTTTCATCAGACTCTCAACAAGTTCTCTGGCCATGTACTGTGTTGGGTGAAATGGCTAACATGAAGGTAAAAGGTGCTCCCTACCTATTCATGCCCAAATTCCAGCCTTTTGGGCCTAACCCCATGAGCACCTTCCTGAAGGTTTTCACTGCATGTGGAGAGCCCCTGGCAGTAGAAGGGGTTGGGAGTGCTGTGTGGGTCTGCGATTATCCTGCCTAAGCGTGCAGAGGATAAATGTCCCCCTGTGCCACTGAAGCCATGACTGGAGGTGGCCACATGCAGAAGTTCATTATGCATCCTTGAATAATTCATTCTTTGTTGGCTGTCCTCACTCTGCTGTCATATTTCCACATAAACTATTTGAATGGAAATACTTGCCTTATGATCTGTTTGTGGGGGGCCCTCCAGGCCTTGAAAGAATAGGGAGGGAAAGAGGTAACTGCACTAACCCTGTGATGGTTCACATATGAGTTCTCAGGGTATGTGCAACAGGTTCTGGAGGATATGCATATGTGTGACAGCTGGCGTAAAACTCACAGAACACTTATCTATGCTCCGTACCCACACCCGGGCTCCACAAGGATTCAGAATCCCAGCCTTCCCTCCCATTCTTTCCTCTGCCCTGCTTGCTCCTCCCTGCTGAGTGTTATTTCCTATTTTCAAAGTTCGAAGATATTCTTGCCATCAGTTTTGTCCTTCCCTTTTATCCATCTAGAGTTTACCCTCCTTCAAGGGACAGCTCTGCTTCCATCTCCCTTACAAACCTATTTCTGAAACCTTGACACACGAGGAACTTGGACTTTTATATTCCTTTGTTGCTTTAGTCCTTTCAGAAGATCATACTGTACATAGTTTGGTCATTGTCTTCATAGGCATGTCACCTGGCTTCCAAGTGGATGAGTAAGCTTTTTGTAGCAGGTTCATATTCCATATTTCCTGTTATCTTCCAGAGACTTTTGCATATAGCTTTGTTTTATTTTGTTTTCATTGGGGGAGAAAGTTCTCTTGAGCCTAGTTTCATCTTTATTCATTCATCAGACATTCATCTGACTGCTCAGTAAGTGATGATTGGATTACTGCATCTTTTTCTTATCTTTTCATTTCATTTCCACCTTGCAAACATGCTCAAAGACAGGCTTAGGAACACATACTACTTTCTATAATGATAGGAATAAAGCACTTCTTTCTATGAGGAAGATAATGTTTGTGTAATCCAAAGGTGCCTACTTATTGCCCTCCTGTCTTTCCCCACTGTGTACATAAACCACCATGGCAACAACTTCCACAGTTGAGGTTTCCACTTACTATGTAAAATCCTTCACCTTTCACCTATTAAAACTTCACCAGGCAGCAAAAAGACTGAGAAAGAAATATGACAGATGAGCACATAGCTGACATTGCACCCGTTACTAAATCAGTAGAAAGAGTAGGCCATAATCAACTCCAAAAAATTCTTCTGTGTCTTGGGGCCAGAGAGCTGGGGAGCAAAAGGGCAAAGGAGAGGGACAGTGGGATTGTGGCAGGAGAGAGATGGACATCATCTTGGTTGGGAATTCTATTGCCAAATTGCTTTTCATTTCTAAGAATTTGCTCCATCTGTTGACCTCCTAACACTGTCTAGACAATTTCAAAGTATTACATAATTCATAGTGGCTGAATATTTTCCTGTTTACTACAGAGTTAGCCTACAAAGGTCACTGATAAAATAATCATTTTAACTGGTATGAAAAACATCTCAAAAATCCAAGAAACTTAAAAGCCAGCCACACCAGTGCTTTTTGATACTGATTCATGAGTAAAATAACACCCCAACAGGCCTGACTATGCCTGGTTTCTGGCCAGGTTTTGACAGGTATCAAAAAATGAGAGCCCAGTTCATCTCCGCATGAGTAAAATGAAGACTATTAACCATGGACGGCCTTTTCATTTTGTGATGGCCTGCTGAGCAGGAGCCTAATGTTGATGACACAGGACAGTCTGCCCTAGTTAGAAACCATAGCTGAGTTAATGCACAATGCCTTTCAAAATAACATTTTTGGAATGTATTTAATGGAGACACTGAGTACTTTGACTAAAAAGATAATTTTTAAAAAGAGAAAAGGAAGCAATGCAGAAAGAGAGGAGAGAAGAGAAAAGAATAGCAAGAGGGAAAGAAGGAGGTAGGGAGAGAGGGAAGGGAGGAAGGAGGACAGGAAGGAAGGAAGGAAGGAAAGGAAAGGGAGAGGGAGGTAAAAACCATGGAAATGAGGAAGGTTCATTCATCTGGTATTGTTTTCACTTAATTGTCTGCCAGGATTTGCCCACAGAAAATGGTCAACTGGGTTTCCAGTCACAACACTCACTATTTAGAAGTTGTCCTGAGCTTTCGGGTTGTCATACTTCTATAGCCACTGTGCCTGCCACACTCTTCTGTGGAGCGAGGGCACGTGGGGGCACTGGCCTTGGGGAGATCATTGTGCAGAGCAGGTGTGGCCCTGTGGGACGCTGGGACTTGGGACAAGATGAATTTCCAGTCCTCTCTTCATCTCAATTATCTAAGAGCTGACAGAGCATAAGTTGATCTAGTTAATAATGTATTTCCTTATTAATGCTATCACTTATTATTTACATGAGTAAAAGGAAGTTCTGGGAGATTCAGGAGAATAGACACCAGGTCTACCAGCAGACAGATAACCCAAAAGTATCCTTCTTCAGGTTCCTGGTAACCCACAGCTGACCTCAAGGAAGTACACCTGTGTTTCCCTGAATGGGGCCCAACAGCTGGTGACAGCAAGAGCAGTGCCACTGCCCTGCTTACTCATTGTGAAGAGCAGCCCTGTAAACCCATCAAGTGAGCACACTCATTGTTCATGATGACATTTGTGTGACAGCAGCATGGCCATCACACAGGGGTCTTCAGGAGAAGCGCACACCTCTGTGCTCATTCTCAGTGTCCCCAACTCCACATCTTTTCCCAGGACCCCATGACACTTAGGTAAGGAAATGAAAGAAAACCATGCTTCAAAGCAGAAGCAATTGCTATGCTGCTATTTTCTTTATAGGATAAACAACTCTATTATGAAAATAGCCCAAAACAACATTTTAAAAGTATCTGGAGCAGGCTAAGTTTTTAAAAGAATGCAAATCTCAGTGTGGGCAGGAAGTGGTATCCAGGTGAGAGCCAAATTGCCCTTGTTTTACCCAGCAGGGTAAGTGGGGTGTGAGAGTTCAGTAGAAGAAACCAATAGTATGTCTTGAAATTTATTCTCATTGGATACTTAAAAATTTTATCAAAGTGATTTTTTATTTTTTTATTTTTTTAATTTATTTACTTTTTAAATACATTTGTCTCTGCCTCCCCCCCACCTCTTTCCCTTGCCCCCTCCCACTTTCCCTCCCTCAGCTCTTCCCCTTATCAAAGTGATTTTTTAGAAGAAATAGAAATGCTTTGCTTATAAGATTAAATGAAGTTTAATTTTGAGACTTACAGTTTACTAAAAAAGAAAAAGCTTGTTAAGATTGTGAATAAAATAAGAGGTATACCTTCAGCTCCATGAAGTCTTAAAATGTTTCAAAATCTGGTCTCATCAATAAATAACTACTTTTGGTTAACTTTTTTGCAAAGTTGATTTGGGCTAGCCATGTTAGAAATAAATTATTTTCCCATAATCTGTGGCTTGAATGTACATGTACACTACAACTCTGAGTTGAATTTTACAATATACATCACAGTATGCTAGTATATATAACACATGTCATTATATTGGATCATTATCAGGTTGGCTATAACGTGGTTAACCTCCATATTTCACATGGAAATATACAGGGTGGAATAAATGTAGGTTTACAGTTGTGAGTGTGAAAAAAACAGTTTATTTTTGTATTTGTACTTATTAATTATGTATTATTTTCCATATGAACAACTATAAACCTACTTTTGTCCAATCCTGTATATATACTTTTACTTTACATGGAATATAATATATAGACATTTCATGTAAAATGAAAGTGCCACTAAACTCTAATTAGTCATGGATATAACTCTTCAAGAAGCTGAATCATATTCCTAAAGCATAAATATTTATTTATCCTGAGAAGGCACTTTTTATTAGTGTAATGTATGAATTTTTAGTCTGTTACCTATATAACTTTTTAACATGCAACTATGCACCTGGAGACTATTATACTAAGTGAAATAAGCCAGTCAGTGAAAGACAAATACCATATGATCTCACTTATATGTGGAATCTAATGAGCAAAATAAACTAATGAACAAAATTGAAACAGAAACAGAGTCATGGAATAGACTGACAGCTGCCAGAAGGGAGGAAAGAAAGGGTTCTGGGTAAAAGAAGATGAAGGGATTAGTCAAATAACATATATGCATGACCCATGGACAGGGACCATGGTGTAAGGATCACCTGAGGGAGGGGGCTGGGTAGAAATGGACAAAGAGGGAAAAAAATAGAACAACTGTAATAGCATAAACAATAAGATACAATTAAAAAAGAAAAAAGTTAATTCATAAACAAAAGCATCAATAAGATAAATGCTCCCAAAAAATTATGTTTAAATTTCTTCAAAATTTCATGTGTTTAAATACATGCACACACGCACACACACACACACATATGAACTGGAATTTAAGTAACAACACTAGTGTGCAAATAAGCATATCATGTTTTTCTGTGATCATAATTAAAGCAATGTAATTTATATACCTTCAATTTAAATGTATTTCACATTTAATTACATACAAATTATATTTATTTGTAATTTAGTATCTTCCATGCTTTCTGTGTGCCTGTCAGGAATTCAGACAGGACACATTAAGTGTCACACATCTCTGTTCCATGATATCTAGAACTGATCCAGAACACTGCAATTCAAGGGGCTGGAATCATCTGAGGACTCATCTTCATATGAAGGGTAGTTTATGCTGGAACAGTTGTCTAGAAGGTCCAAATATGGACGCCCCATGTGGTCTTGGCTTCCTCACAACATATTGCCTGGATTTCAAAGGCAATCACTGAGAGAGAAAATGGGAGAGAGAAAGAGTGAGACACCATAATGCCTTTTTTCCCATCTAGCCTTAGAAGAGATGTCCAATTGCTTTCACCACATTCTATTGCTTGAGGCAATTACAAACACGGGGAAGGAACACAGGACCCCATCTTTAAATAGAAGGGTGTCAACACTGCACTGTAAGGACATGTGAGATGGGAAATACATCTGGGTGACAATCTTTGGAAAATACAGTGAGCCACAAAGTCTACCTATTCACTTGCTATTAGTATACCCATAACTGTGTTTTAAATACTTAATAAGCTACTCTTTATCTTTTCTTAAAATATTCAGAATTTTAAAAAATTAGAATTCTTTTTTTTGGCAATGTATTTCTATTATTAAACTTACTATAATCTGTGACATTTTCTATTCTGCAAAAATTTGTTTCTTTAAAGGTTAATAAACTCTGTTCAAGTTAAAGATTAAGTTCTTGCTGCAGATAATTCAAGAATAAACATATGTATGGATTGAATTTAGCATAATTTCTTTTCCAAAGGAAAGTAAAAAGAAATTATGGTAATGTTATAGGAATTTAGCCCAAGTAAGGAAATGTACGGATTGGGGAAACTATAAGGTACATCCTGGAAAGATTTGGAAAGAGATCTAGGATGTCACTGGACAGATGGGAAACTTTCTAATTGAAAATAAAATACTTATAACAGTTTGATGATGTATGAAGAATTGCTAAAGAGTCCAGAATTTATTGGAAAAGGCACCTGCTAGGGGTTCAGGATCAAATTAGTGTCAAATGGTTTCAAACATAAAAAAACCCTTTATCTCAAATTCACACACTGTTGGAAAAAAAGACGTCTTGTACACAAGGGTAATATTAAAAATATTTAACAAACCCTTCACATAGATCCTGAGCATTTAGTGAGGATGCTGGCCAGCATGTCGCACAGGCATGTATCTACCAGCCAGAAGTCCTATTTGGATGCAGAAGAGAGCATCCTTTACTCTGAATCATCTGTCTAAGAGTCAGAAGTGACCTCGATACATCAATGGATCCACACTTGCCTCTTTAGGCAAGTAAGAGGTTATTAGATTATTTGCCCAATGAGGCAAGTATGTGCTAGAAGCTTGAAGAGATTTAATAAAAAATCGTACAGACACTAAGTTGTAGAATAAGATTAATAACCCAGATATGCTTCTTTTTAGTGCATTTTACTGACATTTCCCTCTGTTAGTTATGGCATAACATTTGAAATCCAGTATGTATTTCATATCCAATTACTTTGGATAAAGAATGAGACAGTTGCAGTTGAAGCTTGGCTGACATTAATATGTCAAGTAACCTGAGGCCTGTGAAGTTTCTGGGCTTCACCTTCCTCATTTGTGGAAAAAAGAGTTCATTAGATCAACTTTAAGCTTACTTCCAGGTCTTAATACTACTAACGCAGACCATAGAGCTCTTCCACAGCATAGATGCTAAAATAGACCTGATACCACCTGAAGTGTTCACCTAGGAAAGCATCAACTGTCAGGTGTGGGGCAAGCCTGGTGCTGATCTGTTTTACTGCATTAAGGCTGTTGTATGGTAGAGAGTGACTCTATATTCATGTAAAAATGGACACGTAGTTTTAGGTATATTTAAATAAATTCAATTTATGGTAAATCATCATCCTTCTATAAGAAAGTGCTGATTCTCTTTCTCTAAAAAAAATCTTTTCAATATTTCTAGTGTTTTAAGATCTGTTCTTTCTGGTCCTCTTCTTGATTCAACCAGTCATCTCTTCTTCTCTCACATCTTCTTTGAAGCCAAGGCTTAAAGTAGTATATATAATAACATTTTATATAAATTGCTTAATGTCATGCAATTAAGGACATCAGGCATAAGGTTAAAATGCCACCCCAAATAAAATATTTCAGAGGCTCTTAATGCAAAAAGATATGCAATATATGCTTATGTTCACAAGAGGCAGAGTTGAGGCATATTTAGGGCCATATGTGGTGCCGTCTCAAAGGCCTTGGTGTTCTTCTTCTTGGTGTTGCTTCCTGTGACAACGGGTCACAGCATCATCAGCACCACACTATTCCAGTCAACGTCCCAGGAGAGCTCAGGTCACTATGTTTGGTCATGCCTGCAGGTAAGCAGATTTCAATTCCACCAGGCTAGAGACAGCTTGTGCTTTACAATTAGTGAGGACCAAGAATCTGAGAGTTTGGGTCTGTATTTTAACCCCACATGACTCCCTTCCTCTTTAAATGAGGGGCTAGGGGAAAGGAAATGTCAGCCCGAACATTCCAGGTGTATATTTAGACACAACAAGGGTATATGGAGAAATGCACATGAGAATGCCAGCAAGATCTGCCTGGTCACAGAATGAGTCACTCTAGGGAAAACATTGCAAACACACAGCTCAGGGGGCCTAGGAGTTTAGCTTCAAACTTAGGTTCAAATCCAGTTCAAATTTTAAAAACATGTAACACAATCATTGAATAATTCCATAGAAACATATAAATGGAGATCACTCATCGTCAAGCTCAGTTTAAAGTAGCATATTCTTAGTTTTATTTTAGCTCATGTGTTTGTGTGTGTGTGGAAGGCAACCAAAATGCACTTTGTAATGATATAGAATGTAAGCAAACAAATAGCATATATATTAAGTCATAGATCAGGAAAAGTCAGTTAGGTTTCAAGAAAAATTAGTCTGACATCTAAGGTTAGTGCTTTTTTTATTTCTCTACAAAGGAAGTAATAGGATGTTCATGACACTCAGGTTTAGTATTTAATTCTCTAGGTGACATACTGAGCTGAAAATAAGACAAACATACAAGTGGTGTTCAGACTATAGAGTCTTCTTGAAATGAAAAAAAGAGTTCAGTAAAGTTACAGAAATAGTCACTTTAACATCAGGAGCCTTCATTTCTTAGCTAGTGGTAGGGTGGTATCATATCAAATGTGGGAATAAGAGATTCACAGATTTACCATTTCTCTCCATACCTCCCATTATCTAAGATGCACTCAGGACGCAGAGGCTGTGCTGAGGTCCACCTAGTACAATCCAGTTAACTCTACATGGCTTAGGATGGCACTTCTCAAATTTCAGCGAGGACTCACATCCCTGGGGAGCTGGTTGAGACTCAGGTTGATTCTGCAGGTCTAGATGGGGCTTGAGAGTTTGTACCTCTGATTTTCCTGGTGATGCCCATGCCCTTGTCTCTGGACTACATGCTGAGAAGCAAGGCCTTAGGAAAATGTATGGCCCTGTTTTCAAGAGACACACGTTGCCCATTCATTGTGCACCAGGTACCATGGGCATCTCCAGCAGCACAGAGGTAAACAAGACCCTGTTCCTGTAGAGTAAGGGGGCAATTTTAAGTCGTGAGTTTAATGTTGTAGTAAAGACCCACAGGGGTTACCCTGGGAGTTCAGGAGCACCGGGACTGAGGTTTGTATCTGCACCGTGAAGAGATTCTGAGCATAAGCTCAGGAACAGCCAGAAAGGGAAGTGCGGCCTTACTGTGGGTGTCTGTATGTGGAAGCCCCAGAGCCCCCTTCAGCTTTGAGTGTGAATGAAAACTCATCAAAGGTACCCAAGGCCAGCACTCTGTCCCTTACGAGACTTTCAAATGTCACAGATAGGATGCAGTCAGAAACTAGAATAGAGGGGGTATTTATAGCACTTGTCTTCTCTTCAGTATTTATAGTTTATATTCCTCCAAATAGATTTTTTTTTTTTTAAAACGATTCCAGTCTACAGCTCCTTCTACTTATCAGGTTCTTAGGAATCAGGAAATGGGGGCATCTTCACATGCACGAGATAACTCATTTTCCCTTCCTCAGGCCACACTTCACAAAGGGGGAATACCCTATTTCCAGATCTGTCCTCTCCAACCTCAATGTCTATTAAGAAAAAAACACATAAAAACATGACATTTCCTTCCAATATTATCAGAAGTTGGGCTGTGGTTTTAATGGCAGCACCATATCTCTTTTCTACATGTCTATTTTCAAACATGTACATTTTATTGACCGATTTGTTAATATAAGTTTCTCTGTAAGTTTACAACTATTATTGTTAGAATTTTAAAATAGTGACAGCTTCCTTGCTTTTCTACATAATTTAGGTTGACAGATGCGCAACAAATATATCAAATATTGACAATGAAAAAACTGTAGCTAGGTAATTTAATTGATTCTATGTATGATGGTATTTTTGTGCCTGGAAAATACAATTGTGTAAGCAAAGCAAGTATTACTTCTAACAGTTGTAAATATTAATATTTTACCCTTTTAGTAGAGAAAAATATAGTGCATTCTTTTGTAATGAAGGTGATTCAACACACACAAAAAAACTAGCACGATGACAAAAAAATGTGAAAACTTTTCTGCTCATGAAAAGACATATAAAATTGATACTAAGAGGGTGATAGGAAAGAAGAGGAAGTCATTCTAATATAAGATATGAGAGTTAAGACTGGTCATGGGCTCAGCTAGGATGAACGGCATGGTTTGTCGTATACCTGTTGGGTATAAACCACACAATTTAGCAAGCCACCCAAGCACAGGGCCAGCATGATTGCAGATTTGACATCAGTACTGCTGCCATCTTGTTTTTATAAACTGAAAGATAAGCAGGATTGAAGTGACCCTCTGGGGATCCGTTTTCCCTCAGGCCAGTCAGTTTGCCCCTCGCAGGCCCCAAAGCCACTGAGCCAAGCGAGATGAGCCTGGCTCAGGGCCTCCCTGTACTGTCAGGTCTGCCCCTTTCTGTCCTTGTCTCAGGATGGTTTACACAGCCTAGGCCTTTCTCCCTTAGAGAGAATAGCAATAATCTGATAAACTAACCCAGACTCATAAAAATAATGTAATTATCTTAATAAATTTATCTTCCTAAGTAAAATCTGCATTAAACTTTTCCTACCTCTCTGGACATGATTAAATTACATCATGTATATTAAACATATTTTATAATATATTAAAATATATTATTTATTATATTGAATATAATTGTAATGACAGCAGTGGCAACAATTGCTATCTATTAAGCCAGCATTTTCTAAATGTGTGTGGGTCAGAACCACCGGGGGATCTTTTCCAAACTCTAGGCCATAGCCTAGGCCAATTAAAAAACAATCATAGGAGCCACAACTCCCAGTAGTTGCGGGAGCTCCCAGATGATTGCAGAGTGCAGACCGGCTTGGGAACCAGTGTCCACAGTGTTTACTGTGGGCCAGCGCAGCACTGGGCAGGCATTTTCAATGCAATTCCACTTGAGCAGGCGTTTCCATTGACATCACTGAGATAAGAAGTGGGGCAGCTGGCCGCCAGACATCAAAGGCTACACACTTTCAGCTGCACTTGGAAATGACAAATGCCTAAAACAGAGGGTCATCGGGGCTGTGGCCACTTCAGAGCAAGTCAATGAATGAATGAATGAAGTTTTGGAGTGAGGGTTGCTTTCTGGCCTGCCTCAACAATTTATGGTTCTTTAACAACGTTGACTGAGAATTTGTAGTGTATCAGGTTTGACCGTGGAGGTACAATGATGAAGAAGACACTGCTGCTTCTCTTGAGCTGAGTATGGAATGAATAGTTAGAAAACAGCGTTGTCCATGCAGGGAGAGCAGTGTGGCTCCTAGAGATGAGCCTTAAGGGTATGGTGGGTGGCTGAATAGAAGAGGTGGATGTTGCAGGTCTTTGGAATGTGAGGAAGAATTTGGGAGTGAATAAAATGGGGTATTCCAGGCAGCAGACAGAGAGTATACCAAAGGCTTGAAGCCTGGGTTTGTGGAATTGAGAATAATCCCCTGTAAAGGGGAATGGGTATGTCAGTCATGACAGGGCTAGAGACAAAAGGTCTTATCCAGGGGAAAGTGCGTTATTTGACCTTGTTTTACTTCTGTGCAGGACAGCACTCAACCCCTTTAAGTTTAGAAAGAACACCTGCATGGACTTCAGGCTCTTTTGGTGGAGGGAAGGTCACTGCACTAATCCAGACAGATGCTGAGGAAGGTGATGAACGTCGCACTGACAGATGTCTCTCAGGACTTTCTGTGAGCCAGAGAACAATGGGCAAAGTACATATTTATCAGTTAACATGGATAAGACTTGAAGAGTGACTCAAAGTAGGGTTGAGAGAGATGAGGAGATGAAGATGACTCCAAGGCATTTTCCGTAAGTGACCAAGGGACAGGCAGGGTATTTCTGGAACCAGGGAGGGTGGAAGAGCAAGTTTCCAGGGAAGATACTCCACTTTGTGCTGCCTGAGTTTAGATAATTTAGGCATGGCATGGCCCTCACGATATTAGTCAATTAGCTGATATTAATCAGGAAATTATGTGTATTAAATTGAAGTCTGAGATAACCTCCATGGCTGTGGGTACCTAACACTGTTTATTAGGAGAATGCCCTTTCTATTCCCATCAGAGAATGCCAATATAACAGCAGCACCACTGCCAGTAACAGCTATGTGAGAAGTGAATATTGCAGATGGATCCACATGAAATAAGCCAAAATAACTTGTGCTTCTATAGCATTTATTTGTGACAGACACTATTCTAACATCTAATCAAACCACCAAACAAACTTATAAGGTAGGTATTATATTTAGCATCCCTATTTTACAGATAGGGAAATAAACACAAAGCGGTTTGTTAAGGCCTCTCAGCTGGCAAGAGGCAGGGATTTGTATTTATGGTCTGGTTCCTGAGTTTGTGCCTTTAACCTTTACACTCGATTGCCCTTGTCTGGAATGTGTTGCTTAAAGAGATAATGCTATCAAGATCTTAATGGCCTTTGAAAAAGAAACCAGATTTTCACTATCATCTTTTAGTCCTTTCTTTAATTATTCTAATAATATATAGGCTCCATGATTTCTCCTCAAGTAGAGCTGGGAAGAATTTAACTCTCCTTTACAGTAAAAATGACATTGATTCTGAGGGTCTGACACCTATGGAGTAGGTAAAATTGCTGGAAAAAGTTTAATTCCTATCTCATCTAGTTCCTGTCAAAGGAGGAGGATTTCTATGTAATTTCCTCAGAAGTGCAGGATGAAATTTCATGGAAACCTCAGGAGTTTTGTGTTTTTTTAAATATAAATTCAGATTCATGTGTAATGATCTCAGGGCATAGTGGGAATTTAACATTCTTTCTGATGAGAAGACAGTGCATTCATACAGGCATATATGAATTAAGATAGATTTTTAATTCCCATCTTCAAAGATTTTTATAGAACCAACTTCCTAGTAAAAATAAGATTATATGTTTTTGGTTTTTTTGTACAATTTGTCTCTTGGTTAGCAGTAGGAACTTCAAATTCTTTTGTCTAATTCTTACCTAAATAGCTGCGTCACTTTGGGTAACCCTGTCAAATATAGGGCTCTACTATTCTCATTGGTAAGTCAGAACAGATGCTCTCTCAGACCCCCAATGTGCTGAGCACATCATTCTACACATGGACATGAGCTACTTGATGCCAGACTCAAAAACAGCATTGTTGTTGTTGTTGTTGTTGTTGTTGTTGTTGTTGTTGTTGTTGTTACCTGTTTGTCCATTGTTCTAGGCTTAAGATAAATTGCACAATATCAAAAGGTAACATGATTAGTGATTAAAACTAACACGATAAAAAATATCAGAGAAGAGAATCCTTTTAGAAGTAGGCAGTTGCCTGCCTTATAGTTTAAAAGCACCAGAAAGATATCCCTTACAAAAAATATGGGTTTTAGATGGAAACCACTGTGTGTAAAATTAATTCTTTTTGGCAGGATGACATTTAACTAATTCATACTATGCATTAATGCATCATCAAATACATCATTTCTAATGGGACAGAGAGTGAAGTACAAGAGAATTGTATAATACATGTGCCAGAAGTAGGGAGGTAGGGTTGCCCGAAGGCACAATGAGAAGTCTTTTGGCTTTCTTATAACCATTACTCCATGACAAGAAAAACCAAGATCTGGAAACATTTAATCTCATACAACTAACATCTTCTGAGGATCTGCTCTAAGCCAAGCCCTAGTTGCCAAGCTCTAGATGCTGTGGGTAGAATGATTAGTTAGGCAGGTGGAGTAAGCATATCTGCTGTTGTTTCTTCTCTCAATTGCTTCTCCTCTTCCTCTGGGCTTACACACCTTTAAGTTGGGTGTGGTCTTGTGGCATGTTTTGTAAATAAAATATAAATAGAAGTAACTTGTAGCAGTTGTAGGCAAAAGTATTTAAGATCTAGTATGTAATTATCCATTTGATTCCTTCCAGTGTCTTGCCTATGTGTTCCAGATAGTGCAGCCAGAGATGGTATAACATCTCCCAGACTGATAGCTACACTCAGGCATACAGGACTGTGGGCTTGGAGAGCCATCCAGATCCACAGTGGATTTAACATGAGTGAAAAGCAAATATTTGTGGCATTGAGCACAGAGATCTTTGGATAATTTGCAAGTGCAGCATTGCCTAGACTCTCTGAAGGAAACCACCAATGAGGGCCCTGGCCACAAAAGAGTCCACATCCTAGTCATTTTAGGAGAAGAGAGTGTCTTGAAAGAAAATGGTATAAGGAGAGGGCTATGTTGATTAGATATTTGGGGAAGTTTTTATTGAAGAGATCAGATATCTGAAAAAAAGCAAAGATGGCTCATGAGTAGATGGAATAAAAAGCATTCCAGGAAAGGAAAATAGCAGGTGCAAATTTCCAGAAGCCAGAGGATCTTGGTTTATTCAAGGAACAGAATGTGAGCCAGCATGGAGCAAAGTGAGTCACCAGGCATGTATAAACTGAGATGCAGTTACAGAGGCAGGTAAGCCCAGATCATGCAGGACTTTGTTGCTCACAGAAGGTTGAGATTTTATGTGATTCTACATTCAACCAAAGCAATGGAAGGCTGCTGGGCAGGGGAGTAATGTGACCCTATTTATATTGTAAAGACTTTAATCTGACTGTTGTGTGGAGTACAGACTTCAGGAGAGTAAGAATGTGAGCAGGGGGCTCTCAGGAGATCCTGACCATGTCATGAACCAGGGGAATAGCTGTACGATTGTGAAAGTGATAAATTTATATTGTATTTTGGAATTAAAGCTAAAAGATTTGCTCATGTCTTAACTATGGGGTGTGTGAGAAAAAGAGAAATCAATATTAACTTTTAGTTTTGTGTCCTAAGCAATGTGGTGAATGGAGTTGCTATTTTTTATGATGGGGAAGATCTAGGTTTGAGAGTCTCGAGTTGGGGTTGAGGAGAAATCAAGAGGTGTTTTTTTTCCCTTAAATATATACATGTATACTAAGATATGAATGTCAGATCCCAACTGAATAGGTATATGGATATGTGATACTAGAGCTCAGATGAAAAGGTCAAGGCTGGAGATAGAAAAAACTTAAAAAACCAAAGAGGAAGAGGGGAAGGAAAGATAGGTAGGCAGCTAGATGAAGGAGTGGAAAGATGGATCAGAGAACTTAAGGTATTTAAAGCCACTGACATGGATGAGATACCTAAAACAGGCATAGACATAGAAAGGCAGAGCATCAAGCATTGAATTCTAGGACGTTCCTACGCTTAGACCTTTGGAAGAAGGAGGGGACCCTACAGGGAAAAGTGGAAAGGAATGAACTGAATGGTAAAAGAGAAGCCAGAAAAGTGAGTTGTCTTAGAAGGGAGCAAAGAAAGCATTCCAAGGAAGGAGAGATCAATTGCATCAAAGAATGCTAATTGGTAGTGAAAGATAAAGCATGAAGACCAACCTTTAAACTCAGCAGCAAGGAGAATTTTGATGATCTTAACAAGAAATTTTCAGCAGTGTGTTGAGGTTAAAAGCCTTAATGGATAAGTTCAAGAGAGGTTGAATGTTGTTCTGTAGAAAACATTTCAGTTCAATTCAATGTAACATTTTAGAAAACTGTTTTTCTTTTTTTTGTTATTTTAAGTGTATTTTATTGATTATGCTATTACAATTGTCCCATTTTTCCCCTTTTCTTCCTTCTACCCAGTACCCCCATTCCCTCCAGCAGTCCCCCTACCCCTTAGTTCATGTCCATGTGAGTTTTTTGGTTTCTCCATTTTCTATACTGCTCTTAAAATTCCACTGTCTATTTTATACCTACCAATTATGCTTCCTATTCCCTATATCTCTTTCCCCTCTCTGCTGATAACCCTCCATTTGATCTCCATTTCTATGATACTGTTCCTGTTCTATTTGTTTGTTTACTTTGTTTTTGATTTTTTTTAGGTTCAGTTGTTGATAGTTGTGAGTTTGTTGTCATTTTACTGTTCATAGTTTTGATCTTTTTCTTTAAACATACCAACATCTGAATCACAGGGGTGCCAGAAGGAGAAGAGGAAGAGCAAGAAATTGAAAATTTATTTGAAAAAATAATGAAAAAAAAAGTCCCCAGTTTAGCAAAAGAAATAGACATACAAGTCCAGGAAGCTCAGAGAATCCCAAACAAGTTGAACCCAAAGAGGACCACACCAAGACATATCATGATTAAAATGCCAAAGGTTAAAGAGAGGCTCTTAAAAGCAGCAAGAGAAAAGAGAGTTGCATACAAAGGAGTTCCAATAAGACTATCAGCTGATTTCTCAAAAGAAACCTTGTAGGCAAGAAGGGCCTGGCAAGAAGTATTCGAAGACATGAAAAGCAAGGACCTTTATTGGAGACTACTTTATCCAGCAAAGCTATCATTTAGAGTTGAAGGGCAGATAAAGTGATTCCCAAACAAGGTAAAGCTAAAGGAATTCATCATCACCAAGCCCTTATTATACAAAGTGTTAACAGTTCCTTTAAAAGTTAAAAATATGCCTATTATCAATATGTAATCTAACCATTCCATTCTTAGATATTTACCCAACAGAAATAAAAACATATACCCCCACAAGTACTTGTACACAAATATTCACAACAACTTTATTTATAGTAAGCTCAAACTGGAAACAAACCAAATACCTACTAGACAAAATAAATTTTGATGTACCCATACAATGGAATATTATTCACCAATAAACAGGAATAAACTAGTGATGCATGCAACAACATGGATGAACCTCAAAATCATTTTACTAAGCAAGAAAAACCAGACATAAAGGATTAAATAATATATACTTGTATAAAAGTCTATAAAATGTAAGCTCTAGTGACAGAAGTAAGAAAAGTGTTTATCTGGGGTAGAAGAATGATTAGATTACAAAGAGACAAGGAAACTAGAATTTTAGACATTCTAATGGTGTGTGTGTGTGTGTGTGTGTGTGTGTGTCCCATCATGGTTTTAATTTGCATTTCCCTGATGACCAGTGATTTGGAGGCCTATCAGGAAAAAGTCCAGCCATCATTATATAACGGGAATGGTTTGCACAACATTAATGTAATCTAGCAGCCAAGGAGAGTAGACTGGAATGTGCAGTGTGAACAATGATGACTTCACTGTACTAGTCAGTGAGGTTGGTAGATGCCTTAGAGTGAGTATGTATATTGTGTGGTCATTGCATTCAAAATGACTGAGCAAATAAAGCAAAAAATCTGCATCAAACTTTGCATTAAACTTGAACATTCCTCCATGGAAACTATTCACAGTTGTAGGCAACTGGTGATTGGCAGCTTGATCACAACAATGCACCTCCTCATGCATCACATCTAGTGTAGAGTTTTTTGGTGAAACATCAAATCACCCAGGTGACTTGGCTCTCCTACAGCCCAGATTTGGTGCCCTGTGACTTTTGGATTTTCCTGAAACTAAAATCACATTTGCAAAGGAAGAAATTTCAGATTATCAATGAGATTCAAGAAAATATGATGGGACAGCTGATGGTTACTGGCAGAACTGTGTGTGTTCCCAAGGTGTCTACTTTGAAAGGGACTGAGGCATCATTGTCCTAGGTACAATGTTTGTACCTAGGTATCTTGTATCTTCTTCAATAAATGCCTGTATTTTTCGTAGTACATGGCTGGATACTTTCTGGACAGACCATGAAATATGCATTTTTTATACACACACACACACACACACACACACACACACACACGTACATATACTTTTTAATTAAAAAGCTTTTTTTGTATCCTTGTCATATAACACTTGGTCATGGAAGCTTACATTTTAGATGTTTCTTAATTCTATTTACTATTATTTTTTAAAAATTTTATTTATTTATTTATTTTAGACAGAGGGGAAGCAGGGGAGAAAAAGGGGGAGAGAAACATCAATGGGTGGTTGTGTCCTTCGTGTCCCTTACTGGGGACCTGACCTGGCCTGCAACCCAGGCATGTGCCCTGACCAGGAATCGAACTGGCAACCCTTTGTTTTGCAGGCTGGTGCTCAATCCACAGAGCCACATCAGTCATGGCTCTATTTACTATTATTTTAAGTAGGGTTTTTATGTCAGTATTTATAAATCAAACAAATTTATGAATTTAGGTTCATCTGGGTTTTGTGTGTGTGTCTGTGTGTACTGGGGTGATTATCTTGATCACATTTTGATATTGTACCTTTTTGGATATGTGTGTGTGTGTGTGTGTGTGTGTGTGTGTGTGTGTGTGTGTGTAAAAGTTCTGTAATGGTTCTAATACACTGGGCACTATCCTTGAAGTTTGGAAGGCATTTACCAGTGAAACTGTTCAGACCTGACAATTTTTTCAAGGGGTAGCAGGTTTCATAGAAACGATAATGGCACTGGTATATTGCTAGGATGTTTAAATGATGAAATAATGCCAGTAAAGCAGTCCTTAAGAGGCTGAAAGTGAATGCCAGCTTTAATGTGTTACCATATCAGAAGAGTTCCCCATCCTAAGAGCTACATTTGCCCTTGCAAATAATTTGGAAAGAAGGCAGATTTAGAAGAATGTCATGTCATAGCCATTACACCACTCTAAAAGTTTTTATTCCTTAAAGATGCTTAGGAATGGAATGGGCTTTACTGGGAAATTCCAAAATTGACAATTCCCCTTTTTTATATTTTCATGTCTCCAAGCAGAGGTACTAACTAACCATTGGTAGCCTCAAATAGGACATAAAATTAAATTATGTCAAACTTTTTATGACTTCCATGATATAGCTATATTTTTCTGAATTTAGTAATCCCCTAAGGCTTTTTCTCTTATATCATCTTTCTTGTGCTTCTTTCTAGGTTACTGGTACCTAATGTTTGAATTTCCTTCTCTTACTTTTTGTCATTATGTATTATTACAAAAACCAAACTCCTTTGCTTGGTATAAAAAGCTACGAGCAGCCTGCTCACAAATGGGAGTCATGGGCAATGCACTCTGTTCTTTCTATCAACTTTATTGATATCATTTGCTGAAAATACACCCAGACCTAATGAATAGAACTGAATTAGCAACTGACATAATTCTGTGATCCAGAGTAAGCTTTAGTGACCTCAGATGGTAAATAACTCCAAAGTGCAACAATGTGAGTGACTGTTCATGACTTTCTTAGTTATAGCACAAGGGACAAAAGCATGTCATGGTGTAACTGAAAATGCATTTCTATTGGTCTTATTCATCAACATGTTATTAAGATCTTTGTTAAAATATTATTAGCTTGTTTAAGCTTTGTCAGGTCTTATAAACTCCAGAATTAGCATTTCACCTCAGTGCAGTGGACTTTTTTTCCCTTTATAATGAACAATCACTTTCCACATGCTCTGTGAATCCATGGCAAACTAATTAATCTTTGTCTAAGGGCATTAATTAGGGTGGTTTTTAGACCTATGTCTTCCAAACACTCTGGGGGCCATGACTTATTCATACATCCTCAGGTTGACAAAAAAGCTACCAACTCACATTCCTCTGTGAGTAGAATATCTGACAAAAATTTACACATTGTAATTTTGAAGGTGATTTTTTTTTGGCAAGCAAAAAATACTGTGATTTCCCACTGAGACATCATCCTTTTTTTGATAATAATTTGAGGGCATGGCAGGCTTATGGTCAAATTGAACCACTTTCATAAAAGTCAAACGTAAATCCTGAATCACACATAGGAACACTCCAGACTGTTCATCTGATTCATTGTCACAAAGTCGCAATTTACCTGAAAACAATTTTCCTGAAGGGAAAATTGCAGTGTCAGGAAGACTTTTCCATAATCTATCTGAAAAAAGTTCCATATGGGCAAGGCGTCTCTCCATAACATCTATTAACAGTAAGTGGGTGAAGGTTACTTCCAATACATTCTTTCTTGGGTCACTTAATAAGGCCAGAATCAAAAGCTATAGAAACAGTTAGATAACCTGCAAGCAGGGAAGAAACATCCAAACATGCTTGGAGAACCTAACTGCGTACTTTTAAGGCTATGGATGAAGTAATTGCAGAACACAACTGAAGTTAATGCAAAATAAATTAATTGTTTGGTAGAGGCACTTGGCAGAAGAAGAAGATACACAAAAGAATATCATGGGAATTATTACTGAAATATGGAAAAGCTGTGAATTTTTGCCAGGTTTCCAGTTACTTTATAAGCTGTGACATTTATAAAAAACATAGTATGTTCAATGCTTCTAAATTTATAACAAAAAATATCAATAAAACTGTCCGGGTAGAATTTGTATTCTGGTTATGGCTCTTAACTATAAAATATGAGCTTATATGTGCATAAAACAAAATGTACTTGGCTTGTTTTAATGTTGCATTTTCTCTTTTAATTAGAACTTTTACTTACATTAATCTATAGGTAGAAAATGCTCTGCTATTTCATTTCCTGCATGTTTTTAATTATCTTGCAGAATTTGGAATCTAATTATTTTGCAGGACTCCCTTCCTCCCTTCTATCCTCCCTTTCTTCTTCCTTCCTTCTTTCTATAAATCCAGTCAGTTAGCATACCCACATTATTAAGTATCAACCATGACTTAGTGATTCCCTGACTTCCAGGAACTTATTATACAAAGAATTGTTTCATGATGATTTCACTTAACTGTTCCATGGAACTGATGCTATTTGATAACTATTTTGATACTTAACAATGCTTAAGTGTGTATCTAATGAAAAGCATTTATAGTAGACAAATGAAACTTCCAGAAAATTGTCTCAGACACATGTTGTTACACATAAATCCTAGCCAGGAGTCTCTGAAACAGCCTTTGTGACAAAGCAAAAGATGGCAAAGCATAATAATACATTACACACACGTCTTATAAAAAAATTTTGTATCCATAGGGTGTTAATCTGAGACACTGAAATGAGCATCGTACATATGTTTTCCTTCCTTCCTCCAACAGAACAAACTGCCAGACAGACAACAATAAGGAGATATTTCTCCCTCCGTCATTCCCTACTCCCTGCTCAGGAAAAGGAAAGCTTAGCAGCCAATCTTTTTCTATAAATCAATGTTGTTTTAACATGACTGTACTGTATAGCCACCTCTACACCAAAACACCACCAATTGCCATTTTTCATATTCTTACCATGTCTGTATGAAAATAAGAAAATTGAAGAAACCCTATAAATTGGGAAGGAGCATGGAGGTGTGGAAGACACAAGAAATTCTGGGCAATGTATTTCCAACAAATAAAGTATTTGTGGAGGGAAGAGAGGCACGGTGGCCAAGCCCAGAGGGACCTGTGTGTATCCTGTCAGTTCAACTTATCAAAGGACAAACTGAGGCACTAAGAAGATCTTCTCTGCAGACTATCCTAAAGGGAAACTTAGCTGCCTCCATCAACTCCACTGTTGACAAGGAAGGATATCTCTTACTATTCAAGATACTGGGATGCTGGGCTGTTGACACTAGGCCTACGCTGCTCTTTGACACATACTGGGTTTGAACAAATCTTACTTCAGAATGAGTATACACACATATGCTGCACACAGAAAACATGGGAATAACCCAACAGAGAAAGAATATGGAATTCATCCCCTAAACTGTCAGAGGCAGGAAAAACAAAAAAAAAATCGAACAGAATGCCTAGAATAATGCTATCTAGGTTATTTAAAGATATTAATGGATTACAAGAAAGGTCTCTGAAAAGCCAAAGGAAAACTCCCTAAGACTTATATAAAAGGGAATGTGGATAAGAAAATAAAAAATTAAAATAATTGAAGAAATTCAATAAAGCAAATAAATTGGCACAAGGAGTAGTAAACGGTGCAACTGATATTGTAGAAAATATATCAGTAATGTGGGGCAAGTTTGACAACCTCCTCCAGAATGCATAGGAAAAGGGCGGCATCATGAAGAATAAGATATTTCTATGCAAAGAATGAAAACAGGACTGAAGAAAACAACTTTAAAACACAGATGGAAACATACAGCTAAAGAAAAATTTTTTAAAAATACATATCTGAAAATATTGAACTTTTATTGCAATCATAAAAAAAATTGCCAGAAGAGTGAAGGCCATAAACAAGTAATCTTAAAAGGAACAAATATGAAATGACCTTTAGATTTCTCTTTTGCCAAGTGGCACATTAGAAAACAATATAATATATAATATACTGAATAATATTGATGGTGGGAGAAATAAAACAAGGGACAAAAAATTAAGCAAATACAAATTTTAAAAAGCAGAACCATGATATAATTTAACACAATTTTAAGATATACAAGAAAGAAAATCAAACGAGACTGAGGTTATTTAGTATTGATAAAGGGGATAATCTAAAATGAAAATAAAAAAAGCTCTATAAATCTTACAGAATTAAAAATATATTATCAAGTGAACCCCCAGTAGTCTAGGAAGGAATTACTTCCTAAATTATATAAATGTCTAACCATTATGCTGTATACCTGAGATTATTATAAAATAATATTGAATGCCAACTGTAATTAAAAAATAAATTTAAAAGTAAGTAAAATACTACTGAGGTTCAATTTGAAAATGAAATATATGGAGATTGAATATTTTGGACTGAGATTTAAGGACTACTGTATAAATTAAGACAAAGCAGTCATATTATACTGCAGTAGTCACTGAGATCAGTAGTGGATTTGAAATTAAGAGGAGCTTCTTTGAAAACAAAAGTAGTATCAAAAACTTAAAGTAGCATCAGTTAGCTTCAAGGAGAATGTAATATACCAATATATATTATTTCTGTACAACTTCACAACATAAGCTACATGTTCTGAACATTCGCAAACTATGTATTATTAATTAAATATTACATTTAAAACTTCACACTGTAAGCATGAATTGCTATAAGAGCTTTGAAAAGCAACTGGACAATAACTATTGAACTTAGAAATGTGCGTACCCCAGAGTGGCACTAAGGCATCTCTCTGCACTAACTGTAAGGAGACACTCCTACGCGATCACAAGGAGACGTAAATAACACAGGTTCATTACAGCAACACTTGTAATCAGAAAAAAGAGGGGGACAGACACAGGCCTCAACAGGGGGATGAATAATTGCAATGTAGAATATGAGGGGCTTTATAAAGAAATTTAAAAATATATAATTGAACAAAATGGTATATACCTAACTCATGCTAGTGAGCTCTGGGAGTTAGAAATGGTTCTGCCATGGTCATTAGAGAAACATTTAGCTTTGCTTATAGTATCCATTTTTTTCTATCTCTTAAGAATATATATTACATTAATTATATGTGCAATTACTGGAAATACTAAATAATGGTAATGATATTTTATTCTGAATGATGGGGATATGTGTGATGGCTTAATTATGCTTTGTGTTTCCTTTTCCTCATTTTACTAAAACATAGAAATTGGGGATAAATATTCTAAAAAATAACACTGGCAAAAAGGAAATAAACACTAGAGTTAGAGATTGTTTTTAAAATAAAACACTGAGAACTGTTAAGTGGCAAAACTTAGGCGTTGTACCCAAAGCTGTATTCAGAGTAAAATAGTTCATCCTTAAATATTTAGATTCTTAAGAATTAAATAAATAGAAATAAATTATTATTTAATTCAAGAAGATAGAGAAACAAACCCAGAGAAACAATGGGTGTGTTTTTATATAAACATTAAGACAGATTCTAACCTCCTCGTGAACACTCTAGATTTCACATAAAGTGTGATGGAGGATGGGCTAGAGGTGTTAGACATGATATTATAACACATGTGCATGCCTCATTGGGAACACAATGTTTTCTTGGTTCTGACTGAAAAATGGTGAGACAGAGAGACATGATGAGAAAACAATTATGAACTGAACTCCCAAGACTTCCAAGTCACCTATTTGTAGGCAAAGAATGGGGTCAGTAGGGAGATGGCATTCCTGAGCCATCACAGTGGCTAATTTTCTTGGACAGTTTCTGGCAGCCACTGTGGAAAATCTGTAGGTGAATATTAAGAGCAACTCTTTTCCCCTTACAAACTGAGAGAGCAAGAATCAGAACAAGAATGAGTAGCATGGGAAAAGCCCTAAATCTGTTTCATTTGTAATGAAATTGTAACTGGAATTTCTTGTGGGGTAAAGACAGTGAGGAGACAGATATAGAGCTCCTTTAAGCCTGGGAAGAATTTGAATTATTGTTGGTGAATGCTAGCGCCATAATCATAAGATAGAAAAGGCTTGTCTGCAGTTTCTATTCTAATAGATAATATGCCCTGTATCTTCTCTCTCTGAGATGAAAACACTTTGTACTGATTCTTATATGAACATTGTGTGATTTTGTTTGAAACAAAAACCACTGAATTGTTGCATGCAGTCAAGGATTTAGCTGTTGCTTTGCTCTCTCTTATTTTCAAAATCTTTTTTATAAATCTCACCAGAGTCTGGCATAATTTATTCTGGGTCTTGCAAAACAGAACTTGGAATTAGTAGTCTTGTATGTCATAGGATAAATTTTAAATAGATTTTTTCCTATGGAAAAACTGAATTAACAGAGAAATCTACCAAAGGAATTCTTTAACAGAACGAAAAAGAAGGAAAGAAAGAAAGAAAGAAAGAAAGAAAGAAAGAAAGAAAGAAAGAAAGAAAGAAAGAAAGAAAGAAAGAAAGAAAGAAAGAAAGAAAGAAAGAAAAGAAAGAAAGAAGAGAGGGATGGAGAGAGGGAGGGAGAAAAAGTGAACTTATGGTCCTTGACACTAATTCAACTCCAGCAGGAATACTGTACTGAAGGAAACTTTATTCAGTTCAAACAGTGATACAGCATGGTTGTGAAAACAGCACTGTCATGGGGCCAGATCCCTCTTGGCTAGACAGCTCTGTTCTGCTTCACCCTGTGCAGATCTGCTCTGCTTCACTCCAGTGAGACATTTTATGTGTTTGAGCTCTAGACACGGAAACCAAGTCTTTAGCCTTGAGTGGAAAATGCCGTCTCCAAGCCGTAGGAGAGCTCTCTTAAATGGACAGAAGCCTCTGCCTTTGGCCTTTGATTGGTCCATTCTCATGCAAATGAGGACTCTGAATCCTCACTATTTGATTGGTCCAACGGCACTCTCTTGATTGGTGAGAATAAAGCCACTCTCATGCTCTGACTGAATGGGGAAAGTCTCAATCTTATTGGTTGAAATAGGAGTCTAGGAAACCTTTATAAGGGCCAGCTCAGATGACAGAAACAAAGTGCAGGTAGGCAGTTTAGCACAGACACCTCTCTGAAGTGCAGTTTGCCTCAGAAACCCCTGACCCCTGTGCAGAAATGGCTGCTAGGCTTGGGCTTTTTAAAATTTGAGCCAAGTTAGCCACCAGAAGCCCTTCTTAAGTGTCTTTTTTTCCTCAGGGTTTTTGAAAGAAAGAAAAGAAAGAGGAAAATCCCAAAAGCAGGCTTTCCCAATGGTCCATACAGGTTTTACAACCTGTAACCTCCTCATAGCTCTACCTCTGTCTATGAGGAGGACTACCTACTGTGACAGACTGGATATTCCCAAAATGGCCACTACAATATCACTTATTCCACATGTTCTTCTACAATATGAATTTGCTATTTCCCCTGAATCTGGGACCTTGAGAATGCTCCATCCAAGAGTGTACAGTGGAAGTAATGCTCTATAACTTCCAAGTCCAGGTCGTAAAAAGCAACACATCTCCTACCTTAATCACTTAATCAATGTAACTCATACCTGGAACATGGAGCTGTCAGGTAAGGAGTTTGACTGTTGTGAGGCAGTCATGTTGTTAAGAAGCCTGAAGTAGCCATACTGAGAGGAAGCCCAACCACCTGGGTAGGCCACATACAGGCACCCTAGTCAGCTGTACTAGTCTTTGAATCATCTCAGCCCAGACATCAGATGTATGAATGATTAATGTTTTACATGATTTCCAGCTGTGGGTCATTTATGAGTCTTCCTAGTGCATTCTGTCCAGATACCAGAGCAGAAACATACCATTCCCATTGTCTGAATTCCAGACCTATGAAATGTTAGCACAATCAACTGCATGATTAAGCCACTAAGTTTTGCTATAACCAGAACACTTGTGGGTTGAATTGAGTACCTCAAAATTCATATATTGAAATCCTTCCTCAGAATGTCACCTTATTTGATTATTGCAGATGTTATTAGTTAAGATCTCACCTTGGGGAATTTAGACACAGACACCACACAGAGAGAATGCTATGTGAAGATGGAGGCAGAGATGGTATAGTGCTTCTACTAGCCAACAAATGCCAAACATTGCCAACAAACCATCAGAAGACAGGAAAGAGGCCTGAAGCATATTCTCTTTCATGGTTCTCAGGTAGAACCAGCCCTGATAACACCTTGATCTCAGCCTTTTGTGCTCTTGAACTATGAGACAATAAATTTCTGTCCTTTAAGCCACACAGTTTGTGGTATTTTGTTGTGGCAGCCACAGCAAACTAATATACTCATAAAAAGTTAGATAATGTTATGTAAGCTTCCATCACCATTTTTGGTTGGTTTGGCTAAAACAACACCCATTGTCAATATCATATTGATGCATTGTTACCTTTACCTAAGGAGTTATGTAGATAAGTAACTCTACCACATTTGGGTCATCCACTCATTTCCTCACCCCTCCTTTTGCATTTTACAAGTTGTGGCTACAGGTGTAGTTCAGAATGGAACCCATGGCAAAGCATGGCAAGAAAACTCTTCAGGTAATACAAGTTTATTAATCCACACTGTCCTTCAACCAGAAACAGTCACCTCATTCCACTCTTAGATGGCCCATGTCACTCTATTTTGTCCATAGTATGTTGAGATACCTCATTAGTGCTGCTGAAATCCAAACAAACTCTACTGACCAAAATTTTCCCATGTGCTGATTCAGTAACTCAGATATGTAACTTAACACTTGTTAATGTATATGTGCACAAACACAATCACATGTACTTGCCACTAACAGGTAAGATGGAAAAACATGCTCCAAATAGGTAAATTTGATGCTTATTTCAGAAAAAAATAAACAAAACAACTTTAGAATGGACCATTAAAAGGAAAACTGTGATAAGTAGACACCAGTAAGGGATCCTTATATCAAACAAACCTCATTTGTAAAATAGAGTAAAATATGGTTTAGGCTATTAGAGACATTTGTCCTTATCTATGCCTCTAGCTTTATTAGCTACTTAAATAATAACATAGAAAAAAGGATCAACCATGATCTATAAATAACACAAATCTGGAAAAGGTAAAATGAATTGTATGTCTTACAAAGGACATTTTAAACCCCGAAATGCCAATCTAATCACTACAAAAAAATCATGCAATTAGAATTTTGGGAATTCTACAGGATACCTGTCCTGTGCTGCCCCAAACTGTCAGGGTCATAGAAAACAAGGGAAAACTGAGAAACTGTCACAGACCAGAGGAGACAGGAAATGTGATGACTATATGCAATAGGGTACCCTCGATGGCATCCTAAAACACAAAATGAATATTAATGACAAAACTAGTGGTATCCAAATAAAACTGGGAGTTTAAACTAATGCATCAGTATCAGTTACTTAGTTTTTACCACAGTAAGGTAAGATGTTTACAATGTGGGGGCTGGGTCAGGAACATAGGGGAACTCTGTACTATCTTTGAAGCTTTTCTGTAAATCTAAAATTTTTCCAGAATATAACTTTTTAAAAGGGAAGTTAAAGGTTGAAGTGTGGGCCAAACCATAGAATGAAATTCACTAGACAAAACAATGAACTCATTGATTGATAGCAGCAGGCACTGTATTGTGGTGATAAAAAAACAACAACAAGGAAAAAAATGATACAGTGCCTTCATTTGAGACCACCTACAGATTCCTACAGTGAAGTGGAAAGTTCTAACCACCTGAATAGATTTGAGCTCCTGAATTGTACCTAAGAATCTTAGTTAAGGGCAAATTCAGTATTAAGCATGAATGTGCTGTGGATGGAAGGAAGCGTATATAAAGTAATACTGTACTTGTGGGATTCCAAGATGTGTGTAAAGATGAAGGTATACTCCTTGTGACTCCAAACTTCCCTGAATTGCAAAATCCTGGAGATGAGGACTTTTGACAGGGAGGTTATGTGGTCCCTCAAAAACTGGCTGGGTTTACTTGGAAGAACACTGATACGGTAAGTAAGACCCAGCCTAGCCTTAGTGGGGGTTTCCCCTCAATACTGGTAATGAAGAGGATGGAGCCCTCTGCAAATCTTGCAAGTAGTGTTATATCAGCTAAATGTATGTGATTTTTCTGCAGGATTCCATTTTAAGCATTGTGCCTTATTTTCAGGCTACATTTAGGATTGCAGTTCTCGCTCTTTTAATTGGGGAGACTAGATTCCTTGAGAGGGAAAAACTTAAAAGTGTAATAAATAACAGAGAGAACTCTGAATTTGTTCAGTTGTCTAACAGAGCCAGACACATCCACCATGCTATAGTTGTGGCTTTCAACGGAGTGATTTTCACAATTGAAGCTGAGGCTACGGGCATAGATAGGGCAGAGGCCAAGATGCCACTCACAGCCTACTCTGTACAGAGAAGCCCCTGCAAGAAGAAGTGCCTGCCCCAATGTCAACAGTGCTGGACTGAGAAGCACTGATCTATGGAGCAGTAGGATGCCTACACACTGGAACCCATATCCCTGTTGTGTCAGTTTTCATCCTGACTGCTCCACAGATTCACAGAGCACACTGACTCCCGGCCCCTTGCCAGCTGCAGCCCGCCCCTCAGTGGCAAATGGTTTAGAAGTAAGATTAAGTTAGTTAGCTTCAGGAAGGCCATATTTGGAACCTCACTGAAAGCCCTCACACTTAGGTTTCTGGGTCTCAGAAAATGATTTATCCTAGGAGACCTACCACTTGCCTTGTCTGTGATACAGTCCTAAAATCCTCTGTTCCCAGGCAGGTTGGTAGAAAACACCTAGATCTTTCTCTTACTGTGACCTCCTGGGGTTTAACTGGCGCCCATAGAGTCTAAGGATGGATGTGAAAGAGTTACTTATAATCCTATATATCTTGTCTTATACTTTAAAAACATTACCTGGAAAGGGGTCCATACTCATCAACAAGAGGTCAAAGAGTATTCATGCCATGAAAAGCTTAAGAATTTTGATACGTTGGTAGAAATGTACACTAGGAGTTTATACAAATCAATTCCAGATACAGAGACTGGAAGTTTATACCCACCACCTCTTGATCATTGCCAACCCAAACCATGAACCCTCAGTTTCTCCATTCCTAGTTCTCTGACCCATGCAGCACTACATCTCAGCTTCTGATACCAGGTGGGTTCCCTATGTTGAAACAGGTTGGACTCACCAGGCTGAATCAACCCAATGTTCTTCAGTCATGGTGTTCAGTATTTGCCAACCAACGTCACTGGTAGTGTTGAGATGTGCCATGCCTCTGGCCTGTGCACCCCCAGGACTGCCCAGCTAGGGCTACCCCTCTCCAATATGGTCTCTCCCTTCAGAAGCAGTGATTATACCCCAACGTAACATGAGCACATGGTGGATGCTCAGTAAGTACTGAGTTCCCATATTACACCCACATATTCCAGCATGCTTGGGTAAACTTGACCTAAATTCTCAGCCAATTCCAGTTTACCTTTCAGGACCAAACTTGAAATACTGTAAACTGGTACCTCTTCTTTTAACAACTCCTGCTTGCCTAGACACAAAACTGGCTAAGTTTGACTCTTCTTAAAAAGATTGATTCCTGCCTAAAATACCTTACATGTTAGAGAATAACTAATGAAAATTAAGTACGTATTTGATTTCAAAGTATAGACAAAAGATAGGTGGCAGAGAAAGTAGAAGCCAGGTTGGAGAAGGGTCCAATGGCAGATTAAGGGGCTTCAAAGCTTCCCTCTGAGTTAGAAGGAGTCCCCCAGCCCCTCCATGGGCACTGTAGATAACCAAGGATGACTTCCCCAAATGTTCTTCTCCATGGAGAAGCACGTGGCTGTTTTGAAAACCAGATCCAGAATCCCTGCCCATTGACAAATGTCTCTAATTTCCCTTTTGGGCCCTGCCTTTCAGCAGCATTGCAGATCACAGGGAAGCTCTGGAGGGGCTGCTTTGGACTTCTTTGATTTTTGTCTGGCTGCTTTCCACCTTATCTTCCTCCCTGGCTGCGGTTTTCAAAACCTTAGGCATTTTCTGTTCTGCTTCAGCTGAAATCTTTAGTCTGGTCCCTGGGAATAATTGGCTCAGCATTTCATCTGCAGTGCACATCCATATCTTTGGCAGAACAGAACTCAACTATCCTATAGTTCAGATGATAACCAGATTGATCCATCTCTTCCTGCACTGAGATTACATGCAAAATTTGCTTGTTTTTTCCATTTCTTAATGGACCTTTAGATGAGAGTTTTCTTCCCAATTCAGAAGGACCCAATTTGCCTGGATCACCTTCAGTACCTAATCTGTGGAGTCATTCTTGCATTTGACTAGCAAATTACGGAAGTTTTTAGTAACACATGGCAGCCTACTAAAGCAAGGCAGCATAACATAGTGATTGAAAGCTTAGACTCTGTAACTAGATTGTTTTGGGTTTGAGTCTGCATGGTGTGAACCTAAGCAAAATAAAGTCAGTTTTTTCATACCTGGTTAGTTCTGTTTGCACATCAGTGCAGTGCCTGGGATGGCAGCTCCCTTTAAAAGTGTATTACTGTTTTCGATTTATTCTTCTTTATACTCATGAAATGTTCAGCTTTAGGGTAAATTTGGACATAAAAAATAAATTAAGTATAAAGGTAAGTACAATATTTGCAGATACACTCACAAATGTATCAATTCATAATAAAACTTCCCCTTTAATCTACTTTAAATGCAATACAATGTTAATAAGACTGTTCAGGCTATCACACTTCTGAATAGATTCACTTGCTTTCCTACCTATTGTAGTCTATATTAAGTGGCCAGAACATGACCCATGTAGTGACAAAAGAAATCCACCTTCCTGTGTAGAATACTTTTTTCATGTTTTCATATTCCTGCCCTTGGCTGAAGTTCAGGAAGAGAAAAGATCAAGGGGTGAGGTCTCTGTATGTGTACACTAGCCAAAGGACATTGGTATATAAGGTGATTTTAATTGAAAGTGAGTTTATATTTTCACATCTTTGTTTTTCCCCAATGCTGGTTATAGTGTCTAATCCACAGGAGGTGCTCAGTGAGTATGTGCTGATTTGCTGAGGCCAAAATGAAGTTGGGGTGTGGGAGAGTATGCCAGCTGGTGGAATCTTGGTTACCCTTTCTGCACACTCAGCTTCCCAGTGATTCTATTGAAGCAGGAATTTTTGTTAGTTTAACCTGCTATTGGAGGTTGCTGCTATGCTGTCCCCTGAAGCTGAGCCTTATGTAAACAGGTCTGTCCGTGGGCTTGTCTTCCATCCTCAAACATTCACTGAGTGCTTTCTGAACACCAGCCCATGGACACAAGATGCGAGCAACGAGCCTCCTCCCTAGCTTCAGATTTGTTCCTCTCCAGGGTGACCTTAGAAATACTTAGGAAATATTCATGGACAACTTGCCTGACATCCAACAATATACATAAGAGAGATTTTTAAAATTGGTATGATTTCACTATCTATTGGTACAGCTTTTGTTAGACAGCTTTTGTCAAACATATTTGATACCTAATATTACTGCTTTGTTTTACTAAAGTAATAGGGTAAAACATTTCAAAGGACAATTCTTTTTTTTTTAATTTTATTTTAATTTATTTTTTCAAATACATTTTTCTCTGCCTACCCCCCACCACTTTCCCTTGCCCCCTCCCTCCTTCCCTCCCTCAGCTCTTCCCCTTTGGTTTTGTCCATGAGTCCTTGCTGTATGTTCCTTGACTTTCCCCTTCCCTTCCTTTTCCCCGCCCCCCCTCCCTCCTTCCCTCTTGTGTCTGTTGATTTCTTCTCCTTTCAGTGTTGTTGGTGTTATTTTCCTTGCATCTTTGTATTGTTGGTTAGGTTCCACTTATAGGTGAGATCATATGGTATTTGTCTTTCGCCCCCTGGCTTATTTCGCTCAACATAATGCTCTCCAGTTCCATCCATGCTGTCGCGAAGTTTAGTAGTTCTTTTTTTCTTTCTGCTGCATAGTATTCCATTGTGTATATGCACCATAACTTTTTGATCCAATCATCTACTGATGGGCATTTAGGTAGCTTCCAACACTTGGCTATTGTAAATTGTGCTGGCTATAGCTCAGCGGTTACTTCGAGAGAGCATCAAAAGACAATTCTTAATGGTGGCATAAAGATGGCATCCCTTTAAATGTGCTTAGTTTGAAAGTAATAACTATTATACATATGTCTTCTATTTGCATTCTAATTTCAAAATAGAGCTTCTGGGAGTGTATACATAAATATATAGTATATATGAGACATATATATGACTATTCACTTAATAAAAATCCCTTTGTGTGAATTATGAGCTTGTATTTATGAAATTCTAAGAAATGTGTTTATGCATTATCCACGCTAATAAAGGCAATTAGATAACGAAAGGTTAAAGAATAAGAAAGCTGTTAAATCAACTCTTTAGATAAGTAATCTCCAGGAGGATGCTTCCTAAGGGCCACATCAAAGCAGGAGACTTAGATAGATGAATGATAAATTTGCATATCATTTGTATGTAATTCATATGTCATTAGCATACATGTGTTAAGCTCTAAAAGCTTTTAACTTCTCAAGGTTAAAATTTCCCTTAAAGCCCTGGAGGAAAACCTAAGCAGGAAAATTTCAGATATCCCATGTAGCAATATTTTTGCTTATATATCTCCTAGGGCAAAGGAAATAAAGGAAAAAGTAAACAAATGGGACTACATCACACTAGAAACCTTCTGCACTGCTGAAGAAACCATCATAGAAATGAAAGGGGAACCAACTGTGTGGGAGAACTTATTTGCCAGTGATACATTGGACAAGGGTTTGATCTCTAAAATATATAAAGAACTCATATGACTCAACATCAGGAAGACAAACAATCCAATTTAAAAATGGGCAAAAGTTCTGAATGGACACTTCTCCAAGGAGGCCAAACAGATGGCCCATAGACATATGAAAAGATGGCCAACATCATTAACCACCAGAGAGATGCAAATTAAAACCACACTGAGATATCACCTAATACCTGTCAGAATGGCCATCATTAATAAATGAGCAAACAACAAGTACAAGAGAGGGTGTAGAGAAAAGGGTATCTTAGTGCACTGTTGGTGGAAATGCAGTCTGGTGCATCCACAGTGGAAAACAGTATGGAATTTCCTTAAAAAACTAAAAATGAAACTGCCTATTGACCCAGAAATTCCACTGCTGGGACTATACTGTAAGAATCTCAAGTCATCAATTCAAAAAAACTTATGCACCCCTATGTTCATAGTGGCACTATTTATAACAGCCAGGTGCTAGAAACAGCTGAAGTGCCCATCAGTAAATGAGTGGATCAATAAACTGTGATGTATTTACACTATGGAACACTACACAGCAGAAAAAAGGAATTTCTACTTTTCATGACAGCATGGATGGACCTGGAGAGTGTTATGCTAAGTGAAATAAGCCAGGCATGGAATATGATCTCACCTATTAAATGCAATCTAATAAACAAAATAAACAAATGAAAAAAATAGAACCACAGGCATGGAACCATAGAGCAGACTAAAAGTGACCAGAAGGGAGAGGAGAGGGGGACAATCATGGAAGAAAGGGGAAGGGACTAGACAAAGAACATGCATGAATGACCCACAGACATGGATGACAGTGTGGGAGCAGGGGGTAGGATGGGTGGAGGAGGGCAAAGGGGAAAAAACTGAGACAACTGTAATAAAATAGCAATTAAAAAATGATTTATAAAAAAGAAGAAGTATGAAAAAAATTTCCATGAGATACCCTGTCTTTTGTGCAGGCTTATCCATTTGTAGGAGCAACAGCCCTGTATGAGTATTTTATAGTGGGGAAAAATAAAATGGAGTTAGGACAAGCCAACTGAGAAAGTAATAGGAACAGTGAATGTCACCCAGAATTCTTTGCTGGGCCATTAATAGCCTAAGGTTTAGTGAACATCTTCTTAGATGAGTCAGGAAGAAGAAAATGATACTTCTAATCCTGCTTTGACTAAAAGTGTATAACCTGGTTACCAAACAACTTATGTCTAGAATACAAAGTTAAGACTTTAAATTTATAAGTACAGATGTACAGTAAAGGAAACCATTAACAGAGTGAAAAGACAAATTGTGAAATGGGAAAAATATTTGTAAACCATATATTTGATAAGGGATTAATACTGAAAATATATAAACAACTCATATAACTCAATATAAGCCAAAAGAAAAAATAGGCAAAAAGTCTGAATTGATAGTTTTCCAAAGAAGATATATCTAAAAGGCTAACAGATACATGAAAAGGTGTTCAACATCACTCACAATTAAGAAAATGCAAATTATAACCACAATGAGATACTACCTCACACCTATTAGAATGGCCATGATCAAAAAGACAAGGGATAAGAGATGTTGGCATGGATGTGAAGAAAAGGGAACCCATGTGCACTGTTGGTGGGAATGTAAATTGGTGCAGTCACTACAAAAAAAACAGTATGAAGGACTCGAAATATTAAAAATAGAGCTACCATGTGATCCAGCAATTCCACTTCTGGAAATATACCAAAAGAAAATGAAAACACCTAATTCTCTGATATGAGGTATACATACATTTTGTATTATTATGTCTTTTTGGTGAGTTGACTCTTTTATCTTTATGCTATATGCCTCTTTATTTATGACAATTACGTTTTTGGTCTGAAATCTACTTTGTCTGATATCAATGTAGCTACTCCATCTCTCTTCTAATTAGTATTTGCATGGTATATTTTTTTCTGTCTTTGTTTCTTTACCTTTTCCTTATCACTGCATTTGAAGTAAGATTCTTGCAGATAACATATAGCTGGGTCATGTTTTTTAAAATTCATTCTAACAATCTCTGTCTTTTAATTGGTGTGTTTATAATGTGTTTGTGTTTAATAGAATGACTGGTATGTTTGGTTTGAGGTCTCACTTTTTATTGCTTATTTTCTGTTTGTTACCTCTGATTTTTTCCCTGCATTTTTCTTAGTTATTTAAACATTTTAAAGTATGTTATTTTAAATGATCTATTGTGGTTTTTACTATATTGCATATATTTTTAAAACTCAAGAGGAGAAAAGTCTATTATATTTACCCAGATGTCTTCCATTTCTATTTTTCTTCCTTTATATCTGATGCTCCAAGTTTTCTTCTTGTCTTGTTTTCTTCATGTCTGAAGAACTTCCTTTAGCAACTCTTTTTGAGTCAGTCTGCTGACAAACAGTTCTTTGAGTTACCCTTCATCTGAAAATGTCTTGTCTTCACCTTTCCTGAAGGATTTTTTCACTGGATTTAGAATTCTGACAGTTCTTTTCTTTCAGCATTTTAAACTGTTATTCACTTCCTTTTCTTTTGGCCTGCATCATTTCTGATAATAAAATTTCAGTCGCTCAAACCAGTGTTTCCATATAGATAATGTGTTGTCTCTGGCTCCTTTTAACCTTTCTCATTGTCTTTAAATTTCACATGACTGATTATGACGTTTCTGAGTGAGGATTTGGTTCCCTGAACTTCTTGAATCTGTAGATTTATGTCTTTCTTCTTTGGGAAATGTCCATGTTTTTGGCAGGTCATCAATCTGGTTAGGTTCCAGGCTCCAGGTTCCAACTTATCAACTGTGGCCCTGGTTCCAATGTCAGATCAGGTGTTGTAGCGCTACTCAGATCTGCCCTGCACGAACACGCCACCCTGTGGCCTCTTTGGGGTGTGGGAAGTGTGGTCAGTTCTCAAAGTCATTGCTATGCACTTTGGAGGCAGAGCTTTGCTTGCAAAGATAAAAGGTCAGTCCCAGGCTTCATAAACTTTATAGGGTCACCTTTTCAAGGTCTATAACCCTTCATGATCTTTCCATTACCTTTCAGTTTCCTAGGATTCCTGTTTGATACTTCATCCCGCCCACAAAAAGTCAGTCTTTATTTACCTCATTCTGCCCACACCTCCTGCGACTACTGTCAGGCCTGGGCCAAGTGGCAGTAGGACAAGAGCAAATATAATAATATTAATAAACAACAACAACAATGAACTTCCTACTGGTTTGGTGGCACATCTAAATTTGGTTTTCTTCCCCAGTCTGCCTGCTACTATTTGCTTTCGGAGTCTCTGATAGCTGCTTCGCCATGGCAGAGACAGGCTGGGGTCTGCTCTTCAATGATACTGGATCTAATACCAACCAAGACAGCAGTTGAAACATAAAGAGAACTAGTATAATGGTGATGTACATGAGAAGAAGAAATGGTTTGACTTTGCTCATTTTTAACAGTTATCCACTTTTGTTTCTAAAACTTGAATGCATTGTAAGCCACTGATTTAGTTAACTATTATGCAACGGCTTTGCTATGATAATAAATATATGCCAGCTCTTCTCACTTTTTCACTATAGGTAACTGTTCTTTAAATAATATACATTGGCTTATGCTCATTTTTGGTACCGTTATTTTTAAAATACCAATGCCTTCCAGTCAAATGAATCTATACAGCACCTCACATAGATTATCCTCTCTCATCTCACTCTGATATGCCTCTCTGGACTCTCCATCTTTTCTGTCTTCAAAACTCAGCTCCTCGGGGCAGCCTCTCATTGAAATCCACAGTGCTCTGAATTCTCCTCTGTCCGTGTAGCCCTCTCTTGTGCCCTGCCAGCAAAAGTGCTTATCCTATCTGACTCCTCCTTCCTGCTCTCCATCCATCATCCACTCCATCCATCATCCCTGTGAAACCCAAGGGATGCAGTCCATGGGCTAACCTGAGAAGTTGCCTGGCACAAATAGACAAACTGAGCCAGTCAGAACTGAGCTCAGACAAACTGAGCTCCTCTTTTGGGAGTTTGGATATGGAAATGACAAGAGAATAAAGCAACTAAAAGCAGGATCTGCAGCTGGAAAATGCCATGAGGTAAAGTCAGGGCCATTGCAGGTCACAGGGAGCTGAGATTAGTGGGGAGCAATGATGAGAGAGAGTAGAGAAACCACTGAAAACATGCAGAGGAGAAGGCAAGAAGCTGCAGTGAAGAGACAGGATAGAACAAACAGATGCAGATATGCTAAGAAACAAAATCAGGCCCCTGATGACAGCGGGACCCAGGCATGGCCCCTTGTTAGCATTGAATGGTTCTTGATGGCTTCATGGCTTCATGCAAGGGGCAATGGGACAAATGCAATCCCACAAGCACCGTCTCTGCTTAGCCTCTGTGAATATCTCATGTAATGCCCCTCTGAGTTAGCTAAACGATGCTCTTCGCTACATCTGATAGAACTAACTAAACCAATGCTGCAAAATACAGGGTGAAGAAAAAGTAGGCTTACCGTTTTTCATCTGGAAAATAATAAATAATAAAAAATAATACAAGAATAAACTTTGTGTTTCATGTACTCAACAACTGTAAATTTACTTTTGCCCCACCCTGTGTGTTAAAATGGTACTTCATGACTGTAGCCAGACTAAATTTTTAGGGCATTCGATTTCTTCCTAAAGGCTTTTGACCTTTTTGGTTTTGTTTCTCTAATTTCTATTTCCTAGACCAATTTTAATGGAAATAGTTCTATGTAAATATAGTGTATTAAATAAATTACTATCATTGTACAATCTATTTTTTAACCTATGTTCTGTCCATTGATAACATTTAGTAACCTTTGTGGCTTTCAACATCTCTGTTCAGTGGAAATTCCAAGCCTCTTTGAGGCTATTCTATAAAAGGATTTTTTTTTTTTACAATGGCAAATGCAAGTAAAATTAAAGCCCACAGAGAAGAAGTGTCTCCACTCTGAAATAGCAGTGCACACAAAAGGAGAAATTGGGCATTATCAATGACCAAGAGCCACCTTCTCTGAGTGTCTGGTGCTGCCCACTAGGACATTCCGGGTTCAGGCCCAGCAGCTCCACCAGCCATGCCAAGAAGGAAGCCTCTCCCTGGACCGTCAGGGAAGCTGAGCTAACCTCCTCTCCACTGGGAGTTACCACACACATAATCCTCAAAGCCGTTGCTTTTCATCACTCTTGCAGCTGACTCTGGCATTGCAGCTGGCATGAGATGCTTCCTGGTGGTGCCCATCATCTGAGTCTGCATTTCCTCCAAAGTACACCCTTTCCATCCAGGCTCAGAATCACACAAATCACACTCTTCAAAGTCTCTGTCTCCCTGGCTGACTGCCGACAGGGTGGCTAACCTCAATTTTAACACATTCTGCTAGTGCTGAGGGTGCCATTAATTTTATTTTTATATGCCTGTAAATCATTTTTAGATATGTGTTCCCTGGTCATTTGATGTTCATAATTAGCATATTTATGAGCTGAAGCAATCAGAAGCCCACATCTTGATGTAACTTAGAGCCAGAGACACCCAGGAAGCCAGTCTGAGTCCCAGTGAAGGGATGACTCTCCTTGAATTTCATATCATAACATTTGCAGTGATGGCTGCATCGTGGCTTCAGTCATTTGTAGTGGATTCTAAACCAACCCAATTATTCAAAAGGCAATGGTGCAGGAACTTTATGATTTAGACGTGTGATCTTTAAAATACCCCAGGAGAAATAGAATTTGCATTCCTCATATGGATTGGGAATATCAATGCAGTTGGGTAACTTCTCAGTGCCAATGCCACCAGCACCTTTGACATAAACTAGAAAGGCTCACAGTTACTTCACTGCCTGTATGTGTACAATCGCTCCAAGGAAGCTTTAAGTATAAGCTCTTCTATCACTTGAGATGCCTCAGGTTTTGCTTATTATCTAGTTCATGGAAAAACTGGGTCTCAATCAGAGAATATTTTTATCTCTAAATTAATGAACTTGCAAATTGTAATGTTAGGGTGCTCATGGTATCCACTATAACACAACATCGGGAAATTTGGGAGTTATGTTAATTATTCCCATATTGTTCTCCCAAGCATCCTAAGTTTGGACAGATAATAAATACTATATTTGCATAATACAAAATAAGAAAATGTTGTAGGTTATACCAAAATAATAGAACTAAATACATTAAACTTCTTATCTCAAAACACATAAAACAAGAGAAAGGCAAATATGGATCCCAAAGTCTCTACCATTTATAATGACTAAGTGGTAATAAAAAAAATACAATAAAGATTAAATTAAAAAATAAAATATATGTCCATTTTATAAAAAATTCTTTGCCTACACTTTCAGTACATGTCTACTACATAAAGAACATGATAGAATGGAGGAAAGAAACATAATTGTATGTGGCACTGCTTTCTTGTTCTGCCAACTAGTCAGTGCCAAGAAAAGAAAAGCCATCTATATTAAGCACCAGATTTAGACAGTGAGAGACAATTGTTGCTTCATCAATACCTACTTCACAAAAGACAGTGAACACAGAGTGGAGAAAAGAAACTTAAAGCCAATATCACTTAGGCTAATCCCTTGAATCAACCAGTATCTCTCTCAAAAAAGTTTCTCAAGCAACTATGATACCAACCCCCCTTTGGGATAGGAGCTGCACTTGAGAAGGGACCTCGGCCCCAGTGGGATAAGGCTCTAGTGCTTCTATCTCTGTGAGAGCTGGTGACACCACCTTCTCAGAATCACATGAAAGGGGCTCAGACTTCCTGAGATTATTGTCTAGATCTGCTTTCCAACATCAGCACTGAATCAGCAGGAAGAATATGATCTCTCATGTATTTTCCATTGAGGGCAATAATTCATGCTTTTATTTCAATTGGAAAGAATGCTCCTTAAGCGAGCAGACATACCATCCTACTTTTCAAGCATAAGTTACTTTGAGCTATTTTGTCCAAGTCCATTACATTTAGATGAACTGAGATCACAGACACATCATTTTCACATTTTGCCAAAATTTTTGTGTGACATAATGTGAAAAACATGAATGAAATGAATTGATTTGTTTGCTTCTTGCCTTCAGGTTGATTTAAGGTAGGAGAAAACAGAGACTTTTTCCCTTTATTTTGGCATAAGGGGTTGGTCCATGGGGTATAGTTAATCAGTGCAGTCAGTTAATTAGCTAATTAACATAATATTTTGTATGAAAAATCTTGATTAAGGTGCTGGCACATGTTTGCCCATCCCCTCATGTTCTGGGCTCATCAAGGCTGAAGCCAAGGTCACAACACCATGGTGAATGGGCCCTTTGGAGAGATGGGTCTGAAAAGCTTTCAGATGTGCCATGTGTGTCACATGATGCACCCTTCTGAGGTATTCAGTAAAGGCATACTTTTTTCTTAGTCTTTTGGACATTGGCTTTGTACCTTGCAGTATGCAATATTTCAGGTATTACATCCTTGATTCCACAGACACTATATCCTTATCCCTTTCAGTTTCCAGGATTTTCTGCCAGACCCTTGAAGGTGCTCTCCTCACACAAAATGGCCCACGTCCAGCATGACAATTTTGCCTTCAGAAAACATTCAACTAAAACCTAAAATGTTGTTAACTACTCTGGGTTAATGTGCTATCCTTCCTATTAAACATGTATTTTAATAAAAGATTCTTTGAACTCAGAGGGAAGCATCTCTGGGGGAAAGTCTTGGATGAGTGAAGGAAATATTTTTAATACAGGGACAGTCTCAGCACTCTTAACTCATATTCTATGGTCTATAATTGGAAGCTTAGCCTATCTCCATTCATGGAAAAACATAGGACATCATTTAACAAAGGCATCAATGAATAATGTTCTTATTTTAACTCAAAATCATTTCAGTAACTAGGACATTATTTGGAAGGATTAGAAAAATTAACAAGATAGCATGTTTTGTGTACTAACCATGAACTAATTAGGATTTAGGCCACTAAATGGCTCTGTGGTGGCCTGGAAGAAACTGGAAGAACAAATTGTCGATGTGTGGTTACAAGAAAAAGACTAGCACTTTTCTGACAGCTGTTCTCTTCTTGTTGATATATTTTTACCCAGAAACCAATTCACTGACTGTACATTCATTCAGTCCACACCTTTTAGAAGTTAGTTTTTTACTGACTCTTAACAATCAAAACAGAAATCTCAGATCTCTACATTGGAACCTCTCAAAAGGACAGCTGGAAAGTGGGTAACATGTAGCCTATTATATTAATAATTTTTAAAGGCAACCAATGGGATCTGCAACCAGGAAAAATGATGGGGATGTAATTACAGGCCACGAAGCCCCACATTTGCAGTGTTATAATCAGAGAGCATCAATTTGCCCAACTTCTTAGGAGAAAAATAATTACTACTGTGAGTTCAATGAGAATTTTCTTGATGAAATGTCAAAAACAGTGTGCCTTTTCAATTTGCCATAGTCAAATTCAAACCTGTAAATTTCCCTCATTGGTAAGTTTCCCTACTTTTGTGATCACCTAATAAAGATTTCTGAAAATGTCTCTTGTGATGGCAATGATAATGACAACCTGGAACAACATTCAACTGATATTGACATTGGCATGATATTGACACCCCAGAGTTGAATCTCTGAGAAGGCTTCCACTTCACCACGTCCTAGGGCACCTGGCCTCATGGCCATTCAAATACTTCCTACAAAGGACAAAAACTGTTTTAATTGACATGGTGTAAAAATATCTGAGTTAGAAGTATCATGCTTGTGTTGCCCTTCCTGTGTTTACTCCCTGTGGTGTAATGGAAAGAGAATCCTGCCTTTGGCATCACACGGACGGGAGTAGGATTTCCAGCTTGGAGTCTTACTTGTTCTAAGATCTTAAACAATTCATCTACCTTGCCAAGGCTTAGACTTTTTTTCTCCATGTGTGTGTATGTGTGTATGTTTTGCTTAATGTGAATAATGATTTCTATTGAGAAAAAATACAACAGACTATCATACCACAAGTGTCTGAGATGTGGCCTTTTTTATATGATTGTTATTTCTGAAGTTTATGTGTTCAAGTAAGCACTATGCTTGGAAGAAGATATAACCCAGCCCCAATGCATAGATATGTTCTCTTGATTTCACTTACAGTTACATGGATTAATAGATAAGTATAGAATATAAACCAGAAGCATTGTAATCAATATGTTGAAACAGTTATTATTCATCAAAGCGCAGAAGAAAATAAAACTATGGCAACTCAAGAAGTGTCAGCAAGACCCTATATACACTGCAGGGTTCCATTAACACTTCACCTTCCACCCAAATCACTTGGCTCATAAAATGATACCTTATGCCAAGGTGTACACAGTCAGGAGGGCACACCTATTTATGGGCCATGAGTGATAGCAAAATACATCTTCCATTATTTACTATAGTCATTTGACTTTTTAAAAGATCTGTATTTTTAAATGTTTTCAGAACACTTCTATTATTTGGCTGATTCTCTGTTTTAGACATGTGTTGATAAACAATCTTTAACTATATGATAATAGTTGTAAATTACTCCCTCTGCAGTGTTCACATTCTTAAATTAACATTTAAGAAAAATGTTCATTTTCCTTCCTTTCTCTTTAGAGATTACCCAGTGTTTTTAATACAGTGGCTTCATGTTGGCATATGCATTTCCATGAATGTTTTCAATGTATATGGGGTACAAATTATTTAAAGTTAGTCTATATCCAGACACCATTTTTTATAGGTGTTTTTCACCAAAACCCTGCACCTCTGTATGCTGCTTTTTCTTTTCCACGCCCGTTGTATAATCAACCATCCTCCATATAAGAAATCTCTCCTTTTCTCTCTCAATCTCATTATGCTACATTTCCCAGGGCATAAACCTTTCTTCCTCCCATGCCAAAGAAAGAGAACAAGGGAAATAGCAGTATGGCCACTGTTTTACATCATTCCCCATCTGATTCATCTTATTTCACATAAAAACCAAGCATAAACTTACAAAGAGACCAATTTGGCCCATCAGACCATGGTGAGATTTCCGAATTTTGAGCTGTTGCAGAGTAGAATATGATAAGGACAATTTGGGTTTTGGTTCAATGGCAAAAGCTTTGCTCACCTGTGGTAACCTAACAAGAGAATACAACAAAAACAGTGAGAAAAAGAAATACTGAAGACAATAGTACCTCATATTATTAGGGGGAAAAAATAAAAACACAAATATTTGAACAAGATATTTCATTATTTAAAACTGTAGAAATAAAAATTAGGGATTGAATTAATGCTGAGCCCTGTCTCAATTCATGAATAGATAGTAGTCATCTGTGATTACAAGCACTAATTGATAAAAAGCCCCATCCATTTCAACAACAGATATATTCCCAATAAAAGTTTACTTTATATGTTTAATAATGATATATAAGATTTTATATTATGTTTGTTGTTTTGATTAATTTCTATAGTTAATTATTAAAATGAATTCAATTCAAAAGAAAAACACAGCACCATGTTCATTAGAAATGACTAGGAAATTCAGAGTTTTTTTAATTCTATATACAGTTTTTGAAAAGATATATATAGGCTGACCAATAAAATATATTACATGAACATAAACTTCTATGGGAAAGTACAATTGAAATAAAGAAAAGAGAATGGAAAAATATTCAGTCATTAAAGTATTTGTTCATATGCCTTTTAAATGGACGATGGTAGGTACCAAATTTCTCAGATATTTGGATTCCACTGGGTTTATTCTCTGAGTGATCTACCACTTTTATTTTTCAAAGTCAATATTCATTGTACACCAAAAATTATAGTTTTCCAAACAAAACTTTTAAATAAAATATTTAGCTATCATCTTTGTAAAAAGTAGGTAGTACAGTTTTTTAAACTTGCTTTATGGCTGGCAAAAGAGGAATACTATATTGTAAAAGGTAAAAAATTAAAAATCTGCTAGGTCATACTATTTTCTTCTCTGTTTGATACATCATATTTTAGCTAAGAATAAAGTATGACCTTATAGCTCTACTCATTGGAGGAACAAAGCCAGAGAAGATTTGGTGTCTTTTAAAGAGATTCCCTGAGAAAGGGACTTCCATCTCCTCCTGTTGAGATGCAGCCCTGACTTTGGGCCTCAGGATTTTGTGCAGTCTGTGAGCCACCCTGCGAGGCCTCCTCTGCCCCAGTACCAGGATCTACTCTGCACCACCTCTCTTACAGCTCATATTCTGTGAGTTCAACTGAAGTTAACATCAGGAAATAGGCTTTCTCCTCTCCTGAAGGATGAGAGTTGTTAAACTGTTTAAGATTTCACTGAAGTAATTTATCTCTTATTTAATTTCATTTCCTGTGATTTAATTCACAAGAAAAAAGAAATTTGAGGTGTAATGGGGCACCTTTGATAGGTAAAGACTATATTCAGGAACAGAACGAACATACTCATACATGTTATTTCGGAGTTTATTTGTAATGAGACAATCTCTAAAGTACAAAAAGAAATTCAAAGCCAAATAATAAAACATAAAGTGAGAAAAGATTTAACTTTGGTCATTAAACTGAAGAAGTTGTTGCCTGGGAGATTTTGAAGCCAGGCCTACACCTTTTAGTGTTTTGATAATAGTACACTATAAATCACTTTTCTGAAATGAGAATGAGTTTTCAATGATTAACAGTTCTGGCTACTTGCTGCAATAGGTTGTTGATGCCTTAGGTGACATTGTTGGGGACAGAAAGATGTTTTAAAATTTCATGTTTATAGAAAAACAGTGGCTTAGACCAGAGATTAAAAGTCAGATAAACAGTTCTCCATTTTTATGAACTTGAACACTCAGTGCCAGGTGCAGTTCTAAGTTCTCATTATGTATGAATAAAAGCAAAATACTCATTTGCATGTTTTTAGTATGGGTACACAAATTTGTAAAGCAATATCATATGATGGTAAGTGCTGAAATGAAAGATAAAACAAAGGGACATAGTAATAGCAGTTTTTATTAGGGAGGCCCCCCTGATAAGAAAAGAGGTAGAAAACTAAGACAAAATTGGTGAAGTCAGTTTACATTTGGTGCTAACAGCTCAAGAAAGTAAACAGAAGCAGATTAAAACTGTTGGATACTGAAGACAAATGTTATTCAAGGGATATGGATATCAAGTTTACCTGAAGTCCAAGGGTCATTGAAGACAGAGTCTGACTCGAAGTTAAGAATCAATTAAAAAGAATGAATATTGATAGGCAGAGCAACAGATGTGAGATAAGACAGGTATAGTAAAATGTTAATGGTTGAATCTATCAATTAGTATTGGATATACAAGTGTGTATTGTAAAATTCTTTCAACAGTTTCATATGTTTGAAAATTTTCATAATAAAATGTTCTAAGGACATATTGAAATAAAACATTAGAAAATTTATTATAAAGTTTAGGAACAAATTTCAGATTAAAACCAGTCATAAATAACAATCATTAAAAATAATTACTAAAGTTCATCAAATTTGCTATCGTGTTTGTTTATTTAAATTCTATTCTATACATTATCTCAGTTAAAATAATTTAATATCATATTCACTCAGTTTTGTTTTTGTCTTAAGATTGTTTTAAATTAAAATACAGACGAGATCGGGCGCGTTCAGGGTGATATCCCACGCAGCAATTTTTTCACTGATATGTCTCCTAAAGCAAGGGACATAAAGGAAAGAATAAACAAGTGGGACCTCATCAAAATAAGAAGCTTCTGCATGGCTAAAGAAAACATCAGCAAAATGAAAAGGGAGCCAACCGTATGGGAAAATATATTCGCTAATGATACATCAGATAGAGGTTTGATCTCCAAGATATATAAAGAACTCACTCGACTCCACTCCAAGAAGACAAACGATCCAATCAAAAAATGGGCAAAGGACCTGGGCAGATGCTTTTCTAAGGAGGAGATACAGAGGGCCCAGAGGCATTTGAAAGGATGCTCAGCATCACTAGCCATCAGAGAAATGCAGATCAAAACCACCATGAGGTACCACCTCACACCGGTCAGAATGGCCATCATAAACAGATCCACAAACAACAGGTGCTGGCGAGGCTGTGGAGAAAAGGGAACCCTAGTCCACTGTTGGTGGGAATGCAGACTGGTGCAGCCACTATGGAAAGCAGTGTGGAATCTCCTCAGAAAGCTGAAAATGGAACTGCCTTTTGATCCAGCGATTCCCCTGCTGGGACTATACCCTGAGAACACCAAAACGCCAATACAAAAGAACCTATGCACCCCAATGTTCATAGCAGCACAATTGACAATAGCCAAGTGTTGGAAGCAACCTAAATGCCCATCAGTAGATGACTGGATCAAAAAATTATGGTACATATACACAATGGAGTACTACGCAGCAGAAAGAAAAAAAGAAGTACTAAACTTTGCGACAGCATGGATGAAACTGGAGAGCATCATGCTAAGCGAAATAAGCCAGGGGGCGAAAGACAAATACCATATGATCTCACCTATAAGCGGAACCTAACCAACAATGCAAAGATGCAAGGAAAATATGACCAGCAACACTGAAAGGAAAAGAAATCAACAGAGACAAGAGGGAAGGGGGGGAGGGCAGGGAAAGGGAAGGGAAGGGGAAAGTCAAGGAACATATAGCAAGGACTCATGGACAAAACCAAAGGGGAAGAGCTGAGGGAGGGAAGGTGGGAGGGGGCAAGGGAAAGAGGTGGGGGGAGGCAGAGACAAATGTATTTAAAAAGTAAATAAAAAAAAAGAAAAAAAACAAAAAAAATAAAATACAGCCTAGCGTCTCAGTTAAAAAAAAGAAAAATCTATGGATGATCCAAGGATATTGAAACTACGAAACTACCCATTATCTGTGTACTGGGTAGAAATATATTCTGATTCATGAAAAGCACCTATAAAATAAACAACACAAAGTTTTCAGTATTAAATACTGATAATGTTCTCAGATATTCAGTTACTTAAAGTTACAAGGCCAGTGTTAAGTAACTTCAATAATGTGGGTTGGCTCCATGTCCATGTTAAATGGCATAGTTCTGGAAGTCCCAAAAATATAGTAGCAAATGATCTTCCTTCTTCAAAAAGAGATTTAAAATGTAAGGCTGTGCATGTTATAGACTATTCAGAGGATTATAAATTAGACACTAAACAGTAACTTTCAAGCATTGGAGTAAGATGATGGCTCTTTAAAAATAAAACGGGTCTATGAATACTGTGACCAAAACTTAAATACAAAGAAACAAACAAAAGATTTTAAAAGAAATGGGACACAGAACTGTCAAGCTCTACCAGACCAAAGGTATAACTTCTAAGAATCAAGTTAAATGAGTATAGAGTTATAATAACTTGATCATACACAAAGAAATCAACCAATTTCCACTTGTTACCTCCCTCTCCTTCGTATCTGATAGGGAAGAATATCCCCACCACAAATGGCTTCTTTCTAAGGCATCTAGGACCATTTTGATTCCTTCCTTCCCACTATATTTATGTTTATTCCATTGCTTCCAATTAGGCAAATATGGTTTTGGACAGCACTTTCCATGTGGAACTTAAAACTGGCAGAAAAAGCTGCTGAGTTTGAAAAGACCACTGGAGTAATGCCTTTCTGGAACCTGGACTGTATTAGTTTATTCTTTCTAACAAAGGTCTATTTCACATTATCCAAAAGTAAATTCTCCTCCCAATTAAGATGACTGCAGTAATAGAAAACCCCATCTAAGTGAAGCAGATTCACAGTAGATGCATGACTGATAAATTCTAGTGAGCTAGCTAAAGCAGTGTAAATAAAAAAGGTTAGAGACTTTACAATCAAGACAAACAGAATAGTATATAAATATTGTACTCTAGTTAGTAAAATTGTTTTTTCACATGGGTGTAGAATTATGATACTAGTCTTTGTGTGTTCCAAGACCAAAAACTAAATAAGTAACAGCCAGGACTCTCATTGTCAGAATAATAAGCTACAAATGAGGAAAGGGGGAATGCTAAGATGAAAGCCAGTATATTGAACTAGAATTAGAGGCATGAACTACTGGATGGATGGATGGATGGATGAATAGATAGATATTGAAATATATATAGATAGGTATACATGCACTTGAATACATATAAATATTTTCTTGATCTGTCTATGAAGCAGGTCTAGAAACAATGAATGACAGTAAAGTAGCAATGAGCACAATTAAGATAGATATCTGTTCCCAAATAACATTTCCAATGATAACTAAAGTTCTTTAGATTAATTCCTATTCCAAAGTTGGTGCAAGAAAAGTGTAAGATGAGCCTGAAACATATATTGGTGCCAGAAAGTAAGAAGTGCCCACAAAATAATGAACAAGTATCAAAGAACACAGTAGCCAATTTATAAAACTTTCCAAATGTCAAATCTGGGACAATTTGAGAAATTAAATTAGAGACCTAAATCTAACCATTTCAATAATTATATTAAATATAAATGGCCTAAAATAGCACTAATTAAAAGAAATTGACAGGTTGAATTTTTTTAAAAATCTAATTATATGCATTTAGAATATTAATTAAAATAGACCACATTCTTATCACAAAGTTGATTATTACCAAACAGATGTTGCCTTCATCTATTACCATGTCTCAAGGAGGGATGGTTACCATTATCCCAGCCACAGTGGTGACCTCCGGGAGACACAATTAGGCCAAACCAGCACAGCTACTATCCAGCCCAGTCAACAAGCCCAGATTGTCACTCAGTCAGTGTTGCAGGCAGCAGCGGCAGCTGCCACTTCCATGCAATTGCCTCCACCCCACTACAACCCCTTCCTTTGCAACAGAAGCCTCAGGCCCCTACTCAGCAGCAAGTGATCATTCTGCAGCAGCCTCCCCAACTCCAGGCTATGCAACAACCTCCACCTCAGAAAGCTCAAATCAATTTATAGCAATAAGCATCTCCTCTGCAGATTAAGATTGTGCCTGGACCCATTCTGAAAATGAAGACAACGTTAGTCCCACAACCTGTGGAAAGTAGTTCTGAGCAGCCTATGAACACCAGCCCTGAGGCCCATACAGTGGAGGAAAACCCTCCTGATACAGTCTGTGAGATGATCACAGACGTAGTTCCTGAGGTTGAGTCTCCTTCTCAGATGGATGTTGAATTGGTGAGTGGGTCTCCTGCTACACTCTCACCCCAGCCTCGATGTATGAGGTCTGGTTGTGAGAACACTCTCGCTGCAAGTAAGGACTGGGACAATGAGTACTATAGCAATGAGTGTGGGGTGAAGCACCGCAGGGATGTCTTCTTGGCCTGGCAAGCCTCTAGACATTCAAACACAGTGGTATTTGGCTCTCCAAGCCAGTGAAGATTCATCTACCAGGAATGTGTCCAAGACCCTGCTTTTAAAATTAAAGCTGTGCTTCTGCTAGTGCCTGATCTCAACCCATAATGGTCCCCTCATGCTTCTCCCTTTTTCTCTCTTAAGCAAGGAACCAGGCTCTGGAGCAGGGTCATTGAGTTTGCTATACTCTGGAATTGCTTTTTACTGTTAAGTACAAGCAGTAAACACACACACACACACACACACACACACACACACACACACACACACACCATTCTTGGCCATAAAACAAACATTAACAAAATTAAAAGAATTTAGTCTAGACCTGGTGGAACATAAGACTCATCATGGAGTCCACACCCAAGACCGAAGGTTCAGCTCAGGGAGCCCATCTAGCTAAGGCTGTTGGTCAAGCTATGCAGGTTTCTGGCAATTTCATCTTCAGCCACCTGGTGTTGAAAGGTTGTTTATGAATTGCATCCACCAGCCACCTCTGTCCCTTACCCAGATGACCCAGAAGATGAAGCTTCCTTGCCCCAAAGGCAGAAAGGCTGTGGTCATAGGTATCATAACTGATGACTTGCATGCCCAGGAGGTGAGTGCTATTCAAGTGAGCAGTTGACCCTGGAGCCACATCCTCAAGGCCAGTGGGGCAAGATCCTCACCTTCAACCAGATGGCAATGGACTCCCTCAAGGGTTGTGGCACTGTCATTCTTTCTGGTCCTCACAAGGATCTAGAGGTGTACAGGCATTTTGGCAAAGCCCCAGGAACCCCTCACAGACACCACCCAACCTACATATGAACCAAGGGAAGAAAGTTTGAGCATGCAAGAGGCCAATGGGCTAGACCAGGCTACCAAAACTAACCCCAGATCTTACCTGGTTATTAAAAAGATTTTGGATGCTGAAAAAAATTAAAAGAATTTAAATCATACCAAGTAATTTTTCTGGCCATACATAACTATAAATCAATAACAGAAAGATAATTTGAAAATGTCCAAATATTAGTAAATTCAGCATCGTACCTTTAAACCCTAAGTCATGGAGGAAACTCAAGAAAAACTAAATAACATTGTGAAATAAATTAAAAGGAAAATGCAATGTATCAAAATGTGTACAATGCAGCCAAATTAAAGCTTAGGAAGAAATACATAGAATGAAAGTTCATATTAGAAAAGAAAGATTATCTGTTTAGAATCTATAGACCTTAACAAATAAAAAAATAAAAGCAAGTTAAATCCAAAACTAGAAGAAGAAAAATAATATTGTGAAACAAAGAGTATAAATCATTGAAATCAAGATATAAAAATAACAAAGAAAAATCATTGAGTAGAAAAGATAGTCCTTAGAAAAGATCAATTAAATTGATAAACTTCTAGATAGACTTTTCAAGGTAAAATAGAGATGACAAAAATTATCTGTATTAGAAATGAAAGAGGATATATTATTACAGATCTTACAGACATTAAATAGATAATAAGGAAATCCTATGAGCAACCATGTCCATAAAATTGACAAGTTACATGAAATAGACCAATTCCTATAAAGATTACAAAAACTCACTCACCTGGAAAAAACAGATAACCTGATTAGTCTTTTTTTTTATTATCTTTTGTTCAAATACAATTGTTTCAATTTTTCCACCACCACTTTAGTCTTATACCTATTAAAGAAATATGTGTAGCTAAAGCCTCCCAAAAAAATACCTCAGGCCAAGATAATTTCAATGGTGAATTCTACCAAATACTTAAGGATGAAATAATACCAATTCTGCACAATCCCTTTGAAATACAGAACACTCCATAGTTTGTTTAATGAGGCAAGCATTACCTTGATATCAAAACGAATTGGACATTATTAGAAAGAAAAATACAGACCAATATTTCTCATAAACATAACCACAGAAATCATCAGCAAAATATTAACCAATAAAATGTAGCAATGTATAAAAGAGATTTTGCAACTCTACAGGTACACTAAAAACCACCAAATTGTACACTTTAAACAGGTGATCTTCAGGATATGTATAAAGTTGTTTTTAAAAAATATCATGTTTACATAAAACAAGTACACAAACATTTTAGCAGCTTATTCATAATTGGCAATAATTAGAAACAACCCATATATTCTTTAAATAGTAGGTGGCCAAACTGTGTTACAGTCATACAACAGAATGCTACTCAACATAAAACAGAATAAATAAACTCTTGAAGCATACAATAATATGCAGAAATCTTAAATCCATTTTGCTAAGTGAAAGAAGCCAGGTGGAAAAGGCTACATATTGTAAGTTTTCATTTATAGAACATGCTGGAAAAGGTAAAACTACAGGTCAGTTGTTGGCAGAGTTTGGGGATTGGGGAAGGGCTTGAGTGAGTATAAAGAGCAAAGGAAATTTTCAGTGATGGAACTGGTCAGTGTGGCACTGTAGTGGTTGATACATGACTCCACACACTCATCAGAACTCATAGAACTGTACACAAAACACAAATTTTATTGCATGTAAATAAAAAATATATTACAATCTATTACATACAGCCAAAGTAGGAAATACTTAGTCTCAAAAATTATATCAATAGAAATAAAACACTAAAATAAATGAATTAGACCATCCAAATCAAGGAGTTAGCAAAGATGAAAATATATCCAAGGAACCCAGATAAAAGCATAATGTAGAATAAGATAGAATTGATCAGAAAAAAATGAAAACATTCCCTGCAATTCCAGCAATATTGGTGAACCTCTCATTATCCCACTGAAGGGAGGAATGGGAAGAAAAGGTGATGAAAGCATAAGTACAAAATTAAAAGCTACTTAGAAGAAATAATCCTCAAAACAGAGGACGTTTTTTTAAATCAAAAGAAACTATTTTATTGCTTTGTGCAAACATATTTTAAAAATTAGAAAAGCTGGATAATTTACTGAGGCTTCCAAACATACCAAATTCCATAAAAGAAATAGAGAAAAATTCCATCCCTAAAAAATCAGGCCTAGATGACTATGCAGAGGAGTTCTACCTAAACTGTAAAGAGCAGGCCATTCCAGGAACGCCCCAAACAAAGAACACCCCAAAGTATAGATCTTGGTTTCTAAGACATATTCCCACAAATAAAAGGGCCAGAATGGAGACTGGCTGCTCCAGGACTGAGGCCCCTAATCCAACAACCCTCCAACCACTTACACCAGAGAGCAAGAGTGTTAAAAATTAATGAAGAGATGCTGAGGATGCAGGAACCAGGTTGAAGGGAAACCACTGGCCAAATGTAGAGTTAGAGCATCAAGAATCACTGTGACTGAAACTGTTTGTAAAAAAAATGTTGAATAATATAAATGAAATAACTGCAGAGAAGGGGGAGAGAGGGGGAAAATATTTGCTACTATTGGACTTAGTTGTCATATACAGTGTCCACATGTCTGAGCACTCCTGGTTTATGTCTGCAATAACTGATACCGCTTCCTTTAACGTTTTTGAATATTTGAAAAAAATATTATATAAAGTTGGAAAAACAAAAGATTTAAGAGATGAAATAACCAGATGTAAAGCAAACATGCTGATGGGGACAGAGCAGCTGAAGAGCACATTTGGAGAAGCAATTTGGAAAATTTGCATATGTGCTTTGTATTAGAAGATATGAAAAACTATTATTAATTTCTAGGTGTGATAATGTTATATTGGCTAAATAGAAAGCTTTTCTAATTTCTTAGATGATTCTAAAGTATTTAATGGTATAACTCATGATGTCTGGAATTTCAAATATTTCAGTATAAATGTGAAACAATATAGATTTGAAAATAAAGATATAACGTTGTATTTCCTTGATTTACATAAATAAATTCTTGAAAAGATGTACAGAAAGTAATAGTGGTGACATCCTATGGTAGCTTATTTTATTTTATTTTGCGTGGTGTGGCTGAGAAGATGGAGAGAAAAAAGATTTTTTAAAAGTTTCAAGATATGCCTGTATATACATTTTAAGTGTATTTTCATTCAATAAAGTAAATATTTTTAGTATCTGAAAACTTCAGTCTTTAACAGATTAAGGAATGAAAAAATAAAATAAATTTTTAGATGTCTGAGTGATTTTGTTACAAGGGTAATTGAAATAATATATTTTTAATTTTGTTTCCTATAAAAAAATATATTCTTTTTAAGGTTGTACATTTTGATGCATAATATATATGCAACAAAGCATATATAAAACTCCACTGAATTTCAAAGGGCAAAAATCATGCAGGCCAAATACTCTGTCTACAGTAAAATTAAATTAATCTGTGTTTAAAGACAGATTTACATCCATGAAAGCTTTTATTTTTAAACAAGAAGAAATGAAAACAAATGAAAGCGTTCAGTTAATGAAGCTAATATAAGAAAAGCAAAGCAAAAGGAAGGAAGTAATTTTTTAAAAAGAAAATTTATAACAAAAATACAATGAAACCAGATTTAATATACACATTCAAGAGCATATACTTTTAGAAGAAAACTAATTAAAATTCTAAACATCTGGCAATCTCTTCAAGAAAAATGAGAAAATAACATATACGCAAAATAAGGAATAAGAAAATAGCTAGGTAAAAAGATTAAATTAATAATATAGTAAATCTTGTCATAATAAAGATGGTTAACTCCACGATAACAATTTGAAAATCTTGCAGAAATGGATAGTTTTTGATACTCCACAGGAGAATCAAGATGGCGGAGGAGTGAGTGGAAGTCACACTGATCTCCTCCCAGGACCAACTTGGAATTACACTAAATTGTGGAGAAATCACCTGGAACAAACAACTGAACAATAGTGAGAGAGGAGCCTTGTAACCTCAGAGACAGAAGAATCGGCATTAGTGCAATCTAACCCGTAAGGAGTGCGGTAGAGACTTGAGAAGGCAAGTGGGGAGCCGACCAACGGCAGCACCAAAAGGATATTGAAACAGCCAGTTGGATCCCCCTGAGAAGAGCGGAGTCTAAATCAAAAGGGGGGATCTCTAGCCCACAGCACCGAAGCCCAAAAAGCACACAGAAAACAGCCAGCTGCAGAAAGCGACAGGGTTGCCGTCTGCCAGAGACAGGCAGCTGGAGATGCAAAGAACTATTTAAAGGGCCAACATATAAATTTTTATTTGCAGCCACTTACCCTGGTCTCTGGCAAAGGTGGGGGCAAAGTGGGCTAGAGATACCTGAGGAGAGACTGGGGAAGGAGGTTTGGGGAGAGAACTGAGAGAGTAGCCGGTGGGATCTCAGTGCTGATTCATCCCCCATGTGGCAGCAGCCATCTTGCTCAGGCAGAGACCACTCCCCCTGAGTGGCAGCAGCATCAGAGGAACCAATAGCTCCAATCCCAGTGGTATTCCACCCCACTTTGTGCTGTCTTAGCCACCTGCTGAGTGCAGAGTGGCAGCCACAGATAGTAATCCCTGTCTAAAGGGGATGCAGACTGATATACAGGCACTTGAGGAGAGACTGAAGAGGGAGTCTTTGGGGAGAGAATGGAGAGAGTAGTTGGTGGGATCCCAATGCTGATTCTACCCCGTATGGTTGCAGTGAGACAGGACCCAATAACCCTGCCCCACCTGAGCTGCCTAAGACAGCCTGCTGAGTGCAGAGTGATTAGATTAACAGCTGAAGGCGACAGCCACAAACAGTAGATTATTGGAAGTCTTGAACAGGCTGCCTAAGGTCAGACAGGAACAACATGTGACATCGTCAGAGGCAGATCCAGAAAGTAAAAACAACAGTCTCCTACCACAGAAGTTCACACCACAGTCAGGAAATCAAGACAGAGCAACTTAAGAAGCAGGAGCAAAAAAAAAAAAAAGAGTCTCACAAATAATGAGAAGACAAAGGAATTCCCCCCACTCAAAGGCAAGTAAATTATCATATATTCAGTTCCAAACAACAGTTCTAAGGAAGCTCCATGAGCTCAATGAACTGAGAGAGAATTACAAAAAAACTACAGGGAAACCATGAGGAACTTACTGCAAACTATACCAGCATGAAAAAGGACATAGAAACTATCAACAAGAGGCAACAGGAAATGAAGTATACCGTTTCTGAATTGAAGAACACAGTAGACGGAATCAAAAGCAGGCTAGATGAAGCAGAGGACCGAATCAGTGAGCTGGAGGACAAGGTAGAAAAAAAACTCCCAGAAAGAGCAAGAATATGAAAAAAGACTCAGAAAGAATGAAGAGGCATTAAGGGAAATGTAAGACAATCTGAAACATAATAACATCCGTATAATAGGGATACCAGAAGGAGAAGAGGAGGAAGGGATAGAGAACCTGTTTGAAAAAGTAATGATGAGAAATTTCCCAGATCTGAGGAGAGAAAAAGTCACACAAGTCCAGGAAGCACAGAGGGTCCCAATCAAGAGGAACCCAATGAGGCCCACTCCAAGACACATCATCATTAAAATGGCAAATATCAAGGACAAACAGAGAATCCTAAAGGAAGCAAGGGAGAAACAGGGAGTAACATGTAAGGGAGCCCCAATATGGCTAGCAGCTGACTTCTCAACAGAAACACTGCAAACCAGAAGGGAGTAGCAAGAAATATTCCAAGTCATGAGAAACAAAGACCTGCAACCAAGTCTGCTCCACCCAGCAGGGCTCTCAACTAAAATGGAAGGTGAAATAAGGAGTTTCCCAGACAAAAGACAGCTAAAAGAATATACCTCCACCAAACCAGCACTGCAAAGTATGCTAAAGGGACTGCTTTAAGATGAAGAAAAAGAGTCTATGAATACCCAGTTCCTTTCACAGTTGACAATACTTGATATTACCAATAGTTTTCATACGTATTAATCTGATTGTGACAATGATGTGTTTTCATTGTTCCTTTACTATTTGTTGAAACTAAACCTGTTTTTGTATATTTTTGCCTATTTCTATTATTTTTAAAAAGCTTTAAATGACTTTTTGTTATCCTTTATTTATCGAGTAAAGGTTTGTAGAATTCTCTTCCCTAAAAATGAAAAAACTATTAACCCTTTTTTTAGATGTGTGGCAAATACTTTCCTCGTCTATTACTTGTCCTTTAACTTTTTTTATATGTATATTACTATATAGTCTTAAATGTTTAATATAGTCATGTTGTCAATATTTTACTTTATAGCTTCTAGATTTGAATATGTTACTTCAGGGTAAGAAAAATACTAGTTTGTATTTTCTCCTAAAACTCCTTAGATTCTACATATTGATTTTTAATTCACATGAATATTTTTTGTGGAATGTGTGAAATGGGGCTCTATATTTGTTTTATTTCAAGTACTAGTGGTCCATGCACCTTATTTGTCAAATAAGCCTTATTTTACCCATCTATTTGAAATATCATCTTAATTGTATATTACATTGTTAGACATATATGTTTGTCTCTAGAATGCTCATTATATTTCATTGATCTATTTGATTATTTCTGTGCTGGTGTCATGTTGGTTTAATTGCTGAGACTTTATAATGGTTTTAAATTTTTTAAGTTTTTATAATGGATTTTGACATTTAAAAAATAAAAGAAAGAAAGAAAGGAACAAAGGAAGGAAGGAAGGAAGGAAGGAAGGAAGGAAGGAAGGAAGGAAGGAAGGAAGGAAGGAAGGAAGGAAGAAAGAAAGAAAGAAAGAAAGAAAGAAAGAAAGAAAGAAAGAAAGAAAGAGAGAGAGAGAGAAAGATGTAACTCCTACCTTTTGCAATAACATGGATGGAACTGGAGAATATTTAGCTAAGTGAAATAAGCCACTTGATGAAAGACAAATACCATATGATCTCACCTATAAGTGCAACCTATTCAACAAAATAAGCTAATGAACAAAATAAACCACAGGCATGGAAACATGGAGCAGAGTATAAGTGACCAGAGAAGATGGGGAAAGAGGACAATGGTGGAAAGAAGGGGAAGGGACTAGACAAAGAACAAGTATGAATGACCCATGGACATGGACTACAGAGTGGGAATTGACTGTGGGAGCGAGGGGGATGGGTAGAGGGGGTAAAGGGAGAAAAATAGAGAAAACTGTAATAGAATAACATTATTTATAAGTTAAAATATAAATAAAAACTTTATGAAAAAAGAAATGGATGGTTTTTTAGAGAATGGTAATTTTCCATAGCCTATTAAAAACTAAGTACGAGAGCAGTCCAGAAAAAGTCCAGGCATTGTTAATATGTTTGTATAGTGTAACAAGAATGGTTTTCATGACATCGCTGTAACTTGCCAGCTAAGGAGGGTGGACTGAAAAGTGCATGTATGAACAAATGTGCAATTCAGTGTACTAGTCAGCGCGGGTAGTAGATGGCATTGAGTGAGCATGTATACTGTGTGGTCATTTCGTCCAAAATGACTGAGCAAATAGAGCAACAAATCTGCATCTAATTTTGCATTAAGCTTGAACATTCCTCCGCAGAAACTATTTGGATGATTCAGAAGACTTTTGGGGATGATCCACTGAGTGCAGGGCAAATAAAAGTGTGGCACAAATGCTTCAAAGATGGTCAAGAATCTGTTGAAAGTGATCCACATTCCAGAAGGTCTGAAACAAGCAGAACACCTAAGAATGTTGAACATGTACAGACTGCAGTGAACAAAGGTCAGTGAATGACTTTGTGAGAACTAGAAGCTGATCCAGGGATCCCAAAAACTACTGTATCCAAGATTTTGACGTAGAATCTTGTCATGAAACGTTTCATGGCAAAATTTGTTCTGCAGCTTCTGCTACCAGAGCAGAAGGAACATCTTGCTGAAGTTGCCAGTGATGCTGGGAAAACTGTGTGAGGTTGCAGGGTACCTATTTTGAAGGGGGCTGAGGCGTCATTGTCTTATGCACAATGTTTTTTGTATCTTCTATCTTCTTCAATCAATGTCTCCATTATTCATATTACATGGCTGAATCTTTTTGGAGAGACCTCATCACATATCATCTAAATGTATAATGATCATGGGGAAAAAATGAGGGATTATCAAAGCATCACTCCCAAAAAAAGTACCAAGCCCCGACATTTTGGGCTAAGTTCTTTCCAACTTTCAAGGAACAGATAATTACCATGCTATGTAAACTGCTCTGGTGCAGAGGAAATTACAGGAAACGTGTTTTACAAAGCCATCACAATCCTGATCCCAAAACCTGACAAAAGTGGCACAAAAAAGAAAATGACAGGCCATGAATAAGCTTATTAAAATTCTAAATAAAATACTAGCAATTTCAGACCAAATCTATGTTAAAATGACAATAGTTCATGATCAAGTAAAATTATTCAAGGAGCACAAAGATATTTTAATATAATGTATCACATTAATAGATTTTAAAAATCATGTGATCATCTAAAAAGATTTCCTAAAAGATATCTGAAAAAAAAAATGCAGTATCTCCTCGTTGCTTAAACAAAAAGAAAACAAAAAGAACCTTTAGAAAAGCAGGATAACAATATTACTTCTCTAACAGTGTGTTATCACTTAGACTTTCCTAAAGATTAGTCAACAAATCACTGATATTAAGATTGCCTGAGTGCTTGTTTAAAATGCCGGTATGTAGTCTTTTCTTTTGAACCAATTATCTGTTGTCACAATAATGCTTTGTAACAAACCTCCCCAAAATTCAGTGGCTTAAACCATAACTTTGCATTTAGTCTCTTAACAGCATGGGTTTATGGGAGAAGTTTCCTCTGACCTTGACAGGGCTTCCTGGGGCTGGGGTTCAGTGTAGAGAGTGGTAGTCACTAGAGCTTTGGAGCTCTGCTCCATAACCTTCTTCTTCCTCCTGAGGCCAGTAGCCAGCCTGGGCAGCTTCTCTTGGTGGTGGCAGAGAAGCAAGAGACCAAACACAATCACAAAGTCCCCATCCAGGCCTCTGCTGGCATTACATCCTCTAAATCTCATTGACCAAAGTATGTCACATTGTTAAGCCCAGGGTTAAGTGGTGGGCAAAGCATCTCTGGTATTGTAGAACGGCCCCTTGAATTCCTACAACAAAGGGTGTGGCTAAAGGGGTGAAGAATCAGGGAAGGCCATTTTCCAAATTTCCTATAATTATTATGTTGCATTTAAAATCCTTTATATTAAAAATAAATAAATAAATGTCATGCGTTTGAGAAATCTTAAGCATTTGCCTCTGCAGAAAAGACCCCAGCACAAACCCAGTTTTAGACAACATGGTCTAATGCTGGGTGAGAGTTAGGGAGTCTGAGAGTGAATGTGGGTGTTTCCATTTATCAATAGGCAAAAGGAACGAGAAGGAAGGATGTGCTCAGATTGAAGATGTAGGATAGCTTGGGTCGCTGCTTGGAGTGAACAGTTATAACTGAAGCAAGATTTCTTCAAATTGCAGTTTGCAATTCATTATTGGATACAGATAACAATTTAATGGGCCATAAAGCTTTTTTTTAATGAAGTAGAGTACATTAAGAAAACATCCGATTTGATTGCAGAGAGGATGGAAGTATGACTGTGGAATATGTACTGTGGTGCAATATAAAATATCCACTTTCTTTGCTGAAAAACTTTCTGTAGAGGAGCCTTAAAGTAAGCTCTGGGGCATAATGCTAAGTGAAATAATCCAGGGGCTGAAAGATAAATACCATATGATCTCACATCTAAGTGGAACCTAATCAACAAGACAAACAAGCAAGGAAAATATAACCAGCAACATTGGAAGTAAAAACAAACCAACAGGAACGAGAGGGAAGGAAGGAGGCAGGTAACGAGGAAAAGAAGGGAAAGGGTCAAATCAAGAAACATGTATAAAGAACCCATAGACAAAGCCAAAGTGGGGAAAGATTAAGGCGGGGGGGGGAGGGTAGGGGAAAGTGGTAGCGGGAAAATGGAGACAAATGTATTTGAAAATTAAAAAAAAAATAGTGAGTGATGGGGAACAAACCAAAAAAGAAAAGTATGCTCTAGGAAAGGATTTTAAAAAGCACCCTCAGGCTTTGTGAAGGGTGATGTGTACAGCATGACCATGTATCATAAATTAAGTCTGGTGGAATTATCAAGAGCATCCTTCTAATTTTCAGAAGTGTTTTAGTTGGGTCAATAATTATATGGTCAACCTAGAAGGAACTGAATCCAGGAAACTTTAGTAGGGCCTAAGTGCCCAGAGACAAGGGGCAGACTCCTCAAAGATTTCCCCAGAAGGGAGCCCCCAGAGCACCTGGCAGGCTGGAATCCTGAAGTCCATGCTGTGATGATCAGTCTGATGTGTCACCTCAGCCAGGCTCTGGTCTCCAATGATTTAATCAAACACCAAAGTAGGTGTTGTTGGAGATGTACTTTGTAGATATGGTTCACATCTACAATCAGCTGATTTTAAGTAAAGCAGATAATGTGGGTGGGCCTCATACAATCAGTAAAAGGTCTTAAGAGCAAAAAGTGAGGTATCCCAAGAAAGAATTCTGCCTCAAAACTACAGCATCAAATCTTGTCTGATCTTTCAGCCCATTGTTTGTCCTATGGATTTCAGACTTTCTAGTCCCCACAATCAAGCAGCCAGTTTCTTAAATCTATATCCCTATCTTTTTATTTATCTCTGTCTATATATTATATCTATATCTCTACATATCTACATCTACCTACTAATCTATGGAGATACAACAGAATTCCTGAATTTTTTCTTCTTCAGGAAACATCAGTGTTTGCTCTTAAGGTCTTCACCTGATTGTATGAGGCTCCTCCAAATGATTGAGGATAATCTGCTTTATTTAAAGTCAACTCATTGTTGGCGTTAACCACTATCTACAAAATATCTTTACAGCAACACCTAAATGGGTGTTTAACCAAACTACAGGGTACCATAGCCTAGTGAAGTTCACAAACACAATTAACCATCTCAGAGCCACATGGCTTAGGATCTAGGCAGACCTGGGAAGTGTGCATGCTAGCTATGCAACCTGGGCAAGGGGCCACCTCTATACATCTCAGTTATCTTATTTTTTAAATATTAATAATTACTTAGAACAATTATTGAAATAATTAAGTGTGTGCTCAATAAGTAGATTTTGTTATTGTCCCAGTGGCCACACTGGGGGAGGAAGAGAAAATAGGGACAAGCTGTGAGCCTTGTGTGCCAGCTCTGGAGGACATGATTTTCTCTTATAACTCAAGGCAGTGACAACACAGACCTCCGGTTTAGAAGGTGGGGCTCCCACTGAGACGCGCCTCTGGGACCTGTCCCACTTTGTCACAATTCCACAAGCTACTAGACAAGTGCCTGATTACTATCTGAGGTTGTCCGCCTCTGCCTGCAAAAGAAGGGCGGCTCTCAATGGAGTCAATTAAGGCTGCAGATTTCTCTCCCCTTCTGTGCCCCACTCCCAGAACTCTCACACACAGCCTTGTTGTTATTACCTCATATGCCTGGCAGGACAGAGTCCTGTTTAAACCCTAATTCCTTTCTAGGAACAACCAGTTGACTGAAATGCAGTGTTTTCCCAGGAAAGTAGGTCTATGAAGCAGATCTTATTACAGCACATCCAGGTCAATGTGAATGAAAACCAACAGAATTCATAAAGCAAATAAAAAATAAAATTCAGCCGCTTTAACTCCCTTGACTAGGATCAAAATATAGGTACTGATGAATTCTGCGGATGACGCACAGCTTCATATGCCTAGAGTGTTATGATGTGCTACTGAAGTCATAGCTGACAGGGTGCCAGGGCCGTATTCGTTAGAGAAAACAGATCAGCATTAAATTTCTTTGCTGTTATGTAACTGGTTTTACTTAAAGGATTACTTGTACTCATACAAGAATGAGCCATCTACCTTTTTAAAGTTTTGAGGCTGTTTCACAAACTACAGTCATACATATATAGATTTCCCATGTATACGTCGCTCCTTTAATTCATGACAGAAATGGGAAACTTCCCTTGGTGACCACATTCAAAGGCTTCCCTTCACTTTTAGCTTTCTGGATATTCCATTTGATTATAGAGTAATTCTGAGCTCCTAATATCATCAATTAGCAAGATGAAAGGGATAACTGTGAAATTCTGTGGAGCACCCATTTCAGTGCCCTGACATGGATCTTTCCTCTTCTAGTGAGCTGAAAACAATTCTTGAGAAAACATTTCAAAAAGAAACTTTCCTTCCCAGAGATTTCAAACAGGATGTTATTACTGCTGGTTCAGTTGCATTAGAAAACCTTTATTAAAACCACCTTTCTCTGGCCTTTTAAATGGAGAGGCATGTAGCAAATTTGGCAAACTCAAAGATACTTCTATAATGCCTAACAGAAATACATGTGCCTTTGCAACATGAAGCATGCTGTTGTGTTTTTAAAATTCCATCCTCTTTCTATACCTTGTTCTTTTGACTTCATGGAAAAATAATCTTTTAATCAAATTGAGATTTATCATCAAACCCTTGGAATTCAAGTAACAAAAGGGAGGATTAATTATCCATTAACTAGATAACTTTCACCTTCCATTCTGGGTGATTCAGTATCTAAATTTGCTATATTAAATCCTACATTTGCTAGCTTGGTGGTCAAAAAGTACTAACCTAATTAACTGATTTTTCAGTCAGGATTTCAGACTGTGTAGCAGGGCTCTGATTAGCCTGAATGGGGCTATAGAGAAAGCTGGGTATGTTCCCTGTGTTCTGAGATGCAGCCTTAACTTGTTCATTTATTTTTCAACATTTGTCACTTACATTGTACAGATATCTTGCTCTTAATGAATATATTAAGAGTTAATCTAGTGTATCAGTTATCAGTTATCTATCAATAAGGCTGAGTAAAAAAATATATTGAAATGAAAAAATTAATGTTTATCTCACAATTATTTACAGGGGGTTCAGTAGATATGGGCTTCCCTGGACTGATCTGTGCTCAGCACATTTTTGTGTCTCATGTGTGATCAGCCTATAGGATTCTGCTTACCTTGGCTGTACTTACTGCATATTTAGGGGTCAGCTATGTGCTGACTGACCTCAGATGGCCTCAACCATGACAATGACAGTATCTCATCTGTTTCATATGTCCTGACTCCTCTAGAGGACCAGCTCAGACATGTTCTCGTGGCCATGGCACGTTAGCCAAGGCCAGGGCAGCCCCAACTGCCCAACAGTTTCTGGGCCTCCACATCACAGTTGCTGACATCCATCGGCCAAGGGAAGTTACATGGTTAATTGAGAGTAGGAGTGGGAGGGATCTGCAAGATGAATTGACAAAAGTCTTGGAAATAAGGAGAGGAGGAAAATTGAGGTCATTTCTATAATCTACCACACTTGGTATATGAAGATGAGCTTAAGTGAAGAATAAAGCACTGAGCAGGCTCAGAGAGATTGAGGGGTGCCTGACTTTCAGAGAAGGCTTCCTCTGGAGGTCACAGAGTCAGAGAGATATTGTCACATCAGAGATGCTGTCCTGACTGCTGCTCTCTGAGATAGTAAATTGCAGGATGCCCAAAACCATGCCTCACTCACACTGCACATGTCCTTGGCTCCATGAGCCTCCCCACTTCGACTGCTGTTTTCTTCCTGTCTCTAAGCAACCTCTGTGCCCTGACCTCTCTCTCTTCCTATCCCTCTGCAGCACATGACCAGGAAAATTCCAACTTAGGATAGACAGGACAACCTGCCTCCTGGAGAAAACTCAGAAAATGGGCAGGTTGGAGCCACTAATTACTGTTGGTCTCCAACTTTAGCTTGATACTAAGACACTTTAATAATCCCTTTACTCCTGGTTGGTCCATGTCCTTCTGCTTCAAAGTGATTAATGAACACTTTCATTCAAAATGGCATGCTCCCCACTATCCTCTAACCACTCTTCATTCATCTTCTAGACTGGTAAGGAAAAGTAGGGAAATCTGTCAGCTGCTACAAATTCCTGCCCACTGCCTACAAAATTTGGTAGCATCCCCTCCTTCCTACTGTTTTTCCTCCCTCCCTCCTTCTCTCCTACACTCCCTTTCCTCCCTACGCCTTCTTCCTACCTTACTTCTCCCCTCCTGCCTCTTCAATCTCAGCAGCTCAGACCCTTCTCATATTCAAGGATAATGCTTTTAGCCTCCTGTGTCCTCAGGGATGTTGGCTCAGCAATTATCCCATCTCTCTCTTCTATTGTCAGTTTTTTATTTTTCCCTCTCTCCTTTCCCCCCATCTATGAACTGCCTCTCATCCTAAAAAAAATGGAATGGAATAAAACAAACAAATAAAAGCCACATGGACTCAGTGTCTACTCTCTAGCTATTGCTGTCTCTTTCCTTCTTCCATCAGCCAAGTGCATTAAAAACTAGTGCACACTTTCCACTTGCTCACTTCCCCTTCACTCTTTAAAACCTGTCATCTGTTGCACATCATTGAAACTCCTATTGCAAAGGTCGTCAATGACCTCATTATTCCCAAATTCAAGACATGGTTTTCCATACTTATCTGTCTGGTCACACTGCTGTCTTTAATCCTGTGTAGTTGATATTTTCCTTCTGCTTAAAAACCCAATGTCCTGATTCACTTTTTCCTCTCATTCCTTGCTTGATTGTTCTTTTCCTGCCTCTTCTGGGGTCACTCTTTGCTGATCCATTCACTTTTGCAGTTCCCTGGAGAGTTCCCTTCACAGAAGACTGTTTTGTTTTGTTCTTTTACATTGTTTATACCTTTCATGGTCAATTGCTTATACTTGCCAGAGTTTACTGTCATACGTAGACAATGACATTCACATTGCTATTTCTAGTTTTAAATTCTTCCAAAAGTCATAACTCTGTCTCTTCCACTGTGGGCTTACTATGTAGATACAGATGGCTCTAGGCATGTCACATACTACACATCAACTGAACTTTTCATCTCAGTTCCCTATTTCTTCTCTTCTTCTTCCTCCTCCTACTTATCTTCCTTCTCTTGCTGCTCTTGGATCTCTTTATTTTTTTTCTAAAGACATATCTAATACACAAATCTCATCTTTCTCTTTCAACCATATAATTTTATTCCAAAATGGCATGTTTCTTTAATGGAAAATAAGAAATTTTTCTTGGAAAGCTAACCATCTATCAAAATCTTCTGTGCATTCTTTTAAAGAAATGAATTCCTCAATGTTATTGTATATGGTTAATGGTCCACATATCCTGTGTCATAGGTTGTATGAAAATCACTTAAATGAAACCTGTTTTCTGTTTTCATAAGCTTACAGTGAAAGTGAGACAGAGTTAATGCAACTATATGTAAAATTTAAATGACAATGACATCCATGGAAATGGAAATTAAAAGACTTATACTATATAATCATTTTGTGTATTAGTTCCTGTATTGGCAAAAGTATAGATGAAACTTTATAATTAGGATGTGCAACCTCAGCATAGAAAGAGGCAACATTGCTTTCCCTTCACATGACCTTAAAGATTTTGAGCAGGTGTGGTGGACAGACCCCAAGGTGATACCAAATGACCCTGCCTTCTGGTTCACTCCCTTGGGGGTGGGCAGCACCTAGGTCATGATTCTCACTAATGGAGCATCGCAAAGATGATGGTACATCACTCCTGTGATCAAGCTATGTTTGTTGGGCTCCATAGAGCAAAAAAATACTGGGCCATGTTCCATTTTCTGGCTGCTGAAGTAGATAGGTGGCCATGTTGTGAGAGGCCTCTATGGCAGGGAATTGTGACTTGATCTCTTAGTCGGATAGCTGCAGGGAGCTGAATACTGCTCACAACCAATGAGCTTGGAAGAGACCACAAAGCCCTACATGAAATTACAGCCCTGACCAACACTCTGATTTCTGCCTTGTGAGTTGTGTGATTCTGAGCAAAAACTTAGGCCACATCCAGATAGATAGATAGAGATATATAAATTGAAAGATAGATATAGAGATAGATATAGCTATAGATGACATAGATATATAGATGTAGATGTAGATATAGACACAGATATATCTTCATAATCTGTAATGCAACGTGACAGACTTAAAAACTCAGACAGTTTTTTGTGCTGCAGCTTTGAGGCAGAATTCCATCTCCTCTGGGAAATCTCAGTTTTTGTTCTTAACATCTTCAACTGATTGGATGAGTTCTACCCACATGATAGAGGGCAATCGCCTTTACTTAAGGTTAAATAATGGTTAAATGTTAACCATATCTATTAAAGACCTTCACAGAAACAAACACCTAGTGTTTGATTTAATAATGGTACTATAGCCTATCCAAGTTAGCATATAAAATTAAGCAACATAACTATAAACAAATATGAATTCCAAATTGACAAAATATTTAAAAATGAAATACCAATCAAAAAATAATTAGAATAAAACAAATTGAAGACTTTTTTCTATACATTTTGAGTGGGAAAGTCTTTCCAACTGTGACTCAAACATTAAGGAAACAGTCAATTAATTGAACTAACTACAGTTGTTAAGTTTGTATGAAAAACACATGCATACTACTCCACAAAACTGCATATGCACTTTAAAGAGAAATGTTATTTTTAAAATAAATATTTGAGGTTTGTATTAGAAAAGGTAAATTTTATGAATATATAAAAAGTTTTCACAAATCAATGAGAAGACCAAGAACTCAATAGAGAAATGGAAAAAAAGATATAAACAGAGTTTACAGAAAAGAATAAGATTGCTCTCACAATGATCAAAATACAATCAATTCCATGTCTAGAATGGAAAGTGTAAATTAGATTTACATTGAAAAATCATATATTTTTATTATAATATTAGCCAAGTTTTAAAACTGTGACATCACAGTGTGTTAGGAGAAACTGTTATTCTCATACCCTACAGGTGACAATGTGAATGAGGACAACCCTAAGATTATGTGCCAATATCTATCAAAATTATAAAAGCATGTGCCCTATAACACCTTCAGGATTTTTTCCTAAACTGCAGTCACACAATGCAATGCCTTCTTCTGGATTTAGTCAAGTTCTGGGGAGTTGAGGAGAGAGGGAATGAGAATGTGGGGAGGGATTTTATTTCATACTTTCAGTCCTCCTGGTACCAAGAAAAATATCAGTCCTAATTTCCTACTGGAGAATGAACATTAATGATTACTGAGAGAATCACAAAATGTGTCACATTCTCTCCACCCCCATTGCGTTTTCCAATGGCCTCCATAGACACAAATGCCACCAACCATTTCAGATGTGTCTCACATCATGGTCCTCATCAATTCACAATTCTTATCATCAGCCTCTTCTTCACCCCAGAGCTCAGATTTTCTCAATGTGTGCTTCAAATGACTTAAATGAAATTGTGACAGTGTTTCAGTGATTACATTAGTCTCTACACAAAGACACTTGTAAGTTGGATTGTGTCCCCCTAAAGTATAAGTTGAAGTCCTAGCCACTGATAACTTATTTGGAATCAGGGCCCTTGCATATGTAATTAGTTAAGAAGAAATCATACTGGAATAGGGTGAGCTTATTCTAATACCACTGGTATCCTTACAAGAAGAACACAGAGATAGAGAGAAGTCTATGTGATGACAGAGACAGAATTTGAAGTGATGCATCTGCCAGCTGGGGAACACCAAAGGTGGCTGGCAAAGCCAGAAGCCTGGAAAGAGGCAAGGAAGAGTCCTCCTCAGAGTCTCTAAAGGAGTCTCGCCCCGTGGATACTGGTTTTGGACTTCTAGCATCAGAACTGTGAGAGGATACATTTTTGTTGTTATGAGCCACCTGGTTTTGTGGTATTTTGTTAGGACAGCCCCAGGAAACTCATTCAATACTCAAAGGAGGGGACTAACCTATTGTGATGAGTAAATGAATGCCTTTTGTGTCAGAGAAGAGAGCATCTCTGAATACCTTGTCATGACCCAGAGACGATCTCATCCCTCCCTTGGGTTCTTCATCCAACACCAACTCCAGATGTATAGTCCAGGGTGGAGAGGAAGGAAAACTGCTTAAGGTATATATTTCCTTTTTTAGTGTCATCATTCCTTGCATTCATGCACAAGTAATAATTTTTTTAATTTCTAAAATGGTTACTAAATCCTGATCAATGCAGAGAAGGACCATATATCAATACATTGTACTCAGTCTTATTTATCATCTTCTCTGAATACTTAAAACCCAAGAGTTTCCACTCGTCAAAATTCACTCTTGCCTATATTCTAAAGAGGGGGGTAGCCTATAACATTAACTTTAATTCCACATAGGACATTGTACTGATGTTTCCAGAACATAATTTCAAAATGTTACACTTCCTACATGAAAACTTACTCACATTCAGCTATCTTATCTTTAAAGTGAAGAATGTCTATGCACATGCATTAGATAACCAGAGAGCTAAGTAATACTGTCATAAATTCAGGTGCCTAAGCAGAGTATAAAATACTTTTAAAGGTGAAAAACAGCCTTGGAGAACTTTGCCATAATACATGTAGCCTTTCCAGCAGCCAGCTCCTTGAAGGAGCAGTCACAAATTACAGGGTATTTTCCCACTTTCTGCTACTCTAGAAGACCTGAATGTCTCAAATCCTTCATGATTCACCCCTAATATTTCAAAAAAGTAGGCAAAAGATAACTGTGAAGGGGAAAGTGGAGTGCTTCACCCCCAATCAGCTCAATGCTCTTGGGGGCTTATGTGTTCGGGATCTGGGAGTGTGACAGACAAGAGGATCTCACCAACCCCACCAGGAAACACTCATCCTAGGACTAAAGAGCAGAATGGACATAGACAAGACCTTCAATATCGACAAAAATGAATTTGGCTTTCTCCCCCTGGCTTTAAAGAAACGAAAGTTTTTCAGTAAGCTATCCCAAATGCCACCTTTATTCCAAGGTTTTCAAAAATGTAGCTTCTTTCAAGTTATCTATGTTCTTTGTCAAATGTTGAAAGCTGAGGTCCCATGGCCAGGAGAGGAGAGAGCCAAGGCCCTTTTCTGGGTAATTTAGAGGAGAAAATAAAAATCTCCTCTGCTTCAAATTGTTCAAATCATTTAGGAGCAAGAAAAAAGGTGTTGTCTGAAATAACCAGGAAATTGACACATATTTCCTTCTTCTATTTGCCAGTAAAGATCTGGCCAGTCTGGGCTCCACAGTCAGTTTTTCATCCTGGATTAAAATAGAACAAATTGACACTAATAGAGGACAGTCTGGGAATGAAGGAAGACGATGTCTTCTTTGAAGCTGATGGGAAGCAGAGTTCAATAATTGAAATAGCAGAGCTTTGACTCTATCATCTTTCCTGCTTTGTCAATAAGCACGTGTACACTTATCATTTTTTAAAGTATTACTTTGAAGTGCATCATAATCTTTTCTTATCAATGTGTAAATTTCTATCACCATCTTTTCCAGTACAGTCCTTCCAAAAAATTACATGTGTGGGTCAACAATAAACTTTTCTCTATGATCAGGTTTTCTTCCACCCATCAAGCTCTCAGGCCATTGAAGGTGCTCCCCTGACCTAAGACAGGCAAGAACTCCATCCAGAGGTATTTTGTTTGTTTTAATTATCGCATTTGAGTTATTTCTTTTTAAAACCAATTTTGCTATAAATAATACCTTCCATAAAAGGATATTGAAAGTGGTATCACTGACTGCGGCTTAAAATACTAAGAACAGAGCCACACCATATGGATTTAGACAAAAATATGAAAAGGTGTCTGGCTGTAAATCGATTTTTATAGTGTGGCTCTCAGGCCTCTTCAGTCAAAAAGAAGCTGCAGCACCAGGTTATCACATACAACAGGTTAGTCACATGGATTCAGTTATTCTGGTGTGTTCTTTGTCTACACTGATTGCTAAGTGGGCAACAAAGCTATTCTTGGGACATATGGTGAGGCTTGGGGAGGCCATCAGTATGGCCTGAGGGGGCACAGAGATTCTTCCTTGTGCAGAAAAAGCTTTCATTTCTTTTGCTATCCAAACTCAATGGGAGTTGACCACAAGGGAGGAAAGATACCAATTAGAGGTAGATGGGAGGAGGGGGCCATTATGGCAGATTTCAAGCAAACACTGGCTTCACTCACTGTAAAGCTCACTGCAATTTTCCTTTACAAAGAGATTAAGTGAGGAAAAGGAGATGACAAGAAGCTGAATGTGAACTAGTGTTTTGTATAATTTTAAAGTGAGAGGATAAAAAACTACTATTTTAAAAGGAAATAATGCTATGCTGAAATTCTAATTAATTATTCTGAAAACATGAATGAAATGTTGGAGTTGGCTGTATTGCACATTTAAGCACAAAACATGTCATGCTTGTAAACAAAGAAATCCACTGCACTGCTGATTATACCTCATTTACAACTGTATTTGGATCCAGCTCCCAGAAGTAAGGAAGCAGCCAGAAGAGCTGCTTAGTAGCAGAGCACGTACCCAGCTGGGCTTTTGGAGACCCTACGTTACTCCAGAAAAAGAATATCAGCCATGAGGGTTCATTTACTTAAGCTTGTTTTCTAGATATTGCTCTACTGCAAGAACTAATGCAGCACCTGACAAGCCATGCGTGTGCCTTTCTCCACAAGGAGCTCATGCCTGTGCTGAAAGTCATTTCATCCGGCTTACCAGAATATTTGAGAAACCATCAAAACATAACTCCAAGGGCTTGACGCTGGCCCTGCTGACACAGCTGACATTTCAAATCACAGAAGTATAAAAATCTAAAAGTCATTCCGCAACAGTGTCAACCAGTGGCGGAAATGCATGTCTCCCCAGTCATGTCATTCTTTATTTGATCAGAGATGAAAGCAGCCAGTTTTGAAATGAAAGTGCATTAAAACATCTGATTCCTGAGACATACTAAAGACTGCAGAGTCTAGCAGAGATAAACAGGAAAGACACAACCAGTCAAGAGGGGAAAACACTTTGTTTTAGAGGAAAATTCAAGAATAAAGTAAGTCTGGTGTTGCCTATACAGATCTACTGTGCCATTTCCAGAGCAGTGAAATATTATATATTCCCAGGATCTCATTGTTAAAGAGACCATAGAGTTCATCTGGGACAACTCCTTATTTACACATTGAGAACATGGCATCCAAAAATCGAGGGACACAGGTTGCAGGTTTTTTTAAATATATGTACATGGGAAAAATAGACTATCACATTTTCTATTTGACTTGCTCTGAAATACATGTTTTTCCCTTATTGTTTCTTTAATGTGTGAGACCCCTTCTTTAGAACTCTTTCATTTGTAATCATTTTGAATACTCAAAATTAATTGCTGATATATGAAATAACTGCAAACTTATTATTATGCCATTAATCTACACAATGTTCTGGGCTTAAAGTTCTTACTTGTGTTTCTCAATAAAGTAATTAAAAGGAATGGCTTTCCCTGGTACATGATTTTAATATCAGTAAATTTTAAAACTCCTAAATAAATAGTTTGGAAGCCCAGATCTGCTTGTGCAATTTAGATTCTCAAAATGTAATCTTTTTTTTCAAATTACAAAATGATAAATTTCCAAGATAACCCATTTATGATTTTAGTCATGTAAAGGGAGAATGAATGAAAAGAAAAAACCATTTGAACATATAATGCTCTACAACAGTTTCTCTACCTGGAACCATTGGCATATTGGGTCAGATAAATCACTCTCATGGAGGCTGCCCTGTAAATTGCAGGATACTTAGCAGTACCCTTGGACTCAGCCTATTAGATGCCAGTAGCACCCTTCCCTTCAGTGTGACAACCAAAAATGTCTCTAGATATTACCAAGCAAGTGTTCATTGGTAGTGAGGGATAAAATCACCTAAATTGAAGATCCATTGCCCTCTGGAAAGGGGCATCTAAAAAATTGGTGCACTTAAAAGAAGAAACTGGAGTAGTAATTCTTAAGTAAACAACTTCAGTCATAGACATCTTATTTCAATGTCAAGAATTTGGGGTGCAACATTACAGGCATGATCAGTCTATAACAGAGTGGTGCTGCAGTGATTGAGCCTTGGAGAGAATTTACACTAATAATAAAACATGGATATTAACTAAATACCTAACATTCTATCTGAACAGTGTCATTTTAACTGTACCAATGGCCATTTTGAAGGGGGTAGTATTTTGTTACCTTTTCAGGTGAGTAACAGCAGTCTTAAAGAAGGCACAGGTATAACTAACTTCTCATATAGCTAGGATTGGGGATGTAGAACCCAGACTCAAGTCTAATGAAACTTCGGCAGGGCGGGTGGGGGGGGGGTTGTCTTCTCTACCAATTCATTGTCACCTCTAGGTCTCTCGGTGGTTAGTCCAATTCTTAGGAGGTCATTTTTAAGAAAATGTCTTTGACTTGAAAGCTCTAGATATGTTGTGATGTTGGTTTATTGTTGTCATTTTTACCAGAAATAACAATCTATTCCTTTTGTTTTACTATTCACTCTTGGAAATTTTAATGTTTTAGCAATTATGATATGGATAAAAGCAGTGTGAAATAGTCTTCAGGTTGGCAAGGAGAGTGGCTCCATTTACACAGGGCTCAAATAACATCTCTCTAGAGCTTCCCCAAGCTTTCCAATCACTGTAGCCAGGCAGAACTATTGTACTATTCTCAAAGGTCAATTAAAATAGTCTTTCTTTTTTTTATTCTTATTCAAAATGAGAAAGAAATCCAATGCTGATAAAGTTAGACTTGGATTCTAGAATTACCAAGGCATCCATAGAACATACTCTTTAAATAAAAGATGGGCAAACAAGCAGCATCCAAGCCCAGGCTGCCTAATGGCTGTGAGGAAATCAGAGCATCTGGCACTTCAGATCCATAACCAGCTTTCAGTGGGGCCTCATGACTGATGAATAAACATTAACATTATAAATGAATATCAATAAATATTATGTGTGGGTGATTAATCATATGACAACACAAATAATTGCAGGAGCACATGTCTGGATCAGACAAATGTTTGAAAATAATAAAATACGCTCTGCCTATTAGAAACCAGGAGGCCAACATTTATATAGAATCTAGAATCTTTTTCTCCTATCTTTTTCCATTAATATTTCAGAAATTATGGAGAGGGAGCTGAGTGAGGGGCAAAAAGTAAAAATACAAAATTTTTACCCCATAATAGAAAGTAATCAATGAGTGTGACTAAAAGGTCACAATGACTAAGTTCATTACTTTAAACATATTTTAGGTACATTTTCTGTGCCACACAGTGCTTGACACTGAGATTATGGAAGTGAACAAGTCATGTATCACCCATGTCCTCATGAAACTTATAATTTAGTAAGCAAGACAGTCAGTAAATAGGTAAGTGAATTTTTGAAAATGAAAGTGTGGCAAGTGCTATGAAAGAAATATAGAATGACTATAACAAAAGCTAATGGGTGGAGGTACTTTTCATGATACAGGCAGAAATGACCTTTCAAGAAGTGAAAGTTAAGCTGGGAACTCAAGGAGTACTAGGACCCAGCATGAGGAAAGGGAAGCAGAAAGCATTTAGGAGGAAGAACAGCATGTAAAATATTCTGAGGCAAGAAAGAATTTGATGGAGCTGGAAGAAGGTGAGGGTCATGAGCACAGTGAGTGAGGAGCATGGCTTTTGAGGAAGGTGGAAAGAGGTCAGATAATGTAAGGCTTTGTAGGCAACAGAAAGTGCTTGGGTTTTCTTCTAAATGTACTGGGAGGCCATTGAAGAGTCCCAAGGAGAAAAGTGAGCTTTTGTGGATCTTACTAGTGCCTGTGGTGCAGGAAGAATGGGATGGGGGGGTGGGGGAGTAGTCAGCAGGGGGATATTAGGAAGCTCTTAAAGTAGGATAGATGATACAGGAGTATGGCTTGGTTAAGGGGTGGAAGAAAAAGAAGAGTGATTGGTAATGACACATCACTTACAAAGAGACATGAAAAGGTTTGCTGATGAGATGAACGATAGAGATAAGGAAAAGGAAGCAGAGAAAACAAAGATGAACCATAGAATTCTATCCTGAATAGCCAAGGTGGATTGTGATATCATTTATAGAAATAGGAAGGACTGGGGAAGAGAGCTAGAGTTGAAAGGTCTGTTTTGAATAAATGTGAGATCTGCATGGGACCTTAAATTTGAGATATTGGACATAGAAGCCTATATTTCAGGAGAGAGAAAAGGGCTGAACATGTAAACAGAAATGTAGGATTTAAAACTATTGGACTGACCAAGCTCATCTGTGAGATGGTCCAGGATGGAACGCCAAAGAATGTTACATTGAGAACTTGTAGAGGGAAAGAGGAACTGAAGAGGAAGAAGAAAAAGAGGGGCTTGAATTAAGAGGAATTCCAAGAGTGCAGTCTCACACACAGAGTATATTTTATTCATTTAACAAATATTGTTTGCACAACTAAAAAGTCAGACAATTTTTAAATTGCTTGTGATACAATAGTCAACAAGACAGACAAATCCTATGTCTCTTGAATCTTTCAGTCTAGGAAGAATGTATGTTCCAAGAGTGTGTGATTGGTTTGCATTGAATGACTGACACATGAGGAAAAAGAAGATACAAAAGCATTGTTTAGATTTGGCCACATTGAGGTCCTTGGTGATACTAATGTGAGTAGGTCCAGATTGTGAGGTAATGCAGGCAGTATGTGTGTGCTGGTCTTTTGAAAAATTTGGCTATATGATATGTGTGGACAGGAGAGGATGTCTAAAGAGGAGAAGTGGAGTCATATATGTATTCATTTAAAGACATAAGACTCTATGTCATGTGGAAATGTTATTGGGAATTCTCTCATAGAGAAGGAGAAATTAATGTAGGACAAAGAAGACCAAACCACAGCAGAATTTCTTTAAGAAGTTAAGGGTGGGTACAGTCCAGATCATCCACAAAGAGACAGGCTTCTTATAGGGAGAGAAACAGAAAAGAAGAGAGATGGATCAACACAGTAGATTTATTATTATGGGGCTGGTGGATGAGAGTGTCCTCATTTAATTGCTTCTGATATCCTGGTGAGGTATGATAGTAGCTGACCAGCCAGGAAAGAGGGTATGAAAGGATTAACACAGGGGAAACATCAAATAAGCATAGAGAAAGTGGGAAGGAGTTTTAAAAATATATATTGCAGGCCAGTGATGATTGCCCATTTGAAGGTTTGTAATTGTGAATTCAGAGTAAGACCAGGTGCCTGGTTGTTCTCCAATCATCTTAACCATTCCACTTGAGTGGGAGTAGGCAATGGCAGAAGTCACCCTAAGTTGAGGTGTGCTAGATGAGTGAGGCCAAGGAAGAGAGGCAGGAAAGCCTTGGAAGTCAATGGCATTTGTAAGGGATCAGTTCTGAAGGTACTGATCTATGGCAGGAATGTGAAGAAAAAAGTGTGAAGAAAGAACTGGGTGATAAATGAGAAGCCAGAACTCTAAAGGGCCTCAGTCAGATTCTAAAGCAGAAATTCTACCTGTCTCTGAAGTTCTGACCAGACTTTAGACACATGACTCCTATGATAATGTGATACTCTGTGGCCATGAAGGGATCCCCAAACAATGATGATCTCAGGTGTCAAGCTGACTTGTTTCTGCTTGATGTCCCACTCTCATTTTTCATTATCTTGGAATCATCCTTCCTTTGACAGGTAGGCAGAGCTGATGGCTTCCCATTAAGTAGAACAGAAGGCACTGACTGCATGTAACCTCCAAACAAGCATACTATCTAATTTACCTGGATTAGTACTTGTTATGTATCATCAAAAAGAATGAACAATTTAGCTGCAATAAGACATCTGTTACCTTGAAGAAAGCGCCCATTGGGATGCTTAGAATATGAGATATTACTGAGAAAATAGGAGTGCTATAGCTGAAAGAAATGGATTCAGTTCAATTTGTTTGGGGAGACAAGGCCAGAAGAGCATGTCTCTGGACAGCCTGTTGTACAGTAAATAGTGCTAGTTAGCAAGAGAGCATAGAAAGAAAGATGGATTTCACTAACTTCTTTAATTTTGCAGTTTTGACTAGCTCAACCCCCAACTAAAACCACTATTTTCCAAAGCTGCTCTAAAAATGCAACCCAAATGGAAATACTGTGTTTCAACATGGACGGAACTAAGGTCTAAGACTGCCATAATGTTTCTGGAAAGTCAGAATTGCTTTTGTAAATTATCTCTTTTATCCTCCTGTATGTTCATTTGTAAGTAATTATATGCACACACACACATAATAGCAACTCAAGGAATAGCAATGTCATTGACAATAAAAGTAATAAACAGGAGGAAATTAAAAGAATCCAATAAGGCCCAGGAAAAAAATCTGACAGATTTAATCAGAAGAAATAAAATATTCTCCAGGCCCTGTTTCAAAGACCACCAGTGCCAAAAAAAAAAAAAAAAAAAAAAAAAAAAGTGGCATAAATGGGACAATTAAAATGAATGTGGGAAGGAGGTGACAGATACACCAATGAGGCAGGGATACATCTGTATAGAACAAGTTGCCCCAGCAGAATTCAAATGAGAGATTCAAACAACTAGAGATATGCCAGATACAAAGAAGAGCAGCAAAAGATGGAGTAATTGAATATGTCCACTGCTGCACAACCAGGAAGCCTGCAAGTCTCCCAGGCCCCTACCTACCAGATTCTGCACATACCAGACCCCTTATTTCAGTTAATCGTCTTCTCCTCTCTTCTGCCATCAGGCATATCTGATACAGAGTCAGACTCCTTATTTCAGTTAATCATAATCTCCTCTCTTCTGCCTTCGGGCATATCTGATACAGAGTCAGGATTATGAAGATGTGATAAACCATTGGCAATGATTATTCACCTCAGACATACATACCCATCTCACCCTACTGAGCAGACAGAACTGATATTTCGCATAACGCAGAAAGGGTTTAGACAATTTGACTTCCCCATTAGAATACTTCTCATGCTCAGTGATAGATAGGTTCTTAACAAATTGATTATGGCAGCAAACAATTAGCAATATTATGAATGTCTGTGTTAATGAGTAACCTTGTCCTTGAGATATTTATTAGAGCACTCAACAGACAGCTTCATAATCGATCACCTGATCTATACTGGGAAAGAGGGAGGCTGGGAGTTCCCTCCTACTTCAAAAACATACACCAAATGGTGGCAATATTAATGGAGTACCTACTCTTACTTCTTTACATACATTTTTCATTCATTCATTCACAAATTTTATACAGCATCTATGCTATGCTGAGCACTAGAGGGAGCCAGGAACAAGACTGCCAGGATCCCTGTCTTCAGTGAACTTGAAGTCTTGTGTGCAAAAGGTGATGAAGCATAGAGCCCCTTACAGGATGAAAATATTCTGTAATTCTCACCATCCAGTATGGTAACTACTGGTTACATGTGGCTATTAAGCATTTTGAATTATGGCTTATGCAGCTAAAAAATTACATTTTTAATTTTATTTCATTTAAAATTTCATTTCACGAGCCATATATGGCAAGTAGCTACTCTACTGAACAATGCAGAAGGGAGGTTATTGACCTAAGATATTCTACCCACAGATAATAATTTTAATGGCAAAGATATACAGAAGATGGGTAGCTGTGGCAACCACTGTAGGGCACCAGCCAAAGGAGTTGACGGGTGTGCCCCCCTCCATAGTACAGTCGTTGCTGCTCCTTCCTCCACTCCCTACAAAACTGGGATCATAATTTCCCCAAAATCAGATCATCATTTACCTTTTTTTACTGTCTCAGGTCTTTAGATCCCACAGCACCATCTTCATTTTATTTTTAAAGTATATATTCATTATTTCACAAGTAGTCCATGTTCATTATCAAAAAATAGAATACATGTAAAAGAAAGAGACAAAGCACCCATAATCCCATTATCTTGTCTAAACCTATGTCAGTCTACTGGAGATCTTGTCTGGTAATCATCCTACAGTAATACACCTACCTACTTACACACTCAAGCTACCATCTCCTTCTTTTTTTAACTTTCTAAAAATTAGATTACTCTCAACATACTCTTCCAGGTCCTGCATTTTGCATTTATCAACCTGTCATGAATAACTTTAGAAACATACAATTTTTTAAATAGTGTTCCCACTTTTCTGGGAACATACACTTATTTTAATTCTTGCATGATATTCTCTTTTCTTGGTGGACCTTAACTTACTTACTCAATTCCCTATTTGGGGAAAAGTATGTTGCTTCTAGTATTTTGTTATCACAAAAAAGGGTTTAATGACATCCGTGTCCATAGGCATTAGACTATTTTCTTTTGAAAAAGTTCTCAAAATAAAAAACCCGGGTAAAAAAAGGCATACATGCTTTTAGGAATTTGATTCCTATCACTAAGTTCTCTAAAAATTCAAAAGAACCTATGTTCCCCAATGTTCATAGCAACACAACTTACAGTAGCCAAGTGCTGGGAGTAACCTAAGTGCCCATCAGTAAATGAGTGGATCAAAAAACTAAGGTACAGGATTTATTTTAAGATCGCAGAGGAGTGAATGGAAGTCACAATGACCTCCTCCCAGGAACAACCTATAATTACAACTAAACTGTGGAGAAAACACCAGGAACAAACTACTGAACAATAGCAAGAGGAGCATTATAAACTCGGATGGACAGAAGAATCAGCTTTAGCACAACCTTACTGGTAAGGAGTGGGGTAGAGCCTCAAGAAAGAGGGCTGGGCAGCCAGGTGCAGCATTGCCAGAGGGATATTTTAATAGCCAGCTGGAACCCCCCTGACAAGAGTGGGGTCTAAACCATAAGCAGGAATCTCCAGCCAACAATACCTCAGCCCAAAAAGTACAAAGATAACAGCCAGCTGTGAAAAGCAGCAGAGTTGTTCTCTGTCAGAGACAGGAGGCTGAAGATGCAAAGAGCCATTTAAAGGGCCAATGCATAAATTTTTATTTACAGCCACTTATCCTGGGCTTCAGCAAAGGCGGGGGTAGAGTGGGCTAGAGATGCCCAAGGAGAGACCGGGGAAGGAGGCTTTGGGGAGAGAACTGAAAGAGTAGCCAGCGGGATCCTGGTGCTGACTCCTCCCCCATATGGTATTAGCCATCTGGCTCAGGAAGACCACTCCCCTAAGTCACAGCAGTGTGAGGGGATACAATAAACCTGCCCCCAGCAGGGGTTCTTCCCCACCCTGTGGTGCCTAAGCCTGACTGCTGAACACAAAGTGACTAGATTAACAACTGAAGGAAAGAGCCACAGACAGTAGATTCCTAGAAGTCTCAAACAGACTGCCTAAGGTCAGACAGGGTCAACATCTGACATCATCAGAGGCAGATCCAGAAGGTAAAAACAGCGGTCTCCTACCAGAGAAATTCATACCACAAAGTCAGGAAATCAAGACAGATCAATTTAAGAAGCAGAAGCAAAAAAGGAGTCTCACAAATAATGGGAAGACAAAGAAACTCCCCCCAGTCAAAAGGAAAGACGGAATCCCCAGAAAGAGAAATAAATGAAATAGAGGCAAGTACACTATTAGACACTGAGTTCAAAACAATGGTTCTAAGGAAGCTCAATGAGCTCAGGGAACTCAGAGAGAATTACCAAAAACTACAGGGGAACTACAAGGAACTTACTGCAAACTGTATCAGCATGAAAAAGGACATAGAAACTATCAACAAGAGGCAACAGGAAATGAAGAATACCATTTCTGAATTGAAGAACACAGTAGAAGGAATCAAAAGCAAGCTAGATGAAGCTGTGTATGGAATCAGTGAGCTGGAGGACAAGGTAGAAAAAAAACTCCCAGAAAGAGCAAGAAAATGAAAAAAGACTCATAAAGAATGAAGAGACATTTAGAGAAGTGCAGGACAACTTGAAATGTAATAATATCCATGTAACAGGGATACCAGAAGGAGAAGAGAAGGAGCAAGGGATAGGGAACCTGTTTGAAAAAGTAATGATGGGAAATTTCCCAGATCTGAGGAGAGAAAAAGTCACATAAGTCCAGGAAGCACAGAGGGTCCCATTCAAGAGAAACCCAAAAAGGCTCACTCCAAGACACATCATCATTAAAATGGCAAATAGCAAAGACAGAGAATCCTAAAGCAAGCAAAGGAAAGAGGTAGTAACATATAAGGGAGCCCTGGTACAGCTAGCAGCTGACCTCTCAACAGATACACTGCAAGCCAGAAAAGAATGGCAAGAAATATTCCAAGTAATGAAAAGCAAAGGCCTGCAACCACGACTGCTCTACCCAGCAAGGCTCTCAATTCAAATAGAAGGCCAAATAAGGAGTTTTCCAGACAAAAGAAGGCTAAAAGAGTACACCTCCACCAAACCAGCACTGCAAGATATGCTAAAGGGAATGCTTTAAGAAGATGAAGAAAAAGACTGAGAAAGAGAGAACCACAGGTACAAAGGGGAAAAATTAATAAGTACCTATCAATAATAACTTTAATAGTAAGTGGATTAAATGCACCAGTCAAAAAACATAGGGTGGCTGAATGGATAAGAAATCATGACCCACACTTAGGCTGCCTAAAAGATATCCACCTCAGAACAAAGGACCTTCATAGACTGAATTAAAGGGATAGAAAAAAAATGTTCCAAGCAAATGGTCAGAGGGAAAAAGAAGGGGTAGCAATACTTATATCAGACAAAGTAGATTTAAAAACAAAAGCCATAAAAAGAGACACAGAAGGACACTTCATACTACTCAAAGGAAGAATCCATCAAGACATAAACATTGTAAACCTATATGCACCAAAAATAGGAGCACCCAAATATATAAGGAAAATCTTGAAGGACTTCAAGAAAGATATAGACAGCAACACACTGATAGTAGGGGATTTTCACACCCCACTGTAAACAATGGATAGATCTTCCAAACAAGGATATTGTGGAACTGAACAATGCATTAGATAAAATGGAATTAACTGACATTTATAGAACCTTTCATCCCAAAGAAGCTAAATACACATTCTTTTCAAAGGCACGTGGAACATTATAAAGATAGACTACATGCTAGGTCATAAGACAAGCCTCAACAAACTCAGGAAAATTGAAATCATAACAAGCATTTTCTTGGACAAAAGGGCTTGAAACTAGAAACCAACCTCAAGGAAAGGACTAAAAAACATTCCAACTCATGGAGGCTGAATACATGCTATTAAACAATGAATGGATGAATAATGAGATCAAAGAAATCAGAAATTTCTGGAAACAAATGAAAATGAACACACAACAGTCTAAAACCTATGGGATACAGCAAAGGCAGTCCTGAGAAGGAAGTTCATAGCAATACAGGCCTACCAAAAAAAGATAGAAACATTTCAAATAAATGACCTAATCTTCCAGCTTCAAGAACTGGAGAAACAACAAACAAAGCCCAGAACGAGTAGAAGGGAGGAAATAATCAAGATCAGAGCAGAATTGAATGATATAGAGATTAAAAGAAGAATTCAAAAGATCAACAATCCAGGAGCTTGTTCTTTGAAAAGATAAACAAAATTAACAAGCCTTTAAGCAGACTCATCAAGAAAAAAAAGAGAGAAGACCCAAATAAATAATATCAGAAATGAAAGAGGAGAAATAACAACTGACACCACAGAAATACAAAAGATTGTAAGAAATTGCTATGAACAATTATAAACCAAGAAATTTGAAAACCTCGATGAAATGGACAAATTTCTGGAAAAATATAACCTTCCTACACTGAATGAAGAAGCAGCAGGAAGACTGATAACAGCTGGTGAAATTGAAGCAATGATCAAAAAACTCCTGGCACACAAAAGCCCTGGACTGGATGGTTTCACAGGAGAATTTTACAAAACATTTAAGGAAGAGCTATCCCCTGTCTTTCTCAGACTATTCCAAAAATTCCAAGAGGAAGGAAGATTCCCAAACTCTTTTTATGAGCTTTCCCACTAAGATTGGGAACAAGACAAGGTTGTCTGTTTTCACCACTTCTATTCAACATAGTATTGGAAGCTCCAGCCACAGCGATCAGACAAGAAAAAGAAGTAAAAGGCATCCAAACTGAAATGAGGAACTAAAACTATCATTGTTTGCAGATGACATGATAGTGTACCTAGAAAACCCCATTAGATCCACCAAAAAACTACTCAACCTAATAAGTGAATTTGGCAAAACAACCAGATAGAAAGTCAATATTCAGAAATTGAAGGTATTTTTGTATATCAAGAATGAAATATCAGAATCAGAAATCAGAAACAAAAATTCATGTGCTATGGCAACAAGAAAAATAAAATACCTAGGAATAAACTTAACCAAGGAAGTAAAAGACTTGTACTCAGAAAACTACATAACACTGAAGAAAGAAATTAGGGAAGACACAAATAAATGGAAGCATATACCATATTCATAGAATGGAAGAATTAACAACATCAAAATGTCCATATAATCCAAAGCAATTTATAGATTCCACACAATCCCTATTAAAATACCAATGATGTATTTCACAGATATAGAACAAACATTGCAAAAATTTATATGAAACCATAAAGGACCCCAAATAGCTGCAGCAATTTTGAGAAAGAAGAACAAAGTAGGAGAGATCACAATACCTCAAACTATATTACAAGGCCACGGTAATCAAAACAGTCTGGTACTGGCATAAGAACAGACACACAGATCAATGAAACTGTATAAAGAGCCCAAAAATAAACTCATGTCTTTATGGTCATTTAATATTTGACAAAGTGGGCAGAAGCTTAAAATGGAGTAAAAATAGCCTCTTCAACAAATGGTGTTGGGAGAGCTGGACAGGTACATGCAAAAAACTGAAATTTGACCACCAACTTACACCATACAAAAAATAAACTCAAGATGGATAAAAGACTTAAATTTATATTTATGGTATATATTTTATGATTGTCACACCATAAAAGTCCTAGAGGAGAACATAGGCAGGAAACTCTCAGATATCCCACAGAGCAATATTTTCACAGATATGTCCCCTAGAGCAAGGGACATAAAGGAAAGAATAAACAAATGGGACTTCATCAAAATAAGAAGCTTCTGCACGGCTAAAGAAAACATCAGCAAAATGAAAAGGGAGCCAACCATATGGGAAAATATATTTGCCAATGATACCTCAGAAAGAGGTTTGATCTTCAAAATATGTAAAGAACATACATGACTCCACTACAGGAAGACAAACAATCCAATTAAAAAATGGGCAAAGGATCTGAACAGACACTTCTCCAAGGAGGACATACACAGGACCCAGAGACATAGGAAAAGATGCTCAGCCTCACTAGCCATCAGAGAAATGCAAATTAAAACCACAATGAGATACCACTTCACACCAGTCAGAATGGCCATCATTAACAAATCAGCAAACAAGTGCTGGTGAGATTGTGGAGAAAAGGAAACTTTTGAACTCTGTTAGTGGGAATGCAGATTGGTGCAGTCACTGTGGAAAACAGTTTGGAATTTCCTCAAAAAGCTAAAAATGGAACTGCCTTTTGACCCAGTGATTCCACTGCTGGGATTATACCCTAAGAATTCTGAAACACCAATTCAAAAGAACCTATGTACCCCAATGTTCATAGCAGCACAATTGAAAATAGACAAGCACTGGAAGCAATATAAGTACCCATCAATAAATGAGTGGATCAAAAAACTATGGTACATTTACACAATGGAATACTACGCAGCAGAAAGAAAGAAAGAGCTACTACTTTTTGTAACAGCATGGATGGAACTGGAGAGCATTATGTTAAGTGAAATAAACCAGGGGCAAAAGACAAATACCATATGATCTCACCTGTAAGTGGAACCTAATCAACAAAACAAACAAGCATGAAAAATATAACCAGCAACACTGAAAGAAAAAACAAGCAGACAGTAACGAGAGGAGAGGAGGGAGGGGTAATGGGGAAAAGAAGGGAAAGGGTCAAATCAAGGAACATGTATAAAGGACCCATGGACAAGACGCAAGTGGGGAAGGATTGAGGGTGGGAGGCAGGGGTGGGTGGGCCAGGGGAAAGTGGTGGTGGGAGAATGGAGACAAATGTATTTGAACAATAAAAAAATAAAAATAAATTATAACAATGTATTATTTTACACTCAACTGCAGACAGCTAATCTGAAGGTGTTCCTTGCACTATGCCTACACGTCTTTCTATAATTCCTCCCAGTGTTCCTGATCCAACACTCACAGTCAACTGGAAAATCTCACAGCTCATCAGTCTGACAGGCTGTGACTACTCAAAGACAGCTAGTACATCTCCCCAAAGTTTTATCTTTTTAGTCTAAATATTTCATATCCTTTAAACATTCCTCATGTGAAACAGTCCCTAATCAAGTTTGTTCATGCCCCCATTAAAGTGGTGTCCATATTCAAATAACAAAATCAAAATAATAATAAACTAGCATTTAATGAGCACTGGCCATGTGTGAGATTGTATTCTAAGTGATTTTCGTTTTCTTTGAATATATGATCCCTTCTCTAAACTGAATTGTGTTCCTTCATACCTGTATGTTGATGCTCTAATCCACAATGTGACTACATGTTGAGATGGGGCCTTTAAGAGGCAACTAATGTTAAATAAGATCATAAGGGTGAGTCCCTGATTCAACAGAATTAGTGTCCTTACAAGAAGAGACACCAGAGACCTCTTCCTGGATATGGGGACACAGTGAGAAGGGGACCATCTGCACTCTTCAGCAGGAACTAAATTGACCTGCACCTTGAGTCTTCGAGACTTCAAAACTGTAGGAAAATAAGTTTGTGTTATTAAAGCCACCCAACTTATGATGTTTTGTTATGGCAGCCTGAGCACACAAAGACAGCCCCCTTTAATCTTAAAAGCAATCTCAAAAGTAGTTACTTTTATAATCCCCATATGACAAATAGGGAAACTAAGGAACAGAGAGGCTAAATTACTCAAGATCCTCACACAATTAGGGAAGAGTAGAAGTGGAATTCGAATCCAGGTAAATTGACTCTAGAATTCAAACTCTAAAATTCCATGTTGTATATACTGTCTCTTATCTCTAAACAAAATCTGTCTAGTCAAGATTAAAGATGGGCATCTCCCTTGGTCTAGAGTTAATACCTTTATTAATGCAGCTCAAGTTGCATTAGTTCTTTTGGCAACAACATTGCATAATGAACATACTTAACATTTATTCTGTTAAAACCTTTAAATTTTATTTCACATAAGCTTTAGTTAAGCCATAATTTCCCCACACTTGAAATTCAATTGGAGTTTTTGTTAGCAAATGTACTTACTACAATTGAATTCAATCCAATTATAGAATTGCCCTACATGTCAACATATCAACATCTTTTGGGATCCTGGTTCAAATTCCCCTTCAAACTCTGTGCTGCTACTCACAAATTAAATAAGCCTATTTTATATAAAGAAACTGTGCCTTATAACCCATGAAGTGCTGTGCATATTTGTCATTATCATTAAATATTTCCATCCAAGTCATTGATTAATATTCCTGTCTCAGAGCCACCAGGAACCCTGGATACAAAACAGAAAACTACCTTCTCTCTTAGCATTTTTTGCAACTTTTAAAACTCATTTTCCCCTTTGTTAGATATAATTTTGTGTGCCCTACCTTTCTTCTTCCTTTACTGAAGTAAAAGAATATCAGCATTATTTTTTAATAAAAACTTACTTTTCTTTAAAAGAGAAAACTTAGTTATACATGTGACATATAATAAATTGCACCATGCTTGCATAACACACAGTACATAAAACAAAGATTTTATTGCTCTTTGCTTTCTATTTTTGCATTACAAAAACAGTATGTACATGTTTTTGTTTCCAAATATAAATACTGCACACATTGCCTCCTCCCCAAGATGCCAGTGTTTCAGCTTAAATGGGGAGTTTCCACACTTCCTTTCTCCATGCTCCACTCCCCCTACCCTGCTGACCCACTGAGAACCACATTTCTCCTCAAGGTAAGCATCTTGGGTGAGAAAAACATTGTTCTAGACCAACTCATTGGCCCCTGCAGCATATCCCTGCAATAATATCCAAGTGTGGTCACTTCCCTTCAAGATGCCCCAAACAGTAGGGCTCTGGCGGGTGCTGGGCAAGCAAGTTTAGGGCAATTATATGCTGGGGCTCCCTAGTCCCAACATTGGGATCGCTTTCCTTTCCTGCTGTCCTCCAGGCATCTGAACAAGCAGAATTCTATTATCTCTGAGCTCCAAGTTCACCATTTCAGCTTCTCTGCCCACATCAAAGCCCTTACATTGCATTTCAGCAGATCCCCAGGGTCTGTCCCAAGGTTTTCCCGGCAAGTTTCTTTCTTCTGGCATGTGAACCTGATTCATGGCTTTAGTTGAGCCTCCAAACAATATCTTCACTTCAATCCAACTATTCCTTTTCTTTTTCTTTAATAGCCTTGAGCCAATGTTGGTTTCCAGCAGTCCAGTTTCCATCACAGCCCCCAGAAGACAGCTCACGTCCACCAGGCATTGACTTACTTATAAGTGCTTGTGCAACATGAACACTGTCCAGGAAGGTACATCAGTCATGGGCTCCCCACAGCATGAGGGGGCATGCCTGATCCCCTACACGTCACTGGATCACAAGCTCATCTATAGTGAAAATGCTCATTATGTCTGCAAATCCTGACAGGCCAAAAGCATTTTTAAGTTTAACAAACTTAATGGTGGCAGCTACACACCACCCTTCCTGGTAGAGATTCTGATTTCAGAACCCACCTCCACAGGACCTTAGAAAAGTATCCCCATGTCTAGGACAGCAGAGGGCTTTCCCTGAGGTCTCCATCTCTGTCTGGTCATTAACCTTCTACTCTTGCTGATATTTATGCATTGAGCTGTGTCCCCTTTAAACTCGTATATTGAAATCTGAACCCCAATACCTCACAATGTGACCATATTGGGACATAGGTTCTTGGCAGTGGTGGTCAAGTTAAAATAAGGCCATTAAGAGGTAATCCATTATGAACGATGTCCTTATAAGAATAGGAAGTTTGGACACGACTGGTGGGTGAAGATAGTATGAAGACACAGGACCACTACCAGCCAAGGAGAAAGGTCTTAGAGGAACCAACTCTGCCCACACCCTGATCTGGGACTTCCAGTCTCCAGGACTCTAAGAAAACAAAATATCTATTGCTTAAGCCACACAGTCTGTGGCATTCTGATGTGGCAGCCCAACGAACTAATGCATTGATGAAGTCTGGCCATATTTTTACCTGATGGTGTGATTTAATAGTGTAAATACTTTCATGCAGACTTTCATACCTTAATGGCCCCTGGACTCATATTATCAATAGTAACAGGTGGACACAAGCTTTGTTGTGACCTCAGGACCTTTGATTGTGACCTGAGCAACTGAACTTCTTGGTGGAAGAGCCTAAGCTGGGGCACTCACATCCATTTAAAGGCACCCAGAGAATACACTTGGCAGATGCTTCTCTGCACTCTCTGCCAGGGAGCTCTCCTATAAATCTCAGAGCAAGTCCATTCATAAGAAAAAGCAAGAGAAGCAGTGTTGTGACTCTTAAATCATGTGCTGGCAAAAAATCTTTATTCTTTTGCTGTGGAAAGCCTTGCCCCAGAAAGAAACTGTGACACACATTAGTCTCAGAAGTAAAACATTTGGAGGTGACAGGGCTCCTGCGGAGTGGAGAGGATGGCTTATGAAGCCAGGTCTCCCAGCTAGAATTTCCTCCAGCACTTCTGTCCTGGAAACATGCAAATGAATTCAGCCCTACTGATTCTCACCCACCAAGCCTCTGTCCCAGGAATATATAGAAGTCTCAGGTTCTCAGATAGGGTCTTATTTATATATGAAAACTATTTTTCCCCAAAAATGGTGGATTTTAAAAATCCAAACACTTATTTTCTCAGGAAAAGCCAATGCACAGGGAAAAAATAAGAAATGTGGAGAAGTGGGTCCCCAGAAACGGAACCCAACATGGAGTGAAGCCTGCAGACATATCGAAGAAGAACCCTGGGAACAGCATGGTCTAGGCACAGAGACATGGAGCTGCCATGCAGTGGTGCAGCAGCCTGAGTATCTGGGGCTCATGCATTCTTCAGCCTTCAGAGTAGAGTGGGGCAGTCCTGCTTCCCAGTCCTGCCACCATTGGTCATCCAACAGAGGGACGTGGGCATCCCAGGAGAGTAGCAAAGAGTGGACAGCTCAGGTTGTCTGCCACTGGCACCACCAGCAGCAGGGCAGCAAGTAGTCATTGACAGGGGCCTGGGCAGCTCTTAAGAGTGCCCACACTGGCAAATCTCAAAGTTGATGGTTTACATTCAGAAAGTGTTTACTGCAGGGTTTTCAGTTTTGAAGTGCAAAGTCCCATAGAATAGTGGTTTTCAAGCTTTTCCCTCTATAAACCAAAATATAATGGAAGGGAGCTCACTGGGGACTATGAGAGGAGGCAGTCAAGAGGGAAAGTGAGGAGGCACCAGCAGCTGGGAGCAAACCCATTTTCTTCTGCTTTTATACATAATGCTTTTTTCAATGGAGATATTATTGACATAATATATTAGTTTCAGGTATACAACATAAGGATTCGATATATGTATATATTGCAAAATGGTGATCACAAGTCTATTTAACATTCATCACCACACATAGTTAAAATTTTTTGTGTGTATGATAAGAATTTTTAAGATCTATTTTCTTAGCAACTTGCAAATACACAACAGAGTATTGTTGACTACAGTTGCCATGCTGTACATTATATCCCCAGGCCTTATTTACCTTATAACTAGAAGTTTATGCTTTTTGTATATTGTTTTTATATAAAATTTTATTTGAAAAACAGGATCCATGGCTTAAAAAAATGTTCAAGAACCACTAAGATTCATTTTATAAAACAGAAAACTAAAACCCCAAGAGGTGAGAAGTAACTTATCCAAAATCAATAGTGACCTATCCAAGGTCAAGCTGGACTTGAACCCAGAACTCATCTTGAGTCCTCATCTAGCACCAAATAAGGAATCATCAGAGTCTGAGCCTGGAGGCCTGGCAACACACAGGTGGCTGGCTCAGGAGATGGACGTGGAAAACAGGAAGTGAGGCTACCAGAAGGGCAGAGCATGCCTGGGCCTGGCACTCCTGCTCCTATTCTGGCTTTGCGGGTCATAACTGTGTTTCCATCTATCCCTCCCTTCAGACCCTACCAACAAGTTGGCAGGAGCCACAGGCAGGGTCAACAAAGACATATGGGTGTTTTCTAGACACACACTGGCCAATGTTAGTACAAAAGTGTGCCTTCATCTACATAGCTTTCTCTGTGCCCCTCACTGTTGACTCATCATCCCAAGCACACATACCCTCTTTTTTTTTCCCCCAGGGTGTAAAATAAAGTTCTGGGAAGAGTCCCCTCTCTCTCGTGCCTCATCCTAATCTCTTATCTGTCCCTGAAGTCACCTCTTTAACTTCACTCCACTTTAAAATTTCTATCTCATTAATCCCTTCTTTTTAGTAAAATACAGGTACAAGACCTTTTATACCTAATTTCAGTGAAAGTGATAAAGACAGCTCAGACTTCTGTAACAAAAATAACACATGTGCACACACACACACTGGCTGACTGCACTACAATTTTCAACAGGCAGCCCTTCCTAAGTCATACCAGGACTGACCTGTCAGGACATTGGCCCTAAAACTACTGACTGCAAAGGAGGGCTTGTCTCAGGGCAAGAGATGAAGTCAGAACAGGTGGAAGACATAAAAAAAATTAAACACCCCAAGTGCTTGAATCTTGGTGGTTCCCAGAAGCATCAAGGTTATAAAAACAAGCAGGCAAATAAACAAACCAAATCCCTCTCAGTGATGTCAGAGTCAGTGTGGGGGTAGCAATGAACACAGAACAAGAAGGAAATCTTCCTCAATTTACAAGTGTTTCCACGGTATCTCCTTCTGGATAATATTTTTAGCAAAAACAAAATGTGCTTGTTTTTCCCCCCAGGGCTTAGAGAGATTGGGGGTGAGGGAGATGAATTAACTCTAATTTAAAATTCTAAAGATATAAATATTGAGAAATGAATTAAGATGGCATTTTTAGGATCCTGACTAAAATGCCCCACCTGGGGAAACAGCCAAGGTGTAGAGTGGGCAGCATACATTAAACCTAGAAGGATATTCTCAAGTTATAGATAATTGAAAAATTAACAAAGATGTGCCTCGTAGTATAGAAGCTATCTTGTACTTTTTCAATAAAGAGATACTTGTGCAACTCTGAATACTGGGGATTTCTACTCCTCAACAGCCAAAGCTTTTTGTGCATGTGAGTGTTTAGTGTTATGCTGGCTGGGATGGGGACAGTCAGATGGCACTCCCATTCAAATGAAATTCAGCCATGTAAATGAGCATACATTCATTAGCTTAGGGTTGAGCACATTTTAGACCAAAGCTGCTTAAGTCTTGACAAAGTTAATTGTAGCTATTGGTAGTATTGATTGGCAAAGTGTCTTAAATATACCTAAGTCAAAAAGAATTTGACTTCCTTAGTCCCTTTAAAATAATAAATTAAACCTAAATGCCCATCAGTAGATGATTGGATCAAAAAATTATGGTACATTTACACAATGGACTACTATGCAGCAGAAAGAAAAAAAAAGAACTACTAAACTTCGCGACAGCATGGATGGAACTAGACAGCATTATGCTAAGTGAAATAAGCCAGGGGGCGAAAGACAAATACCATATGATCTCACCTATAAGTGGAACCTAACCAACAAAACAAAGATGCAAGGAAAATAAGACCAGCAACACTGAAAGAAAAAAGAAACCAACAGGAACAAGAGGGAAGGAGGGAAGGGTGGGTGGGGAAAAGGAAGGGAAGGGTCAAGTCAAGGAATATATAGCAAGGACTCATGGACAAAGCCAAAGTGGGGAAGGATTGAGGGAGGGAGTGGGGGGAAAGGTGCAGGGGAAAGTAGGGAGGGTAGGTGGAGATGAATTTATTTGAAAAAATAAATTAATTAAAAAATAATAATAAATTATATAAATTTTAAATTCAACTCTAAGAAAGTATGCATACATTTGTTTGCTAGGGCTTCCATAACAAATACCACAAATGAGGCTGCACAAACAATAAGAATAACTTATTATCTCTCAGTTCTGGAGGCTAGAAGTCCAAGATCGAAGTGTCACCAAGGTTGGTTCCTTCTGAGGTTGTGAGAGGAAACCTGTTGCAGGCCTCTCCTAGCTTCTGGCTGTGAGCTTGCAATCTTTGGTGTTCCTCTGGCTTGTAGAAGCTTCACCCCAGTTTCTGCATCCATCTTCACATGGCATTCTCCCTGTGTGCACGCCTCTGTGCAAATTTCCTATTTTATGGGGACATCAATCACATTGAGTTAAAGGGCCCACCCTACTCCAGTGTGATCTCATCTCAACCTAACTGATTACATCTGACCCTATGTCCAAATAAGGTCATATTCTGAGGTAGTGGGAGTTAGGGCTTCAACATATGAATTGTGAGGGTGGGGGGACACCTTCAACTGCTAACAGTAAATTATCCTATAAAATAAATTAACATAATTCTATCTTTACCTGTCATGAAAGCATCTATTTACAACTTGAAATCTCTATTCTCCAATGTCATTGTCATTAAAATAGGAAATGAGACCCCATTACTTTTGAGCATGTAACAAATTCTTAGAGAAGCTTGCGATCTTTCTTACAGGAACAGTTCTCTTCTGAAGGATAAGTGGAAAAGTATAAGCAGAAAAGACATTTTTTTAAAGGAACAGATACTAAGAACACATGTTTCTAGACTGGCCTCTGAAAGCTAACTAAGCAAACACCTGAGTTGTTCATTAACCATGAAGGGCACTCGGGCTCCACATGGAAGCTGTGGAAGGCAGGGCGTCATGGGTTTTCCCTCAATGCCTTTGGGGCCACTGGGCCTGGAATATCATTAGGCACAGGGGCTTCAGGCCACAGCTCTGTAAGAATTCACTCCTCTGTTTCAATGACACACTTCTGTATATCATTCTGCAATTTTAGAATAGCCCAATCTGAATCTTTACATTTCTTTTTGTCTTTTTGATTATATTCTCTGAACAAGTTTTGCTAAACTCAGTAAAAACAAAATGTCAGTGGTTATTATTCAAAGTCTTGAAAATGTAGACCTCATATTTCAGCTACAGGATAAAAGGCAATAATGGGTCATGTGAGAAGATAGTTAATTGAAAACTGGCTAACAAGAGCACATATTATTGTATAAAGCCATATAAGATTGTCATCCTATTCAGATAACAGTATCAGCATATAATACACAGAATTTCAAGATAATTATTTAGTAAATTGTTTCAGTTCAAGGAAAAAATGACTGAGTTATCACCAACTTCTCTGTAACAGGGAACTTAGTTAATTCACATTCTTTCACTTCTAGAGGGACATATTCTTTATTAATACAAACAAAGATGACAATAGATATTAGAACTGTTTTTGAACTTTTATGCAAAAAAAATGTAGTTTATATTATATTATAGATGTCATAGCTTCTTTTTCTTTATACCAGGTCTTTTTACATTTGGTTTCCTTTCTTTTCATTTGGTTTTTAATTTTAAAAATTGTTCTATTTGCTTTCCTTTGCTGGGGTGGAAGATTGGCAATCTGAATTTGTGTAGAACAAAATGAGAATACCAAAAACTAAAACAACCAATAGTTTCAGATAAATGTGTGAAAGGCATCTGGTTTTAAACTGAAGATGTAGAGAGTTGTAACAAGGGCTGCTTTCTTACAGGAAAAGACGGAGTATAGTAAACTGGAAAATCATGACTTCTCTTGAGCCTATCAGAGAGCTGAGGTTACAGGGCAAACAACTAACCTGCACTCTGGGGAAAGACTGGCACCTGCTTGGAGAAGCAAGACCTGAATATTTGTTTACCTGGGGCAGGGACACTCCTGGATACCATATGGATACAGACTAAGGTCCTTAAAATTCACATGCTTAAGTCTTTAATCCTTAATGTAATGGTGTTGGAGATGGGGACTTTGAGAGGTAATTAGGTTTAGATGAAGTCATAGGGTGGTCCTCATGAGGTAACTAGTGCCCTTGTAAGAAAAGACCCCAAAGAGCTTATTCTCTGACCATATAAGCACCTGATTGCAGACTTCCAGCTTCCATAACTCTGATTCTCAGCAGGTCAAAATGAATGGCATGTCATTGTAAGAAAATTATGCGCAATCTCTTTTCCAAATGATATCAAACATTTACTGGACATTTTAATGAATGGGCTGGTGAGATAGAGGTGTCTTGCTTTTTAATGTTATCAAGGAAAGTTAACTGAGTGTCACTTCAGGAGCTCATGTCATGGTGCCGTACAACAGTGCTTGTGGCAGATTTCTGGGCCTGGGTGACCCTAGAACTGCCATCAATCTTGAACGTTCTGCATAATGACAGAAGAACTTGTTTTCTTAGAGCCTGAGACAGCATGAGGAGACCTCAAGACATGAAAGACAATGGAGAAATCCCTTGTGGTGACCATCCATGAGGAATTTGGAAGCAGTGAGAAGCTTTTCTCAATTCACACTGAATGTTCCAGATTAAATTCCTCTCCCACTGTAATCTATGGGTCCAAACCCTGCAGAATTAGTTATACCTTAAGTCTTCCTAGTGGATGCTATTTTTTTATATCCAGTATTCACATATTCACATTGTTTTGGCCTACCTAGCTGTGTTTCACACTCACAGACCTTGGCATGAAACTGAAGTGAGGAAACAGCGAGTTCTGGCAAGCCACTCAGGCTGTGCTACTATTTTTCCCTTTTAGCACAGTCTACAGAATGGCAGTGCTTAAATATTAACATTGTTAATATTTTAAAATGCCTTGCTAAAAAGTAGTGAAAATTCTCAGTGAATCTAAACCCATACTTAGCACATACATACCAGTGCAAAAAGGAAGTGCTTGATAAATTGCTAATTTTTGATGCTGTAACTAAAAGGTAGGACAATCCACAGGAGAAAAGAAGGAGTGTGTGCTCTGACCAATAAAAAGAAAATCACAGGATACTAAGTGTGAGACCATGATTAGCCATATAGGAAAAATCATCATTAAGCAAAAGATGATCAGGTTAGATCTGAATCAAACATCAAATTTATACCTGAAAAGTATTTGATACATCTTCCAGCAAAATCATCCTTGAAGTATCCCCATTGATGAGATGTTACCATGTTTTAAAATATTTCCAGGGTCAGTGGTATCACCACTTCCTATGCTGGGGCCACAGCTCTCAAAATCAAAGTATATAATTGCTGGGGCTCGGTGTTGTCATGTCACTTCAGTTGCTGGCTACGAGCTGGCAGAAAGTGTTGATGCTTCCCTGTCAATCATTCCCCAGCAGGGTAAATGTGTTCAGCAGAATCTGAGATTTATTCATGCTGCTCTTTGAAAAAAAAAAATCAGGAGTTACTCTATTAAAAGTAACCACTAAAAATTTACTCAGCACTCAACATCTGCCAGTCATTGTGATTTATGCTTCTCAACCACAACCTAGCTTACACATCATGCCAACTTTCGCAGGAGGTATTATCATTACCCTAGCTTTATAAAAGAAAGAAACTACAACTTACAAGGCTTATATAACTTAACCAGAATCACAGAGCTATTCACTTAACTTCTTCCAAATCTCAGGTTCCCCTCCTGATAAGAATTCTTATCATACTAAATATTTTGAAGCGTTGTTATAGTGAAATCATGTATTAGAACCCTTTCCACAGCAATTGACACACATTAAGCATTCAAAAAAATGTTCAATAACCAGAATGTTTTATTAACTAAAATATACCATGCTCTCAAATAGAACACATAAAGATAACTCAAATAAATATATGTAAAGAATGTGGAAAAATCTGTTTTAAGGCTATCAAAGTCTTTCATTACACTCCTACAGAGATTGATAACTTGCTTTCACAATGCTTTTGACAGTAAAAAACAAAGTGCTTTTTTATCCTTCTCAAACCACAATGCTCTGTGTAAGGGAATGATATCTGAGAGCAAATGCTGAATGAAGAAAGAAATCATCAGAGTGCCCAGATGGAGAATTGTGAAAATAGGCCAAAAGCTTGTCAAAACTTCAACATGGTTTTAAAAAAATCACTTTACCGCACAACTTTAAAATAAATCCTGGCAATTTCTTTAAATAAGTGTTGTTTCTACAACAGACCTGGATTTAAATATATTTTATGAATTCAGTTGTCTAAAATCACCTTCATTCTGCACAGACTACCATATTTTTTTCATAGCAAACTACTATAGATAACATTTTTATAAAACACCACCATAATATGTTACTTAAGAAATATTGATTCCTTCGCAGAGTTTTATCATTTGTCTCATTCAGTTCATAGGCAAACATTCTAATTTAAGAGAATCAAGAAAGAGCCTAGACCTCATTTATTCCTTCTGCATATTTCTTCTAAGTAAATGCAACCACTAGGAAGAAACAAACATTATATTTGCACACTGACAATCAAGTAGGACAAATAAGAAATATTTGTCACAATTCCACAAATACCCTCAATAGGATCTAAAAAAAGAAGAAAGGGGTACTAAAGGAACTTCTCTAAATACAATCAAATGACAAATTAACCTCAAACTCAATTAAGAAAACACCAGTCTTGCTTCTTCAACACTCCCATTGAATTGATATTAATTGAACCCCAGTATAGCAAGGCTAGGGGTCCCGCAACTTCACTGCCACCAGGAGTGTTATGTGCCTATCGACTGTGGCAAAAACCTGAGAAGAAGGGCCATTTCTTTGTGGAAGATCAAATCTAGTGTGAAAAACATGAACATGTATTGCTAGAAAAAAATAATTAACCAAATTAACTTAAAATAAAACAATTAGGGTCCAAAGTAAAAACAAAATAAAAAAAATAGGGAAATGTGCATGCACAAATTCCAGATCAGCCCCATTATCTGGGCCTTATAAAATTCCTTCCTTCGGGAGAATCAAGATGGCGGAGGAATGAATGGAAGTCACACTGACCTCCTCCCAGGAAAAACCTGGAATAACAACTAAATTGGAGAGAAATCACGTGGAACAATCAACTGAACAATAGTGAGAGAGGAGCCTTGTAACGTAGGAGACAGAAGAATCGGCTTTAGTGCAATCTAACAGGTAAGGAGTGCGGTACAGACTCAAGAAGGCAGGCGGGGCGCACACGGGCGGCAGCACCAGAAGGATATTGAAATGGTAAATTGGATTCCCCTGAGCAGAGCAGGGTCTAAACCAAAAGCAAGGATCTCTAGCCCACAGCACCAGAGCCTAAAAAGTACACAGAAAACAGCCAGCTACGAAAAGTGGCAGGGTTGCTCTCTGCCAGACAGGTGATTGGAGACACAAGAGCCTTCTAAAGGGCCAATGCAAAATTTTTATTTGCAGCCACTTACCCTGGTATCCAGCAAAGGTGGGGACAGAGTGGGCTAGATATACTGGGGAGAAACTGGGGAAGGAGGCTTTGGGAAGAGAACTGAGAGAGTAGCCAGCAGGATTTCGGTGCTGACTCATCTCCCATGAGGCAGCAGCCATCTGGCTCAGGGAGACCACTCCCCCTGAGCGACGGCAGCATCAGAGGACCCAACTGCCCCACCCCAAGGTGGGATTCCACCCTGTCCTGTGCTGTCTAAGCTGCCTGCTGAGTATAGAGTGGCAGCCACAGATAGTAGATCCCTGGCTAACGGGGTTGCAGAGAGGTCTGGAGACACTTGAGGAGAGACTGGAGATGGAGGCTTTGGGGAGAGAATAGAGACAGTATCCAGCAGGATTCCAGTGCCTACTCCTCCCCCATATGGCAGCAGCTAGAGAAGACCCAGTAACCTTGCCCCCAGAAGGGACTCTGCCCCACCCTGAGGTGTCTAAAGCCTGCTGAGTGCAGAGTGAATAGATTAATAGCTGAAGGAGGAAGCCACAAACAATAGATTCCTGGAAGTCTCAAACTGATGGTCAGACAGGGACAACATCTGACATCATCAGAAGCAGATCCAGAAAATAAAAACAGTGGTCTCCTACCATAGAAATCCACACCACAAAGTCAGGAAATCAAGACAGATTAATTTAAGAAGCAGAAGCAAAAGACAAGAGTCTCACAAATAATGGGAAGACAAAGAAACAGCCCCTCTCCATCCAGTCAAAGGGAAAGGAGGAATCCCCAGAAAGAGAACCAAATAAAATAGAGGCAAGTAAACTATCAGATATTGAGTTCCAAACAACAGTTCTAAAGAAACTCAATGAGCTCAGTGAGCTCAGAGAGAACTACAAAAAACTTCAGGGAAACTATGAGGAACTTACTACAAACTATATCAGCATGAAAAAGGACATAGAAACTATCAATAAGGGACAAGAGGAAATGAAGAATACAATTTCTGAGTTGAAGAACACAATAGAAGGAATCAAAAGGCTAGATGAAGCAGAGGACCCAATCTTCAAGCTGGAGGACAAGGTAGAAAAAAGCTCCAAGAAAGAGCAAGAAAATGAACAAAGACTCAGAAAGAATGAAGAGGCATTGAGGGAAATGCAGGACAACCTGAAACTAAATAATATTCGCATAATAGGGATACCAGAAGGAGAAGAGGATGAGGAAGGGATAGAGAACCTGTTTGAAAAAGTAATGATGGGAAACTTCTCTAATTGTAGGAGAGAAAAAGCCACACAAGTCCAGGAAGCACAGAGGGTCCCATTCAAGAGAAACCCAAAAAGGCTCACTCCAAGACACATCATCATTAAAATGGCAAATAGCAAAGACAGAGAATCCTAAAGCAAGCAAAAGAAAGAGGTAGTAACATATAAGGGAGCCCTGGTACAGCTAGCAGCTGACTTCTCAACAGAAACACTGCAAGCCAGAAGGGAATGGCAAGGAATATTCCAAGTCATGAAAAGTGAAGGCCTGCAACCAGGACTGCTCTACCCAGCAAGGCTCTCAATTCAAATAGAAGGTGAAATAAGGAGTTTCCCAGACAAAAGATGGCTAAAAGAATACACCTCCACCAAACCAGCACTGCCAAATCTGCTAAAGGGACTTCTTTAAGAAAATGAAGAAAAAGAGTCTATGAATACCCAGTTCTTTTCACAGTCACCAATACTTGATATTACCAATATTTTTAATATGTATAATCTGATTGTGACAATGATGTGTTCTTTTAGTTGTTCCTTTATTTGTTGAAACTAAACCTGTTTTTGTATATTTCTTGCCTGTCATTTTTAAAAAGATTTAAGTGACTTTTTGGTATTCTTTATCTATTTTTTGATTAAATGTTTGTAGAGTTTTTTCCCTAAAAAAAAAACACCATTACCTCTTTTTTAATGTGTTGCAAATACTTTCCTATTCTATTACTTGTCCTTTAACTTTTTAATACATATATTACTGTACAGTCTTAAATGTTTAATATAGTTATATTGTCATTATTTTACTTTATTTTTTCTGGGTTTGAATATTTTACTTCAGGGTAAGAAAAATATAATTTTGTATTTTCTCCTAGAACTCCTTACATTCTAAATATTGATTTTTAACTCACCTGAATATATCTTGTATAATGTGTGAAATAGGGCTCTATATTTGTTTTATTTCCAGCAATAGTGGTCCATGTGCCTTATTTGTTGAATAAGGCTTATTTTCCCCATTGATTTGAAATCAACTTAATCATATATTACATTGTTAGACAGATATATATGTTTGTCTCTAGAATGCTCATTATATTTCATTGATCTACTTGATTATTTCTGTGCTGGTATCATGTTGGTTTAATTGCTGAGACTTTATAATGGTTTTCAATTTTTTAATATTTTATAATTAACTTTGACATTTAAAAAATATATAAAATCAATCTGTATTTAAGAAAGAAAGAGATATAGGAGGGAAAGATGGCGGAGGAGTGAAAGGGAGTCACCCTGACCTCCTCCCAAAACCAATCTGGAATTGCAACTAAATAATGGAGTAATCACCTGGAAAGCAGTGGAGCGATAGTGGGAGAGGAGCCTTGGTGCCGCGGACAGTGGATTCTACTCTCACACATCCCAACGGGTGAGAAGTGTGGTGGAGGCTCGAGAGGGTGGGCTGGGTGCGCACGGGCACTGGCACCAGAGGGACATTGAAACGGCCAGTTAGCGTCCCACCGAGAAGAACGGGGTCTGAATCATTAACAGGAACCCCTAAACTACAGCAGCTAAAGCCGAGAAAATAACAGACAAAACACAACCCCAAAAAGCTTAGGGGTGCTCTCTGCCAGAGACAGGTGGCTGGGGATGCAAAAAGACATTTAAAGGGCAAACGCAAAAGTTGCAGCGGCAGCCACCCTCCTTGATCGCTGGGTAGAGGTGGCAGCAGGGTGGGCTGATGCCTGGGAAAAGACTGGTGAGGAAAACTTTGTGAAGAGAACTGACACTGCGGCCGGTGGAGCCCGGGTGATAACGCACTTCCCACTCTGCCGCTACCATCTCGCTCAGGCATAAGGGAATCAATTAACCTGTCTTTTGTGCGCTCCGCACACAGCTTGTACGCGTGTGAGCTAGGGGGCTGAGTGCAGACTGGCTGGGAGAGCCTTGAGGAGAGACTGGAGACAGAGGCGTTTGGGAAAGAACGGGAGGAGGAACCGGGGAGTCCCGACTCCCTCCCCGTTCGGTAGTCTCCATTGTGGGCTGGAAAGGCACGACCCCAAAGAGGCAGAAGCAGGACGCGCATGAACCAGACCGCCTGCGATTGAAACGCAGTCCGCACAGGGGTTGGATCCCTGCCCAAAGGGGTCACAGAACTGCCCAGAGGCCCCTGAGGGGAGGCTAAAAACGGAGGCATTGGGGAAAGAACGGGAGGAGGAACCGGGGAGTCCTGACTCCTTCTCCTTGCCGTAGTCTCCATTGCGCGGGAAGAGGCCACACCCCCAAAGAGCCAAAAGCTGAAAAGCAAACATAGACACCCCCAAAACACCCAGAGCAGGCGCGCACACTTGCGCCAAGTGACCGGTGAGGGTTGGCGAGCGTGTGTGTGACCCACGCGGGCTGGTGAACGCTTGCACATGCCGGCAAGGCCTCACACAGACTGGCACCCATACGGCCTGCGACGGAGTGCACAGAGGGGCAAGGGCAGGCGTAAATTGACCTACCCGTCGCGATTGCGGAGCGGCCCACAAAATAAGTAGAGCTACCCAGAGTCCCTGGAGGAGAGACCAGAAACAGGATTAACCGGAGAGTCCTAGAGCTGATTTCCTCCCATTTCCGTAGTCCCCATTTGGCGAGGGCAAGCAACGCACCCAAAGAGCCAAAAGCGGGGAAAACACACAATAGAAGACCCTAAACGGACCAGTGCCGTGAAGCTCGCGTGCCAGGGAGGCCAGATGAGTACGGGAGGTCACGAATAAGCCCCCTGGTCTGGGGCAAGCACATGCGAGCCCAGGCAGGTGGGGGACCCTGCCGCACTGGGAACGCTCTCAAGGAGCCCGCATGAGAGCGCAGAGAGATCCCAAAAAAATAGCTCAGCCCTGACCGAAGGGGTCACAGAGCTGCTCCAAGCAGGAGTCAGACACAGGCATTAGACTCCTGAAAGACTCAAACAAACAACCCAAGGCTGTATAGGGTCAACAACTGACATCATCAGAGGCAAGCCCAGAAAGAAAAGTAAAGGACAAAAATACTTAACAGACTCTCACAAAAATGGGAAGAAAAAGAAGTTCCCCTCAAATGAGTGGAAAAGGGGACTCCCCACAGAGAGAGCTAAATGAAATAGAGGCAAGGGAACTATCAGATATGGAATTCAAAACAATGGTTCTAAGGAAGCTCAATGAGCTCAGCCAGCTCAAAGAGAACTATGAGAAACTGCAGAGAAACTATCAGGATCTTACAGCAAACTATATCAGCCTGGAAAAGAACATAGAAACTATCAAGAAGACACAAGAGGATATGAAGAATACCATTTCTGAATTGAAGAACACAGTAGAAGGAATCCAAAGCAGGCTGATAAAGCCGAGGATCGAATCAGTGAGATGGAGGACAAGGTAGAAAAAAGCTCCCAGAAAGAACAAGAAATGGAAAAACGGCTCAAAAAGAATGAAGAGGCATTTAGGGAAATGCAGGACAACCTGAAACGCAATAATATCCGTATAATAGGGATACCAGAAGGAGAAGAAGAGGAGCAAGGAATAGAGAACCTCCTCGAAAAAGTCATGATGGAAAATTTCCCTAATTTGAGGAGAGAAAGGCTCTCATGGATCCAGGAGGCACAGAGGACCCCACTCAAGAAGGACCCAAGGAGGTCCACTCCAAGACACATCATCATTAAAATGGCAAATGTAAAAGACAAAGAGAGAATCCTCAAGGCAGCAAGGGAGAAGGAGAAAGTAACATACAAGGGGGCCCCGATACGCCTAGGAGCTGACTTCTCAACAGAAACACTACAAGCCAGAAGGGAATGGCAACAAATATTCCAAGCCATGAAAAGCAAGGGCCTACAGCCAAGGCTGCTCTACCCAGCTAGGCTCTCCATTAAAATAGAAGGAGAAATACGGAGTTTCCCAGACAAAAGAAAGCTAAAAGAATACACCTCTACCAAACCAGCACTCCAAGATATGCTAAGGGGACTGGTTTAAGCAGATGAAGGGAAAGAATGAGACAGAGAGGAACACAAGTACAAAGAGAAAAGATGAGTAAGTTTCTATCAATAATATCTCTCAATGTGAATGGACTAAATGCCCCAATCAAAAGACACAGGGTAGCTGAATGGATAAGAAAACATGACCCACACATATGCTGCCTACAAGAGACCCACCTCAGAGCAAAAGACCTATACAGATTGAAAGTAAAGGGATGGAAAACAATATTCCAAGCAAATGGACATGAGAAAAAGGCTGGCGTTGCCATACTTGTATCAGACAAAGTAGATTTCAAAGCAAAGGCCATAAAGAGAGACCCAGAGGGGCACTTTATCATACTTAAAGGAAGAATCTATCAAGAAGACATCAACATTGTAAACTTATATGCTCCCAATATAGGAGCCCCCAAGTTTATAAGGAAATTGTTGGATGACTTCAAAAAAGATATAGACAGCAACACACTGATAGTAGGGGATTTCAACACCCCACTGTCAAAAATGGACAGATCTTCCAAACAAAACATTAATAAACATATCGTGGCGCTGAATGAAACACTGAATCAAAGAGACTTAATTGACATATATAGAACCTTACATCCCAAAGAAGAAAAATACACATTCTTTTCAAATGCTCATGGCAGTTTTTCAAAGATAGACCACATGATAGGACACAAAGCAAGCCTCAGCAAATTCAGGAAAATTGAAATAATACCAAACTTTTTCTCAGACAACAAGGCCTTGAAACTCGAAATCAACCTCAAAGAGAAACTTCAAAAACTTGCAAACTCATGGAGACTGAACAGTACACTATTAAACAATGAATCGGTCAATAATGAGATAAGAGAAGAAATAAAAAAATTTCTGGAAACAAATGAAAATGAACAGACAACTGTCCAAAACCTATGGGACACAGCAAAGGCGGTCCTGAGAGGGAAGTTCATAGCAATACAGGCCTAACTAAAAAAGATAGAAACATTTCAAATAAAAGACCTAACACTACAACTTCAAGAACTGGAGAAACAACAACAAATAAATCCCAGAGCAAGTAGAAGGAAGGAAATAGTCAAGATTAGAGCAGAACTGAATGACATAGAGACAAAAAGAACAATTCCGAGGATCAACCAATCCAGAAGCTGGTTCTTTGAAAAGATTAATAAAATTGACAAGCCATTAAGCAGACTCATCAAGACAAAAAGGGAGAGGACCCAAATTAATAATATCAGAAATGAAAGAGGAGAAATAACAACTGATACCACAGAAATACAAATGATCATCAGAAACTATTATGAACAATTATATGCCAAGAAATTTGAAAATCTTGATGAAATGGACAAATTTTTAGAAAAGTATAATCTTCCAACACTGAAGGAGGAAGAAACAGAAAGCTTGAACAGACCGATAACAGCTGGGGAAATTGAAGCAGTAACCAAGAAACTGCCAGCACACAAAAGCCCAGGGCCAGACGGTTTCCCAGGAGAATTTTACAAAACATTTAAGGAAGAGCTAACCCCTGTCCTTCTCAGACTATTCCAAAACATCCAAGAGGAGGGAAGACTCCCAGACTCCTTCTATGAGGCCAGCATCACCCTGATCCCAAAACCAGATAAAGACCTACAAAGAAAGAAAACTACAGGCCAATTTCGCTGATGAACATAGATGCTAAAATCCTCAACAAAATATTGGCAAACCGCATCCAGCAATACATTCAAAAGATTATCCACCACGATCAAGTGGGATTCATCCCAGGGATGCAGGGATGGTTCAATATACACAAATCAGTAAACATGATACAGCACATCAATAAAAGACAAGACAAAAACCACATGATCATCTCAATAGATGCAGAAAAAGCATTTGACAAGGTACAGCACCCATTTATGATCAAAACACTCAGCAAAATGGGAATCAATGGGGCATTCCTCAACGTAATAAAGGCCATATATGAAAAACCTACAGCCAATATCATACTCAACGGGCAAAAACTGAAAGCTTTCCCACTAAGATCGGGAACACGACAAGGATGTCCGCTCTCACCGCTTCTTTTCAACATCGTATTGGAAGTCCTAGCCACAGCGGTCAGACAAGAGAAAGAGATAAAAGGCATCCAAATAGGAAAGGAGGAAGTCAAACTATCATCGTTTGCAGATGACATGATAGTGTACATAGAGAACCCTGTAGACTCTACCAAAAAACTCCTCAACCTAATAAGTGAATTTGGCAAAACAGCAGGATACAAAGTCAACATTCAGAAATCAAAGGCGTTTTTGTACACCAGCAATGCAATAGAAGAAGAAGAAATCAGGAAAAATATACCATTCGATATAGCACGAAAAAAGATAAAGTACCTAGGGATAAATTTAACCAAAGACACAAAAGACCTGTATGCAGAAAACTATACAACATTGAAAAAAGAAATTAAGGAAGACACAAATAAATGGAAGCATATACCGTGCTCATGGATTGGAAGAATTAATATCCTTAAAATGTCCATACTACCCAAAGCAATTTATAGATTCAACACAATCCCTATTAAGATATCAATGACGTATTTCACAGAAATAGAACAGACATTTCAAAAATTTATATGGAACCATAAACGACCTCGAATAGCTGCAGCAATTTTGAGAAAGAAACACAAAGTAGGAGGGATCACAATACCGGACATCAAACTCTACTACAAAGCCACCATACTGAAAACAATCTGGTACTGGCACAAGAACAGACCCATAGACCAGTGGAACAGAATAGAAAGCCCAGAAATAAGCCCAGGTCTCTATGGACATCTAATATTTGACAAAGGGGGCAGAAGCATAAAATGGAGCAATAACAGCCTCTTCAACAAATGGTGTTGGGAGAGCTGGACGGCTACCTGCAAAAAATTGAAATTGGATCATCAGCTGACATCATACACAAAAATAAACTCAAGATGGATAAAAGACTTAAATATAAGTCACAACACCATCAAAGTCCTAGAGGAGAACATTGGCAGGAAACTCTCAGATATCCCACGCAGCAATTTTTTCACTGATATGTCTCCTAAAGCAAGGGACATAAAGGAAAGAATAAACAAGTGGGACCTCATCAAAATAAGAAGCTTCTGCACGGCAAAAGAAAACATCAGCAAAATGAAAAGGGAGCCAACCGTATGGGAAAATATATTCGCTAATGACACATCAGATAGAGGTTTGATCTCCAAGATATATAAAGAACTCACTCGACTCCACTCCAAGAAGACAAACGATCCAATCAAAAAATGGGCAAAGGACCTGGGCAGATGCTTTTCTAAGGAGGAGATACAGAGGGCCCAGAGGCATTTGAAAGGATGCTCAGCATCACTAGCCATCAGAGAAATGCAGATCAAAACCACCATGAGGTACCACCTCACACCGGTCAGAATGGCCATCATAAACAGATCCACAAACAACAGGTGCTGGCGAGGCTGTGGAGAAAAGGGAACCCTAGTCCACTGTTGGTGGGAATGCAGACTGGTGCAGCCACTATGGAAAGCAGTGTGGAATTTCCTCAGAAAGCTGAAAATGGAACTGCCTTTTGATCCAGCGATTCCCCCTGCTGGGACTATACCCTGAGAACACCAAAACGCCAATACAAAAGAACCTATGCACCCCAATGTACATAGCAGCACAATTTACAATAGCCAAGTGTTGGAAGCAACCTAAATGCCCATCAGTAGATGATTGGATCAAAAAGTTAGGGTACATATACACAATGGAGTACTACGCAGCAGAAAGAAAAAAAGAAGTACTAAACTTTGCGACAGCATGGATGGAACTGAAGAGCATCATGCTAAGCGAAATAAGCCAGGGGGCGAAAGACAAATACCATATGATCTCACCTATAAGCGGAACCTAACCAACAATGCAAAGAAACAAGGAAAATATGACCAGCAACACTGAAAGGAAAAGAAATCAACAGAGACAAGAGGGAAGGGGGGGCAGGGAAAGGGAAGGGAAGGGGAAAGTCAAGGAACATACCGCAAGGACTAATGGACAAAACCAAAGGGGAAGAGCTGAGGGAGGGAGGGTGGGAGGGGGCAAGGGAAAGAGGTGGGGGGGAGGCAGAGACAAATGTATTTAAAAAGTAAATAAATTAATAAAAAAATAAAAAATAAAAAAATAAAATGGGAAAAATGATAACCACCAAAGATCCCTAAAGTCATTCCCTCATAAAAAAATTTCAATGTCAATCAAACTCTTTGTAAAAAGCTATGAATTTATTTTACTGTGCTTATTTTTATGATTTTATCACTGGAGTTATTGTTTATTGTACAGTTCAGTCTTCATTTCAGGTGCATAGCAATAAAAGCAGCTGATACATCTTAAATATGTGTGGATTTCATATAAGGTTACCCTGATTGAGGCTAAAGTCTTTAATTATATGAATAATTAGCTTTGAGCATGAATGTTTACACAAAAAGAAAATAAGTTAATTAATTTGGATAATTATTTGCTTCTGTGAACACTAGCCTACCCTGGGCTTTACACAGCACCAGAGGTATGTAGTACAGTCAAAGAGTAAGTGGGGAAATGGCAGGTTCAGGACAGAGTTCCAACTGGGGGAGAGGCTCATGCTTCATTATTACTAATTAGTAAAGGCTCAACCTGTAAGTTAGCACCCTCTTTGCCATCCTTTACCCATATCAACATCTAACATCCAACCTGAAGGCTGACCTGCCTCCTCCCCTATAGGCTTTCACTACTTCCATTTCCAGGAAAATCTTATTCTGAGGAACTGACACTGGAACTCTTTGACTCATCACAATCCACATTTCAAAGGTTGATACTTGTTACTGAGGGATCATGAGAACCTAAGAAGAAAGAATTTTTCCTGTGTCTCTAATTTTTAAGTGAATCTTGCTAGAGGGGAGGTCTTAGGACATGAAATGACTTCCTATTCTCTTTTGTGTGTTAGAGTTCAATATTAGGGTGTACTTACAAATGTAGTGTATGGTACTATGTTCACAACACAATTTTTTACTTCCTCAAACTCATCCAGTGAACTGGGATTAATTTTGCCTACTTCTCTAACATGTCACTCAAGCTTGGTTAGTCCATGCTTTTCTTATTCACATCCTGAGATCTCTGCCATTGAGTTCAGACTATTATGATTCACATAAAAAGAAAATTTATTAACTAACTTCTGAGCTAGCCAAACACATCATTTTGGGGCATTTTGGAAAACCTCAAAATTCTATGATTCCTAGTGCATACAGAAACCACAGGGATACCTTCATCCTTTATTAAAGCACCATTCTTCAAACTTTGTACTCTGTTGTGAATACAAGATGGTTTTTAAAAGGCATAAGTCTATTTAAGTGATTTGAACGGAAAAATAAAAACTTTATAACGTATGGTTACTTAACAGCTCTTATTTTTAAGTCACAATAAACTTATATTCCATTCTACTCAGAATCTTATCCAAGACTCATGGTGGGTAAATATCAAATCCCCTTACTATAAGACAGAGGATCTTGCCATCTTCTGCCAAAATTTATTTTTCTATTATTTCCTAAAATATAAGCAGTAAATATGATAATTTATTAATGACATTTTATGATATATTTAATATGCTTTTGGGCATCTGGTCTTATATGAAGAAAGATAAATGTCCACCAAAATCTCCCACTTGAAGAAACATCAGCAATAGTTGTTTCTAGGGGTCAGAGAGGCTGGGATGAACTTGGAAGAAGCATGAAGGAACTTTGTGGGGTAATAGTATAAATGTTATATGCCTTGATAAAGGTTAGGTAACAAAAATGCGTTCACATATCAAAATATGTTAAAATTTGCGTATTTCTCTGAGTGTAAATTTTACATTAAAAATGAGTAAACAAATATTGAACTCTAGTTAATGATATATATGTTGAAGTGTGTAGGGGAAGGTGTACTAAAATCTAGGATGAATAAATATAGGTGATAGATAGATAGATGACAAAGCAAGTACAGTCTAATGTTATTGGCATAATCTAGGCATTGTCTAAATAGGTGTGGACTAAAACTCTTTCAATTTCCTATGTGTTCCATAATTTGTATAATAAAATGTTGGAAATAGTTACCCTACTTTATCACCACAGGTTTGAGCTTCGAGTTGCTTCTTAACACAAAAGCATCTTCCTATCACACAAAACAACATATTTATTGCCTAAAACATAATATGAAGTAAGTTTACAGAACATAGGTATATCCGAGTCTCCAAGAATCTTATGACTAGTGGAGACAAAATTTAAATATGTGCTTCTCTCTTTAAAATGAACAGCAAAGTTTGTGTTTGCAATCTCCTTCTGGAGTCCGAAGTTTCCAGTGTCTTTCCCCACCCCACCCCAAGCCCGAATGCTGAGATACCCTCAGTGGAGAAAACACGCAAGGTTTACTTAACTTAGAGAAAAGTCCACTTGGTGGAATAACTAGCCCTGGAGTTTATCAAACAAATATTATTCTCACTCTGCTTGACTCACTCTAAGATATTTGTTCAAGGTATCACCCTGAGTAATGCAATTGACCATATCACACACTTCAGTAGTTTTTCTGCCCTGCATCATTTTTTGTACAACAGCCTACTGAGAGTTTCTTCCTGGCAAGTCACCTATGAGATCACACCCTGCCCACCGTCCTTCCACCCCATCTTCTCTTGTTAATGGCCCTGTCACCAACAAGATGTGTTCAGTGAGTAATTCCAATACAAATGTGTATTGATGGCTTCCTTCTCCAACTTTTTAACTGATTTGTAAAATAGTTTCCCTGTTAATTAAAGATGAGAGGGTTTTATCTACTTGGGAAACTGGGAGTATATCCAAAGGCAACAGCAGGAAGAGAATATGTCTGGTCCTATGCTCTTCCTTTTCTGAGTCTATCTGTGGAAAACAGTAAACTTCAATCCCTTCTTAAAGCACTAAGAAATGCAGACATCAGTGATGTGTAATAAGTAAGTACTAACTCAAGATATTTTAAAGCAAAACTTGATAAATGTCCTGAACTTTTTCAACGCAACTCGAATTTCAACTTTATTTATTCTCTTTCTCTCACTCAAATATATTTTAAGAGAAATTTTGGTGTGCTCACCAAAATCTGCAAGGAAAAACAGATGCAAAGTTTGCAAATATTTACGCTCAATTATACTAATTCCTGGAGACTAGGTAAGAGAATCAACACCACTTTGTGAAAGGGTGTCAAAAGAGCTTAGGCTGGTTGGGTGCTGTCACTTTCACAGCTTGTTAGGCTACTCTCCATTGTTAATCAGTGGGCCCCTGTCTGCTGTCTCCTGAAGACCATGAATGAGTAAGTGGGTATGTTTGTAAAAGAATGCTGTAGCATACAACACAGAGGACATGTAATAGGATGCCCTGGCTTTGCAGTGATTCACTTCAGTGTAGTTCTGATATGAAATTGATAGTTAGAGACTGGGCTGAAGAGCTGTAGTTTCCCCAGTATTTCTCCAGTGGGTATAGAGGTTGCACAGCACGAAGGAACATCAGCCGAAGTGTCCCAGCGATTGTGCTTCAGGAGGTGAGCAAAGAACAGGGTAAATCAGCCTGGAACACCCCTGTGACTTTGGAGAAAGTTGAGTTGAGTCATTTGACACCAGGCTGTTGGACTGTATCATATCATTCTGTGTCTGGAAACGGTGTGAAGCAGGGACACATGCACACATTGGCACATATTCTAAATGTTTTCCCTGAAGGAGGAAAGTAGCTGGAGGAGCTGAGTGGAAATGCCTGTTCAGAAAAGGCTATTTTAGATGAGGACTTGCAGAAGAAACGCCAAGGAGTTTTAAAAAGTCAACACGCCTCACGGCTGCCTCCAGGCACTCATTTCCAAAGAGCATGGGGCCCAGTGTTCTCTCCAGCCTGGCACCCAGTTAGCTTTTCACCTGAGATAAAGGTCAGGGTCACTTCAGGCCATCCACCCAATGGCTAACAAGCCGCCACTCTGCTTCACTTTAATCATGTGTCCCCCACTAGACCTCCTGTGCTGTGGCGGGCAGCGGGCAGCAGGGGATAGTTCAGGACTCTGGAGTAGTTATACAATAGCACCAGGACTCAAGGACAGAAAACAAAGGGACACAAACTCAGAGTGAACCAGGAGTGCAGACACAGGAAACCCAACACAGGAGGCACTGGACTAAGTGAAATAAAATTGATTTATTTTAATCAAAAAGTCCAGTGGAATTTTACTTGCTTAAAACAATGATCCTAACTGAATGCCCTGTTGTTTTCCTCTGAAATTCTTGTCTTACAGAAATCTCAGGTGTCTATTTTAGTACATGTGTCTCAATGCCGTAGTACATGGAAGAGAGAGTTGTAGAATAGCCATTTTAAACTTTGTTTCAGTATAGATACATTACATTGCTGTTGCGAGATAGCTTAGCTGGAATGTAATTATTTGATAGACAAAGAAGCTGGGGTATATAAACTGACAACTCATCAAGTTCACTGTCAGTGACACAATGGAAATCATCACCTTGATGAATTGGTTTGAGTGCCTTCTGTACCAGCTCAGAACCAGAGTGCATGGGACACCTCTGAGTTATCCCATCCTGGGAAATGGAGGTATTAATACTCTAGCTCCTGACAATTGATGGTGTAGGGATGAACCAGAGTGGGCAGTGCCCCAGCATTTCTAACCTGTTATGGGCAGAGCAAGCTCTTGCAGCCAGAAAAAGCCACATGACAAAGAGATACAGGCGCTAGCTGTTGGAAATTAAACTTTCATGTACTAAACTAGTAGGAACCAAAGCAATCCAGCAGGTATACTCCTAATTCCAGTCTATTCCATTTTAATTAGTTAGAAATGTATTATGGCTCATAACACATAGCAAAACCTCTCTTCTTTCTTTGTCCACACAGACCCAGAAAAGGGAAAAACATATATTCATATATTCTTCCAATCTGCAGTTCACCTTCTTTCCCCTCAACCTTAGCTCTAACTCCCAGGATCTCAGAAATGTCTGTTTCTCCTCAAAAAAAGATATTGACTAACGGCATCCATTGAAATCACCCAAGTAATTAAAGAAAGGACAATTTTGAAGGGGAAATCAAAATGACTTTGGTTTCATTGTTGTTATAAAATACTCTGTTTCCAAACTCCCCAAATATGAGTTGGCCTATGTGTGTACCATGAACTACTATAAGAGGGCACACATTGATGCCCTTTCACAGAAAATTCCATGGGAATTAAACCAGATAAGTTCCCAAGAGACCTGAGCCCTGGGCTCTGTTGTTGTTGTTGTTGGATATGGAAGAAGGAGAGAATGTCTCATATATGCCAACATTGTACAGGGCCTGTGTCCTTTCAGATCAGTCAGGTCCTGGAGTAAAATCTGTCAACATTTTTACACATTGCTTAATAGAAAAGAAGAGGTGGCCATTAGGACAAAAAGTAGTATAAATTTTAGAGTAAAAGTGGAGAAGATGGTCCAGAATGATAGAAGAAAAAGGGTTTTGTTTAGGTCTTGCAAGCAAGGGAGATTGTGAAATGAAGATTTGAGAAGCATCCAGGAGAAATTCCAGAATTACTGAGAGAGAGGAATAGGCCTGTGAACATGAGGCATAATAACTTGGAGTTGCCATTTCAGACAGAAGTGTGTATGGTGTTGACCATGGACTGTGACCTCCAGGTGGTAGAGGTGCTAAATGTAAGGCAGCAGACCCAGTGTCTGAGGCCACGTGCCTGCATGTGCCAGGTTGTTTCACAGAAAAACAGCTGGCCCTTACAGAGTCTCAGGTCTCATTCAGCAAACTTTCAACCCATTTAAGTTTTCCTTTCTCTTAGCCCTGAGAGAACACATTTGATTTCAGAGCTAAGGTTTGCACTTGCAGTAAGCTCTGACTCCCACATCCACATTCTTTCAAAATAGTTGCAAGTCCCACAAGGGGAAAGAGTAAGTGCTCAGAAATGAGAACAAGTAGGTTCAGGCCATTCAGTTCCCTGCACACTCAGATCTTCCAGCCTCTGTACAACTTTTACTACCTGTTTGATATAAAAAAACAATGTTTGCCCCTGTATTTCATTCCTATAAAAGTACAACAGCACCATTTCCCAAACAGTTACAATTTGTACTGCATGTACAAAATGGAGTATTAAAGCATCATATTTTTGTCCCTTCCAGCATCCATAAAATCTCAGAAGCATATCATAACCAGCAAAGTGTTCTCTCCTATCATAATAATTGATTATGTTATTAATAGTCTGTAAATGTGTGGCAAAGTGTCCATCCCCTATATAACACAATCTTCTGATTTTCCTTAATCAAAGAATGGATAACAAAAAAAAAAAAAACCCTTCTTTTCTTTATATATCTGTCACTGTGAAGTTGGGCCCCATTGTTATAACTTAAAATTTCCATTCATGGGCCCCATTGTTATAACTTAAAATTTCCATTCATTTCTCATCCAAGACAAAGTTTTTCCATCAGAACGATTGGTTCAAGTATCACAAGCATTGTGCGTGTGTGTGTGTGTGCATGTGTGTGTGAGAGAGAAAGAGAGAGATTGATTCTACTGTTAAGAGTCACAGAACTTACCCCCTGTCTACAAAGATAAGTTCTCCATTTTATGACCATATCATCTCTCCATTTGAAAAGCCCAATGGTCATCCCAAAGGGAATACTTTCTTAATTCCATGACAACTTAAGACTGGAAAGAGTGATTTTGGCCTGAAATAACTCATATCAGAAGTGTGAGGGTACAAGGGTCCTGGGTGAAGAATTAAAGCATGTATGACCTCCAGTTCACCTCAAAGGCCCAGTGTTATTGTTAATTTTATATGTCAACTTGCCTAGACCATGGTACCCAGATATTTGGCAAGAAATATTTGGATGTTTCTGTGAAAGTAGCTTTTACAAGAGATTAACATGTAAAATTAGTAGACTTTGAGCAAAGCAAATTACCCTCCATAAGGTGGGTGGGCCTCATCCAATGAGTTCAAAGACCTGGATAAAATAATAATGCTGACCCTTTCCCATCACAGCATTTTCTTGTACTGTGCAATTCATCACATCAGTAAAGACAACCTATCCACTGAATCAAGGCAGGGCCCAGCTCATTGCAATGGCATAAAGAGATTAGGAGAGGCCCAGAGAAAAGTCCAGCTACAGATGCTCAGAGAATTATGGTCCTGAGGGTGATTCTGCAGACAGGAGGTTCCCACAGTTGCTGCCACAGAAGTCTACGCTTGGTTTTTAAGAAGGCAAATCTCAGACATTAGAAGATATAATAATAATTGCTGATATTGAATGTTGCCCATGGATCAGGTGCTGTTATAAGGAATTTACAAATCATGCCTCATTGAATCTTTCCAACAGCCTCTAAGACACATGCTTATTAGGATTTCCACTTTATACATGAGGAAAGTGAAGCACAGAGCAGTTAGATAACTCCCTTAGGTCACAAGCAATTAAATGGTGAAACCAGGAGTCCAGAGACCCCATTCTCAACCACTGGACCAAAACCAGGTGATATTAGAGGCCTAAGCAGGTAGTTGAAAACCAGACCACTTGTTAGGGAGTGAGGATCAGACCAAATGAACTAATAAATGGTTCCTGTGCTAAAGGAAGACAGAACTCCAGTGTTAGGAGTGAGTGGGATAATAAAAAAAAACAGGAAAGGGCCTTGTCCCAAAGAGCCAGCCATCAGAACCAGATACAAGAGATGGCTGGATCTCACACTAAATTTAAGCCCTGGATTCCCCACTAATAGCTTTGAGACTTAGAGCAACTTTCAGAACCCCTCTGAGCTTCATCTGAATATCAAAGATAATAATAGCTACTACACATGGCTACTGTGAAGATTAAGTATGAAAATGGGATGGTTCCAGGGAAAGTGGGTGCCAGGAACAAAATATAATCCAGGTTATGATGAATGTGACATCAAATCACAGCCAGACACACAGTGAATGTCTTTTGGCTGGGTCTCACAACCACACTGAGTTCTTAGAGCATCTGAGGTCCAGTTGGCCTTGGAGTCAGAATAAGGCTGGGACTGGGTGAGGTGAGAGAGCTGCCTGGATGGGCAAGAATAAGATCAGCACCAAAGAGAGAGTGCCTCCTCAAGTCTCACTCTCTATACACCTCACTCAGCCTCGCCCTAGTCTGGGTCTTAGACAGGGTAAGCCTGGAGTGAAGTTGTGTTGGATGGAGAGGGAGATGCCTATAGGGAGGAACAATCTGTACAGAAAACAAATTGAGGAGACCGAGTCCCGGCCTTATCCAAGGAGTCCAACAACTTCCCTCTGAGTTTAGCTGATATATATGGTCAAAACAATCCATTCATGCCTGAGAGTAAGATTTTTTGGCTTAATCCTTTGGGTGGTTATCTGTACTGCCCTAAAAAATCAGCCAACTATTTAGATTTATGCTACAACATTAATAGGTTGACTTGACTTATGAGTAGATCTATTGATAATATAAAACATGGTATCTTAAAGAGAATATGAGAACAGCTTTTGAGATTGGGATTTCCATATTATATGTTGGTCCATTGGGTACCTTCCTGACACAAATAAATCTTACACACTACATGCTCACATGAAATCATCTTAAAGTCCACTGATGAGTACAAAACAAACTGGAACTAACATACACAACTAAGTATTTGTAGCTACACATCAATTAAATGTCACTAAAAAATCTTGTGCTTAAGCACAAACACGTCATACCACATTCTAAATTATTTCCACTCAACTTCCATAGCACTAAATCACTTTAAAACACAAGGAAGTTTTTACTACCAGGAAAATTTTACCAAGCTTTAGTTAAAAAGGAGTTGAAATGTCTGAGGTAAATTGGGTTGTATAATGGAACAACTAATAGATCCTAAAATGAGATAGCACTGCCAATCCCAGCCATAATGGTTTCTATTGTAATCATCCTAGACATGCTCTATAACACCTAATGACTCAACAACTCCATGCTGGCAGCACCTGAAGGAGACTTTCTCTCTGCCAGAAAGGCTGTGTATTAAGTATTATGTCTGGTCTAGCCAAGGAGATGACATGCTTTTCCTCATTTTTAAGCAAATCAGTTTCTTAGTGTCTGTGTCACACACACAGTTCAGAGGAGCACAGTCTCAGGCCCTCTCCAAAGCGTTACTTTATGTGCCCTTAGATTTCTGTCTCTAGTTTCTACCTCTTCCCATACACTCCCCAACTCCATGCTTGCATGGCAGAACTAATATTCCATTCACACTCCAGTGTCTACTCTTCTCAACTCACTGAAGAGTGCCATCAACCAATTCAGTGGGTCCATGGGATATGTAGATTTGATGAACCTCAGATCAAAATAAGTATTTCAACTGTATTTATTCCACAAGGCAAACTGGTTCATGTAAGCTCCAAGGGCTCTTAAACATCTTCTTATTCAGGCAATGATTTTGCTTTTAAGTCATGTATAACTATTATGATTACTAAATTTAAAAATACTTTAACATACATGGATCAAATAATTATTGTGAAATGAAAACTGATTACAGACAAACTGTATCTAGCATAACAAGATCAAATCACATGACAAATGGTTTACACAAGATTGCCACAAGTGTTGGATTCACAAAACAAGAACTTTTTGAAAACTGGAGACTTATTGGAATGCCCATTGAATAGTTTCCCCAGGTTTATATAAGAGTTCGGGAAAAGAGATCAGGAAGAGTCCAATGGGAATATGACCCCATGATTATATCAATGGCTGTTATTACTATCATCAAAACTGTTAATTTTATTTGTGCTTTTTCTAAAATATACTCTTAACTGTAATGGTGAAGAAGTCATATCCAATGTGGTTCTCAATGCCTTATCATTTTACTCAACAAGCATTATTAGAATTCAGTGGTAAAAAATATAGGTCTTTCAAATAAGTAGACAAAATAAGGTAAATATAGCCTAGTCACTATGACATTCTAAATTTCTAATAACAATTCTAATAGTTCAAAACAGATAATATCAAGTCTTATCACATTAATTTAAGCTATTTTATTATATTAATAATTAGCTAAGAAATCATCCCAATTAGATGTGGTGAATCAATTGAGAGTTGAATTATCATAGCTAATCTTTAAATGTCTTCTCAGATACACTCACAAAAATAATTTCTTTTTAGTTTTATTTTTTATGAGAAATATGGTAAGTTATAATACCTGCATTTTCCACTTCATAACAAACAAGGAATGCCACTTCATAGAATAAAAAAAGAATAATGAAGGCATACTGAGAAGTCCCAGAACATCCTACTCAACAGTTAATATGCCAGCTACTATTAAGGAAAGAGTAAATGTATAATGAGTAGCACAGGACTCAAGAGTATTTTTTTCCTTTTAGAAGTAGTGGGTGGAAAGTTCCAACAACAAAAAAAAAAATACCAGGGTTACATTATACTGTAACATTTTGTTCTTCTAAGCAGTCTTTTAAAAGCATATTCTTATTCCAGGGCTCATTGCTCATGGAATTTCAGACTGATTTGCTTCTCTTTATGTCTGAAATACATGTGATATTTTCAATTTTTAAAATGTATTTCATTCCTGCATTCTGAGAAAAGACATTGTTATCAGAATCTTTTGGACACTCTGTTAATGATCCATAATAAAGTCCCATTATCATTCAGGTTTGTCCATAGTCAACCTTATAAACAACTGATAGAAATCTTTGTTTGTTAAAATCTGGTATCAGGCTTAGTCACTTACAATCCCTAATAAAGGAAGAAGTAACCAGTCTCAGGTCTCAAATAAGAATATAAAGCTCTAGAAATCCTGAGAAGGTATACTTTAATCTAATATAACCCATCCATCAACATCGTCTAATTGGGAATTTCTCAGTGGCCTCATGAGAGTTTGTATTTCAGCCTCTCCTTAAGTGCCATAGATCAAAAGCTACTTGCCAGTTATTTCCATTGTTAAGTTATTGTGTTTTCTCTCCACTTCACTATTTTTATGCCAGAATGGCCTCTGAGAACTTCTGAAATTGGAATGTTACTCAGAGTGGTGGTGCTTGAGATGAAATAAAGATAAATCTGCTTCTTAATTATGGATGCTTTTGATTATCACTCATTTCCTACTACTGCCACCAGCTCAGTTCTAC